>NC_141695.1:172934571-174248919 GCF_964263255.1 Lissotriton vulgaris
AGAAAATTGAAGGAGCTCGCAGAAGTCCAACTGAATCAGCAGGCCATCCGGCATCAAGTTCCAGTTCTGAATCTGTGGGCGAAGGGAGTCACTTTAACTCATAGCCGTTAACGACACCAGCAGCAACCGTATCATCATCCTCACCTGCACCTGGCCCAGTCATAATATTGTCAGAAGCGGATTGGCTAACTCACCAAGGGTTTGCTCGTTTCAGTGCTGCAAAGGCCACAGATGGTACGCAAAGTGGAGCAACCATGGAGAACCTTGAGTCAATGGTGCAGGCCTATCTGGATGACCCAACAGAGGTCTTTCTTAATAAGAACCCATTGCTGTATTGGTACAGGAAAATGGCTCTATGGCCACTGATCACCAACCTGGCTGTAAATTATTTGTCTTGCCCACTCGCAAGCGGGTCTTCTGAACGTGTTTTCAGTGCTGCTGGTGCCATTGTAACTTCAAAAAGGACCCGCCTCTCGGCCAAAAATGTGGAGAGGTTAACACTGATGAAGATGAATCAGCACTTCATACCACCAGATTACAAAGTACGTGAATGCACGCAGGAAGAAGAGAACGCCGACTTAGGTGATGGAAGTTCTTCTCTGTTACCTGACCTACTCCGTCTCAATTCATGGAGTTTGAGGACGAGCTCTACTTCCCTGACACCAAGCCCTGAAAATGACTTCCTTTTTTTCGTCCTTATTCACTTTTATTCCTGTGTGTCTTTCTTTGTTATGCAACTTTTACCACAACAAAACTCTAATCACCTAATCACAACAAGTCCATCAGCAGCACTGTCTTCATCTTATATTCCTTATTGATTTGAAGGTGCCGCAGTCTGCATTCCTGAGGTTCACAAGTTCACAACTCAATCATGCTCCTATATACTCCTCCTCCAGACTCCCCCTATCCATTTCCCTCAAGGCAGATGGATGGATTACGACGAGTCCCCTCAAGTGGGTCTGAAATTACTGACTGACTACATGCTTGCTGATTGCTGACCGAGTTACTGCTGATATTGACAGGAGAGGCTGCCCTGTGGGCCCTCACTTTCCCGAAGAAGATGCGGAGAAAAAGTAGAACAGGTAATGAATAATTGAGAAGATGGCATGCAGTGGACAACAATGGCTGTCTGGCTCTGAGGAAACCAATTGCTGTTTGTTTTTTGCGCATGAAATGATGAAATGAACAGCTTGGTTTTGGATGGCCTGTAATCGGCGCAGTCGTAAGCCGGGATGCCCGCGTAGAGACTATTCCCGTAATCAAGACGGGAAAGAATCATTGCTAGCATGATAAGTTTGAGGGCATCGGTGGAGAAGAAGCGGGACACTTTCCGGATAATACGGAGGGAGAGAAAAAAAGAAGAAACAACGGAGCTAATCTGGGCATGCATGGAGAGGTCCCCACTGACTTTAATGCCCAGGGTCTTTGCAGAGGCCAATGGTATGGGCGAAGGGCCAAAGATGGGGGCCAAAAAGCAGACGACCAAGGGGAGATGGTATGGCCAGTCAGGACTAACTCCGTCTTGTCCAGATTGAGCTTAAGTTGGTTACAATTCATCCACTCCGAGATGAAGACAAGAGTGGAGTGAAATTTAGGTAGGAAGTGCAAAGGAGAAGAGAGGTCAAAAACAAGCTGGAGGTCATCCGCATAGTTATATACGGAGACCCCCATGTCAAGGAGAGAAAGAATAAGGGGACGAATGTAAAGATTAAAGAGAAGGGCGGACAGGGAGGAACCTTGGGGGACCCCGCAGGGGACTAAGCGGGTAGGGGCAATGTGGCCAGACAGACGGACTGCCTGAGTCCATCCATTAAGAAAGGAGGTGAGCCAAGAGAGCGCAGTACCCTGAACGCCCGCTGCGCTGACCCGGTCAAGAAGGATGGAATGGTTGACCGTGTCAAACGCAGCAGACAGATCAAGCAGCACCAAAGCTTGAGGCAAGTTGGAATCCGCCTTGCTCTTGAGCTCGTCTAGGACGGACAGGACCACTGACTCAGTAGAGTGAACTGGGCGAAAGCCCGCTTGGTGGGAGGCCAACAGATGGTTATCCTCAATGAAGGAGGAGAGACAGGAGGTAATGTGGCTCTCCAATATCTTCCCAAGGTAGGGAAGAAGGGAAATAGGTCTAAAATTGGAAGGAAGGGAGGGGTCTGCACCAGGCTTTTTTAAAATGGGGCGAACTATTGCGGATTTGAAGAATTTCGGAACTAGGCCTGAGGAAATAGAAGAGTTAAGAAGCGAAAGAAGGGGATCAGGACAGTGAGTGAAGAGCTCTCTTAGAATGTGAGCAGGAGCACAGTCAGCTGGGGAACCTGACTTCACTTTCTGAAGTAGT
Organism: Lissotriton vulgaris; assembly: GCF_964263255.1. Lineage (NCBI taxonomy): Eukaryota > Metazoa > Chordata > Amphibia > Caudata > Salamandridae > Lissotriton > Lissotriton vulgaris. The sequence continues at coordinate 172,936,907 of NC_141695.1, forward strand.
GCCAAAAAGGGGTTTAGAGCGATGAGTGGAAACTGGTCAAGGAGCGAAGAGGGCGGGGGAAGTGAGAGGGAGGGAGAGGAAACAAGTGGTGAGTTAGTTGAGGGAATTTTGGATTTGATCTTCGCGATTTTATCTAAAAAGAAGTCGTTAAGAGACAAACAAAGATCTTGGGAGGGGACAGGGTTGAAGTTAGCTCTGTCCGAGGCGACTAAGTTGCGGACTATGGAAAAGATTTCCTTCGGTTTGTTAGTTGATTGCGATATCTTTTCCGAAAAATACCGAGTTTTGGCTAAGAGAAAAGCCTTCTTGTAATTATTCAAAAGAAGCTTATATTTGGATCGCAGAAGAGGACAGTAATTGTGTTTCCAATGGCGTTCAGAGCGTCTAAAGTCCAGTTTGAGAACTTTCAATTCGTCTGTGAACCATTTTTGGGCGTCATGGGGGCACAGGTCTTGACTTTTCTAAGAGGGGCAGCGCAATCACAAGTGGAAGACAGCCACTGATTCACAGCTTCTGCTTTAAGATCAATAGAGAGGGCACCTGGGTCAGGAGAAGAAGCAGCAAGAGAGGAACAAAGGATGATTCATATGTTTTGTCTTATTTATTATTTTATCTTTTACACAGTAATTGTAACTCATGTCAACAACTCTGTTTTTTTTACATTGATTAATTTAAATTGTACTTCAAATTCAGGGGCCACTATATTGCATTTCACAATATGCAAAATGTCCTTGGAGCGGACTCACTTACCATGATGATTGATGAAATATTATATCTTTTTTCTTTACAGTCACTGACTGGGATGGATGGATCATCAGCGTCGGTTTATGGAAGAACTATGGCCAATTCGTGAGTGGCAAACTGGTAAACCAGTCTACAACAACTACTACAGCAGAACTACATGGCTGTCTATTTGTGGTATGTAGTGGTCGAGGGCGAGGCAGTGTACTGTTGTTGTTATGCCAGGCAGAGTCCACTCCAGACAGCAGTTCATTTAAAATTGGGGCTATGTGACTTGCTGCATACAATTAGATATGCTTTGTCTGTCTGACAAAGAGTCTAGGTTTTCTACATCAGGTTGCTTCACTTAGTGGTGCCTACATCCCTTGACCCTCTGCATGGCACTGCCGCAAGCTTAGGCCAAACATCCGTTATGTTTGCAAAATTTGCTGTTTTTTGCAAATCTCGCTAAATTACCGAAAAATCGCAAATTCTTGAGCGAAACGGATTTATGGCCCATGCTCGCTGCAGGGCCATGCAGACGGTCAAGGCAGGCACCACTGAGTGAAGCATCCTCCTGATGTAGCATACCTAGGCTCTTTGACACAGACAGACAAAGCATATCTAGGGTTTAGGGTTCAGTGCGATTTACTAGGGTTTTTGGGTTTAAGTTGGTATGGTTCACGCTGATTCTAGGGCTCGGGGCCCGATGCAGGCTCGTTCAAAATGATGTTGGCAAGGTTTTAGGGGGGTTTGGTGTTCTTTGGTCCAGAATTGGCAAAATGTTGGCCTTTTTGGGTGTTTTGCGGGCGCGTGTGTTTGGGTGAAAACTAAGTGAAAACTAATCGTAGACCTTCTTCTTCTTCTTCTTCTTCTTCTTCAAAGAGCGCAGTGGTTCAATTTTGTTCTGCCTTGCTGAGATTCTTGTGAATCGCTGGAACAAGTGACTGTCCAGGTAAGTTTCAAGAGGATCGAAGTAGTGGAAGTGCTGAAAACAGCAATGTTTTGTGAACAGCGCAATTTGCCATGTTTGAATATACCAGTATTGCATGTTTTTGGGGGGCTGTTTGGGGGTGTTCTAGATTTGTGGGGGAGGGTCTGGTGTTTTGGAGAAAATCCATGGTGAAAAAGTTTTTCACTTTTCAGGGTTTTCGCTCACTTTCGTGTTTTCGGGGGCCTGCTTGGGGGGAGTTCCTGGTGTTTGGGGGGGTGATTGGGGGGTCTTGGAGCAATGCTGGGTATGGATAGGTTTGATTGCGAGTGGTTTGAAGAAAATCCATGCTGGCAAAGGGGAGTTAGGGTCTAGCTGCAGAGCGCGCATGGAGTGATTTTGGAACTAGGGCTTAATATTTCTAAGTCCCCGTTTTTGTATTTTTGCTTTTTGTCTGTTTGGGGGTATTAAACTTGTTTCCGCCTGGGTTGACGGGTCTGGGGACATTGCTGGGAAGGTCTAATACCGGATAAAAGTGGTTTGGAGAAAATTGGAGGTGAAAAAGTTTTTGCGTTTTTGCTCACTTGCCTGTCTTTGGGGTGCTGTTTGGGGGGCTTCTAGGTTTTTGGGGGTGGGTTTTTGGGCCTGGGATCACTGCTGGCACAGTCTAATGTTGATTGCATTTGTTTTTCAGGAAATCCATGGTGGAAAAGGGGAGTTAGGGCCTAGCTGCAGAGCGCATTTGGACTGAATTCCAGGTAGACCCGAAATTTGCTAAGTGTAAGTTTTTCCGGTTCTGCTTTTTGGCTGTTTGGGGGTGTTAAACTTGTTTTCGCCCGGGTTGACGGGTCTGAGGGCATTGCTGGAAAGGTCTAATACCGGATAAAAGTGGTTTGGAGAAAATCAGAGGTGAAAAGCGTTTTGGCACTATTTTTAACTTAGGGCTCGTTAGGGTTAGCAGTATTGCATGTGTTTGGGGGTGTTCTAGATTTTTGCAACTGGGTTCTGGGGTCTTAGAGCACTCGTGGGAATGTGTAATTTTGGTTGCAAGTGGTTTGAAAAAACTCCATGGTGGGGAAGGGGGGATTTGGCCTAGTTGCAGAAAGCGTTTGGCACTATTCTTAACTTAGGGCTCGTTAGGGTTAGCAGTATTGGATTGCATGTGTTTGGGGGTGTTCTAGATTTTTACGACTGGGTGGGGTCTTCGAACACTTGTGGGAATGTCTAATTTTGATTGCAAGTAGTTTGAAGAAAATCCATGGTAGGAAAGGGGGGTTTTGGGCATACTTTCTGAGTACGTTTTGGCACGATTTGAAATTAGGCCTCTGCGAGGTAGCAGAATCAGAAAAGGTGGGGAGAACCCAATATACCCTTGTAGGCTTGGGCACTCACTTTTACTCTGCGAGGTAGCAGCAATATTCTGCACGTTTTTGGGAGGGTAATGTGGGGTGTTCTAGATTTTGGGGATTGTCAACTCTGAAAGTGTAATTTTTGCACTACACAGCGTACCTTATATATTTTTTCTCCAAGGTGTATTTATCACTTACTTTTGTGTTTTTTTATCAACAATTACAGGCAGGCTTTTACCATGTGCCATCAATGTACTACTCAGACTTACACTTAGCGATCCGCAATTCCGCATCAGGCAGGCAGTGGACAGTGTGTCTGATCACCAAGATTGATCGACGGAGTATCCGATGGAATGAAGGAGTACCGCGAATAAGAGGAATGGCTGGATGCATCAACTTCACAAATTCAACGGGTCAACTACAAAAAACAGTTCCAGTATCCAAAATTCTCCTTATCTTTTAAATGATATTCTTGTGAACTTGATCTTACTTCTACGAGTGTGACTCTGTGTGTTTATTTGATCTCTGCTTCAAATTCATCCCTCCAGCTATTTGATACGTCTTTGCTATGTTTAACAGTAATTTAATGTTCTAATTGTTTATTCTCTCTGAGGGCAGAGAGTCAAGTAAAATTGCGTAATGACTGCAGCCCTGTACTGTCAACTTGTTTCTTCGTAGTTACTAGTAAGTTGCAGTAAGTAGTAGTACTACTTTTCAGTAACCTAACCATCCATTTAGTAAACAACTTCTGCCATGCAGTAGTGCACTTCCTTTATGTCCCTTAAAAGATTTATCAATATCTTCAAATACAAAGATTTGTTTCTCTTCATTTGTTGTTTGACTGTCCATGCTGTGTTTTTTTCCTCTCTACCAAACTTTCCCAAAAAACCCCATTCCGATCCAATTTTCAAACCCTAACTCTCATCCCCCGGGCTGTGTGGTATTTCATTGAGGTGTGACTGACAACAACAATAAATTCCACACACTTGCTGGGGAGGATAAGGTCAAAGCAACCAAAATCATTACAATCAGAAGTTCATGTGCGCCATCGTGGATTGATAAGAACATCCTCCTCCTACACGACGTGAACAATCAAATGCTTAATGCTTACGTTACGTTGATGACGTGTCCTTTGCCTTAATTTCTTATAGCAGTCAAACTCCACGCAACTACTACTTATATTTACATTAATTTAGCACTGCTTATGCTACAATTTAGGGCACTGTTCTCTACCGTACTATCTATTGTACTGTTTCTAATGCTACGCTCAGGCCACTCAATGTTTCATTCCCTTTTTTTTTATATGGTGATACTGCCAGTGTGTACCACTACTGCTACCAGTACAACAATGATATTGCATCCGTCGAGGATTCAAGTCAACAACCAACCTTAATCACCATTTGCAATGCAGACATCCCTGGGGCTACCCCGATTCTCAAACACAAATCACAGGTAAGATAAGCATATTGGAGAGGTAGTAGAATAATGGGATAAGACTAAGTTGGGAGGAGAGCAGAGACTGACAGTACTACTAGTAAAGTACAGAAGTAGGGCTACTGAATTGACTAACTCGGTTACTTGCATTTTGGTACATTTCAGGACTATATGTTTCATTCATGCTGGTAAGTTTGAAGAAAACAAACGTCCAGTAACCACCGCCAACCCCCACACAAAATAATATATGAACGCGTATACTGTGTTTTAGTAAGAAAAATAATTATTAAGAAATATATAATCATGTTGTCAGCACAAAAATAAAATAAATTACCCCAACTCACCCCCCTCCCTAACACAACCAATGTCCAAAAGTCCCCTTTCCCAAAGACCCAATTCCCACCCCCAAACAGTCTTTAAAAAAGGGGCTAGGGACAGTCACTTCCTCCGGTGGCGTAGTTCGGACAGTTGGTGCTACACGTCCCGCAGCTCTATGCGGAGGTCCCGGAGCTGGCGCTGATGTTTTTCGCCCAACCGCTCCAGGTAGTCCACTCTTGTACGTAGCTGGCGCACACGAACCATCCAGGATCTGGGGGGGGGGGTGCTGATTTTGTTGCTGCTGTGCAGCGGCGGCAGTAGGCTGTTGGGCCACGGCTCCGTTTGGCTGGAGACTTCTGGCTGGTGGACCCAGGGGCAGTGGAGGAGGATATACTGGTTGATGTCTCCTCGTCCTCCAGAGCCCACAACCGCCGATACTCGGCACAAATAGCCTCCAGCTTAGGGGCCATGGCCCGGATAGCCATCTCTTTGCCGGTGAGCTTTTTTGGAGTAGCATCTATGAAGAAAGAAAGAAAAATACTGTAGCCAATAGTCTTTAACATAAAGTCAAAATAATTCAACAGAAAGTAACACCAGCAAGTAGCAAACACAGTATAACATTTTGGCATGTATCTTTCCGCCGTCTTTCTAAGCCTGTGACATTACTGGTAGTTTCAGGAATTCCACTAGCAACACTATGGGTGGACTCACTACTACATACATAGCCAGAGAGTACTAAAAAAAGGCCTTTTTTACTTTTTTCTCTTGTATTGCAAAATAAATTACTGGTACGTGAACTTGTGGTAGCCGCCATAATGGCAGCTCACTCAGCTTTCACCCAAGAAATACAGACACAGGCCATGATGATGCAGACTCGCAGTACTTTAAGCAGTACATGCGGGTGGGGATAGGAATGTCTTACTTTTCTATAGGGGTGGCAGTGCCACTGGCCATACTTCAGCCACTCAGCGTCTGCTCTACTACATCATATACCGCTGCTATCGATGAGGATAAAGAAGATAACATCCAGGCTTCCAAAGTACGTCTATGATTCTTCTTAATGTCTCAAATGTACCAAAATTTATTTTTGTCAACAACCAACTAACACCCGTTTCATGATATTTTGGAAACCGCCGTCTTCTTATCTTGAATTGCATTCAACAAAACCATTCTTTACAGTCATAAATATTAAGACTTGTTTGTCCTTCGTTTCACTCTTCTTTAACTTATCGTTCTTCACATCCCTAAACTACATCTGATATGACTTGGCTTCACAATAAAAATTTGCCAGCTGAGTTGAAGTGAAATAGAGGGGGCCATTGGTTACCCGAGAAGTACCGCCGCTATGCTATTACAAGTCAAGGTTGACTGTCTTCTCCGTGATAGCCCAAAAAGTAGTTCTAAATTAGTAACTGTTCTTAACAGTACAGTCTACTTATACTAGTGTACTGTGCACTACTGTACAGTACATCATACACTCCTTTGCGAGCCTACTCAAAAACATTTCAATGAGTAAGGAGTATAATAACTTACCACCGTCCGCCGTCGATGAGTCTTCCCCCCCCCTCCGCACTGCTGCCCCCGGCACTGGTGGTCATCTGTGCCGCATCAGATGTTGTGATGTCTAGGAAAAACATTTCATATTATTAGATGCCATACACAACCCCCTATTTTGTCACGTAATGGAAGAAAATGTTAAATAACACATTTTTTATTACTGGGATTGAAAAAAAGTAACGGTTTTGGGGAGGAAGTGTTAAACGTTTATATGCTTATTCCATTAAATGCTACACTTCTACTTATGACAACTGATGACTGCTTGCTTAACGTGCACCATTTTTCTCATTACAGAAAGAAGATTCCATTGCCCTTCTGCCAGACGATTCACCAACTACTAGTAAGTCATCACCAGCAGTACTTTAAGTACTTTAAAGAAGGTGGGGGCTCCCGCACAGTTATTCTAATAATTTCATGTGTCTGTTAACTATTATTAAGTTTGAGTCATACTAATTTAATTCTGGGAATGTTGTTTAACCTTTAACGTCATCTTCATCCATCACCATTGCTGGCTCCGAATACTACGCTATTAAAAATAAAGAAATAATGTTTTCATTTCTTAATTGAAAATAAAACTTTAAAAATAACAAACACTGTATGGTTTTTGTTCACAAGTGAGTGAGCGGAAGGGTTTGAACTACTGCACTTGGCAGTCATGTTTCAGTGACTCAGATAGGCCGGGTGTTAGAAATGGGATCCCTGGCTGGCCAGGGCTCGCGCCAAAGTCAGTCAGAGACCATTATTCCTAAGTCAGGGCAAGGGAGTTACACGCCAAGATAACCCCTGCTTACCCTCTATGTAACGTGACGCGAGCAGCAAGGCTAATCTCGGCGGCTATGTAGGTTAAGTGTTTGCCCGTGCACCCAGCAACAACACACAAGGCCCACCACAAAGGAAACTCCACGCAAGGTTATATAAAAAATAGCCTTTGTATTATACCAAAACACATTAGATAAAAACACACACTTTACAATGTGCCAACGGGCACAGGCAGAATTTACAGGGGATATGTACAAGACAGGGCCACATGGACCACTGTCAGGAATAGGCACTTTTAGAACTAGCACTTAGAACATAGAGTATAAAATCACTGTAGCACACATTATAAAAATAGAGCACACAACCAGTAACTACTGGTAAAAGGTAAGTACCACCTACGCAATCCTAACCACCTTAGAAAAATGTCACACAGGGAACCAGGACCTCACTAGCAACACCTGTACTAGGAGAAAAACAACCACCTAAGTATCACCAAACATTTAGGGGTATAGGCATAGCAACATTACACATGATGCATCACAACACATTCAGAGGTGTATGGAAGGAAAACACATGATGCATAACATACATTCAGCGGTGTAAGAACAAGGCACATGACGCATCAAAACACATTCAGAGATGCAGGAGAACACAATTGTGCAGAAATCCTCTTAGTCACTACCTGTGACTGTCCCAAATGTCAGGGGCCTAATTGGAGCAGCTGCCCACTAAGTGCTGGGCAGCTGTAGCAATAATGATGGGGCCAACGTTGGAGCCTCGCAGACTCTGGTGAACCAACTGTCCCCTTGGAGCCTCGCTGGGCTCTACAACAAGGCAATGCCCCTGAGCCTCTCTGGGCTCTAAACAACAGTGGTGTTCCTAGAGCCCTCGTGGCTCTAAGCAAGTGTGGGGGGCAAGGTTTGGAGCGGCCCGCTGCCTTCCGGGGCCGCTCTACCATTGAAGAAGATGCCCCCTGGATGGAGCCACTCAGGGCTCAATAACAAAGTAATGCACCCTTGGAGCCTCTCAGGGCTTTAGAGGACTGTGTGCCTTTCCGTTGGAGTCCCGCTCGGGGGACTCTGACACAAGGGGTCCCAAAAAGTGAGGTGAGCATTAGTGGGGGGGCACCAGCAATGTGCCCCGACGCCCCCCTCCTTGCCAAAGAACCCTGGCCCCACTCACCGGGACTCCTGCTGCTGCGGTCTCCACTTCGTCCCTCGCTGCTGCCTGGGGTGATTCTTCTCTCTGGGGCTGCTCAGTAGGTGCAGCGGGCGGGGCTCCCCTCCTCCTGGGCCTCGCCGGCGGCCGCGACTCTGCTACTGCACCCCGGGGCTCTCCTCTCTTCTCGGAGCCCCGGGGAAGGGAGGTCACTTCCGGTTGTCTTGTCGTCCCGCCCGCGGTCTGCCTGACTTCCGGCCGGGTGGCGCCGGCGATTCTCTTAGCACAGAACGAGGGGTGGGCACCCTCTGGAACACAGTGCTCCTAAGCACTATAGGAAGACCAAGCGCTCCCAGGCGCTTAGAGGATAGTAAAGCGTTCCCAGCGCTAGTGACAAATAAAGCGCACCCAGCGCTAGTGACAATTAAAGCCTTCCAGGCGCATGAGGGGTAAATACAGCACTCCCAAGCGCTATAGAATCAGAAGTCCAGGACAAAAGTCAGCCCCAAGGTCCTTTTAGCAGAGCAAGGCGGGGGGGGACAAGCCTGGGCCAGGGGCCGGCTCACTGGGCCCTCCAGGCAGGAAGGCAGTCCCAAGTGGCGGTTCCTCCTGGCGCCCAGCAGCAGCCCCCCTCAGTAGGATCAGGAAAGAAAACATTTTGTAAGGGGACACAGCCCCTTCTTATATTGTAAATTCCTTTGTCTGTGGGTTGGGTGGGGAAAGAACCAGTTGCAGCTGGTCTGGGAGCACCCTTGATGTGCTCAACCACCCTTTCTATTCAGCAGTGAGGATAGGGTCATTAGACACACCACAGGGGGCGGAGCCAGCATTGTGTGGGGAAAGCCCAGCCCTATTCAGGACCCAGGTGCACCCCTCCCTCACATCACTCATGCTAATCTCTCCACTCACCACTGGGCAGACCCATCCAGACTCCTGGAGCCAGGCTCACCAGCAAGCTCCAGCCAATCACATGCCAGCAAACTCACTGCACATGCACACCCATGTCTAGAAGTGGCAATTCCACACTAGACACATACACGCCGCATACATCATTGCGCAGCATTCAATCTCACGAGTCCGCACATACCAAACTCGAGCCTGCACACCTCACGCATCAGTAACTACCAGGGACACATACATTCCCCATGCATTCCTATGGGAGGTCAGGCCAACTTTACTCCACGCACTCAGAGTGCGCACGCACTTTCCACTGGGACACAGTGAAAGTGCGCAGAAACCAAAAATCACTACCCCCAATTCTCATTCAAAAAGCTAAAAGTTTAGGGGTGAACCTGCCAGAAGGGCCAAGCCTAACACAACCCCCTTCCAGACAAAACGCAGGGGAGACCAATCACCACCGTGATGAACTTCCCTTCTTGGGGCGATAGAACACGGACGCGGGGCAGGAAGCTCCGCCCCCAAGCCGGAAACTCCGCCTCCGGGCCGTAATTTACGGCCCGAGTGCGGACGTAAAGTTAGTAGTCTTAAATCTATTCTGTGAATACCGAAAGTAGTAAGTTTATTCTGTGAATCCCGAAAGTAGTAAGTGCATTCTGTGAATACCAAATAGTAGTAAGTTTAGGATTTAGTCTTAAGTTCATTCTGAGAATCGGGCCCTAAGAAACTGCTCTTTGAGAAGCATATTCACCACTCAGTCCCTCTCATCGTCCGAGTTAGCCGCCAGCCAATCCCACATTGCACCCGAACAGTCATCCACAAAATAATTCCACTGCTGGTGAGGTGGTTTCCTATGGTTCCTGAACTTCAATCTGTTCTCCTCCTCTTGGGAACAAGGTACCATATGTTGGGAACTGGGATTTCCCGCTCTGAAGTCTAGATAGCTGCCACCACTGGACTCAACCCGCCCTGAGGAGTCCAGAAAATTAAAACTGCGTGCAGGGGATAGTCTACCCTCCAGAGCTAACTTCTCTCTGGTTTAGGCCCTCTCAGCCTCCTCTATCCTCTCCTGCGCTAAGACACTCTCAGTCTCTAGCTTTTGTTGCTCAAGGGCCAACGTCCTGAGACTCAACTCATGAGCCCATAATGAGATTTTCTCCTCTAAGGCTGACTTCCTATCCTCCTCTGGGGACAGGGAAGGGGATGAGGTGCGGCTTCCTACACTGGACCCAGCAAGGGACTCCCTGTCTATGGGGTCTTCTCTATCTGTTGGTATCCATGCACTGTCATCTTCTCCCTCCTCTTCTGAATCTTCAGGGCTCCCCCCAGACCCACCACCCTCATGGCGTGAGGCCCGGGCCCTTTCCTCACTGCGCTCAAGATCCCTTTGATTCTTATACCATAGGATCAGGTGGCCCCTAAGTTCGTACAGAGTGTCTGACTCACCCACCCCTATGTCTCTCTCTCTACAGAATCTTTCCAACTCCTATATACTGTGCCAAGCTAGATCACCTAAATCAAAAGCAGGCTCCATTTTGGCGGACGTTCTAGAGAAAAGATTACACAGGGAACCTAGGGGTCTGAGCTTAACAGGAGCACACAATTCACAGGGTATTCAGCAAGTTCCCTATCCCAGAGAACTCAACCTCACTTGTCCAGTGCAATACACCATTCATCCACATACAACCACACCCTCGGACCGGTAGGGCAGTTTCTACCACCCCTGACTTCTCAACCTGACCACACGTGACACAGGTACCAAACTCTGGAAGCGTGGCGGGGAACAAATGTTCTGGGCACTATAACACAATGATACCTTTAGGAGAAGAAATATGGAACTTCAAAAAAAACAATAATCCCCAAAATGTGGTCATCTAAAATGTAGAGTTTTGTAGTGCTGAGGTAATATGAATTTATATGGTCAATTGTGTCCCCTAACGTAGACCCCAACGGCTCCATGTACATGCTTCAAGTACATGTATGTTCCCTCCACAACCAGCTATGAAGACGCAAATACATTTGCGTCCAACGTTAACATGTCCTCTTTCAGATCCACCATGAATGGGTCGAATATTCAGTTCCTAAGTATGCCGTGCCACCGTCTTTACATGGTGCACTTTCACGTTTTCCTGGCTCTGGCGAGCTAGGCCCTGATTTCTGCCATCGAGCTTTTTCTGCCTTCTGCCTCTGAAAGCTGCAGCCTGGATCTGCATCCATGACCCTTACCCTACTCCCTGTGCGGCGAGCGGTGCCCGGCTCGACCTGCTTGCCTGCCAAGACTGTATTTTGCCTTCAAGTTATCTGCTCCACTCCTCGAAAATACATTCCTGTCTAGTGATTTAGGAAAACATCTCCCCAGCTGCAGAGCAAAGGGCCCGGCCTTACTGTCTCCATGCAAGTAATTCATTGCTCCCGTTACCATGGTAGGCCCATGGCCCCCTCGCATTACACGTAGACACGTAGTCGCATACTAGCAGTCAGTATAGAATAGCCTCTGCCCGAGAGACCTTTCCTTCTAGATAATACAGTTCCTCAAACACAAGATATTAGATATGATTTGGGTTTAGGTTGTTCTGACACGCCAGACTCCTGTCTCCACGTCTAGTGCTAAATGTCAAGTCCCCTTCACCCTCCAGTTCCACGTCAATCACACATCATGCTGCTGCGCGCGCATCTCTGCCATATATTTCTGCTGACACTGCAGGATTCCTCTATGGATCCACCCACCTGTGACACTTTCATGTGACGTTGTCTAGCACACACCTCCGTGTACGCCCTTGTGCACGCCTTCTGTTACGTACATGTGTTCTTATCTCTTTTCTCTCAGCTGTTACGCCTTCTGTATCCATCACCATTACATGCATTTACTATATATATTGTACGCTATTAATAAAGCATTGTCTATCCCTTCCTGAACCTTCGTGGTGATGGAACATGATACCTGGTTCGAACCAATTCCATTTTATGGAATAAAACCCTTATAAACTCAGATGCCACGGACTCTGCCTCTCATTTTTTTTGATTGAGTTATTCCTATTGAACTTTACCGCATAGAAATTCCGCATAGGTAATTTTATTTACCACATAATTTGGCGCCCGAATAGGGACCCTCCCCCACCTTACGCGCCGGCGGTGCGTTGCAGGCCTGGTCCCCTGCCACAGCCGTGACGGACAATTACGCGTACCCGCAGGATTTCCTGTATCTCCCTCAGGCCAACGGAGGTGACTGAGGCTGCGATCGACACCCAGACGAGGCGGTAAGGAGTGCGGAGGATCCCGACCAGAGCCCAGCCGAGAGAGCAAGGTCCGAGGTGTTCAGAGGCCCACCAGTTCCGAGGTTCCGAAGTACCTACGTCACGAGTCGAGTCCAGTCCGGTCCAGTCCAGTGTCGAGTTTCTGAGGCCTTCCGTTCCGTGCTTCCCGGTGAGTACCGTTGCTGGGGACGCATCTAGACGGGTGCATTAATTTGTGTCCGGTCAAGACGGGTTTGGGTACACAGACCCGGTCTGCACTGTTTAGCAGTGTATCTGTACTGTTTAGCAGTATATCAAGTATCCAGTTATCAAGTTATTGTTCAATTCCGAAATGTTTTAATGTGTTTTAATGTCGTGGTATGAGTGATTGTTTGATTTTCATTACTGTGTTTATTGTATTAGTTGTGTCCAAGTCCGCGTAAGTAGCAAGTATCAAGTATCAAGGTTCAAAATGCCACTGTTTTCTAAACTGAGACAGATAGGAACTAGAAAAGGAATACTCGAGGAAGCTGTTCCCATCCCACCCAGGGACACTCCCGGATATTTTATGTACCATAAACACGGCTTAGACGCTGTATTATATCTCGACTTGTGGGTGGATTACACTAAGGATTTAGCAGAGAATCAGAGATGGCCCGCTACAGGGACATGGGATGCCGATTGCATCATGAGAGTAGAAGAAGCATTATGGAAAAAGAAAGCCAGACAGTCACAGAAAGATGCCATTGAACTATGGCGTAAAGAATCACACAGACGGACAGAGAAAGCACTCAGAAAAGCAGAGAAAAGTAGAGAGGATTCTGAAAAAGCCAAAGAAAAAGAACTACTAGAGGAAGGAGAATGAGTTAGAATGGAACAACACGATAGACGGAGTAACGCAATTATGACAGGATTGTATCCAGTCCTGGCCGAGGGCCTGCCTAAGGCGACCCCGGAAATACCGAAAGATCTGCCCCCTCCATTGGTTCCGACTAAATTACGTCACAAGACCGCAGCAGACATTTTTATTTCATCCTACTTGGATGATGTAGCTCCCGCATATGCTAGTATGCCAGCCCGTGTGCCACCTGCTGACGGTAACCCGCCCCCTGATCCTCAGCCCCCAGGTCCGCAACAGCTTACCCCTCCCGGTCTGCTTCCTCCACCCTTACCTGTACCCCCTATTAATCCGATTAATCCTTTTGGGCCTGACACGGCCCTACAGACAGGTGATGCTCAAGCCTCCGCCTCAGGAGGTGCGTCAGGAGGTTACCATACCCCGCCACCAGTACAGCGATTAACTGTTAGAGAACTAGCAATGCAACGTACCCCGAGAGCAGTCCCAATTGAAAAGCTTAAAGAGTATCTTACAGACTGTAGATATGATCCGGTACCAGGCAAGGACGGTTGTATGATATTAGCCTCAATACGTATAAGACGTGCTGCAAACTTTTTAGTTCTATTTCCAGGAATGAAAAATCATCTAGACAGTATATATTGTTTTGTTCAGACTGGGGAAGGTCAGAAATGTATTCACGAGGCCATGGCACATCAGAAAGTAGACATTCAAAGTATGTTTTTAAGATTCCTCATAAACTGTTTCATAAGAGAACGAGACAGGCCTGGTGTAAATAAAGAAGAGATGGAGGTTCTAACTACATGGGGTCAGAATATTGCAGACGGAAAACATGATAAAAAGAACTGTATAGAGGCCATGTACAGAAAAATCCGTAAAGAAATACTAGTATTTCATGAAAGAGAGAATGCTAAAAATGAAGCAGATAATGACAAGAATGAATCCTCAGAGGAGGAGGAGCCAGAGCATACAGAAACAATAGCATATGTAGGAAAGGGTAGACCCTTTAATAAAACGTTACGTCCAGAAAGCAAGAGACTTTTTCACTCTGCTATGTCAAATCCGAAGACTCCTGAACATCTATTTCAGGCTACCGATAAAATACTTCAAGAACGAATGGGGTACCATGTACTCAATTCCATGGATGAGCAAGAATTAGCCAGGTCAGCAGTACAATGGGCTGACAATCCTGATAAATATAATGAGGATGCATTAGCGCAAACATTTTTGAATCTTTCCCCAGACGAACAGCGACTAGCTAGTATGTACATGATACAACACCTCCTTATATTGTATAAAAGCCAACATTCTGATCCAGGTCCCCTACCTGATGTACTAATAGAGTTACTCATGAATAAATGGAGAGGCCTGGGTACCGATTTAATTAAAGTAATTTTAGAACATCGACACAGATATAGTGCCTTCCTGAATCCACAGTTTGTTCCAGCTCCACCCCCAGAAAGGAAAATGTTTTACATAGACAGACAGAATCCCCTGCGAGAAGTACATCCAGTCAGGAATGATGATAACACCCTTACACGTGTGTATGTATACACGCCCATAACTAAAATGGAATTATTGGAAATGAAGAAAATAGTGCCCAGTCATGATAAAGACCCTGCAGGTTTCCACCGTGAAATAAAAGACATGTTACTCATGGGAGATTATACCTATCCCGACATTATGAAAATATTGAAAGTGTTATTGCCTGCCGGTATTTACGAGAAACTCAAAGAAAAAGAATGGGAGGTGGGAGATAAAAAGATTGATTGGGCTGCATTAGAAACAGAAGAAAATGGCCGAACCCCAGGGTTGGGTCTTGGGGACAAAACTAAAGCGTTACCAGGATTGTTAGTACATGTCTTGCCACGATTATTAGCCACTAAAAAGGAGGACTGGGATGCAATCTCAGCCTGCAAACAGAAACCCGACGAAGACACTAGTGATTTTTATTCCCGATTTGAGAAATGTTTCATTATTAATAGTGGTCTGAAAGCAAGTAGCAAGTCATACCCACACCTTTTTGTATCTAAATTAGTCGAAAATTCTCTGCCCCAAGTAAAGAATCGTGTACTGAAAGTCGAGAGCACATGGCAAGCAAACACGCCTTCACAAATGTTACAAATGTTACAGTACCACCAGAACAGAATTAGAGAAGAACATGATCACGAACAAAGACGTATGAAAGACACGAAAATGAAAATGTTAGTTGCTCAGTCGGTTCCAGCTGACAGTCAGAAAAAGGGTATGCCACAGTCTAATAATTCAGCAGCTCCTGTTAAAGGGACATGCAACTATTATAAACAGCCAGGTCACTATGTAAACGATTGTGCAGTCTTGAAACACAATATATCTACAGGTAAAACTAAAGAAAGACCACGTCAACCTAGACAAGACCAGGTCCAACAACACGTACCACAGAATGTACAGCCTATGCATGCTCCACAACAGACAGTATAGACCGTAGCGGTACCACAGCCACAACCGATTGCCGCAACACAACATACCACTCAGCAGATGTACCAGTATGCACAGACTGATTATCCCGATTACCAGCGATACACATGAAACAGCCTAGAGAGGGAGGTTGGCTTGCCTCTTATTGAGGTTCCTGTGGATCAAGAGGGTCCTTACGTACATAGTCAAGTATTAGGAAAAGATAGAAAGTTTTTGATTGACACAGGGGCAAGCAGAACAACAATCAGTCACGACGAGGTTCCAGGGGCACCCCTCTCAGGCTCACAGAATGTTTCCCTTGGATTTTCAGGAAAGCCTATTGTAAATGAAGTATCGAAGCCAGTTCCCCTTTCAGTTGGTCCGTTGTCTCGCACTACAGATTTATTGTTCACGAAATCATGTCCAGAAAACTTATTAGGTATCAAGACACTGAAAGCTCTAGGAGCTGTAATTTGTTGTTCTCCGGAAGGAGTAAGATTATTTTTGCGTGACTTTAAGGGTCACTATGTGTTGAGAGATATTGATTCCAGATTACAGAATGTTCCTGCACATTTATGGGCACAAGGCCCCACTGATGTAGGTTGTATGCACATCACTCCATATCGTGTCACACTCAAGCCAGGAGTAGTACTACCACGAATCCGACAATACAAGTTACCACCAGATGCTGTAGTGGCTTTACTGAGAATCATTGACAAGCTCATTGCACAAGGAGTGGTTGTAGAAACCGACTCGAATCTATGTAATTCCCCTATCATTCCAATTCTTAAACGTACTGATCCGAATGCCCCTCCAGTTTATCGATTAGTGATCGATTTACGAGAATTGAACAAATGCGTTGTACCGCAGTACCCTGTGGTTCCAGACATCTCTTCATTATTGACAGCTATTGATTCAGAGGCAACGTTCTTTACTGTAATTGATCTGAAGAACGCCTTCTTTAGTGTCCCAATTGATCCGGAAAGCCAATATCTTTTCGGATTCTGTTTAAATGGCCGAAGCTTCAAATTTGCACGCGCACCTCAAGGATTCACAGAAAGCCCCAGCATCTATAGCAAAGCATTGAAAAGACAACTTGACAGTATTCACATGCCTGACAACACTGCCCTACTTCAGTATGTCGATGATCTATTGATCACCGCCCGTAGTGAACCAGAATGTGAACAAGCATCACTGACAGTTTTACATTTCTTGGCTGACAAGGGACACAAGGTGTCCCCTTCGAAGCTGCAATTCTGTGTTCAGCAAGTGGTTTACCTTGGGCACTTGCTGTCCAAAGGGGGGAGACAGCTAACACCTGACCGTATCCAGTTAATTGTAAACATGTCACAACCCAAGACACAAAAGGAGGTACGGGCCTTTATAGGCCTCACTACTTACTGTAGACAATGGATCCCTCAGTATGCATTTCTAGCCAAGCCACTCATACAGTTGACAACTCAGGAGGCAGCGACATCGACTGTCCTCCCTTGGACTCAGGAACATACACATGCTTTTGACGATCTGAAGAAAGCCTTATGTCAAGCACCAGTTTTAGCGACACCATGTTACAGCAAGCCTTTTACACTTTTTGTCACAGAACGTGAAGGTACTGCATTGTCAGTACTCACCCAGGATCAAGCAGGTTCACACAAACCGTGTGCTTATTTTTCTAGTACATTAGATCCAGTAGCCCAGGCTCTGCCTGCGTGCTTGAAATCAGTTGCAGCAACAGCTCTAGCAATCAGACAAAGTGATTCCATAGTGTTAGGACATCCCTTGACAGTACAAGTTCCACATTCCGTGGAAGTTCTTTTAAACCGAACACAGACTCAGCACTTGACTATAGCACGACTGACAGGTTATGAATTGACATTGTTTCAGCCACACATAGAAATCAGACGTTGCAATACATTGAACCCTGCTACACTTCTGCCATTAATTGAGACAGACCCCTTGGCACATGATTGTGTTGAAGTCATTACCATTACGACGAAACCCAGACAAGACTTGACAGACACGGCATTACCAGATCCAGACCTAACACTTTACGTGGATGGTTCATGTATGAGAAACAGTACAGGAGAGTTAGTAGCCGCATATGCAGTAACGACAGAAACTGAAGTCATAGAAACGAATCGTATTGACACCCTGTCAGCCCAAGCAGCAGAGCTCATCGCTCTGACTCAAGCCTGTATTCGAGCCAAGAATAAGAAAGTTAACATATATACAGATTCACGTTATGCTTTCGGAGTCGTACACGATTTCGGTGTACTATGGCGAGAGAGAGGTTTCTTGACCTCTCACGGAGCCAAGATCCAGCACGGTCCCCTCATTCAAGCTCTGTTAGATGCAATACATCTGCCTACAGCGATATCCATCATGAAGTGCAAGGCACATACGAAAGTCACAGATACCATTTCCCAGGGTAATGACCTGGCAGATCAAACGGCCAAACATACAGCTCAGACTCAGACTCACGCAACTGACCTGACAAAGACAGTAGTCCCGACACCGACACATTGCATGACAGTTAGGGATCCCGCCCTAGATGTAATTGACATACAGACACATGCTACACCAGACGAAATCAAGAAATGGATTGAACTAGGAGGGATCCAGACAGAACAGGGATGGATGACGAAGGGGAAAGCCACATGGTTTCTCCCCGACTCTATGGTTCAAGTTATCATTAACACAGTACATAGTCCTGCACATTTAGGAGAAAAAGCCATGTTAGACAGTATTCAAAACCTTTGGTTCAATAAGCATTTACGAGCAGCAGCCAAACAGAAAGTGCGTACTTGCATGATCTGTTGTCAGTTCAATCCAGGTAAAAGCATTCCCGTAGAGCAAGGTGGATTTCATCCTCCCGATCACCCTTTTGAACTCCTCCAGATGGATTATATCCAGATGGAACGTTGTCGAGGATTCAAATATGTCCTCGTAGTTGTATGTGCACTTTCCCGATGGACAGAAGCATATCCAGTCCCAGATTACACTGCTCCGACCACTGCCAAGCAGCTGGTACGTGAATTTTTCCCCAGGTATGGTTTGCCCCGTATCGTATACTCAGATAATGGTCAGCCATTCTCGTCCGAGCTTATGAAGCAGGTATCACTCCTGCTAGGTTATCAGTGGAAGTTCCACTGTGTCCGACATCCCGAGGCAGCAGGTCTCATGGAACGTCATAATCAGACCCTGAAAATTCGCCTTGCCAAGATCTGTAGAGAGGAAGGCGTTGACTGGATAGTAGCTTTACCAGTTGCACTCTTTTACATGAGAATGATAGCACATTCAAGAACAGGGCTATCCCCGTATGAGGTGGTCTTTGGAAGGCCACCGAATATGTGGGGGACGCCTCTGCCTCGTAAAATAACAGATGTTGACTGTAATATGCTGACAGATTACCTTGCCTCCTTGATGTCTGCACTACAATCATGTCGTTCACAGGTAGCTGCAGCCTTTCCCGACAACACCGAGGTGAAGCCACACGAGATCGTCCCTGGAGAGTACGTTTTTATCCGGAATTTCGACAGGAGGAGTCCGCTGGAGCCCCGTTGGCAGGCGCCGAAGCTTGTGTTATTAACAACAAGGACAGCAGTAAAAGTGGAGGGCCGCAAGGGCTGGCTCCACTCGAGTCATGTGAAGAGACACTATGGACTACAGCCAAAACTAGACTCCCAGCCCTGCCCCCTTCCAGAGACTGATACTAAACTCCCCCTGGTAGAGAAAACTCCTTCTCAAGAATTTCGCATGAAGTTGAGGTCTAGCAAGTCAGACAGTTTAATTGTTTAAGTCCTCCCCTAGGTGAATCGGTTAGACAAGTTACTGACATGTATCGACTAGACCCCAATAGAGAGAGAGATAGACAGAAACAGATCAAGAAACATGAATATTGTAAATCTCTCCGTAGTCACTGCATTGTGACATTATTGATTATGTTTTTTCTGAGTCTTATGATTATTGCTGCAAGCATATTGCTACACATGTACTTTCCTATTTTCACACGTGCGCATTCTACTTCGAATAACACTGTCGAGCATACTTTCAGTGAATTGCCCCCGCACGAGTTATCTTACCGACTTGCGCTGCGCAACAATACATTCATCAGTATGTTACATCATTCCCATCAGACCAGCAATGCTACCAATTGTTGGATATGTGGCCGACTCCCTCCCTATCAGAAGTACAAGGGAGTTCTGCCCCTCTTTCCGTACCCGTTCACACATAATGGTTCCTGTGGTGCATGGTTTAGTCTAATGAATTCTTTAGATTCTGATTCCGTGGTTTACCAAGGTAATTGGGTATGGGGAAATCTGAACACAGTTTTGCATAAAGTATGTTTCCCTGACAAGCAGGGTCTTCCCCAAAGGACAGGGACTGATCTAGAAAACGAAGTATATGGATTAAGTAATTTTACACTTAACCTCATGATTCTGAATGTCCAGTCCGAAGCCGAACCAGTCCTGCCCGCAATGTCAGTATTACCAGTCAGAGGTGAATTATGTGTCAGAAAGAATGGTTCAGTACACCTAGGTCATAGTCAATGTACTACTGTGATCGAATTCAGTGATAAAGGCAAGTCTACATTCAAAGCTTCCCGTCATTCCTATTTCATTTGTGGTCATACAGCATATATACGCTTACCTCTAGATTGGGATGGTACTTGTTACATTGCATTCCTTCTGCCACCCGTTTTCCTAGCTCCACCTGATTATCATAGGGAACACCATCTAGTATACAATAGATCCAAGAGAGATCTCCCGATTGTCGACTACACTGAAACGGCATGGGAGCAGTATACCGACTTCAATAAAGGTTTCTTTCCCTATTTAGGTGCTGTCTTTAATAGTAAACTGATACGTAAATTAACCAGAACCCTCGAAGCAGTAGTGAATGAAACTACTTCCGCCCTAGGCAACTTAACGGAGGAGCAGTCTGCTATGCGGATTGTTGTTCTTCAAAATCGTCTTGTCCTTGACGTCATCCTGGCCGATAGGGGCGGAGCTTGTAGAGTCATCGGATCGAGCTGCTGTGTTTTCATTCCAGAAAACGCACCATCAGTATATAGAGCCATAACCCGTCTCCACAAGATTGCAAGTCAGATACACCAGAATCCAGGCACCTGGACTTGGTCCGGTTGGTTCTGGAGCGTGTTATCAGCCTGGGGATGGAAAGTCTTATCCTTCCTAGGAATAGCCCTTCTCATAGTGTTCAGTTGTTGCCTATGTTTGCAATGTGGGCCAGCGATTTGCGGCTTGTGCGCCACATCATGTATTCCCCATTCAAGTTCACGTTCTAAATCCCGCCAGAAAAAGGAAGAGCAAATGATGTTATATGAACAAATTGATGGATTAATGAAGATCGATATATCATGAAGGGTCCGTAGGGGACAAGGAGGGAATGAGGTAATATGAATTTATATGGTAAATTGTGTCCCCTAACGCAGACCCCAACGGCTCCATGTACGTGCTTCAAGTACATGTATGTTCCCTCCACAACCAGCTATGAAGACGCAAATACATTTGCGTCCAACGTTAACATGTCCTCTTTCAGATCCACCATGAATGGGTCGAATATTCAGTTCCTAAGTATGCCGTGCCACCGTCTTTACATGGTGCACTTTCACGTTTTCCTGGCTCTGGCGAGCTAGGCCCTGATTTCTGCCATCGAGCTTTTTCTGCCTTCTGCCTCTGAAAGCTGCAGCCTGGATCTGCATCCATGACCCTTACCCTACTCCCTGTGCGGCGAGCGGTGCCCGGCTCGACCTGCTTGCCTGCCAAGACTGTATTTTGCCTTCAAGTTATCTGCTCCGCTCCTCGAAAATACATTCCTGTCTAGTGATTTAGGAAAACATCTCCCCAGCTGCAGAGCAAAGGGCCCGGCCTTACTGTCTCCGTGCAAGTAATTCATTGCTCCTGTTACCATGGTAGGCCCATGGCCCCCTCGCATTACACGTAGACACGTAGTCGCATACTAGCAGTCAGTATAGAATAGCCTCTGCCCGAGAGACCTTTCCTTCTAGATAATACAGTTCCTCAAACACAAGATATTAGATATGATTTGGGTTTAGGTTGTTCTGACACGCCAGACTCCTGTCTCCACGTCTAGTGCTAAATGTCAAGTCCCCTTCACCCTCCAGTTCCACGTCAATCACACGTCATGCTGCTGCGCGCGCATCTCTGCCATATATTTCTGCTGACACTGCAGGATTCCTCTATGGATCCACCCACCTGTGACACTTTCATGTGACGTTGTCTAGCACACACCTCCGTGTACGCCCTCGTGCACGCCTTCTGTTACGTACATGTGTTCTTATCTCTTTTCCCTCAGCTGTTACGCCTTCTGTATCCATCACCATTACATGCATTTACTATATATATTGTACGCTGTTAATAAAGCATTGTCTATCCCTTCCTGAACCTTCGTGGTGATGGAACATGATACCTGGTTCGAACCAATTCCATTTTATGGAATAAAACCCTTATAAACTCAGATGCCACGGACTCTGCCTCTCATTTTTTTTGATTGAGTTATTCTTATTGAACTTTACCGCATAGAAATTCCGCATAGGTAATTTTATTTACCACAGTGCGGCCAGTTGCCACTGCGGTACAACGTAAACACAAATCCGGATCCTCACCGCCTGCCACCAATGTTAGAAATGGGATCCCTGGCTGGCCAGGGCGCGCGCCAAAGTCAGTCAGAGACCACCATTCCTAAGTCAGGGCAAGGGAATTACACGCCAAGATAACCTCTGCTCACCTTCTAGGTAACGTGACGCGAGCAGCAAGGCTAATCTCGGAGGCTATGTAGGTTAAGTGTTTGCACGCGCACCCCGCAACAACACCCAAGGCCCACCACTAAGGAAACTCAACACAAGGTTATATAAAAAAGTAGTCTTTGTATTATACCAAAACACATTAGATAAAAACACACACTTTACAATGTGCCAACAGGCAAGGGCAGAATTTACAGGGGATATGTACAAGACAGGGCAGCATGGACCACTGTCAGGAATGGGCACTTTTAGAACTAGTACTTAGAACATAGAGTATAAAATCACTGTAGCACACATTATAAAAATAGAGCACACAACCAGTAACTACTGGTAACAGGTAAGTACCACCTACGCAATCCTAACCACCTTAGAAAAATATCATGGAGGGAACCAGGACCTCACTAGCAACACCTGTACTAGGAGAAAAACAATCACCTAAGTATCACCAAACATTTAGGGGTATAGGCATAGGAACATTACACATGATGCATCACAACACATTCAGAGGTGTAGGGAAGGAAAACACATGATGCATAACATACATTCAGCGGTGTAAGAACAAGGCACATGACGCATCAAAACACATTCAGTAGTGCAGGAGAACACAATTGCGCAGAAATCCTCTTAGTCACTACCTGTGACTGTCTCAAATGTCAGGGGCCTAATGGGAGCAGCTGCCCACTAAGTGCTGGGCAGCTGTAGCAATAATGATGGGGCCAACATTGGAGCCTCGCAGGCTCTGGTGAACCAACTGTCCCCTTGGAGCCTCGCTGGGCTCAACAACAAGGCAATGCCCCTGATCCTCTCTGGGCTCTAAACAACAGTGGTGCCCCTAGAGCCCTCGTGGTTCTAAGCAGGGGGGGGGCAAGGTGGGAGCGGCCCGCTGCCATCTGGGGCCACTCTACCATTGAAGAAGATGCCCCCTGGATGGAGCCTCTCAGGGCTCAATCACAAAGTAATGCCCCAAGAGCCTCTCTAGGCTCTAAAGAAAATCTGCTACGGTCGTTGGAGTCCATCGCTGGAGGAGACGAAAGTGGGAGCGGCCCGCTGCCTCCCCAAGAATATGCCCGGGCCCCCACGGGGCCTTTAAGGAACATTGGAGCCCCCTTGGAGCCTTTCAGGGCTGTGGAGGACTGCGTGCTTTTCTGTTGGAGTCCCGCTCAGGGGACTCTGACACAAGGGGTCTCAAAAATTGAGGCGAGCACTAGTGGGGGGGGGGGGGGGGCACCGGCAATGTGCCCCGACACCCCCCTTCGTCCCGCGCTGCTGCCTGGGGTGATTCTTCTCTCTAGGGCTGCTCAGTAGGTGCAGCGGGCGGGGCTCTCCTCCTCTGGGGCCTTGCCGGCAGCTGCAACTATGCTACTGCACCCCGGGGCTCTCCTCTCGTCTCAGAGCCTCGGGGAAGGGAGGTCACTTCCGGGTGTCTTGTCGTCCTGCCCCCAGCCTGCCTGACGTCCGGCCGGGTGGCGGCGGCGATTCTCTTCGCACAGAATGAGGGGTGGCCACCCTCTGGAAAACAGCGCTCCTAAGTGCTATAGGAAGACCAAGCGCTCCCAGGCACTTAGAGGATAGTAAAGCGCTCCCTGCGCTAGATACAAATAAAGCGCTCCCAGGGCTAGTGACAAATAAAGCGAACCCAGCGCTAGTGACAATTAAAGCACTTCCAGGCGCTTGAGCAGTAAATACAGCGCTCCCAAGCGCTATAGAAACAGTTCAGGACAAAAGTCAGCCCCAAGGTCCTTTTAGCAGAGCAAGGTAGGGGGGGCAAGGCTGGGCCAGGGGCCAGCTCACTGGGCCCTCCAGGCAGGAAGGCAGTCCCAAGTGGCGGTTCCTCCTGGTGCCCAGCAGCAGCCCCCCTCAGTAGGATCCGGAAAGGGAACATTTTGTAAGGGGACACAGCCCCTTCTTATACTGTAAATTCCTTTGTCTGTGGGTAGGGTGGGGGAAGAACCAGTTGCAGCTGGTCTGGGAGCACCCTTGATGTGCTCAACCACCCTTTCTATTCAGCAGTGAGGCTAGGGTCATTAGACGCACCACAGGGGGCGGAGCCAGCATTCTGTGGGGAAAGCCCAGCCCCATTCAGGACGACCCAGGTGCATCCCTCCCTCACATCACTCATGCTAATCTCTCCACTCACCACCGGGCAGACCAATCCAGACTCCTTGAGCCAGGCTCACCAGCCAGCTCCAGCCAATCACATGCCAGCACACTCACTGCACACGCACACCCATGTCTAGAAGTGGCACTTCCAGACTAGACACATACACGCCGCATACATCATTGCGCAGCATTCAATCTCACGAGTCTGCACATACCAAACTCGAGCCTGAACACCTCACGCATCAGGAACTACCAGGGACACATACATTCCCCATGCATTCCTATGGGAGGGCAGACCAACCTTACTCCACGCACTCAGAGTGCGCACGCACTTTCCACTGGGACACAGTGAAAGTGCGCAGAAACCAAAAATCACTACCCCCAATTGACATTTAAAAAGCAAAAAGTTTAGGGGTGAACCTGCCAGAAGGCCCAAGCCTAACACAACCCCCTTCCAGACAAAACACAGGGGAAACCAACCACCACCGTGATGGACTTCCCTGCTTGGGGCGATAGAACTCAGACGCGGGCCCGCAACTGCAGGGACACCCTCCTGTTCTACGCCAAGGTAAACCAAGCGGGTTCCTCCTAAAACTACTGTAGGGACTAACTAGGCTACCCCGCTGGTACTCCCCAGCGGTCCTCGGCCAGGACCAGGCCCTATGCCACCCTGGTGCCACAGGTTCCTGCCTAGTCACAGAGTGGGGGGTAGTAACCCCTGGCACATAGTAGCCATTTTCCACGCTTCCTGTCTGCAGGACAGGACTAGACTGCCACTGGTTCTCCAGCCTAGGGTCTACAACCTCAGGCAGACCAGGAGTCTCAGGGAAGGCTCTCCTCCCCCTACCTCTTCTCCTAGGGTTCCGCCTCCTCCAGCGAGAGGTACACCTAGAACACCATTCCAACCCAGGGTTTACCCCCTCAGGTTGCACCGTGGTCAGAGGTGTGCTCTCCCACCCTCTGCACCCTCTTCCAGAGTCCTGCTCCCTCCCAACCGGGGCGGTACCTCTGGAAGAAGAACTGGTCAGGACACTGATTACAGTCGTCCTTCCCTCCAGGTCAGGCGGATCCTGAACCCGGCCTCCCAACCTCTGGTCTAGAACCTTTGGTGGAATAATTGCCTGACACTCCAGGACTTCTGGGTATTTACACACCATCCCCCTGAGGCTAACAAATGACACATATGTTGTGTGACTGTCTGTCTGGCGCAGATCTCCCATCCCCTGTCCACCTGACAGTGCTCGAAGATCCCCCAGAACAGAAGTGGTGTCACCATGGTCACTACATGGGAACCTCGCCCAACTGGGTAGTCCCTGACCCACTGGTTCTTCCACTGGGGAACTCATCCCCCAATCACTCCACACACTGGACTCATGTACCCTCCCTACCGGAGCGGTACTGCCAGACTCTAGAACCACAGGAGCTCTGTTTACAGATGCTCCAGGTCCTCTACTCACTAGGAGATCTTCTTCAAATGGAGTAACAGGACAGCCTAGGTCCCCAACCTGGTGTTCCCTACAGAAACCATCCAAGTCCTGAGGCAGGGCTTCGTGCGTCTGGGGACCCTCGGTCTCCCACTCACTCCTGCTCCACTGAGCCATGCAGTGAGCCCCTACACCCTCCTTGCTATCCTGGGACCTAGCTGGGCTACACTGAGCCTCTTCCACCACGCTGGGCAGGAAGATACCTGAATCACTACTTTTGGACTCACTCCCTAATGACTCTAGAGAACCTCTAGCACTTTCCCAGTGCTCTGCCTCCTCTGCAAGTGCCCAAGGACTAAAGTATTCAGACTTCAACAGGTGCTGGCGCAACTCTGGACAACAAACACTAAGAAACTGCTCTTTGAGAAACATATTCACTACTCAGCCCCTCTCATCGTCCGAGTTAGCCGCCAGCCAATCCCACATTGCATCCGAACAGTCATCCACAAAATACGTCCACTGCTGGTGAGGTGGTTTCCTATGGTTCCTGAACTTCAACCTGTTCTCCTCCTCTTGGGAACAAGGTACCATACGTTGGGAACTGGGACTTCCTGCTCTGAAGTCTAGATAGCTGCCACCACTAGACTCAACCCGCCCTGGGGAGTCCAGAAAATTAAAACTGCTCGCAGGGATAGTCTACCCTCCAGAGCTAACTTCTCTCTGGTGAAGGCCCTCTCAGCCTCCTCTATCCTCTCCTGCGCTAAGACCCTCTCAGTCTCTAGCTTTTGTTGCTCAAGGGCCAAAGTCTTAAGACTCAACTCATGAGCCCATAATGCCATTTTCTCCTGTAAGGCTAACTTCCTATCCTCCTCTAGGGACAGGGAAGAGGATGAGGTGCGGCTTCCTACACTGGACCCAGCAAGGGACTCCCTGTCTATGGGGTCTTCTCTATCTGCTGGTATCCATGCACTGTCATCTTCTCCCTCCTCTTCTGAATCTTCAGGGCTCCCCCAGACCCACCACCCTCATGGCGTGAGGCCTGGGCCCTTTCCTCAC
The DNA here is from genome assembly GCF_964263255.1 of Lissotriton vulgaris. Taxonomy (NCBI): domain Eukaryota; kingdom Metazoa; phylum Chordata; class Amphibia; order Caudata; family Salamandridae; genus Lissotriton; species Lissotriton vulgaris. The sequence goes on from NC_141695.1 coordinate 172,963,919, forward strand.
TGCGCTCAAGATACCTTTGATTCTCACACCATAGGATCAGGTGGCCCCTAAGTTCATACAGAGTGTCTGATTCACCCACCCCTATGTTTCTCTCTCTACAGAACCTTTCCAACTCCTGCAGACTGTACCAAGCTAGATCACCTAAATCAAAAGCAGGCTAAATTTTGGCTGACGTTCTAGAGAAAAGATTACACAGGAATCCTAGGGGTCTGAGCTTAACAGGAGCACACAATTCACAGGGTATTCAGCAAGTTCCCTATCCCAGAGAACTCACCCTCACTTGTCAATGTCAATGTCAATGTCAAAGGCTTTTGTATAGCGCAACAATTCACCAGAAAGGTCTGAGGGCGCTTGGCAAAAAGAAGGCATCATCCTTAAAGGGAGAAAAAAATGGTTGAGAGGGGAATTAATTGGAAAAGAGCCAGGTTTTCAGACTCCTGCGGAACGCTAGATGGTTCGAGATAGACAGCAGATGGGAGGGCAATTTCTTCCATAATTGCGGTGCCAGGTAAGAGAAAGTCCTGCATCCATTTCTGGAGGTACGGGCCTTTGGTTGGACAAGAAGGGACTTCGAGCTAGAACGTAGAGTTCTGGATGGTCTATACCAAACTAATTTTTTTGCCAGGTAGGTGGGGCCAGTACCGTAGAGGAGTTTATGAGTGAGACTTAGGATTTTAAACTGACGTCTTTAGCGCACGGGGAGCCAGTGCAGTTCTTTTAGACTAGGTGCAGAGGCAGACATCGGTGGTAGTCCCAGTACCAATCGGGCGGCCGCATTCTGTAGTATTTAAAGTTTGGTGAGCACACACTCATTGATCGACACAAACATGGCATTTCCATAATCTAGACGGCTTATAATGAGCCCCTGAACCAGAGGCTTTCATGCCACTAGAGGAAGCCATTTGAAGATTTTACGCAGTTGTTTAAGTATTCCGTAACAAGTACCAGATACTTGGTTGACATGTGCTCTCATCGAGAGAGCACTGTCCAGCATAATGCCCAGGTCACGCACCACTTCTTTAGGCTCCGGGCAGGGTCCGAGTTCGTGAGGCCACCAATCTTGGGACCAAATACTTTTGGCATTACCAAATAGCAAGATTTCGGTTTTTCTATAGTTGAGTTGGAGCTTATTATGACTCATCCAACCGCTAATGTGAAGCATGCACTGCTTGAATCTCATACAGGTGTCCAGAAACTGAGAACTGCAGGTGATTAATACCTGCGTATCATCGGCATAAGACACTGTGGAGAAGCCATAAGATTTTATAATTTTGGCCAACGGGGTCAGATATAGGTTGAACAATAGGGGACTAAGAATCGACCACTGTGGTACCCCCGCAGTGAGAGCCCTGTTCCTGGATACATAGGTGTTCCTTTTGAGATAGCTATAGCGGCCGGCGAGATAGTCTTCAAACCAGGCTAAGGCACTGCCCCTGACACCAATTTCCCACAGCCAATATTTCAAAATGCTGTGGGAGATGGTGTCAAAGGCCGCCGATAGATCCAACAGCCCAGAATAGCTGACTCCCCTCTATCCAGGGAGAGCCGAATGTTATCTACTATCTCAATAACTGCGGTCTCCGTACCATGGGCAGTACGAAAACCTGACTGTGAAGGATCAAACAATGCATGTGCCTCAATGTAGGTGGTAACTCGTTTATTTACTAGATGTTCCAGTACTTTCCCAAAGAAAGGTAAGAGGGATATAGGTCTGTAATTGGATAGGGTGGAGGGGTCGCTGTTGGGCTTTTTGAGAATAGGCTTGACCTGGGCTAGCTTCCAGCTGCTAGGAATAGAGGCACTCTCAAAGGAGTGATTAAAGATGTTAGTCAGCGTGCCGGCCAGAAGCTGGAATATCCCACTGCATCTAAGAGGGGATAATAAATCGGTGGGAGAGCCCGATTTAATTTTCTTGAGGGCTTCTAGCACTTCATCAGAGGTGGTAGGCTCGAATTCAGTTAAGGGCGGAATAGTAGTGGTTTCAGTGGAAGCCACAGTCTCTGGAAATGTTGCGCCTAACATGGGCACATCCTGATTGGCTGCTGGGAATGAGGAGTAAATTGACTTAATGTTGTTATCAAAATAACAAGATAATGAGTTCACCCACTCTAAGGTGGGAATAAATGTGGAGCGTTCCGCCAGAGGGGTAGTGAACTCCATCAAGATTTTGTACAGTTCTTTACTCGACTGCGCCACTTTATTTATTCTCTGCGAAAGGAAAAGCGTTTTTGCTTTCTTTATGTTTTTTAAATAGTTGGAATGAGTGAGTTTATAATTATTGCGGTCTTCTTGCGTTCTATTCTTCCGCCAGCGCCTTTCAGCTATTCTGCAGGTCGCTTTCTCACGCTTCAAATCCTCAGTGAACCAAGGTGAAGCAGTGCTCTTAACCTTAACTGAAGTTTCCGGGATAATTTCATCTAGAGTGTTTTTTATGAATACATCCAGTTGGGTTACCATAAGTTCAATGTTCTCATAATTATTGTTGGGAGGTACGAAGTGAGACAAAAATGCCTCGGGGGTTAGTTTGTGCCAAGGACGGATAAATACTGTTTCTTTCTGATTGGTTGTCCTTGACCCCAGTGGTATAGGAAATTTAAAATTAACTAAAAAGTGATCGGTCCAGATCATAGGTATGGGTAATTCACAAGTGAAATTCGCTATGTTGGTAAAGATTAGATCAAGGGAATGGCCGGCTTTATGGGTGGGGCCGATTACCTTTTGTTTGAGACCCAAAGTTTCCAAGGAGGTTATTAGGTTACAGGAGTCTGTGACATGCGTTACCTCAGCATGATGATTGAAATCACCAAGTAGGATAAAATTATCAGTGGGCAGCACAGGTGAAGCTAATAAATCTAAAAGAATGTTAGCGAATTGTGATTTATCTCCGGTGGTCTATATACCAAAGCATCCCTTCCAAAGGAGTTAGTGTGAAGTTTCATGTTGATTATTAAAATTTCAAGCCATTCATTAGAGAGTGACTCGAGTTTAGTAATTTCAATGGGAGCTTTTGCCGCAATGGCAATGCCTCCCCTCTCTTTCGTATTCTATCATGTCTGATTATCTGGTATTCGTTAGGAAAAGTGATAGCTATATCCGGAGAAGCCAGGCCATGCAGCCATGTTTCAGTGAAGAAACAGATCTCGAGTTTTTTGTTATCCAGTAAGCTCCAGAGCTCAAGGGCATGTTTAGGGATAGATCTGGTGTTAAGATACAGCGCTGAGAAGGTATTACTAACTACATTGGTACTGGTGTTGTTAGTTAATTGGGAGTTAGCGAGGGCTTTCATATGCGAGCCCCTCGACGTTGCATTGGTCGCTACCCTAGAGGGTTCGGTGGTAAAATGGATTACCTTGGTACAATCTAGTAAATTAGCTGACCCATTGGGCGGATTTAAGGATAGAAGTTCCTGCCAACTGTAACAGATCATTATAGTAATACAGGAAACCCCTCAACCAGATAGAATGAAAAGAAGAGGAGAAAGTAAAGGAAATTACAAGGGGTTTAGGCGGAAGGCGATGTCCAGGCGCGGACGGGCGCAGACGGGCTTGCCTTCGGCGTGCCGCCGGCGCGTCCGCGCTAGTGAATGGAATATGTAGGGAGGAGGGTGGGGCAGCTCTGATGACGCTGCAGGTGTGCCACTGCTTCCTGTCCCTCCGCACAAACGGCACAAGCCGTGGCGTAATGGGGACCAGCAGAGAAAATGCAGTCAGGTAAGACCTGGTTGTTCTCAGCATAAATTATTATTTTTTCCTGTCACAGTGAGAGTTTCTGTTACGCTAGCGCCGAGACACCCGTTTGGGTATTTGCACGCTTTAAAAATCGCATAAAATAAAATAAAATAAGATTGTTTGCAGTTGTAGTCACCGCAAACACAATTTAAAACATAAATGCCAAGTGAAGCTTTAAAATAATACAAACGATTAAGACTGAGCAGCCCCCGGTTTCATTAAACTGTCAGATGATCTTTTCCTCCCAATTCACCCTCACGCACAGAATCAGGTCGAAAACACCACAGTAAGGGTGTCAATCTCGCTGCGCGCGTCCGCGCTAGTGAAGGGAATATGTAGGGGGGAGGGCGGGGCAGCTCTGATGACGCTGCAGGTGTGCCACTGCTTCCTGTCCTTCCGCACAAACGGCACAAGCCGTGGCGGAACGGGGACCAGCAGAGAAAATGCAGTCAGGTAAGATTGTTTGCAGTTGTAGTCACCGCAAACACAATTTAAAACATAAATGCTGAGTGAAGCTTTAAAATAATACCAACCGAGAGTGCCTTATATAGAAGATTCTGGCCATGCCCGCGATGAGGAGCTGGTTCACCTACAACAGGAGGTACTTCGCCTACAGGAGCAACAGGTAGACTTGCAGGCCCACGCGGAAGACCTGAAAAACCGTTCCCGCAGGAACAACATTTGCGTCCGGAATGTGCCAGTGAAAGCAGAGGGGAACAGCGTGACCTGCTTCCTGTAGGACCTGTTTAGAGAAATTTTAGGGGAGCCCTCGGACTTTGCAATCCGTATTGATCGAGCGCACAGAGTGGGCTTGGCGAGACGCGCACCAGCCCCACCACCAGATATCTTGGCATACCTTCCGGACTTCCCTCTGAAGGAGCGCATTCTACAGATGGCCCGGCAGAAACAACCGCTGCAGTTTCGAGGTGACTCCATCCTCCTATTTCAAGACTTATCAGCAATCACGCTGCAGAAGCGGCGAACATTCAAAGTGGTCACGAAGTTTATACAGGACAAGGAGGTGCCATATTCATGGGGCCACCCGTTCCGCATTATATTTAAATGGCAGGGGAAACTGCATCAGCTCCGCTCTCTCAGTGACACCTGTTCCCTGCTGCAGCTCGAGCTCCCGGAAGAAGCAGAATCCAGAGAAGCTTCACCACATGGATCTCAGGATGACCCCACACAGCGCTCTCGCGATGGATGGCAACGGGTCCGAAGAAGACGACGCTCCAGGGGCGCCACAGGCCCGACCCGGAGACAATTGCACAGGAACGGGCAGCGGCCATCCAAGAGGTGGTTAGAGACACCTCTGAGCCTTCCTAAGCAGCATTGATGGGGGGAGAAGTCCTTCTTTCTTCTACTTAATTGATGAGGGGGAGGGGCGGAGAGCCAGAAGGGTTTACTCTGCCACATTTCCCATTATGATGACTCTCTACGGACCTGCACTGGTTGTTGACAGGCACGAGACTATAGTAAGAGTTTCGAATTGGGGGAAGGGAGGGGGGAGGAGGACAAGGGAGGGGGTGGCCGGTGATGGGGGTAAGGTTTTGGACACGGTAGTTGGGGTTAGGGAGGGAACCGGGTGGGGAGGTGGGGGCGTCCATTGCAGTGCTCAAGTTTTAGCTACCCTTGACGCAATCACACACACTACTTCGGTCAGACAGAGGTTCAGCGCTATGGGTCACATCAGTTTAAATGCCAGCCACGACCATTAAGGTTTTGACCCTGAATGTACGGGGCCCAAATAACCCGGTTAAGCGGCGTGCTGTATTATCCCACTTAGAAAGCACTCACACAGGCATCTGCCTGCTACAAGAAACTCACCTGCTATCTCGCGACTGCCATCGGCTGCGCTCTTACAAATTCCCAATGCAATTTTTCTCATCTAGCACCACCAAGACAGCAGGGCTAGCGATTCTAGTGGCGAGGCATTTTAGAGGAGAGGTATTATACAAGTGCGCGGAACAGAAGGGGAGGTTGTTGGCATACAGATTTAGGATAGGAGGGCTAGCATTTACGATTGGATCCTTATATAGCCCTAACGAGCAGCAGGAACGCTTCCTAAGATCAGCCTTGATGGACATTACAGCCACACCAGATAGACACATCATCCTGGGAGGGGATTTCAATATAGTCTTTGACACACTCCTGGACAGGTCCGCACAATGTACTCCACAAGCAGGGGCATTCTCCACTGGGTGTAAGGAACAGATGGCGGAATTAGGTCTTCATGACCTCTGGCGCCGCGCGCACCCCACGGACAGGGAATATTCTTACTATTCCAATGCACATAAAACATACGCGCAACTAGACCATCTCCTGGTCACAGAGCCGGTGTGCGCCTTAGCTACGGCAACGGAGATGGGAGTAATCTCCTTGTCGGACCATGTGCCGGTCTCCACCACACTCAGTCTACCGCCGATATCTTGTCCACCTAGGGTTTGGCACCTCAGAGACACCTTACTGCACCGAAAGACGGTAGTGAAGCACATTACAGACGCTATCCACGAATATCTATCGCACAATGCCAACACCGACACATCCTTGGCGACACAATGGGCGGCCATGAAGGCTGTAATTAGAGGGGAGTTTTTGGCCCTTTCCTCGGCGGAAAACAAAGATCGGCAAAACAAACGGGACGAGCTCACCCAGCGGGTACATGAACTTGAACAAATGCACCAACGTACAGGGGCTCCCAGGATCTGGAAGCAACTTAAAGTAGCGAGGAAACTTCTAGTGGCCCTGGATATGGACCGTGCGGAGTACACGGCACTGCGTCTGAGACACACTTACTATACAGGAGGAGACAGGTGCGGCCGACTTCTGGCCCATAAACTCCGAGTAGCACGCCAGCAGCAGCTGGTGAAAGAGATTTCTGACTCAGACGGGACGTTAGTCACGGAAGATGCCCATATTTCAGAAACCTTCTGCAGGTTCTATGCAGATCTTTACACTGGGGATCCCCGGATGATACTGCGACGGCGGATTATTTAGACTCGGTCACACTCCCCTCGCTGGCACCCTCACAAGCGGAGTACCTAGAAAGGGACATTCGCATTGAGGAAGTGATCTCGGCCATTGCTAAACTTAAGCATGGCAAAGCCCCTGGGCCAACTGCTACACACCCCTTTTCTACAAGACATTTTGCACGACGCTAGCGCCGATCCTCACCCGCCTGTTTAACTTATTCTCAACACCTGGCGCTATCCCACCCGATCTTTTGCGAGCATCTCTTACTGTGATTCCCAAGCCAGGGAAGGACAGGACCAAATGCGGCTCCTATAGGACGATATCGTAGATCTTAAGCTATATACTGGGATACTGGTAGCCCGATTGGCCCTCCATCTACCTGGGCTCGTGGAACTGGACCAGGCGGGGTTTGTACCTGGGCGGCAGACGGTGGATAATACCAAACGGATCGTCCACCTTATTGAAAAAGCCTCCCAAATACCCGGAGAGAGGATGATGCTAGCGGTCGACGCCGAAAAGGCATTTGACCGAGTGCACTGGCCATATCTAAAGCGGGTCCTAGCGAAAGTAGGCATTGGGTGCCAATCTCGCTGCGCGCGTCCGCATTAGTGAAGGAAATATGTAGGGAGGAGGGCGGGGCAGCTCTGATGATGCTGCAGGTGTGCCACTGCTTCCTGTCCCTCCACACAAACGGCACAAGCCGTGGCGGATCGGGGACCAGCAGAGAAAATGCAGTCAGGTAAGATTGTTTGCAGTTGTAGTCACCGCAAACACAATTAAAACATAAATGCCGAGTGAAGCTTTAAAATAATACAAACGATTAAGACTGAGCAGCCCCCGGTTTCATTAAACTGTCAGCAGATCTTTTCCTCCCAATTCACCCTCACGCACAGAAGCAGGTCGATAAACACCACAGCAAGGGTGCCAATCTCGCTTGTCCAGTGCAATACACCATTCATCCACACACAACCCCCACCCCCTCGGACCAGTAAGGCAGTTTCTACCACCCCTGACTTCTCAACCTGACCACACGTGACACAGGTACCAAACTCTGGGAGCGTGGCGGGGAACAAATGTACTGGGCACTATTACACAATAAAACCTTTAGGAGAAGAAACCTGGAACTTCAAAAAAAACAATAATCCCCAAAATGTGGTCATCTAAAATGCAGAGTTTTGTAGTGCGGCCAGTTGCCACTGCGGTACAACGCAAACACAAATCCGGATCCTCACCGCCTGCCACCAATGTTAGAAATGGGATCCCTGGCTGGCCAGGGCTCGAGCCAAAGTAAGTCAGAGACCACCATTCCTAAGTCAGGGCAAGGGAGTTACACGCCAAGGTAACCCCTGCTCACCCTCTAGGTAACGTGACGCGAGCAGCAAGGCTAATCTCGGAAGCTATGTAGGTTAAGTGTTTGCGCGCGCACCCAGCAACAACACCCAAGGCCCACCACAAAGGAAACTCCACACAAGGTTATATCAAAAATAGCCTTTGTATTATACCAAAACACATTAGATAAAAACACACACTTTACAATGTGCAAACAGGCACGGGCAGAATTTACAGGGGATATGTACAAGACAGGGCCACATTGACCACTGTCAGGAATAGGCACTTTTAGAACTAGCACTTAGAACATACAGTATAAAATCACTGTAGCACAAATTATAAAAATAGAGCACACAATTAGTAACTACTGGTAGCAGTTAAGTACCACCTACGCAACCCTAACCACCTTTGGAAAATATCACGCAGGGAACCAGGACCTCACTAGCAACACCTGTACTACGAGAAAAACAACCACCTAGGTATCACCATACATTTAGGGGTATAGGCATAGGAACATTACACATGATGCATCACAACACATTCAGAGGTGTAGGGAAGGAAAACACATGATGCATAACATACATTCAGCAGTGTAGGAACAAGGCACATGACGCATCAACACACATTCAGAGGTGCAGGAGAACACAATTGCGCAGAAATCCTTTTAGTCACTACCTGTGACTGTCCCAAATGTCAGGGACCTAAACGGAGCAGCTGTCCACTAAGTGCTGGGCAGCTTCGCAATAATGATGGGATCAACGTTGGAGCCTCGCAGGCTCCGTGGAACCAACTGTCCCCTTAGAGCCTCGCAGGGCTCTACAACAAGGCAATGCCCCTGAGCCTCTCTGGGCTTTAAACAACAGTGGTGCCCCTAGAGCCCTCGTGGCTCTAAGCAAGTGGGGTGGGGGCAAGGTGGGAGTGGCCCGCTGCCTTCCGGGACCGCTCTACCATTGAAGACGATGCCCCCTAGATGGAGCCTCTCAGGGCTCAATAACAAAGTAATGCCCCCAGAGCCTCTCTAGGCTCTAAAACAAATCTGCTCCGGTCGTTGGAGTCCCTCCCTGGGGGACTCGTAATTAAAGTAAGGCCCCATGGGCCTCGCTGGAGGAGACAAAAGTGGGAGCGGCCCGCTGCCTCCCGGGGCCGCCCCAAGAATATGCCTGGGCCCCCACGGGGCCTTTAAGGAACAATGGAGCCCCCTCTGAGCCTTTCAGGGCTCTGGAGGACTGCGTGCCCTTCTGTTGGAGTCCCGCTCGGGGGGCTCTAACACAAGGGGTCCCAAAAAGTGAGGCGAGCACTAGTGGGGGGAGGTGGGCACTGGCAATGTGCCCTGATGCCCTCCTCCTTGCCAAAGAACCCCGGCCCCACTCACCGGGACTCCTGCTGCTGCGGTCTCCACTTCGTCCCGCGCTGCTGCCTGGGGTGTTTCTTCTCTCTAGGGCTGCTCAGTAGGTGCCGCGGGCAGGGCTCCCCTCCTCTGGGGCCTCGCCGGCGGCCGTGACTCTGCTACTGCACCCCGGGGCTCTCCTCTCGTCTCGCAGCCCCGGGGAAGGGAGGTCACTTCCGGGTGTCTTGTTGTCCCGCCACCGGCCTGCCTGACTTCCGGCCAGGTGGCGGCGGCGATTCTCTTCGCACCGAACGAGGGATGGGCACCCTCTGGAACACAGCGCTCCTAAGCGCAATAGGAAGACCAAGCGCTCCCAGGCGCTTAGAGGATAGTAAAGCGCTCCCTGCGCTAGATACAAATAAAGCGCTCCCAGCGCTAGTGACAAATAAAGCGCTTCCAGTGCTAGTGACAATTAAAGCGCTTCCAGGTGCTTTAGGGGTAAATACAGCGCTCCCAAGCACTGTAGAACCAGAAGTCCAGGACAAAAGTCAGCCCCAAGGTCCTTTTAGCAGAGCAAGGCGGGGGGGGGCAAGGTTGTCCAGGGGCCAGCTCACTGGGCTCTCCAGGCAGGAAGGCAGTCCCAAGTGGCAGGACTGCCTCTTGGGACTGCCTTCAGGAAAGAGAACATTTTGTAAGGGAACACAGACCCTTCTTATAATGTAAATTCCTTTGTCTGTGGGTAGGGTGGGGGAAGAACCAGTTGCAGCTGGTCTGGGAGCACCCTTGATGTGCTCAACCACCCTTTCTATTTAGCAGTGAGGCTAGGGTCATTAGACGCACCACAGGGGGCGGAGCCAGCATTCTGTGGGGAAAGCCCAGCCCTATTCAGGACCCAGGTGCACCCCTCCCTCACATCACTAATGCTAATCTCTCCACTCACCACCGGGCAGACCCATCCAGACTCCTGGAGCCAGGCTCACAAGCCAGCTCCAGCCAATCATGTGCCAGCACACTCACTGCACACGCACACCCATGTCTAGAAGTGGCACTTCCACACTAGACACATACACGCCGCATACATCATTGCGTAGCATTCAATCTCACGAGTCGGCACATGCCAAACTCGAGCCTGCACACCTCACGCATCAGGAACTACCAGGGACACATACATTCCCCATGCATTCCTATGGGAGGGCAGGCCAACCTTGCTCCTATCACTCAGAGTGCGCACGCACTTTCCACTGGGACATAGTGAAAGTGCGCAGAAACCAAAAATCACTACCACCAATTCACATTCAAAAAGCAAAATGTTTAGGGGTGAACCTGCCAGAAGGGCCAAGTCCAACACCGGGACTCGGCGGTAGTCTTCTTCTGTTATTCTGGGTCGTAAAATAATTGGTCAGACACACTAGATAGTGGGTCAGGGGATTGGGGGTTCAACTTCTGTTCGGACTGAGCTATGTCAAAAGTTGAACTGCACCTATCATCAACAATGTCCTATTTCTCTTGTCCATACTTCTTTGTGTGCAGAATAGTCCCTGAAACACTAGCGCTGGGGTACTCATAGTACGGCTCGCGGGCCACTGGTGGCCCGGCAAGCCTTTCCTGGCAGCCCGCGGACCTTTCAGACATCGTACCAAGTTTTTTTTTTTTTTAAAGGCTGTCTGCAACCAGAGCTCGACTCAGAGACTCTGCTGCCTGTGGGGGCAGGGCGATTTCCGCCGTAGTCAGAGTGGGGCTGCAGGGGCGCTGAGAGGTGAAAATAGCCTTATTAACATGCTAATGGTCTTTTAAAGACCTGTGAAATGCTTGGGTGCGGCTGTGTGCGTGTGCCTGGAAGCTGTCATAGCCCGGGAGGAGGGGGGGAGGGCACACAGGCAGGGTGAGTCCTAGAGGTTATTTACTTTGCATAGAGCGTGCGAGAATTTACCCTCTTATATAAGGCCCTCTTTCACAATACAGACTCCTAATCACTAGTCTTGTGTGGTACTTTAAATACTACTCTGCCTTTGCTGTAGCTCTTACAGCTCCCCGTTTCATTCTGTGCCCACAGGGTCGGATCACGGCATCCCGAAGAGTTCCTACATCGGCAGGTGGGCGCAGAGGCGCTGGTGAGAAGCGACGCTTGCTCAAAGAATGAAATGTTCCAGTGGTGGTTTTCTTGCGCAGCCGATGGGGGGGCGAGAGGAGGTGGGGGAGGAAGTGTCATTCTTGCTTTAAGTGACTTGGCATTTCCTGGCTCCTCTTATTTACTGGTTCTTGTCTTTCGTGCACAAGTGTGCAAGGTTGTCGGTTCCTGCAGTGTGATAATCTCCCCTGGCACTGAAGCTTTCACTGGATGGCGTGCAAGGTCTCCCCCCCGGTCGTGCCACGGAGGTCGCTTTGTGTAGTGTTGGATCGCAGACCTGGCTTGTGTTGGCCAAGCAGCTGCATGCACGATGGACAGAGCCCTGGGAGCTCGGTGGGTGCCCAGGGAGATGGAGACAGAGCGAGAGATTGAGAGATGGAGACAGATGGAGAGATGGAGAGATGGAGACAGAGGGAGAGATGGAGAGATGGAGACAGAGGAAGAGATGGAGAGATGGAGACAGGGAGAGATGGAGACAGGGAGAGATGGAGAGATGGAGACAGAGGGAGAAATGGAGAGATGGAGACAGAGCTTGAGATGGAGAGATGAAGACAGAGGGAGAGATGGAGACAGAGGGAGAGATGGAGACAGGTAGAGATGGAGAGATGGAGACAGAGGGAGAGATGGAGAGATGGGGACAGAGGGAGAGATGGAGAGATGGAGACAGAGGGAGAGATGGAGAGATGGAGACAGAGGGAGAGGCGGAGAGATGGAGACATGGAGAGATGGAGACATGGAGACAGGGAGAGATGGAGAGATGGAGAGATGGAGACAGAGGGAGAGATGAGAGATGGAGACAGAGGGAGAGATGGAGACAGAGGGAGAGATGGAGAGATGGAGACAGGGAGAGATGGAGACAGGGAGAGATGGAGAGATGGAGACAGAGGGAGAGATGGAGACAAAGGGAGAGATGGAGACAGAGGGAGAGATGGAGAGATGGAGACAGAGGGAGAGATGGAGAGATGGAGACAGGGGGGAGATGGAGACAGGGGGAGATGGAGAGATGGAGACAGAGGGAGAGATGGAGAGATGGAGACAGAGGGAGAGATGGAGAGATGGAGACAGAGGGAGAGATGGAGACAGAGGGAGAGATGGAGACAGAGGGAGAGGCGGAGAGATGGAGACATGGAGAGCTGGAGACATGGAGACAGGGAGAGATGGAGAGATGGAGACAGAGGGATAGATGGAGAGATGGAGACAGAGGGAGAGATTGAGAGATGGAGACAGAGTGAGAGATGGAGAGATGGAGACAGAGGGAGAGATGGAGACAGAGGGAGAGGCGGAGACATGGAGAGATGGAGAGATGGAGACAGGGAGAGATGGAGACAGAGGGAGAGATGGAGAGATGGAGACAGAGGGAGAGATGGAGAGATGGAGAGATGGAGACAGAGGGAGAGATGGAGACAGAGGGAGAGATGGAGAGATGGAGACAGAGGGAGAGATGGAGAGACGGAGACAGAGGGAGAGGTGGAGAGATGGAGACATGGAGAGATGGAGAGATAGAGACATGGAGAGATGGAGAGATGGGGACAGGGAGAGATGGAGACAGAGGGAGAGATGGAGAGATGGAGACAGAGGGAGAGGCGGAGAGATGGAGACATGGAGAGATGGAAAGATGGAGACATGGAGACATGGAGAGATGGAAATATGAAGACATGGAGAGATGGTTACAGGGAGATATGGAGAGATGGAGACAGAGGGAGAGATGGAGGCAGAGGGAGAGATGGAGAGATGGAGACAGAGGGAGAGGCGGAGAGATGGAGACATGGAGAGATGGAGACATGGAGAGATGGAGACATGGAGAGATGGAGAGATGGAGACATGGAGAGATGGAGAGATGGAGAGATGGAGACAGGGAGAGATGGAGAGATGGAGACAGGGAGAGATGGAGACATGGAGAGATGGAGAGATGAAGACATGGAGACATGGCGAGATGGAGAGATGGAGACATGGAGAGATGGAGAGATGGAGACATGGAAAGATGGAGAAATGGAGACAGGGAGAGATGGAGAGATGGAGACAGGGAGAGATGGAGACAGGGAGAGATGGAGACAGGGAGAGATGGAGACAGGGAGAGCGGGAGAGAGAGGGGGAGGGAAAGAAAGGGAGGGAGAGAGGGAGGGAGAGAGAGAGAGAGAGAGAGGGAGAGAGGGGGAGGGGGAGAAGGTAAGAGGGGGAGAGGGGGAGAGGGAGAGAGATGTGTTTCTATGCCGGGTCTGGTGGCTCAGTGGACGAAGGCGTCCGCTGCAGGGACCTATGATCAAACTCATGGTCACATTTTTTTTTTATTGCTCTAGCCCCGCCCCTTCCCCACTGACCCCGCCCGCACTGGTGCGGCCCTCTGACCCAAACCACACTGTATATTTGGCCCCCGAGAGAAAGTTTGTGAGTACCCATTCACTAGCGGTATGGGATGTGATCCTCTCAAATCAAAAAGGCAACTGCTACCTTTTACTTGGTGTAAACAATGACATTTTGTTGTTGGAAATTGTCAAAGCACTTACATTAAGAAGACTGGAATAAAACAGCAAGGGCAACCCAGAGGACTGCACTCAGTGCCTAGAGCTATTGCTGGATCAGAGTTTTGTTTCACGCCGTTTGCCGACTGGGCAACCTTAGCTACCTACACAGACTGATTCATAATCGTAAATAGTAGTAGCACAGAGAGTGCTGGTAGAGGCAGGATAAGAATGTAGAAATTATTCTACATTAGAAGAAGACCAAAGACTATTTTGTAAAACATAGAATTATTAGGAAACAGTTTGTAATATATAGGAGCTGTAAAAGTTAGGGAAGTATAAGTATTAATATAACAATAGAACAACTTACTGGGGCCAGCAGAAGAGCCTGCAAGGGACTGATCCTGTCCACCTTCTTCCACCTGAGTCTCAGTCGCCGCCGGCACCTTGCCCCTGGGAGTTGCTGGTGAACATGAAATAAAGAAACACAACATGGATGATTGTTTTTTTGGAAATATTTGATTTCTTTGAACAAAATCTAAAATTATGTCGGGGAAACAAATTAACAACAAGTGCATCTGATCTGGTCAACTAGGAGGATAGTAGTACAGTATTGCAGGATTCGCAGACCGTCTAATAGGAAAGTTATGTAATTCACTAATTACACCAACAACAAAAAGGTTCTTCTACGACTGCCATCACTCAGCAGCAGGAGACGTCGCGTGACAGACACAGTCCGTCATCATGATTGCAGACCAGTAACAAATGTCCTATAACAAGTAATAAATAATATACTCAACGTATCAATCCACCACTATCTCTTCAAAGTGGTAGCAGCAGGAGTACAAAGAAGGACTAGACTTGAGTCTACTGTCTCTAGCATTACATAGTAATGCTCTCAAATGAGTAAAAAGTTGCAAACAAGTAATCATAGTAGCAACGCCAATAACCAGGCGAGGACCTGCAATGACAGAAGCTATTTAAAGATTAATTTACCTGCAATGTAATCGAATCAGGAAAAAAATAGATAAGCAATATAACAGAGCAAAGAAAAAAAAGTCGTTATTAAATAGCTACTTACCATGTTGGTCATGCTCCCGGTCCAGGATGTCAGTCCACCGGTGCGTTGCTTGCTGGTAGGTGCGCCGGACCCCAGACTCCTTACACATGCCCCGGCACACCTTCTCCCACAGCTGGCGACGCTCCCGGAGGCCGTAACTGGAAGCAATCCGCCCACCTGCTGCCACGGTCTTAGGGAGGTGGAGTTGAACAAAAACCATGAAGGCGGCCACCTCCACCGCAGAGAAGATCTCCCTGGCCTGGACTTCCTCCCCCCTCAAACGCCCGCAAGGGAGCTGGGTACGGGGTGCTGGGCCCTTCCCCTTGCCCTTGTCGGCTCTCTTAGCCATGGTCCTGGGCACAAGAAGAAGGAAAGAAGAATAGGTGTGAAAAAAATAAGAGAGAGAGCGAAAGAAATAAAGTAGATAATAAAGTAACAAAAAGTTAAAAAAAAACACAAAATATAGATGTAGGAAATTGTAGAGATAGATAATAAGCAAAAAAAAGCAAAATAAAGTTCAGAAAAACATAGGATTGCAAAGATGTAAGATGGATAGAAAGGTAGCATTCCCAAAAACCATAGCAATGAATGAAAAACAAGATGGCCGCGCCCATAGAGGACCGCGTGGGTAAGTTTGCGCGATATTTCCCCCGTGAGCACGTAAAAGCACAAGCGAACTCGTAATAGCGCGCCGCACACAACGTGAGATTGCCAATAGCGCCCGGAATGGAAATATGCAACGCGCACAAGATGGCCGCGCCCATGTACGACCGCATGGGTAACTTTGCGGTCATTGCGCTGCAAGCGGCCCGGGCAGACTCAAAAAACCCGCGAACACGCAAAAAAACCACAAATTTGCACAAATTAGTGGATTTTCGCAGATTGCGAGTTCGATTTTGCGCGAATTCACAAATTTCGCCCATACTTACTCCTCACTGCCCTCCACTGTGTTCCCATCTATCTGAACTCCGATTCTCTAACGCTGCTGTAGTTACAGTCGGAACTTGTAGCTGCTGAGACTGAGAGCACAATGACAAAAGGCACTCAACTGAGTGGTAATTTTCCACTTGCTGAGCTTTAGAATATTCCCTATTTCAGATGTAATTTTCCAATTGCCGAGCTTTAGAATATTTACCACCGACTTGCCCCATTTCAGACCTCCAACTCACATGGTGCCACTGTGTGACACACATATATGCCACATATATCCTCCCTTCTGCCGGCCTGAGTTTTCTCCCTCCTAGCCGCTCACTTGTGGGCCCCATCTTTATCCTCTTTATTTCTCTCACCCTATTCTTGCCAATTCTCCCCACCCCTCCACATTACTCTACTTTATCCTTCTTTTGTTCCCCTCACTCCCTCTTCTCTCTGTCACTCTTCCAGCGCACAATCTTCCCATCTGCAAATATTTTTTGTTTTTTTATTGGTTGCTCAGTCCATCTCCCTCCCTCTCAGCTTACTCAGTTTCTTATCCTCACTTTTCCTACTCACACCCTTTTTCTGTCAGTCGCCTTCATTCCCTCTCTTGTTCCTGTCTCTCCTCTTCCTCCCTCACTCACTCTCCTTCTTTGTCCCTTCCCAGAGTGTGTGTTCCACTCTCTCTTTTTCTTCACTTCGACCTCCTCTTTCTTGCTTGCTATAAGTGCCTAGAATGGTGACGCGGGCAAATAGACAGTGCCAGTCAGGTGAGAGTCTCTAGCTTAGTGACATATTCCATATACCTGAGCGCTCTGAATATGCTGTAAAGCGTGGTGCATTCACGAAACACCAAAGTAAATAAGAAATTTCAACAAATACCATGTGATCTGCTTACCAGGATATTGTCTTGCTACCTTTGTGCACCGGCCTAGCTACAGGGGTGCGGGGGGGGGGGGGCGGTCCGCCCAAGGCGGCACTTGTTTGAGGGCGGCGGCCGCGCAGCACTGGTGGCCCGTGGCGGCCGCGGTGGCCTTTATAATTTATTTGGGGGCACTTGACTGTCACTGTCCCTAAATAAATTATAAAGCCGGCCGCGGCCGCCGCCACAGGCCACCAGTGCTGCGCGGCCGCCGCCTATAGTGAGGGATGTCATGTACACGGAACACCCACCACCCCCCACGAGCCCGGAGCAAATGCACACGTGACGTGCAGGTACGTGTAAACTGAAGTACGCGACGTACCGCGTTTGTTGTGGGTCCCAGGGCCGTCAATATTGTAACGCGAAAACGATACCAATGACGACCCTGGGCATAGTTTTTGGCCATCCCCCGCGCCGAAAACGCAGTAGTGACGCATCACACGTGCCACAGGGCTGCTTCCCCACTCCTTGTTATGGCCCCGTTTGTGAGCGGGTGCTTAGGCACAGCATTCTTGCACGAGCATGATTCTACAGCCCATCAGACATGCCCGTTGTGTTTTATTTCTCCTACTCCTAGTGTCTGGAAATGCACTGAAGAGGTGGAGCTACAACTTCAGACCCTCACACTCAGAATAGCAAGGTGAAAAGAGGTGGTGTGGTGCTAAATGGCAAACTCCTCCAGCTTTCTGTCTCCTTCCCTCCCCTCTACCCTAACTGTTGACCCTGATGCGCTGTCTGTCTCACGACTCTCCCATACTTCATCCTGCCGTATATTTCCCCTTCTTAAATCTACATTGTCCCCAAAAAAAAGTCTTTCTGCTTAACACCTCTCTCACACCTGCCTCGTTGTAATAGTTTCCCTCTCTTCTCCACTGGTTGTCTTTCTCCTCTCGCTTGTCTGTCACACTCGCACCTCTGCTGTATTCCTCACTCTAGATCACCCACACACACATAGACACACTTAATGTCCATTTGTAACTTATTTTCTCATTCTCCTCTTTCATCTCCCACTGCTCGTCTTTCCTGTTTCTCATTTGTCAACTCCTGTTCAGCTTTTTTACCACCTAAGGCTTTATGACCTAGTCTCTCTCTCTCGCTCTCTGTCACTTTGTTCTCCAGTTTACCTCTCTGTCACTGTAAACCCCCCCTTCACTTTGCTCTCCAATTTCTCCTTTTACTCTCTCACATAAATGCATTTCTGACTCTTTATAGTCTCTTTCTTTCCTTGGCCATTCTCTCTCTCTCTCCAATCTCTCTCACTTCCCTCGCCGATCTCTTCCTCTCTCATCTCTCTCTTCCCCTCTCTATCTCTCTCTCCCGTAGCCGATCTCTCTCTCCCCTCTCCGATCTCTCTCTTCCTTCTTCGATCTTGCTCCCCCTCTCTTTATCTCTTCCTCTCCGCTCTCTCTCTCTCGCTCTGATCGCTCTCTCTCTCTTCATATCTCTCTCCCTCCCCTCTCCAATCTCTCTCTCTCCCTCTCCCCCTCTCTGATCTCTCTCTCTCACCAATCTACTTTCAGTGATTGTTTTGAGGACAGGATGATGAATATAAGTTTTCTTCATGTTGTAAATGTATTTAAAAAAATAGTAATCAGGAGTTAGGTTGTTCTTTTTGTGTACTGATCCAACGCAAACTAGGAATTTATTTCAGCGGATATTATAACAAATACTGTATGTATTTTTACATCACCTCTTTCTAAGTGCTCGCTGTCCTTTTTTCCACTGCAATGGGCGGCAATCTGAGGGACAGCCCCGGGCGCCAAAAGCTCTAGCTCCACCCCTACCATTGTGTATTCCTAGTTTAAAGCATTTTGTATGAAGCAGGTGCAGCCTGCTCTGAGCCCCTCACACCCCTCACTCTGAAGAGAAAGAAAGTATCAACATTGTTTCTCTTCAGTCAGAGCCAGAGGCAGGCCCATACAAGGGTGGGGGTGGGGGTGGGGGCCCCAGAGACAGCAGCCTCCACTGCTCCGCTGAGGCAGCACAGAGCCCGGCCCCCCCTCTCTCCTCTCCATAAGCAAAGCCCACCTCATAAGAGAAGAGAAGAGACAGGGACAAGGATGGGGTGGGGCCCCTACCCCAGAGAGCAAGAGCAGGAGACAGCACAGAGCACTGCTTGGGACCCTGACAAGGGTGGGAGTGGGGCCCCCCCAGAGAGAGCATTCTCCAGGGCAAAGCTCATATGAGAAGGGATGAGGCAGCAAAATGGTGCCCTCAGGTAAGCACTCTTTTTAGAACACACCATGGGTGTCTGCAGGGAGGAGGGAAGGGGGGCAGAGAAGGGTGCAAGGCAGAGGGGAGAAGGGTGCAAGGCCAAGTGATAAAGGGTGCAAGGTAGAGGGGAGAAGGGTGCAGGGTAGAGAGGAGAAGGGTGCAAGGCAGAGAGGAGAAGGTGCAAGGTAGAGGGTAGAAGGGTGCAAGGCAGAAGGGTGCAAGGTAGAGGGGAGAAGGGTGCAAGGAAGAGGGGAGAAGGGTGCAAGGTAGAGAGGAGAAGGGTGCAAGGCAGAGGGGAGATGGGTGCAAGGCAGGGGAGAAGGGTGCAAGGCAGAGGGGAGAAGGGTGCAAGGTAAAGGGGAGACGGGTGCAAGGCAGAGGGGAGAAGGGTACAAGGCAGAGGGGAGAAGGTTACAATGCAGAGGGGAGAAGGGTGCAAGGCAGAGAGGAGAAGGGTGCAAGGCAGAGAAGAGAAGGGTGCAAGGGAGAGAGGAGAAGGGTGCAAGGCAGAGGGGAGAAGGGTACAAGGCAGAGAAGAGAAGGGTGCAAGGCAGAGAGGAGAAGGGTGTTAGGCAGAGAGGAGAAGGGTTCAAGGCAGAGGGGAGAAGGGTACAAAGCAGAGAAGAGAAGGGTGCAAGGCAGAGAGGAGAAGGGTGCAAGGCAGAGGAGAGAAGGGTGCAAAGGCAGAGGGTAGAAGGGTGCAAGGTAGAGAAGGGTGCAAGGCGGAGGGGGAGAAGAATGCTAGGCAGAGGGGAGAAGGGTGCAACGGGGAGAGGGAGAAGGGTGCAACGGGGAGGGGAGAAGGGTGCAAGGCAGAGAGGAGAAGACTTCAAGGCAGAGGGGAGAATGGTGCAAGGCAGAGAGTGAGAAGGGTGCAAGGCAGAGGGAAGAAGGGTGCAAGGCAGAGAGGAGGAGGGTGCAAGGCAAAGGGGGGAAGAGTGCAAGACAGAGAGGAGAAGGGTGCAAGGCAGAGGAGATAGAGTGCAAGGTAGAGAAGGGTGCAAGGCAGAGGGGAGAAGGATGCAAGGCAGAGTGGAGAAGGGTGCCTGAAGGGGGCACGGCAGAGGGCCATAAGGGAGCAAGGCGGATGGTGAGAAGGGTGCAAGGCAGAGGGCCTGAAGGAACCAAGACGGAGGGGGAGAAGGGTGCAAAAACAGAGGGGAGAAGTGTGCAAGGCAGAGGGGAGGAGGGTGCAAGGCAGAGGGCCAGAAGGTTCCAAGACAGAGGGGAGGAGAGTGCAAGGCAGAGGGGAGGAGGGTGCAAGGCAGAGGGCCAGAAGGGTGCAAGGCGGAGGGTGAAAAGGGTGCAAGGTAGAGGGGAGAAGGGTGCAAGGTAGAGGGGAGAAGGGTGCAAGAAAGAGGGGAGAAGGGTGCAAGGTAGAGAGGAGAAGGGTGCAAGGCAGAGGGGAGATGAGTGCAAGGCAGAGGGGAGAAAGGTGCAAGGCAGAGGGGAGAAGGGTGCAAGGTACAGGGGCGACAGGTGCAAGGCAGAGGGGAGAAGGGTGCCAGGTAGAGAAGGTTGCAAGGCAGAGGGGGAGAATGGTGCAAGGCAGAGGGGAGAAGGGTGCAAGGCAGAGGGGAGAAGGGTGCAAGGCAGAGAAGATAAGGGTGCAAGGCAGAGAGGAGAAGGGTGTAAGGCAGAGAGGAGAAGGGTGCATGGCAGAGGGGAGAAGGGTACAAGTCAGAGAAGGGAAGGGTGCAAGGCAGAGAGGAGAAGGGTGCAAGGCAGAGGGGAGAAGGGCGCAAAGGCAGAGGGGAGAAGGGTGCAAGGTAGAGAATGGTACAAGGCGGAGGGGGAGAAGGATGCAAGGCAGAGGGAGAAGGGTGAAAGGCAGAGGGGAGAAGGGTGCAAGGCAGAGAAGAGCAGGGTAAAATGCAGAGGGGAGATGGGTGCAAGGCAGAGAGGAGAAGGGCGCCAAGCAGAGAGGAGAAGGGTGCACTGTAGAGAAGGATGTAAGGCGGAGGGGAGAAGGGTGCAAGGCAGAGCGGAGAAGGGTGCAACGAGGAGGGGGAGAGGGGTGTAACAGGGAGGGGAAGTAGGGTGCAAGGCAGAGGGGAGAAGGGTGCAAGGCTGAGAGAAGAAGGGTGCAAGGCAGAGGGGAAAAGGGTGCAAGGTAGAGAAGGGTGCAAGGCAGAGGGGAGAAGGGTGCAAGGTAGAGAGGAGAAGGTTGCAAGGCAGAGAGGAGAAGGGTGCAAGGCAGAGGTGAGAAGGGTGCAAGGCAGAGGGGAGAAGGGTGCAAGGTAGAGAAGGGTGCACGTGGGAGAAGGGTGCAAGGCAGAGGGGAGAAGGGTGCAAGGCAGAGAGAAAAAGGGTGCAATGCAGAGGGGGAGAAGGGTGCAAGGCAGAGTGAGAGAAGGGTGCAAGGCAGAGGGGAGAAGGGTGCAAGGCAGAGAAGAGAAGGGTGCAAGGCAGAGAGGAGAAGGGTTCAAGGCAGAGAGGAGCAGGGTACAAGTCTGAGGGGAGAAGGGTACAAGGCAGAGAAGAGAAGGGTGCAAGACAGAGAGGAGAAGGGTGCAAGGCTGAGGGGAGAAGGGTGCAAAGGCAGAGGGGATAAGGGTGCAAGCTAGAGAAGGCTGCAAGGCAGAGGGGAGAGGGGTACAAGGCAGAAGGGAGAAGGGTGCAAGGCAGAGGGGAGAATGGTGCAAGGCAGAGAGGAGAAGGGTGCAAGGCAGAGGGGAGGAGCATTCAAGGCAGAGGGCCAGAGGTGCAAGGCAGAGGGTGAGAAGGGTGCACAGCAGATGGCCAGAAGGGTGCAAGGTGGAGGGGGAGTCGGGTGCAATGCACAGGGGAGAAGGGTGCAAGGCAGAGAGGAGAAGTATCCAAGGCAGAGGGGAGAATGGTGCGAGGTAGAAAAGGGTGCAAGGCAGAAGGTGAGAATGGTGCAAGGCAGAGGGGAGAAGGGTGCAAGGAGACAGGAGAAGGGTGCAAGGCAGAGGGCAGATGGGTGCAAGGCAGAGAGGAGAATAGTACAAGGCAGAGGGGAGAATGGTGCAAAGCAGAGGGGAGAATGGTGCAAGGCGGATGGGAGAAGGGTGCAAGGTAGAGGGGAGAAGGGTGCAAGGCAGAGGGGAGAAGGGTGCAAGGCAGAGAAGATAAGGGTGCAAGGCAGAGAGGAGAAGGGTGTAAGGCAGAGAGGAGAAGGGTTCAAGGCAGAGAGGAGCAGGGTACAAGTCTGAGGGGAGAAGGGTACAAGGCAGAGAAGAGAATGGTGCAAGGCATAGAGGAGAAGGGTGCAAGGCAGAGGGGAGAAGGGTGCAAAGGAAGAGGGGATAAGGGTGCAAGCTAGAGAAGGGTGCATGGCGGAGGGGAGAAGGGTGCAAGGCAGAGGGGAGAAGGGTGCGACGGGGAGGGGTAGAAGGGTGCAACAGGGAATGGGAGAAGGGTGCAAGGCAGAGGGGAGAAGGGTGCAAGGCAGAGAGGAGAAGTGTGCAAGGCAGAGGGGAGAATGGTGCAAGGTAGAAAGGGTGCAAGGCAGAGGATGAGAAGGGAGAGTGGAGAAGGGTGCAAGGGGGAGGGGAGAAGAGTGCAAGGTAGAGAAGGCTGCAAGTTGGAGGGGAGAGGGGTACAAGGCAGAAGGGAGAAGGGTGCAAGGCAGAGGGGAGAAGGGTGCAAGGCAGAGAGCAGAAGGGTGCAAGGCAGAGGGCTGAAGGGTGCAAGGCAGAGTGGAGAAGGGTGCAAGGCGGAGGGGAGAAGAGTGCAAGGTAGAGAAGGGTACAAGGCGGATTGGAGAAGGGTACAAGGCAGAGGGGAGAAGGGTGCAAGGCAGAGGGGAGAAGGGTGCAAGGCAGAGGGGAGAAGGGTGCAAGGCAGAGGGTAGAATGGGTCAAGGCAGAGGGGGGAATGGTGCAAGGTAGAAAAGGGTGGAAGGCAGAGGTGGAGTAGTGTACAAGGGGGAGGGAGAGAAGGGTGCAAGGCAGAGAGGAGAAGGGTGCAAGTCAGAGAGGAGAAGGGTGCAAGGCAGAGGGGAGAAGGGTGCAAAGGCAGAGGGGAGAAGGATGCAGGGTAGAGAAGGGTGCAAGGCGGAGGTGGAGAAAGGTGCAAGGCAGAGGAGAGAAGGGTGCAAGGCAGAGGGGAAAAGGGTGCAAGGCAGAGAAGAGAAGTGTGCAAGGCAGAGAGGAGAAGGGTGCAAGGTAAAAAAGGTGCAAGGCAGAGGATGAGAAGGGTACAAGGCAGAGAGGAGAAGGGTGCAAGGCAGAGGAGAGAAGGGTGCAAGGCAGAGTGGAGAAGGGTGCAAGGTAGAGGGGAGACGGGTGCAATGCAGATGGCCTGAAGGGAGCAACGTGGAGGGTGAGAAAGGTACAAGGCAGAGGGCCGGAAGGGAGCTAGGCGGAGGGTGAGAAGGGTGCAAGGCAGAGGGGAGGAGGGTGCCAGGCAGAGGGCCAGAAGGGTGAAAGGCAGAGGGGAGGAGGGTGCAAGGCAGAGGGCCAGAAGGTTCCCTGACAGAGGGGAGGAGGGTGCAAGGCAGAGGGGAGGAGGGTTCAAGGCAGAGGGCCAGAGGTGCAAGGCGGAGGGTGAGAAGGGTGCATGGCAGACAGCCAGAAGGGTGCAAGGTGGAGGGGAGAAGGGTGCAATGCACAGGGGAGAAGGGTGCAAGGCAGAGAGGAGAAGTATGCAAGGAAGAGGGGAGAATGGTGCAAGGTAGAAAAGGGTGCAAGGCAGAAGGTGAGAAGGGTGCAAGGCAGAGGGGAGAAGGGTGCAAGGCAGACAGGAGAAGGGTGCAAGGCAGAGGGCAGATGGGTGCAAGGCAGAGAGGAGAATAGTACAAGGCAGAGGGGAGAATGGTGCAAAGCAGAGGGGAGAATGGTGCGAAGCAGAGGGGAGAATAGTGCAAGGTAGAAAAGGGTGCAAGGCGGAGGTGGAGTAGGGTACAAGGGGGAGGGGGAGAAGGGTGCATGCAGGGACATAACAAATGCCCCAGCGGGGGGGGGGGTGGGGGCGGTCTCTACAGTTAATGAAGGGGGCCTGGGCCCCTCAGCTCTTTTGAGAGCTATGAGACTCTCTCTCTCTCTGTGTCTGAAGCAGGTGCAGCCTGCTCTGAGCCCCTCCCCCTCTCCCTCTGACTGAAGAGAAACAAAGCATCAACATTGTTTCTCTTCAGTCAGAGCCGGAGGCAGGACTGGTGTGGGTGGGGGCCCCAGAGACAGCAGCCTCCACTGCTCCTCTGAGGCACCACAGAGCCCGCCCCCCACTCTCTCCTCTCCATAAGCAAAGCCCACCCCACAAGAAAAGAGTAGAGACAGGGACAAGGATGGGGTGGGGCCCCTACCCCAGAGAGCATGAGCAGGAGACAGCACAGGGCACTGCTTGGGACCCTGACAAGGGTGGGAGTGGGACCCCCCAGAGAGAGCATTCTCCAGAGCAAAGATGAGCCAGCAAAATGGTGCCCTCAGGTAAGCAGTCTTGTTAGAACACACCAAGGCATCCGCAGGGAGGGGTGAAGGGGGGCCGAGAAGGGTGCAAGGCAGAGGGTAGAAGGGGGCAAGGTAGAGAAGGGTGCAAGGCAGAGGGGAGAAGGGTGCAAGGCAAAGGGGAGAAGGGCGCAAGGTAGAGAAGGGTGCAAGGCGAAGGAGGAGCAGTGTGCAAGGCAGAGAGGAGAAGGGTGAAAGGTAGAGAAGGGTGCAAGGCGAAGGGGGAGAAGGTTGCAAGGCAGAGCTGAGGGGAGAAGGGTGCAAGGCAGAGGGGAGAAGGGTGCAAGGCAGAGAAGATAAGGGTGCAAGGCAGAGAGGAGAAGGGTGTAAGGCAGAGAGGAGAAGGGTGCATGGCAGAGGGGAGAAGGGTACAAGTCAGAGAAGAGAAGGGTGCAAGGCAAAGAGGAGAAGGGTGCAAGGCAGAGGGGAGAAGGGTGCAAAGGCAGAGGGGAGAAGGGTGCAAGGTAGAGAATGGTACAAGGCGGAGGGGGAGAAGGATGCAAGGCAGAGGGAGAAGGGTGAAAGGCAGAGGGGAGAAGGGTGCAAGGCAGAGAAGAGCAGGGTAATATGCAGAGGGGAGATGGGTGCAGGGCAGAGAGGAGAAGGGCGCAAGGCAGAGAGGAGAAGGGTGCAAGGTAGAGAAGGATGTAAGGCGGAGGGGAGAAGGGTGCAAGGCAGAGCGGAGAAGGGTGCAACGAGGAGGGGGAGAGGGGTGTAACGGGGAGGGGAAGTAGGGTGCAAGGCAGAGGGGAGAAGGGTGCAAGGCAGAGGGGAAAAGGGTGCAAGGTAGAGAAGGGTGCAAGGCAGAGGGGAGAAGGGTGCAAGGTAGAGAGGAGAAGGTTGCAAGGCAGAGAGGAGAAGGGTGCAAGGCAGAGGTGAGAAGGGTGCAAGGCAGAGGGGAGAAGGGTGCAAGGTAGAGAAGGGTGCACGTGGGAGAAGGGTGCAAGGCAGAGGGGAGAAGGGTGCAAGGCAGAGAGAAAAAGGGTGCAATGCAGAGGGGGAGAAGGGTGCAAGGCAGAGTGAGAGAAGGGTGCAAGGCAGAGGGGAGAAGGGTGCAAGGCAGAGAAGAGAAGGGTGCAAGGCAGAGAGGAGAAGGGTTCAAGGCAGAGAGGAGCAGGGTACAAGTCTGAGGGGAGAAGGGTACAAGGCAGAGAAGAGTAGGGTGCAAGGCAGAGAGGAGAAGGGTGCAAGGCTGAGGGGAGAAGGGTGCAAAGGCAGAGGGGATAAGGGTGCAAGCTAGAGAAGGCTGCAAGGCAGAGGGGAGAGGGGTACAAGGCAGAAGGGAGAAGGGTGCAAGGCAGAGGGGAGAAGGGTGCAAGGCAGAGAGGAGAAGGGTGCAAGGCAGAGGGGAGGAGCGTTCAAGGCAGAGGGCCAGAGGTGCAAGGCAGAGGGTGAGAAGGGTGCACGGCAGATGGCCAGAAGGGTGCAAGGTGGAGGGGGAGTCGGGTGCAATGAACAGGGGAGAAGGGTGCAAGGCAGAGAGGAGAAGTATGCAAGGCAGAGGAGAGAATGGTGCGAGGTAGAAAAGGGTGCAAGGCAGAAGGTGAGAAGGGTGCAAGGCAGAGGGGAGAAGGGTGCAAGGCAGACAGGAGAAGGGTGCAAGGCAGAGGGCAGATGGGTGCAAGGCAGAGAGGAGAATAGTACAAGGCAGAGGGGAGAATGGTGCAAAGCAGAGGGGAGAATGGTGCAAGGCGGATGGGAGAAGGGTGCAAGGTAGAGGAGAGAAGGGTGCAAGGGGGTGGCCGAGAAGGGTGCAAGGCAGAGAGGAGAAGGGTTCAAGGCAGAGAGGAGCAGGGTACAAGTCTGAGGGGAGAAGGGTACAAGGCAGAGAAGAGAATGGTGCAAGGCATAGAGGAGAAGGGTGCAAGGCAGAGGGGAGAAGGGTGCAAAGGAAAAGGGGATAAGGGTGCAAGCTAGAGAAGGGTGCATGGCGGAGGAGAGAAGGGTGCAAGGCAGAGGGGAGAAGGGTGCAAGGTAGAAAGGGTGCAAGGCAGAGGATGAGAAGGGTACAAGGCAGAGAGGAGAAGGGTGCAAGGCAGAGGGGAGAAGGGTGCAAGGCAGAGTGGAGAAGGGTGCAAGGGGGAGGGGAGAAGAGTGCAAGGTAGAGAAGGCTGCAAGTTGGAGGGGAGAGGGGTACAAGGCAGAAGGGAGAAGGGTGCAAGGCAGAGGGGAGAAGGGTGCAAGGCAGAGAGGAGAAGGGTGCAAGGCAGAGGGCTGAAGGGTGAAAGGCAGAGTGGAGAAGGGTGCAAGGCGGAGGGGAGAAGAGTGCAAGGTAGAGAAGGGTACAAGGCGGATTGGAGAAGGGTGCAAGGCAGAGGGGAGAAGGGTGCAAGGCAGAGGAGAGAAGGGTGCAAGGCAGAGGGTAGAATGGTGCAAGGCAGAGGGGGGAATGGTGCAAGGTAGAAAAGGGTGGAAGGCAGAGGTGGAGTAGTGTACAAGGGGGAGGGAGAGAAGGGTGCAAGGCAGAGAGGAGAAGGGTGCAAGTCAGAGAGGAGAAGGGTGCAAGGCAGAGGGGAGAAGGGTGCAAAGGCAGAGGGGAGAAGGATGCAGGGTAGAGAAGGGTGCAAGGCGGAGGTGGAGAAAGGTGCAAGGCAGAGGAGAGAAGGGTGCAAGGCAGAGGGGAAAAGGGTGCAAGGCAGAGAAGAGAAGGGTGCAAGGCAGAGAGGAGAAGGGTGCAAGGCAGAGAGGAGAAGTGTGCAAGGCAGAGGGGAGAATGGTGCAAGGTAGAAAGGGTGCAAGGCAGAAGATGAGAAGGGTACAAGGCAGAGAGGAGAAGGGTGCAAGGCAGAGGAGAGAAGGGTGCAAGGCAGAGTGGAGAAGGGTGCAAGGTAGAGGGGAGACGGGTGCAATGCAGAGGGCCTGAAGGGTGCAAGGCAGAGGGCCAGAAGGGAGCAACGTGGAGGGTGAGAATGGTGCAAGGCAGAGGGCCGGAAGGGAGCAAGGTGGAGGGTGAGAAGGGTGCAAGGCAGAGGGGAGGAGGGTGCCAGGCAGAGGGCCAGAAGGGTGAAAGGCAGAGGGGAGGAGGGTGCAAGGCAGAGGGCCAGAAGGTTCCCTGACAGAGGGGAGGAGGGTGCAAGGCAGAGGGGAGGAGGGTTCAAGGCAGAGGGCCAGAGGTGCAAGGCGGAGGGTGAGAAGGGTGCATGGCAGACGGTCAGAAGGGTGCAAGGTGGAGGGGGAGAAGGGTGCAATGCACAGGGGAGAAGGGTGCAAGGCAGAGAGGAGAAGTATGCAAGGAAGAGGGGAGAATGGTGCAAGGTAGAAAAGGGTGCAAGGCAGAAGGTGAGAAGGGTGCAAGGCAGAGGGGAGAAGGGTGCAAGGCAGACAGGAGAAGGGTGCAAGGCAGAGGGCAGATGGGTGCAAGGCAGAGAGGAGAATAGTACAAGGCAGAGGGGAGAATGGTGCAAAGCAGAGGGGAGAATGGTGCGAAGCAGAGGGGAGAATGGTGCAAAGTAGAAAAGGGTGCAAGGCGGAGGTGGAGTAGGGTACAAGGGGGAGGGGGAGAAGGGTGCATGCAGGGGCATAACAAATGCCCCCGCGGGGGGGCGGTCTCTACAGTTAATGAAGGGGGCCTGGGCCCCTCAGCTCTTTTGAGAGCTATGAGACTCTCTCTCTCTCTGTGTCTGAAGCAGGTGCAGCCTGCTCTGAGCCCCTCCCCCTCTCCCTCTGACTGAAGAGAAACAAAGTATCAACATTGTTTCTCTTCAGTCAGAGCCGGAGGCAGGACTGGTGTGGGTGGGGGCCCCAGAGACAGCAGCCTCCACTGCTCCTCTGAGGCACCACAGAGCCCGGCCCCCACTCTCTCCTCTCCATAAGCAAAGCCCACCCCACAAGAAAAGAGTAGAGACAGGGACAAGGATGGGGTGGGCCCCCTACCCCAGAGAGCATGAGCAGGAGACAGCACAGGGCACTGCTTGGGACCCTGACAAGGGTGGGAGTGGGACCCCCCAGAGAGAGCATTCTCCAGAGCAAAGCTCATATGAGAAGGGATGGGCCAGCAAAATGGTGCCCTCAGGTAAGCAGTCTTGTTAGAACACACCAATGCATCCGCAGGGAGGGGGGAAGGGAGGCCGAGAAGGGTGCAAGGCAGAGGGGAGAAGGGTGCAAGGTAGAAAGGGTGCAAGGCAGAGGGGAGAAGGGTGCAAGGTAGGAAAGGCTGCAAGGCGGAGGTGGAGTAGGGTACAAGGGGGAGGGGGAGAAGGGTGCATGCAGGGGCATAACAAATGCCCCCACAGGGGGCCCCGCTCTCTACAGTTAATGAAGGGGGCCTGGGCCCCTCAGCTCTTTTGAGAGCTGTGAGACTCTCTCCCTCTGTGTCTGAAGCAGGTGCAGCCTGCTCTGAGCCCCTCCCCCTCTCCCTCTGACTGAAGAGAAACAAAGTATCAACATTGTTTCTCTTCAGTCAGAGCCGGAGGCAGGACTGGTGTGGGTGGGGGCCCCAGAGACAGCAGCCTCCACTGCTCCTCTGAGGCACCACAGAGCCCGGCCCCCACTCTCTCCTCTCCATAAGCAAAGCCCACCCCACAAGAAAAGAGTAGAGACAGGGACAAGGATGGGGTGGGGCCCCAGCCCCAGAGAGCATGAGCAGGAGACAGCACAGGGCAGTGCTTGGGACCCTGACAAGGGTGGGAGTGGGACCCCCCAGAGAGAGCATTCTCCAGGGCAAAGCTCATATGAGAAGGGATGAGCCAGCAAAATGGTGCCCTCAGGTAAGCAGTCTTGTTAGAACACACCAAGGCATCCGCAGGGAGGGGGGGGAAGGGGGGCCGAGAAGGGTGCAAGGCAGAGGGGAGAAGGGGGCAAGGTAGAGAAGGGTGCAAGGCAGAGGGGAGAAGGGTGCAAGGCAAAGGGGAGAAGGGCGCAAGGTAGAGAAGGGTGCAAGGCGAAGGGGGAGAAGTGTGCAAGGCAGAGAGGAGAAGGGTGAAAGGTAGAGAAGGGTGCAAGGCGAAGGGGGAGAAGGTTGCAAGGCAGAGCTGAGGGGAGAAGGGTGCAAGGCAGAGGGGAGAGGGTGCAAGGCAGAGGGGAGAAGGGTGCAAGGTAGAGAGGAGAAGGGTGCAAGGCAGAGGGGAGAAGGGTGCAAGGCAGAGGGTAGAAGGGTGCGACGGGGAGGAGGAGAAGGGTGCAACAGGGAGTGGGAGAAGGGTGCAAGGCAGAGGGGAGACGGGTGCAAGGTAGAGAGGAGAAGGGTGCAAGGCAGAGAGGAGAATGGTGCAAGGTAGAAAAGGGAGCAAGGTAGAGGGTGAGAAGGGTGCAAGGCAGAGGGGTAGAAGGATGCAAGGCAGAGGGGAGAAGGTGCGATGGGGAGGGAGAGAAGGGTGCAACGGGGAGGGGGAGAAGGGTGCAAGGCAGAGGGGAGAAGGTGCGATGGGGAGGGAGAGAAGGGTGCAACGGGGAGGGGGAGAAGGGTGCAAGGCAGAGGGGAGAAGGGTGCAAGGCAGAGAGGAGAAGTGTGCAAGGCAGAGGGGAGAATGGTGCAAGATAGAAAAGGGTGCAAGGCAGAAGGTGAGAAGGGTGCACAGCAGGGAGGAGAAGGGTGCAAGGCAGAGGGGAGAACGGTGCAAGGCAGAGAGGAGAAGGGTGCAAGGCGGAGGAGAGAAGAGTGCAAGGTAGAGAAGGGTGCAAGGCGGAGGGGAGTAGGGTACAAGGCAGAGGGGAGAAGGGTGCATGGCAGAGGGGAGACGGGTGCAATGCAGAGGGCCTGAAGGGTGCAAGACAGTGGGCCAGAAGGGAGCAACGTGGAGGGTGAGAAGGGTGCAAGGCAGAGGGCCTGAAGGGAGCAACGCGGAGGGTGAGAAGGGTGCAAGGCAGAGGGGAGGAGGGTGCAAGGCAGAGGGCCAGAAGGGTGAAAGGCAGAGGGGAGGAGGGTGCAAGGCAGAGGGCCAGAAGGGAGCAACGCGGAGGGTGAGAAGGGTGCAAGGCAGAGGGGAGGAGGGTGCAAGGCAGAGGGCCAGAAGGTTCCCTGACAGAGGGGAGGAGGGTGCAAGGCAGAGGGGAGGAAGGTTCAAGGCAGAGGGCCAGAGGTGCAAAGCAGAGGGTGAGAAGGGTGCACGGCAGATGGGCAGAAGGGTACAAGGTGGAGGGGGAGAAGGGTGCAAGGCACAGGGGAGAAGGGTGCAAGGCAGAGAGGAGAAGGATGCAAGGCAGAGGGGAGAATGGTGCAAGGTTGAAAAGGGTGCAAGGCAGAGGGGATAAGGGTGCAAGGCAGAGAGGAGAAGGGTGCAAGGCAGAGGGCGGATGGGTACAAGGCAGAGGGGAGAATGGTTCAAAGCAGAGGGGAGAATGGTGCAAGGTAGAAAAGGGTGCAAGGCGGAGGTGGAGTAGGGTACAAGGGGGAGGGGGAGAAGGGTGCATGCAGGGGCATAACAAATGCCCCCACGGGGGCCAGCTCTCTACAGTTAATGAAGGTGGCCTGGGCCCCTCAGCTCTTTTGAGAGCTGTGAGACTCTCTCCCTCTGTGTCTGAAGCAGGTGCAGCCTGCTCTGAGCCCCTCCCCCTCTCCTCCTCTGACTGAAGAGAAACAAAGTATCAACAGGCAGGACTGGTGTGGGTGGGGGCCCCAGAGACAGCAGCCTCCACTGCTCCTCTGAGGCACCACAGAGCCCGGCCCCCACTCTCTCCTCTCCATAAGCAAAGCCCACCCCACAAGAAAAGAGTAGAGACAGGGACAAGGATGGGGTGAGGCCCCTGCCCCAGAGAGCATGAGCAGGAGAAAGCACAGGGCAGTGCTTGGGACCCTGACAAGGGTGGGAGTGGGACCCCCCAGAGAGAGCATTCTCCAGAGCAAAGCTCATATGAGAAGGGATGGGCCAGCAAAATGGTGCCCTCAGGTAAGCACTCTTTTTAGAACACACCATGGGCGTCTGCAGGGAGGAGGGAAGGGGGGCAGAGAAGGGTGCAAAGCAGAGGGGAGAATGGTGCAAGGTAGAAAAGGGTGCAAGGCGGAGGTGGAGTAGGGTACAAGGGGGAGGGGGAGAAGGGTGCATGCAGGGACATAACAAATGCCCCAGCGGGGGGGGGGGCGGTCTCTACAGTTAATGAAGGGGGCCTGGGCCCCTCAGCTCTTTTGAGAGCTGTGAGACTCTCTCTCTCTCTGTGTCTGAAGCAGGTGCAGCCTGCTCTGAGCCCCTCCCCCTCTCCCTCTGACTGAAGAGAAACAAAGTATCAACATTGTTTCTCTTCAGTCAGAGCCGGAGGCAGGACTGGTGTGGGTGGGGGCCCCAGAGACAGCAGCCTCCACTGCTCCTCTGAGGCACCACAGAGCCCGGCCCCCACTCTCTCCTCTCCATAAGCAAAGCCCACCCCACAAGAAAAGAGTAGAGACAGGGACAAGGATGGGGTGGGGCCCCTACCCCAGAGAGCATGAGCAGGAGACAGCACAGGGCAGTGCTTGGGACCCTGACAAGGGTGGGAGTGGGACCCCCCAGAGAGAGCATTCTCCAGGGCAAAGCTCATATGAGAAGGGATGGGCCAGCAAAATGGTGCCCTCAGGTAAGCAGTCTTGTTAGAACACACCAATGCATCCGCAGGGAGGGGGGAAGGGAGGCCGAGAAGGGTGCAAGGCAGAGGGGAGAAGGGTGCAAGGTAGAAAGGGTGCAATGCAGAGGATGAGAAGGGTACAAGGCAGAGAGGAGAAGGGTGCAAGGCAGAGGGGAGAAGGGTGCAAGGCAGAGTGGAGAAGGGTGCAAGGGGGAGGGGAGAAGAGTGCAAGGTAGAGAAGGCTGCAAGTTGGAGGGGAGAGGGGTACAAGGCAGAAGGGAGAAGGGTGCAAGGCAGAGGGGAGAAGGGTGCAAGGCAGAGAGGAGAAGGGTGCAAGGCAGAGGGCTGAAGGGTGCAAGGCAGAGTGGAGAAGGGTGCAAGGCGGAGGGGAGAAGAGTGCAAGGTAGAGAAGGGTACAAGGCGGATTGGAGAAGGGTACAAGGCAGAGGGGAGAAGGGTGCAAGGCAAAGGGGAGAAGAGTGCAAGGCAGAGGGGAGAAGGGTGCAAGGCAGAGGGGAGAATGGTGCAAGGCAGAGGGGGGAATGGTGCAAGGTAGAAAAGGGTGGAAGGCAGAGGTGGAGTAGTGTACAAGGGGGAGGGAGAGAAGGGTGCAAGGCAGAGAGGAGAAGGGTGCAAGTCAGAGGGGAGAAGGGTACAAGGCAGCGAAGAGAAGGGTGCAAGGCAGAGAGGAGAATGGTGCAAGGCAGAGGGGAGAATGGTGCAAAGGCAGAGGGGAGAAGGATGCAGGGTAGAGAATGGTGCAAAGCGGAGGTGGAGAAAGGTGCAAGGCAGAGGAGAGAAGGGTACAAGGCAGAGGGGAAAAGGGTGCAAGGCAGAGAAGAGAATTGTGCAAGGCAGAGAGGAAAAGGGTGCAAGGCAGAGAGGAGAAGTGTGCAAGGCAGAGGGGAGAATGGTGCAAGGTAGAAAGGGTGCAAGGCAGAGGATGAGAAGGGTACAAGAAAGAGAGGAGAAGGGTGCAAGGCAGAGGAGAGAAGGGTGCAAGGCAGAGTGGAGAAGGGTGCAAGGTAGAGGGGAGACGGGTGCAATGCAGAGGGCCTGAAGGGTGCAAGGCAGAGGGCCAGAAGGGAGCAACGTGGAGGGTGAGAAAGGTGCAAGGCAGAGGGCCGGAAGGGAGCAAGCCGGAGGGTGAGAAGGGTGCAAGGCAGAGGGGAGGAGGGTGCCAGGCAGAGGGCCAGAAGGGTGAAAGGCAGAGGGGAGGAGGGTGCAAGGCAGAGGGCCAGAAGGTTCCCTGACAGAGGGGAGGAGGGTGCAAGGCAGAGGGGAGGAGGGTTCAAGGCAGAGGGCCAGAGGTGCAAGGCGGAGAGGAGAAGGGTGTAAGGCAGAGAGGAGGAGAAGGGTGCATGGCAGAGGGGAGAAGGGTACAAGTCAGAAAAGAAGGGTGCAATGCAGAGAGGAGAAGGGTGCAAGGCAGAGAGGAGAAGGGTGCAAGGCAGAGGGGAGGCGGGTACAAAGCAGAGAAGAGAAGGGTCCAAGGCAGAGAGGAGAAGGGTGCAAGGCAAAGGGGAGAAGGGTGCAAAGGGAGAGGGGAGAAGGGTGCAAGGTAGAGAATGGTACAAGGCGGAGGGGGAGAAGGATGCAAGGCAGAGGGAGAAGGGTGAAAGGCAGAGGGGAGAAGGGTGCAAGGCAGAGAAGAGGAGGGTGCAATGCAGAGGGGAGATGGGTGCAAGGCAAAGAGAGAAGGGCGCAAGGCAGAGAGGAGAAAGGTGCAAGGTAGAGAAGGATGTAAGGCGGAGGGGAGAAGGGTGCAAGGCAGAGGGGAGAAGGGTGCAACGAGGAGGGGGAGAGGGGTGTAACGGGGAGGGGAAGTAGGGTGCAAGGCAGAGGGGAGAAGGGTGCAAGGCAGAGAGGAGAAGGGTGCAAGGCAGAGGGGAAACGGGTGCAAGGTAGAGAAGGGTGCAAGGCAGAGGGGAGAAGGGTGCAAGGTAGAGAGGAGAAGGTTGCAAGGCAGAGAGGAGAAGGGTGCAAGGCAGAGAGGAGAAGGGTGCAAGGCAGAGGGGAGAAGGGTGCAAGGTAGAGAAGGGTGCACGCGGGAGAAGGGTGCAAGGCAGAGGGGAGAAGGGTGCAAGGCAGAGAGAAAAAGGGTGCAAGGCAGAGGGGGAGAAAGGTGCAAGGCAGAGTGAGAGAAGGGTGCAAGGCAGAGGGGAGAAGGGTGCAAGGCAGAGAAGAGAAGTGTGGTAAATAAAATTACCGGGACTATTTTTCTATACATTAATAACAATAAGAATAGCTCATAAAATGAGAGGCAGAGTCCGTGGTATCTGAGTCATACGGGCTTTAATTAAGATGACTCGAGTCAACGAGAATCGGGTTCCATCACCACTAAGGTTCAGGAAGGGATATCTAACGTTTTATTAACATCACACATTATATATAGTAAAATCATACAATTGCAATGAATACAGTAGGCGTAACAAGTGAAAGTAGAGAGAGATAAGGACATATGGGCGTAAAAGAAGGCGTGTAAGGAGGCGTACACGGAGGTGTGTACCAGATGAGTCACAGAGGTGTCATAGGTGGGTGGATGCATGGAGAAAATCTGCAGGGTCAGCAGAAACCTTATCCCTACATGTGCGCGCAACGGAACATGACGTGAGATTGACGTGTAACTGGGGAGAGCTGGGGGGCTTGACTTTAGCGCTAGTAGAGGAGCCTGTAGTCTGGGATGTCAGAACGACCTGCACCTTTGGCATATCTGAAATCTTGTGTTTGGAGGATGTATTATCTGAAGTAAAAGGTCTCTCGGGCAGAGGCCGTTCATCACTGAATGCTAGTGAGTGCATATATTTCTTCGTGCAATAAAAGGGGCCGTATGCCTACTATGGCAACGGGTTCAGTAAATCACTTGCATGGAGACAGGAAGGCTGGGCCCTATGCTCTGCAGGCGAAAATATGTTTACCTATTTCACTATACTGGAATGTGTTTTTGCGGAGGCTGAGCAGATAACTGTAGGCAAAATACTGTCTTGGCAGGCAGGCCAGGCCGGGCCGGGCACCGCTCGGCTGGGCAGGGAGTAAGGTAGAGGTCAGGGATGCATACCTAAACTGCAGCTTTCAGAGACAGAAGAGGCCCGGAGCCTGAATTCAGGGCCTGGCTCGGCTGAGCCATGAAAACGTGTGCTTCGCGATATTCAAAAGTGCACCATGTAAATGCATTGGAAACGGAGGCCTCAGTGCAGAATTAACATTACATACATGGAAGGCCTAATAACTGACATGCTAACATTGGACGGAAATGCAGAGGCATTATTATGACAGGCACGGGAAGGGAATTACATGATAACAGGGACATACATGGGACATAGGTACGTGGATAGGGTGCGATGGGGGACACACTGACTACCTAAACATTTTCTGTTTCCTCATTCCCTCCTTGGCCCCTACTGCGCCCTTTAGGATATATCTATTTTCATGAGACCATCTATCTGTTAATATAACATCATTTGCTCGTCTTTTTTCATTCGGGCACAGGAAGGTGAACGTGGACGGGGAATACAGCCAGTGGCACACAAGCCGCAAATCGCTGGGCCACATTGTAGACAGAGACCGCAACTGAATAGTATGAGCAGTACTGTTCCTAGGAATGACAATACTTTCCATCCCCAGGCTGATATCACACTCCAGAGCCAACCGGACCAAGTCCAGGTGCCAGGATTCTGGTGTATCTCGTGAGCTATTTTATGGAGCCTTGTTATTGCTGAATACACTGACGGTGCGTTATTAGGAATAAACACACAACAACTGGAGCCGATCACTCTACAAGCTCCGCCCCTATCGGCCAGGATGACGTCAAGAACAAGGCGGTTCTGAAGAACGACAAGTCTCATAGCAGACTGCTCTTCCGTTAAGTTACCTAAGGCAGAAGTAGTCTCATTCACTACTGCTTCCAAAGTTCTGGTTAATCTACGTATTAATTTACTATTTTGAATGGGACCTATGAAGAAAAAAAATCCTTTATTGAAATCTGTATATTGCTCCAATGTGGTCTCAGTCTGATCGACAATTGGGGACTCGATCTCCCTCTTATGTCTTACATGTACGAGTCGGGAATCTCGATGATAATCGGATGGGGCTAGAAAAACTGGTGGCAATAGGAACGCAATATAACACGTTCCACCCCAATCCAAGGGCAGACGTACATAAGCTGTCTGACCACATATAAAATAGGAATGGCGAGAAGCTCTGAAAGTAGATTTTCCTTTATCACTGAATTCAACCACAGTATTACAATCACTGTGTCCTAAGTACACTGAACCATTTTTCCTAACGCATAATTCACCTTTCACTGGTAAGACGGTTATAAATGGCAAATCTGTATTGGTCTCAGACTGGACGTTCAGGATCATGAGGTTAAGGGAAAAATTTCCTAATTCGTACACTTCATTTTCTAGATCGGTCCCTGTCCTTTGGGGAAGACCGTCCTTGTCTGGGAAACATGCCTTATTCATAACTGTGTTTAGGTCTCCCCATATCCAATCGCCTTGGGAAACTGTGGACTTACTGTCTAATGATGACATTAAAGCAAACCATGCTCCGCACGAACCATTGTGCGAAAACGGATAAGGAAAGAGGGGCAGAGCTCCCTTCATTTTCTGGTAGGGTTGGAGTCGTCCACATACCCAGCAATTCGTGACATTGCTGGTCTGGTGAGAATGATGTAACATACGGATGAAAGTGTTGTTGCGCAGTGCTAGTCGATAGGATAGTTCGTGAAGTGGCAGGTCACTGAATGTGTGCTCTACAGTATCATTGAAAGAAGAATGTACATGTGAACCAAGGGGAGGAAAGAAAACATGTAGCGTCAAGCTTATACATATAATTGTAATACTCAGAAAAAACATAATGAGCAAAGTGACTATGCACCGACTGCGTAGATTTTTACAATATTTGACTTTCATTTGTCTCTGTCTATCTCTCTCACTATTTGGGTCTACAGTCTCATACATATTAGGAACCTGTCTAACCGCTTCACCCGAGAGGGACTTAAACAATTAAACGCTGCCTGACTTACTAGACCGTAGCTTAGAACGATACTCCTGTTGCAGAGTTTTTTCTAGAAAAGGGAGTTTAGTGTCAGTATCAGGAATGTTCTCAGAAACTTTCGCAAAACAGTCTTTGGAATCTGAGCCAAGTCCATGAAATCGCTTCACGTGGTGGGCATGGATCCAGCCCTTTCGTCCTTCCACTTTAATTGCCGTCCTCGTCGTCAGTAGCACAAGTTTCGGTGACTTCCAACGCGGCTCCAAGGGGCTTGACCGGTCGAAATTACGCACAAGGACAAGATCACCTGGAACAATAGCGTGGTCTTTAACCTGGGTGTTGTCTGGAAAAGCGGCGGAAACCTGTGAACGACAAGAGAGTAGTGCAGACATCAAGGAAGCCAGGTAATCTGTCAGCATATTACTGTCAACATCTGTAATTTTTCTAGGCATAGGCGTACCCCACATATTTGGCGGTCTACCGAACACAACCTCATAAGGAGATAGTCCGGTTCTGGAATGGGGTACCATACGCATGTAAAAGAGGGCAACTGGCAGGGCTACCATCCAATCCACGCCTTTTTCTGCACAGACCTTCGCTAACCGTGTTTTTAGAGTCTGATTGTGTCTCTCTACGAGACCTGCTGCCTCTGGATGTCGTACGCAATGGAACTTCCACTGGTACCCTAACAGAAGAGATACTTGTTTCATTAATTCAGAGGAGAATGGCTGTCCATTATCCGAGTACACGACACGGGGCAAACCATATCGCGGGAAGAATTCACGGACCAACTGTTTGGCAGTGGTCACAGCAGTGTAATCTGGGACTGGGTACGCTTCTGTCCATCTGGATAGGGCACATACAACTACGAGGACATACTTCAATCCTCGACATCTGTCCATCTGGATATAGTCCATCTGGAGGACTTCAAAAGGGTGGTCAGGAGGATGAAATCCACCTTGTTCCACGGGAATGCCTTTGCCTGGGTTGAACTGACAACAGATCATACAGGTACGTACTTTCTGTTTCGCTGCTGCACGTAAATGTTTGTTGGACCAGATGTTCTGTATGCTGTCTAACATGGCTTTTTCTCCTAGGTGAGCTGAACTATGTGCTGTATTAATAATAGCTTGAACCATAGAATCGGGGAGAAACCATGTGGCTTTTCCCTTAGTCATCCATCCCTGATCTGTCTGGACCCCTCCTTGTTCAGTCCATTTCTTGATTTCGTCTGGAGTGGCATGTGTCTGTATGTCGAGTACATCTTGTGTGAGATCCTTGACTGTCATGCAATTAGTCGGTGATGGTGCTTCAGTTTTCGTCGTGTCAGCTGGAATGTCTGTATGAGTCTGTGCTGTAAGTCTGGCTGTTCGATCTGCCAGGTCGTTACCCTGGGAAATAATATCAGTGATTTTCGTATGTGCTTTGCACTTCATGATGGCTATGGCTGTAGGCAAGTGTATTGCATCTAACAGAGCTTGAATGAGGTGACCATGCTGTATCTTGGTTCCATGAGGGTCAAAAAACCCCTCTCTTGCCAGAGGACACCGAAGTCGTGAACGAGTCCGAATGCGTACTGTGAATCTGTATATATGTTTACTTTCAGGTTCTTAGCTCATATGCAGGCTTGGGTCAGAGCGATGAGCTCTGCTGCTTGAGCAGACAAGGTGTCAATACGATGTGTTTCTATGACTTCAGTATCGTTGGTCACTGCATACGCGGCCACTAACTCTCCTGTGTTTGTTCTCATACATGAACCGTCCACATAAAGTGTCAGGTCTGGGTCGGGCAATGCGATGTCTGTCAAGTCTTGTCTTGGCTTCGTCACTGTGTTAATGACTTCCACACAGTCATGTGGTGTAGGGTCTGCTGTAATTGAGGGTAACAATGTAGCAGGGTTTAATATGTTACAACGTCTGATCTCTATGTGTGGCTGGAACAGTGTCAGTTCATATCCTGTCAGTCTTGCTATGGTCAGGTGTTGTGTCTGTGTCCTGTTTAAGAGAACTTCCACGGAGTGTGGAACCTGTACTGTCAGGGGATGTCCTAACACTATGGAGTCGCTTTGTCTGATAGCTAGAGCTGTTGCTGCAACTGATTTTAGGCACGCAGGCAAAGCCTGGGCCACTGGATCCAATGTACTAGAAAAGTAAGCACAAGGCTTGTGTTTTCCTGCTTGATCTTGTGTAAGAACAGATAATGCTGTGCCATCGCGTTCAGTAACAAAAAGTGTAAAAGGTTTGCTGTAACATGGTGTCGCTAAAACTGGTGCTTGACATAGAGCTTTCTTTAGTTCATCAAAAGCAAGTCTATGTTCCTGAGTCCAAGGGAGGACAGTCGAAGTCGCTGCCTCCTGTGTTGTCAATTGTATGAGTGGTTTGGCTAGATATGCATACTGGGGAATCCACTGTCTGCAGTAAGAGGTGAGGCCTATGAAGGCCCGTACTTCCTTTTGTGTCTTGGGCTGTGGAAGACGTGCAATTAACTGAATACGGTCAGGTGTCAATTGTCTACCCCTCTTGGACAGCAAGGGTCCTAGGTAGACCACTTGCTGGGCACAGAATTGCAGCTTTGAAGGGGACACTTTGTGCCCCTTTTCGGCCGGGAAATATAAGACTGTCAGTGATGCACGTTCGCAGTCTCGTTCTGCACGCGCTGTGATCAATAGATCATCAACGTATTGGAGCAGAGCAGTGTCAGTAGGCATGTGAATACTGTCTAGTTGTCGTTTCAGTGCTTGACTGTAAATACTAGGGCTTTCTGTGAACCCTTGAGGAGCCCTTGCAAATTTGAAGCTTCGGCCATTTAAACAGAATCCGAAAAGATACTGACTTTCCGGATGGATGGGGACACTAAAGAAGGCGTTCTTGAGATCAATTACAGTAAAGAACGCAGCTTCGGGATCAATGGCAGTCAATAGAGAGGAAATGTCTGGGACCACTGGGTACTGGGGTATTATACATTTATTTAATTCTCGAAGGTCAATCACCAGTCTGTAGACCGGTGGTGCATTAGGGTCAGTTCGTTTAAGAATCGGAATGATAGGAGAATTACATACATTGGAGTCAGTTTCTACAACCACTCCTTGTGCAATGAGTTTGTCAACAATTTTCAGTAAGGCCACTACAGCCTCAGGTGGTAACCTGTATTGTCGGATTCGGGGCAGTACAACTCCTTGTTTGAGTGTGACACTGTATGGTGTAATGTGCATGTAACCTACATCAGTCGGACCTTGTGCCCATAAATGCTGTGCTACATTCTGAAGTCTTGGATCAAAATCTCTCAACACATAATGTCCTTTAAAATCACGTAAAAACAATCTCACTCCTTCCGGAGAACAACAAATCACTGCTCCTAGTTCTTTCAATGTTTTTATACCAAGCAAGTTTTCTGGACATGATTTCGTAAGTAACAAGTCTGTAGTGCGGGACAATGGACCAACT
Source organism: Lissotriton vulgaris (assembly GCF_964263255.1). Classification (NCBI taxonomy): domain Eukaryota; kingdom Metazoa; phylum Chordata; class Amphibia; order Caudata; family Salamandridae; genus Lissotriton; species Lissotriton vulgaris. The sequence goes on from NC_141695.1 coordinate 173,004,296, forward strand.
TCTAGGGAAACTGGCTTTGACACTTCGTTAACAATAGGCTTTCCGGAAAATTCCAGGGAAATATTCTGTGAGCCTGAGAGGGGTGCCCCTGGAACCTCTTCATGACTGATGGTAGTTCTGCTCGCCCCTGTGTCAATCAGAAATTTTCTGTCTTTCCCTAATACATGACTATGCACATAGGGACCCTCTTGATCTACAGGAACCTCGATAAGGGGCAAGCCAACCTCCCTCTCTAGGCTGTTTCATGAGTACTGTTGATAATCTGGGTAGTCTGACTGTGCATACTGGTACATTTGTTGCGTGACGTGTTGTGTGGCAGCTATAGGTTGGGGTACAGCTACTGTCTGTTGTGTGTTCTGTGGAGGGTGCGTGTTCTGCGGGATGTGTTCCTGTCTAGGAGGACGCGGTCTTTCTTTCGTCTTGCCTGTAGCTATATTGTGTTTCAGGACAGCACATTCATTTATATAGTGACCTGGCTGTTTACAGTAGTTGCAGGTCCCTTTTACAGGTGGCACGGCCTTTCTCTGACCATCAGCGGCCGGAACTGATTGGGCAACTAATACTTTCATTTTCGTGTCTTTCATACGTCTCTTTTCGTGTTCCTGTTCTTCTCTAATTCGGTTCAGTGGTACTGTAACATCTGTAACATTTGGGAAGGGCTATTGGCTTGCCAGGTACTCTCAACTTTCAGTACTCTATTTTTAATCTGGGGTAAGGAATTCTCTACTAATTTGGTCACAAACAGATGTGGATACGATTCACTACTTGTCTTTAGGCCGCTATTAATAATAAAACATTTCTCAAATCTAGAATAGAAGTCACTAGTGTCTTCATCTTGTTTCTGTTTGCATGCTGAAATGGCATCCCAATCTTCCTTTTTAGTTGTCAATAATCTCGGCAAAACCTGTATCAATAGCTCGGGTAGTTCTTTAACTTTATCCCCGAGACCAGTACCTGGAGTTCGTGCATTATCCTCGTCTTCTGATTCTGTCCAGTTAATCTTTTTCTCTCCCACCTCCCATTCTTTTTCTTTGAGTTTTTCGTAAATGCCTGCAGGTAGCAGGACTTTTAACATTTTAATTGTATCAGCATATGTATACTCTCCCATGCGGAGCATGTCTTTTAATTCACGGTGGAACCCTGCTGGATCTTTATCATGACAGGGCAGTAATTTTTTCATTTCCAATAATTCCATTTTCGTTAAAGGTGTGTAAACGTATACTCGATGAAGCGTACCCGCATTATCTCTAACGGGGTGAACCTCTCGTAAGGGATTCTGTCTGTCTATGTAAAAGGTCTTCCTTTCTTGGTGTGGAACAGGAACGAAATGAGCAGTCAGGAAAGTCATGTATTTATGTCGTTGTTCTAATATGACATTAATTAATTCGGTACCTAGACCTCTCCATCTTGCTAGGAGTAAATTGTCTAATAATTTATATAGAGGACCTGGATCGGAATGCTGACTCTCGTACAATGTGATGAGATGTTGAATCATGTACATACCAGCTAATCGCTGTTCTTCCGGAGGAAGACTCAAAAATGTTTGCGCTACTACGTCATCCTTATATACGTTAGTATTGCCAGCCCATTGCACTGCTGACCGGGCTAGTTCCTGTTCATGCATGGTACTAAGTTCACTACTCCCTACTCGTCTTTTTAATGCTTGGTCAGTGGCTTGGAATATGTGTTCAAGGGAATACTGTTCTGGTATGGGAGAAAGAGAACGTTTCTTGTATTCTAGTCGTATGGGTCTATCAAAGGGTCTTGCCCTATGTTGGACAGGCTACATGAAGGGCTCGCTCCCTCCCCGCACGACAGGGCCCGGGCACCGGCTCTCCAGGTGCTACCCACAGAAGCAACCCGCAAACCGTCCCCTACGGGACTCCTGCTCCCGGACATCCCTGTATTACCGGCCCGGGCCACCGTCCGCACCATTGCCGGCCCGGCCGCCATCTTGGACACTGCACCACGAGGCCGCGTGGCCTCAGCTCGACCCCAACCCTGGGCCTGGCCAGGCCCCGACAGCCCGGCACCACCATCCACCCAGGAGGTGAACGGACCACTTGGCAGGTCAATGGGAGGAAGAAGTGTCGATGGCTCTCCCCCGCCAGGTGCCGATCGCCCCCAGCCTCCCCGGGCGCTGGCTCCACCCCCCTGCTGGGTGTCTGGACTCCCTCATCCCGGACCTCCCGACCTCCAAGTGCGAGGGTCCGGACATCAAAGGGCGCCAGACCTATAACTGGGGCAGCTCCAGAGCAGGAAGGCAGTTGTATCTTGGAGTCGAGAGACACCGTGAAGAACTCATCCTTGACGGACTGCTGGCGCTGCCGCAGCCCTGCCTTATGAACCATCGTCCTGCCTGCTGGCGCTGCCGCAGCCTTCTGCAACCTTCATCCTCGTTGGACCTGCTGGCGCTGCCGCGGCCTTCTTGCAACCTTCGTCCTCGTCGGGACCTGCTGGCGCTGCCGCGGCGCCTTCCTTCTACGACCACCTCGGGACCTGCTGGCGCTGCCGCGGCCCGTCCCTCTTGAACGCCGAGCTCGAGGATTGTGAGCTACCATCATCGCATCGCAGTACCAGATTGGTAACAAAGACTGTCCCGCTACCCCTTTCCCTAACAAGAGACTAGAATTAAGAGGATCATCGTGTCCTGCTTCCATTGTATCGTATCATCATACTTCGAGAATTGCCTATAAAGAGCGTTAACCTTATCCTTGTGTGGTGTCCATCTGTGGGGGGGAAGTTACTTGTCTGTACGATCGCTGGAGACGGCTCTCCTCGGAGACCTCTCCCCTTGTCCTCGGCCGACCATCCAGGTCCCGTCTAACACCCTACCTACGTAATGTATTTTACTTGGTTCCTCAATTGCTAAATCATCGTCCTCTGAGACTTCGTCTTCTTCTTTCTCGGCTTCTCTCTCGTGTATCACAACAATTTCTTTACGAATCTTTCTGTACATGGCTTCTACACAATTCTGTTTATCATGTTTACCAGCAGCTATGTTATCAGTCCAGTTTGTCAGGACTTTAATCCCATCTCTATTTTTACTTGGCTGGTCTTGTTCCCTGATCAAACAATTAATCAAGAACTGTAAGATCATACGTTGAAGCTCCACTTTTCTATGTGCCATGGCCTCGTGAATAGTATCTGGTCCCTCCCCCGTTCTGATGAAGTGGTATATTTTGTCTAAATGTTCCTTCATGTCTGGTAAAATAAGCAAATAATCTGCAACACGTCTTAAACGCATTGAGTATATGAGCATAGGACCTTCACCTGGTACTGGATCATATATACAATCAGTAACGTACTGTCTAAGGGTTGCGTACGTAGCTGCTTTTGGCGTGCGCTGTAATGCTTGTTCTCGTAATGATGATCGTTTTATCTGAGGCGGGGTGGAGGGGCCCCCTCCCGCTGCTCCCAAAGTGGGATCGCCTAGGCTTGCATCAGGTTTTACTAGCTGTGTTGCTGGTTGCGTAGTTACTGGTAATGCAGGTTGAGCTTGTACTACGGGTGCTGGGAGAAAAGGATTCGGAGGGGGGTTGGTAACAGGAGGAACAGTGGGGGGAGTCGCGTTATCAACTGGGTTGGGAGGAGGATTAGTAGGAGGTACACGTACATTTACATACTCTGGAGCAGCGTCATCTAAATAGGAAGAAAGGAAAATGTCCGCTGCGGTCTGTTTATGACTACGGAGTGTAGTCGGGATCAGTGGTGGCGGCAAGTTACTGGGTACTTCCGGGGTCACCCTAGGTAGGCCCTCGGCGAGAAGGGGATACATGCCTTTAATAAGGGCATTTCTCTGTCGGTCTAATTGTTCTGCTCTAACTCGTTCACCTTCTTCTAGTAATTCTTTTTCTTGGGCTTTTTCTGAAGCTTCTCTACTTTTTTCTGCTTTCCTAATTTCTTTCTCTGTTCTTCTATGCGCTTCTTTACGCCACAATTCTATGGCATCTTTCTTGGATTGTCTGGCTTTCTTTTTCCACAGTGCTTCCTCTACTCTCATGATGCAATCAGCATCCCATGTCCCTGAGACAGGCCATCTATATTTCTCTTCCAGATCCTTAGTGTAGTCTACCCATAAATCTAAGTACAGTATGGCATCTAAGCCATGTTTGTGGTACATAAAATGTCTGGGAGTGTCCCTAGGCGGGACGGGAACTGCTTCTTCGAGTATCCCTTTCCTGGTTCCTATCTGACGTAATTTCGAAAACAGCGGCATGTTTGAACTGACTTGGACAAAAAAACAATGAGCACAATAATAGACTGCAAACAATCATTCATACCACGACATTAAAACATTGCGAACAGATACTACCTGGTACATAAAATAACACAATCCTGAAAATCTCGAGAAACAATACTAGAATACTGGATGCACTGCTAGAACAGTACAGTCATACCGGTCCCATAAAGAGACACGTCATACCGTATCCACCTAAATGGACACGTCTATACCGGATCTGTGTACCCAGACCTGTCTTGACCGGGCTCAAATAAATGAACCCGTCTATATGCGTTCCCAACAACGGTACTCACCGGGAAGCAGAACTGAAGGCCTCGGAAACTCGACACTGGACTGGACTGCTACGGCTTCTGGCTGCTACGCATGCGCCTTGGAACAGGTGGGCCTCTGGATACCTCGGACCTCGCTCTCTCAGCTTGGGCTCTGGTCGGGACAGTCCGCATTCCTCACCGCCTAGTGTGGATGCCTGGTCACAGTCTCCGTCTCCTCCGTGGGCCTGAGGGAGTTAGCAGGAAAACCCGCGAATATGCACTGAAGGGTCCGTCACGGCTGTAGAAGGGGTCAGGGGCCTGCGTTACATCGCTGGCGCGTGGGGAAGGGGACTCGTCCCTATTCGGGCGCCAGATTATGTGGTAAATAAAATTACCAGGACTATTTTTCTATACATTAATAACAATAAGAATAGCTCATAAAATGAGAGGCAGAGTCCGTGGTACCTGAGTCATACGGGCTTTAATTAAGATGACTCGAGTCAACGAGAATCGGGTTCCATCACCACTAAGGTTCAGGAAGGGATATCTAACGTTTTATTAACATCACACAGTATATATAGTAAAATCATACAATTGAAATGAATACAGTAGGCGTAACAAGTGAAAGTAGAGAGAGATAAGGACATATGGGCCTAAAAGAAGGCGTGTAAGGAGGCGTACACGGAGGTGTGTACCAGATGAGTCACAGAGGTGTCATAGGTGGGTGGATGCATAGAGAAAATCTGCAGGGTCAGCAGAAACCTTTTCCCTACATGTGCGCGCAACGGAACATGACGTGAGATTGACGTGTCACTGGGGAGAGCTGGGGGGCTTGACTTTAGCGCTAGTAGAGGAGCCTGGAGTCTGGGATGTCAGAACGACCTGCACCTTTGGCATATCTGATATCTTGTGTTTGGAGGATGTATTATCTGAAGTAAAAGGTCTCTCGGGCAGAGGCCGTTCATCACTGAATGCTAGTGAGTGCATATATTTCTTCGTGCAATAAAAGGGGCCGTATGCCTACTATGGCAACGGGTTCAGTAAATCACTTGCATGGAGACAGGAAGGCTGGGCCCTATGCTCTGCAGGCGGAAATATGTTTACCTATTTCACTAGACTGGAATGTGTTTTTGCGGAGGCTGAGCAGATAACTGTAGGCAAAATACCGTCTTGGCAGGCAGGCCAGGCCGGGCCGGGCACCGCTCGGCTGGGCAGGGAGTAAGGTAGAGGTCAGGGATGCATACCTAAACTGCAGCTTTCAGAGACAGAAGAGGCTCGGAGCCTGAATTCAGGGCCTGGCTCGGCTGAGCCATGAAAACGTGTGCTTCGCGATATTCAAAGTGCACCATGTAAATGCATTGGAAACGGAGGCCTAAGTGCGGAATTAACATTACATACATGGAAGGCCTAATAACTGACATGCTAACATTGGACGGAAATGCAGAGGCATTATTATGACAGGCACGGGAAGGGAATTACATGATAACAGGGACATACATGGGACATAGGTACGTGGATAGGGTGCGAGGGGGGACACACTGACTACCTAAAAATTTTCTGTTTCCTCAGAAGGGTGCAAGGCAGAGAGGAGAAGGGTTCAAGGCAGAGAGGAGCAGGGTACAAGTCTGAGGGGAGAAGGGTACAAGGCAGAGAAGAGAAGGGTGCAAGGCAGAGAGGAGAAGGGTGCAAGGCTGAGGGGAGAAGGGTGCAAAGGCAGAGGGGATAAGGGTGCAAGCTAGAGAAGGCTGCAAGGCGGAGGGGAGAGGGGTACAAGGCAGAAGGGAGAAGGGTGAAAGGCAGAGGGGAGAAGGGTGCAAGGCAGAGAGGAGAAGGGTGCAAGGCAGAGGGGAGGAGCGTTCAAGGCAGAAGGCCAGAGGTGCAAAGCGGAGGGTGAGAAGGTTGCACAGCAGACGGCCAGAAGGGTGCAAGGTATAGGGGGAGTCGGGTGCAATGCACAGGGGAGAAGTGTGGTAAATATTTGATTTACCGTCCTAATTTCTATGCAGGTAAGTACTTAAACAAAATAACTCAATCGGAAAGAAAGAAACAGAGTCCGTGGTGTTAGAGTTCTTAGGGGTTTTATTCCTTAAAAAGGAATGGTTCTTGAACCGGATATCGGGTTCCTGACACCACTGGGGTTCAGGAAGGGATAGAGCATACTTTATTGACAATGCATAACTTTTATACTTAAAGCATATAATGGAAACCAATACAGTAGGCGTAACAGCTGGGAGAATCAAGATAAAAGCACACACGTGTTAGCAATACGTAATCAAAAAGGCGTGAACTAGGCGGGAACATAGAGGTGTGTGCTAGAAACGTCACATGAAAGTGTAACAAGTGGGTGGGTACATAGCAGAATCTTGCAATGTCAGCAGAAATCTGAGGTCTGGATGCGCGCGCAGCTGCATGACGTGTGATTGACGTGAAACTGGAGGGTGCAGGGGACTTGACATTTACACTAGCGGAAGGAGACAGAAGTCTGGCATGTCAGATCAACTCGTACCTATATCATATCTGATATCTGATGTTTGGGAACCATATTATCTAGAGGGAAAGGTCTCTTGGGCAGAGGCTATTCTATACTGACTGTGAGTGCGTGTATAAGCGTCTACGTGTCTGCATGAGAAGCGAGGGGGCATGGGCCTACCATGGTAACAGAAGCTATGAATTACTTGCATGGAGACAGTGAGGCCGGGCCCTTTGCTCTGCAGCCGGAAGGATGTTTACTTGAACTAGTAGGCAGGAATGTATTTTTTAGGAGCGGAGCAGATAATTCGAAGGTTGAATACAGTCTTGGCAGGCAGCAGGCTGGGCTAAGCGCCATTAGCCGCGCAAGGAGTAAGGCAGAGGTCACGGGTACAGAGGCAGCCCAGGCTGAGGCATTCAGAGTCAGAAAGCAGAAAAAGGCTCGATGGCAGAATTCAGGGCCTACTTCGCCAGAGCTGAAAAACGTGTAAAGTACACCACAAAAAGACGTTGGCATGGCATACTTAGGAACGGAATATTCGACCCGTTCAGGGTGGATCTGAAAGAGGACATGTTAACGTTGGACGCAAATGTATTTGCGTCTTCATAGCTGGCACAGGAAGGAAGTTACATGCACTTTAAGCTCGTACATGGAGACGGTGGGGTACACGTTAGGGAACATTTCTTGACCATAAAATTTATATTTCCTCATTCCCTCCTTGTTCCCTACGGACCCTTTATGATATATCGATCCTCATGAATCGATCAGTCTGTTCGTGTAACATCATTTGCTCTTCTTTCTTCTTTTCGCGTTTGGAATGGGAACTTGAATGTGGAATACATGATGTGGCACACAGACCACAAATTGCTGGCCCACATTGTAGGCACAGGCAGCAACTGAATACTATGATAAGGGCAATGCCTAGGAAGGATAGGATCTTCCATCCCCAAGCGGTCAACGTTGTCCAGAACCAACCGGACCAAGTCCAGGTGCCTTGATTCTGATGTATCAAACTTGCAATTTTATGAAGACGTGTGATAGCCTTATATACTGTTGGCGCGTTTTCTGGAATGAAAACACAGCAACTTGACCCGATGACCTTACAGGCTCCACCCCTATCTGCTAGGATGACGTCAATAACAAGACGATTTTGAAGAACAACAACCCGCATGGCGGATTGCTCTTCCGTTAAGTTGCCTAGAGCGGAAGTAGTTTCATTCACTACTGCTTCGAGGGTTCTAGTTAATTTTCGTATCAGTTTACTATTAAAGACAGTACCTAAGTAGGGGAAAAAACCTTTATTGAAGTCTGTGTATTGCTCCCATGCCGTTTCAGTATAGTCGACAATCGGGAGATCTCTGCGGAGTCTATTCTTTACTAGATTTGTATTTCTGTGATAATCAGGAGGGGCTAGGAAAACGGGTGGCAGAAGGAATGCAATGTAACAGGTACCATCCCAATCTGGAGGTAAGCGTATGTATGCGGTATGGCCACAAACAAAGTAGGAATGACGAGTAGCTCTAAATGAAGACTTGCCTTGGTCGCTGAATTCGACCACAGTAGTACATTTACTATGACCTAAGTGTACTGAACCCTTCTTTCTGACACATAAGTCACCTGTGACTGGTAATACTGACATAGCAGGGAAAACTGGTGCAGCTTCGGATTCAACAGTAAGAATCATGAGGCTAATTGTATAATTACCTAATCCATATACTTCATTTTCTAGATCAGTTCCTATCCTAGTGGGAAGTCCCTTTTCGTCAGGGTAACAGGCGTTAAGCAGAACTAAGTTCAGGTTTCCCCAAACCCAATTTCCTTCGAAAACAGCAATATCAGGATCTAAAGAATTAATTAGTCTAAACCATGCTCCACATGAGCCATTGTGAGTGAACGGGTATGGAAAGAGAGGCAGAACTCCCTTGTATTTCTGATAGGGAGGGAGTCGGCCACATATCCAAAAGTTTGTAGCATTATTAGTCTGATGGGAGTGATGTAACATACTAATGAATGTGTTATTGCGCAGCGCAAGTCTGTAAGATAGTTCGTGTGGGGGTAATTCACTAAAAGAGTGTTCGGCAGTAACATTGTAAGCAGATTGTTCACGCTTGAAGATAGGGTAATATATATGCAGCATTATACTGGCAGCAATAATTAAAAGGCTTAGGAAAAACATAACCAATAATGTCACTATACAGTGACTACGAAGTGATTTACAATATGCACGTTTCTTGAGTTGTCTCTCTCTCTCTCTATCTCGGTCTAGGGGATAAATGTCAGAAACTAATTTAACCGATTCACCTAGGGGAGGACTTAAACAATTAAACTGTCTGACTTGCTAGACCGTAATTTGGATTTATATTCTTCTTGCGGAGTTTTCTCTCTCTTGGGAACTTTAAAGTCACTAGAATCGGGGCAGTCCTTTGAGGGGGTGGAAGAGTCAGTCTCTGGCAACAGTTCATTACATTTTTTAATATGACTCGTATGGATCCACCCCTTTCGGCCTTCAACTTTGATTGCGGTCCTCGTGGTCAGAAGGACGAGCTTCGGATCCTGCCAACGGGGCTCCAGCGGACTCCTCCTGTCGAAATTCCGTATCAAGACTGTATCACCAGGACGGACATCGTGTGGCTTCACATCAGTGTTGTCGGGAAAGGCTGCGGCAACCTGTGAACAACATGATTGGAGTGCAGACATCAAGGAGGCAAGGTAATCTGTCAGCATATTACAGTCAACATCGGTTATTTTCTTAGGCATGGGCGTCCCCCACATATTTGGTGGTCGGCCAAAGACCACCTCATACGGGGATAGTCCTGATCTCGAATGTGGGACCATTCTCATATAGAATAGTGCAACTGGCAGGGCGACTATCCAGTCGACCCCTTTCTCTTTACATATTTTCGCAAGACGTGTTTTCAGTGTCTGGTTATGCCTTTCTACAAGGCCAGCTGCCTCGGGATGTCGGATGCAATGGAATTTCCACTGATATCCTAGCAGAAGTGAAACCTGTTTCATGAGCTCGGATGAGAATGGCTGTCCGTTATCTGAGTACACGATACGAGGCAAGCCGTACCGTGGGAAGAATTCTCGAACCAGCTGCTTGGCAGTGGTCGGGGCAGTATAATCTGGGACTGGATATGCTTCGGTCCAACGGGAAAGTGCACAGACAACTACGAGGACGTACTTGAATCCTCAACAACGTTCCATCTGGATATAATCCATCTGGAGGACTTCAAAAGGGTGATCGGGAGGATGAAATCCACCTTGCTCTACAGGGACGCTTTTACCTGGATTGAACTGACAACAGATCATGCAAGTACGCACTTTCTGTTTTGCTGCTGCTCGTAAGTGTTTGTTGTACCAGAGATTCTGTAAACTGTCTAACATGGCTTTTTCTCCTAGATGTGCTGGACTATGTGCTGTATTTATTATGACTTGAACCATAGAGTCGGGGAGGAACCATGTAGATTTTCCCTTCGTCATCCATCCCTGATCTGTCTGGATCCCTCCTAGTTCAGTCCATTTCTTGATTTCGTCTGGAGTAGCATGTGTCTGAATATCAATTACATCTAGTGTGGGATCCCTAACTGTCATACAATGTGTCGGTACTATGATCTTTGTTACATCCGTTGTCTGGATGTGAGTCAATGCTGTATGTTTTGCTGTTTGGTCTGCCAGGTCGTTACCCTGGGAAATAGAGTCTGTAACTTTAGTATGTGCTTTACACTTCATGATGGAAATTCCTGAAGGCAGATGTATAGCTTCTAACAGTGCTTGAATAAGGGGACCGTGTTGGATCTTGGCACCGTGAGAGGTCAAGAAACCTCGTTCTTGCCATAACACTCCGAAGTCGTGTACGACTCCGAAAGCATAACGTGAATCAGTGTATATGTTAACATTTCTGTTCTTGGCTAGTATACAGGCTCGGGTCAGAGCGATAAGCTCTGCTGCTTGAGCGGACAGTGTATCAATACGATGTGTTTCTTTGACTTCAGTTTCAGTGGTCACTGCATACGCGGCCACTAATTCTCCTGTGCTTGTTCTCATACATGAACCGTCCACGTAAAGTGTCAGGTCTGGATTTGTCAGTGGAACATCTGTTAAGTCTCGTCGGGGCTTTGTTACTACATTAATGATTTCTATACAATCATGCGGGGCTGAATCTGTCATAATCGAGGGTAACAATGTGGCAGGATTTAGAATGTTACAGCGTCTGATTTCTATGTGTGGCTGGAATAACGTTAATTCATAACCTGTCAGTCGTGCTATAGTCAAGTGTTGAGTCTGTGTTCGATTTAGAAGAACCTCTACAGAATGTGGAACTTGTACTGTCAATGGATATCCTAATACAATTGAATCGCTCTGTCTGATTGCTAGGGCTGTCGCTGCAACTGATTTTAAGCACGCAGGCAGAGCCTGGGCTACTGAATCCAATGTACTTGAAAAATAAGCACAAGGCTTATGTGAACCTGCTTGATCTTGAGTGAGGACAGACAACGCTGTACCATCACGTTCTGTAACAAAAAGTGTAAAAGGTTTGCTGTAACATGGTGTCGCTAAAACTGGTGCTTGACATAAAACTTTCTTTAATTCCTCAAAAGCCTGTGTATGTTCCTGAGTCCAAGGGAGGACAGTCGAAGTCGCTGCCTCCTGTGTTGTCAACTGAATGAGTGGTTTAGCTAGAAATGCATACTGGGGAATCCATTGTCTGCAGTACGAGGTGAGGCCTATAAAAGCCTGCACTTCCTTTTGTGTCTGAGGTTGTGGCATGTTTACAATTAACTGGATGCGGTCAGGAGTGAGCTGTCTCCCCACTTTGGACAGCAAGTGGCCCAAGTACACAACTTGCTGAACACAGAATTGTAGCTTCGAAGGAGACACCTTGTGTCCCTTGTCGGCCAGAAAATGTAAAACTGTCAGTGATGCTTGTTCACATTCGGGTTCACTTCGTGCGGTGATCAGCAGATCATCGACGTACTGTAGTAAGGCAGTTTTAACTGGCATTTGGATACAGTCAAGTTGTCTTTTCAGTGCTTGGCTATAGATGCTGGGGCTTTCTGTGAATCCTTGAGGTGCGCGTGAAAATTTGAAACTTCGTCCATTTAAACTGATTCCGAAGAGATATTGGCTCTCAGGATCAATGGGCACACTGAAGAAGGCGTTCTTGAGGTCAATTACAGAAAAGAACGTTGCTTCTGAATCAATAACAGTCAATAAGGATGAGATGTCGGGAACCACAGGATACTGTGGAACAATGCATTTATTCAGTTCTCGTAAATCAATCACCAGCCGATATACTGGCGGTGCATTGGGATCAGTACGTTTAAGAATCGGAATGATAGGGGAATTACAGATATTGGAGTCGGTTTCTACGACCACTCCTTGGGCAATGAGCTCTTCAATGATTTCCAGTAAAGCCACTACAGCATCGGGTGGTAACTTGTATTGTCTGATTCGGGGTAAAACAACTCCTTGTTTGAGTGTAACACGGTATGGTGTGATGTGCATGCAACCTACATCGGTTGGGCCTTGTGCCCACAGGTGTTTCGGTACATTTTTCAATCTGACATCAAACTCTCGTAATACATAGTGACCCTTAAAGTCACGTAGGAAAAATCTAACTCCTTCCGGAGAACAACATATCACAGCTCCCAGAGCCTTCAACGTCTTGATTCCTAACAAGTTTTCTGGACATGATTTCGTGAGTAACAAGTCTGTAACACAGGATCCATTCTATTATTCTATTAAAATTATTTGTACCGCGCGCTATCACCATAGGTTTCTTGGCGCTTAAAACAGTAACCAGTGACCTAGGGAGGGGAGTTAGTCGAAAGCAGCTTGAAAAAGCAAAGTTTTTAAAGATTTTCGAAACAGCTCATATTTAGGGCAAAAGCGGAGAAAAGGCGGCAAGGAATTCCAGGTCGATGGGGCCACTGCTAGAGGGACAGGTTTCGATACTTCATTTACAATAGGCTGTCCTGAAAAACCAAGGGAAACATTCTGTGAGCCTGAGAGGGGTGCCCCTGGGACTTCATCATGGCTGATCGTTGTACGGCTTGCCCCTGTGTCAATTAAAATTTTTCGGTCTTTTTACAATACTTGACTGTGTACATAAGGACCCTCTTGATCTACAGGGATCTCAATAAGAGGCAAGCCATCCTCCCTCTCTAGGCTGTTTCATGTGTATCGCTGATAATCGGGATAATCAGATTGGGCATACTGGTACATCTGTTGTGAAACTTGTTGCGTCGCGGCAATGGGCTGTGGCTGTGATACCGCTGCGGTCTGTCCTGTATGTGGTGGAGCATGCATAGGCTGTATATTCTGGGAAGTCTGTTGCTGGACCTGGTCTTGTCTAGGCTGACGCGGTCTTTCTTTAGTTTTACCTGTTGATATATTATGTTTCAGGACTGGACATTCGTTTACGTAGTGACCTGGCTGCTTGCAATTGTTGCAGGTCCCTTTAACGGGAGCGGCTGAAATACCTGTCTGGATCGCACCCTTTCTTTGACCGTCGGCTGGAACCGACTGGGCCACTAACATTTTCATTTTCGTATCTTTCATACGTCTCTGTTCGTGATCCTGTTCTTCTCTAATTCTGTTCTGGTGATATTGTAACATTTGTAACATCTGAGATGGCGTATTTGCTTGCCATGTACTTTCAACTTTATATACACGGTTCTTAACTTGTGTCAGGGAATTTTCGACTAATTTTGTTACAAAAAGATGCGGATATGACTCGCTACCTGGTTTCAGGCCGCTATTTATAATGAAACATTTTTCGAATCTTGAATAGAAGTCACTAGTATCTTCATCGTGTTTCTGTTTACAGGCTGAGATTGCGTCCCAGTCTTCCTTTTTAGTTGTCAATAATCTGGGCAAGACCTGTACTATTAAACCTGGTAATGCTTTAGCTTTGTCCCCAAGGCCTAGCCCTGGAGTACGACCTTTTTCCTCGTCCTCTATTTCAGTCCAAATAATCTTTTTATCTCCCACCTCCCATTCTTTTTCCTTTAGTTTCTCGTAAATGCCGGTGGGCAGCAGTACCTTTAATAATTTCATAATATCCGTATACGTGTAATCTCCCATGAGTAACATGTCTTTTAGTTCTCGGTGGAAACCTGCAGGTAACCATGGGCGAATTTTGCGGATCTCGCTTTCGTGAATTTTGCGGATTTGCGAACTCGCAATCCGCAAAATCCACGAATTCCCGCGAATTTGCGGATTTTTTTTTTTGTGTGTTCGCAATTGTTTCTGCCAGTTCGCGAGGATTTGGTACTAGTTCGCAATTGCGAACTTACTTGCCGGCTCGCAATGGTCGCGACTATGTTGTTTCTACGTCTGGTTCATCATCACCGCCTCCCAGCACCCTCTGTTTCACCACTGGCACCCTCTCTTTGACCCATGCCACCCTCTGTTACATCAATGCCACCCTCTGGTTCATCATCACTGTAGAAGATGGGGGGGAAAAGCAAGCCCACCTGCCCTGCTTGAACTGACATGAATTAATTTGGGGTTAGTTTATTAACAACACCTGCCCTGCCCCAACTGACAATAATGAATTAGGGGCTAATTAATGTGTCACTGAAAGAATTTCAAGTTCCAGCCTGGCACCTGCTTGTCTGCTCCTTTAGCTGTAAATCAGGACCTTTGTGGCATACAGTTAAGGTCAGAGCAGGGTCACACAATAGTTGCAAGCAGGCAACCGAATTCTGGAGGGCCCCCTCAGGAAGCACTACAAAGAATCGTTACAAATCATGAGGTTGACCTTTTGCACCTGCTCATTGCTTTTGCTTTTGCTGAAATCGTTTTTCGTTTTTTTTCGCGCTATTCGCGGGGCGCGGCGTCGTGCGAAACCGACCGCGGAAGCCGCCAATTCGTGCGAATGAGCATTTTATTTTTTTGCGGCTTGTTGTTTCGCGAGTTTTTTTGCAGTATTCGCGAGCCGCTTGCAGCGCAACACGCGAATTTACCCCAAGGTCGAGTACGGGTGTGGCCATTTTGTTTGCGTGACGTATTTCCGTTTCCGCCCGCTATGTATAATCTCGCGCAGTAAGCGCATTGCGAGTAGAGGTTCGCACGAGATCGCGCGGGAAATCTAGAGGTTCGCACGAGATCGCGAGGAAAATCTCGCGCGAACTTACTTTCGCGCTCGTGAACGGGCGCCGGCCATCTTGTTTTTCATTCATTTCCTGTGTCTGGGCATGGTGTTTAATCCTCTTGGTATCTTTGCCATCCTTTGCTTATTTTCAGGTTTTTTTTTACGATTTTGCTTCTTATCTATCCCTCTCTTTTCCTAGCTGTATATTTTTGTCTTTTCTGCTATTTTTCTTTACTTTTAAACTACTTTTTTAAACTCTTTTCTTTTCTTCTTCCCTATCCTATTCTTTCTTAATTTTCTACTTCTTCCTACCTTACCTGCCCAGACCATGGTCAAGCCAGGCGCCGTGAAGCTGCCCAGGCACTTGAGGGCCGCAGCGGCGGCGGGGAGTAGTGCTGGACCCAGTGCCAGGACAGCATGCGGGAGATTGAGGGGGGAGCAGGTGACTCGACGGGAGATATTCAGCCCGGAGGAAGTGGGCGCGCTGGTCTACTTCGTCCAGCGCCGCCTGCCCAGGACCATCGCGGGAGGCGGCAGGATCGCGGCCGGCGGCTACAACATGCGGGAGCATCGGAAGCGGTGGGAGAAGGTGTGCTGGGCCATATCCCACCTCTACGGGGTCCAGCGCACCTACAGCCAGGTCACCCATCGCTGGACGGACCTCCTGGACCGCGAGCACGACCTGCTGGACCAGCTCGGCTTGGAGATCCCCGGGCTTGGTGAGTAGTAGTAGCCATTTAATCACTCACTACTATGATGTTTTCTCCTGCTCTGTGTTGTTGTATTGCAAATATTTGTTTTTTACATGGAGCAAGCCAATAATGCCGCTGATGACGATTACATTGTAGTTAAATTATATTTCAAAATCTTCTGTGCATTTCAGGTGCACTGCTCTCCTTCTCAGTGGCGTTGCTACTATGCTTATTTGTTTTCTATTTCGTGGTCTCATTGGCCTGAGTAACTATTATGTATGAGTGTACTTTACAGAACTGCGTAATGCTAGACACTAGGGGGCAGATTACATTTACAAGCCCCTTGCGCCACGTTTACGTTGCCACGTTTACGTTGCCTTGCGTGACGCAACAGCGGCGTAAACGTGCCGCATCCCTGCGAGTCATTTACAGCATGACGCATCTAGGGAGATGCGTCACGTTATAAAGCCATGGGCCTGCACCACAATGGGTGCGTTCCTAGTACGCAGGGTGGGCGGTCCGGCGGCTGTGCGCCTCGCAAAATTGCCTGCGTGAAATCTACAAGATTTAACGCAGGCACTTCTGCGACGCTGCTACGTCAATTCAATTCCTTATGTCTGCTCGAAGCAGGCTAAAGGACTGACACAGCATGTTAAGTATTGGGTGGCCCTGAGCATTACTGGAGTTGCATTGCATTGGCGACGTCACTCCAGCGATGCGCCGCTCTTACGTGACGAGATGCGTCATGCAAGTGCCTACCCTTGCGCCAGGGCGCGCCGCATTTTAAATGAGTGTTTTGGAAGGTGAGTAACCCAATATACCCTTGCGGGCTCGGGCAAAGTTTATTATAATATGAAGTGGCCAGCAAGGGATTTCATTTATATGAGTTTTCAGCACTACTTAGGACTTGTTAAGAAGCAATCAGAGTACCTAAATCTGAGTTCAATCAGTGGCTGTTCAGATAACTTAAAAGGTTTCTAACAATGGGAAACAAAGGATGTTACCACACTAACATCATGAGTACAGTAAATGAATAATAAAACATGAAACCAGGATAGTTTGTTTGTCTGAAGAGTTATTATTTTTGGATTCAAGACAAAGAATAATTCTATACAAAAAATCAACAGTAACATAAAGCAGGGTACATACAAAGATATATAATGGATACTTAAGGTATTGGTTACTTTTCCTATAATATATCCAAGAAAACTGTCCAGACTGCTGAAAAGATGACAACTTGATTTCTACTATTAATCAAGAGAAAATCAGAGGACGGTACAAATCATACTGTGCAGAATTGGACTGGGTAGGTCGACGTTTCGGTCTTATCTTGATCATTTACAAGACCATCATCAGGACGGAATATTGATATATACAAGGTTGACCCTTTTTTTCTTCCGAATCAAGACACTTTTTAGGCTTAAGTGACTGCCTCAGCTAGTTTCTTTTAGAGGCGGGCAGTGTGCAGACTCAATTTTGAGTGTCACGCACTTGTGCATACAGCAGTATTGCGAAAGACAGAATCTGGTGGTTTGTTCAAATTGCAGTTCTCTTGCCAAATGTTCACAGTTATTTGTTACGATCACAGGACGTCGGAAACGAGCAGTCCGGATAGATCCTTTGTTTCCCATTGTTAGAAACCTTTTAAGTTATCTGAACAGCCACTGATTGAACTCAGATTTAGGTACTCTGATTGCATTTTAAATGAGGCGCATCTGCCGTGTCGCAAGGGTAGTTTTGCGTGACGCATTTGATCTGGCGCATCTCTGGAGATGCGCCAGAACGCGTAGGTAAGTATGCCCCTAAGGGGCAGAATTGCAATTACCGTCGCATCCCTGCAAAGTAGCAGGGATGCGCCATTAATTGTGCGGCCCGCTACCACCACCAAACATGGTGCGCCGTATTTGCAATGCGGCGCACCATGGGCCCAAAACGTCACCGAAGCTTTACTGCTGGAGTTGCGTCACAACGATGGCGCAGCTCCAGCAATGCTCTGGGGTACCCTATCTCCCCAATGCTGGGTCAAGCCGTACGTCTGCTTCAAGCAGGTGCAGTGTTTGTGTGACGCATCATTGTCCTAAAGGTGACTGATTGAAATGTTGTAGATTTCCCTCAGCCACTATTAGGATGTGTTCCAGCGCAGGAATACCCTCCCTTGCGCCGGAACGCCCCCTGATGGCGCAGGGCTTTATAACGGGATGCATCTCCCAAATGCGTCACGTTGTTATAATATTATACGCCGCACCATGGCGTCCTTTTTTGTTTAGCTGCTGAGTCACAAAAGTCACGCAAGAACGGCGCAAAAGAGCCGCAAGGGGCTTAAATCTGCCCCTTCCTTTGTACCCCTGACAATAAGAAAAATAGTGGCGGTGGATTGATAGTTTGACTATTTCAATGACTGGTAATGTAGCAGGCAACTGTTAGTGTTGTCACTGATCTGACTGAAATCACAATGGAGTTTGTCTGTCACTTTGCGTCTTGCCTGCGGACTGCTGCCTGCCAGTCCTAGGTGAACGTTTCAGTACTTTGTTTAGTGAGTTACGTGACTTTCGAAGTCACAGGTCCGCAAATAAATGAAAACTAACCTTAATCAATATAAATTCGCGGAAATATTTTGTTATTGTTCTTTTGAAATGTTTGATTTGGTTGACATTGACAAGCAACAATCATCCATGTTTTCTGTTCTTTCTTTCATGTTGTACGTCAGCTCCCCCCAGGGGCGAGAGGAGGACACAGGAGCAGCAGGCGGCGGATGCTGTTCAACAGGGCCAGGATCGGGCAGGCGAGGGCTCCTCTGCTGGCCCCAGTAAGTTTTCATTTTAGACAAGTACCTATTTTTCCTAGCGTTACTCATTTGACTTTTTTCAAAATTGTCTTTGCTCTTCTTGTAGACTGTATCTAAATTCTTATCCTGCCTCTACTATGACTCCCTGTGGTATTACTAGATTATTCTTATTAGTCTGTCTGTGTAGCTAACTAAGATTGCACGGTTGGCGAAACTCCCATGATTCTAGTCAGCAATAGCTCTATCAACTTAGTGCAGTCCTCTGGGATTGTCCATAATGTCTTTTGAAGTGTTCTATCTGGACTCATGCTTGCAAAAATTGCAAAACCTTTCGCTCAGTCACTCTAGTCTGGACCAAAATACACAGATTGTATTTAAGTTTAAAAGCTTTATTAAAAGTAAACACATTTATTAAAATGAAGTCATAATAAAACTAAACGTTTAACTGATAATGGAAAAGTGGTTAGTGCTGACGATTAATTGAAGACATTTCTTGTGGTCGAGCCGAGCTCTCACCTGGTTTCAACTTGATCTTGTTGTTAGAAGTCCATCTTCTGTCTGTGTGGAGAAAAATGGTGCGTGTTAAAAAAACAGCCTTCATCAGTTGTGCCAAAAAGTGCAGCAAGACAACCTTCCCTGGAAAAAGGGACATTTTTTTTAACTTTAACGTAGACAGTCACAAATTACATTGTTTTCACATGTCTTCATTCCTAGACCAAAGACTAGTGAGTGCTTTATTCTAACATTCTTAAATGTACTTTGTAGGTGGAACATCTGGTGGCGGGGCCAGTGTGGAGGTGGTGGTGCTCGACACGGAGGCGGAGGGCGATTCTTCAGGGGAGGAGGCGGCGGCTGTGAGAGTTGAGACGGTGGTGGTGGCGGCCAGAGGTAAGCTCTTATATATTCCTTACTTATTGAGATTGAAGACTAGCTGGGAAGGCAAGAATATGAGATGCATGGCTGGGTGAATGATGAAGCAATGATGGGTGGAAGGACAACAGCCTGGGTGGGTGACACAGAAACTGTATGTGTCCATATACCTGGATCATGCTACTATCTGACTCTTAGATAGCATATGTGTATCTAGATCAGGGGTACTCATAGTACGGCCCGCGGGCCGGTGGTGGCCCGGCAAGCCTTCCTTGGCGGTGCGCAGACCTTGCAGACAATCACTGCTCCCCCGGCCCCCACAGAGCAGAGTGGAGATGCAAGGCCACAAAGAGGTGAAATAGAACAAAGCCTCTGTGGGGCCGGGCAAGCAGTGATTGTCAGGGTGGAGAAGCAGGGGCGCTACAACAAACAAAGCCTCAATAATATGTTAATGGTCTTTTAAAGACCTGTTAAGTACTTTGGTGTTGTTGTCTGTGTGTGCGCGTTGAGGAAGCGGTCTCAACCCGGGCTGAAGGCTGACACAGATAGACACACACACAGTGAGATGACAGAGGGGGAGGTAGAGGGAGGGCAGGAGGGAGAGAGAGATGGAGAGGGAGGGCAGGAGGGAGAGCAGGAGGGAGAGAGATGTATGTAAATGCTGGGTCTGGTGGCTCAGAGGGTGAGGGCATCTGCTGCAGGGACCTGTGTGCAACCTCATGGTCACAAGTTATCGTTTTGCTTTAGCCCCGCCCCCTCTGACTCCGCCCCCACCAGTGTGGCCCTCGGCCCCAAACTACACTGTAAATGTAGCCCCTGAGAGAAAGTTTGTGAGTACCCATGATCTAGAGAGAGTAGACGGTCAGTGGATGAACTAAGTGTAACTTTGAAGAGCATGTAACACTGCACCCGCACGTCCGTTCCAGTGTAGGAAAGGCAAGGAAAAGAACTTTTAATTTTGTCCAAATACTACCATCAATAGTAGCAGTAGTTTGTATTGCAAGCACTGCATAGATCCGGTTATTACGGTGGCCACTCCCTACCTCTCTTAATAAGTTTAGTAGTACTCAGTCATTCATGTGTGGATGTATCACTGGTCACTCAATAAAAAGCAAAGCACCAAAAGTCATCCCATATATAAGCAAAAACATCCCATTTGAAGTGATAGATAATCAGATTATTTATCTTCTTCAATTTTCCATTTCTAGTACTCATTTCCACTGTAGGGTGAAAGTTAAATTAATTAAGGAGTAGCCCTTGAGTTGTAACAGAGTATTCTCAGTGCCACCCGTAATAGAAAAGTAAGAGCTTCACCACCTGCATGTACTGGACGGGTACAGTAACGCAACGCAAGTCTAGGTCACTCCTCATGGCGTGCATCTCTTTTTCTCGGGTGCAAGTTTACTGCGCTGGCATTATGCCGGCTTGCAGAAGATAACGTACCAATTTTCCAAAACAAGAGACAAGAAGAAGAATAAGACTGGTGTACTTTCATAGTCGACTCTAATGGAAGTCCATAGTGCTCGTTGAATTTGTTCCTTAAACTCCCACTAATGTTAGAGCAAGGATGAAGAAGTGTGAGGTTAGATAGATACTGGCCTCAATAGTTATGTAATGCGTTTGCAAGTTGCTAGTTGTAGTGCAACACAAATTTCTGCTGAATGATTGAGTTAATCTTAAGGAGCATTGGTTACAGACTATGTCTTTCTTTCTTCATATAGGTTCTCCTTCCAAACGAACAAGGAGGAAGGAGCTGGCTAGAGCGGCCCGGCAACGGAGGATCGATGCCACTGTGGCCGAATATCGGCGGCTGGTGGCCCTGGAGGACGAAGAAAGTGTGCAGTCGACCACAACAACTACGTCGTCTGCATCGGCCTCCGTTCCCCCACGGGCTGCCAGTGCCACCCAGCACAGTGGTCCACCCAGACTGAGCCGGGCTGCCAAAGCCAAACGCCACCGCCGAGTAGCAAGGACAACAGCTACAGCTTCCTCTCACAGCCGTTGCACCTACAAGGCATTGAAGGCACGCCTGCGCCGCAGTACCCTGATGGTGTCCCGCCTCCAGCAGGAGCTCCACCACTTTTCCAACCAGTTGGAGGGGCTCCGCATAGAGCACGCCTTGCTCCGCCAGGAGCATGATGCCCTGGCCCAAAAAGTTGACAGCATCCGCCCATAGTGTCCCTTGCCCCTTTTTTAGAGACTTTTGGGGGGTGGGAATTGGGAGTTGGGTTTTTGGGGACTTTTGAAGGACAATCGTTGGGGTTAGGGAGGGTCTTGCGGGAGATTATTTTGTTAGGGATATAAATATACTTTTTCAAACTTTATCTGAGCATACCCGTTTCTTACTGCTTGCCTGGTGGGTGGGGGTTTAACGTTGACTTTGTTTTCCTGAAAGTTTAGTTCCATTTTCTTCCTTTAAATGTAAATGCCCAAATGTTTTCAACACTAAGTGCCTCTCACAGACGAAGTGAATCCAAGAGTCCTAGGACTTTAGTAGTACTACCTTCAGTCTCTCGTCTCTCGTACTAATACTCCATTATACCCCCAAACCACCAAACGCTTATCTTACCTGTAATTTGTGTTTGAAAGTAGGGCTAGACCCAGGGCTGGCTCCACGTGAGACAGCGAATATGGTTGGCAATCTTGGTCGGATAAAATTTCCTCATAGCGGTGGTACTAGTGGTGTGACACAGTGGCAGTTGCATGCCTATGAAAAAAAAGAAAATGAAATCTGGTTTGTCCTCCTGAGCAATTCAACGGTACAACTGAGAATATAGCAGGTGACAGAAGTACAGTAGAACAGTGCCACATTGTAGCCTAACAAATGGTAAAGTATAACTACTAATTCGGTTGAAGTTCTTTCACATTAGCAATGGTTCTTTGTCAAGCAGAGTAAGAATATATCCTCGGATTTCTTCACCAGCCTGTTGCTATCACCTTATCCTCCCCAGCAAGTGTGTGGATTTATTGCTGTCATTTAGTCACACATCAATCAAAACCACACAGCCCGGGGGAAGAGGGTTAGGGTTTGAAAAATGGATGGGTACGGGGGTTTTTGGGAAAGGTTTTGGGAGACAAGAAAAAATAGCACAGCATAGACAAACAATTGTGAACATAAACAAATCTTTGGGTACAAACCTATCCATCAATCTTTGAAAGTGCATGCACTACTGCATACATGTCAGTGAAAAGTAAGTAGTACATTCGACAACTGTGGAAGAATAGAAAGAATGCAACAGTACAGGGCCTGTGTGGAATTATTGATAACGATATTCAACATAAGGTCTCTGTACTTAGCCAGATACCCGAGCGAGAGCCTTGCTGGTCACTATAAATCCATTCACAACAACACTCAGTGGGGTTGGTCTGGAAGGTATAGTAGATAGAAAAGGAGAAATTGCTTGTTTTCTAGGTGTCCCCTCACTCACCAGGGTTGCCCCTTGGTGACATGCTTCATCATTGGGGCCATCCCAGTCCTCTACGGCCTGGGGCGTGCTGCGACTTGTGAATTACGTAGGAGCACTTACAAATGACTATGTGTGGTGCAGATGTGATAGTGGAGTGGACTAAGTGATGTGTTAAGGGATCAATTTAGAAGCAGAGAGAGATCCAAGAAATGCAGTCACAGTCAGAGAAAAAGGCAAGGTATACTGTATCTATGTGGTTGTAGTGGTCCTGTTGGAAGTGGTAAGTAAGTTGCCTGCAGAAAAAAAATCCTCCTTTTAGCGGCACTCCTCCTTTGCAGCCGACGCTTCGTCCATCGATGTTGGTCACCAGAAGACACCCTGTAAAAAAAAGCACAGCATAGACAAAGAATGGAACATAAACAATTCTTTGGGTACAAACCTATCCATCAATCTTTGAAAGTGCATGCACTACTGCATGCATGTCAGTGAAAAGTAAGTAGTACATTCGACAACTGTGGAAGAAAGAATGCGACAGTACAGGGCCTGTGTGGAATTATTGATAACGATATTCAACATAAGGTCTCTGTACTTAGCCAGATACCCGAGAGCCTTGCTGGTCACTATAAATCCATTCACAACAACACTCAGTGGGGTTGGTCTGGAAGGTATAGTAGATAGAAAAGGAGAAATTGCTTGTTTTCTAGGTGTCCCCTCACTCACCAGGGTTGCCCCTTGGTGACATGCTTCATCATTGGGGCCATCCCAGTCCTCTACGGCCTGGGGCGTGCTGCGACTTGCGAATTACGTAGGAGCACTTACAAATGACTATGTGTGGTGCAGATGTGATAGTGGAGTGGACTAAGTGATGTGTTAAGGGATCAATTTAGAAGCAGAGATTGATCCAAGAAATGCAGTCACAGTCAGAGAAAAAGGCAAGGGATACTGTATCTATGTGGTTGTAGTGGTCCTGTTGGAAGTGGTAAGTAAGTTGCCTGCAGAAAAAAAATCCTCCTTTTAGCGGCACTCCTCCTTTGCAGCCGACGCTTCGTCCATCGATGTTGGTCACCAGAAGACACCCTGTAAAAAAAAGCACAGCATAGACAAAGAATGGAACATAAACAATTCTTTGGGTACAAACCTATCCATCAATCTTTGAAAGTGCATGCACTACTGCATGCATGTCAGTGAAAAGTAAGTAGTACATTCGACAACTGTGGAAGAAAGAATGCGACAGTACAGGGCCTGTGTGGAATTATTGATAACGATATTCAACATAAGGTCTCTGTACTTAGCCAGATACCCGAGAGCCTTGCTGGTCACTATAAATCCATTCACAACAACACTCAGTGGGGTTGGTCTGGAAGGTATAGTAGATAGAAAAGGAGAAATTGCTTGTTTTCTAGGTGTCCCCTCACTCACCAGGGTTGCCCCTTGGTGACATGCTTCATCATTGGGGCCATCCCAGTCCTTTACGGCCTGGGGCGTGCTGCGACTTGCGAATTACGTAGGAGCACTTACAAATGACTATGTGTGGTGCAGATGTGATAGTGGAGTGGACTAAGTGATGTGTTAAGGGATCAATTTAGAAGCAGAGAGAGATCCAAGAAATGCAGTCACAGTCAGAGAAAAAGGCAAGGGATACTGTATCTATGTGGTTGTAGTGGTCCTGTTGGAAGTGGTAAGTAAGTTGCCTGCAGAAAAATAATCCTCCTTTTAGCGGCACTCCTCCTTTGCAGCCGACGCTTCGTCCATCGATGTTGGTCACCAGAAGACACCCTGTAAAAAAAAGCACAGCATAGACAAAGAATGGAACATAAACAATTCTTTGGGTACAAACCTATCCATCAATCTTTGAAAGTGCATGCACTACTGCATGCATGTCAGTGAAAAGTAAGTAGTACATTCGACAACTGTGGAAGAAAGAATGCGACAGTACAGGGCCTGTGTGGAATTATTGATAACGATATTCAACATAAGGTCTCTGTACTTAGCCAGATACCCGAGAGCCTTGCTGGTCACTATAAATCCATTCACAACAACACTCAGTGGGGTTGGTCTGGAAGGTATAGTAGATAGAAAAGGAGAAATT
Source organism: Lissotriton vulgaris (assembly GCF_964263255.1). Taxonomy (NCBI): domain Eukaryota; kingdom Metazoa; phylum Chordata; class Amphibia; order Caudata; family Salamandridae; genus Lissotriton; species Lissotriton vulgaris. Next base: position 173,029,204 of record NC_141695.1, read on the forward strand.
GCTTGTTTTCTAGGTGTCCCCTCACTCACCAGGGTTGCCCCTTGGTGACATGCTTCATCATTGGGGCCATCCCAGTCCTCTACGGCCTGGGGCGTGCTGCGACTTGCGAATTACGTAGGAGCACTTACAAATGACTATGTGTGGTGCAGATGTGATAGTGGAGTGGACTAAGTGATGTGTTAAGGGATCAATTTAGAAGCAGAGATTGATCCAAGAAATGCAGTCACAGTCAGAGAAAAAGGCAAGGGATACTGTATCTATGTGGTTGTAGTGGTCCTGTTGGAAGTGGTAAGTAAGTTGCCTGCAGAAAAAAAATCCTCCTTTTAGCGGCACTCCTCCTTTGCAGCCGACGCTTCGTCCATCGATGTTGGTCACCAGAAGACACCCTGTAAAAAAAAGCACAGCATAGACAAAGAATGGAACATAAACAATTCTTTGGGTACAAACCTATCCATCAATCTTTGAAAGTGCATGCACTACTGCATGCATGTCAGTGAAAAGTAAGTAGTACATTCGACAACTGTGGAAGAAAGAATGCGACAGTACAGGGCCTGTGTGGAATTATTGATAACGATATTCAACATAAGGTCTCTGTACTTAGCCAGATACCCGAGAGCCTTGCTGGTCACTATAAATCCATTCACAACAACACTCAGTGGGGTTGGTCTGGAAGGTATAGTAGATAGAAAAGGAGAAATTGCTTGTTTTCTAGGTGTCCCCTCACTCACCAGGGTTGCCCCTTGGTGACATGCTTCATCATTGGGGCCATCCCAGTCCTCTACGGCCTGGGGCGTGCTGCGACTTGCGAATTACGTAGGAGCACTTACAAATGACTATGTGTGGTGCAGATGTGATAGTGGAGTGGACTAAGTGATGTGTTAAGGGATCAATTTAGAAGCAGAGAGAGATCCAAGAAATGCAGTCACAGTCAGAGAAAAAGGCAAGGGATACTGTATTTATGTGGTTGTAGTGGTCCTGTTGGAAGTGGTAAGTAAGTTGCCTGCAGAAAAATAATCCTCCTTTTAGCGGCACTCCTCCTTTGCAGCCGACGCTTCGTCCATCGATGTTGGTCACCAGAAGACACCCTGTAAAAAAAAGCACAGCATAGACAAAGAATGGAACATAAACAATTCTTTGGGTACAAACCTATCCATCAATCTTTGAAAGTGCATGCACTACTGCATGCATGTCAGTGAAAAGTAAGTAGTACATTCGACAACTTTGGAAGAAAGAATGCGACAGTACAGGGCCTGTGTGGAATTATTGATAACGATATTCAACATAAGGTCTCTGTACTTAGCCAGATACCCGAGAGCCTTGCTGGTCACTATAAATCCATTCACAACAACACTCAGTGGGGTTGGTCTGGAAGGTATAGTAGATAGAAAAGGAGAAATTGCTTGCTTTCTAGGTGTCCCCTCACTCACCAGGGTTGCCCCTTGGTGACATGCTTCATCATTTGGGCCATCCCAGTCCTCTACGGCCTGGGGCGTGCTGCGACTTGCGAATTACGTAGGAGCACTTACAAATGACTATGTGTGGTGCAGATGTGATAGTGGAGTGGACTAAGTGATGTGTTAAGGGATCAATTTAGAAGCAGAGATTGATCCAAGAAATGCAGTCACAGTCAGAGAAAAAGGCAAGGGATACTGTATCTATGTGGTTGTAGTGGTCCTGTTGGAAGTGGTAAGTAAGTTGCCTGCAGAAAAAAAATCCTCCTTTTAGCGGCACTCCTCCTTTGCAGCCGACGCTTCGTCCATCGATGTTGGTCACCAGAAGACACCCTGTAAAAAAAAGCACAGCATAGACAAAGAATGGAACATAAACAATTCTTTGGGTACAAACCTATCCATCAATCTTTGAAAGTGCATGCACTACTGCATGCATGTCAGTGAAAAGTAAGTAGTACATTCGACAACTGTGGAAGAAAGAATGCGACAGTACAGGGCCTGTGTGGAATTATTGATAACGATATTCAACATAAGGTCTCTGTACTTAGCCAGATACCCGAGAGCCTTGCTGGTCACTATAAATCCATTCACAACAACACTCAGTGGGGTTGGTCTGGAAGGTATAGTAGATAGAAAAGGAGAAATTGCTTGTTTTCTAGGTGTCCCCTCACTCACCAGGGTTGCCCCTTGGTGACATGCTTCATCATTGGGGCCATCCCAGTCCTCTACGGCCTGGGGCGTGCTGCGACTTGCGAATTACGTAGGAGCACTTACAAATGACTATGTGTGGTGCAGATGTGATAGTGGAGTGGACTAAGTGATGTGTTAAGGGATCAATTTAGAAGCAGAGAGAGATCCAAGAAATGCAGTCACAGTCAGAGAAAAAGGCAAGGGATACTGTATCTATGTGGTTGTAGTGGTCCTGTTGGAAGTGGTAAGTAAGTTGCCTGCAGAAAAAAAATCCTCCTATTAGCGGCACTCCTCCATTGCAGCCGACGCTTCGTCCATCGATGTTGGTCACCAGAAGACACCCTGTCCACTGCCTGCCTGATGCTGAATTGTGGCTCGCTACTGTGAAGCCTGACTCCATCCTTTTTTCCCCATTGCAGAGACTGAAACCCGGCCTGTAGTTATTCAACGAAAAACAGGAAGTGATATAATATTACAACACCACTGATAAATAAATATAAGGTATGTAGGCTGTGGAGTGCAAAAAGTCACAGTTTGATTTTCCTAGTAGACAGTACAATATTTTTGAAAGTGCGTACTCTGAGTCACCTTTTGAAGGATAAATAAGTATGGGCAAATTAATGTAGCGGATCTTGCCCCTCAAGCTAGGTGTACTGTAAACTGTGTTTTAGAACAAAATTAGATCTTCCTAGCAGTGCTCCCACCCAGACCCTTACTAAAGCCAGTCGCAAAAATGTAGAAGACCCCCAATCAAATCTCAAAAAACGAGGCCTAGCAGAAAACTGGTGACAAAACTTACTTTGAAAGTAAAAGTAGGCCGAAGTACCCCCTTCCTAATTACCCATTACCCACCGTGGATTGCATTCAAACCACTTGCAAGCAACCAAGCAAAAGTAGCCATAGCCAGCATCGCTCCAAGACTCGAAATCCCCCCCACTCAAACACATGCAATAGAAATACTGCTAACCCTAACGAACCCTAAGTTAAGAATAGTGGCAAAGGCTTTCTTTAACTATGCCAAATCCCCCCTTTCCCACACAGGATTTTCTTCAAATGACATGCAACCAAAATTACACATTCTCACGAGTGCTCTAAGACCCCAGAACTCAGTTGGAAAAATCTAGAACACCCCGAAACACATGCAATCCTGCTGCTAGGGCTAACCCTAACGAACCCTAAGTTACAAAAAGTGCCAAAACTAAAGGCTTTTTCGCGAGGATTTTGTCCCAACCACTTCTACCCGGTATTAGACCTTCCCAGGAATGCCCCAAGACCCGGCAACCCACCCGCCAAGAAGCATAACACCCCCAAACAGGCCAAAAGCAAAATCTCATACTTGCAATATTTCTGGGCCTTCGGTCCAAACGCGCTGCGTAGCTAGGCCATAAGTCGGGGTTGGCACGACGGATTTCCTGAAAAGCAAATGCAATCAAGATTAGAGTGTCCCAGCAATGCTCCCAGACCACGAAACTCACCCACAAACAGACGGAACCCCCCCTAAGAGCACCTCAAAGGCAAGCAAGTCATCAAAAACACAAAAACATTTCCGCCTGGGATTTGGTCCAAAACGCTTTTATCCGGTATTAGAGCTTCCCAGCAATGGCCCCAGAGCCGTCAACCCAGGAGAAAACGAGTAGAAGACCCCCAAACAGCCAAAGAGCAAAAGTACAAAAATGGGGACTTAGTCAATTTTTCACAAATTTCCCAAATCACTCCGCGCGCGCTCTGCAGCTAGGCCCTAAGTCCCCTCTGCCACCATGGATTTGCTTCAAACCTCTTGCAAAGTAAAGTATATATAGCCAGCAGTGCTCCCAGACCACGAAACTCACCCACAAACACCAGGAAGCCCCCCCAACAGGCCCCCGAAAACGCTACATAGAGCAAAATGTCAGAAATAGCCAAAAAAAAAATTGGCCTGGATTTTGTCCCAACCACTTCTACCCGGTATTAGACCTTCCCAGGAATGCCCCAAGACCCGGCAACCCACCCGCCAAGAAGCATAACACCCCCAAACAGGCCAAAAGCAAAATCTCATACTTGCAATATTTCTGGGCCTTCGGTCCAAACGCGCTGCGTAGCTAGGCCATAAGTCGGGGTTGGCACGACGGATTTCCTGAAAAGCAAATGCAATCAAGATTAGAGTGTCCCAGCAGTGCTCCCAGACCACGAAACTCACCCACAAACACCAGGAAGCCCCCCAAACAGGCCCCCGAAAACGCTACATAGAGCAAAATGTCAGAAATAGCCACAAAAAAAATCGGCCTGGATTTTGTCCCAACCACTTCTACCCGGTATTAGACCTTCCCAGGAATGCCCCAAGACCCGGCAACCCACCCGCCAAGAAGCATAACACCCCCAAACAGGCCAAAAGCAAAATCTCATACTTGCAATATTTCTGGGCCTTCGGTCCAAACGCGCTGCGTAGCTAGGCCATAAGTCGGGGTTGGCACGACGGATTTCCTGAAAAGCAAATGCAATCAAGATTAGAGTGTCCCAGCAGTGCTCCCAGACCACGAAACTCACCCACAAACACCAGGAAGCCCCCCAAACAGGCCCCCGAAAACGCTACATAGAGCAAAATGTCAGAAATAGCCAAAAAAAAATCGGCCTGGATTTTGTCCCAACCACTTCTACCCGGTATTAGACCTTCCCAGGAATGCCCCAAGACCCGGCAACCCACCCGCCAAGAAGCATAACACCCCCAAACAGGCCAAAAGCAAAATCTCATACTTGCAATATTTCTGGGCCTTCGGTCCAAACGCACTGTGTAGCTAGGCCATAAGTCGGGGTTGCCACGACGGATTTCCTGAAAAGCAAATGCAATCAAGATTAGAGTGTCCCAGCAGTGCTCCCAGACCACGAAACTCACCCACAAACAGACGGAACCCCCCCTAAGAGCACCTCAAAGGCAAGCAAGTCATCAAAAACACAAAAAATTTTCCGCCTCGGATTTGGTCCAAACCACTTTTAGTGCTTCCCAGCAATGGCCCCAGACCCGTCAACTCACCTGCAGAGAGGTAGAACAACACCCCCACAAGTGCTGAGTCTTTCTTCATTGGGCGTAAACCAGCCCTCTGCTTTGATGGAAATAGGAGTCTGGAGGAGGAGGATAGAGGAGCATGTTCTTCTGAACTTGTGAACCTGAGGAATGCAGACTGCGGCACCTTCAAATCAATTAGCAAACAAGTGAAGACAGTTCTGGTGATGGGCTTGTTTTTGTGATTATCTGATTAAAGTTTGAATTATATTAACTGTGCACAACAAAGAAAGACAGACACACAGGAATAAAAGTGAATAAGGATGAAAAAGAAAGTTATTGATTCGTTGTCTCATTTTCAGGGCTCGGTATCACGGTCCAGGAATAAGAATAAGGCTTCGTCATCATACTCTGCGAATTCAGGCAGGGTGAGCTCAGTGTCACCTGACAGAGTAGAAATTCCCTCATCTATGTTGCTGCCCACCTCCTCTTCATCCGGCACACTCTCTCGTACTCTGAAATCTGGTGGTATGAGGTGCTGATTCATCTTGATCATTGTTATCCTCTCCACATTTTTGGGCGAGAGGCGGCTCCGTTTGGGAGTTACAATCCCACCAGCCGCACTGAAAACCCGTTCAGAAGACACGCTTGCGAGTGGGCAAGACAAGTAGTTTAAAGCCAGGTTGGTGAGCTGTGGCCACAATTCTTTTTTCCCATGCCAATACGCCAATGGGTCAGAATTAACATAGACCTCTGTTGAGTCATTCAGATAGTCCTTCACCATCGACTCAAGGTCCTCATCCAAGGTTCCTCCACTTTGCTTAGCTCTTGCTGTGCCTCTGACCTTTTGAGAACCAAACCCACGCAGAGCTAGCCAATCCTCTTCAGCCTCCAATGTTTCTGTTGTCTTTCGTGCAGATGATCCGGTTGCCGGTGTCTTTAACGGCTGAGAGGTCACTTGTGCCACAGCCACAGGTGCAGAAGTGGATTGTTTTGACTGGGGATGGCCTGCTGATGTACTGCCATTTCCTTCAATTTCCAGCCGTTCTGTTTCAAACTTCTTGGCTGACAAGGCTAGCCAACGTTTGTACTTTGGAACATGTTCATCATCAAAAGGAAAGAATGCTTGGCCTGCCAGCGCCTTTTTGTAGCGTGGATCCAGAATAGTAGCACAAATGTAATGCTGTTCTGAGTGGATCTTTTTAAGACGTTCATCACCTTGTAGGAGCTCTAATAATTGCTCAGCCAGAAGCAAAGAGTCTTGGTTTTTGTCATCTTTTCCAAACACAGAACACACCTCCTTCAGTTGGTCCTCCAGCATGTACAACAATGGGATAGCTTTTCCCAAATTAGAGTCCTCCTTGCTGACTGCACATGTGAAGAACTCAAAAGGACGAAGCATGCGTGTCAGGCTTTCAACTATGTTCCATTGCGGCCCACCCATCCTCAGCTCCTCTGTACCCTCTTTAAGGAAATATTGATCGAGTTCCGTATACTGCTCATACAGACGCTCAAGCATGTAGAAGGTTGAGTTCCAACGTGTTACCACCTCCTGGATGAGTGCTTTCACTGGCATTTGACGTTGATATAGCAGGCTCCTCAGCTGCTTCCGGGCCTTAAAAGAATGCCTGAAATGCTTGCACATTTTTCGGCAGGTCTCCAATACACTGTACGCTGCACTGCCTTTATTACCCAAGAATTTTTGGACAACCAGGTTTATACAGTGCGCCAAACACGGGTCTCTGAAATAGTAACCGTCCCTCATGGCCTTAACTATATTGGCGCCATTGTCCGTGGAAACATAACCAACCTTGCGTTTTAGTGGGGACAGCCAGTTAAGGACCTTTGTGTTAAAGACATCCAAAATGTTTTCTGCTGTGTGACGTTTCTCCAAACCAAACATGGCTAGTGTTGCATGTTTCCGAGCACCTTTAAAAACAATGTTAGTGTCAACACCTGCGTTTAGCTTTGCTTTAGCCCCTGAAAAAGAGACCCAGTGTGCAGTGATGCACATGTAATCAGCGCCTGCGCCACTGGTCCACATGTCTGTTGTCAGATGTATAGTGTGAACAGCACTCTTCTGCAAAGCTGCCCCAATCACCTTCAGAACATCTTCATGTAGTGCTGGAACCGCAACTCGGGCAAAATAGAACCGGCTAGGAACCTTCCATTTAGGGCAGAGCGCTGTCACTAATTCTAGAAAACCAACCCCTTCTACAAAAGAAAAAGGGAGAAGGTCCAGAGCTAGCATTTTAGCCAGCTTAGTGTTATACAGACGGGTCATTGGGTGGTTGCGTTCATATTGCGCTTCTGTAAACAACATCTTTTTAATGTTGCCCTGGACCGAGGATTTACGGGATGATGATGATCTCTTCGACCCAGTTACGCTCGCTGATGAACTTTTCCGCATTGATGTCTCACTCTCTCCCACACTCTTAGTGTGGCTCCCATGGGGTGTGCTGCTGACAGGGGAACTGGGTGTAAGTGAAGTGTTTGAATCGTCTTCTACCTCCTCGTCATCACCAGATGAAAAATCAACGTTTTCATTACGTGCAATTGCGGCTTTCTTGACCGCCTCTAGGTGCGGAAACCATTGGACAGGGTGCGCTCTCTCAAGATGACCTCTCTGGCCTCCGGTACCATAGTTAGAACCAAGCTTACCACGACTAAATCGAAGCTTACAAAGGCTACAAATGGCTACGTTTTCCTTTTTTGGGCAAACACTAAAGAAGTCCCAAACTGGAGACTTGAAATGTCTTCGGGGGCCAGAGGAGGCGGCGATACTGGTGGTGGTGGTGGTCCTGCTGCTAATGCCAGATGAAGTGGAGGATGTGGATTGCCGAACTTCAGTACGTTTTGCACTTTCACCACCACGAATTGAGGTCGAGGACGAGGTGGGTACCTTCTTGCGAGGAAGAAATATGGAAGCGGTAGGTTTTGGTGTACTACTTAACTCCAAATCTAATGATTCCATTTCCATTGCCTCCTCGCCGACATCATCATCACGCTCAGCAGCTTCTCGGGATAGGGTCAAAATGTCTCTTTGCTGCATGCCCGGTGGGGCTGCAGTGACCTTTGTGATGACTGGCTCGTCGTCATCGTGAGAGGCTTCATCACCAGCAGTATCTGTCACTTCTTGTTGAGCCTCATCACACTCCATAGGTTTGAGTTTTTGGACGACCTTCCTTTTACGCTTAGGTACCGGTGTCAGATCATGATGTGCCTCACTGTCAGACCGCAGTTGTGGTTCCCAAGACAGATCACTTGCATCAGAACGAGGTGGGCTTGAAGAAGATGTAGACACCCCCCTTGATCTTTTCCTTGCTAGGGATGTGGAAGACAATGAATGATCATCAGGAGGAGTGGCTTCCAATGATACCTCGGCTTCATTGTCGATTTCCTGATGTGCCCCTACTTCGGGAGGAACAACTATTGTGGGCACTTGTGAACCTCCATGCACCTTTGCTTGCGCATCTCCTTTTGCTGCCTCTCCTTCCACATGTACTTGGGCGTGTACTTGCACATGGTGTTGTTGTTGCGGCTGTGGTTGTTCAACACTTGTCAGATGAGTTACAACAACCTGTGTTGATTCAGGGACATTGCTGCTACTTTCTTGCGATGAGCCAACATCACTGGTCGATGGTGATTGGAGAAGTACACTGACTGCCTCTGAAGCACTCAAGGGCTTTGACTTAAGTTGGCGTGGTGGTGGAGGCACTGAACCCAATGGAGCAGGGGTGCTGCTCCCAGCTTGGTCCCCAGCAGATCCTGCTGCTGCAGGCGTACTTTTTTTTTTGCTCCCAAAAAACGTGGCGGGTGGCACACCAGCCTCCTTGGTAACTTGCTTCTTCTGCTCCTTACTAGCAACTTTCTTGCTAGAGGAGCTACGGAGAACTTTCTTTGGGGGCGGGGCCATCTTCTTCAGAGCAGGTCAGACAGCAGGCCGCAGTTGCACGAATTGTAGAGTTGTCTGAGGCCAGACGTGACGTCGCGTGACGTTATGCTGCACACACACACCGCTGCAGGACTTCTTCCTGGCACTGGTGGTTCTCTTGAGTCTTGTGCACCTAAAAAAAATGGAAGACAGAGGAACATCAGTTCAGTTATAGAGCACAAAAAAATCGAAAAACACTGCAAAATCAGCACAATCCCAATCCATCCATGCCCTCCATAATGTTTAAATTCAACACAACCCACAGAAAGACTAGGCCCATGCAAGACTCACTACCCCTGGGCATAAATAAAGGTTGAAAAGTAGGCAAAATGGTTGGAGGCCTAACAACAAAGCCTGCATTCAAAATGGCCACTTGCCTCCTAGCACATGGCCAGGGCCTGCCTGTACCAGCACTCAAAATGGCCCCCACCCACATGGCCTGTCCCCATGAACACCCCCAAAAATCGAAAAACACTGCAAAATCAGCACAATCCCATTCCATCCATGCCCTCCATGATGTTTAAATTCAAGACACCCCACAGAAAGACTAGGCCCATGCACCACTCACTACCCCTGGTCAAGGCCCCAACAACAGGTCAAAAATCGAAAAACGCAGAAAAATCAGCACAATCCCATTCCATCCATGCCCTCCATGATGTTTAAGTTCAAGACAGCCCACAGAAAGACTAGGCCCATGCTAGACTCAAATACCCCTGGTGAAAAGGCCACAAGTACAGGCCCAAAAAACGAAAATCACTGAAAAATCTGCACAATCCCATTCCATCCATGGCCTCCATGATGTTTAAATTCAAGACAACCCACAGAAAGACTAGGCCCATGCAAGACTCACTACCCCTGGGCATAAATAAAGGTTGAGAAGTAGGCAAAATGGTTGGAGGCCTAACAACAAAGCCTGCATTCAAAATGGCCGCTTGCCTGCCAGTGCCAGCACATGGCCAGTGCCTGTAGCTGCACTCAAAATGGCCACCAGCCACATGGCATGTCCCTCCCCATGAACACCCCCAAAAATCGAAAAACACTGAATAATCTGCACAATCCCATTCCATCCATGCCCTCCATGATGTTTAAATTCAAGACAACCCACAGAAAGACTAGGCCCATGCAAGACTCACTACCCCTGGGCATAAATAAAGGTTGAAAAGTAGGCAAAATAGTTGGAGGCCTAACAACAAAGCCTGCATTCAAAATGGCCACTTGCCTCCTAGCACATGGCCAGGGCCTGCCTGTACCAGCACTCAAAATGGCCCCCACCCACATGGCCTGTCTCCATGAACACCCCCAAAAATCGAAAAACACTGCAAAATCAGCACAATCCCATTCCATCCATGCCCTCCATGATGTTTAAATTCAAGACACCCCACAGAAAGACTAGGCCCATGCACCACTCACTACCCCTGGTCAAGGCCCCAACAACAGGTCAAAAATCGAAAAACACAGAAAAATCAGCACAATCCCATTCCATTCATGCCCTCCATGATGTTTAAGTTCAAGACAGCCCACAGAAAGACTAGGCCCATGCTAGACTCAAATACCCCTGGTGAAAAGGCCACAAGTACAGGCCCAAAAAAACGAAAATCACTGAAAAATCTGCACAATCCCATTCCATCCATGGCCTCCATGATGTTTAAATTCAAGACAACCCACAGAAAGACTAGGCCCATGCACCACTCACTACCCCTGGTCAAAGCCCCAACAACAGGTCAAAAATCGAAAAACACAGAAAAATCAGCACAATCCCATTCCATCCATGCCCTCCATGATGTTAAAGTTCAAGACAGCCCACAGAAAGACTAGGCCCATGCACCACTCACTACCCCTGGTCAAGGCCCCAACAACAGGTCAAAAATCGAAAAACACAGAAAAATCAGCACAATCCCAATTCATCCATGGCCTCCATGATGTTTAAGTTCAAGACAACCCACAGAAAGACTCAGTCCACCCACCACTGAGTACCCCTGGGCAAAAGGCCCCAAAACAGCCCAAAAATCGAAAATTCCAAAATTTTAATTGCAGCAACTGTAATGCCCCAAACAAACTTACTTGTAAAATTTCTAATCCAACAGTGATCCAAAGAAAGTCAAAAAGGCCTCAAATCCAAATATCCAGCAGCATCCACAAAAAGTAATCCTTCCAGCTCCAGACCCAAATGAAAAGTGACCAGGAGATGGACAAAGCACTGGGAGGAGCCTGCTGAACAGGAACAGGAAGTTGAAGACTGTGGGACACTTCCTTCCTCCCACCCCCCTGCCCCCCTCCCCAAAATGGACTCCTCGCTAAAAAAGTGCAGGCAAATGTCAAACTAAGGAGTTATTCAGATAAAAATCATCATTTCTAGAAGGTTTATGCTGCTTGCTGGTGGATTTCTTGTGCAGAATTGCAAATTTATATTTTCGCTCGCCGCATCTCAAATCTCGCAATTGCGAAGTACCGCGAGACGTGATCTCGCCGTACTCGCGTTGACAAACTATCGCTGGCAAGCCGCGATGACGTAATCGCGCTCGCCAATTCCCGCGGGATCACACAGCAAGATCCAAAATGGCGCAGCACTCGCAAACTATCGAAAAAAACTACTCGGCAAACGATGATAAACGCCGCGCGCCGCAAAAATTGTATCACCAACGCCGCGCGCCGCAAAAAAAATCCGCTGCGTGCGAATTTGCGGATTTTGCGGGAAATTCGCAAATCTCGCGGATTGCGAATTTCCCAAAAATCCGCAAAATCCGCGAGCGTAACGGATTTTCCGCCCATGCTTACCTGCAGGGTCTTTATCGTGACAGGGTACTAGTTTCTTCATTTCTAACAATTCCAACTTTGTTAAAGGTGTGTACACAAACACACGTTCCAAGGTATTATTCGTATTCATAACTGGGTGTACTTCCCGTAAAGGATTCTGCCTGTCTAAATGAAACATTTTTCTTTCTGGGGGCGGAGCTGAGACATATTGTGGGCCTAGGAAAGCGTTATATCTGTGCCGTTGTTCTAGAATTATTTGAATTAACTTGGTACTTAGGCCTCTCCATCTGTTCATAAGTAGTGCTTCTAATGTATCAGGTAGGGGACCTGGATCAGAATGTAGTTGTCTGTATAACGTGATGAGATGCTGAATCATGTATACGCCAGCTAATTTCTGCTCGTCTGGGGAAGGTTCAGAAATGTCTGTGTTACTGTATCATCATTGTATGTGCTAGGATTGTCAGCCCATAGTACTGCTGACCGGGCTAGTTCTTGTTCATCCATAGAGTTGAGTACATGGTACCCCATTCGTTCTTGAAGATTTTTATCGGTATCCTGAAACAGATATTCGGGAGAACTCGGTTTTGATATGCCAGAGAGAAAAACTCTCTTGCTTTCTGGGCGAATGCCTTTCCTAAGGTAATTTCCCCTTACCTACATACGCTATCATCTCTTTGGCCGTGTCATGTTCTTCAGGTTCGTCCTCCTCGGAGGAGTCATTTCTGTCACTTTCTTTTTCTTTTTCTTGTTCTTTTTTGTGTATCTCTATTACTGCTTTTCTGATTTTCTTGTACATGCTGGCTATACAATTCAGTTTATCATGGTTTCCTTCGGCTATATTTTGACCCCACCTGTTTAGTGCTTCCATCTCCTCCTTGTCTACTCCAGGCCTGTCTCGTTCTCTTATTAAGCAATTTATGAAGAATCGTAATATACAACCTTGAGTGTCAACTTTCTGGTGAGCCAGGGCCTCCTTAATACTGTCAGGATCTTCCCCAGTCTGGATAAAATGATATATTCTATCTAGGTGTCCAGTCATTCCTGGAAATAACACTAGGTAATCTGTAACTTTTCGTAAGCGTAGTGATGCTAACAACATTCTATCGTCTTTACCGGGTACTGGATCGTATCTGCAAATTGGAAGGGGTTCTTTAAGCATGTCTAATCTTGGTGTTTGCGGTGTACGTTGCTTCATCATGTCCCTAAGGTTCAATCTGTGTGTTGATGGCGGTGTCTGGAGACCTCCTGTCGCACCTCCTGAGGCGGAGGCTTGAACATTATTTGCCCGCGGAGTCTGTGTGTGTACCTGAACTTGTCTCTTATTGGGATCAGGCGCAAACGGATTTAATATATTAATCATAGATGTGGGCAGTGGTGGAGGTGGAGGAGCAGATGGAACGGGTGAACCTTGTTGCGGCAATGGCTGGACATTGTCTTGGAGCGGGTTGCCACCTCCGTCACCGTCAGTAGGCGGTACGTGGGCACGTGGATTGGTGTAAGCGGGAGCTACATCGTCTAGATAGGAAGCAAGGAATATGTCTTTGGTGGTCCTGTGACTTACTTTAGTGGGAACCAATGGCGGCGGCAGATCTTTCGGTATTTCTGAAGTGGCTTCAGGCAAACCCTCGGCCACTAAGTACATGCCATTTACAAGATTGTTTCGCATGCGGTCTACTTGTTCTGCTTTTACTCGGATCCCTTCATTAACTAATTCGTTTTCTTGGACTCTATCCGACTCTTCCCTATGTCTGTCTTCTTTTCGGAGGGCTTTTTCGGCACGTTTATGTGATTCTTTACGCCATAATTCTATGGCATCTTTCTGTGATTGTCTGGCTTTCTTTTTCCATAGCGCTTCTTCTACCTTCATTATGCACTCGGCATCCCATGTTCCTGTAACGGGCCATCTGTGTCTCTCCTCTAGGTGCTTAGTATAATCGGCCCATAAATCTAGGTACAGTATGGCATCTAAGCCATGCTTATGGTACATAAAATTTCCAGGAGTGTCCCTAGGGGGGATAGGAATTTCTTCCTCTAGTATCCCTTTCCTAGTTCCTATCTGTCCTAATTTATTGAAAAACGGCATTTTGTTACTTGGTACTGGATACTTGATATTTGTTACTTATTCTGAACACAGCTAGTTACACAAAAAACACAGTAATGTACATCAAACAGTCACTCATACCACGACATTAATCACATGAAAACATTTTGAACACATATGGACTACCCTTGATACTAGATGTACTGCTAAACAGTACAGATACACTGTTAAGAACAGTGCAAGAACTTGAATGCTTGATGTACTGCTAAACAGCACAGATACACTGTCTAAAACAGTGCAGACCGTCTTTGTGTACCCAAACCCGTCTTTACCGGATACATAATAATGCACCCGTCTAGATGCGTCCCCAGCAATGGTACTCACCGGGAAGCACGGAACAGAAGGCCTCGGCAAACTCGACTGGACTGGACCGGACTGGACTCGACTCGACTCGATACGTGAATACTTCGGAACTGGTGGGCCTCTTGACACCTCGGACCTTGCTTCTTTCGGCTAGGCTCTGGTCGGGATCCTCCGCACTCCTCACCGCCTCGTCTGGGTGCTGATCGCAGTCTCCGTCACCTCCGTGTGCCAGAGGGAGATACAGGAAATCCTGCGGGTACGCGTAATTGTCCGTCTTGACTTATGGCAGGGGGCAAAGGTTGCAACGCACCAACCGGCGCGTGAGGTGGGGGAGGGGTCCCTATTCGGGCACCAAATTAATGTGGTAAATATTTGATTTACCGTCCTAATTTCTATGCAGGTAAGTACTTAAACAAAATAACTCAATCGGAAAGAAAGAAACAGAGTCCGTGGTGTTAGAGTTCTTAGGGGTTTTATTCCTTAAAAAGGAATGGTTCTTGAACCGGATATCGGGTTCCTGACACCACTGGGGTTCAGGAAGGGATAGAGCATACTTTATTGACAATGCATAACTTTTATACTTAAAGCATATAATGGAAACCAATACAGTAGGCGTAACAGCTGAGAGAAACAAGATAAAAGCACACACGTGTTAGCAATACGTAATCAAAAAGGCGTGAACTAGGCGGGAACATAGAGGTGTGTGCTAGAAACGTCACATGAAAGTGTAACAAGTGGGTGGGTACATAGCAGAATCTTGCAATGTCAGCAGAAATCTGAGGTCTGGATGCGCGCGCAGCTGCATGACGTGTGATTGACGTGAAACTGGAGGGTGCAGGGGACTTGACATTTACACTAGCGGAAGGAGACAGAAGTCTGGCATGTCAGATCAACTCGTACCTATATCATATCTGATATCTGATGTTTGGGAACCATATTATCTAGAGGGAAAGGTCTCTTGGGCAGAGGCTATTCTATACTGACTGTGAGTGCGTGTATAAGCGTCTACGTGTCTGCATGAGAAGCGAGGGGGCATGGGCCTACCATGGTAACAGAAGCTATGAATTACTTGCATGGAGACAGTGAGGCCGGGCCCTTTGCTCTGCAGCCGGAAGGATGTTTACTTGAACTAGTAGGCAGGAATGTATTTTTTAGGTAGCGGAGCAGATAATTCGAAGGTTGAATACAGTCTTGGCAGGCAGCAGGCTGGACTAAGCGCCGTTAGCCGCGCAAGGAGTAAGGCAGAGGTCACGGGTACAGAGGCAGCCCAGGCTGAGGCATTCAGAGTCAGAAAGCAGAAAAAGGCTCGATGGCAGAATTCAGGGCCTACTTCACCAGAGCTGAAAAACGTGTAAAGTACACCACAAAAAGACGTTGGCATGGCATACTTAGGAACGGAATATTCGACCCGTTCAGGGTGGATCTGAAAGAGGACATGTTAACGTTGGACGCAAATGTATTTGCGTCTTCATAGCTGGCACAGGAAGGAAGTTACATGCACTTTAAGCTCGTACATGGAGACGGTGGGGTACACGTTAGGGAACATTTCTTGACCATAAAATTTATATTTCCTCAGAAGGGTGCAAGGCAGAGAGGAGAAGTATGCAAGGCAGAGGGGAGAATGGTGCAAGGTAGAAAAGGGTGCAAGGCAGAAGGTGAGAAGGGTGCAAGGCAGAGGGGAGAAGGGTGCAAGGCAGACAGGAGAAGGGTGCAAGGCAGAGGGCAGATGGGTGCAAGGCAGAGAGGAGAATAGTACAAGGCAGAGGGGAGAATGGTGCAAAGCAGAGGGGAGAATGGTGCAAGGCGGATGGGAGTAGGGTGCAAGGTAGAGGGGAGAAGGGTGCAAGGGGGTGGCCGAGAAGGGTGCAAGGCAGAGAGGAGAAGGGTTCAAGGCAGAGAGGAGCAGGGTACAAGTCTGAGGGGAGAGGGGTACAAGGCAGAGAAGAGAATGGTGCAAGGCATAGAGGAGAAGGGTGCAAGGCAGAGGGGAGAAGGGTGCAAAGGCAGAGGGGATAAGGGTGCAAGCTAGAGAAGGGTGCAAGACGGAGGGGAGAAGGGTGCAGGGCAGAGGGGAGAAGGGTGCGACGGGGAGGAGTAGTAGGGTGCAACAGGGAATGGGAGAAGGGTGCAAGGCAGAGGGGAGAAGGGTGCAAGGCAGAGAGCAGAAGTGTGCAAGGCAGAGGAGAGAATGGTGCCAGGTAGAAAGGGTGCAAGGCAGAGGATGAGAAGGGTACAAGGCAGAGAGGAGAAGGGTGCAAGGCAGAGGGGAGAAGGGTGCAAGGCAGAGTGGAGAAGGGTGCAAGGGGGAGGGGAGAAGAGTGCAAGGTAGAGAAGGCTGCAAGTTGGAGGGGAGAGGGGTACAAGGCAGAAGGGAGAAGGGTGCAAGGCAGAGGGGAAAAGGGTGCAAGGCAGAGAGGAGAAGGGTGCAAGGCAGAGGGCTGAAGGGTGCAAGGCAGAGTGGAGAAGGGTGCAAGGCGGAGGGGAGAAGAGTGCAAGGTAGAGAAGGGTACAAGGCGGATTGGAGAAGGGTACAAGGCAGAGGGGAGAAGGGTGCAAGACAGAGGGGAGAAGGGTGCAAGGCAGAGGGGAGAAGGGTGCAAGGCAGAGGGGAGAATGGTGCAAGGCAGAGGGGGGAATGGTGCAAGGTAGAAAAGGGTGGAAGGCAGAGGTGGAGTAGTGTACAAGGGGGAGGGAGAGAAGGGTGCAAGGCAGAGAGGAGAAGGGTGCAAGTCAGAGGTGAGAAGGGTACAAGGCAGAGAAGAGAAGGGTGCAAGGCAGAGAGGAGAAGGGTGCAAGGCAGAGGGGAGAAGGGTGCAAAGGCAGAGGGGAGAAGGATGCAGAGTAGAGAAGGGTGCAAGGCGGAGGTGGAGAAAGGTGCAAGGCAGAGGAGAGAAGGGTGCAAGGCAGAGGGGAAAAGGGTGCAAGGCAGAGAAGAGAAGTGTGCAAGGCAGAGAGGAGAAGGGAGCAAGGCAGAGAGGAGAAGTGTGCAAGGCAGAGGGGAGAATGGTGCAAGGTAGAAAGGGTGCAAGGCAGAGGATGAGAAGGGTACAAGGCAGAGAGGAGAAGGGTGCAAGGCAGAGTGGAGAAGGGTGCAAGGTAGAGGGGAGATGGGTGCAATGCTGAGGGCCTGAAGGGTGCAAGGCAGAGGGCCAGAAGGGAGCAACGTGGAGGGTGACAAAGGTGCAAGGCAGAGGGCCGGAAGGGAGCAAGGCGGAGGGTGAGAAGGGTGCAAGGCAGAGGGGAGGATGGTGCCAGGCAGAGGGTCAGAAGGGTGAAAGGCAGAGGGGAGGAGGGTGCAAGGCAGAGGGCCAGAAGGTTCCCTGACAGAGGGGAGGAGGGTGCAAGGCAGAGGGGAGGAGGGTTCAAGGCAGAGGGCCAGAGGTGCAAGGCGGAGGGTGAGAAGGGTGCATGGCAGACGGCCAGAAGGGTGCAAGGTGGAGGGGGAGAAGGGTGCAATGCACAGGGGAGAAGGGTGCAAGGCAGAGAGGAGAAGTATGCAAGGCAGAGGGGAGAATGGTGCAAGGTAGAAAAGGGTGCAAGGCAGAAGGTGAGAAGGGTGCAAGGCAGAGGGGAGAAGGGTGCATGACAGAGAGGAGAAGGGTGCAAGGCAGAGGGCAGATGGGTGCAAGGCACAGAGGAGAATAGTACAAGGCAGAGGGGAGAATGGTGCAAAGCAGAGGGGAGAATGGTGCAAAGCAGAGGGGAGAATGGTGCAAGGTAGGAAAGGGTGCAAGGCGGAGGTGGAGTAGGGTACAAGGGGGAGGGGGAGAAGGGTGCATGCAGGGGCATAACAAATGCCCCCGCGGGGGGGGCCCCGCTCTCTACAGTTAATGAAGGGGGCCTGGGCCCCTCAGCTCTTTTGAGAGCTGTGAGACTCTCTCCCTCTGTGTCTGAAGCAGGTGCAGCCTGCTCTGAGCCCCTCCCCCTCTCCCTCTGACTGAAGAGAAACAAAGTATCAACATTGTTTCTCTTCAGTCAGAGCCGGAGGCAGGACTGGTGTGGGTGGGGGCCCCAGAGACAGCAGCCTCCAATGCTCCTCTGAGGCACCACAGAGCCCGGCCCCCACTCTCTCCTCTCCATAAGCAAAGCCCACCCCACAAGAAAAGAGTAGAGACGGGGACAAGGATGGGGTGAGGCCCCTGTCCCAGAGAGCAAGAGCAGGAGACAGCACAGGGCACTGCTTGGGACTCTGACAAGGGTGGGAGTGGGACCCCCCAGAGAGAGCATTCTCCAGGGCAAAGCTCATATGAGAAGGGATGAGCCAGCAAAATGGTGCCCTCAAGTAAGCAGTCTTGTTAGAACACACCAAGGCATCCGCAGGGAGGGGGGAAGGGGGGCCGAGAAGTGTGCAAGGCAGAGGGGAGAAGGGGAAGGGGAGAAGGGTGCAAGGCAGAGGGGAGAAGGGCGCAAGGTAGAGAAGGGTGCAAGGCGAAGGGGGAGAAGTGTGCAAGGCAGAGAGGAGAAGGGTGAAAGGTAGAGAAGGGTGCAAGGCGAAGGGGGAGAAGGTTGCAAGGCAGAGCTGAGCGGAGAAGGGTGCAAGGCAGAGGGGAGAGGGTGCAAGGCAGAGGGGAGAAGGGTGCAAGGTAGAGAGGAGAAGGGTGCAAGGCAGAGGGGAGAAGGGTGCAAGGCAGAGGGGAGAAGGGTGCGACGGGGAGGGGGAGAAGGGTGCAACAGGGAGTGGGAGAAGGGTGCAAGGCAGAGGGGAGACGGGTGCATGGTAGAGAGGATTAGGGTGCAAGGCAGAGAGGAGAATGGTGCAAGGTAGAAAAGGGAGCAAGGTAGAGGGTGAGAAGGGTGCAAGGCAGAGGGGTAGAAGGATGCAAGGCAGAGAGGAGAAGGGTGCAAGGCGGAGGGGTAGAAGGGTGCAAGGCGAAGAGGGAGAAGGGTGGAAGGCAGAGGGGAGAAGGGTGCAAGGCAGAAAAGAAAAGGGTGCAAGGCAGAGAGGAGAAGGGTGCAAGGCAGAGAAGAGAAGGAAACAAGGCAGAGAGGAGAAGTGTGCAAGGTAGAGAAGGGTACAAGGCGGAGGGGAGAAGGGTGCAAGGCAGAGGGGAGAAGGGTGCAAGGCAGAGGGGAGAAGGGTGCAAGGCAGAGAGGAGAAGTGTGCAAGGCAGAAGGGAGAAGGGTGCAAGGTAGAAAAGGGTGCAAGGCAGAAGGTGAGAAGGGTGCACAGCAGAGAGGAGAAAGGTGCAAGGCAGAGGGGAAAAGGGTGCAAGGCAGAGAGGAGAAGGGTGCAAGGCGGAGGAGAGAAGAATGCAAGGTAGAGAAGGGTGCAAGGCGGAGGGGAGTAGGGTACAAGGCAGAGGGGAGAAGGGTGCAAGGCAGAGGGGAGACGGGTGCAATGCAAAGGGCCTGAAGGGTGCAAGACAGAGGGCCAGAAGGGAGCAACGTGGAGGGTGAGAAGGGTGCAAGGCAGAGGGCCTGAAGGGAGCAACGCGGAGGGTGAGAAGGGTGCAAGGCAGAGGGGAGGAGGGTGCAAGGCAGAGGGCCAGAAGGGTGAAAGGCAGAGGGGAGGAGGGTGCAAGGCAGAGGGCCAGAAGGGAGCAACGCGGAGGGTGAGAAGGGTGCAAGGCAGAGGGGAGGAGGGTGCAAGGCTGAGGGCCAGAAGGTTCCCTGACAGAGGGGAGGAGGGTGCAAGGCAGAGGGGGGGGGAGGGTTCAAGGCAGAGGGCCAGAGGTGCAAGGCAGAGGGTGAGAAGGGTGCACGGCAGACGGCCAGAAGGGTGCAAGGCAGAGGGGAGAAGGGTGCAAGGCAG
Source organism: Lissotriton vulgaris (assembly GCF_964263255.1). NCBI lineage: Eukaryota > Metazoa > Chordata > Amphibia > Caudata > Salamandridae > Lissotriton > Lissotriton vulgaris. Next base: position 173,049,166 of record NC_141695.1, read on the forward strand.
AGAGTAGAAGGGTGCAAGGCAGAGGGCGGATGGGTACAAGGCAGAGGGGAGAATGGTGCAAAGCAGAGGGGAGAATGGTGCAAGGTAGAAAAGGGTGCAAGGCGGAGGTGGAGTAGGGTACAAGGGGGAGGGGGAGAAGGGTGCATGCAGGGGCATAACAAATGCCCCCACGGGGGGCCCCGCTCTCTACAGTTGAAGGTGGCCTGGGCCCCTCAGCTCTTTTGAGAGCTGTGAGACTCTCTCCCTCTGTGTCTGAAGCAGGTGCAGCCTGCTCTGAGCCCCTCCCCCTCTCCCCCTCTGACTGAAGAGAAACAAAGTATCAACATTGTTTCTCTTCAGTCAGAGCCGGAGGCAGGACTGGTGTGGGTGGGGGCCCCAGAGACAGCAGCCTCCACTGCTCCTCTGAGGCACCACAGAGCCCGGCCCCCACTCTCTCCTCTCCATAAGCAAAGCCCACCCCACAAGAAAAGAGTAGAGACGGGGACAAGGATGGGGTGAGGCCCCTGCCCCAGAGAGCATGAGCAGGAGACAGCACAGGGCAGTGCTTGGGACCCTGACAAGGGTGGGAGTGGGACCCCCCAGAGAGAGCATTCTCCAGAGCAAAGCTCATATGAGAAGGGATGGGCCAGCAAAATGGTGCCCTCAGGTAAGCAGTCTTGTTAGAACACACCAAGGCATCCGCAGGGAGGGGGGAAGGGAGGCCGAGAAGGGTGCAAGGCAGAGGGGAGAAGGGTGCAAGGTAGAAAGGGTGCAAGGCAGAGGATGAGAAGGGTACAAGGCAGAGAGGAGAAGGGTGCAAGGCAGAGGGGAGAAGGGTGCAAGGCAGAGTGGAGAAGGGTGCAAGGGGGAGGGGAGAAGACTGCAAGGTAGAGAAGGGTGCAAGGCGGAGGGGGAGAAGGGTGCAAGGCAGAGAGGAGAAGGGTGAAAGGTAGAGAAGGGTGCAAGGCGAAGGGGGAGAAGGTTGCAAGGCAGAGCTGTGGGGAGAAGGGTGCAAGGCAGAGGGTAGAGGGTGCAAGGCAGAGGGGAGAAGGGTGCAAGGTAGAGAGGAGAAGGGTGCAAGGCAGAGGGGAGAAGGGTGCAAGGTAGAGAGAAGGGTGCAAGGTAGAGAGGGAGAAGGGAGGGGAGAAGGGTGCAAGGCAGAGGGGAGAAGGGTGCAAGGTAGAGAGGAGAAGGGTGCAAGGCAGAGGGGAGATGGGTGCAAGGCAGAGGGGAGAAGGGTACAAGGCAGAGGGGAGAAGGGTGCAAGGTAGAGAAGGGCCCAAGGCGGAGGGGGAGAAGGGTGCAAGGCAGAGAGGGATACTGATTGACAGAAAGAGAGACTGAGAGAGAAAGGCAGAGACTGACTGACAGAGAGATAGACTGACTGACTGATGTAGAGAGAGAATGACTGACTGAGAGAGACTGACTGACTGACCGAGAAAGGCTGACTGACTGACAGATAGAGAGACTGACTGACTGAGGTAGAGAGAGAATGACTGACTGAGAGAGACTGACTGACTGAGAGAGAGAGAGACTGACTGGGAGAGAGAGAGAGACTACCTGACAGAGAGAGAGAGAGTGAGAGACTGACAGAGAAAGAGAGACTGACTGGCAGAGAGAGACTGACTGACAGAGAGAGACTGACTGACAGAGAGAGACTGACTGAGAGAGACTCACAGAGAGAGACTGACTGAGAGAGAGAGAGAGACTAACTGACAGAGAGAGAGAGAGTGAGAGACTGACAGAGAAAGAGAGACTGACTGGCAGAGAGAGACTGACTGACAGAGAGAGACTGACTGACAGAGAGAGACTGACTGAGAGAGACTCACAGAGAGAGACTGACTGGCAGAAAGACTGACTCACAGAGAGAGAGACTGACTGACAGAGAGAGTCTGTGACTGAGAGAGAGAGAGAGACTGACTGAGAGAGACTGGCTGACTTTGAGAGAGAGAGAGAATGACTGACTGAGAGAGACTGACAGAGGAAGAGAGAGACTGTCTGGAAGACTGACTGACTGAGAGAGAGAGACTAAGAGAGAGAGACTGAGAGAGAGAGGCTGAGAGAGAGAGCCTGGCAGAGAGAGGGACTGACAGGGAGAGAGACAGAGAGAGAGACTGACAGGGAGATGGACTGGCAGAGAGAGAGACTGACTAAGAGAGATACTGACTAAGAGAGAGACTGACTAATAGAGAGACTGACTGACTAAGAGAGAGAGACTGACTGACTAAGAGAGACTGATTGAGAGACAGAGACTGACTGACTAAGAGAGACTGATTGAGAGACAGAGAGACTGACTGAGAGAGAGACTGACTGAAGAGAGAGACTGACTGACAGAGAGTGATTGGAAGAGAGAGAGAGAGAGAGACTGAGACTGACAGAGAGAGAGGGACTGACTGACAGAGAGAGAGACTGACAGAGAGAGGCTGACTGACAGAGAGAGAGAGAGAGACTGACTGATAGAGGGAGACTGGCTGACTGAAAGTTAGAGACTGACTGACTGGGAGAAACTGACAGAGGGGGACTGTGAGAGACTGACTGACAGAAAGGGAGAGACTGACTGACAGAAAGAGAGAGACTGACTGAGAGAGAGACTGACTGACTGAGAGAGACTGACAGAAAGAGAGAGATAGAGAGACTGACAGAGAGAAAGACTGAGAGAGAGACTGACAGACAGAGGGACTGACAGACAGAGGGACTGACGGGGAGAGAGACTGACTGAGAAAGAGAGCCTGAGAGAGAGACTGACAGTTAGAGGGACTGACTGAGAGAGAGAGAGAGAGAGAGACTGACTGACTGACAGACTGACTGACAGACTGACTGACTGACAGAGACTCACTGACTGAGAGAGACTGAATGACAGAGAGAGATAGACTGACTGGCTGAGAGAGAGAGACTGACTGACAGAGAGAGAGAGATACCGACTGACTGACAGACTGACAGAGAGAGAGAGACACTGACTGACAGACTGACTGACAGAGAGACTGACTGACTGAAAGAGACTGAATGACAGAGAGAGATAGACTGACTGACTGAGAGAGAGAGACTGACTGACTGAAAGAGTGAGACTGACTGACTGAGAGAGAGAGAGAGAGAGAGAGACTTTGATGGAATTGGGGTCAAAGTGTGCATGAAGCTATGCAATGCCTCTTAAGATTGCTATTGTCTACTAATAAAAATGTATTATCAAAATGTGCTCTTTGTAGTTACATCTGCTTTTGAAATACTGCATTGTCACTTTGTCTAATGTTTTAAAACGGAAACGAGAAGGAGCAGTGGATGCACTTTTGTCAAAACTGAACGATTAGTGGGCCCGATGTTGTATATCATGACAGGAGTCTGCATCAGGAAACCCACCTAACATTGGGCAAACTTCCCCGGTCTACCGATGGGAGGGACCCTGTAATGAATGGACCACCACGTATGATAGCCTGCTGGCAGACTAAGCCCAACCTTTAACTCCACCATCCAGTGTTATTTTATAACGGCTGGATTGGTGACAGTGGCATAACAATAGCCCTGCATCCCCTGTAGTATGGCGGGTCGCTGGCCTGAGAGCTCTAGAATGGCACGGAGAATGTGGGGGGGGGGGCCCTCCATGTAGTTTGCAGGTGGGCCCCCTCAAGTTTTGTTACGCCACTGTTGGTACCTGGTACGCAGCCAGTAACACCAATATAAACGGGATGAAAAATACAAATTTGACCCAAAAAAACTGAAAATTAATTGATTGGTTGGACTCGATTCCCAAAAGTGTTTGTGCCCCCAAGTGTCACCGTGCCACAATCCTACTTCAGTTTCACAAGTATGCCTACTTTGTTAAAAACATAAGCAGATCCACGTACTGTTACTTCAGATTCCTGCACGCATTTTTCCACAACGCCTTGGGCATCTACCACATTTTGTGATACCTACTTTTACAAATAAGCACTGTGTATGGAGAGAATAAATGATCATTGCACGGGTATGGAGGGGTACTGTAAATTTGCATATTTGTCTTATTCATTTCCGTTATATGGGACAATTTCCCCTCGTGAAGCAATCTGTTCCTGCCGACACTGCATGAAACCACGAGTGGCAAAGCCAATCATTTGCACTTTTTAATGGCATCACCTGTACATTTGGTTTTGCCACTGCTTTTTGACGATATTGTTCAGCATCAGCAAAAATAAACAAGCATTTGCAATGCAATAGGTTTCGTAGTTACACGAGTTTAAGCTATTGGCATTGTAAATGAAAATGCCTTTTATTTATGTTTTTAAAATGAAAACAAAAAAAAAGGCATTGTTATTTGCAATGTCAGTAGCTCAAACTCACGTAAATGCAAGACCTATTTCACTGCAAATGCGTGTTATTTTTTTGCTTTGCTGAAAGACAGTGGGTCGATACTCCTCTGCTTTACCTGAGGAGCCGTCCCTGCTCTTACGTGCAATTTTTTCCTATCTGGAATGCATTAATGTTCATTTTACAACTTCTCAAGGTAAAATGAACACACCTATATTGACACTTACAAAAAAAGATGTTGTGTGCTTGTGGGTGTGCATTCAATAGTGTGCATGTTGTTTGTGTGCTCTGCAATTTATAAAAAAAAAGTGGCATAACATATTACCTACACATATATATATATATATATATATATATATATATATATACATATATATATATATATATATATATATATATATATATGTATACATATACCTGTGTATATAATTATAAAGTACAAGTAGTTTTGTCACTGTCAGGGGTACTGTTAGCCAGCAGCGGAGACTGACTCGCCGACGGAGGTGTGCCGCTACCGCGACGGGAAACAGTCTGTTGATGTAGACAATGGTTCAGCAAGCCCACAGTGGGCAGGATACCATCAGGCTGGCGGAGTACTTCTATACTCCACCGTGGAGGGACCGCTGGTTTCCCACTAATACCTAAATCAGGCCCTCTGCCAAGTTTGTATGTTCCAATATAGACCTACAAGAATATTGTGACCACCACATTGACTCTTCCAGGCAGATATATATCAGAGAAGTACAGAATTATAACTCTTAATGTCACCTATGCTTACTTTGACTGTGGACTCCATATTGTCGCAGGTTGGTATTTTGATTTTGTGAGCACCCCACCTCGGTCACTCCCCTTGCATGCACTTTGCCGCTCACCCTGGCACTCTCGCGTCCCTTGCTCCACACGTTGATTCATTTGTTATTGTAGCCTCTCACTCCACACAGAGATTCAGCAATCAAAGAAGATTCACTGGGTTTTAATGCTGGACCTATTGGCTTTGAAAGTGCTTAAATTGTGTACTCTACATAAAAATCCTCCACGTTTGTGGAAAGACTTGCAAGAAAGAGGACTTGTAGCCTGCAAGTGATCAGTGTCTGTCTGTTTACATAAAACACTGCCCCACCACCATATTGCATAATGTACTCATCATCCGTCCCGTCCTACCAGAAAGGAGTGGATTATCTGCCCACCATCTCCCCTAGAGAGCACTGAAATAAATTAATTGTGGGTTGAGATTAGGACAGACTTGCCTCAAAACATTGAGACACAACGGCTCAGCCTGCCCTTGGCGGGTGGCTCAATCACTGGCTACTCTTCCGGCGCGTCACTTCCCTTTTCTGCACGGTGCTGTGCGTGGGGAGGCGTGAAACAGAACCTGTGGTCCTGGCATCCTTGGGCAGTGGCGTTCAGACCAGGACAAGGAGCGAAGCCCTGGCGGACAGGACTTCAGCCAGGCACAGCTGTGTCTCCAAAGCAGGAATCAAACCCAGCTCCAGAGCCCCAGGTAAGGCCCCCATCAGACACCATGAGGAGAGCGAGGCAGGGGCCACAGGCGACAAACCGTGCTCATCACCAGGAACGCAAGTTAGTATAAAACTGAAGGGACAGTGAGTGGTCGCCGGGCAGTGTCTCTAGAAGGTAGAGTTGTTATTTCCTACTGCTTTTCCAGTACCTCGAGCTGCGGCACCACAGCTGGGTTATGACACTACTCCAGTCTCACACTTGAAGTGTAGGGAGGGTGAGCAGAGCTGTCTGAAGCGGATGAGCGCCACTGGGGTTGGGGTAACACCCAAAGTAGAGTCCTACGGGCTGTCACACTACAGGCCCGCAGCTCAGGACTGGCCAGGGGAGGGCAAGATTCCGGGGTGGGAAACACCAAAGGAATCGTGGCACCCCCAAGAACCACTGGTCGGGACTGGGGACTGCGAGTTAGGGGTGGGTCCGGCCACGACCCCGCAGTCGAGACGGAGTAGCATCGACCTTTAAAAGCAGAAATTATATAAGAAACATTCAAATGTCTCCAGTTCCCTCCTGAGCTCCAGACGTAAAAGGAAATCAATATTATCTCTTGTCAGAAGTGCACTGAGGGTGAAATGAAGGATCTTTAGTAAGAGCAGGTGTGCGAACCCCCGTACACGGCAGCAGTCTTTAAGAGTGGGCTGACGCGCTGTCTGCAGTGTCCCACGCCACAAGGGATGAGAGAGATGCAGCATTGTGGAAGTGATGACGCTTCTCAAGCATCTGAACAGATTATTCACCAACAGTGAAGCACGCGATGTGATAAAACTAACGAACCCATTCAAGTGGCTGCAGAAGGCTGCACCCCGTCTTCAGGCGGGACAAGGAAAGTGCGTCTGCACATGCACGCACGGTGTAAATGTATATTTACAACGATAATGATTATTTATTTAGAGCACAGAACAAACTGAAATATGTGTGGTACCAAATGTTGTCCAACTCAGTATAATATGCTTTATCAGCCTCAGTAAAATTAACCCTTGAGTGAGCCCTACGAAGCTCTGCAGTAGTGGGTCACATACGGATGTCTCCAGCTAGCACCCTAACTCACTGAGCAGCGTGACCAGGCCTGCTGCTCTGTAGCATAAAGTGATACATGAAGCTCTACGGTAAAACACGAACCCACTGAACTGCCATACGAGGAATAGACCCTCGGAACGGGGGTTCGGTTTAGTGCTGTTCTTAGGCCGGACCCGGGCTCTGGGCCCAGTAACCGGTCCCTCCATCTCGTAGTTACGAATCCTGGGGGAATTGCTTACTCGGAAGGTTAGGGTTACTACTAGGTATTATGTGTAGTGACCCGAGGGTCCCCTTAGACATGACGAATTACCAGCGGAATTCTTAGATCTGGCCCCAGTTCCCCTGGGTAATTCCCATTCACCAGTTGGAATCTCCTGGTCAATTACTCATGACACATGGAGTTACTGTGGACATTGTAATCCCGAGTTGGCTGTTGACTACTGTAACTCACGATTACTGAAGACTTTAAAATGAAGTGAAGGGTGGTCAGTAGTGCTGAGCCAGGATGAGCAGAAATCAGAGGTCAGCCTGGGGTCATTGAGGCTCATGGTGCCCTCCCCAGTGGACCCAGCCTCACTTCAAGGACATGTTTAATATAAACAAGGGAACCCGCAAGGTAGGAAGGACCCTGGGTATCAACTAGTTACGGAAAACAAATGGTCCTTCAAATAGAAATTTCAATGACAATAAATATAGACTAGAATCAGTACTATATTATATTAGCGATGTTCAGCCGGACACCTGATTTAATAAATCAAACCAATTAGTAACGATCAAACACACAGTGATAGAGTGGGACACAGTCCTGTATCCTACAAAAACACAAAACAATTGGACAAACACATTTACGGCTAACAAGAAGTAACTTATGGCCAATGCAAATAATATGGCCAAGCTTTTTAAGTAAACAGTAATTGTACTTGATTTAACACATTGGTTTAACGTGCACACTGTTTAAACAAGTCGACGACGTTTCGATCCATGACTAAATACTAGGATCATCATCAGGACAGGAAAAAAATACTGGCCTGAAGTAATACGCTACCTGTGGAGAAGAGGGAAGGAAGGCAGGAAACAAAGGAATATTAAGGATATGTAGGGAAACAATAACCTCCCGGTGATAGCTACAATGTGACTTACTAAAGTGAGTGACGAGTGAAGTGGCCGAGCAAAAAGTGGATGGTGAGTACGGAACCTGCGGGGTCATAGGCCTGGGTTTGAACTCTAAAGTTGCGCCTCCTGATAACCAGGCCGACCAGCACGAAATGAGTCGTGGTGAGTTGTGGTATGAGGCGCGTGGTGGAAGCAATTCATATAAGACGCAGTTATCCGGTCCAACAAGGTGATGAACACAAAATTAAACTATCACAGCGGGAATGCAAGCGTGAAAGTGCCGGTAGCAAGGCATGCTAGTGAGCGATAGTAATTACCCATGAATTGGCCATAAGCTACTCCCTGTTTTGCCTGAAATGTGTTTGTCCAATTGTAATTGTTTTGTGTTTTTGTAGAATACAGGACTGTGTCCCACTCCATCACTGTGTGTTTGGTTGTTACTAATTGTTTTGATTCATTAAATCAGGAGTCCGGCTGGACTTCGCTAATATAATATAGTACTGATTCTAGTCTATATTTATTGTCATTGAATTTTCTATTTGAAGGACCCTTTGTTTTCCGTGACTCACTTCAAGGACAATCAGCAATTGTACGATGTGAGCCATGGCTGGGTACAGACATTGAAGGCCAAAGAAAACCCATCTGAACAGCACCAGACCTCCCTCTGGGCTCAGCAGTCCTTCAGGAGGAAGCAAACATACGCCGCCCTTGTCACTTCATAAGTAATCCAAGAGATATGAAAGGGGATTACTTTCTGAAGCTCTGTGTGACTGTATAGTGTGCCCTTCTATATAAACTCTATAGGTCTGTAATCTCTGTACATCTATATATGTAATCACGCTAATTATGACATTTGTATTGCTAATAATATAAATGAAATTTGATTTAGCACTTTATAATAGGAGTTAATTATTACCTAAGTCACTGGTACTCAGTTTATCAATATTCAGAAGAACGTAAATAAGATTGAAAACTTGAAATAATTCAAGCACGTTCCCTGCAGGCTATATACATCTATTTGCAGCCGGTGCGTTAATCCTAACTATTTTTTTTTACCAAAATTGGCAATTTGCAGGTTATTTTAGATTTTTTCTACCAAATGCATTAACCTAATTATGTTACTAAAATACAAACTTCCGACCAAAAGTTAACATGCAACTGCTCCTCTAGGGTCAAAGTAATCATCTCAGCTGTTATGACCATTAAGCTTATGAACAGCAGGTAGAATAAAGATCTCTGCTGCAGGTGCATTAACCTCCTACGCTATTTTAAAATGTGATCTGTGCGTGACATGACGCCAGAATAGTCTGCACTATTTCTCCTTGTTATCAAGAGAGCAGAGTTTGCGAAAATAATGCATATGTACTGACAAACCATAGACATCTGTGATTTACTCCCTTTAAGAGGTTGACACTTTTAAATCCAAGCACTCTCTGCTAAAGCCACCGCCCTATTTCTGGGGTTTGCAGTTGTTTTATGCTCTGTTTCCAAAAATGGTCATGTCTGAGAAGCGTGCTGTAAGCATCATTGCTACTTCTCAATGTGGATGGGGCTTTATTTCAGATTTTGTATCATAAAGAAGGGCAGTAACCCTAGTGGTGACTAGAGATCTGGCTGAACCCTGCAGGCCCATTTAAATGTGGTCCATCATACTGCTCTGTGTGTCTGCAGTGAGACACGCTATAAGACAAGCCAACAGAGCAACAAGAAATATATTATTATACACTCAGCATCACTATATGTACACAAGCGTACAAAAGAAACCTCTCCCATCCGAGACTGCTGAAGAAACAGTGGGTTTCTCCTTTAAAAGCTACCTCCTATGGAAGGAGCCACTTTGATGCAGAAACTCTTTTCTGAAATATCCTCCAGTGTCCGCCTCTGTGGATGCAATTTCAACCATAAAGTGTGTGCCCCTGAAAAAGACCACCAAAGTAAGGATCCCTTGTGAAGGCTCTCGGATCAATATGCGTGGAGATATCTCCTATCATGTAAGTGAATGTATGGTTAGTTTCCTGTAAGTGACTGTCATGTTCTTCCACGTCCAGCCACATTGGTAGATCAGCCTCCCCAGATGAGGTGACTGCTCAACATCATGTAAGTCTAAATTCTCTTACATTGGCAAACCTCATGGAGGAACTGCAGAAGTTTCTCCTGGCAGGTTACCTGTCATCCACCTAGCCCTGAGTATGGCTCGGCGTCCGCCTAGCCCTGGCAGATATGGTGGTGAAAGCATGGAAGATGGTTCACCGATTCCACTGCAAAATGTATGTTTTCGTTCTCTAAATCAGGTTAAAGGATTGCTACCTTCGCTGAACTCACCGCTGTGTCCTGCCACCTGGCCACTACACTACTTCTCGCGGCCCCCGCTTCGCGGGAGCCGCTCGCTGGTTCTGGAACTCTGCTGGCCTGACTCCTTGGGAACCGGAGGACTTTGCTCCCACTGCCTGCCTTGCACACGGACAGAGGCGGAACTGCGAGGACCAGCCTGCCCAGCGGCGCTGATCGGCCGCAGCTGGTCCTCTTCCCGCCCCCTCCTGCCTAAAATATCGTGCAGCGCCTGTGTTCGGTGGGTCCCTGTAAAGGATTGTACCTTCGCTGAACTCACCGCTGTGTCCTGCCACCTGGCCACTATGCTACTTCTCGCGGCCCCCGCTTCGCGGGAGCCGCTCGCTGGTTCTGGAACTCTGCTGGCCTGACTCCTTGGGAACCGGAGGACTTTGCTCCCACTGCCTGCCTTGCACACGGACAGAGGTGGGACTGTGAGGACCAGCCTGCCCAGCGGTGCTGATCGGCTGCAGCTGGTCCTCTTCCTGCCCCCTCCTGCGACTCCTCTCATAAAAGGAGTAATAGCAACGCGCACGCGGGACGCGCGCGGGACCAAGCACAGGGCTAAGCCCGGGCCAAGGGCGGGCCCGTTGTAGCCCATTAGAGGCCGTGTAAGGCCGGGCTGGGCCACCCTCCTAACTCCAGGACTTCTTTTAACCCATAGGCAGATCTTTGGTTCCTTTTAGTTTTACACGTTTTTGCCATACTAGGAATACTTATATCATTGAGTCCTGTGGGTCAGTCATTAATCCTAGTAATTATGAGTACGAGAGGGACTAGAAGTAAAACTGCTGCGGGGGGTCTTCCACAATCTGGTACATTAGACAACTTCCTTCTAAGGGCTAATTCCTTTAATAATCAGGAAATCTCTTCCTTGGAAAGAAGAGTATCCCAAGACCTAGTGTCTGCAAAAAGATCCTCTATGGGTCAGTTCGCCACTGCCAAAACTCCCGAACAAGCTAAGGTCCGGGATACACAAGAAACCCCTATAACATCCCAGGCAGACATTCACGCCCATAGACAGAGCCTACCTGCTATGGTAGACTTATCAGTCTCCCATCTTTCACTAGATCCCCAAACAAGTGTGGACATGAATAACACCCAAGATCTAGTTGATATTACTCCTCCTACTAATCTGAGTAATAGCCAGCTGAAGGCCAGGAGGGAGGGAGCCATTCCAAAAAAAACTATTCTTAAAAAACCTAACCCCAAAAATAAAAGAGATAGGGGTAAACAATCTAGAAAGCCCCCCCCGGTACCTGACCAAAACCTGTCTATAGCCATTGATCCCCCTGGTATCTCTCCTACAAACGAAGCAACCCCCAGTGTGATCACAGGAGGCGCAGACATTTCTGATAGGATTAGTGTCAGGGATGATGAGGTAAACATTGCACTCCTACCTAGGATTGCTGAACTTTTTAAACTCTACCTCACCCCTATTGACACAAGATTAGCTAGCATTGAAAAACAGTTAGCGGACATGTGCGATGCTAAAAAAAAAGTAAATCCAAGGGGGCCTAATAAAGTAGGGGGAACTAACTCAAGCACAAACCCAGTCAAACCCGCTGCCCCTGTTATAAAAAAAATCCTTAGCAATTGCGACCAATACACAACTCAAGTCTGATTCCAACGCCATGAAGGCAATAGCACCCAAAACACAAACCCGTGTTACCCCGCGGAAAGAGGGGCTCTCTCTCCCCAGGGACCACACGTTGCAGCCAAATAAGACCAGTAATGGCAGCGGCCCACATAGGAGACGACCGGTTAACTTGCCCCCTGAGGCAAGCCCCTATGTGGTGGTCATGACGGGGGTCCCTGAACTGAGTGAAGTAGAGGAGGAACCTAACTGGTCCCTAAAAAACAAAGTTCAGTATTGGTTAAATACAAACAGGCCCCTACCTCTAAACCTCACTAGTAAGATCTTGACAGTGCGTAGGGCAGCATGGGTGGGATATGAAAGAAAAACGTTAATTAATTAACGTTAATTTTATGGACCCTCATACTGTTGAGTACATATGCAACTGGAACATTCAGGATAGCTATGAGGGGATTGCAACACAACCCCTCTCCTTTTTCTATCCCCCCAGGAGCGGATCAAAATGTAATTGGAACAACAACAGTAACTGGTACACAGTAGGGCGTCCCTCCAGGAATGAAAATTGGGGCAGTTGGGGTGTACAAGGCTCTAGGGAACAAGCATACAGGGGCAACTGGGGTGGCTTACGGACCGCCAACAGGTTTAGTTGCCTTGATATGGTGGACTGACAGCCAAATTTTAGTAATTCCCTAGTGGGGGTGGAGGGGGGATCAAAAAGCCTTTAGGGAGGTAATAGAAGGGCACTGTGAGCCCAGAATTCCCACCAGTCCCAGGCCGAGCAAAGACTATTCCACTACTAAGAGAAATCCTTCCTCCCATGACGAAATAATTCTGCAGCCTATGTCCGGCTTGGGTGGTTTAGATGTAAATGGGATGATTAATTGTCCTAGTGCAGACCCTTGCGATAGGGGCCCCATTTCCCTCCTTTCATGGAACTTGGCTGGTATAGCTAACAAACCGGACTCACCTGATTGGGGGACATTCATAGACTCACAGGATGTTTGCCTCTTCCAAAAGACATGGGCAAGAGAGGACCATCTGCGTGTAGGATTTGACACATTCTCAATTGGGGCGAATTGGAAGGGGAAGGGCTGCCCGTCAGGTGGACTGCTTATTTGGGTGGCTTCCCACCTGGGCTGTAAAGCAAGGGTTTTACCAACTAACTCACTAGACGTCCAATGTGTACTCCTAGAATGGCCTGATTTAATTAAGTTGGCTTTGATAAATGTCTATTCAAGACCAGTGAGTGAAACAAAAGTTTCTAGTACCATCGAGGAACTAGCGCGGTTTTTGAGTACCCTCCCCAAGGACACCCCATACGTGGTTGGGGGAGATTTTAATTGCCAATTTGAGCCCCTTCCATCATTTTTAGAAGGCACATCCAACGTGGAAGAAGAACAATGGGGAATCCTGAAACTGGCTGGCCCATCTGTGAAGTCTTGGTCGCCATTGGCAATGCAAATTACCTGCCTAACTTTAGCAAATTCTTTAAGGGCTTGCAATGGTCGGGTGAGTGGGGACATACCACCTAAACCCACTTTTAACAAACAAGGGCACAACTCTAGACTGGATTATATATTCTTGGAAATTTCCGAATGGGACAGAATTGTGGACTTTAATGTAATACCTCGAGTCGACAGCAACCACAATGCGCTGATTTTAAAAATCCTTATCCCGGGGGTAACCACACAAAAACAGGGCGGTGGTGACTGTGCAGACCCGAGATTGATTTTATCTACAAACCGGCGTAGAGTTCGCTTGATCTAAAATTGCAGGAAATCCCCAGGACATCCAGAGGCTGTATGCAAAGGTTGTTCCTGTTTTACAAAAAGTCGGCAACCTTATGTCCCTCCCTTTCTCGCCTGAGGAGACTTACAGAGAACTTGGCGTACTCCATCTTGAGATGTGCTCCACTTTAGCTGATGTTCTGAATCCGGAGCAGAAGCAGCGTAGAGGTAAAGGAAGGGGGACTAGTGCTCCATGGTTTAATGCTGCCTGTAGAAAGGCTAAAACCGATCTATTAGCGGCGATGAAGCAGCAGCATAACATCTCCCTGGTAAGAACTAAGAGACGGGAGTATAAATGCCTCATTGCTAACGCCAAGACTGAATGGGATTATAGTAATTGGGCAGACATGACATATGCGCTCAAAAACCAAGACGCCAGGAAATTTTGGCAGATCGTCAAAAACGGCTCGGCTGACCCTGCCCCGGCAGTGGAGGCTAATATCGCACCTAATGTGTGGGAGGACCATTTCAGATCCCTATACACCGAGGCTGACATGGTCCCCGATCAGGCTCAAGTGGATTTAATGACAGGCACGACCACTACGCCACTTCTGGACACGGATAAAATTAGTCTGGCAGAAGTAGGCGCAGCTATTGCTAGACTTGCTACTGAAAAAGCACCTGGGCTGGACAAACTCCCCGGTGACCAATTTAAAAGCGAACCTACGATCTGGGCCCCATATCTACAGGTTCTATTTAACGCAATCCTGGAGGGGATGCCGGTGCCTGTTACTTGATTCAGAAAAGGGGGTGGTGATGAACAGAGTGTCTGAATTAAGCAGACCACTCTTACCCAGTCCAAAGATCCGGGCTTGATCCATCACCGTTTTTTAGCTCACTGCACCATCCCAGCTCAGAACTTGGCTATATGCAAATTAGTCTAACCCTGGCCCAGTGCATCATTGGAACAGGGCAGACCAAACTACCAAGCCAATTCTTATACTGGGAAGGAAACAAGCTACCGGGGACCGGTTTCTGGCATTTCAGCCGTCTTCGGCCCGGCTTGCTTGAATCCTGATGGTGCAATGAGCTAGGGACTCACATCTGAGTATACCCTTCCACGCTTATGGTGGACACAAATTATTCAGAAAAGGGGGTGGTGATGAACAGAGTGTCTGAATTAAGCAGACCATTCTTACCCAGTCCAAAGATCCGGGCTTGATCCATCACCGTTTTGCCTGTTACTTGGCTGGGGGCAGAGATTGTGGCCATCCTCAAGACGGGTTCTTCTCTGCTTCCAGCTAACTACAGGCCTATTAGTCTAATAGACGTCCCCCAAAAGATCTTCGCTAGGCTGATCTTGGATCGTTTACTCGAATGGACCGAAGACCACTCAGTCCTGAGCACATACCAGGCGGGTTTCAGGAACAAAATGTCCACTGTAGATCAAGTCTTCCGACTTACCATGATATTTTGGAAAACGGTACAGTTGGAGGGTGGCAGCCTCTACACTGTATTCGTTGACCAAAGAGCGGCCTTCGATCTAGTACTGCGGATGAAACTTTGGTCCGTGCTCTCTGGTCTAGGGGTCCCTCAATACTTACTAACTATGATTATCAGACTACACACTGATAATTACGCCCAAGTAAAAAGTGGCCGGGAAGGGACACTCTCCAACAAATTCCCTGTTGACAGGGGGGTTAGGCAGGGTTGTGTGCTGGCACCCACCCTGTTCTGCCTCTTTGTCAACGGGGTAATAGCGCACTTGAATGGTGTTGAGAATGCTGATGCTCCCAAACTTGGAGGCAGCAGAGTGCCCGCAATCATGTTTGCGGATGACACCCTGCTGCTCTCCAAGTCTCCAATGGGAATTCAGCGCGTTCTCAGCTGATTTCAGGCTTTTTGTAAATATCACGGCCTAGAGATCAATGCTTTGAAGACCAAATATATGGTCTTCAATCCCCCATCTATAGTTCGCTCCAACCCTTGTATTGGATCCAATAAGCTGGAGAGGGTTCGAACCTTTGATTACTTAGGGATTACCCTAAACGAAAAAATGTCATGAGCACACCAACGGGAGAAAGCGCAATTAAAGCTGGCCCAAATAGCAGGCAGAATTACCAAATTAGTCGCCGAGAATAAATCCACCTTTAAGCCGGTGGGTCCCGCCCTAGAGATTTACAGAGAACAAGCCAGGGGAGCGGCTATGTATGGTAGTGAACTTTGGGGCCACACGTGTAACCGGGATCTGGTAGTAACCGAGAACAATTTTATCAGACAGCTCCTATTACTACCTTCTAGCACACCCCTGCTGCCTATTAGACTCGATCTGGCTTTGAGACCTCTGGATGAAGATATGGGCTTGCGACCCTTGTTATTTTTTCATAGCGCTCCTTACTTTTGCAGAGCAGAGTAGCGCTAGTCCATATCGGACTAATTAGCATACTAACACAGCGCGCTGCAACGCTGAGCTTTATCTGAGGTGCCTCGCTTTAACTATCGTGTCTCCCTGTGCCCTAATAGTAATTTTTAGCGTGTCATTGCAAGTGTGTGCCCCGTCTGCCATTTTGTTTACTACCTTGTTGTGTACCTTGTTGTTCTTTAGTATCCCCTCCCCGGATATCCACCCCGCCTCCCAGCTGCTCCGCCCTCCCACAGTGCATCAGGCTCGGTCTGTCCACACGACCTCTGTGACCATCCTGACTAGTCAGAGACGGCCGCTCCTCATCACGCTGCCTCCCCGACCTCACTGCGGTATCGTTCTTGCATCTGCTGTGCTGTGCCCAATTTACTGCCCCTGCCCATTTATTCATTCAGCTGCTTTGCTGCTTTGTGCTGCGCCCGATTTGTCCACTTATTTATTTTCATAGCGCTCCTTACTTTTGCAGAGCAGAGTAGCGCTAGTCCATATCGGACTAATTAGCATACTAACACAGCGTGCTGCAACGCTGAGCTTTATCTGAGGTGCCTCGCTTTAACTATCGTGTCTTCCTGTGCCCTAATAGTAATTTTTAGTGTGTCATTGCAAGTGTGTGCCCCGACTGCCATTTTGTTTACTACCTTGTTGTGTACCTTGTTGTTGTTTAGTATCCCCTCCTCGGATATCCACCCCGCCTCCCAGCTGCTCCGCCCTCGCCCCTCCCCCCCAACTCCTTATATGACTGATGAACTTCCGCGCAGCGTTCACGTGCAGCGGTCGCGCCGAAGGTGCGCCAAAGGTAAGCCCGTCTACGCCTGGACCGCGCCCAGCGCCACACCCCCTGGCCCCCGTCCCACCTACCCCTCCCGCACTACTTACGCCGCATCCACCCTCCTAGCCCTTAACCCCGGCCGACTCTCCGACTGCGCTCAAGCCGCCCCCGGACACACCCATAGACCCTTCACGTGCAACTCCTGCAAGTTTGACGGCACCAAGACCAACTCCACATCCACTAACACTAAACAGAGACCTGACACCAACCACCTAAAATGCATCCTGCTCAATACCCGCTCAGTCCACAGGCACGCCATCGACCTCTGGAATCTACTAGACACCATCTCTCCAGATGTCGCCTTCCTAACAGAAACATGGATGAACTCCACATCAGCCCCAGACATCACCATTGCCATCCCGGAAGGCTATAAGATCATCCGTAAGGACCGGACCGACCACACAGGAGGAGGCATCGCTATCGTCCATAGGAAATCCATCCACATCTCAACCAGCTCAGACGTCAATCTCGCCAACACTGAACACCTTCACTTCCAGATCCACATCGACCCCAAGACCACACTCAGAGGCACCCTCCTCTACAGGCCACCAGGACCCCGTGAACAATTCAGTGAGGACATCACAGACTTCATTACCCCACACGCCCTCCCCTCCGAGGATTACATTCTTTTGGGAGACCTCAACTTTCACCTTGAAAAGAACAACGACCGCAACGCCACCACCCTTCTGGACAATCTCGCCAACCTCGGACTTAAACAACTTGTCACTACCCCCACCCACATCGCAGGTCACACACTCGACCCTATCTTCACCTCCAGCAAACATGTCTCCTTCAGCCACACCACAGCTCTCCTTTGGACAGACCACAGCTGCGTTCACTTTACCTACAACAAGACCACAACCAACAACCATCCTCAACCCACTCTGCGAAGAAACTGGAACAAAATCACCATCGACCAGATCTCCTCATCGCTTCTTCAAAACCCCCCTGCCCATTCCTCAAACCCCGACCAAGCAGCCATTAACCTCACCCAATGGCTATCCAACAGCGCCGACATCCTAGCACCGTTGAAAAAACGTCAAATCAAACTAGGCAGCAAGAAGGCCTCCTGGTTCAACGATGATCTTAAGAAATCTAAGAAACTCTGTCGCTCCCTTGAGAAGGCCTGGAAAAAAGACCCAAACACCAGCACCAAGGACGCCTTCAAAAACGCCACCCGTATACACCACCAACTGATCAGGAATGCCAAGAAAGCCGCTCTCAAGGACCGACTAGATAGCAACGCCCACAACAGCAAGGAATTATTCAACATCGTAAAGGAATTTACCAACCCCTCAGCCAACTCCAACGACATCACCCCCTCTCAAGCCCTCTGCGACTTCCTAGCCTCATTCTTCCACAACAAGATTGCAGACATCCACAACAGCTTCGACAACCGACCCGAAGACCAACCCACCCAACCCTCTGCAGGACCCCCACCCCTCTTGAACTTCTTCAATGACTGGAACACAATCTCCACTGAGGACACCATCCGCCTGATGAACTCTATCCACTCAGGATCCCCCACAGACCCATGCCCTCACCACATCTTTAACAAAGCAGACTCAATTATAGCACCGCACCTCCGAGACGTCATCAACTGCTCCCTCAACTCCGCCACCTTCCCGGAAAGTTGGAAACATGCCGAACTCAGCGCCCTTCTGAAGAAACCCACCGCTGACCCCACCAAACTCAAAAACTACCGCCCTATCTCGCTCCTTCCATTCCTGGCCAAAGTCATCGAGAAAGCTGTCAACAACCAGCTCGCCGCCTTCCTCGAAACCAACAAATCCCTCGACTCCTCACAGTCCGGCTTCCGAGCCAAACACAGCACTGAGACCGCACTCATCCCAGCAACAGACGACATTCGAACTCTGCTAAACAACGGAGACACAGCCGCCCTCATCCTCCTCGACCTCTCCGCAGCCTTTGACACAGTTTGTCATAGCACCTTAATACAACGCCTCAGAAACATCGGAATCCAAGGAAAAGCACTGGAATGGATCACGTCGTTCCTTGCCAGAAAAACTCAGAGAGTCCGCCTTCCACCATTCAAATCAGAAGCTACCGAAGTCATCTGCGGCGTGCCACAAGGATCTTCACTCAGTCCCACCCTCTTCAACGTATACATGAGCCGCCTCGCGGCCATCGCACGCCAACACAACCTCAACATCATCTCCTACGCTGATGACACTCAACTGATACTATCACTCACCAAAGACCCCAACACCGCCAAAACCAACCTACATGAAGGAATGAAAGAAGTAGCCGAGTGGATGAAGTACAGCTGTCTAAAACTGAACTCCGACAAAACTGAAGTCCTCATCCTTGGTACCTCCCCCTCCGCCTGGGATGACTCTTGGTGGCCAGAGGCCCTTGGAAAAGCACCCATCCCGACGGACCACGCACGGAACTTAGGTGTCATCCTGGACTCCTCACTCTCTATGAACAGACAAGTCAACGCCGTCTCATCTTCTTGCTTCAATATTCTTCGCATGCTCAAAAAAACATTTCGCTGGATCCCCACCGAAACTAGAAAAACGGTCACCCACGCACTGGTCACGAGCCGCCTGGACTACGGAAACACCCTATACACCGGTACCACCGCAAAACTCCAGAAAAAACTCCAACGCATCCAGAACGCCTCAGCCAGACTCATACTAGACATCCCGCGTAAAGACCACATCTCTGGACACCTGAAAAACCTCCACTGGCTCCCCGTTAACAAGAGGATTACTTTCCGCCTCCTAACCCATGCACACAAAGCACTCTACGAACTTGGACCCGAATGCCTCAACTCACGACTTTCCTTCTACACCCCCTCCCGCCACCTACGATCCTCCAACCAAGCCCTTGCAACTGTCCCTCGCATCAACAAAACTACCATGGGAGGCAGATCCTTCTCCTACCTGGCAGCTAAAACCTGGAACTCACTTCCCACTCACCTTCGCCTCACTCAGAACCACCTTACATTCAGAAAGCAACTTAAAACCTGGATATTCGACAAGTAATTCCCCACCCTTCCTCAAGCGCCTTGAGACCCTCTGGGTATGTAGCGCGCTATATAAATCACTTGACTTGACTTGACTTGCCTGAGTTAGCCAGCTATAGGGTGGAACTGCAAGAAATTCTCACTTTTCCAAACATTGGGAAAATCCCTTGGTTAAATTTCATTAAGAAAGAACTAATGAAACTAGGGATTCCTACCCTATGGCTTGACCCGCTTAGAACTTGCCCCAGGGTTACACGGAGGCAGCTTATCACCCTGTACCAGGAAAGTAAATTGGCTATCCATATGCAGGGAACTTTCCCTGGTACCCTAACGTCATCTTTTTTAATGATTAAGGATATTTATAGGTTTGAAATCATCCTAGACATTATAGCCCCAACATCAATTAGGAAACTGTATCTCCAATGGAGGTATGGTAGCTTACCGCTACGTGCCCTCACCAGTAAATGGGCTGACTCATCCCCGTCTTATTGCCCCGGATGCAAATCTGACCAAGAAACTGATTTGCATATATTGGTTTTTTTTGTAGTGCATATGTGCAGGCGCGGAGAAAATGGATTGTCACATTATGCAAAAACTTGGGTTTTTCCCGCTGCCTGCAAGCATACAGGGTTCTAAAGACTGACCTATCTGGCCACATTGTTTTTGCTTTAGCCAAATATTTGGGGTCTGTCTGGCACAAGAGGAGGTATTTTCTGAATGGGGACTTATGAAAAAATTGCTATAATGGAAAATCCTGAGTCAGTTAGATCAAGAATGTGTATATCGGTATTACATTTTTATATGTTTTTATGCACGCTTACATTTTAATATTTACTGTTTTTTATCCAATGTTATCTGTACCTTTTATGGCACATGATGCCGAAATGAAGATGCTGCTGATGATGATGATGATAGTTTGTTTGTAATTGTTTTAATAAGACTTTTGATAGTTTGTGTATTAAGTTACTTTTGTAATCATATGTTGAAACTTTTGCATTTTCCCAAATAGTATGATGCGAACCCAACTGACATTGGGATCTCAAACTTCAGCAGATATATCAGTTTGGAGGTCAGACCGTTTAGTTATTATTCTTTGCCTGTGAGTCTAAAAATATGCACTATATTTAAGATGTGAGAAAACTAAGTGCTATTGAGATATGCCTTGTCTCATCTGTACATAAAATATGATTTTTCAGTTTGGGGATAACATTTAAATAAGGCTTAAACCATGTACAACACATTGATATGACTTTTGACAAAACGGTTTAATATTCAAGCTTTAAAAAGCATCTATATTGAAGTTATTTGGTTTGACTGCAGTCTCTTGCACTTTTCTTCCCAATAGAATTATGGACGACAGAATGATGACACTTTCCTCTCTGTCCGAAGCGTCCACTTATAGTGATGTTACGGTTTTTGAAGAATCCACTGCGACCACTCTCCTGGAATCTAAGACCTTGACACCTGGTGAGAGCATTGCATCAGAAGTCTCCTCCCTGGCAACTGTGGGGGAATCTGTGCACTTCACACCTGGCCATATGGTCACATCAATAGAATCCACACTGGCCCCTCTCCTGGAATCTCTTAACTACGCCTATAGTACTCATGCCACATCAGAAGAATTGTCCTGGACCACAGTTTCGGAAACCCTGAAATCAACAGCTATTGCTGTTGTTACATCAGAGGACTCAACCATGTTGGATTACATGAACTCCACAACTGTTGATATTGGCATTTCTGGTGACTCCACCCTGGTCTCTATTCTTGAATCTGTAACATCACCGGACAGCAACGGGCCCTCCGCTCCTGAATGCGTAGCCGTCCTCTCCATTCTGTTATCCGTGTTCCTTTTTATCACATTCATTATTGGGATTCTGGGGAACAGCGTCTATCTGTGGATTTTGGGTTGGAAGATGAAGCCGACGGCCAGCACCATTTGGTTCCAGCACCTCATCTCAGCTCACCTGCTTTTCACCTTGGTCATTCCATTTTATGCCATCTTTTTGCTGATGGATTGCCAATGGATCTTTGGAACAACTCTCTGCAAGCTAGTCAACTTTGTGGTATCTTTCAGCATGTTTGCATCTGTCTTCCTGCTCACAGTCATCAGTGTTGACCGGTGTCTGCTGGTGGTGGATCCGCTGTGGACCAAATCTCACAGGACAAACAAAAGAGCTTCAATAGTTTGCTTTTCTGTTTGGATACTGGCCTTAGCATTCAGTTTACCCTACTTGGTGTTCCCAAAAACCTTTGTCGCTGACAACAATAAAATAACCTGCTTCAACGATTATGCCCTTTCTGATGATTGGATTACTCCTGAGATACAAGACCTAAGGAGAAGGGTCAATTTGTCAATGTTCATCCTCCGGCTTGTGATGGGTTTCCTTTTACCATTCTCAATAATGATAGCATGCTATTTGAAATTAGCTGTGACACTCAAGGCTGGGAACCACAACAAGACCAACAAACCCTTCAAGGTGATTGCTACCGCAGTCACCTCTTTCTTTGTGTGCTGGTTGCCTTACCATATATATAGCGGCTTGATCGTCTACCAAGAATCTGTCAGCCAGTTACTTGTCCTTCTGGTTATGTTCTTTACCATAGTGCTATGCTGCATCAATGCTGGCTGTACCCCAATCATGTACCTGTTCATTGGAGAAACATTTAGAGATCTGTTCAAGGCATCCATCCATTCCTTGTTCAGCAAAGCGTTTGCTGAAGAAACACTACATAATGACTTGGAAAATGAGACGAAGCTCCATGAGTTCCCAACCTCCAGCCAAAGCCGAGTGACCAATCTATCGCAGTTAGAGTCTTCTGCATGAATGGTCTTTTCTGCTTATCACATATGGTTGACACTTCTTGTAATACTGAAGCAATAAGATGTAGCATGATCTTTAAAAACCTCATCTACTTCACCGAAGAGTAAGTTGTACTGGTGTTGTATCAGGTTACTGGTGTTGAGACAATATGCTAGCTCACATAACACAGCAGTCGATGAAGATAAAAATAAGATACTGATAATAGGAGCCTGAGGTCTAACAGCTCCCCAAAAGGGTTGTAAAAGAGCTGCCTTTGCACTGTTAAAATCCTAGACATATTTGGGAGAAACAGTGACTAATAATCCCAATTATGGAAGTATTAACTTGGTCTATGACGTTCCACATCATTGGAGACTTTCAGACTGGAACTGGATTTGACTACAGTGATGTATCATGTTTTCATCAAACGGGTTCGCAATTTCTATTTTCTCTCTAAAGCCACTTCATTTGATTTGAAAAGTGCTTTTCGAGAGACTATTTAATGAAATAAAGGAAAACTATATGAGGGGGTTATAGCTGCGTGTGAGTGGCAAACGTGTTGTAATCCTATCTAAGATGAGGCAGGACTGGACAGGGCAATTCCCTGGGGAGCTGGAACCATTGATGGATGGTTTCTGAAGACCCATGGCTACCTCTTTGATTCTGTCACTTTCTGCTGCTTCTAGAGGTTAATTACAGCATGCACAGTGGATGTGTAGGGAACGATAGACAGAGAGAGATTGGCAGGGGAAAGAGAGACAGATGAGAAAAGGAGAGTGTAGGAGAAGGCCGTCTTCTACATAGTGTACTCCCAGATTTTTGCCTTGACCATTTATTTGGCTGTAGCAACTCAGTTAAAACCTGCTATGTAGTGGTAAAGTATCTTTGCTCACCTTTCAATATGATAACATTGGCACACCTCTAAATGGCATATCTAATTTACCTGTAAATCCTGAGTATACAGTACAAAGTGTACCCAGGGCCTGTAGGTTAAATGTCATCAGGGGCTGAAGCACCTATTGTGCCACTCTCTGCAGTGACAATGTAAACATGTTTGTTTGACCTGTCAAAATCGCCCCATTTGGCAGGTCCAAGCCTGCCATTTAAAAATGAATTAGTCACCCCCACTGCCCATAAAGT
This sequence comes from Lissotriton vulgaris, assembly GCF_964263255.1. Classification (NCBI taxonomy): domain Eukaryota; kingdom Metazoa; phylum Chordata; class Amphibia; order Caudata; family Salamandridae; genus Lissotriton; species Lissotriton vulgaris. Next base: position 173,072,907 of record NC_141695.1, read on the forward strand.
AAGATGCATGGTATTTAAAAGTTTAATGGTAAACATGTCCCTACAGTGAAAAGGCCCTAAAAGCTATTTTAACTGTAGTAGGGCTGGCTGCTCCATTGGAAAGCACCGAGGTACACTGTTAAATTTAGTGATGTTATCTCAGCTAGAAAGCGGCTGCAAATATTATTTTTTGTCTATTTTTAATATTGATTACAAGCCCAATACACTAATGAAGTCAGACTTGTAATAACTATTTTGGAAAAAAAACGTTTTGAAAGTTAAGTTTTCAATGTCTAAAGCCTCTGAAAGCCCCATTTGCATGAGCCCAACTGTTAAACAGCAGCTCAACAGCTCCCTTGATGAGCTGTGAAATTGCTCCCAGAGCTGAGATTGAGGCCTTGGGCATGGTAAATGTCCATCTGGAGGACCATGGGGTTGTGCTCTGGAACGTACTTATCTTCCAAGAGGCATACTAATGAACAGGCACATTTTAGCATACACCTGGGCAGGGCCTTCATTGTTTCACCAGCCAAGCAGGCTATATTCACAGTGGTAGATGAGCGGCCCCCAAAACTGGCTTATTGTGACCATAGAAGAGGGGTTGCTCATTCCCCTGGCCCCTAATTTTGAATGGGCACAAAGGCTCAATACAAGGAGATAAGGATTTACTGTCTTGGATTTCGGCAACTGTCCAGTTGACCAGTGCCAACAAGACACTATCATACACCCCTAAGGTTTTTCAAGGGGGCAATAAACACAAAACGCCTTGCCTAAAAACAAATCTGTGAGATTGCATGTAACAAAATGCACCTGCAAGCTTTAACAGAACGCAATAACAATTCAACCTTACAGGCCTATTAGCTTTAACATGTGCTCCATAATAAATAAATCAAGTGTGTTAGGCATTAGCTTTCCTACAAGGTAACCATCAGAAAATTGCAAATATATCCAAAATTACAGCCATCTAAAACAAAATCTATATAAACCGATCAAGGATTATCTTTAATGCAAATCACCTGTCTCCACAATTTTGTCAAATCAGTCACCAACACCAAATCCCTTGCCTACTACTGTTATCTGTGAAAATCTGCGTAAGAAAATGATTGCCTAAAGGCTTTAGAGCAGTGTTATAACCATGTCCCATTAGAGACGTATTGATTTTAACAAATGCTTTTCACAATAATAAACCAGGGCTACTGCCTTTGTCATAACATTTTATAATAAATGGATTAGGCATATTGCATCTAACAAAACTTTTCCCAGTGAACAAATCAGGCCTACAGTCTTCATTTGGCTTCACACCATAACTAGCAGCGTGCAAAAGCTGATAACCAGTGTGTAAATTGTTATACAACTACTTATGTGATTAAAAACATCTGTTGATTCTCTCTCACAGTTGTCAACTTCATTGAAAAATTTCATAGACCGCCACAGAGGATTCTGGTACTTGCAGTTTTTCTAAGCATGTGCAGGCTAAAAGCAGGGCCACTGGAATTATGCTATTTGCGTTTGCAACAGTTTCTGTGTCCATATGGATTTTACGCATTTGCCTCATAATCCATCATTTGCTACAAAGTCTGTAGAGTTTAACATAAAAAAATAGTTTTCTAGGTTGAATAGATCATATGTTACTCGAAATATGGAGCCTCATGTTGTCACACAGTGGAAGGCCTTTAGCAAAGGCTGACTGCCCCCCTTTCTGTTGCTTATTTCTGTATTTGTGTGTTGAGGTGATATGAAAGAGGTGATCCCTCTGTACAGACGGTGTTTAGTGGCCCTGAGTATAAGGCAATAGAAATGTGATACTCCTCTGTGTAACCCATCTCTTACTTTGAATGAAATACCCTGGAAAGAGAATTACCTCAGTGGTAGGACTGTGAGGATTACATTTACTGATCATGTTTGAAACTATGAAAATCTGCAACAATGAAAATCAGAGGAGCTTCGAGTCACACTTTAACTTAGGAGCCACCAGATATGACCCAGCAGACCTGGGCCCTGGCGCCTCTGCACCTGCTGCACAATTTCTGCCCATGCCGTCCTTTCAAGCAAGAGGAGTTTCAGCAGAGAAAATACACAGCCTTGTCAGCTTGTGAGATTTATTTATTTATTTAGTGTGTTTTGGTGTCGCGCACAGCTACCCCAACGGGGTGTCCCGGCGCTCCTGTGTAACTACATGCAGACCTTAGATGGGTATTTGAAGCAGAAGTCAATCAGCAGAATAGGTGAGTTTAAAACAAAGAGTGGCTAAAACTGATAGCCTTAATTTAGTTATAAAGTTTTAGCCTCTTGGATGTTACTGATGGCTGACACCTCAGGGAATGGTCAATGTGTGCCTCAACTTTTGAAGTATTTTAAGGTCTGGAAACGGTTACAGTTCCCGAGGTATTTCTCAGATAGAACTTTGGGCTTCAGTGAAGGCTCTGGGGCTCCTCTCCTGCAGCTTCAGGACTGCCTTTAACTCTCGCTGTTTACACTTCCTCGATTAGCAGTTTTAAAGACAAAAACACATCTTTAAAAATGCACTCAACAGCGCAGCTTCATCACTATAGCAGTGTTACAAAGGCTCTAATTAGGTACTTTACAAATGCAGAGGAATCCTTTGGGGTGCACGATGTGTGTAGGTTTCTGTGGGGAGAGAAAGTAAGGGTCATATTGATTAAGGATTTGTGTTGCCCTTGCGTCACACATGGTGACACAATGCAGCACAGTTCCTTAATTCAGATTTACAAAGCCACACAAGGGAGATTTGCGCTGCCTAGCATGGCTTTGCAAAGAAATCTAATGCATCGCAGCTACCTGCTGTGTTATGTTACCTTTTGAGCTGGGAGGTATTTCATGGGTGGAGCATGAACTTTCCTGTGCAACCACCCATGGATTTGAAACAATTCCAAATTTACACACGTTTGTATATATGGGATTGCATCAAATCAGTATGCATCCCATATGTTGGCGTACTGAGGAGAAAAATATTTTTTTCTCCGTATTTCCTCTTTCTATGCATGATGTCTCTAATGATTGTTTTTTTGTGCAGAAAGTTGTCCCTTCCTGCACAAAAATAATCATGCCCGTAACTTGGTACTATGGTACAAGGGTGCTTGCGGTTGAACCAGACAGCACCGAGTGAGCCATTCATAAGGAGTGAGCAGATACGCTCCACATCTTTGCAAATTTGGAGCATTCCTGCTCTCTCCCTTTCATGCTACGCGGCGAGTTCTCTTGCTGAGCCACGTTGCATGAAATAATAATAAATGTGCCCTGAAGTCTGAACATGAAACTTGCAACCATTTCAAAACTGGTTTCTATATCTGACCCATGCTCTATTGTGGTCGGCCTTAAATTGTGCTTATGTGCTGGTCAAACGCAACCAGATGACCACAGTTGGCTCTTTACACTTTTTGGGGCTAGTTTCATATTTAACATTTAAAATTCATATCTCCAGTTTCCCTTATTGAATGTTTGTCATGTTTGTGTTATTTTATTTAGTAAAGGTACTTTATTTTTTTAAATTGGTGTTTCATTGTTTCTGCGTTGTGTTTGACTTTATTACTGTTTTGGTGCTGCACACATACTTTACACATCGCTTTTAAGTCAAACCCAATCTGCTCTTTACCTTAGTTACCAGGGAGTTGAACTCAGGTTTATTTAGTGTACATTCGTGGTTAACTCTGACAAGTATTGTGGTTAGTACTTGGAATTGGTACTCACCCCCTCTACTAGAGATTTGTGGAGTTTGAGTGGAGCCCAACGTGAGTTAGAATTTGTAATATAGTAGAAATATAGAGACATTTTGTTCTTACCTGGGCTATCCCTGAGATTCCCTGAATCGGTGATGACGTATAGTAGATCAAGGTGAATGGTGGCACGTTTATACTAATCAATGGAGATCATTATCAACCCGCATCTTAGAAAGCTTCTCTTTTACCTCTCACCTCTCACCTTGCCTCTTTTTACAGGTTCTCTAGGGTAAGTACCTTCAGACTGAATGCACAAAGTCTGCAAGCTCCTGCCCCGTTGATGAAATCCCCACTCCACTAGTGCAAGAGACAGATTGTGTATTTGCCTACATTGATCAAAACCTAAGTATACTACAAGGCTTGTATCTTCCTACATGAAGTTCCTGGTCCTCTTAATTATAGTGGGCTCACTTCTCTTCATTGTAGGATGGAGAAATAGTGTGGCCTCCATAAGTGAAAGAAGAATAGGTGCCTAGCCTAGAAAGTGGGTGGTATAGTAATCATGTGCTTAAAGGAGTCATGTATGATATGTGTGTGTGATTTAGCTCAGGTGAAATCTATATCTCAGTTCTGAAAAGTTCGGACTTATTGTTTTACGCATGCAGAGATCTCCAGTACCTTGGGATGCTTCTTGGAGTCACTTGTTGTAACTTAACAGTCATAGGAATCTGCACTCTCCATGTAATTGTTGGAAAATTGCAACCCTATTACTCAGAGGATATGTCTGGCTGGGAATGGTGAATACCATGGCTGCAGTGATTTCTGCCTTCATCCCTCCTGTATTCTGAATTTCGTTTTGTTGGCTTTGGGACTCTGTGCACTTTACCAAACCAGAGCTAAAGTGTGCGTTCTCTCTCCCTTAAACATTGTAAAATTGCCCTACTACTGATTGGTACATTAAATGTACTTGCAAGTTCCTAGGAACGTGGTACTACATGTATCTAGAGCTTCTAACTTCACTGCTACTAGTGGGCCCTCATTGTGCCAACCACTAAAGTAGCAAACAGCCACCTTCACCTGGAAAAAAAACCCTCTGCTGGATTTAAAGGTTCTTCTTTATTACAATCTATAATGTATTTCAAATTGCACAACATTTACACGATTGCGTTTCTACTTTAGCAAGAAGCAAATATTCTGGTGTTTCATCATCTCATGATGTTATGATGAAGGATCTTCAATTACATCTTATCCCATCGAGGATAATTCGACCAGCCATAAAACCAATAATCCACCAGGGATGGTTTGCCATCGATTCAATGTTGATATGCACCCAGTAATTAAAGTGTATCACATCTTAAGTTCATTTGCTGTACAACACAACTCCATTGACACAGAACCATCAGGTTGAGGTGTCATTTAATTTTCATATGTTTTTTATTCTTCTTCTATATGATTTCACACGAGTGAGGCATTATGCGTGTTCATTTTAGGTAACAAGCAGTGAATAATATATTAGCCTATTGCAGGAAGTTAGATACATTTAGACAAGATTTGGATTTGTGTCATAGCAAGAATTTGGAAAGATTAAACGTTATAGTACCAATACTAACTCCTTGAGGAAGACCCACTGGTGATGAAGCGTGTAAGCTGGCATTGAAATTGTTGAATGTCTCTAACTTTTAATAACATTTAGGCAAAAAAAGACAAACAAAAAATATATGAAAACTTGTAGTGTAGTTCCTATATTCCCAATATTGGAACAACATATACTGTGGTTTAGACGTAGGACTGAGTTCGACTAGGTCTCTATCGTATATATTAAACTTAATTGTGAGTGCCAGCTAGCTCAGAGGTCACTAGAAACTTTCTCGAATAAACAAGAAGGGATTATTTTCTGACAACCACATAAACATGACAACTTTGTTTCCCAAGAATAAGAAATCAATCTCTAGAGTCGCGGAAACAATAGATAGCTATTTTACTCAGTCAATCGTGCATGCTTCGTTTCACCAGAGGTGCCGAGAAAATAGAGAAACAGGAGTTTTCAATGAAAAGTATTTATTGAACAGTCTTCTTTCCCAAGCATAAGAAATGTACTGCTACAATCGTAATACTGGTTATAAAGTACAGGTATATAATACGAAAAGTATTATAAAGTAGTACTGTAAAAGCATGATATGGTTTCTAAGCCATAAATTGCCTAAAACGTATACAATACATACAGTATTAAAATAATGACTAAAAGTGCTCAACTGGTGCTTCTAAAATACGCCTACCCTGGTGTACCTAACCTAAGTCAAGTACAAGGGAAGAAGTAAGTGAGGAGTAGGTTAAGTTTAGTAGTTCTCTGCCAAAGATCTATCCAAGAATTCTCTAAGGGTCTAATCAGCTCCGTACCTTGGTTTAGAATGAAGGAGGTCTTGTATCTCTTTCTTAGGACTTGATTTCCAGCAACCTGCAAGGGTAGCCTGGAAACACTGGAGCTGGATTTCTCGGCAGGAGAAAAAACAGCGTCTCTCAGTGCGTCAGCTGGAGGGTCGGCTTCCTTCGGCACTTGCTGCTGCAGGGCGTCGAGCAAGTAGTTAGTAGATCTGCTCCAAACCACTGTGTGTTTGTCTGGGCAAATCTAGGCATATTTATACTTTGAAGGTGCTGAGTTTGACGTCTGATTGGACTTAATAAGGTCATCAAAGACTCAGTTCTTCGAAAACTTAATGATTTCCTAGATAAATTAGTATTCAGGCAAGGGGATGTCCCTAGCTGCTGAAGGCGGGTTTTTCTAAGAAATCGTTGTTGATTCTTGGAACTTAGTGGAAGTAGCCATGCCGTATTTGGGCTGCATAGGCTCAGTCTAAATATGGTAATGATTTCTCTGCCTATATAAGGTTTGGATAATGTATACCTGTATAAGGGAATGAATCAGGAAAATTTACACTAGGGTCCTAGATTCATTTACAACTCCCACTCCATGATTTTAGGTTCAATAAAACTAAACGTATAAGTACTGAACATAACTAAAGCTAGTGTTTACAATCCCACCCAAAATACAAAATACAAATTGCATTTGAAAAGGCTTGTTTAAATGAAACCAGTAAAGACTTGTATGAACAACCAGCTCTCTATAGACATGAAGCATAGTGTGAGAGAATACATTGTATCATTCATAAAATATCAAATTAAATTCATGAAATTTCTCTGTTTACAGTTTACAGAAAAAAAAATCGAGATAATCCCATATCATAAAATTAAAACCTGTTTTTGTTATGATGATTAGGCCAAATATTGTCATTTAGGAAGTTTTCAAAAGAAATCTTGTTCTCTAAGAATAGTTCTACTTTATGAAGATTATCCTGGGCCAAAAGTTCTATTTTGGAAAATTTTCAAATTTTTATCGTAGAAAAGTTCTCAAGTCGGATGGTTTGTTTTTAAACAATGAAGGCCGAATTTCAGAGTTCATGGAATGCTGTGTGCATGAATCAAAAGTTATTCTCGGTGTCAGGAGAAAACAACAGATGGTCTAGGCTGGCAAAGAAACCGTCTACCATAGTAGGCGAAAGTGGAACCACCTTGACCTGAATACGTATAAAGCCGCACGTCGACAGTATCATACCCTGATAAAAACCACAAAAAACAATTATTACACGGAAGCCATTAACAATAATAATAACAAACAAAAATAAATTTTTAAGATAGTAAATACTTTTATTAATCCCAAAAACATGCAGAGAGAAATCGTCCCTCCCAAAGGCTCTGCAATAGCACAGCCGATTTCTTTGAAGAAAAAATCCATACCCTTATCAAAGATTCCCCCCACCCCCGGTGTTACTGAATGAAAAAGGGGTTTTTAGGACAGGGACAGTTTTCACCAGCATGAATATGTTTTCTCCGATTAACCTAAAGGAAACACGGAAAGCCATTTTGGCCATCAAATCAGGCTCCCCGTTTGACCCCTGCCCGCCCCTGGTTCTACAGTCCATGGTGGACATTGTCAACCCCACCATTAACAATATAATTAATTCCTCACTTGACCAAGCCTCAATTCCGGTAGAATGGAAATTAGCGGCGGTAAAACTCTTACAAAAAAAGCAGCTAGCGGACCCTACAACTCTTTCGAATCTACGACCTATCTCGCTTCTTCCAACTCTCTGTAAATTAACTGAGAAAAAGGAAAACAACGCCTGGCACCCAAATCAGGCAGGTTTTAGGGCCCAACATTCCACAGAGTCAGCCCTTCTTTTTACCACGGAAACATTGCGAGCTGCAATGGACCAGGGCAAGAAGGCCATCCTGGTGCTATTGGACCTGTCCGCGGCTTTTGATACGGTCTCGCATACCATCCTTGTAGACCGTCTAGCCGCGGCTGGTATAACAGGAAATGTATAGGGCTGGATCAAAAACTTCCTGGCAAACAGGCGGCAAGTGATCACATTAGGCCATTTAATTTCAGAGGAATAAAATCTTACCTCAGGGGTACCGCAGGGCCACTGCTTGAGCCCTACACTTTTTAACTAATATATGGCCCCCCTGATTGCACTGATATCATCCTTCAAGATCAACACCATCTCGTATGCGGATGATACGCAGCTCATCCTGGCGCTGGATGACGACACAACAGAGGCTGAAGTAAACCTAAAAAGCTGCCTCACAGCCACCTTTGAATGGATGAGCAATAACCATCTGAGGTGCAACTCAGGGAAAACTGAAATTCTGCCCTATGGCCAACATAATCATTTCAGCCCCAAACAATGGTGGCCCGAAGATGCCACTGTCTCCCCAAATACTATTAATGCAGCTAGAAATCTAGTGATCAAGTTCGATGCCACTTTATCCTTCAAACAACAGGCCCTTGTCGTGGCAGGAACCTGTTTTAGCATCATAAAGGGCCTGAGGATTTTTTTTTGATCTATTACCACTCTCAGCTCGAAAAATTTCTCTGACATCTATCAAACATGATGACGCTGAGACAGGTTCTTATGGTTTCCAATTTCATCTTTTATAATTTTTATAGAGAATTTGTGCCAGTACCCAGGATAACGCAGACTGCATGAGAATTGAGGTAAGAGGGTCGCTGCCCTGGCTTCAGAGTGTGAGTGGACATCCAATTGTCTCCAGACAACAAAGTAAGACAAGGTCTCTCTTATGTTTTACAGAACTATTTGAGGTCCTGAAGAGAGTTCCTTCATCAAGGAACTCGAAACGCGTCGATCATCATTCTTTGCTAGGCCAATCGAAATTTTTTCTTAAAAACATATGTTAATGTCACGATATGTATAGATGGCCTTTTGTAGAAATTTGTAAATGCTTTGCTAAAGGTTGTTCCAAATAGGACCACTGATTAACACTTTGTAAATTGTATTGTACTGTATTGTATTAATGAAGTGATTCAAGATATCTTTTTAGTCAGTTGTTTTTTTGTTTTTGTTTTTTGTTTCTCTAATTCTTTCTTTACTTGTGTGAAAGTGTTGGTATGGGTGAGCAAGTTTGAGTGTGTTTGTAAGAGCGCAAGACATGGTGTAAGAGTGTTTGACATCACAAACTTTGTTAGAAATATCAACTCTTTGATAGGTCTCTCTCCCTTTTCCTTATTTTATTTTTAGTTAGGATGATGGATTTAAAAAAGGTCGTGAAAATAATATGACTTTATCCAATGTTTGAAATAAATTGATTAATTCAAACAGAAAAAGTCGGTCCGAAGAACTAGTTTTATTATGGATAATACAGCATGTCTTGAACTGAATACGTTGGCGGATAGGGAGCCAGTGTAATTCCGTAAGAAGGGGAAGAGAAGGGGTTCGGGGTGGAGCGTTGAGAACCAACTGAGCCGCCGTATTCTGCACCACCTGCAATTTGTTGAGGAGGGCTCCATTAGCTGACAGCAGTAGGCCATTGCAATAGACTAGGTGATTTAAAACCATCGCCTGAACTATGGTTTTTCTTGTGTGATCCGGGAGTAGGGGAAAAACTCGGCGTAGCATGCTGATAACGTGAAAACAGGAGCCCGCAGTTAGATTGATGTGATCTTTCATATTGAGATCGCGATCAAGGCGAACCCCCAGGTTTTTAACTGAGAATTTGGGCAAAGGGGGGAGTCCCAGGTCTGTGGGCCACCAGTCCGGTGTCCATAAGAGGGGGGCTTCTCCCATAAGCAGGACCTCTGTTTTGTCTACATTGCACTGTAAAAAGTTGATAAACCCAAACGACCTCATGAGGTTGGCCAAGGGAGCAACGTAGATGTTAAAAAGAGTAGGGCTCAGACATGAGCCCTGAGGTACTCCTTGGTCATACCCAATGGCTCAGACTGATAGGGACCTAGTTTGACAATTTGGAAGTGGTCCGTTAGAAAGCTCTTCATCCATGCCAGAGCTGAATCTCTTAAACCTGCCTCCTCCAACCTTCTTAGCAAAACATTATGGGAGATCGTGTTGAACGCGGAGGAGAGGTCCAACAGCACCAGAATCGCCTGTAGTGTCTCATATCTCACCCTCAGTTAGACTTGCTGGTGAGACCTCAATGAATGCCGTCATCAGAATTGGCAGCCGTTGGGGACAACACAATGCATGAGTCGTTACTGGACCTAGCAAGGCGTCGACATCCGATGGCAGGACTGATGGAAGTGTAAGGCAAATGTCCAACACGCATTCTTCTCCGCAAAGCAGGCATCGTAGAACAAGTAAGATGCAATCTTGCCAGATTGGTCTGAACGATAGAAACCAAGTTGTGTTCAGATCTCTTAAACAAGCCAAGCTAAGAATCTGTGTAATTCTCTCACGATACCTCATGGCCAAGAGGCATTGTTCCATGGTATTCTGGGTATCACTGGTGACCGGACTTGCCATATCGGAACAGAAGGAATAAAAATAGAATTCCTGCTACGAATCCCAAAATGACAGGCAAACCGCCGAACACAGAGTGCACCAAATTTGGAAAAATGCTGAGGACTGCTTCAAATGGTGTTAACAGTCCCGAAAAAATTGTCTTAAATACATGTGTGATGCCACTGGTATCAGACATATTTGAGATTTGACTTAACATTTCTGCGAAATGTACTGGGAAATTTGTTGATAATAATGCATGTATCTCTACAGAAGTCCTTGCAACTTGCAGATCATACGTTTCTTTAGACAAGGTCAGCTGCAGAGTTTTTTGCAAAAGAATGACTTTCATTCTGCTTAAAGTATCAATTCCTATAGAAGAGATATTCAGTGAAGGCCATAACTCCGTCTTCCTGTCTGTCTTGCTCTTTGGATACAATACTTGCATACAACAAGTGACCCTGGATGACGCACTAACGAGATAAGTATTTCCTGGCGACATGCTACAACAGTTGTGGTCATTGAGCATAACGTAGCTGCCATTGGATAGCTGCCTGAAAATTGGTTCTATCACTGTGGAGGGTGTACTGTGCAGGGTGCAAGAGAGGTTATTTGCAGAACCGTCGCAGGCTCCGTGTAAATTAATACCTTTGCACAAAAGTGTACCACTTAGTGAGTTTTTACAATTCTTTCCACTAAGCAATACCTCTTTCCCCTTGTTCCAACATTTGTGTGTGTAAGGTAAAGTCCAGGTTGACTTAATGTATTCTTTACCCAACCTTTCATACAGGCCCACTGGTATATGCTGTAGACAATACTGAAATTGGAAAATCGTCACTGGTATCGTAATGGTGCCATGTATTATCCATTCAATGACAGGCTTCTCAGAAACTGTCAATGGTAATCTTTCCAGTTTTTCAATGCTCAGCACCGTATAGTCTGCTCCTTTTTGTGCCAAAGAGATTTGTTTATCTGTAAGGTTAAATACAGAAAACAATGACGTTGTGTTCATTACATGCCATGGCACGTAGCCTGAACGAAGATTTTGTAACGTCCACCCTAGCTGCATTATAGAACGTAATTGAGACTGGCCATGTTGTAACATTAGCAAGTCCTGCTCTATTATGTCAATTGCAGAGGATACAATGATGTCCAAAGAATATATTCTGGAGGACAGAGTCGTTAACCCATTGTCCACTACAGAGATAGCTTTCTCTAAATTAATATGATACATTTCTCGTATTCTTTCTGCAGTTTCTATTTGTGTTATTTTCCAAGCTACTTTGTACGCAGCGTATATTCCGGTGTTTATGAAAAGTTTTTCACGTGGTTTGCGAGGCCTCATTAAGAAATCTCGCAAATCATTGCCTTCTTTAAGTAAAGATAAGTGGTGTTTGATTTCTGGAAGTGTGGATGTCTGTAGCCACTGAAGGCATAGTTTTCCTACACTGTATGTTGTTACTATCCCTGGATGTTGTCTCTGGGAATATCTTTGATCTGGCTTGTTCATTTTGAACCGCTGTGTTTTGTTCAGGAATCTATCATGACAGTTATTAGTGTCTGTGGGCCAGATTAACAATTTTCTGCAATCAGGATTAGTTCTGTTGTGTTTTGAAATATATGGTACGTCTACCTTCTTTTCTGTAGTATCGTTACTCTCAAATGTGGGTTTAGGTATAGACGGTTTATTTAAATCTTTTATCTTAGCCAGGCCAAGACAAGAAGTTTGTTGAACAGTGTCATTTGAAAACATTATTTGTTCTGGTATAATGCAGGCTCTGAACAGGACTTCTAAACCTTGCACCTGCCAGTTTTTCGTGCCCCAGACAGTTTTTGTCTCGATGTTGTCTTTCCAAAAGTCAAAACTTAATGTAGACAGCTGAGCATAAAAGTTTGCAGAATAAATTTATTTAGTATTGGTCAACATTGTTTTCATTCCTGTCTTATTTACATTTTTGAAATAAAACATTTCTGGATTTGTAACATTAACCCCTGAGAAGTACGGAAACTTTTCATTAAATGTTTTTGAGCTGCCCTTTGGCGGCGTTGGACAATATCCCCATTGATTATATGTAAAGACATTCCTAGGGTTTGCAGATTTATGCAAATAATGGTGACCATAATGATTAAAACAATACATTTGTTCATAATCTGATGAACCTTCTAAGAAATCATGTTCTGTAAATTTTGCGTACATTTCTAAATCTGACATCATATTATTAATAGTCTCAAAGTCCTAATCATCAGAAAAAGTGCTGGGTGATATAAAGTCACTCAAAGAAACCTTGAGCTATCTTCAGCAGCTCCACCGGGCCATAGATATCATAATCAGTTCTGTCCCATGCTATACCACCAGATATATGAACGGCTGTGATGTTCACTGATGACAGGTCTCTTTTTTTATGATGCGATGAATTGTGAGGTTTCAGGACCAAGTTGATTTTCTGACTTGCTGTGTCCATTGTACTGTATTTTCCATCTATCTTTTTTCCCAAGCTTACAACCAGAATGAGCCAGAGCAGGAGGAAAAGTTCACCTAACACAATCCAAAATTCAATCCATGGTGAAACCAGATATGTTTTTTCAAGTTGATGAAAGAGTTTTGTTATTTTTTCTTTGAAAGTTTTATTTGCTGGCGTTTCTTCAGGTTCACTGGGATCCTCAGAAAATGTATCAAAGATGATGAAATAGCCTGAGGCAGTTCTGTCAATTGTTGGAATTGCATCAGGATTGTTATTAATCTTTGGAGTTGCTTCTTCCTTTGTCATATTGGTATAGTCAGATACTACATCATTGTAGACAGGTGTTTCTTGACGAACTGTTATTTGGGTCTCAAGAGGCACAAGTTCCATGGCTTTTTTACATAGTCCTTCTTTTCTTACTGCAGGTTTATCAAAGGTGATAAGTCTTTCAGTTTGAACCTCTTGGATAGTAGCAAGATTTGATCTTCTGCTACATCTTGGGAGTCCACTGGGCCTACTACTTATTATTGGCCACATGTTGTGGTTTGATGGACACAACTCTGTTCTCCCTTTTACCAGCAAGGGGCGGTAATATTACTGATCTTGTTCGTTGGATTGCCAAGACAGGTACTGCTTTTCTGTAAGAAGGCCCAAATTCCTTCTTCACCGCTATCTTTTCCCTGACTACATTCACAACCTATGGAATCCAGACAGGTCTTGCTGGGACAGGTGGTTTTTCTTCAGTGGTCGTTGACTTCTGTATTGTGTTACTCAGACTTCTTCTTGTTTCATTTAAGTCCTATAAGACAGCCAAACAATCTTTGACATCAAAGGGTTTTTGTTCCACCACTGAAGTTTGACAATCGAGGTCTTTGATTAACATTCTAGTACCAAATAGTAATTCATATGAAGTGATTCCACCCTGAAAATTTCTTGGCAGATTATTAAGACTACGTTGGACACTTATTAGATGTTTTACCCACCCATAACCCAAACCTAATACCTTAGCTGTTATGGATTGCTTTATGTCACAGTTTTTTCTTTCCACTACCGCATTACCCTCAGGATGGAAGGGACTAGAATACCGCAATGCAACGCCCAAGCTAGCAATGGCCTCCTTGAAAACTCGAGAGCTAAACGCAGGACCCTGGTCAGAATGTAGCGTGCCGATTGCGTATGTGCCGATAAAGACTCGCATATCCTTTATAACAGTTCTGGGGTCAGCCGAGCGCTGGGGCCACATCCAAATAAATCTTGTCCTAGTTGTTGTTGGACCGCATCTGTCCATGATGACGTCTGCGTGTAGATAGTCTAATGCTGTCTAACAAAGGCATCTGAACTGGGCTAGCTACACTGTAGTCAGGTATCTGATAGTTGTCAAAGCTATGGTATCTGTAACAGGTATCACAGTTGATTCCTAATTCGTAAACTTGGATGCTCATTCCTGGCCACCGGTACATCTCTTCTAATTCTTTTAGAGATTTCAAGATCACTTGATGTGTCAGTCTCTCTCCCATATGTGCTTCTTGAACCAAGTAAGCTCTCCGCTTCCTGTTTGGAATTACTAGGTCCCCCACTCCAGGGATTCGAGCAAAAGAAATGGAGTTTGCATCAATTATTTATGTATATGTGAGTGGATAGTTCAGAGATAACTCTGCATGATTGCCTTCCATTGAGGCTTTTACTGCTAATAACGTTTCACCGTCTATTACTCTTTTTGAGTGAGCGATTGTAGCTACGGAAGTCCCTTGCATAGCTGCCTTTGCGGCTTCATCAGCCAATGAATTCTCTGCAACGTAAACGCCATCACGCTGATGACTCAGTGTATGAATCACGTGAGTCTTTTGTAGTTCTTTCTGTAAAAGAACTACTTGTTCCCAAAGCTTCTTGTGCTTGATTGTGCCACCTTTTGAATTTTTGAAACCATTTCGAACCCAGGTCTGCAAGTGTTCGTTGTAAGATTCAATGCAGAAATACGAATTGCACACTATGAGTGTGGGGAATTCGCGATCGGTATTTTCAAGCGCCATCGTGAAAGCCTGTAGTTCAGCTCGCTGAGCTGTATAGTCTCTGACTGATTGAGTTTTTGTGACCATAGGTCTGAATTTGCATTCGCGCCAGCGACATTTAACAATCGTGCACGCAGCACTATAGGCTTGTTTACCCCCAATTGCGGGCTGTGTAGATCTGTCTGTATAGATTATACAGCCGTAATTTTCCAGAGGCAGAATTTCAGGCGCCAGAGGACATTCGTATTCGCAATGTAGGAATTCTTGTGTCTTCAAATAGGGGTCAAAGACATATTCAACGTCTGTTGCAGCAAGAGAGTTCACCCATTGTATCCACCTTGGATGTAAAGCCTTAGCATTTGGAATGCTTGCCTTTGTCACTACTTCTAAAGCAGGTACAGGTGTAACGATCATTATGCGTTTACCCTGTGCGAGAGCTCTCTCCTTTGCTACTGCAGTTTGAACCGCCGTCAGAATTTTTTCTGTAGAATGTAATTTTATTTCAGCTTGTGTGTACAAGTGTGATTTGTAAGCAATTGGTACCTTTTCACCTTCATTAAAGGTCAGGTATGTGAATCCGTATCTCCCTGGGATGATTCGGATCACAAGGTTGCGCACATTGTCGCGTACCTCTAACTGTGTTTTTGCTAACATGTCTGTTTGCACTGAACGCAAAATTTCTGTGTGCGTTTGAGTCCAATTAGTTGGTCTGAAATCAGGTTTGATAAATTTGTAGAGAGGTTTAACCCTTTCTGCGTAATTCAGAATGTAAGTTCTTCCAAAATTCAGGAAACCTAGAATTGACTGTAAGTTTTTCAGCGTTTTTGGAGGTTGGAGCAGCGCACATTTCTCTAGAAAGTTAGCTGCCAGGCTTTTGCCTTCACTTGATAACTCGTAGCCTAAAAATAGGATGTTGAGGTGGGCAATTCATGATTTCTTAAAATTGAATTTATACCCTTCAGATGCAAACCCAAGTATTATGGTCTTCACTCTTTTCAAGTGCACGTCCAAATCATTGTCTGTAAGATAGATGTCATCGACATAAGGTAATGCCTCATCATCATACATTTGTAGTAACTCTGTTACTCTGGCTGAAAATAACCCTGGACTATTCTTGAATCCCTGGGGGAGACGGCAAAATTGTTGCTGTGTCCCCATAATTGAGAAAGCGGTCAAATGCCTGCTTTCAGGTGCAATATTTTGACAGAAAAACCCACTTAAATATCTAATGTGTTTTTTATTTTTTTCCGCACAATGTTATTCATCAGTGCTGCACTATGTGCATTTTGTACTGCAAATGTTTTGCAACAGGAGTTTAGATGTCTGTAATCCAATACTAGATGATATGAATTGTCTGGTTTGGAGACAGGAAACAAAGGATTGCTCATTGATGAGGTGCATGTTTCAATCACCCCTTGGTATTCAAGTTGATTTAAAATCTCCCTGACTAGTTTTGTAGCTTCTTGATTAGCTGGGTACTGCCTCTGAGCAGTAGGTTGAATTTTTAACTGGATTTTATGGTGAGGAGAGTCCTCATCCCATCCTGCATGAATTTTATATAATGCCGGAGCTTGAGATACTGCCCATTTCCTAGCATATGTGTATTTTTTATGAATTGGAATGTGATTTGAGAAGGCTGGCATGATTATCTCTTCGCCATGTGGGCACTCTCTGACAAATTCAGGTGGCCAGTCTTGTTCAGCTAGAAGAATTAATGTCATAGCCCTTAGAGAGCTTCTCCCAAAAGAGTGCACTTATTTTTCTAGTTATACCCCCCTCCATCCGGAGTGTTACTTCATATCACTTGTGGGGTACACTAACCCTGGTTTCGGCAGTTTCAACTTGAATGCATTCATTCAAGTCCACTGTCTCCAGATGATCCATCAGGATCCTGCGAACTATGGTGACTTCTGCTGCGCTTTCTAGCATTGTCTGAGCCCACACCCCGTTCTTGAGTTGTGTCCTCAAGATCCTAGGCATGTCTGATCTTTATGCTTGCTACCTTATTTTTGGTGAATTGAGTTTTCTTTTTTTTTGGAACGTGCTGTTCTACTTTGGACTTCACGCGTTCCTCTTTCTGTTCTGATCGTCCTCTCCTCTCGGATTTCTACGAGGAAGTCTGAAAGGTACGAGAGGAACATGTATCAGTATCTTTCAGGTTCTCTTAAAGTATCCCTATTTCTAAGGTTATACCTTTTTTCAGAGGACTCCCGATGGGCAGACCTACCTCCCCTTTGGGGAGATCTTCCTCTGGACTGAGAACGTTTCTCTTTAGGAAGTGTCTGTTTAGTATTTTCCCACTTCTTCATAGGAGTAGTGAGATTATTTGTAATAAACACCTTTTCAGAATTTTCTGTTAATTTGGGTTTTATAGGTTTCCCACCCAAGCTATCTCTTCTTAGTTCTTCATATGATTTTTCAATAATTCTTACAAGCTCATATGATTGGTCTGCTCTATCTGTTTCTTTTAACTTTTGGCAGATTGCCACGGATGCTGCTTCACCTTTAATGTTAGCTAATAATATAGCTGTGACCTGTTTGAAATCTTTCAGTAATTTCATACCCAGATTTAAGGCCGGTTCTGGACCGTATTCATTTTGAATCTGTCTCAGAACGTCTGGTATTACTGCCATGGACGGTACTCAATGTGTTTTTGTGTAGATTGAAGCAATGACTGTGCCCCAAGTGTCACAGTCCTCCACATGTGGTGCTTTCCCCATTGGTAAACAGATTGTCAGAATTCTGTGTTTCTTATAAGGTGTACTATCAGGGAATACTCCCTCTATTTGAGTAATTTTCTGTGCTAACCAAAACGGAATTTGTTCCCTTTTGGCAGGCAATTTTCCAATGACTGATTGTATAGTCTGTGGTGTGATTTTATTTTTTTTTCCCCTGGTGAGGGGTGTGTTGTGGAACCCTTACAGTAGGTTGAACTGTTAAGGTCCGCATGACATATTGAACTAATTGTCTATGTATTTTAATTAACTGCTTCAGCTGGGCTAACAGTTCTCGACCTGTCATATTTTCTATGTCAGGATTTGGTGTATAGCTGGCTAGTACCGGCCATGTAGCTCCTGGTCTACCTAGTGGACCGAGCCTGGTTATGTGATTTTCATGTTTTAGGGCGCCTTTAAACCAGAGCTGATGCTCTTGCTAAGTTAATGGAATTTCAATGTCCTCATAAGGAACATATTCCTCTGGAGCTTCCTCTACTTTGTAGTTTTTGAACTCGTGTGTTCCTCCATCTGCTGGAGGAAAGTGAATCCATGAATAGAATACCTCTGTTTGCTGATATTCATGTGCCTCTATAACAAAGTTTACTTTACCACCTCTCGATAATACTCCATTATTTATGAGTTTGTAAGTTATAGTTTTTCTTACATTTACCGGGATAATTATAACATCCTGGTCATTATCCGGCCTATTTCTGTCATCTAAAACTGCTTGAGCCACAGCTGCAGTTAATTCTTCGTCGGAAAGCATTATTTAACCGACTGAAGAGTATGCAGAATAGGTTCAAGGAAACAAAGATTAGGTGCACAATATTTTGGAACACTGTATCCTTCAACGTTGAACAAACCAAAAACTAATACATAGGATTTTTGACCTACTCAGTTTTGGCAGATATCAGCCTTTCACCGGTAAACAGTCAAAATATCGAGTTTTTAATTTCGACCTACACTAATATCGAGTTGCTAATATCGATGGGACAGAATATCGATGTCCAGAATATCGATGGCCAGAATATCGACCCTAAGGTAAGTAATATCGAAATTACTAATATCGATAGCATATATATCGATGTAAGTAATTTCGATTTACTAATATGTGTTAGAAATATAAGTTAAGTATTTAAATTAATTGTTATAATATGTGTTTAATATGTTTTTATAATTTAAAAATATATAAGAGTAAATAATATGTTTTACTACCACAGCGGGTTGTGGGTTTATAGGGGAATAGGGTGGGAAGTAATTTATTTGTAATTAAATAATTATTTTTCAATTATTAATTTATTTTGCAATTAAATATTAATTGGCAATGATTTATTTTAATTGATTAATTGATTAATTAATTGATAATTTATGTATATTTTTAACTAAACTATATGTTTTAATACTGGAGCGGGTTGTGGGTTTATAGGGGAATAGGGTGGGAAGTAATTTATTTGTAATATTAATTAATTTTGGGTAAAGGGGTATTTTTAGGGTTCAGGGTCAGTTTTCAGTTTTTGGGTAAAGGGGTATTTTTAGGGTTCAGGGTCAGTTTTCAGTTTTTGGGTAAAGGGGTATTTTTAGGGTTCAGGGTCAGTTTTCAGTTTTTGGGTAAAGGGGAATTTTTAGGGTTCAGGGTCAGTTTTCAGTTTTTGGGTAAAGGGGTATTTTTAGGGTTCAGGGTCAGTTTTCAGTTTTTGGGTAAAGGGGGATTTTTAGGGTTCAGGGTCAGTTTTCAGTTTTTGGGTAAAGGGGAATTTTTAGGGTTCAGGGTCAGTTTTCAGTTTTTGGGTAAAGGGGTATTTTTAGGGTTCAGGGTCAGTTTTCAGTTTTTGGGTAAAGGGGTATTTTTAGGGTTCAGGGTCAGTTTTCAGTTTTTGGGTAAAGGGGTATTTTTTGGGTTCAGGGTCAGTTTTCAGTTCTTTGGTAAAGGGGTATTTTTAGGGTTCAGGGTCAGTTTTCAGTTCTTTGGTAAAGGGGTATTTTTAGGGTTCAGGGTCAGTTTTCAGTTTATGGGTAAAGGGGTATTTTTAGGGTTCAGGGTCAGTTTTCAGTTTTTGGGTAAAGGGGTATTTTTAGGGTTCAGGGTCAGTTTTCAGTTTTTGGGTAAAGGGGTATTTTTAGGGTTCAGGGTCAGTTTTCAGTTTTTGGGTAAAGGGGTATTTTTAGGGTTCAGGGTCAGTTTTAGGTTTTTGGGTAAAGGGGTATTTTTAGGGTTCAGGGTCAGTGTTAGGTTTTTGGGTAAAGGGGTATTTTTAGTGTTCCGGGTCAGTTTTCCCTACTGTTGCACCCACTGGAGTGGGAATAGTAATTATTGTTAAGTAATTATATATTATATATGATTCATTTTTTTTTTAATTAAATATGTATTATTACTTTTTTTTTAACAATTATTACATATATTTAAATATGTTTAAGTAATTATTATGTATTATTTACAGTTTTTTTATGTTATTTTAAATTTAAAAAAAATCGATATATTTAACAACGATATTTTTTACATCGATATTAAATTTTCGATATTTTGGTACTTACCATGTTGTACATAGGGCGTCGATATTTTTGCTATCGATATAATTACGCCGATATTTGTGTAGGTCGAAATTCTGTCTGTCGAAATTCTGTCATAGATCCCCTTTCACCCACTCCAGACATCTATTGGAGTTTTGACGGGAGAAAGGGGTCTGTGTGAAAAGCACGACTGAGTTACTCTAGTATCTAGCGTTAAATTATCACCTTACCAAACGTTTGGCGCCATGTAGTGTAGTTCATATATTCCCAGTAGGCTCTGCGCATTGGAATAACATATACTGTAGTGTAGATGTAGGACTTAGGTCGACTAGGTCTCTATCGTATATATTAAACTTAATTGTGATTGCCAGCTAGCTCAGAGGTCACTAGAAACTTTCTCGAATAAACAAGAAGTGATTAGTTTCTGACAACTGTATAAACACGAGAACTTTGTTTCCCAAGAATAAGAAATCAATCTCTAGAGTCGCAGAAACAATAGATAGCTATTTTACTCAGTCAATCGTGCATGCTTCGTTTCACCAGAGGTGCTGAGAAAATAGAGAGACAGGCGTTTTCAATAAAAAGTATTTTTTGTAACAGTCTTCTTTCTCAAGAATAAGAAATGTACTGCTATAATTGTAATACTGGTTATAAAGTACAGGGTATATAATACGAAAATTATTATAAAGTAGTACTGTAAATGCATGATATGGTTTCTAAGCCATAAATTGCCTAAAACATATAAAATACATACAGTAATAAAATAATGACTAAAAGTACTCAACTGGTGCTTCCAAAATACGCCTACCCTGGTGTACCTAACCTAAGTCTAGTACAAGGGAAGAAGTAAGTGAGGAGTAGCTTAAGTTTAGTAGTTCTATGCCAAGGATCTATCCAAGAATTCTCTAAGGGTCTAATCAGCTCCGTACCTTGGTTTAGAATGAAGGAGCTCTTGTATCTCTTTCTCAGGACTCGATTTCCCAGCAACCCGCAAGGGTAGCCTGGAAAAATTGGAGCTGGATTTCTCGCCAGGAGAAAAGACAGAGTCTTTCAGTGCATCAGCTGGAGGGTTAGCTTCCTTCGGCACTTGCTGCTGCAGGGTGTCGGGCAAGTAGTTTGTCGATCTGCTCCAAACCACTGTGTGTTTGTCTGGGCAAATCTAGGCATATTTATACTTTGAAGGTGCTGAGTTTGACGTGTGATTAGACTTAATAACGTCATCAAAGACTCCGTTCTTTGAAAACTCCATGATTTCCTAGATAAATTAGTATTCAGGCAAGGGGATGTCCCTAGCTGATGAAGGCGGGTTTTTCTAAGAAATCGTTGTTGATTCTTGGAACTTAGTGGAAGTTGCCTTGCCGTATTTGGGCTGCATAGGCTCAGTGTAAATATGGTAATGATTTCTATGCCTGTATAAGGTTTGGATAATGTATAGCTATATAAGGGCATGAATCGGGAAAATTTACACTAGGGTCCTAGATTCATTTACAACAAACTGAATGGCATCTCGACCGGAAGTTTATGTGACCATTGAGCTACGTTGTACAGCAAATTATTTTAAAATCATGATACACTTACATTTTTGGCAGACTGCCTGAGGCAGTTCTGTCAATTCTGTCAATTGTTGGAATTGCATCAGGATTGTTATTAATCTTTGGAGTTGCTTCTTCCTTTGTCATATTGGTATAGTCAGATACTACATCATTGTAGACAGGTGTTTCTTGACGAACTGTTATTTGGGTCTCAAGAGGCACAAGTTCCATGGCTTTTTTACATAGTCCTTCTTTTCTTACTGCAGGTTTATCAAAGGTGATAAGTCTTTCAGTTTGAACCTCTTGGATAGTAGCAAGATTTGATCTTCTGCTACATCTTGGGAGTCCACTGGGCCTACTACTTATTATTGGCCACATGTTGTGGTTTGATGGACACAACTCTGTTCTCCCTTTTACCAGCAAGGGGCGGTAATATTACTGATCTTGTTCGTTGGATTGCCAAGACAGGTACTGCTTTTCTGTAAGAAGGCCCAAATTCCTTCTTCACCGCTATCTTTTCCCTGACTACATTCACAACCTATGGAATCCAGACAGGTCTTGCTGGGACAGGTGGTTTTTCTTCAGTGGTCGTTGACTTCTGTATTGTGTTACTCAGACTTCTTCTTGTTTCATTTAAGTCCTATAAGACAGCCAAACAATCTTTGACATCAAAGGGTTTTTGTTCCACCACTGAAGTTTGACAATCGAGGTCTTTGATTAACATTCTAGTACCAAATAGTAATTCATATGAAGTGATTCCACCCTGAAAATTTCTTGGCAGATTATTAAGACTACGTTGGACACTTATTAGATGTTTTACCCACCCATAACCCAAACCTAATACCTTAGCTGTTATGGATTGCTTTATGTCACAGTTTTTTCTTTCCACTACCGCATTACCCTCAGGATGGAAGGGACTAGAATACCGCAATGCAACGCCCAAGCTAGCAATGGCCTCCTTGAAAACTCGAGAGCTAAACGCAGGACCCTGGTCAGAATGTAGCGTGCCGATTGCGTATGTGCCGATAAAGACTCGCATATCCTTTATAACAGTTCTGGGGTCAGCCGAGCGCTGGGGCCACATCCAAATAAATCTTGTCCTAGTTGTTGTTGGACCGCATCTGTCCATGATGACGTCTGCGTGTAGATAGTCTAATGCTGTCTAACAAAGGCATCTGAACTGGGCTAGCTACACTGTAGTCAGGTATCTGATAGTTGTCAAAGCTATGGTATCTGTAACAGGTATCACAGTTGATTCCTAATTCGTAAACTTGGATGCTCATTCCTGGCCACCGGTACATCTCTTCTAATTCTTTTAGAGATTTCAAGATCCCTTGATGTGTCAGTCTCTCTCCCATATGTGCTTCTTGAACCAAGTAAGCTCTCCGCTTCCTGTTTGGAATTACTAGGTCCCCCACTCCAGGGATTCGAGCAAAAGAAATGGAGTTTGCATCAATTATTTATGTATATGTGAGTGGATAGTTCAGAGATAACTCTGCATGATTGCCTTCCATTGAGACTTTTACTGCTAATAACGTTTCACCGTCTATTACTCTTTTTGAGTGAGCGATTGTAGCTACGGAAGTCCCTTGCATAGCTGCCTTTGCGGCTTCATCAGCCAATGAATTCTCTGCAACGTAAACGCCATCACGCTGATGACTCAGTGTATGAATCACGTGAGTCTTTTGTAGTTCTTTCTGTAAAAGAACTACTTGTTCCCAAAGCTTCTTGTGCTTGATTGTGCCACCTTTTGAATTTTTGAAACCATTTCGAACCCAGGTCTGCAAGTGTTCGTTGTAAGATTCAATGCAGAAATACGAATTGCACACTATGAGTGTGGGGAATTCGCGATCGGTATTTTCAAGCGCCATCGTGAAAGCCTGTAGTTCAGCTCGCTGAGCTGTATAGTCTCTGACTGATTGAGTTTTTGTGACCATAGGTCTGAATTTGCATTCGCGCCAGCGACATTTAACAATCGTGCACGCAGCACTATAGGCTTGTTTACCCCCAATTGCGGGCTGTGTAGATCTGTCTGTATAGATTATACAGCCGTAATTTTCCAGAGGCAGAATTTCAGGCGCCAGAGGACATTCGTATTCGCAATGTAGGAATTCTTGTGTCTTCAAATAGGGGTCAAAGACATATTCAACGTCTGTTGCAGCAAGAGAGTTCACCCATTGTATCCACCTTGGATGTAAAGCCTTAGCATTTGGAATGCTTGCCTTTGTCACTACTTCTAAAGCAGGTACAGGTGTAACGATCATTATGCGTTTACCCTGTGCGAGAGCTCTCTCCTTTGCTACTGCAGTTTGAACCGCCGTCAGAATTTTTTCTGTAGAATGTAATTTTATTTCAGCTTGTGTGTACAAGTGTGATTTGTAAGCAATTGGTACCTTTTCACCTTCATTAAAGGTCAGGTATGTGAATCCGTATCTCCCTGGGATGATTCGGATCACAAGGTTGCACACATTGTCGCGTACCTCTAACTGTGTTTTTGCTAACATGTCTGTTTGCACTGAACGCAAAATTTCTGTGTGCGTTTGAGTCCAATTAGTTGGTCTGAAATCAGGTTTGATAAATTTGTAGAGAGGTTTAACCCTTTCTGCGTAATTCAGAATGTAAGTTCTTCCAAAATTCAGGAAACCTAGAATTGACTGTAAGTTTTTCAGCGTTTTTGGAGGTTGGAGCAGCGCACATTTCTCTAGAAAGTTAGCTGCCAGGCTTTTGCCTTCACTTGATAACTCGTAGCCTAAAAATAGGATGTTGAGGTGGGCAATTCATGATTTCTTAAAATTGAATTTATACCCTTCAGATGCAAACCCAAGTATTATGGTCTTCACTCTTTTCAAGTGCACGTCCAAATCATTGTCTGTAAGATAGATGTCATCGACATAAGGTAATGCCTCATCATCATACATTTGTAGTAACTCTGTTACTCTGGCTGAAAATAACCCTGGACTATTCTTGAATCCCTGGGGGAGACGGCAAAATTGTTGCTGTGTCCCCATAATTGAGAAAGCGGTCAAATGCCTGCTTTCAGGTGCAATATTTTGACAGAAAAACCCACTTAAATATCTAATGTGTTTTTTATTTTTTTCCGCACAATGTTATTCATCAGTGCTGCACTATGTGCATTTTGTACTGCAAATGTTTTGCAACAGGAGTTTAGATGTCTGTAATCCAATACTAGATGATATGAATTGTCTGGTTTGGAGACAGGAAACAAAGGATTGCTCATTGATGAGGTGCATGTTTCAATCACCCCTTGGTATTCAAGTTGATTTAAAATCTCCCTGACTAGTTTTGTAGCTTCTTGATTAGCTGGGTACTGCCTCTGAGCAGTAGGTTGAATTTTTAACTGGATTTTATGGTGAGGAGAGTCCTCATCCCATCCTGCATGAATTTTATATAATGCCGGAGCTTGAGATACTGCCCATTTCCTAGCATATGTGTATTTTTTATGAATTGGAATGTGATTTGAGAAGGCTGGCATGATTATCGCTTCGCCATGTGGGCACTCTCTGACAAATTCAGGTGGCCAGTCTTGTTCAGCTAGAAGAATTAATGTCATAGCCCTTAGAGAGCTTCTCCCAAAAGAGTGCACTTATTTTTCTAGTTATACCCCCCTCCATCCGGAGTGTTACTTCATATCACTTGTGGGGTACACTAACCCTGGTTTCGGCAGTTTCAACTTGAATGCATTCATTCAAGTCCACTGTCTCCAGATGATCCATCAGGATCCTGCGAACTATGGTGACTTCTGCTGCGCTTTCTAGCATTGTCTGAGCCCACACCCCGTTCTTGAGTTGTGTCCTCAAGATCCTAGGCATGTCTGATCTTTATGCTTGCTACCTTATTTTTGGTGAATTGAGTTTTCTTTTTTTTTGGAACGTGCTGTTCTACTTTGGACTTCACGCTTTCCTCTTTCTGTTCTGATCGTCCTCTCCTCTCGGATTTCTACGAGGAAGTCTGAAAGGTACGAGAGGAACATGTATCAGTATCTTTCAGGTTCTCTTAAAGTATCCCTATTTCTAAGGTTATACCTTTTTTCAGAGGACTCCCGATGGACAGACCTACCTCCCCTTTGGGGAGATCTTCCTCTGGACTGAGAACGTTTCTCTTTAGGAAGTGTCTGTTTAGTATTTTCCCACTTCTTCATAGGAGTAGTGAGATTATTTGTAATAAACACCTTTTCAGAATTTTCTGTTAATTTGGGTTTTATAGGTTTCCCACCCAAGCTATCTCTTCTTAGTTCTTCATATGATTTTTCAATAATTATTACAAGCTCATATGATTGGTCTGCTCTATCTGTTTCTTTTAACTTTTGGCAGATTGCCACGGATGCTGCTTCACCTTTAATGTTAGCTAATAATATAGCTGTGACCTGTTTGAAATCTTTCAGTAATTTCATACCCAGATTTAAGGCCGGTTCTGGACCGTATTCATTTTGAATCTGTCTCAGAACGTCTGGTATTACTGCCATGGACGGTACTCAATGTGTTTTTGTGTAGATTGAAGCAATGACTGTGCCCCAAGTGTCACAGTCCTCCACATGTGGTGCTTTCCCCATTGGTAAACAGATTGTCAGAATTCTGTGTTTCTTATAAGGTGTACTATCAGGGAATACTCCCTCTATTTGAGTAATTTTCTGTGCTAACCAAAACGGAATTTGTTCCCTTTTGGCAGGCAATTTTCCAATGACTGATTGTATAGTCTGTGGTGTGATTTTATTTTTTTTTCCCCTGGTGAGGGGTGTGTTGTGGAACCCTTACAGTAGGTTGAACTGTTAAGGTCCGCATGACATATTGAACTAATTGTCTATGTATTTTAATTAACTGCTTCAGCTGGGCTAACAGTTCTCGACCTGTCATATTTTCTATGTCAGGATTTGGTGTATAGCTGGCTAGTACCGGCCATGTAGCTCCTGGTCTACCTAGTGGACCGAGCCTGGTTATGTGATTTTCATGTTTTAGGGCGCCTTTAAACCAGAGCTGATGCTCTTGCTAAGTTAATGGAATTTCAATGTCCTCATAAGGAACATATTCCTCTGGAGCTTCCTCTACTTTGTAGTTTTTGAACTCGTGTGTTCCTCCATCTGCTGGAGGAAAGTGAATCCATGAATAGAATACCTCTGTTTGCTGATATTCATGTGCCTCTATAACAAAGTTTACTTTACCACCTCTCGATAATACTCCATTATTTATGAGTTTGTAAGTTATAGTTTTTCTTACATTTACCGGGATAATTATAACATCCTGGTCATTATCCGGCCTATTTCTGTCATCTAAAACTGCTTGAGCCACAGCTGCAGTTAATTCTTCGTCGGAAAGCATTATTTAACCGACTGAAGAGTATGCAGAATAGGTTCAAGGAAACAAAGATTAGGTGCACAATATTTTGGAACACTGTATCCTTCAACGTTGAACAAACCAAAAACTAATACATAGGATTTTTGACCTACTCAGTTTTGGCAGATATCAGCCTTTCACCCACTCCAGACATCTATTGGAGTTTTGACGGGAGAAAGGGGTCTGTGTGAAAAGCACGACTGAGTTACTCTAGTATCTAGCGTTAAATTATCACCTTACCAAACGTTTGGCGCCATGTAGTGTAGTTCATATATTCCCAGTAGGCTCTGCGCATTGGAATAACATATACTGTAGTGTAGATGTAGGACTTAGGTCGACTAGGTCTCTATCGTATATATTAAACTTAATTGTGATTGCCAGCTAGCTCAGAGGTCACTAGAAACTTTCTCGAATAAACAAGAAGTGATTAGTTTCTGACAACCGTATAAACACGAGAACTTTGTTTCCCAAGAATAAGAAATCAATCTCTAGAGTCGCAGAAACAATAGAAAGCTATTTTACTCAGTCAATCGTGCATGCTTCGTTTCACCAGAGGTGCTGAGAAAATAGAGAGACAGGCGTTTTCAATAAAAAGTATTTTTTGTAACAGTCTTCTTTCTCAAGAATAAGAAATGTACTGCTATAATTGTAATACTGGTTATAAAGTACAGGGTATATAATACGAAAATTATTATAAAGTAGTACTGTAAATGCATGATATGGTTTCTAAGCCATAAATTGCCTAAAACATATAAAATACATACAGTAATAAAATAATGACTAAAAGTACTCAACTGGTGCTTCCAAAATACGCCTACCCTGGTGTACCTAACCTAAGTCTAGTACAAGGGAAGAAGTAAGTGAGGAGTAGCTTAAGTTTAGTAGTTCTATGCCAAGGATCTATCCAAGAATTCTCTAAGGGTCTAATCAGCTCCGTACCTTGGTTTAGAATGAAGGAGCTCTTGTATCTCTTTCTCAGGACTCGATTTCCCAGCAACCCGCAAGGGAAGCCTGGAAAAATTGGAGCTGGATTTCTCGCCAGGAGAAGAGTCTTTCAGTGCATCAGCTGGAGGGTTAGCTTCCTTCGGCACTTGCTGCTGCAGGGTGTCGGGCAAGTAGTTTGTCGATCTGCTCCAAACCACTGTGTGTTTGTCTGGGCAAATCTAGGCATATTTATACTTTGAAGGTGCTGAGTTTGACGTGTGATTAGACTTAATAACGTCATCAAAGACTCAGTTCTTCGAAAACTCCATGATTTCCTAGATAAATTAGTATTCAGGCAAGGGGATGTCCCTAGCTGATGAAGGCGGGTTTTTCTAAGAAATCGTTGTTGATTCTTGGAACTTAGTGGAAGTTGCCTTGCCGTATTTGGGCTGCATAGGCTCAGTGTAAATATGGTAATGATTTCTATGCCTGTATAAGGTTTGGATAATGTATAGCTATATAAGGGCATGAATCGGGAAAATTTACACTAGGGTCCTAGATTCATTTACAACAAACTGAATGGCATCTCGACCGGAAGTTTATGTGACCATTGAGCTACGTTGTACAGCAAATTATTTTAAAATCATGATACACTTACATTTTTGGATGCAAACCAATACTGAATTATTTTGAATATCTGTCTCCAGCTGACAAAGTGGGGATGTATATTGGCTGGTCCTTTAGTGGCTGCACCAGTATTAACTATTGGGCACGGCTACTGAGGGCTTTATTTATGAGGTCTTGCAACATTTTTGCACGGCCTTTGCGTCACTTTTTGTGACAGCAGCGGCATAAAACATGTCCCCTGATGCGCCCTATTTACAACATGACGCATCTAAGCAGATGCATCACTCTGCAAACCCCTGCTCTACTTTATATCTGCGTCAGGTATAATGTATGCAGGGGGGAGTTCCCACGCATGTAAGCCTCATAGAAGTGATGCAGTGAAATCTTATTTCCCTGAGCCACTTCTAGGATGCAAATACGTCAATATCTTACGCCTGCCTCATACCAGGCGTAAGATTGATGCAGGCCCTTTCACATGGGGCTTGCCCCATGTGAAACGACACATTGCTGGAGTTGCGTCACTTTTGTGACACACTCCAGCAATGTGTCACTTTTGCACCTACAGGTACGTCAGAAATACTTACGTATCTGTAACTCCTTGCGACATGATGCGTCATACAGTAAATATGACACATCCATCATGTCGCAAGTTGGGCGCATTGAGAAGTGACGCATGGCTGCTTTCGCACAGCGATGCGTCACTTCTCATAAATGAAACCTTGAGTGCGGGGCTGAAGAGCACAAGCCCCTATTATTCATCATCTGGTTTACCAACAAGTTGAAGGTAATAATTAGCTGCGGCTTAGGGAGCTTCAAACAGCCAGATATGGGGTTCTTATTGCTAATACAGAAAGTCCAAGGAGCCGGAGTGGGTGCAGGGGCGCCTAGAGGTATGTCACAGATTTCTGGGATATGGGAGAGGCCTCTCCCAGGCATCTGCACACACACAGCAGACCATGCTTACGCGTGCATACATATTGTGTAGCATCAGAACACAAGAGTTTAGTAAGGCAGCAGCAGTGCAATTTCCATTGGATACAGGAGGGTCTCCATTACCAAAGATCTGGTATCTAACATTGTTGTTGGGGAATGACATAGATAAGTGGTTTGAGGCCTAAGATGTTGCCTTAGAGATGCACAGGGCCCCTGAGGGGAATAGGCAAACTCATGTCTGGATGTGAATTCTCAATGAAGGGAGGGATGCACTGTGAGCCTTAAGAAAACGAGACAGGAAGAAGCATCCACTCATGATGGACACACTTACCAGAGAGTATGGACTCAACCCCAGAAAAGTACAGGTAACATTCTGGAAGAGTAAGAAGCTGTCTAAATAGTTTTCGGTGGATGTCGTGGATTAGTTTTATAAGCCACTGCATGGTTGGGTGAAGTTTTTGAGGTAAACACATATGAGAGGCTGTACAATTTAGTGGCTAGAGAGCATGTGCTCAGTCATTATTTTTCAC
Source organism: Lissotriton vulgaris (assembly GCF_964263255.1). Taxonomy (NCBI): domain Eukaryota; kingdom Metazoa; phylum Chordata; class Amphibia; order Caudata; family Salamandridae; genus Lissotriton; species Lissotriton vulgaris. The sequence continues at coordinate 173,102,965 of NC_141695.1, forward strand.
AGCTATGCCAACACCTGATAGACCACAATTTCACTGACCACAGGTAGCCTGCAGAGGAGGCAGGCTTCTGGATTAGTACCAGAGTGTCTGAGGAGGTACCTGCAATTGATCCTGGAGAGGTTGGTTTAGATTACACCCAGTAGAGTGAAGGGGAGTTCTCAAATGACACACATCAGTCTCAGAATAGTGTGGGGGGAAATGGTCTCTCTAACCCTCCTAAAAATAGGGGTATGTATGTTGGCCCACCCTTTCCAACTCCAGTCCTTTGATTGTTCATAGATGTGGCACAAGCAAGGGGACCTGATCTGTACCAAGAATCCACCCTCTCGAAGGAATTCCATGAGAATGGCCAATCTTACCTTCATGGGCTATTAGTACCCGGGGGCAGGAGGCAGAACATGCACTAGTGGGAGATCTATTCAGAGGGTAGCTTGTGATCTCTAAGGTTCAGAGACCTCGATTCCATTCAATTATGTGAATGAGATACATGACAGTGCTCTGAGGAATACCAGCAAGACCATATTAGTGGAATATCTGGTTTCCCCAGAACAGTACACTGAACAGGTGTGGAGTGGAAGTCCGGCCCTGAGGCAGGACCTTGTCTGCCCCTTGGGTTTTGCACACTTAAAATGGGATGGGGAAGTGGTCTTGAGGTGAGTCATATTTAGTCTTCAGATGATCACTGTTAGACCTGGTACCATTGGCGTGGGTCTCCCTTCCATTTTTGCTGTTGCCTCGTGTATTTTTGCTGGTGTTGTATGCTTTGGGCACTGTGCCACTGCTATTCAGTGCCACAGTGCAAGTGCTCCCTATTGTAAATTGATGTATTAATCAGTAGTTCCCGGTTTGGCTATTTGGTTTACTTGTCAGACCCTAGTCTAGTGCACTGAGTGTGCCCAGGGCGTGTAAATCCAAATGCTGCTGGTGGGCCTGCAGCACTGGTTATGCCCCCCACAGAAGCCTTGTAAAATGTGTCTAAGTCTGCCATTGCAGAGCCTACGTGCAGTCTAGTACTCTCATGCTGACTGGGCAAGTGCACCCACTTCCCAGTCCATAAACCTTCCCTTTTCTTCATATCAGTCACACCTATGGTAGGCCCAAGGGCAGGGTGCATTGTAAGTATAAGGTAGGGGAAGCCCTGATGTGTGTGGCATGTCCTAATAGTGATTTGCAGCCATTTTAATTTTTCACTATTGCAAGGCTACCTGTTCTCCATAGGCAAGAATGGGCTGTTAGAGTTATTACATTTTATAATCCTAACTGTCTCAGAGAACATGGTAGAAGTTCAAGTTTAGTATGCCTAAACTCAGAATAATATAATACAGGTGTCTAAGATGCTGCCGTTGCAACTCCTAAGGAGGGTTTAGCCGCTGTAGTTGTCGCACTGCACCGCATCAGAAGAATCTCGCAACGAGTTCGGAGAGTGTCGCCATCACTGTACCTGCCGTCACAACTCCAAAGGAGGGTGTCGCCGCTGGAACTGTTGCATTGCACCGCATAAACCATGAGCACCTCACATCCCCGAGAAGCGCACCGCCGTCGGAGCTGCTGCCGTCGCATCTTGGATATCGCCGCTGTAGTTGTCGCATCGAGCGGAAGCTTCACTCATCGTGGGAGAAGAGCGTCGCCGCTGGAGCTGTTGCCGTCGCATTGTAAGGGTGTCGCCGCTGCAGTCCACGCATCGAACCGAGAACTTCTCGCATCCCCGAGAAGCGTGCCGCATCTGGAAGATCTTCACGTCTTTATTTCTTTGTATCTGAACTTTGCTGCATTTCCCATCGCTGCGTCATTGCTTGTCGTGGAAGCGCAACGCAACCTAAGGGATATTGACGCAGAGTGTCGCATCTAAGAACTGAACTGAACTAAGCTTAAATCTACCTTCTTAAAGTAATCATAATGTGTATTTTTGTCGTTAGTCTCTTGGTAACTCTATATAAAGTCTACTTATTTTTGACATAAAACCTGTGTGGTGTCCATTTGTAGTGTTGTCACTGGGTTACTGTATGTGGTCACAACTGCTTAACTTACAACGCCTCTGAAGTAAAGCCCTTCTGCTCTTGCCAAGCTACCAAGGGGGTGAGCAGGGGTTATTTTAGGAGTGTAATCTCCTTATCCTGCCTAGAGGAGAGGGTCCCTATTTGTCACAAGTACCTACCTGTGCCAACTAGAGACCCCCAAATCTAACATTGGTAGTCAACGGTGAGGATTCGGGATTTGCATTTGTGACTTATGTACAGTGACTAGTGAACACAACTTAGTGAGTGCAGATCATAACGATGCCACATACTTTTTGGTAGATTCCTTTTTGGATTTTTGTTCTATTTTTGAAAGATGCTTGATTCAGTTGAAGTAGAGAGAGCAGAATTTGTAGCCTCTATTAACTGCGAATGGAAAGAAGAGAGAGGCTGGAATGCTACACAGTAAAGCAGCTGAAGTACTTTTGCAAGAAATTCAAGGTTTCCACAGTTGGGTGCACCAAGATAGAAGAATTTTACAAGGCGCTGAGGGCCTGGGTAGAGACAAGGAAAACTACTGAGATTGAGGAGGATGATAATGCAGAAGGAGACCACCTTCGCCTGCAGGTAGCAATGCTTCTAACAAAAGGCTGTCTCCAGAGGAGTTGGAGGACAGAGAGATAAATAGGAGGCATGAGATGGAGCTGACAAAACTGAAGTTAAGTGGGCAGTTAGAATTTGAAATACAAACCAGGAGGTTAGCCCTGGAAGAGAAGAAAATGCAGTTAGACCATGAGAAGGTTTTGAGGGAGTCGAGTTAAAAGCTAAACGTTTGGGAAGTACTTCCTCTGGTGGCAGTGTACCATCAGTACATTCAGAGAGTAGAGTGTATAGCCCCAAGGATATGGTGAAGGAGTTTTACAAAAATTATGATATTGGTCAGTGGTTTAGAGCCTTTGAGGTAGTCATGTCTTCCCACCGGGTCCCTGAGAGAGATTGGGGAGCGGGGTTGTGGGGAAGATTCCGTAGTGAGGGGCGGGATACATTGTTAGACTTGCCTTCTGATGTCCGCAATTCATACAGCCACATGAAAGATGCATTGATTTCTAGATATGGTTTGACACCTGAGCTCTATAGGCAGAGGTTCAGGAAATGCAAAAAGTTAGAAAACAGTACTTGGGTTGAATATGTCACTTTCTTTTGCAGAGCATTGGATGGTTGGGTAAAGGGCAGCAAGTTTAATGATTTTCAAGGTCTCTTTGATTTGATTGCATGGGAGCACTTGTCTGATAATTGTTTTCCAGAGCTGCACCAGCATCTGATAGTTAGCAAGCTGACTAACCCTAGGAAGCTTGCTGAGGAGGCAGACCGCTGGGTGAGCACCCGGGTCCACAAGGGTCACGTGGGAGACTCAGCCAAAGGTGGGCAGGGTCCCCAGCAGAAGAGTGGGGGAGGGCAATGGTAAACAGAAGGAGCTCCGCAAAGGGCCCCAAAGTAGTCCGCAAGGGAACCCCGTGAAAGGTTCCCAGCCTCCACCTGAGAGAAAGCAAGGGGCCCGACAGGTAGTCCCTGTTTCCCAGGGGCCCCTGAAGTGTTACAAGTGTGGCGACCTGCGTCATAAGGCGAATGATACCAGGTGCCGCCTGTTTGGTAAACAAGCACCCACTGGTGCTCCGCCCCGGCAGATGGCTAGTGTAGCCTTGGGGGAGGAGATTGATGTCCAAGTGGGTGGGGTCTAGCACAGATGACCTTAGTCTCTTTAGGAGACAGTGAGATGGTCTCAGAGGCTCAGCTGCCCAGGAACACTATGAAATATTGGCAGCGAGTGACCGTCAATGGCCAAAAGGTGGAGGTTCTTAGAGATACAGGAGCCAGTGTGACAGCTGGCAGGTGTCACCTGGTGTCTCAAGAGCAGATTGTCCCTCATGCATTTTGCCGAGTTGTTAACACCGACAATTCAGAGTGTCATTGTCCAATGGCTCAGGTTCCCTTTGAGTGTGGGGGAAGGGTTTCTGGTACTCTTCAGGTAGCTGTGAGGCCCGCCATGCCAGTTGACTGTTTGTTGGGAAATGATCTGGAGAGCTCCCCTTAGGAAAAGGTGGAGAAAACAACTCACTTGAAGATGGTTGGACTGCCTGACTGGGCGTGCGTGACCACACAGTCAATGCCAGCCAGTAGGGGTTCCTAAGAGGACCTGGAGCCTGGGAGGGAGGCCCGCCAACCTGCCTTAGAGAGAAGTGGCAAGGGGCATAGGAAATCGGCCCCCGAAGTTCCCACGGCCCAGGAGGAGGTAAACCCTGAGGGGGATGCCCTGGAGCCTACTGGGGAGCAAGTAGCTGAACTAGGGGACCTGCCTGATCTGACCCATTGGCAGCAAGAAGGAGGCCACTCCAGGGAAGACTTCTGCAAGGAGCAGAGAGAGTGCCCTTCTCTTGTGGGCTTGTGGCGACAGGCTGCAAGCCAGGCAGCATGTGATCAGTCAGGGTCACACTTGATTTACTGGGAGAATGGTCTCCTGTATAGTGAGCCTAAGGTTGCTGAACCTGGGTCAGCCCATGTGCTGGTGGTACCCCAGAAGTTCAGAGCCTCCCTACTGGGGCTGGCTCATGACGTGCCGTTAGCAGGACATTTTGGGGCAGGACAAGACCTTTGAAAGGCTTGTCACCCACTTTCATTTGCCCCAAATGGGCAAGAGTTCTGATACTCATTGCAGGACTTGTCAGACTTGCCAGGCAAGTGGAAAGAGTGGGAGGAAGCACAAGGCTCCTCTCCAGCCATTCCCTGTGGTCAGTACCCCCTTTGAACGCGTAGGAATTGGCATTGTGGGGCCACTAGACCCTAAGACAGCCATGGGCAACAGGGTCATCATGGTCTTGGTGGACCATGCCACCCGGTACCCGGAAGCCATACCTCTGAGGACAGTGACAGCCCCCATGGTGAATTTTCTCCCGAGTGGGATTCCCTCGCGAGGTAGTGTCTTACCAGGGCACCAACTTCCTACTAGAACATGACTTATTGGATGAGGCGCAGTTTGGATCCAGATCGTAGCATAGCACCGAAACGGCACTGATCAAGGCCACCGACGAGTTTAGAGCAGTCATGGACACAGGGGGTGCTGCCGCCCTGGTGTTGCTTGACTTGTCGGCGGCCTTTGATACGGTTGATCATAAAACCCTGCTAAAAAACCTGAAGGCGTTGAGCATCTCCGGAAAGGGCTTGACATTGCTCTCCTCCTTCCTTGAGGATAGAATACAATCGGTGGCCCTGGGGAAATGTACCCCTCCATCTTTCACCCTTCCCTGTGGAGTGCCTCAGGGTTCTTCCTTAAATCCCACACTTTTCAACATTTATGTTCTGGAACAGGTATCCCTTATTCGATCTTTTGGGATGGCACTGACGTCATATGCAGATGATACCCAAATTGTGGATACCATCACTAAAAACACCTCGCCGCCAGTAAACAGGTTCAGGGACTGCATGACAGCAGTTAGCGCTTGGATGAGCGCCCACTGTCTTAAATTAAACTCCAGGAAAACGGAGGTGATTTTATTTGGTAAACTCTCTCCGTCTTGGTCACAAATCTGGTGACCAGATGATATAGGGTCAGCCCCTACCCCGGTTTCCAAGGTGAAAACCTGGGTGTGGTCATAGATCAAAGACTTGACTTCGGAGCTCAAGCCAAAGCCGTATCATCTTCCAGTTTTTTTTATCCTTAAGGCCATAAAAAAAAATCTTCCAATGATTCCCTCAGAAAGCAGGACTACGGTGGTGACATCTCAATCCTGTCGAAATTAGATTACTGTAACAGACTTTATCTTGACATACCTAGTAAACAACTCCAAAGGCTCCAAATGATCCAGAATGCGGCCACCAGACTTCTTTTGGGGATTCATAAATTTCAGTCTGTGGGTATTCATCTCCAAAGTTTGCAATGGCTGCCAATAATAAAACGGATTAAGTTCAAAACTCTTTGTATTACGTACAAGGCACTTCAAGGGGCCGGTCCTCAGTTCCTAAGACGGTCATTTCACTGGTGCTCCCCTTATAGATGCCTGAGATCACAAGGAGCAAAAGGAATTCTCTCCCAAAGAGTTTTTAAGTCCCATTGGGGTGGCAGAAGATTTATGGTGGGCGCTACCACACTTTGGAACTCCCTCCCATTCAGCATCAGAAGTCTCCCCTCCCTGACACTATTCAGGAAAGCTATTAAAACCTGGCTATTCACGGATTAATTCTTCGGTTGGGTTCTTCCGGCCTGCCAGCACCAAGACACTGCTGGGTAATTGTGCGCTGTATAAATTTATAACATAACATAACATAACATAACTTAACATAACTTAATTTCCAAGTATATGAAGTCCCTGTGGCAGGAGTGTGGTGTAACCTACAAGATCACCACTCCTTACCACCGCCAAGGAAATGGGCTAGTTTGAAGGTTCAACCGGACCCTGAAGGGCATGATAATGGGTCTTGAGGAACCCATGAGGCGTAAGTGGGATGTCCTATGACCATGCCTACTGTTTGCATACCGTGAGGTAGCACAGAAATCTCTAGGGTTTAGTCCCTTTGAGCTTCTCTATGGACACCCAGTCACAGGACCTCTGAGTTTGGTGAAAGAAGGCTGGGAGAAATCTCCCAGGAAATGTATATAGCTACATGTTGGCCTTCAGAAACCAGACTAGGCGTTTCAGGCAACTCACTGAGGCGAATCTGGAAGCCAGCCAGGAGGAGATGACGCGCTCATATGACCAGAATGCCACTCTGGTAGAGCTTCAACCTGGCCAAAAAGTGTGGGTCATTGCCCCTGTGGAGCCCTGCGCGTGCCAAGATAAGTGGACCGGACCACTTGAGGTTGTGGAGCCTAAGAGTCCAGTTACCTACTTGGTGGAGTGGCGGTCTCCTAGGCACCCCTTAATGGTCCTACATGTCTACCACCTTAAGCCCCACTTAGAGAGATCTGAAGTGGGCATGCTCTTGGCAACAGATGCTGGGATGGAGGAAGAGACTGAGCCTCTTCCTGACCTCATGTCAGCCTCAGAGCAAGATGGGTCAGTGGATGGTGTTAACCTCTCTTCAACACAGACACCTGAGCAACAGAATGACTGCCGCCAGTTGCTGGGACAGTTTTCTGATCTGTTCTCCCTGGTTCCCAGTGTCACAGATTGGTGCGTCCATAATGTGGACACAGGAGACAGCTTACCCTTGAAGCACAAGTCTTACAGGGTAACTGAGGAGGTCTCAAAGATGCTTGCGCTTGGGGTGATTGAGTCCTCCAGCAGTCCTTGGGCCAGCCAGTGGTCTTGGTCCTGAAGGCTGCAGCGCCGGTTGCCACACCCGAACTCCGGTTCTGTGTGGACTACAGAGGGCTCAATTCAGTCAAAAAGACTGACGCGCACCCCATCACTAGAGCTGATGAGCTCATAGATCGGCTATGGGCGGCACGGTACCTCAGCACGTTTGACTTAACGTCTGGGTACTGGCAGATCGCCTTGACTGATGGGGTAAAGGAGAGGTCAGCATTCTCCACACCAGATGGGCATTTCCAGTTCCGTGTTATGCCCTTTGGGATGAAGAATGCCCCTGCCACCTTTCCGAGGTTGGTCAACCAGGTGTTAGTTGGATTGGATGAGTTCACTACCTGGATGACATCGCAGTGTTCAGTGCCAGTTGGGAGGAACTTCTGTGCCACCTCTGGGAATTGTTGATGGTGCTGCGGAAAGCAGACCTCACGATCAAGGCGAGTAAGTGCCAGATCGGGCAGGGTTCCGTGGTGTACTTGGGACACCAAGTTGGGAGTGGCCAGGTGGGGCCTCTACAACCGAAGATTGAAACCATCCTGGCTTGGGAGCCACCCAAACCCAGACAGAGGTGAGATCCTTCTTAGGTCTCACAGGAGGTTTGTCAAGGGGTATGGCAACATTGTTGTACCCTTGACAGAGCTGAGTTCTCGGAAGCAGCCCAAGAAGGGGATTTGGACTGCACCTGTCAGAAAGCTTTTGAGGCCCTGAAAGCTGCCATGTGCACGGCGCCCGTGCTCCTGGCAACCAACTTCTCAAGAGAGTTTATCGTCCAAACAGACGCTTCAGAGCATGGTGTGAGGGGTGTTCTGTCACAGATGAATGAGGAGGGCCTACATCAACCAGTAGACTTTATCAGTAGAGGGTTACTCCCACTGGAACAGAGGTGGAGTGCTATTGAGCGTGAGGCATTTGCTGTGGTCTGGGCACTGAAGAAGCTGAGACCATACCTGTTTGGGACTCACTTCCTGGTTCAGACAGACCACAGGCCCCTCAGATGGTTGATGCAGATGAGGGGTGAGAATCCAAAGCTGTTGAGGTGGTCTATTTCCCTACAGGGTATGGACTTTACGGTGGAACACCGCCCTGGTACAGAAAACGCCAACGCTGATGGTCTGCCCAGATTTTTCCGCCTTAGTGAAGAGAACTCCCAGGAGTTAGGGTAGTTCTCCCCACTTTTCAGCTGGAGGGGACACGTGTTAGACCTGGCACCATTGACGTGGGTCTCCCTTCCATTTTTGATGTTGCCTCATGTATTTTTGCTGGTGTTGTATGCTTTGGGCACTGTGCCACTGCTTTCCAGTGCCACAGTTTAAGTCCTCCCTATTGTGAATTGATGTATTAATCAGTGGTTCCATGTTTGGCTATTTGGTTTACTAGTCAGACCCTAGTCTAGTACACTGAGTGTGCCCAGGGCGTGTAAATTCAAATGCTGCTGGTGGGCCTGCAGCACTGGTTGTACCCCCCCACAGAACCAGCCTTCTAAAATGTGTCTAAGGTCTGCCACTTCATAGCCTGCATGCAGTCTGGTACTGCCATGCTGACTGGGCAAGTGCACTCAGTTCCCAGTCCCTAAACCTTCCCTTTTATTCATATCAGTCACCCCTATGGTAGGCCCAACGGCAGGGTGCATTGTAAGTATAAGGTAGGAGAAACCCTGATGTGTGTGGCATGTCCTATTAGTGAATTACAGCCATTTTCGTTTTTCACTATTGCAAGGCTCCCCGTTCTTCATGGGCGAGAGTGGGCTGTTAAGTTATTATATTTTATAATCCTAACTGTCTCAGAGAACATGGTAGAAATTCAAGTTTAGTATGCCTGAACTCAGAATAATAAAATACATCTTTTAGTAAAGTTTATTTTAATATTCTGTGTTTGTAAATACCACTTTTATAAAGTAGGTGTTTGCTTGTCTAACCATTCAAACCTGCCTCTGCTAAATTGTGTATTCCTATGTCTGGTTTTGTGAGTGACAGGGCTGGGGAATTCCAGGAGACAGGCTGAGTCACCCAGTGGTGAATAGAGAGATCTGCATCTAGATGGGAGGGAGGAGTTGCACCTGAACCTTGAATAGGGCTGTGCCTGCCTTCCATAATGATAGCTCCACCCCCTGGGGAGCGGCTGATGTCTCTGCCCTGCACACTGAAAGAAGAGAAGGAGTCCTGTAAACAAAGTGCCCCAGGACTGTACTTGCCTTCCAAAATGCTGGCCCCACCTCCTGTGGGGCATCTGAAGTGCATGCCCTGCACTGTGAAAGGAAAGGAGAAATCTGGTAAACAGAGTGCTTTAGAACTGGTTTGGACTGGGCAAAGGTCCCTCTCCCCTTAAAGAACAAAGGATTTTGGGATATAAATATTGGGACCCTGATCCCATGAAATTATATCACTTTGGACTACAAGAAGAAACCTTTACTGAGGAGAGGAACCTGAAGAAACTGAGGAGAGACTATTCCCAAGCTGAAGTGCTGCTTGGGGGATTGGCCTGCAGTGGTTGCCTTCCTGCCAATGGAAGGAGAAAGGAACTTTATGTGCTTTGCTTTCAACTTGTAAAGGATCTCCAAGGGCTTGGAAAAGAGCTTGCCTCTTGCTGAAGTCTCAGGGACAACAGACTTCCCCCCCCCCCCGCTCCTCAAAGTTCTTTGGAAGTGCCTGATGCTGTTTTGGGCCTTCTGAGGGACTGCGTGTCGCAAGTAGCTGGGAGGGCGACTCAACGAGAAGAAGCGTGTCGCTGTGCCTGCCGTCGCAACTCCGAAGGAGGGTGTCGCCGCTGGAACTGTCGCACTGCACCGCATCGGAGAGAAGCGTGCCGCAACAAAGAGGAAGCTTGTCGCCGTCGCTGCTGCTGCTGTCGCAACTCCGAAGGAGGGTGTCGCCGTTGTAGTTGTCGCACTGCACCGCATCAGGAGAAGAATCTCGCAACGAGGTCAGAGCGTGTCGCCATCGCTGTACCTGCCGTCGCAACTCTGAAGAAATGTATCGCCACTGGAACAGTCGCATTGCTCCGCATCAACCAAGAGCACCTTGCATCCCCGAGAAGCGCGCCGCCGTCGAAGTTGCTGCCATCGCATCTTGGATGTTGTCGCTGTAGTTGTCGCATCGAGCGGAAGCTTCACGCATCGCGAGAGAAGAGTGTTGCCGCTGGATCTGTTGCCGTCGCATCGTAAGGGTGTCTCTGCTGCAGTCCACGCATCGAACCGAGAACTTCTCGTATCCCCGAGAAGCGTGCCGCATCTGGAAGATCTTCACGTCTTTATTTCTTTGTATCTGAACTTTGCCGCATTTCCCATCGCTGCGACATTTCTTGTCGTGGAAGCGCACCGCAACCTAAGGTACATTGATGCAGAGTGTCGCATCTAAGAGCTGAACTGAACTGAGCTTAAATCTACTATCTTAAAGTAATCATAGTGTGAAATTTTGTCGTTTATGGTCCTGTGGTAACTCTATATAAAGTCTACTTATTTTTTATATAAAACCTGTGTGGTGTCCATTTGTAGTGTTGTCACTGGGTTACTGTATGTGGTCATAACTGCTTAACTTACAACGCTTCTGAAGTAAAGCCCTTCTGCTCGTGCCAAGCTACCAAAGGGGTGAGCAGGGGTTATTTTAGGAGTGTAATCCCCTTATCCTGCCTAGAGGAGAGGTTCCCTATGTGTCACAAGTACCTACCTGTGTCAACTAGAGACCCCCAAATCTAATAATCACTGACTGCATTCTGGGAAATGAGCTACCACCAGTAGGAGAAGATCTGGGTAGGACAGCCACCCAGGGCGTCCTGAGAGCTCATGTTTCTGGGGCTAAAACTCCCACAAGGAGATAACAGAGGCCAAGATGGAAGGGCAGCAAGAGGAAAGGCTCACCCCTGACACCTGTTTAGCCTCAGGGTACAGAACCTGTACCTTGACTTAGAGGCATTGTGTAAAGTATTTATGCAGCGCACAATCAGTAATAAAGTAAAAAACCAACATAACAAAAATACCAAGCTAATTTAGGAACATAGAGTGAATTTTAATAAATAAAATGATAACAGTACAGCAAAATCCAATTAGTATAACCTGAGATGTGCAATTTCAAAGTTTTGAGTAGACATAGAGTCTAAAAACACAAAGCGCCACTGACGGTCATCTCGTCATGCTAGACTGGGAGAAGTCACAAGTTCAGCCTGACCGCAATGGATCACATGGACCAGGTTAGTCTCACTGTAAAATTAACTTCTCAAAGTCTGGCGCAAAGAGTTCCGTTCACGAAAGGTGAGACTTCGAGGAGCAGGTAAAGCATTGTGATGGTTATTGCTGTAGTGCAAAGAGCAAGGCAGGCGGTGCGGGTTGTCGTTGCTGTTGCACAAAGAGCCACTTGCTGGATCAATGTGGGTTGACATTGCTGAAGACCAAAGTGCACATCTTGCATTACAGACTGTTACTGGCGTGCACTGTAGCGTGAAGTGCTGAGTTCACCAGAGGTTCGCATTGGCAGTCATCAGGAGCGGCAGAGTCTCGGCACAAATGAAACCTTTGTAGTTACGAATACGAAGAGAACAAAACTTAAGGATTTTACCTTTGTTTACAGAAGGAGTTCAATTGGTTTCAGTCAAGGGTACAATATATAGTGAGGCATCTCTTGGGGATCCAGAACTCACTCCAACAGAGGCCAGCATGGCTCAGGAAGGTCGAGTTTCAGGTACAGGCAGGTCCAGTGCAGTAGGTCAGCTTGGCAGTTGTAGTGAGGTCTCTGGAGCTTGTTGTGTCCGTGTATCTCAGGGAGGAGGTCTGTCAACTGGGCCTTGGAGTCACTCAATTTAGGCAGGGATGAAGGCAGAAAGAGCAATGTTCCTTCTCAGAGAGCAAGCAGTCTTGAAGCAACAGGGAAATTGTAGCAGTAGGACAGTCATCTGGTTGCAGAGCAGTCCTTCTTCTTCAATATTTACAGGCCCAGGAATGTTCTGACAAGTTTTTCTGAGGGTCTATTATTTATAATGTTTGCCAGCCATTGAAGTGGCGGGTTTCCCTATACCATCCCCACATCTAGTTCTGGAATATTCTTCTCCTCCCCTACCAAGATTTCAAAAAGTCTGGGGTGACAAAAGGTTAGTGCCAGATTTGTGTGTGCTGGAGGCAAGCCCTTTGTAGTGTCTGTGGAGTGGAGAACATCCTGGCAGGATGGCCCTTCTTGACCACGTCAAGTCCCATATTGTCTCACTGTCTGGGACGAATACACAAAGCACAACAGAGGAGCCTTCACAGTACTGGCAGATGCTCATATGATTAGGACAAGAAACTGCGAACTTTCTTAAAAGTCATTTTTAGAATTGTGACTTAATATCTGACTTTATTATAAGAGAATATAATAAATTACAATTAATGTGGGAGTAAACATCACATCCCCTACTGTTTCTAATCAAAGGTTAGCGGTTAAATGCAATAATGCAACCCAGTGTAGGTCTATGTGAGAGGTAAGCCTTACAGTGGTGAAAAACGAATTTAGGAGTTTTTGCTACAAGGACATGTCAAACTTATGCCCACATGTCCTACTTTTAAACACAGTGCACCATGCCCTATAGGGTTATAGGCTTACCTTTGGGGTAACATATATGTTAAAAAGAAAGCTTTAGCCCTGTGAAAGATTTGTTTTGCCAGGTCAAAAATAGCAGCTTAAACCGCACCACAGGCTCCAATGGCAGGCCTGAGACCTGCTTTGAAGTGCTACTTCAGCGTGTGGCATAATGAGTACTATAGGCCCACTAGTAACACTTAATGTACAGGCTCTGGGTGCATTTAGTACAATAAACTAGGGACTTATAAGTAAATTATCTGTGCCAATCAAGTGTAGGCAAATGTTACCATGTTTTAGGGAGAGAGCGCAAGCACTTTAGCTCTGGTTAGCAGGTGTAAAGTGCACAGAGTCTTAAAACCAACAGAAACGAATTTAGGAATAACATTTAGGGGTGACCCTGCAGACAGCACCAGGTCCAACAGTGTTGGTTATTGTGAAGCTTGTCCAGTGTCCCTCTCCACTGGTTTTCAAACAAGCCACTACAATTAAGCTTCTCCCTGAGATATTAGAGCCACAGCAACTAAAATTATGAATCCTTTCCATAAGAGCAGGGCGGAGTTTAGAGATATGAAGAGTGCTGTAGTTTTTTAACTCTTTTTATTAGTCTTTGATGTGGGTTAAGAATCAGTTATGGAATACTACCATCATTGAGCATGACAACACATCAGCAGTGTACTCAAATTCTTGTATCAGTGAAAGGAGAGGTTCATAACAGCTAAACACAAAACTAGGAAAAGTGGTCAGAAGCAGCGACAGGCGTTTAGATATCAGATTATAGGTGGTAGCCAAAATAGGACCACAAAAAGGGAACACAAAGAAGTACTGAAGTGAGCAGTAGTTATGCTACATTGTAGGACACTTTTGCAAGGTACTGATATTTAGCAAGACAACCAACAGCCCTGTTTGACACCAGCTTCCCATAAACGAGTAAATTGTGCCCAGTTCATCAGACAAGATCACTTTATGGGACAATAGGTACTTATGGCATTATTTAGATCTCAGCGGATGGCAAACGTGATGGATATCCTATCCGCTGTACTTCGATCGCCATAGGATATTATAGCAATGGATGTGATAGAGTATTCCCCCTCACCAAGATCTAAATTAGGAGCTTAGTTTATTTGGCTCACGAAGAACTAGTCAGTCGTCAATCAAGAACTCCTCGAGCTATCAGCTGTAATTGACATCATGGGCCAATCCCTTCTGCTGGAGAGATTGGTGAGGTGTATTTGGGATGCTGATGCTGAGCATGACGGGGTGAAGGAGTGGAATGTGGAATGGTCAATGCTGAAAGACTTGGATGTGGAATGTTTACACTGATGGAGGACATCCTACGACTGTAATTGCACCCCTCCACCGGACAGTTAGATGATGGACTTGATGTTGCACTGTCGGTCTCCCACTGTTCCTTCTAGACGTAAATATAAAAGAGAGAAAATCTTGCTTTTCCTTGTATCATGAGGCTTATGATATGTTGTATGTATAAAACTAATGAAAATATATATCTTTTTTTTAAAGTACATGGAATGACTGTTTTACTGACATGGGGATGATTGAATGTAATACATTATTTAAAAGACAAATAGTAAAGTGATCAACCGCTGGACATGTTCCTCCTGTAAAGATTGTAGCAATACAGCTCTACTAACGTTTGGACCACTTTTGGTGCGGCTTCGGCAGAGTTGGTGAGGTTAAAAGGTCTGGCCTTGGTGTGCTTCTGTAATGGTTATTATTATTATTATTATTTTTTTGTATTTTTTTTATTGCAAGCACATTCCACAAAAATAAAACAAGCCACCGCCTAAATGTGGCCACCCTATGCTTCCTAGTGAAGGTTACATTACAAAAACAAGCATTGGCATAGCCAATAGTTCTCGCCTTCAGGACTGTATAAGTGTTTAACCAGGCAGCACATTATCATGAGTTGTTGAATTATAGCTTAATTTCTGAATTTGTGTAAAGTTATTTCAAAATTGGAACATGTGGAAGTTTGTGGCATTGGGAGCAGTGATGAGTTGTCTGCAGTGGTGTTGGGGCAGCCAAGAGAAGTTTGCAGAAGAGACTAATGTGTGAAAGCTCACGTCATTGGGAGCAGAGTCGGATAGCTTACAGTGGTATAGGGACAGCTAAGGGAAGCAGCAGAGCAAGGAGGAAGGGAGTGAGCACGAGGGGCAGGCAGCCTCGGAGTGCGCTGAGAGAAGCCCCCAAAGAGTCACGCTGAAAAAAGTGGTTATAGTGGCAATAGAAAATGAATTCCAACATGCATCTGTATGGAAGGGAAATCCAAAAGGAAAGTAACTAACTTTATCACTTCCCAAACTAATATTATTGTAAGAGGACCATTTCAAGAAAAGCGAGGCTAGTAGGATGCATTCCATTTAAATCTCGCTTCAAAGTTTATCAACACATTCTTAGATTCAGGTAATCTCAACTATTGACGTGTTCGGTGTGGCAAGCTACTTCAGCAGGGTACTTGTATGGTTACTACACGCAGCAACCCTAGTGTCTAACTTTCAAAAAAATTTAATTTTTCCCCAATAACAAAACTAGCAACACACAATGGTTTGCAATACTGACAAAGTCAATAGGTAAACAGGGAACTTGAAGAGCCAAAGAATAAGGGGGGAGAGAGATTGCAACACTCAGTCCTTTTGACATCTCCCAAGATGTAATGCACATCATGCATAACAGGGCAAATACATGAGTTCCACCCCAGTTCCTCCAAGACTAGCCACCGTTGATGGTGTATGGGGAGAATCTGTGCTATATCGGTAAACTGTTGTGATAGTCTGCCATGCGCAGACTCTCCTCGTGCCACGGAATTGACAGCATTGTCAACCTTAGCTCACACAGTACTCCAGAGCTGCTTATGTGCTGTTCACAAGCTCTTAAACCCTGCACTGGAACTATGCCTTTAACCCGTTGCTGAGGATGGCTGGTGCTGTCTCATTCCAGGATGGGGCGGAAGAGGATACCAGGCTGTCAGAAGGTGTAAATATGATAAATTGTCAGCCAAATTGAGGGGGAAGGGGAGCAACATGAAGGGGTGGAAGCAACAAGAGGAGGTAGGGTAAGCATCCTTGGATGGAGGGGGAAGCAAAGAGAGGGGAAGTAAAGCAAAACAAAGGAGAGAAAGAAAAAAATGGGAGTGCGAAGCAGCACGAGAGCGCAAAAGTGGCAAAGCAACATTAAGGCATAGGAAAGGCACCCGGAGATGGAGCAAACAGAGAGAAACCTGGGGAAAACGAATGACAGAAAGCAACACAGAATTGGGAGGAGTACACATATGAAAAACACAGTGGTGGGATAAGCACACAAGGGAAGCACACTTCGAGCTTGCCGGAGGGGGCATAGATACATGAGGAAGATAGAAGGGAAAACCAGAGCGATTCTACTACTAGTGACCCTGAATCCAACAGGACACTGAAACAAGCAGCCACAAAAGTGAACGCAACCACCAGATGGCCTCTGCATGACGGCAAGACAAGCAGTTGAGAAGGGAATAGCTGTTTTCAAGCACTCATGCTTGTGTTGGCATCCACCTTGCGGGAGCAAGCAGCGGCGTGTGGGCCATCTGTTTTCAATTAGCAAGCTCGTCGCTGCTCGCTCCGGCAATCAAGAGGCCAGCACAAGCACGCATGCTTGAAAAGAGCTGACCAATTTCTAAAGGTCATCTCCTAGAGCAGCACATGCAAGCTGCATAGGCGAGACCTAAAAATCTCTTATGTGACTGTGTTACTAGTTATTTTTTTTAAATTGGCATTTAAGTTGTTCTTTTAGTGCTCCAATTATTCAATTTTGTTTTATGGCAGCAACAGGACAAAATGGAGACCTAACTAAGCACTCAAATGGCAGGCAAAAAGTGACTTTAACACTTTCTAATAGCAACTTTAACAAGGAAACATGAAATAAATCACCATCTAACCGGGCACCTAAATTACACGCAAAATACATGGATGTTCTTTTACTTTCTTTTTGTTTCAAGTTTTCAACTTTAACATAGAAGATACAGGTGCATTTCGAACATTAAAACATCTGTTATTGTGCATAAAGGAATGTTTTCCAAACTGTTATTTCTTAAATCAACTATCAATGACACAGCCAGAAGTCCAACACCACCAGCTTGCTCCAGATCAACAGGCATGCTATTTCCTTCAAGGTGCTCTATTATTTGCAGGGTTTATTCATTTTGTCAGCATTTCAGCTTGCTCCTTAAAACATCAGTCAGTTTCCCAACTCGTCTTGTGTTTTTGACATGTATCTCATGTGTAATCGTCCATTACAGTTCGTCTCTTTCCATTGGTCAACCTTAGTGGTCTCGAGCTCACCCAATGTATATGCATTGCTTGGCCAGAACCGTACTCAGAGAAGCTAGAATCATTTTCACCTTGTAGTTTTTCTTTGTGGAAAATATATAAAACATAACTAAACAACAGAAGAGTACCTTAATAATACAGAAGAGAGAAAAAAGAGAAGAACTCTAATTTGCCACCACCAAAAGATAAGGAAAATACACAAAATAAAGTGGGGTTAGATAATATCGAGAAAAAGAAGAACCCTCAGGCACCAACAAAAGTTGGTTGCCAGTTGTCTTCATTGGGTTCTTCTAGTGAGTACGTGGAAAAGTACGTAGTAAAGAAAAAGTGCAAAGTTAAAAAAGAGTATTGGCTACTCCCCAACCAGAAATTTAATGTGGGGGTAGTACTAACTCTGTTAAAAACAATAGTGCAGAAGGTCGGACATATATATGGTTAAGTTAATTTGAACCAAATGTCCTGCTTAAAGGTCGACATGTTTCTTGCTCTCAGCGGCCAAAATTCAGCCTAGCATTCTTCAGGACCAAACATATCCTTACCTCATGGGAGCACTCACTAAGGCGCTAAAACCATGGGAGGCACAAAAAGTGAAAAAAAACGTTACCAACTTGGTTTTCGGTTGCAGCACTGAGAATTATACATGCAAGCACTCCAACATGTAGGTACTGCTGGATTAAACAAATACGGGTAGAGTACCCCCTGGGCTCATGGCAGGGGAAACCTTCACACCCGGATGTGTTTAGTACAGACGACTCCCCGTGTAGGAACCTATTTCGCTCACTTCCACGGCCCAAATATATAAAACAGTCATTGTTTCATTCTCTTGCTTGCACCCGTAAATTGATCCCCACCCTGTCCTGCCATTTGTCCACCAGTGGACTTCTCCAGACCATGTGTAAAACCCCTTACTGACGTGCGATTTCCCCCCCATCCGTCTTGGTCATACCCTGCGTCATCCCCTTCCCACCAACCATTCAAGGGAACAACAGTTTGTGGTGTATAAAGGCTGCAGTTTCCACTTACCCGGAGCCTTGCTTGCCACTTGCCCGCTCCAAGTACCCAGCAGTGTGGCATCCCAAGAACACTGCCTGAGCAGCTCTTCTATTCTGGTCGTCATTGTGTGCTGTCACCTGCTCCCCATGTCTCTGCCATGAGGCAGCCCAAGGACACTGTCTGAGCAGCTCTTCTACCTACTTTACTCTTTTCTATGGGTCCTCTTTTTGTGCTGCCTCCGCCTCGCCCTCAACCACTGTATTTCGGCTGCACAACCGCTTTCTCATGGTGTGGATGGGTTCCAAGGCAATGAGTTGAGGTCAAATTGTAGTAAGGTCGGTCTCTGCCGCCTTTTGACCCTCTTGGTCGCCCCGCCCTTCTCCTTGTTATTGGGCGGTTTGTACTTTCAAACGACTTTGTGCATCTTTTCACGGGCTTTCGCCCTTTTCACTTCCTGTGGTCCCGCCGCCGTTAGGAGTTCCCTGCGGGCCCTTATCTCATCCGGCTTCACCTTTTCCGGGCCGCGTCACAACCCCTTCTAGGCGTGTGAGTTCTCCACCTCCTTCTTGGCCATACCCTGCGTCGTCCCCTTTCCACCAAGCATTCAAGGGGACAACAGTTTGTGGTGTACAAAGCTGCAGTTATATTACAAAAAACATTGATCATACATCTTGCAACCTACTGCTTCGTTATTCGCGACCCAGGTTTTGCTTATTACATATCACTCTGAATATTGTCCACTGTTTTTCCTTCTATTTCTTTCTGACCGCACTGTCCCTGCGTGATAGCCCATTTCGCAGGTGTCTCAGGTTCTCTAAGTTCTAGGCTTCCCTTGCTACCGACCTCATGGGAGGCCGTCAGACCCAGCCAGGGCTGTAAGTGCTGTCCCGCTTCCTGAGACCTTTGCTGGCCACTCGCCTGCTCCCAGTGCCCCTGCCATGTGGCATCCCTAGGACACTGCCTGAGCAGCGATTCTATGCTGGCTGTCATTGTGTGCTGTCACCTGCTCCCCATGTCCCTGCTATGAGGCAAACCAAGGACGCTGTCTGAGCAGCTTTTCTACCTAGGTTACTCTTTTCTCTGAGTTGTGTTTTTTTTGCTGCCTCCGCCACGCTGCCAGCGGTTTACCAATCGCTGGCAGCTCTCCCTTTTGCCCACTTGAGAGAAACAATGTGCCCCATCTTTGTGCATATTTTCGCAAGCTTTTGCCCTTTCTGCTTCTGGTGGTGCCGCCACCATTAGGGCTTCCCTGTGGGGCCTTATCTGGTTCGGCTTTAGCTTCCCCGGTCCGTGTCACGAGGTTTGCCACATTTTCATTGCATCTGCCACAGCTGGATGTTTTTCCGGATAAATTATGGTTAACTTTTTGGGGGCCGTGCCTGTCATTTGTAAATAAATGGCTGTTTTTTCAAAGCTTATATATACAATTAAAAAGCACACTTTGAACATGTTTTTGCCCTGAAGTGAAAACAACTATTTTGTGAACAATGTGTACATACTTTGAGTAGTCACTCAATGTCAAGGGAGTCAGTGGGTAAAGTGGGCTGATCCACTGCCCCATGCTGCATGCTGTGATGGGTGGAAGCAAAATGTCAATGACAATTCAACAGACCATTGGGGGAAGCTTACTGACCAGAAGCCCCTCCATCTATGTGTATTATGGATGCTTTTGTGGAAAGCAATATTCTGGCGAGACAAGTGCAGTTGTTTCAAAAGCCAGACCTCATTACTACCTAACCAACGATTTAAATCTCAGGCAGCCCCAATGTTACAATGACACATAAACATTTATAACAACATCTTTAAAAAGGAATGAGAAAATAAATTGCAATCTAGCAGCTAAAAGCTGTCTCAAATGCCAGACCTAAAAATAAATACTTCTCAGACTTTGAAAAAACACGTTTGTGAAGTTGTTAATATATTTAGTATCAGCTCTCATTAGCAATAAAAATCACCCCTAATCTGCACACCCAAAAAAAGGTTACCCTAAGTATAGTTATTACTTTGTCACACACAAACGTATACAATGCTCTGTATAGCTCCTTCCCGGGACCATTGCAGGTTAGGCGCATGAGAGCACGGCTGCCAGACCCAGTCCTTGTCTGTTTCCACTGCTGTTTGGTTCCAAAGTGAAGACTTTTTAACATCTCGATGGTGACAATCAAAGCGTTCTAGGGGATTTCCCCCAAAGCTGCAGCAGTGCCATGGGCACCAATGCAACGGAAAAGGACCCCATGGTCAGGTCCAGTATTGAAGGACAGCTATCATTGGGGGGCATTTGGCCCCTCACCAACCCGGGCCTGATGTGACTGAACCTTCTGCACTATTTATAGTTAACACAAAGTCCAAAGACCCTCCCTATGCATGTTGCTTCACATTAGCTCAAGCTCAAGACATGGCTTTTCAACCAAGGCTCATAGATCTCCAGCGCCTGGAGACCCCTAGGGTGACAAGTCACGCTATACAAGGCTGATTGATTGATCGATTATGCTGGACCTCACTAATTTGCACATAATCAATGTTTCTAAACATAGTAACATCAGAATGGGAGGCCAGGCCTATGCAATGGGTGTAATCCCTCTCTGGAACGTGCTCGGATGTATAGAAGAGCTCCAGAAATCCACTTTACTTCCTGGAAGAGCGCATCAGATGAAGCTTGGACTAACTTCTCAACATGTTGGTTGGCGAGTCAGCATGGTGACCAATCGGAGACCTGAACACTCTAGTCTATTCATAATACCACTGTGGGAAGGGTTCTACTCACTCTACAACACCCACCAAGTCACTTGAGAAGGGACGAAGTGAGGGCAAAAGAATCAATCAATGTACAAAATGATAGAGGTAATGCCAGAGTCTTCGCACATCTTAGGCCACACACAAATCTAGAGACGGCAGGTGACTACTTAATCACTTCCGCTTCCGGGATGGTTTCCACACACGTAGTACCTCCATCGGTACGCCTCTGCCCACAGCCCCAAACCCAAATAACACACAGACACCAGTTATTGGAATGAAGAAGTTGCAGGTTTATTTGTTACACAAATAGAAGGTGGGTTATCTTACAGGCTATCCCGTCCGCCCCGCAACCCCTCGTTGCAAGGTACCTGAAGTTTTAGCCTAAGAAACACCAGCGGCCATAGCCCGGTGTTGAACCTGGGAGGATAACTCCACCCACCGGTGGACCTATCATCCACCCGCTCCGCCCTCTGAACAAGGGAGAGTTAACTCACACCTTCCCCAGCCGGGCGGAGCTCTATATGGCAAGCCCCCGGTTAATCAGGTTTACAACCGCCCTAAGGACTAACGGGGTGTCGTCGTACCCCAAGTTCCCAAGACGGACCCCTTGGAGCATGTATGACTTATGCACGGTGCGCTTTGCACTGGAGGCTTCAGGTCCTGTTCCTGCGCCATTTCCTGTTTTTGGGATCACCCTGTAACTCCTCCTGCAACAAGAGACAAACATTAATACATCAATACTGTCCCCCTCCCTACTTCCCCCCTTTTCAGCGGGTGAGCGGAAGGGAGGGGAGATGAAAAGGGGATTGAGAGTCCGGGTGGAGAGGGGGCCGCCTACGGCGGGACTGCTGGCAGGGAGCAGCCAGAGATGCGACCGATCTAAGGAGGGGGGCAGCAGTAAAGAGGGCGCGTGATAGGAGGGGCCACCCTTATAAAGCCTCCCCTGGCCCCACCCCCTATCCAGACCCCTAGCTCGCGGACCTCGAGGATGGGCTGCCCGGCTGCCCACGGAGATACTACGGGGCCTGCCCTCCTACGGGGTCCCCTGCAGGGACCTCGGGCATCCTGCATAGTATCTCCATCGGTACGCCGCTGCCCACAGCCCCAATTCCAAATAACACACAGACTTCAGTTATTAGAATGAAGAAGCTGCAGGTTTATTTGTTATACAAATAGAAGGTGGGTTATCTTACAGGCGATCCCGTCCGGCCCGCAACCCCTCGTTGCAAGGTACCTGAAGTTTTAGCCAAAGAAACACCAGCGGCCATAGCCCGGTGTTGAACCTGGGAGGATAACTCCACCCACCGGTGGACCTATCATCCACCCGCTCCGCCCTCTGAACAAGGGAGAGTTAACTCACACCTTCCCCAGCCGGGCGGAGCTCTATATGGCAAGCCCCCGGTTAATCAGGTTTACAACCGCCCTAAGGACTAACGGGGTGTCGTCGTACCCCAAGTTCCCAAGACGGACCCCTTGGAGCATGTATGACTTATGCACGGTGCGCTTTGCACTGGAGGCTTCAGGTCCTGTTCCTGCACCATTTCCTGTTTTTGGGATTGCCCTGTAACTCCTCCACAGCCCTGGGTGTGGCGACCGCTGCACCCAGAGCCCCCACCACTTAGCTCCCTGAATCTCCTCTATTTGCCACTTGCTGCCTCTAGCGCTTCCCCCAGGTCCAGCCCGCCGCATTCATGGGTTTTGCATGCAGTAGGCCTAGCCCTACATATCCCCTAGCTCGCGCCAACCACCCCCCCGCCCCCCCTGAGGATGGGCTGCCCGGCTGCCCACGGAGATACTACGGGGCCTGCCCTCCAACAGGGTCCCCTGCAGGGACCTCGGGCATCCTGCAGAACACGGAACGCGCAGAGCGGAGATACAAATACGTGTCGACCATCAAATAAGTCTGCTGGCACCCCGTTAATTTAAAAAATATCCATTGCTGCGCTATGTTCTGCTAAACATGGGAGCTCACCCCAGTCTCCCTTTATGTAATTACAGACGGCGCTTTCCATGCGAGGAGTTATCTGCTCCGGTACACGCCACCAACACGGACGTTGTGTTCATCTCCGTGGAGCATTTCCCTACGGAGTATAGTAATTAAAATCATTTCTGCTACCCGATCTCACTTTTAAATCCTTGTCCTCGCGGGCGGCACCCCTCATGGACTCTCCTTCCTTTTGTCTTCCGTTTATTTTTTTCGGACACTTCTGATGTTGGATTATAATAAATAACAAGGAGAACTAAATCCATCTCTCCATTGTGTTTACCTAAACCCAGCGAAACGATCTTTTCAGGAACTGTGGACAAATTATACTCAACCATTGATCTGGTGAGCACAGAATTACCAACTCGTCATGAGGCACTCCCCACATGGAACATGACCTGTCACTCACCTTGCACCTTTAAAGTGTGCGGGTCAGTAGTATTTATTTTCCCTTTCCTTTTTCCCAGATCCTTTTTATTGAAGCACCTTTACATTGATATTTAAGTCCTGGGCCCTGCCGGGTCGGAGTTATCACCGGTGGAGCGGTTAGCCTGCGAGCCCATTTCTTTGTTAAAAGCCTGCCAGCTACAGGCTTTTCTTTCTGTTTCTTTCCCTCTTATATTTCTCCCGCTTTCTTTCTAGACTTCCCCAGTGACGTCCCATTACATCATAGGGATGATCAAGTTTTGTCTTCACTCCACTCAGGCACTTGCATGTTTTTACCATCGAAACACCTTCTCTGTTTACAGGGCCGGCGCTAGGCATGGGCAGCGTGGGCAGCGGCCCAGGGCCTCGCAGCCAGGGGGCCTCGCGCTTTCAAATGCTTCAGAGTTTGGAGGCCCAGGGGGCCCAGGAGGCCCAAGGGATTTAATCAATATCTGCCTGCCTTGGCCTAATCGCTGCATCTGCATGAGGATAGCAGCGATTAAACAGGTAATTAAAGAGCCATTACGCGTGAAGTGCGCCCTGCCCCTGGTTGAATAAGAAGCAGGATAACCTGCAGGGCGCTAAAGGAAAGATAGAATGACGGCGCCTCACACTGAAAACAGCTCAGCTCACCTAGGACTAGGGAAAGGAAGCACAGAGTAAATGAAAGGGGTGCGAAATACCAAATTAAGTGAGAGGGGGCGGGGGGAGCAGATAGGTGTGATGGCAGCCAGACAAGAGGTGCAGGAAGAGTAGCACGATTAGAATGTAAAATTGGCTGGACTAGGGCTTTCAGTGTGTAGGTCCCTCGAGGCTTTACCTGGTGGTAAATTAAAATCGACATTGAAACAGGCCCCTACCGGACCCTATATTCATGTCCTTTACTTTACCTACAAAAACAATGATCCTGTATCAGCATAATAATTGTATAACACATTGGCCGGGTTGGACATTAGGGCAATCAGGCAGTGTGTAATGGTCCAATCTGCCAGGTTATTATTTGACCTGTTTTTTGGGCTGTTTGTTTGCCTGCTTTATGGTCAGATGAACATGTTTTTAATGTTCATTTTCATGATATTAAAACAAACATTGCCTGCAGCAAAATCAAATTATGCAATCTCTCATACCTTACAAAAAACGTAAACAGCATGTCTTTACAATTTAAAAACTGCCCTCATTTTGACACTTTTCTAGCTAACTAATTCACTAATAGGGGCCACTTTTATTTTTGTGCTGGGCCTATTTCCTGACCCTATGAGGTCACTTCCTGTCAGGTTAAATCTTATGCAAATTATAGGGGCCTCGCATGTTCCTATTCTGCCCGGGGCCCCACAAATCCTCGGACCGGCCCTGTCTGTTTATTCCATGTATGACGTGCGAAGCACATAACAAGCCTTTTGACACCCAACTAGCTGCGGTCCGATATACCATGGGACCCTCTAAATTACCATCCCGTCCTTCACAGACACACTCCCTGCCACATCCCTTCACATGATTTATCACCGGTGCACCGCAAGTTCATTCACGTGCTAGGGGGTTTTTCCTTTGGTTAAGGTGCACATCCTATAACAGTCCCTTTGGGGACATGTCACAAGAAACCATGTTTATATGCTTATTGTCAAGCTATCCACCAATGCCCCTTGTATTTTCCCCAGCCCTGAGGAGTCGCGGGAGGACATTCCCACATGCAACGAAACACGTGTTGGCTGGATGGCTCTTAAGAACATTAAACTACTCTATTCCTCAAGGACAAGTTGATGTTTAATTCTGTTTACTTACAGGCTTTGTTTTTCTGCTCAAACTGTATATTAGTGTCTACACGGACACAAATTGGTATATATATTGTTGTGTGCAAGGGTATTTTGTTGTCATTTTCTGGTGTGCTGACCTCGGCTGACACACACATTGAGGGGTTATAGGGCTCATCCCCTCACCCTTTTTTGCACCACACTTCTAAACCGAGAGTTTCATAAACTATTGCGTCCACTTCTAGCAGTGCGCCCTTTCTTTTCTTTTCCCAGACTAAAAACCCTTCAGAGACACTTTAACTATAGAATCACATACTTCCAGTGGTCCTGCATATAATACATGGTCACACCAACAGCCTTCTCAAAAACGATGTAAATACTTGGTGCCTTCTGCTTGCATATGAAAGAACAATATATTTGTAGACATGAAAAATAAAAGTAGAATATGCAGTGCAAAATTAAAAAAAACTAAAAGCAGTGAGTAATTAGTTGCAAAAAGATATTTAAATAAATTTAATGTAAGCCTGATAAAAAAATGCTGCTGCTCAGAATATGTAGAAACCAGCAGAACAAGTACATCTTTTCTGCACCCACCTTTGGTATAAAAAAAAAGTTCCTAATATACAATGTAAATATACAATGATATAAACATGTTCCCTTAAATATCTCTTGTCCGATGATCACTAATAATTTTAGAAAAGCATTCAGAAAGATAAAATATAGTTTCTATTTGTTATTTCTAGGTGCACCATTACTAATGCTTCATGACCTGCCTTTTTTCCTGGGCTGCAGGCTGTACCTGCAGGCATTATGATGTCACAGCTCAACTGTAATAATAAAAAGGGCATGTAAAGTAATTGGGCTATTAGTTGAGGGGGTATGGACGCACCTCAAGAAACAATCAGAATCCTTGTTTTTTTTTTTTTTGTAAAACAATTTTTTATTGCAGATTCCAATGCAAGCATTACAGTAAATTTGCAAGTATGTTTGCGCGGGACCCCAGCTTCTCACATTTCTTCCGATTAGTATTTACACAGCCTTATAACCCGCATCCCGGAGGCCGGGTGGCGTTTGTCGCAATCAGTGCATCCTCTCCACCACTAAGTGTTGGCGTGTCCAGTGGTCAACCGCTATCTGCTTTTAACTTTTATCAACCAACCGCCCCCTCCAGCATCCGACCAGTGTTTGCTGCGATTCTTGGTATCATTGGGATGCTTCACCCCCCCCTTCCTTCCTCCCCCCCTCCCCTCCGGCGTTCTATGGTGTCCTGTGCCTGAGTCCGGTAGCAGTATACTGAAGTGTGTTGGTAATCTACGGAGTTTGGAGTTGATTATTGAGTGTGTGTGTCCGTGGTAGGTGCTAGGATCGGCACCGCCTCCCCTGGGACCCCTGGGTCTACTGCTTCCCCTTCCTCTTCACTCTCCACTGCACTATCCCTGAGTGCCTGGACTAGGATTTCCCACGCTAGTGCTGTTTCCTGAGCTTTCTCGTCTGACCCCCGTCGTGCTAGTTGGTATCTGATCGTGCTCTCTGCCGCCGCCCATTTCTGAAACTCGGTCAGCCATTTCCGATGTGTCGGTGCTGTCTTTGATTTCCACCCCCTGGTGAGCTCCCTCTTCACGATAAGTAGGCCCATGTCTATGAATTTGCTCGTCAGTTTATTCTTGCGTGTGTGCGGAAACCAGTGTAAGAGTGTAGTTGCACTATCATATTGCAGATCCCTGTCCGTGACCTCATTCAAGGTGTCGCCCACTTCTCTCCAGAAGTCCTGCAGGTGTGGACAGTCCCTCAGCATGTGCAGTAAGTCCGCACCTAATAGCGCACATCTGGGGCACGCTGCGTCCACTGCGCCAAAGTATCGTGCTATTTTATGCGGGGTAAGGTAGGCTCTATGAAGAATGTAGAGATGTATCAATTGGAAGCGGGCGTTTCTGGTGCTCTTCCTGGTTCTTTGAACTAATTGAGCCCACGTCGTGTCCGGGATCTCTCTCTGCAGGTCCGCCTCCCATTGGGTTTTTAGTCGCGCAAGAGGCTGCAATTTGTCCGTGAGTAATCTGGAGTGCAGACATGTGACTGCCTTGAACGTCCCTGCAGCCATCATCGTGTATTGGCACGGCGGCGACGTCGTGGGCTCAAGCAGTCCCTCCCCAGTGCGCTTGGATCACCCGTACAACGGCCGCGTGCAGTAAATAGTCCACTCTCGGGAGGTCGTATTGCTCCTGTAAGGTCTGGTACGGCGTGAGCACCCCGTCAGTATAGAGGTCTCCCACCATCTGCAGGCCAGCCTCCTCCCAACCTTGGAGGTTCGACCAGTCCCCGCCATGTGGTAACGCTGTGAGCATACCCAGCGGGATTTCGGGCGCGTACGGGTGTCCAGGACCAGCTCGCATTTGCATGCGGTTCCAGCATAGTCTCAGCGACCGTTCTTCCTGGGATAGCCCTCTGAGTGCTAGCTTCTGTTGCAGGGTAATATACGCCAGCACATGGCGGGGGGTGCCAATGTCCCTCTCTTGCTCTGGACCCCGGTATACCCTTGCCACTTCCTGCGTGAAAAATTGCAGCTGGGCAGCCAAATAATAGAGCTCGAAATCAGGGACCGCGAGTCCACCCTCATTCTTCGGGCGGGTCAGGGTCGCCAAAGCTATTCTCCGCCTGCCAGTTCCCCACAGAAAGGACACCACTTGGGACTTTAGGTGTCTAAAGACGCTTCCCGGTATCCACACAGGAAGGGTCCTAAAGAAGTACAACAATCGTGGCAGGGCAATCATTTTAAGCAGAGATACCCGGCCTGTCATGGACAAAGGGAGGGTGGCCCAAAAGGTCATGTTACCCTGCAACGTTCGGATACAGCGGCCTATATTGCCATCCAGTAGGTCTGCGGG
The DNA here is from genome assembly GCF_964263255.1 of Lissotriton vulgaris. Lineage (NCBI taxonomy): Eukaryota > Metazoa > Chordata > Amphibia > Caudata > Salamandridae > Lissotriton > Lissotriton vulgaris. The sequence goes on from NC_141695.1 coordinate 173,130,848, forward strand.
CTCATGGTAGATATGCACCCCCAGATAGGGTAGACAGTTCGGCTCCCAGCGGAGCTCGGGACGGGCCAAGGGGCACCGCTCCGCCTTCCGGAGAGTGAAGAGGCAAGTCTTCGCCCAATTCACTTTTAGGCCCGAGACATCCCCGAATCGCGCTAGTAGGTCCTCCGCCCCCTCTACTGCCTCTTCGGCATTGTCCAAGAACAGTAGGAGGTCGTCCGCGTACAACGATATATGGTGGTGAGTCCCGCCAACCTCCAGCCCCTGGTAAGAGTCACCTTTCCTAGCCAGTGCCGCTAATGGTTCCATCGCAAGGGCAAATAACAGGGGAGAGAGCGCACACCCTTGTCTAGTACCCCTATGCACTTCATATCGATCCGATATCAACGCTCCCACCCGTACCCTAGCGCCCGCCGATGCATATAGCACCTTCGTCCACCGCACATAGCCGTCACCGATGCCAAAACTTTGCATCACCCTGTACAAGTAACTCCATTCCAGGCTGTCGAAGGCCTTCTCTATGTCAATCGCCATTACCATAGGGGCTCTGGTGAACGGCGGGGGGTCCGCCACTAGCCTCAGCAACCTGCGAATGTTGTGTGACGTGTTTCTGGTGGGTATGAAGCCCGACTGGTCCTTGTGGATCAGATCCTGCATGTGGGCCACTAGCCTAGTGGCCAGTATAGTACTCAAAATTTTATAATCCGTCGTCAGCATCGACAACGATCGGTACGACGCCGGATCAGAGCTGTCTCTACGTGGTTTTAGTAAGGGAATCATGATCGCCTCGCGCATCGAGTGGGGCAACTCCCCTTTCTCCTTTGCTTCGTTATATAATATTTGGAGTCGTGGAGCTAGGATATCTATATATTTACCATAAAACTCAATGGGCAGTCCGTCTATTCCCGGTGTTTTATTGCGCGCCATTCTCTTTATGGTCCCTCTAATTTCCGCCAAGTCAATCGGGCCCCCGAGGGCTTCAGCTTGTTCCTGCTCTAGGCGTGGTAACTGGACCTCAGACAACAAGGCTTCCATCATCCCGGCCCGATCCACCGGGCCCCCCCTATACAGCCGTTCGTAATACGCTCTAAAGCAATGCAATATGTCCGGCTGGGTGTCGTATGTAGCGCCATCCGCACCTGTCAGGGACAGTATCGGGGTAGCGCCCCTACTGGGATTAGCCAACCAGGCCAGGAGTGTCTCTGTCTTATCTCCCTCAGCGAGTGCCTTAGTTAAGTATGTCTTATAATCAAAACTACGAAGGCGCTCCACCTCCACCGCCACTGCCTCTCGCGCTGCGCATACCCTGTCCTGCAATTCGGGGTGGTTGGGCCGTTGTTTCTCTGCTTCTCTCAGGGCCCGCTCGGCCTTGTCCAAATCATCCACCAGCGTCCGCCGTGCACCCGCAAATTTCCCTATACAGTGCCCCCTCACCACGACCTTGAGCGCGTCCCATTCCGCGGCCCTGGAGGAGGCAGTCCCCTCGTTCTCCGCAAAGTATTGGGAGATCCTACCTTCCAACGCTCCGCTGAACGGCGGGTCGTCCAACGTGTCTGGGCGAAGCCGCCACGTCAGGATCGGCGAAACTTCGTTCATCCAAGCCAGCATGAGGAGTAAGGGGTTGTGGTCCGATATCGTGCGTGCCAGGTACTCAGTCCGGGCAACCAACGGTAATACCGACTGGGAACACAGGAAAGCGTCTATGCGGACGTGGAGGTCGTGTATACCCGAGTAGAAGGAATAATCCCTCTCAGTTGGGTGTTGGACGCGCCATGCGTCCGTCAGGTCCCACTTCCCCTGCCAGGTTGATCTGTGTCTCGCTAGTCTGTGAACTGGGGATGCATGCAGTGGCAGGTGTGACCTATCCAAGGTAGGGTCCTCTATAGAGTTGAAGTCCCCCCCCATCAGCACTGGTCCAGTTAAATAAGAGGCTAACAGCTTGGACAGCCTAGTGAAGTATGATGCCTGCTCTCCGTTCGGTGCATAGGCGCTGCAAAGTACTATCTGGCGACCCCTGAGCAAACCCTCGACCGCTACATATCTCCCGTCTGGGTCCACAGTGTGCCTAGTGACATGGAAGGGAACCCCCGCTCGGATCCAAATTAGTGTTCCCCTGCCAAACGCTGAGTATGTGGTGTGGAACAGGTGACCCCTCCATCTCCTCTGTAGTGCGGCACCCTCTTTTTTAGTTAGATGGGTCTCTTGCAGAAAGGCAATGTGAACCCCTCTGCGGACAAGGTGGGAATGTATCTTGTGCCTCCTCGTCATTGAGTTCAGTCCCCGCACATTCCAGGACACACATTTCAGCGAACCCATATTAGCCATCGCCCCAACTTGTTCGATTTAAGTCAATAACAGTGCGCATCCGGACACCAGACACCATCCCGCCCCCTCCCGCCCCCAACTCCCCCCCCATGCTCTCTCCCCAAACTACACCTCGAGTCACCCCAACATCTCCAGGTCCCCCCTCCCCCAGAACAGGACCCAACTGCAAAGTAGTTGCACCCATCCAAACTGGTGAGCTAACGTGCTCACTAAATCTTGTAGTCCGTAGTAAACACCACGGAGGCCTTATGGGCCCTGTGGTACGTGAGCTGGCTACTGAACCTTTCAAGCCCTGTTCCCATTCGGCCCCCGCCCCACAGTACTCAATGCGACTCATAAAAGAAAAGTCTCACAGTGGTCTGTCCCAGTGTTCGTAGAGGCGTCGCCTTCAGGTTCTCGCTCCTCAGAGATCGCGGACAGCTGTCAGGCCTCGATGATTTCCCCTGAGGTCTGAGGCGTGACCTTCGGGCCCCTGGCACCATCCAGCCCCGATAAGTCAGTGTATGAGCCCGTGGCCAGGGCTTCCGAGGCTGATTCCTTCGCCGATTGGACTGGCGCCGTTCCCGATACCTCTTTCACTGCCTGCAGCGCTGCTCTCCGTTCGTCTTCCGTTTGCGAGGTCGTCGGCTTTCTGGACCCCCGGTTGCGCCCACGGAGCCTTCGCGATCGTCTGACTGTGTGGTTCTGGCATTCCTCCTCGGCCCTAAATCGAGCCCCGTCCGTTCCTGCTTTGTAGGTGTCCCACCAGGCCCATGCCTCCGCCGATGTTTCAAAAAACAGTGCCTTTTCGTCCACTGTCACTCGAAGTTTGGCCGGGAACAGCAGCGAGTACTGCAACCCCTCTGTACGCAGTTCCTTTTTGATAGAGAGGAAGGAGGCACGCTGTTTTTGGGTCTCAAACGTGTAGTCCGGGAATAGCGTAACCTTGCTATTGTCCACTTGAAATGGGCCTGCATCTCTGGCCCGCTGTAGGAGCCAGTCCCTGTCCTTGTAGTGGAGCAGTTTGATGACCACTGGGCGTGGCGGTAGACCCAGACGCGGGGGCCGGGAAGGCACGCGGTGCCCCCGTTCCAGGGTGAAGAAGGGAGACAAGCCCTTCGGGGCAACCACAGTCTTTAGCCATTCGGTCAGGTAGCCCACCATGTCCGTGCCCTCTTTTTTTTTCTGGAAGACCCATCAGACGCACGTTGTTCCGCCGACTGCGGTTTTCAGCATCCTCTGCTCTCCTCTCCAGGGCTTGTATCCGCTCCATCGCTTCTTTGAGCCGTCTCTCCATTAATTTATGTGCCGGCACGACATCCTTTAGGGTGTCTTCCACATCCTTGACCCTGTCTGTCAGCTTTGCGTGGTCCGCTCGCAGAAGCCCCAGCCCCGTCGCCACCTGTCCAATATCGTGATGCAGTGCCTCCTTCGTGGCAGCAATGGCGTCCAGTATCCGGTCCTGCATCAGTTGTAGCTCCGTGGGAGGTTGTGAGGAGTCTTCCGGCGTTTCCGTGGCTGGGCTCCCATCCCCTTTGGGTCCCCTAGGTTTCCCCATCTTGCACCTTCGGTGCGGGTCCGGGCTCCCAAGGCCGGTCGGGTGGCGACGACGTCCCCTGCAACAGGCAGGCCGTTGGCCTCACGGTGGCTTTGCCGCGAGCCGGTCGTCCAGCGGCGCACCGACCCGTCGGAACAGTTTTGTGGGGATCGAATCGGGCACTAGTAGTGGGGACACTGCCCTGGGGTCACTCAGGGCCCTTCTGTCTCTTCGAGAGCCAGGTGCTGGGGGTCCGCGCTGGGGTCCGTGAGGCAGGCTCCGTCTCTACTCCCCCCACTCAGCTCCCCCTCAGGCCCTCCTCACTGTGCAGCAGCGTTGGTGGGCCGGAGCTGCCTCCACCTTGAAGAGAGAACAACCAGGCCCCGAAGCCGGGGTATAAATTTTAGAGCACGTGAATCCGTAGCGGGTGCACCGCCCTCTCCCGGCCCCGGCTCTCTGCCCCGGTGCCACACGGGTCTAGTGCGACGGTGCCGCGGCCGGGTCCAATACTCCTCCGGGCCCCTCACAGATACAGCACCACTGCTCAATCGGGTCCAGGGACAGTCATCCGCCCATCAGGATCGCTGGCCTTGAAGCCGGGTCCCAAAGTAATCCTCCCGGGCGGGGCCGGGCTGCACCAGGGCAGTTTCTACGCCCGGACCCCTTGAAGAGCCTCCCAAGGACAAGGCCTGCCGTGTATCGGCCGTTTACGGGCGCTCCGCCAGGGCCTGGGACCGGGCAGCGCCCACTGGGGTCGCGGGCCTCAAAGCCGGGGCCCAGATTGAGCGCCTCGCGGATGGGGCGGAGCCTCGCCAGGGCACCGCCCGTGACCGGACCTCGCACCGACCTCAGGGTCCGCCGGTACACTGGACAGCCTCAGCCTCTCCCCGGCAGTCCGGCGCTTCGCTTCTCCCCTCTCTCGAGCAGCGAGACCTCAGGGGCGGACTCGCTGCTGTTCTCCGGCGGCCGCAAGTCAGGATGCCGCCATCTTGCGCTCGGGCGTCTCGGGTGCTCCTCGCCCTGCTGCGTCCTCTGTGGTAGTCTCTTCGGCTCGCCACCCTAACCGGGACAGACCTGGGCGTTGTCTCCGGGATCGACCCTATTTCCACGGGGATCCCGGGTCTAGAACAGGATTAAAGACGGATTATGGGCAGAGGGTCGGGAGCCTCGCTAGGCTGCGACCGTCTTCATCAGCTGCTAGCCACGCCCCCTTATCACAATCCTTGTTATGGTGAATCACTACAGTTATTAAATTAACCTGGACTGAACCCCCTGTTAGGTAGGGCACAGAGCAGACAGGTTTCATTTAGAGGCAATGTGCAAAGTATTTATAAAGGAATAAAACAGTAAAAACTTAAAATAAAAAAATAATATAAAGCCCAAACTAAAATATAAACATAGAAAGCATATTATACATACAATGAGAAAATTGACAGAAATACAATAAGGGGAACCAGAGATATGATTTTTAGATTTTTAAGAAGAAATAGCACCAAGAAACACAATTTGCCAATGATGGTCAATGATCGTGGTAGAACAAGATCTAGGCGTAATTTGAAGGTGAGCGCAATGGAGCACTGGTCGAATACACTAACCAGGCTCATCCTGGTCCAAGTTTTTCTATTCTGATTGTATTTCTTTAAGTCCCACTTCCCCACCAAAGTGCACTTCTAAAGCCCCTCGGGACCTCAGGGGAGGCAATTAGAAACTCACAGGGTGACAGGCAGAGGCTCACAAGAGGTTCCAGTTCATGTTTGTTTGCCGCTGGTAAGCTGGACAGGTGCAGGAAAAGGTATCTTGTAGCTTGTGGTGTCCCTGTAGCTTAAACAAGAGATGCTTATTATGACATTTGGAGTCCACTTCTCTGACCTGGGTTCCAGAAGGAAATCAGAGTTGTTCTTCTTGGCTCTTCTTAGGTCACAGACAACAGGTTCAGTCCTCATCTCATCTTCTACATGTCCAAGAGTATTCTAAAGTGTGTGCCTGGACATGACACATTTATGGCTGGAATGAGCGAGTGGGTATCAATTACCCCTGGGGACCCCCTAACCATTCAGGTAAAGGTTCCTACATTTCACCTTACCCACTTTGTGCATTTTGAAGATGGTGAAAGCCTTTGGCCACACTGATCTGGACTCTGAGGTCTAGGGGTGTGCATGGGGATTGTTCTATGACAATTCTAGTGTCCTCCTACATCTAGCACTACATTCCAATTTGAGGCAGCCGATGGTAATCCCGCCTGCTGCTTGACTACTGCTTGCAATTGGCTCATTTAGTGTTATTGGGATTGGTTGCTGGTCCGATGCATCACTTCGTTTTTTGTCGGATGCAGCACCGACCAACTACAGTTCTAGTTCAAGTTCAAGTTCAAAAATTTGTATAGCGCACTACTCACCCAGAGGGTCTCAAGGCGCTTGAGGGAGGGGGGGTATTTTACTTATCGAATATCCAAGTTTTTAGTTGCTTTCTGAAGGAGAGGTGGTTCTGTATAAGGCGGAGGTGGGTGGACAGAGAATTCCAAGTTTTGGCCGCTAAGAAGGAGAAGGATCTACCTCCCATGGTGGATCTATGGATGAGCAGAATTGCGGCGAGGGCTTGATTGGATGATCGCAGTTGTCGGGTGGGGGTGTAAAAGGACAGGCGCGTGTTGAGGCATTCGGGTCCTAGGTCGTAGAGGGCTTTGTGTGCATGGGTGAGGAGACGGAACGTTATTCTCTTATTGACGGGGAACCAGTGGAGGTCTTTCAGGTGACCGGAAATGTGATCTTGGCGGGGGATGTCTAGTATGAGTCTGGCTGAGGCGTTTTGGATGCGTTGGAGTTTTTTCTGTAGTTTAGCTGTGGTTCCGGCATAAAGGGTGTTTTCATAATCCAGTCGGCTAGTGACCAGGGCTTTGTCAGTTTCCTTTGGGACTACTTGGGTTTTTGGCTGTGGCGATTTACGGCACCCGCTTCATTCTACAATGCAACAACAACGATATGCTATCGCCCTGCAGCTTGAGCTGTGACCCACCCATGGGGTCACGCAGTGTTGAGAGAGAGAGGGGTGGGGAGCAAGTTAACTTTGTTTCAAATCTGTCAACTCTTAATTTCACTGTAGCCTAGAATACACTTGTCGGCGTTCTAGTGGACACAGCGCAGCTCCGTTGTATTTTGAGCTTTAAAAGGTAGATGAATCTCTAGGATCTATTGCCCTTTCTCCTTCATTTACAGTGTTATGACTGCAGCAGCTCTGTCACTGAAATACGCAACTTTCTGACATGTACTCTAAGGACTTCTGCTTTTCAACTTTCCATTTTAGACCTTAATACTTGCTTTTAACCGCAGCAATGTCTCTTTAAAAGGCGACTGCACGGAGCAGCAAACTTCACTTACAGCACCCATCCCCCAGGGTCAAAATCAGCTTTATTGCCTAATGTATTTACCAATCAGACCTGCAAACGCAGAGGACACACGCCTCCTCACAGCCCCTGCCCTCCACCGTGTTCTCATCTATCTGAACCCCGATTCTCTAACGCTGCTGTAGTTACCATTGTGGCTTGTAGCTGCTGAGACTGAGAGCACAATGACAAAAGGCACTCAGCTGAGTTGTAATTTTCCACTTGCTGAGCCTTAGAATATTCCATATTTCAGATGTAATTTTCCACTTGCTGAGCTTTAGAATATTTCCCACTAACTTGCCCCATTTTAGACCTCCAACTCACATGGTGCCACTGTGTGACACACATATTTGCTCATCTGGGGCACGATTCCTGTGCGTCACAATGTTTGGAGCCACTGTGTGACACACATATATGCCACATATATCCATCCCTCTGCCGTCCACGAGTTCGCTCCCTCCTCACTGCTCACTTGTTGGCTCCATCTTTATCCTCTTTATTTCTCCCACCCTATTCTGGCCAATATTCTACCCACCCTCCACGTTACTCTACTTTATCATTTTTTGTTCCTATCACTCCCTCTTCTCTCTGTCACTCTTCCAGCTCACAATCTTCCCATCTGCAAATATTCTTCCCTCTCAGCTTACTCAGTTTCTTTTACTCACTTTTCTTACTCTATCCTCTTCCTCCCTCACTCAAATGTAAAAATGTAAATTGATACTTGTATAGCGCACTACTCACCCGCAAGGGTCTCAAGGCGCTTGTACGAATACCGCTGTGGAACCCATCCTGGCTTTCCCTGTGAGGTGTCCACTCCTGGGCACCCCCAAGGTGGAGGCCAGGCATCCTTAGCATTGTGGGGGCCGTTGTGGAGATTAAGCAAGCTATTGCCCAGAGTTGCAGAGGCGGGGAATTGAACCCTCGTCCTGGGCTAGACCTCTGCATCAGAGTCTGCCGCTCTAATCATTGAGCGACACTTCCACACTCACTCTCCTTCTTTGTCCCTTCCCAGAGTGTGTGATCCACTCTCTCTTTTTTTTCCACTTCAACCTCCTCTTTCTTGCTTGCTATAAGTGCCTAGAATGGTGACACGGGCAAATAGATGGTGCCAGTCAGGTGAGAGTCCCTGGCTTAGTGACGTAGTCCATATACCTGAGTGCTCTGAAGATGCTGTAAAGCATGGTGCATTCACAAAATACCAAAGTAAATAAGACAATTAAACAAATACCACGTGATCTGCATACCAAGATATTGTCTTGCTACCTTTGTGTATTCGTATGTATTAAAACATTTAAAACGTTTTCCATCGGTGACATGTTGATATCTGAGGACTGTTTAGGAGTGGAATTTCAGTGACTTGGTACCTGGTACGCAGCCAGTAAACCAATATAAACGGGGCAAAAAATAAAAATGTTACCCAAAAAACAGAAAATGAAGTTATTGGATGGACTCGAACGCCATGGACATCTACCACATTTTGTGATACCTACTTTTACAAATAATCACTGTGTACGGAGAGAATACATTACCATTGCACTGGTACTGAAAATTTGCAAATTTGTTTTATTTACTTCCTTTATATGGGACAATTTCCCCTCGTGAAGCACTCTGTTCCCGCCGACACTGCATGAAACCACGAGTGGCAAAGTCAATAATTTTCGCTTTTTAATGGCATCACCTGCACATTTGGTTTTGCCAATGCTTTTGGCGATATTGTTCCGCATCAGCAAAAATAAACAAGCATTTGCATTGCAATAGGTCTCGTAGTTACACAAATTTAAGCTATTGGCATTGTAAATAAAAATGCCTTTCATTTATGTTTTTAAAATGAAAACAAAAATAAAAGGCATTGTTATTTGCAATGTCAGTAGCCAGTCAGTCAGTCAAAGTACTTTATTTTGGTAACATACCATAAAAAGGCCATACATACACAAATAATCACATCAAGATAACAAAATAAAACTAGTAATATTATGTTAAACAAATCTCATATAAACAGTTCCTGAAGATATTAAAAACATCGGTTAAAACACCAAAATGTCAGTGTATAAAAATCTCTAAAATTTTATAAAAAGTGTAGCACCTCCTAAAAAGTACACCTTAGAGCGAGGTATGAGCTTCCAGTTTTAGTATTGCACATCTCGTGTACCACATAGATTGGAGAAATCTTGCTGTGGTAAACACTATCAGGGGGGTAGTGTTGTATTTGAGAATCCTAAAGACCTCCATGTAATCCCTAAAGCCCCTAGCCCTACATAGCTGCAAAATCCATTTCTCCCTTGCCCTGGCGTAGGTGCTGCAGAAGAGCAGAACATGCAGATCTGTCTCTCTGCCGCTCGAACACCCCGGGCAAGTACTCACCGTTGAGGGGGCGTTCCCCCATTTGTGCGTTACCGCCCTCAGTGGCAATGAACTGTGTCTGAACTTGGCCAAGGAGGGCTGGATATCATCCAAAAAGACTTCAAAGAGGGGATAAGCCTTGATATTCAAAAAGTATCAGTTAACCTGCCCATCGAGGGATTACTTGTTGTAGACTCCAGACGGTACCTCCTTAGAGCGAGATTCAGTAATTTTTTTGAAAGCAATGGGCAGGAGTCTTGGTGAGACGACCACATATCTCCTCTACCCAAAGCATGACAGAGGTACTTTATGTAATTCAACCAGGGTATTTTCCCCGCAGTCCCTCTCCGCAGGATGTCTCTCAGGTCCTCCCTATAGCTCGAAAGCTCAGGGGTCGCCCAAAGAAGCCTCCAATACAGGAGAGGGCGATTTGTTACGATCTCCTGGATAGGTGCCAAGCCCAGGTCCAACCGCAGCGGAATCAAGGGCGAGCTCCTAGGCAAACAGAAGAGGCGCCTAATAAAGCTATTTTCCGTAAGCATCATAGGGGCGGCTGATGTATGGCCCCAAAGCTCTATGCCACAAAGTGCACCCCCTCTTGCCTGGGCCTTATAAATCTCGAGAGGCGAGCTAAGAAGTTTCATTAAGGTGTCATTAAAAACCTTTAAAATCCCGCCCGATGATTGTGCCAACTTTAGGTTGGCCCTAGCCTTGTGGGACCCCCAATCCATCTTGTCATTGAGTGTAACCCCCAGGTACTCAAAGGTGGACACTAGGTCCAGCACCGTTCCGTTCATATGCGGCCGTGGGCAATTGGCCGATTTGTTATTGTAGACCATAAACTTTGTTTTGGAGATGTTAATCTCCAGATTTCTCAAATGACAGAAGGACAAAATGCCTCTAATGTGCGCTGCATACCCCCTGACGATTTTGACACCAGGAGAGTATCGTCAGCGAACATTAGGGCAGGTATCCGTCTCCCCGCTAAACTCGGAGAGTCCAGATCTTTTGCTCCCGCAAGATGGTCTATTAGCCCATTAAGAAAAAGGGAGAAGAGGGTAGGAGCCAAGATGCACCCATGTCTTACTCCCCTCTCGACCGGAAAGGGGGCCGATAACTCCCCACTCCTCCCATACCTCACCCTAGCGTATGTGCCCTGTGCAATCGAAAGCACCTTCCATCTGGTCCTCTGCGTGGCGGCCATCAGAATTAGGGCCCACTCCTCACCCCTGGGATTCAGATTAGATGTCAACCTGTCCTACGAACACCACACCAGAGGGGTTGCTGGCAAGTGTTATGGCATCTTAAAAAGCCTGCATAAAATCTTGGACTTACTCCCCGCAACCATCAGGAGAACTCTGATTCATACTCTTGTTGCGCCGCACTTAGACTACGGCAACACACTGTATACGGGCCTGAGCAAAAAAGGACTGCACTGATTACAATATGTACAGAATGCAGCAGCTAGGCTGGCATTAAATCTATCTAGGAAGTCCTCGGGTAGCCGTACCCTGGCCACGCTTCACTGGCTTCCTATCAGTGAGCATATTACGTTTAAAACTATGTGTCTGGCCCATCGCATCGCGCAGGGTAAGGGGCCTGCATACCTCCAAAAATTACTGACCATGTATCGGCCAAAGTGACATCTGAGATCCCTTGGCAGCATGCTCTTCCAGGTTCCTCGCATCCACCTAGCTAGGATGGGTGGCCAATCATTTAAGTACCTGGCCAGTAAACAATGGAATTCGCTGCCAATTGAACTCCCCATGGAACCATCGGAGATGAGATTCAGAAATAAATTGAAAACATACCTGTTTCCAAAATAAGGTGCAGTACCCCGGTGCTCCAATCGTTACTTAATGCTCTGGAGCTGGTTAGGTCATTTTGTCTACACAGCGCGGGGACACACAGTTTTTTGTGTAACCAGGCGCTTTATATATTTGTTATTATTATTATTATTATTATTATTATTATTATTATTATTATTATTATTATTATTATTAATAAATAGGTGGCACAGATAGGGTGGCCCACCCATCCCCAGGAGTAGGGCCCGAAGCTTATCCCTATGGACCATGTCAAACGTGGACCGAAGGTCCACAAAAATCAATAACAAACTACCCGCCCCAATAGTGACCGTCTTCCAGTAGACCAACTGTAGTCTAAACAATTGGTCTATGGTGGAAACCTTTGCTCGAAAGCCCGCCTGAAGGGAGGTTAGGATGTGTTGGTCATCCTTCCAACTCTGCAACCTTGATAACAAAAGGCGGGCAAAAATTTTCTGGAGGACATCCATCAAACTTATGGTAGTTGCCCGGGTCGAGGGGGGAAGCTTTCTTGCGAATGTGGATTATTTCGGCTCCCAACCAGGTTTCAGAGATCTCCAAACCCTGAAAGATGGCATCGAAGATATAGGGGACCCAGACCTTTTGTTTGCTACAGTAGAGGTCGCCAGGGATCCTATCCAGGCCCGGGGCTTTCCCTAATTTCAGGCTTCCAAGAGCCACCCGGACTTCATGGACATAACAAGGTGGGCAGACCGGACCTGGACTTCCAGGAAAGCCAATTCTGGGAGGCAGGTTTGCATTACAGCATCCTCATGGTGATCACTATGGCCAGATGAATACAGGGGCTTAAAGTAATTGAGCCAAGCGTCTTCACTAAGATTGGGGATGATGGCAGACTTCCCCTCGGCCGACCCAACTCTCCCAAGATTCCAGAATGACCTAAAATCACGGGTTCCCAATGCCGCTCGTATATTATCCCACCTAGTGGCTTCCCACTCGGCCCTAGCCTCCTTGATCAAACTTTTATACACCTCCCTCGCCTTTCTGATGCTGGGAATTGAACCCGATTTGACCTCCCTGATCAAGCACCTCTTCGCGTCTCTATATGCTTTATTGAACCAGTGATTCCACTTCTTTGTCCCACCGCTCCTAAGATCAGCAGAATAAAAGTAGCAGGCAAGGGAGCCAAAAAGGTTGTTATGTATGAGTTCCAGCCCCTGGGAGTAAGAAGGGGGTGGTTCACTAGCTGCACCCAGGAGGTTGGAGACCTCCGTCAGAGAACTTACAACGAGTTGGTATAATTCTTCCAGCCTATCAGGTGGCATGGCAATCTTCTCCCATCTGACTCTTCTCCCTCCCGCTGCTATGAGTAAGTTACAGTCAGTGGCAGTCTCCTCACGCCCTTGTTCATTGTGACAGCCAAGGCTAGCAAACAATTCTAATGACAGTAGATTGTGATCGTTGTCGACCCTTGGGATCACGGTAAAAGCTCTGAGGGAGGCCCAAAACTCTACATTCACCAGTATGTAATCTATTGTCGAACTTCCACCTGATCTATTAAAAATGCTATTCCCTGGAACATCTGGGGCCAATCTACCATTACAAGCCCTTAATGAATATAAAAAAAACAACTTGTTAATCGCAAGGGCCAGTGGTAGTAGGCGTTTTTCAGGGTACATGGCGCAGTCCGGAATGAACCAGCTTTCGACCTCATCCGAGGATATAGAGGTAATCTCCAAAATTGGCACAAAATGACAGTTAAGGTCTGCACCAATAATTTTATGAGCACATGGGGGGAGGGATTGAAAGAGAACCTCCAGTGCTTCCAGAGTTGATAGGGCCAACTGGAGAGGATGGGGGCGCAGATATATATTGAACATTGCCAACAAAGTCCCCCCATTGAAATTCAGTAGAACACAAAGAATGTCCGGGCAGTGAGAGTCTATGACACTTACCGTGCAACCCAAATGGACAGCAACCCAAGTACATAGCCCCCCGATGGTCAGCCCCTCAAGCCCTGGACTGCTGGAACGTGGAAGGACGCGTATCCCTCCCTAACCGGAGGGGTCAGCAACCAAGTCTCTTGGAAGAGACATAGATCGTAGGATTCCATCAGCTCTCCCCACTCTGGATTTGGCAGTTTCTTCCCAAGTCCTGCTACATTCCAAGAGCCAATAAATGGAAAGTGAGTTGGAGCAGGGACTGAGGAGTCTGCCAGTAGTAAAGGCTCAATAGGGCTGGAAGGTATAGGATGCAAGAAGTCACCCACTTCCTCTACCAAATTGACTAACCCTTGATTAGGTGAGGGCGGAGCAATAATTGCATTTTCCCCTTCCAGACCGACTATCTGACCAGAGGCACCCTTCACTCTGCTAGAGTTCCTCCCGCCCTCACCCACCAAATGGGGCAAATCAGATCCTACGGAGGACCAGGTTGGTAGTGGTCAGTCTACATTACTTAGGGCAGAGAATCTGTTACCCACTGAGATGTTAAATTCATAATCATGGCCAGCAAGAAAGGGGCGAAAGGGATCAGGCCCGCCTAAAGCTGAAGGTTGTGAGTAGAAATACCCCAAATGGGCAGTGTTAATAGAGTTCACATAAGGGAACCCTCCATTGTGTAATACATGTTCCACAGCCCTTGGGTCCCGAAAATTCACAATCACACAGTCACCACTAACGTCCTTAGGTCTCGTCCCCAACCAACTTACTCTACGTGCAAACATAATTTCCCCCTGCCCAGCACCCATTAAAGGTCTGTGCCTACTTAACCAGAAGATAACTTTGTTCTTCAATTCCGGAAAAGATTCTCTTATATCGCAGGGAAGGGCAGGGACGCCTGTGAGCACGACCACATAGGGCGAGGCTTCTGGAGGAAGCTGAGGTAGGGTAGGAGATTTAGAAGAGCCCAGCATATTGATATTTCCTATCGGGCGCTCTAAGAGCCCGGTTGACTTTGTCTGTGTGGCAGTTCCTGTGCTTTATATCCCGGGACAGATGGAGACATAGTAGGGCGACCAATGGGGCCTGAGCCGTTAGTAGCTGTTGTGGGAATCGGGATCTTAGGGGGGATCAGGGCAGGGGTGGAGGGATTAGGGCAGAGACTGTTGCCCGGGGGTTGACCCTTCGCAGCCTCGTGAGTGGGTCCTTTAGCCCCTGCTGAGATAGTATTCCCCAGCGCGGTGGCCGGCTGTGCTTTACTCCGGCCTTTGCTATTTATCATTGAGAACAGTCTATCAATCTTAGAAGACAAGGATTTAAAGTGAGTATTGATGACCAGTTCCATGTGGGTCTGGAGATTGGACAGAAGGTCGGTAGCCCAGAGGGGGGGACCAGAGAAGGCACGAGGACCGGGATTAAAGTCACAAGTGCCCTGACCGTAATCTCCACAAGCAGGAGTATTTACTGGAACCTTAGTAGGTTTCCCCTTTTTCTTTGACTTCTTTGGTCTAGCACTACGCACATGCACCTGAGTTGGTACCCGGGAGGGAGAAGGGGAGGATCGAGATTGGACGCTCTCTACTACAAAATCTAAGTCAGGCCCAATCTGAGCGCCGGGTAGATCTGAAAAGGAGGGCATAAGGGAAGTCATAAAATCGGCAGGAAAAGCTGTGGCTACCGAACAGTCATCCAAAAGAGTAGAGGAGGGCATAGCAGGGGTAATCGAAAGTCACCTTTCCGTGTTTTCAATAGCGTTCGCCACAACCCCTAACGTTTTTTGGAGCATTTTATCAATAGCCGTAAGGCTAGGTAGGGGTTGCGTCGAAACCGCTAGTAGCCGAGTCGTAGGGCGGTGAATAGGCATCTTATCTACCTTACCCATGCTGCTGATAGCAGCCACTTACAAACAATTGGGGAAAAAATAAAATACCTCAAAAATGAGATTATACTAGAGCAAGAACACAATGAGCTAAACCAAGATGGCCCAAGGAAATATCTTGGATACAACAACTAATGTTATTGATCACTTCGACTGAGCAATATGAAGTAACATTAAAACGAGGTACCGCTGTAAAGTTCACCCAGCAAATCCTGAGAGAAGGCTGGAGGGGTGGCCCAGCCCGACCTCCGTTGGCACCGGACGGCCACAGACGGTCCCGCCCTTGTCCCGTGTTTCTCCCGGGACGCTCCCGGACGCTCCAGCACGGCGGATTTAGCCGGTTAACTATATACCGCCGATGGTGTGGGCGGTGATGTGGGCGTGGCAGTTCCCGGGCCAGGTGTAGAAAGCCCAGAGCCTTCTGGGGCTTTGAGTCCTAGTATCGCTGACGGGCTTCGCGGGTAAAAATGAGTTTACCGCCCCCAGTGCCCGCACAGCATCAGGGTCAGGATAACAGTCCTCCAAATGTCGGAGTAGAACGTTGCGCCCCAAACAAACAGAGAAGGCCCACACAAGCGTCAGTAGCTCAAACTCGCATAAACCTATTACACTGAAAATGCTTGTTATTTTTTTGCCTTTCTGAAAGGCAGTGGGTCGATACTGCTCTGCTTTAGATGAGGAGCCGCCCCTGCTCTTACATGCAATTTTTTTTATCTGCAATGCATTAGTGTTAACTTTACAACTTCTCAAGGTAAATTGAACACACCTACATTGACACTTACAAAAAAAGATGTTGTGTGCTTGTGGGTCTGCATTCAATAGTGTGCATGTTGTCTGTGTGCTCTGCAATTTTTAAAAAAAGTGACATAACATATTACCTACATATATTTTAGAAGCAATCACAGTAAATAGGTGTATTGATACATTAATAAGTATTACTTATCAGTCTCCATTCCACCAGGGGCTCACTGCCACTACAGCCACTAGGACAACACCAGCACAATGGGGACATCCAAATAGGCTTGGTGCAAGCCAGCCGACTTGACAGCAATGTACTGTTAGCCATTAAGTATAATGGGGTTTCCCTGTATCCATATGACCCTGAGTACATAATTATAAAGTACAAGTAGTTTTGTCACTGTTTCCCACCAATATCTAAATCAGGCCCTCTGTCAAGTTTGTATGTTATAATATAGACCTACAAGAATATTGTGACCACCACATTGACTCTTCCAGGCAGATATATATCAGAGAAGTACAGATTTGCAACTCTTAAATGCACCTATGCTTACTTTGACTGTGGACTCCATATTGTCCCAGGTTGGTATTTTGATATTGTTAGCACCCCCACCTCGGTCACTCCCCTTGCATGCACTTTGCCGCTCACCCTGGCACTCACGCGTCCCTTGCTCCACACATTGATTCATTTGTTATTGTAGCCTCTCACTCACAGCACTCCACACAGAGATTCGCTGGATTTTAATTTTAATTTTAATTTTAATTTGAAAGTGCTTAAATTGTGTACTCTAAATAAAAACCCTCCCCGTTTGTGGAAACACTTGCAAGAAAGAGAACTTGTAGCCTGCAAGTGTCTGTTTACATAAAACACTGCCCCAACACCATATTGCATAATGTACTCATCCTCCGTCCTACCAGAAAGGAGTGGATTCTCTGCCCACCCTTTCCCCTTCCCAGCACCGAAATACATTAATTGTGGGTTGAGATTAGGACAGACTTGCATCAAAACATTGAGACACAACGGCTCGGCCTCCCCCGGCCTTGCCGGGTGGCTCAATCACTGGCTACTCTTCCGGCGCGTCACTTCCCTTTCCTGCAGTGCGTGGTTAGGCGTGAAACAGAACCTACCTGTGGTTCTGGCACCCTCGGGCAGTGGCGTTCATACCAGGACAAGGAGCGAAGCCCTGGCGGATCGGACTTCAGCCAGGCACAGCTGTCTCTCCAAAGCTGGAATCAACCCCAGCTCCAGAGCCCCAGGTAAGGCCCCCATCAGACACCGTGAGGCGAGCGAGGCAGGGGCAACAGGCGGCAAACCGCGCACATCACCAGGAACGCAGAAGGGACAGTGAGTGGTTCCCGGGCAGTGTCTCTAGAGGGTAGAGTTATTATTTCCTCCTGCTTTTCCAGTGCCTCGAGTTGCTGCACTACAGCTGGGTAATGACACTACTCCAGTCTCACCCTTGAAGTGTAGGGAGGGTGAGTAGACCTGTCTGAAGAGGATGAGCGCCGCTGGGGTTGGGGTAACTAACACCCAAAGTAGGGTCCTACGGGCTGTCACACTACAGGCCGCAGCTCAGGACTGGCCAGGGGAGGGCAAGATTCCGGGGTGTGAACCACCAGAAGAATCGTGGCACCCCCAAGAACCAACCACAGGTGCACTGGTCGGGACTGGGGACCTGCGAGTTAGGGGTGGGTCCGGCCACGATCCCTCAGTCGAGACGGAGTAGCATCGACCTTTAAAAGCAGAAATTATAAACATACAAATGTCTCCAGTTCCCTCCTGAGCTCCAGATTCAAAAGGAAATCAATGATATCTCTTGTCAGAAGTACACTGTGGGTGAAATGAAGGATCTTTAGTAAGAGCAGGTGTGCGAACCCCAGTACACGGCAGCAGTCATTAAGAGTGGGCTGACGCGCTGTCTGCAGTGTCTCGCGCCATGGGGGCTGAGAGAGACGCAAAAATGTAAAAGTGACCACCGTTCTCGAGCATCTGAACAGGTTATTCACCAACAGTGAAGCACGAGATGTGACAAAACTAATAAACCCATTCAAGTGGCTGCAGAAGGCTGCACCCCGTCTTCAGGGGGACAAGGAAAGTGCGTCTGCACATGCACGCATTCACCGCTAATGATTATTTATATAGAGCACAGAACAAACTGAAATATGTGTGGTACCAAATGCTGTCTAACTCAATAGAATACGCGTTATCGCCCTCAGTAAAATGTACCCTTGAGTGAGCCCTATGAAGCTCTGCAGTAGTGGGTCATATGTAGATGTCTCTAGCTAGCACCCTAACTCAGTGAGCAGCGTGACCAGGCCTGCAACTCTGGGGCTTAAAGTGATACCTGAAAGTAACTCTACAGTAAAACGCAAACCAACTGAACTACCATACGAGGAATAGACCCTCGGAACACAGGTTCGGTTTAGTGCTGTTCTTAGGCCGGACCCGGGCTTTGGGCCCAGTAACAGCTCCTCCATCTCGTAGTTACGCATCTTGGGGGAATTGCGTACCCAGGAGCAGGGCTTGAGTCGAGGTACCACGCGGGTGGATGGCGTCCCCCCACTTGTTTTACCGGGAGCTCAATAACTGGAGCAAATGGAGCCACACATTCACTCTTTGGACTCTCTGGGGCAAGGTTGGAGCTCATTCAGAACGCTGTTGACGCGCTGGCTTCTCTGATGCAATCACATCTAAGCAGTAAGGGAGGGGAGGCAATGAGTCTGATGGTGCCAGCCACCTTTCCTGACGTCACTTCCTGTCGTGACATCAGCGTCCCCCCACTTTTTTTAGGACTTGTTACCTGCCCAGGAGGGTAGGGTTACTAGGTACTAGGTGTAGGAACCTGAGGGTCCCCTTAGACACGGCGAGCTACCAGGGGAATTCTTAGGTCTGGTGCCAAATACCCCGGATAATCCGCATTCACCAGTTGGAATCTCCTGGTCAAATACTCATGGAGTTACTGTGGGCTTTGTAATCCCGAGCCGGATGGTGAGTACTGCAACTAGGGCAAAAGTCCTAAACAAGCATTGGCATAGCCAATAGGTCCTGCTTTTGGGACCTTATAAGTATTTGGTAAAGCAGCACAATAACCTTGGAAGCAACAATCTCAACTGTTGCATGGCTAAACACTTCTAAGGTCCCAGAGGCGAGACCTATTGGCTATGCCAATGCTTGTTTCCAGTCTGTGCCCATCCGGGTTTATCGTTCGGAAAATCTGGTAACCCCAACTCCTATGCACACTGGGCAGTCAATGCTTTTTTCTCATTCTTACACCAGCTATGGAATTTCTCATGCCCGTTCTTACAGCAGGTATTACGGCATTCTTCTAAAATACTCTGCCCATTGCTATTCAAAGAGATCTGTAGTTTTCCCCCTGTTGAGCTAATAACATTCTCTAACATTTCATATGAGCAAGAATTACAGCAACATGTTGAAGATGCTGGTTTGTCAGATACAGTATTGAAAAGTAGATTATAAATCATGATGCCTACTGACTTTAACATCCTTATTAATGGTGGTGATCAACTGGCACACCCTAGCGTAAGACGACAAGTTAAATTAGTCACCAGCACATTCAGAGCCAACAAAATACTGATTTCAGATATAGAATTCGCCTTGTTTCCTATTTCTTCATTCCTTGACAGAAAAGCTAACAATGAGCGCTGTTAATGCATGGGGCCTGTGAACCTCTATATCTTCAAATCAATAAGTTCTAATTCAAGAAAACAGAAGTCTCCATGGTTACAAAGTCGGCTGGGGGGGGAGGGGTGTTTTGCCGTATGCATTTTTATTTTTTAAGAAATGGTCTTGTCTGTTATGCTATTGCGCAAAGTTCCTTGGTTTTATTTAACATGCTCTGGATGGTCTCAAATGGCTACAAGCTACTCCTAGCCTGAAACAAAACAATAAATCATGATGTCAAAGTTGTGGTATGCCGCTCTATTATTCAAAATAAAACCCTTGATCAGAAGGCCCTCACAATGGCTTGCAGAATCCCCCCCCCTTTCTTCCAGAAGAAACATCTGCAGATGGGAAATACATTTCTGGCATTCCTCTCTTCGCAAAACATCTACATTAGCTTACAAAACATTTCCAGCAAATTATTTATTTGTTGATAACGCAGCGCTAACATCCTAAACCAGACTAGTTGGTGCTTGTTGTGCAGTCCCGCCTTTATTACTCTCAGACAATATTTTATAATAACACTGCTGGGCCGTGAGACAATTAAATATCATCACAACTAGTTTATCATTTAGCTCGTTAAAAAAAAAAATTGTTATCTTTTTGCGATCTGTCAGGCAATACGCCTCATCTGTCACTGGGTGAGGCAATCGCTGTCTCAGCCTAGAGGCCTACTCTACTGTAAGCTCAGAAAACACTGGAGTCACTTTGCAGCTATCACTCAAGTGTCCGCTATTTCCGTGTTTATTATGATTATCTCAACTAGTTAAAACGTTGTAAATGGTGGGAAAATCTGTCCGGAGTTCATTCTCTGCCAGGAGCTGGCAAACGCAGAAGAATAGACATTGTCATGTGCCAATATGTTGACCATAAATGGTGCTGCATGGATTTCCCATTGTCTGCTGACTTTGCCGCCAGAGAAAACGGGCAAGAGAAAGAAATACACTTTGATAGAGTTGTGAAGGAAGCTTGAATGGCCATTGGGTGTTGGGCATTGTCTTGTGCTGACCTCACTTTGGTACTGTAGAGACACTCGAAGCACTGTCTGAAGTCACAATGCCGCCATTCTCCTCAGTTCGGCGAAAGGGATTAGTTAAAAGGGTGACGTTCTGTGCAGAAAGTTAAAAGTATTCACTGAAACAAAAGGTCCTGAAATGTTTTTGAAGTTATTTTTATTTAGTTGAACTAATTTAATAAAGTTCCCAGAACAAACAAGCATTAGCCGCGCGGTCGTAAAAGTAACACTGCACGGCCGTTAAATGATGAAATAATTTAAAAAAAAAGAAAGTCAGTGGTGAGTGACGCGAGTTGTGCGCGCGCGACAGGAAAAAGTGCTGTGCACATCGCACTCGCTTGTGCGCTTAATTTATTTATTTATTTATTTTTACCATTTATTAAGCGCACTGTTACCGGGCAGGTGTCCTGGCGCTGAAATGATATGCTTTCTCCATGCGATGAAAGTCCTATAAATTGAAAAGCCATGTTTTAATGTTCTTCCTAAATGTCATTAGGTCAGTGCTTTGTTTTAGGGGGAGGGGCATTTTATTCCAGATGCCAGCTGCTCCGGAGATAAAACTGCGACCTCCCCATCGAACTTTCCTAATACGGTCAGTCTTGACAAGCCATTTATTGGATGATCTTAAATGTCGACCTGGCTTGTACAGCTGAAAATGTTGTTGAAGGAAAGACGGACCTAGTCCATTCACTGCCTTGAACACTATGCACAGTGCTTTGAACATCATACGTTTCCGTACTGGGAGCCAGTGCAATTTGCTCAGTTCCCCAGAGACGGAGGCAAACTTGGGTAGACCCGTAATTAAGCGAACAGCAGCATTTTGCAGCGTCTGTAGCTTGTTCAAGATCCCTTGCTGTGCTTGTAAATAAAGACTATTGCAGTAATCGAGGCGTGACAGCACTAATGCTGTCACGACAGTTTTCCTGCTGCTACTGGAGAGGAAGGGGAGAATTTTCCTTATTGTTTTTATTATCCAGTGGACCGAGGATGAGAGGGCATTGACTTGTGCCTTAAAAGTAAGTTGATTGTCAATGAGTATCCCTAGATTTTTTACTGTTGTGGCAGGTATGGGAGGATCACCCATTTCTTGAGGCCACCAGTTGGGGGTCCATAGGTTGGTTTCATTGCCAAAGAGAAGAACCTCTGTCTTCGAGGAGTTCAATTTAAGACAATTCCTAGCCATCCATGAGCTTACTGCGGTCATACAGTCCTGAAATCTTGCTGCTGTTCCCTCCTCTCGGCCCGGGAGCAGAGATACCACAATTTGTGTATCATCTGCATAAGATGTAAGTTCAAAGCCAAAAGACCGAATCACCGGGGCGAGGGAGGAGATGTAGATATTAAAAAGGGTGGGGCTCAGGGAGGAGCCCTGAGGCACCCCTCCTGGGAGTGTGAACGGTGTAGATTCAAAATCTCCCAGGGCAACCACCTGAACTCTGTCCGAGAGGAAAGATTTCAGCAAGCTCAGCGCAGCTCCCCGTACTCCGCAGCTCTCAAGGCGGTCCACCAGAATACTGTGGTGGACCGTATCGAAGGCCGCGGACAGGTCGAGAAGTACCAGGACCGCCCGCCCGCCCGCATCCATCACCTTCCTAATTTCTTCCGTGGACTTAATGAGGGCAGTCTCGGTGCTGTGGCCCTCCCTAAATCCATGTTGCGCCATGTCAAGCCCCCGAGAGGATCTGAGGAAGTCGCAGAGCTGAGCATTCATGGCCCTCTCAATAAGCTTGGCCGGCAATGGGAGTCTAGCTATGGGCCGGTAACTATTGGGATCTGAGATGTCTAGGGTAGCTTTTTTAAGCAAAGGTGCGATGGAGACCTGCTTCCAGCACAGTGGATATTCTCCTCCTTTAAACATCATGTTAAAAACTTCAGTAAGCATAGCTGAGATGGGAGTGGCTGCAAGTTGGGCCACAGCAGCTGGGCAGGGATCGTGGGGTGAGCCTGATTTGGTTTTTAGTAATAACTTTGTAGTTTCTTCTACTTTTACTGGGCTGAACTCCACGAGTTCCAGGGACTGTGAGTTCTTTTGCATGGGCTTGTGGGTTCTCTCACTGAGAGTGAGCCTCACTTGATCCTCCAGGGTGGTAAATATTTGCTCTACCTTTCCCAAGAAGAATTTTGCAAGAGTCTCGCATAGCTCCAGACTAGGGGGAATAGTGACTGATTTCAAAGTACTTAGATTAGTCACGGTTTTAAAAAGTTCTTGAGAGGAATTCTTCGCGATCTCAATTTTTGCGCAAAAATAAGCGCTTTTTGCCTTTTTAATCAGGCTGGTGGCCAGCCTGGGTAGCACTTTTAAACCATCTACTAAATTGCTCGCACGAGCAGCGCATGCACGCTGACTCTAGCGAGACCTAAAAAAAGAAGTGGGGGACTAACCTAGTTAATCAGTATGCAAGTGGCATCGCAGCACGTGGCATCACAGCCTGTGACATCATGGCACGTGACATCACAGGAAATGGCATTCCAAGAAGTGACATCAGATCTTAAGCCCTCACATATATGTTTAGCAGGTGTATCATGAGTACATTTGAGCACATTTCAAGTATACTTGCAAATCCTTCTTTTGTACGCTACTTATAAAACAATATTACCTTTTGTCAGCGTCAAGCGTTCTATAGCCTTAGGGCTTTAAAAGAAATAGTGATATTCACATTATTATAACGCCTCCTCAAGGGTAATAAGCGTATATAAATGCAATTTATTTTGTGCAAATACTGGGAAAGATCAACACATCCGACATTCTAACAGTGCATGCAAATCTCCTAAACAGAGACTGAACTAAGTGAAAAGCGGCCTCTCCTAAGTATGTGTGAAGTGCTAACAAGGTGCAAGCCTTTGTTTCCCTTCTGCTGCATTTGCAACAGGTGTGAGGCTCCTGACTTCTGCCAGCCAGGAAACTCCAACCAAAGGAGGCTTGATGACCCCTGAGACTCGGCCTTTGTTATGGCTGAGTATCCCATAAGGAGTCAGAAATAAGAGAGCCCTGTCCCCGCCTGCACGTTGTTGTGATCGAAAGCAGACAACAACGTGAGAGCTCTGCTGAAAGTGTCCAGGTGTTTGGAAATTACACCGGGAAGAAATTAAGCATTTTTTTAGTGGGGCCAACTTCTTGGCAGGGTGGACGTCATCCACCATGTGAAAGAAGTGGGGGGACCCCGTTCACCTGTGTGGACCCTGGACTTGTGCATTTACTGCAACTCAGGATTATTGGGGACCTCATATCGAAACCAGGGTGGTAAGTGGTGCTGAGCCAGGATGAGCAGAAACCAGAAGTCAGACTGAAGCAATTGAGGCTCTTTTTGCCCTCACCAGTGGACCCAGCCACCAAATGCCTCACTTCAAGAACAATCAGCAATTGCAATTGCCTAAAGTGATTAATGGCTGGGTGCAGACCTTGAAGGTCCAAGGACACCCATCTGAGCAGCACCAGACCTCTCTCCAGGCTCAGCAGTCCATCAGGAGGAAGCAAACATACGCCACCCATGTCACTTCATAAGTAATACAAAAGATATGAAAGGGGATTACTTCACAAGTAATCCAAGAGATATGAAAGGGGATTACTTTCTGAAGCTCTATGTGAAAGTAAGGTGTGACCTACTTTGTAAACTCTATATGTCTGTAATCTCGGTGCATCTACGCTAATGATGACATTTATATAGCGAACAATCTAAAGGAAATTTGATTCAGCACTTTACAATAGGAGTTAATTACTACCCAAGTTACTGGTACCCAGTTTAACAATTTTCAGAGGAACGTAAATTAGATTGAAAACCTGAAATAATTCAAGCACGTTCCCTAGTATTAATGCAGGTGCATTAATCCTAACCTATGTGTACCAGGATTGGGAACTTGCAAGTTATAATAGTTTTTTTCCCTACCAAATGCATTAACCTAAACATGTACTAAAATACAACCTTGTGACCAAAAGCATACATGTATCTCTTCCTTTGGGGTCAAAGTAACTATCTCAGCTATGTTATGGCCATTAGGCTTGTGAACAGCAGGTAGCATAATGATCTCTTCTGCATTTGCATTAACCTCCTACGCTATTTTAAAATGTGATCTGTTTGTGACCAGAAGTCATAATAGCCTGCTCTACTGTTGTGTACTCCGTGCACGAGTCAGCGCGAGTACATGCCCGGCGCGAGTATTTCCTCGCATTCTTCTACTTGCACTCGTGCCGACTCGTGCCAGTGTTGTTATTCAAGTACATGTCTCGAGTGTTATTGTGGTTTGATTGTGCATCACTCGAGACCATGTACAGTTTGTTATTAACGCCTGCTGTGCCACAACTGTATTGTAAAGTCAGTTACTGCTGAACTCCTGGAGACTGAAGCTGTATGCAGGGAGTGCTTCTCTTGTACGAATAAACTTACTTTTCTCTTCAACTGCTGTGGATAATTACTCTACAATTTGGCGACGAGGGTCTGAGTACTGAACCCCTTCGGAGAAGCATTTCCTGTTTCATTTTATGCAGTTTTACGTATTTTTTCGATTTTCCGTTGGAACTAGTGAAAGTTAATAATTCACTTCACCCACCTGTTTACAAGTCACGTACTGCCATCCGAAGGAGGAATTAAGCGCTGCACAACCATCTGGAAAGAAGAATTCATTTATTTTCTTTTCTTCACGTTGCAGTGCGATACTGATTTCTTCCTACAAGCCCCGGTTAAAGACGAAGCTATTTCTGCACCTGTGAGACGCAGAGACACCGCTCCTGATTGGTTACTCTGTTTTTAGGTGAAACCGAAGAGGTGACTTCGTTTCTTTTCCCCGGATCTGTTTCTTTTTACAGTTTAAATAAACGGGGAGAATTGGAAAAACCGAGTGGAAATCGGAAAGGCAGATTATGACACAAAATACAGGAAAATACGGATATTATCTCCTTTGAACACAGGAAACGCCTGGATTCTTCAAAACTTTATTGAAAATCTTATTTTTCTTCGATTATCAAGTACTTTATTTTTTTTTTCTCTGGCCATTATCTCCAAGTACTTTATTCTAGTTATTTCCTTAAAGTGTAAATTAATTTGCTAATTCTTTTCATTATGTGTGCTCAAGGTTATACTCTTGCTCCTCCTCAAAGTTATTGGTCAGCTGGTAGTTCTCCTTGTATGCCTTGGATCGAATGGAAAGCTTATTTCTTAAACTATATTGAGACATTAGATGCCAATGGTAAAATGAAAGCACCAGAAAAGAAAGGTATTTTTTTACACTGCTTGGGACCTGAAGGATTAAAAGCCTTCAATCAACTTCCCGCTTCACAAGCTAGTGGTGACATAAATGTTTTTGATAAAGCAATTTATGATTTTGATAAATACTGTTCTCCTAAAGTATGCATAGGAATTTCTAGATTTAAGTTTTTCCAGAGAAAACAGTTAAGTGAAGAATCTGTAGATAATTTTGTTTCTTGTCTTAAAACTTTAGCACTTGATTGCAAATTTGGTAATTTACAAGAAGATCTCATCAGAGATCAAGTAGTTATGCATTCCAGTAATGAAACTATACAGGAAAGACTTTGGATAAATGGTGATGAAAACTTAGACTTTGTGGTAGCTATTGTAAGAAAAGCTGAACTTTCTTGTAGGAGCGCTTTGCAAGTTAAAGGTAAAGAGACTTCTATTAGTAAAGATGTGGTTGCTAAAATTAATCATAAATATGATGGTAAAAATAAGGACTCTTTTAAAAAGAAACAAGTATTTTCTCATAAAGAAAATCTTGAAGATTCAAGAAGTAATCTAAAGTGTTTTAGATGTAACAGCAAGTCACATTTGGCAAATAACAAATCTTGCCCAGGTTTAAAACAGAAATGTTCCAATTGTGGCTTAAAGGGTCACTTTACATCTGCTTGCAGAAAAGGTAAAGTTAATCAAAAGGTAAAGTGTATTGAACTTAGTGAAAACAGTGATGATGAGGATTTCACTAGTGACTCTAATAACTGTTCTTTTGTTTTGAACATAAGAGATTCTGTAATTTTGAATGTGAATGACAACACCATTAAGAAGAAACCATTATGTGATATGGTTATTGGAGGGGTAAAAATCAACATGTACGCTGATTCAGGTTCACCCTACTCTATAGTGTGTGAATCCGTTTAGAAAAAATTATTTGTACCTAGACTAGGCAGTCATTTAGAGGACAGTGATATCAATCCCGAGGGATACTCAGGGGGAAGGATAGATATTTTAGGGTTCAGAACCTTAGTTTTCAGGTTTAAAAACAGAAAATGCATAGCAAAATTATATGTTTCAAAAAAGGGTCCGTCAGTGCTTAGCTGGTTTGACTTTGGCAAACTTGACATAGTTCTGGACCCGAATAGTCCTAATCCAGTGATGTTAATTGATGAGCAGAATGGTATTTCCTCATTAATGTTAAAAAAATTCCCTAATGTTTTTTCTAAAGGTATTGGGAAGTTAACTAACTTTAAACATGAGATTCGCTTAAAGAATAATGCTTGTCCTAAAATACACAAAGCCAGGAATATTCCTTTTGCTGTCAGAGAGGAAGTTAAAAATGAACTAGATGGTTTGGTGGAAGGTGGCATAATAGATAGAATTGAATCATCTGAATGGGTTTCGCCCATAGTGGTTGCCAGACGGGCAAATGGCAAGGTGAGACTATGCATTGACCTTCGCCATCTTAACAACAATATTGTTGTAGACCAATTCCCTCTTCCTCGTATTTCTGAAATGTTGTCTGTTGTTGGGGGGTCAAATATTTTTTCAACTATCGACCTATCTGCTGCTTACCATCAGATAGAGTTGAATGAAAAGAGTAAAGACCTGACTGCATTTATTACACCTTTTGGGTGTTTCAGATTCAACAGGATGCCTTTTGGTTTGGCGTCTGCGGCAGCAATTTTTCAGAGAGTTATGCAAGACATTTTAAAAGATTGTAAAAATGCAATCTGTTTTCAAGATGACATTTTGGTATTCAATGATGACAAAGACAAACACATTGCTGCTTTAGAGGAAGTTTTGAATGCTCTTAATACACATGGCCTTACCATTAAGCATGAGAAATGTAAATTTGGTGTTCATTCTGTAAATTACTTAGGTCATGAGCTGTGTGCAGATGGTGTCAAACCAAAACCTTCACTTTTAGAAGCTATTAAGTCTGCTCCTCATCCTCAATCTAAAGATGATGTAAGATCCTTTTTAGGCTTAGTTGAATTCTATGCGAGATATGTGCCTGATTTCTCATGCAGAACATATAATATTAGGCAGTTGATCAAGAATAGAGTTGTCTTCGAGTGGACAAGTGAATGTGAGAAGGAATTTTGTGATGTGAAAGGTGCTATTTGTTCTGCTAGTGCACTTTCTTGTTTTGATCCTTCTCTGCAGAATATTCTGACTACTGATGCTAGCGCAAAAGGTTTAGGTGCTGTGTTTACCCAGAAAACCAAGGAGGGTAAAGAAGTAATTATTGCACATGCGTCCAGAGCTCTTACCCCTGCTGAGGAAAAGTACTCCACAATAGAAAGAGAAACATTAGCGTGCATTTGGGCTTTAGAACATTTTAGAGTATTTGTATGGGGAAAGGAATGTACTCTGAGTAG
The DNA here is from genome assembly GCF_964263255.1 of Lissotriton vulgaris. Classification (NCBI taxonomy): domain Eukaryota; kingdom Metazoa; phylum Chordata; class Amphibia; order Caudata; family Salamandridae; genus Lissotriton; species Lissotriton vulgaris. Next base: position 173,159,010 of record NC_141695.1, read on the forward strand.
TGATCACAAACCGCTGGTACGTCTTCTCACCACGGAAGGCATGTTGAGAGCTTCAGCCCGCATTGCTCGCATGTCCATGCGTTTACAAGACTTTATTTATAATATACAATACTTACCTGGCAAAGAGAATGTTTCTGCTGATTTTTTTATCTAGGATGCCCTTACCTATTCAGGAAGATTTACATAATGAATGGGACGATTTTCAGATCGCCATGATTCATGATGAGGGTCCTATTTCTATTGATCAAACTTTGTGGAGAGAGAAATTTGAAGTTGATGAAAATTTGAAGAGTGTTGCTAGTTACATTACTGGTACTTGGCCCGACAAGAAGTGTTTGAATTCTGAATTGAAAAGTTTCTGGGAAGTGAGGTCTGAACTCTCATGTTGTGAGAACATCATCAAAAGAGGTGAGTGTATTGTTCCACCCGTGGGTGTGAGGAAGGTTATTGTGTTACAGGGTCATGAAGGTCATAGTGGCATGGTTAGGACTAAGCAACAAGTTAAACATTTATTTTGCTGGCCAGGGATGGATATGTTTATTGAACGGTTAGTTAGGAATTGTGTAGTGTGTGCTAATTCAGATAAGTCTCTGGTTACCTTAAAACCCAATATGGGTGCGCATACCATTCCGGACAATCCTTGGGAAACCATTGCCATAGACATCATGGGTCCTATTGGTTATGAATCTAAGTATGTCATTGCAGCCATTGACATTTTTTCTAAATGGCCTATTATCAAAATTGTTCAGAAAATAGATACAGATTCGGTCCTTTGTTTTTTAGATAAAGTTTTTATTGAAGAAGGTCTTCCAGTGAGAATCATTTCAGACAATGGGGTGCAGTTCAATTCAAAGAAGGCTCATGATTATTTTTCAAGGCTTGGCATTGTCCATTCCACTACTTCCTTATATAATCCTAGTGGCAATGGAGTAATAGAAAGGTTCAATAGGGTTTTGAAGAGTGCTATACTGTTGAATGGTAATGATGACAAGAAACGGGAAATTGAGATTTTTAAAAAAGTATGGATGTACAGGACAACCAAGAATTCTATGACTGGATATTCTCCTTTTGAGGTGATGAGGGGAAGAATTCCTAGAACTAAGGTGAATCCTTCGTGGTTAGTCAAGTCTACTTCTACAAGCGTAGATCTGTGTATAGTTAAGGAAAACATCATTCGCACTCATTGCTCTAACAAAAAGTACTTTGATGAGAAGTGTGGTTCAAAGAAGGATCCGAAAGTGGAAGTGGGTATGTTGGTGAAAGTTAAAAAACCATGGAAGGTCAAGAAGGGTGAAAGTTCATTTATGGGCCCTTTTGAAGTTTTAGAAGTATTAAAAAACTCTGTGAGATTGTCTAACAATAAAGTTTGGAACCTGAGCAGGATTGCTATTCTAAAAGCTGACAAGGATGTTTATTGCAAAGAACCTGTTCCTGAACATCCTGATCTTTCTTTTTTGGATGAGGATTCCAGTGAGGGTGTAGTTTGTGATAACTCAGATGCTTTGCCTTGTTGTTCAAGCACTGGTTATACCAATCAGAATTCTACATATACTGTACCTTCCTGCTCTAGTAATAATACCTCCAGTCAGGACGTGGCTGTTTTAAGCGATGTATCTTTATCCAAAAGAGTGTCTAAGAAACCCAAATGGTTGTCTGATTTTGTTGCTTATATGACAGGAAAAATGTAATTTTTTTTTTTTTCTCTTTTATAAGGAGGGAAGGTGTGTTGTGTACTCCGTGCACGAGTCAGCGCGAGTACATGCCCGGCGCGAGTATTTCCTCGCATTCTTCTACTTGCACTCGTGCCAACTCGTGCCAGTGTTGTTATTCAAGTACATGTCTCGAGTGTTATTGTGGTTTGATTGTGCATCACTCGAGACCATGTACAGTTTGTTATTAACGCCTGCTGTGCCACAACTGTATTGTAAAGTCAGTTACTGCTGAACTCCTGGAGACTGAAGCTGTATGCAGGGAGTGCTTCTCTTGTACGAATAAACTTACTTTTCTCTTCAACTGCTGTGGATAATTACTCTACATCTACTTCTCCTTGTTATCAATTTCTTTGAGGGCAGAGATTGGGAAAAGAATGCTTATGTACTGACAAACCATAGACAGCTGTGACTTACTCCCTTTAAGAGGTTGACACTTTTAAATCCAGCCCCTTTCTGCTAAAGCCAACCACCCTATTTCCGGGGTTTGCAATTGTTTTATTTGCTGTTCCCAGCACTAATCATGTCTGAGAAGCGTGCTGTAAGCATCATTGCTACTTCTCAAAGTGGATGGGGCCTTTATTGGTTAGAGGAGGCATACCCTGAAGCAGAGGTCAGACCCGGGACCAGCGTTCGATTCCCGACGCGGCAGGGTCCTGAGCCCAATTGTCCACGGACTCGATAATTCTCGCTTCGGTGCCCTCTCTAAGCACGAGTTCACACTATGCAGCTCTGGGCAATAAGCTTGCTTAATCTCTACAACGGCCCCCCCGCAGCGGGATGCCTGTCTTTCACCTTGGGGATGCCCAGTACGGGTTATCTCACAGGGAAAAGCCAGGACGGGTTCCCAATGCAAGCGCCGAGATGCTCTAGGGTAAGTCGAGCGCTATATAGGAACACATACATACATACATACTTACATACATACATATTTCAGATTTTGTATAATAAAGAAGGGAAGTAACCCTAGTGGTGACTAGAGATCTGTCTGAACCCTGCAGGCCCCTTTAAATCTGCAGTGAGACACACTATAAGACAGACCAGAGAGCAACAAGAAATATCTCATCAAAGACTCAGCATCACTATGTTTACACACAGTACAAAAGAGACCTATCCCATCCGATGCTGCCGAAGGAACAGTGGGATTCTCCTTGAAGCTCTGCCTGCTGTGGAAGGAGCCGCTTTGAGGCAGAAACGCTATGGTGGAAAATCCTCCAGTGTCCACCTCTGTGGGTGGAATTTCATCCAGCAAATGTGTGCACTGGAAATAGACCCCCAAAGTAGGGATCCCTTGTGATTGCGCTCGGGTCAAGACTTCCTAATGTGCTGGGAGATATCTCTTATCATGTAAGTGAACGCATAGTTATCCATAAGTGGCTGTCCTCCACCCTTTACGTCACATTCTTCCATAGAGGCAACACGTCCAGCCACATTGGTGGATCAGCTTTCCCAGATGAGGTGCCTGCTCAGCACCATGTCATTCTAGATACTCTTACATTGGCAAACCTCATGGTGGAGCTGCAGAAGTTTCTCCTAGCAGGACACCTGTCATCCACCTAGCCCCGAATATGACTGGTCATCCGCCTAGTGCAAAAACAACAATTGATGGACAGAATGCAGAACAATGTCATACATTCTCCCCAGTACAGAGATCTGGGCCTAAATCCATCGTTTTTTTGCAATCCACACCACCCCAGTTCAGACATGGCCATATGCAAATCAGCCTTGACCCTGTGCCTCATGGGACCAGTCCAGCCCGAACTGCCAAGCCATGTCTTTCCTGGAACGGAATCAAGCATCCTAGGACCGGTTTCTGGCCATCAGTCGTCTTCAGCCAGGATAGCTTGACTCCAGTGGTGTGGAGAGCATGGGACTCACGTCTGAGCATACCCATCCCACTTGGGGTGACAAATGCAACAACAACAATTGATGGACAGAATGTAGAACAATGTCATACATTCTCCCCAGTACAGAGATCTGGGCCTAAATCCATAGTTTTTTTGCACTCCACACCACCCCAGTTCAGACATGGCCATATGCAAATCAGCCTTGATCCTGTGCCTCATGGGAACAGTCCAGCCCGAACTGCCAAGCCATGTCTTCCCTGGACCGGAATCAAGCATCCTAGGACCGGTTTCTGTCTGTCAGCCGTCTTCAGCCAGGATAGCTTGACTCCAGTGGTGTGGAGAGCATGGGACTCATGTCTGAGCATACCCATCCCACTCGGGGTGACAAATGCAAAAACAACAATTGATGGACAGAATGCAGCAGAACAATGTCATACATTCTCCCCAGTACAGAGATCTGGGCCTAAATCCATCGTTGTTTTGAACTCCACACCACCCCAGTTCAGACATGGCCATATGCAAATCAGCCTTGACTCTGTGCCTCATGGGAACAGTCCAGCTCGAACTGCCAAGCCATGCCTTTCCTGGACCGGAATCAAGCATCCTAGGACCAGTTTCTGGCTATCAGCCGTCTTCAGCCAGGATAGCTTGACTCCAGTGGTGTGGAGAGCATGGGACTCACGTCTGAGCATACCCATCCCACTTGGGGTGACAAATGCAAAAACAACACTGGTCATCTGCCTAGCCCTGGCAGATATGGTGGTGGAAGCATGGAAGATGGTCCACGGATTCCACTGCAAAATGTATATTTCCGTTCTCCTAGTCAAGTTGATAGTTTGTTTGTAATTGTTTTAGTAAGACTTTTGTTAGTTTGTGTATTCAGTTACTTTTTAAACATATGTTGAATCTTTTGCATTTTCCAATATAGCACAATGCAAACCCAACTGACATTGTGATCTCAAATTTCAGCAGATATATCATTTTGGAGGTCAGGCCATTTAGTAATTTTTCTTTGCGTGTGAGTCTAAAAATATGCACTATATTTTAGGTGTTAGAAAACTAAGTGCTATTGAGTTATGAATTGTCTCATTTGTACATAAAATATGCTTTTTCAGTTTGGGACTAACATTTAAATAAGGCTTAAACCACGTACAATACAATGATAAGACTATTGACAAAACGGTTAATTTTCCAGCTTTTGAAATAATCTACATGGAAGTTATTTGGTTTGACTGCAGTCTCTTGCATGTTTCTTCCCAACAGAACTATGGACGACAGAATGATGACACTTTCCTCTCTGTCCAAAGCCTCCACTTATAGTGATGTTACGGTTTTTGAAGAATCCACCATGACCACTCCCCTGGAATCTGAGATATTGACACCTGATGTGAGCATTGCATCAGAAGTCTACTCCCTGGCAACTGTGGGGGAATCTGTGCACTACACACCTGGCCATATGGTCACATCAATAAAATCCACACTGCCCCCTCTCCTGGAATCCCTTAACTATGCCTACAGTACTCATGCCACATCAGAAGAATCGCCCTGGGCCACACTTTTGGAAACCCTGAACTCAACAGCTATTGCTGTGGTAACACCAGAGGACTCCACCCTGTTGGATTACATGAACTCCACAACTGTTGATATTGACATTCCTGGTGACTCCGCCCTGGTCATTCTTCTTGAATCTGTAACATCGCCGGAGAGCAACGTGCCCTCCACTTCTGAATGCCTATCTGTCCTCTCCATTCTGTTAGCCGTTTTCTTTTTTATCACATTCACCATTGGGATCCTGGGAAACAGCTTCTATCTGTGGATATTGGGTTGGAAGATGAAGCCAACGGTAAGCACCATTTGGTTCCAGCACCTCATCTCGGCTCACCTGCTTTTCACTTTGGTCATTCCATTTCATGCTATCTTTTTGCTGATGAATTGTCAATGGATCTTTGGAACAACTCTCTGCAAGCTAGTCAACTTTGTGGTATCTTTCAGCATGTTTGCATCTGTATTGCTGCTCACAGTCATCAGTGTTGACCGGTGTCTGCTGGTGGTGGTTCCACTGTGGACCAAATCTCACAGGACAACCAAAAGAGCTTCGATAGTTTGCTTTTCCGTTTGGATACTGGCCTTAGCATTCAATTTACCCTACTTGGTGTTCCGAAAAACCTTTGTTGCTGCCAACAATAAAATAGCCTGCTTCAATGATTATGTCCTTTCTGATGATTGGATTACTCCTGAGATACAAGACCTAAGGAGAAGAGTCCATTTGTCACTGTTCATCCTTTGGCTTGTGATGAGTTTCCTTTTACCTTTCTCAATAATGATAGCTTGCTATTTGAAATTAGCTTTGAAGCTCAAGGCTGGGAACCACAACAAGACCAACAAACCATTCAAGGTGATTGCTACTGCTGTTACCTCTTTCTTTGTGTGCTGGTTGCCTTACCATATATATAGCGGCTTGATCGTCTACCAAGAGTCTGTCAGCCAGTTACTTGTCCTTCTGGTTATGTTTTTCACCATAGTGCTATGCTGCATCAATGCTGGCTGTACCCCAATCATGTACTTGTTCATTGGAGAGACATTTAGAGATCTGTTCAAGGCATCCATCCATTCCTTGTTCAGCAAAGCGTTTGCTGAAGAAACACTACATAATGACTTGGAAAATGAGAGGAAGCCCCATGAGTTCCCAACCTCCGGCCAAAGCCAAATGACCAATCTATTGCAGTTAGAGTCTTCTGTATGAATGGCCTTTTCTTCTGATCACATGTGTTTGACACGTCTTGTAATACTAAACAATAAGATGTAGCATGATCTTTAAAAACCTCATCTCCTTCACCGAAGAATACGTTGTATTGGTGGTGTATCAGGTTACTTGCGTTGGGAAAATTTTCTAGTTCACATAAGCCAGCAGTCGATGAAAATAAAAATAAGATAGTGATAATAGGAGCCTGAGGTCTAACAGCTCCCCAAAAAGGGTTGTAGAAGAGCTGCCTTTAAACTGTTAAAATCCCATACATTTTTAGGAGAACCAGCGACTAATAATCACAATTCTGGAAGTCTTAACCTGGTCTATGAGGTTCCACAGCAATGGAGACTTTCAGACTGGAACTGGATTTGACTACAGTGCTTTATCATATTTTCATCAAACAGGTTCGCTATTTCTATTTTCTCTCTAAAGCCACTTCATTTGATTTGAAAAGTGCTTTTGTAGTGACTATTTAATGAAATAAAGGAAAACTATATGAAGGGTTAAAGCTGTGTGTGAGTGGCAAAAGTGTTGTATTCCTATCTATGATGAGGCAGGTCTGGACAGGGCAATTCCCTGTGGGGCTGGAACCATCGAAGGGTCGTTTCTGAAGGCCCGTGTCTACCTCTGTGATTCTGTCACTTTCTCCTCCTTCCGGAGGTTAATTACAGCATGCACAGTGGAGGTGTAGGGACCAAGAGACAGAGAGAGATTAGCAGGGGAAAGAGAGACAGATGGGAGAAGGAGAGTGTTGGGAAAGGCCGTCTTCTACATAGTGTACTCCCAGATATTTGCCTTGACCGTTTTAATGGCTGTAGCAACTCAGGTAAAACCTGCTAACTAGTGGTAAAGTATCTATGCTCCTCTTTCAACATGATACAATTTGTACACCTCTAATTGGCATACCTAATTTACCTTAAAATCCTGAGAATACCGTACAAAGTGTACCCGGGGCCTGTAGATTAAATGTCATCAGTGATCTGACAATATAAGCTAGATGTCCAGGAAGGAATCATTCAACAGTATACTTTTATACTTCTTTGTGTCACATCCGTGAACACTTAATTAACTATGGCGACCAAAAGGCTTCAGAAGCAACACTCAAAGTTGTATCAAAAATAGAATATTTTAATATTTTCTGTTTTCTAGTATATAAATAACTTGTTTTAGACAATCAAGGTCTGGCAACACAAGTACTACCACAGCAAGTATAACAAAGTAATCTTGTAGTACATAAACACCTTCAGCAGACGTTTCGGTCCTTGTTGGTCATAACGATCCGTAGGACCATCTTCAGGACAGAAGAGTTGCACAGAAGGATCTAACATAAACATAATAACATACATGTGCATGAAACCCTAGGGTACAAGGAGATCAATACTCAGCTCAAAAAAACAATAAAGTGACTAAATGTGACACGACGCTTAACACCTTTCACGCAATATAGTGTTTAATTCACTTAAAACTCAATGTGTGAATTCTACTGTGTATAATTTATTTATATGTGGTTCTTCGAATGTATCCACATTATCTGCTGAAGGTGTTTATGTACTACAAGATTACTTTGTTATACTTGCTGTGGTAGTACTTAGAAAAAATTCTAAGGCTACGTATGGGTATAAACCCAACAAAGGAGGGCACCCGTTCTTGGATCAAACAATGGCCGGACTCTAATTGTAGATTCTGCGGATGGCCACAGGAAACTCTTTTACATATAATATGTGTAGGCCTGAAGTTGATTAATCTTAGACTTTTTTTTAGACCTTATTTTCTGATGAGTGGTGTGAGATCTGCACGTCAGGCATTAATCATGTAATTATCTGGTGAATCGATTCCACGGTTTATAAATGTTGTCAATTAAATATTTTTGCTACAATGGTATTCATTTGAAAAGTAATAACTGCCGGGTTACCATCGCAGCAAACCGATGCACCTTTTGCACATTAGCACTTTTGAAAGGATGGGAAATGAATGCTTATTGGTTGATAATTTTCCTTTGTGATATTCATGGAAATAGTATGCAATCCACACCGTCACCTTAAACTGTATTAAGTAATAAAAGATGTAAGGTGGCCAGATTTTAGCTTATTAATAAGGTTTTAAAATGTATTTATGGGATTGTTTTTTGTATTATGTGTATTATGTGAAGAGAACATCTCTTGTTTGAAATGTAAATGTATTTTATTTTGGTGAATTAAGATGCTGTGAGTTCAATGATTTTAATTAATCAAGCAATAAAGACTATATATATACATATATATATTTTTTTTCCCGCAAAGTTAAGATGCCGCACTCGGGAATTGTCAATGACTCTTCTTTATTTAGCAAACTCCACCATCAGTCTGTCACAGTGTGACAGACTGATGGTGGAGTTTGCTAAATAAAGAAGAGTCATTGACAATTCCCGAGTGCGGCGTCTTAACTTTGCGGAAAAAAGATTTTGGACCTGTGGTTGGTCCCTCACTCGCACCCGCTGCAGAGCGCTCCAGCGTTAATCACCATTGCCTTGACATATATATATTATTATGCACATATGGTTATTTAATATCTTAACAGCTCCATAGAACGTTCCCTTTGACCTCCACACGTTGATTTAACATATATTGCATATTTCTTTTACATATTATTTTATTAGATCCACTTTATATTTATACACTGGTAGCACTTTATACTACACTGTATCGCGCAATTTGCACATCTAACCAATTTGGATTTATTGCACTAGCTTATTTTGCACAACCATTAGGACCTGAGCCCACTTGGGCAATACCAATTGACAATTTAGGTCCTTCTATGAGAGGTTTTAATGTGTATTATGTTTACATATCTTATTGTTGCTTTTTAAGTATACGGTTGATGGTTTAAGCATGAACTGGATTTACTAGGTTTTAGATCCAGTTGACAACATCACTAGGTTTTATAAGTATTTTAGCTATTTATGAGCTGTGGTTTTACTCGTAATATGCTATGCACGTTTTTAACCTCGCATGTACTGTATGGTTTTATCACATAACCTATGGATTTTATGATTGTTGCGAAGCTAATGTATTTTTACAGAGATTATGAGATGGCAATTGCCCTTATTCCTTAAGTTGCAGTGCAAGCTTACAATTTACAGGCATTTATGCAGTAATATGTTGGGACAGTATTTCTTGTATGTCTATTTGCGCGTCATGCACCTTTCACTTTAAATGGGTGGCCAGCCCCCATGACTGCGTCATGTGATCAAGGCTTTGGCCGAAACGCGTCGTGGCAAACTGGTGTTTGGGTTCACAATAAATATTTAAACACCAAGAATTGGGTCTCGCATCATCCTTTGGCAGCACATGCTGAGCTGAGTCAAGCTGAGGACGACACATACAGCATATATATATATATATATATATATATATATATATATATATATATATATATATATATATATATATATATATATATATATATATATATATATATATATATTCACTGAAAAAACCATAGGTTATAGACCATATATAGTTAGGGATTAGCATTTAAAAAACCTTATTTTATTTGCACAAAACCATTGAAATTCCATATATAGTTAGTTGCACTAACTATATATCGCGGACCCGCAATCCACTGCTAATGATGTCACATATTACATCATTCATGACATGGTCAGTGACATCACTGATGACATCACTGATGACATCTCAAATGACATCACTGATGACATCACTGACATCTCATTTGACATTACTGATTACATCACTGATGATATCATTTATGTGATAATACATCTTCAGACTCTAATATAACCTTTGATACACTCAGTGTAAACAGGCACTCACAGACTGTCACACATCCATGGAGTTACTCACACACCTATTCAGTCATGCAAAGAATCAATCACATCTCCATTTCCTTAACTATACAGTTATACACACCTTACTTATTCAAACTTATACTAACACATATTTACTCTCTTATACAATCCTTGATACAAGTTCACAATGATTCATACAGCCACTCTCACATTCACTGACTCTTATGTTCCGTTATTTATATATGTCAACTCTCACATGGAGTGTGTTTTACATATGTACTTACTTTGACATGTCGAACTGAGATATCCATTCACTCACCAATATACTCATGCACACAGTCAACTGTCCATACAGCTGTTTCTACATGCACTTTTGAACCCATACACCTAGGGAATCAACCGCTCACACATCTATGCACAGAGTTATACACCTCCCAGCCACCCACACACACACTCAGTCTCCCATACAAATACTTGGGCAACCATTCAATAACCCATATAGTAACTGATATAGCTACTGATTTAAACATGCAGCAGTTTACAGAAGAACATAAATATTGATTGCCAAATTAAGACACTTTAATCACTAACCCATGCACTCAGTGAGACACATTTAATCATTCTCTCATACAGTCAGTCATGCACCTACTAAATCCTTCATCCAGACACTTATACATCCACTCATTCTTCAATATGTAAGACATATTTTAACTTTACAGAAACATACAGTCACTGGGTGTTGTCATCAGTGATGTCATCAGTGATGTCATTTGAGATGTCATCAGTGATGTCATCAGTGATGTCACTGACCATGTCATGAATGATGTAATATGTGACATCATTAGCAGTGGATTGCGGGTCCGCGATATATAGTTAGTGCAACTAACTATATATGGAATTTCAATGGTTTTGTGCAAATAAAATAAGGTTTTTTAAATGCTAATCCCTAACTATATATGGTCTATAACCTATGGTTTTTTCAGTGAATTTTCAAGGTTTTGTAAATGCAAATTCCTAACTATATATGGTCTATAACCTATGGTTTTTTCTGTGAATTTCATTGGTTTTTTAAAAGCTAATATCTATAGCTGTAAAATATATTCTTTATTAAGTGACGTATCACGTAGCCCGTGAGACGCCTCATGATGCATCGCATAACCGTGACGTATCGTCTCTGCAGCGCAAACCAAACCCAAAACGTAAGCGCGCCAGAACACGCTTAAAGATATATATATTTTTTTAACCTTAATTAGACAAAATCCACACGTGCACATATCACAAACGTTCAAAAAACACAATATGTCGGACTCCCGTTACGCTGCCGGTTAGCTGCCCGGTTAACGTACCAGGAAGCACCTTTACCGCGAAAAATCGCAATTTTTTTTTTTTCACCCCCCAGGGAACTTTAATAGCCCCCTCATCAATCCTAGGGGTTCAGGAGGGGTCTGCCTTACCCCTTTCATTCATTTACACCTTTTTTTTTTCCACCTCTTGTCTCTCGATCCCACAGAGAGACAAGATGGCGGCCGCTCCAGACTGTTTACAATGATAACAGCCAATCAGCTTCTCCTCAGACTCCCGTTACACTGCCGATTAGCTTCCCGGTAGCTGCCCGGTTAGCTGCCCAGTTCGCGTACCAAGACGCGTCTCTACGGCGAAAAAATCGGATTTTTTTGTTTGTTTTTTTTTGGCCCCACGTGGCTTTATAATATCCCCCTCATAAATCCTAGGGGGTCAGAAGGGGTCTACCTTGCCCTCTTTCCTTCATTTCCCCCTTTGTTTTGGCCTCCTCTTGTCTCTCGATCCTACCGAGAGACAAGATGGCGGCCGCTCCGGACTGTTTACAATATTGACAGCCAATCAGCTACTCCTCAGACTCCCGTTACACTGCCGGTTAGCTTCCCGGTTAGCTGCCCGGTTAGCTGCCCGGTTCGCGTACCAAGACGCGTCTCTACGGCGAAAAAATCGGATTTTTTTTTTTTTTTGGGTTACACTGCCGGTTAGCTTCCCGGTTAGCTGCCCGGTTAGCTGCCCGGTTCGCGAACCAAGACGCGTCTCTACGGCGAAAAAATCGGATTTTTTTTTTTTTTGGGTTACACTGACGGTTAGCTTCCCGGTTAGCTGCCCGGTTAGCTGCCCGGTTCGCGAACCAAGACGCGTCTCTACGGCGAAAAAATCGGATTTTTTTTTTTTTTTTGGGTTACACTGACGGTTAGCTTCCCGGTTAGCTGCCCGGTTAGCTGCCCGGTTCGCGAACCAAGACGCGTCTCTACGGCGAAAAAATCGGATTTTTTCTTTTTTTTTTTTGGGCCCGGCGTGGCTCTATAATATCCCCCTCATCAATCCTAGGGGGTCAGAAGGGGTCTACCTTGCCCCCTTTCCTTCATTTCCCCCTTTGTTTTGGCCTCCTCTTGTCTCTCGATCCTACCGAGAGACAAGATGGCGGCCGCACCGGACTGTTTAGAATGTTGACAGACACCGGAGAGCCAATCAGCTTCGCTTCGCAAAGTTCCGATACGCGAAAAGTTCGCGAACCGGAGCGCTGCCCGGAGCGCTGTTACAGATATATATCTTGATTTAAACGTTAATTTCTCAAAATCCACTGAAGCACATATATTGAGACCTAGCAAAGGCACATCGGGCTAACAGTCCCTACAATTTTGCCAAGTTTCGTGGAAATCCATTCAGCCGTTCGGGCTAAAAGTGAGTCCAACCGCCCTATGGAAATTAACATGGGAAAAACGCGTTTTGGGACCCCCCTTTTTTCTCGGCCCCCCCTTGACGAACCCCCCCCAAATTTTCAGGAGCTGCTCAGAAACAAAATGTGCCATTTTCCTGAAAATTTCAGCCGATTCCGTCCACAAACGCCAAAGTTATTAGACATAGAATTTTCAAAAGTCCCATAGGAAAAAAATCCTAACTATATATACCTACTGGCTATCGCCAGTAGGTAATATATATATATATATATGTATATATATTTCAGCTCCAAAGTACCCAACATACAAAGGAGCACCCGGACCTCAGCTGCACACAAGGAGCCTTGAATGGTAAGCACGCCTCCAGCACAACGATATCCTTTAACTGTTCAGACTGCCTTGGATGCCTGATGCGTTTCGAAGTGTCCCCACTTCTCTTCAGAGGCTTTGGGAGTTATGAAGGAGCGCTTGAGGCACCACACCCCTTCTTGATTAGATGCACGCCCTGGATGGGACTTCTGGGACTTGTAGTGCCTCACGTCGCGCTAATGTTCAGTCGGTAACTTTTCAAGCCCACAGATGGGCCTCGCTGTGTGGAATTCGTGCAAGATCCATACGCTGCTGTCCCATGTTCTCGGCCCGTAGTCAAGACCGCATGGCCCCCGATTCTTTCAGGGTGGTGCTCCTTCCGCGGCAAGGGTCGCAGCGTAAATGTTTCAGCTCCAAAGTACCCAACTTACAAAGGAGCACCCGGACCTCAGCTGCACACAAGGAGCCTTGAATGGTAAGCACGCCTCCAGCACAACGATATCCTTTAACTGTTCAGACTGCCTTGGATGCCTGACGCGTTTCGAAGTGTCCCCACTTCTCTTCAGAGGCTTTGGCAGTTATGAAGGAGCGCTTGAGGCACCACACCCCTTCTTGATTAGATGCACGCCCTGGATGGGACTTCTGGGACTTGTAGTGCCTCACGTCGCGCTAATGTTCAGTCGGTAACTTTTCAAGCCCACAGATGGGCCTCGCTGTGTGGAACTCGTGCAAGATCCATATACGCTGCTGTCCCATGTTCTCGGCCCGTAGTCAAGACCGCATGGCCCCAGATTCTTTCAGGGTGGTGCTCCTTCCGCGGCAAGGGTCGCCGCGTAAATGTTTCAGCTCCAAAGTACCCAACGTACAAAGGAGCACCCGGACCTATATATATATATATATATATATATATATATATAACTGTCAAACAGCAGCTCAACAGCTCCCTTGATGAACTGTGAACCTGCTCGCAGAGCTGCTATAAAGGCATTGGGCATGGTAATGAACAGGCAAATATTAGTGTACATCTGGGCAGGGTCTTCATTGTTTCACTAGCCAAGCAGGCTCCAATCACAGTGGTAGAGGAGCTGCCCCCAAGACTAGCTTAGAGTGACCATAGAGGAGGGTTTGCTCATTTCCCTGGCCTCCAATCTTGAATGGGCACAAAGGCTCTACACAAGGAGATAATGCTTTACTGTCTTGGATTTCTGCAACTGTCCAGTTGACCAGTGCCAACTAGACGTGCCGTGGGTCCTGTTGATGGACTCTGTTTGAGTGAGTCGTGACCCCCAAGTGCTGTCCCTAAGGTCCTGCACCCTTGACTGATGTCAAAGTGTATTCCTTCTAATGAGTCTTGAAACCTGAAATGTAGACACTTTTTAACTCCAAAGACCTCTGGAAGACTGTAACAAATCTGCCAAGCTGATCCGAAGAAGGTGCGTAGCCACTCGGCCTAAGATTGAGGTTGTATCTTCTCTGAATCTTTCCACAGGAACAACTTCCAATTTAGCGGAATCTTGCTGGAAGCATCCGAGCTCAAAAAAGTAACTAAATCCGAAGGTAGAGATCTTCACGAGGCAAAAGCACCAAAAGACAAAGGCATCACTACACCTCATACAGAGTCTATAAAATAATGTGGAGCCCTCTTTGAACACTGTCTGCAGTCAATGCTCCCTCATATTTTTGTTCCTTGTATGTGGCAACAGAGTGTTTGCATTCATACCTTTCTAGCTTGTGTGTTCAGCCAAGTGATCAGATGTCCAACTAGGAAACTTGACTAGTTACCACTTGAAGTTTGATAGCAAGCTTTGGCAATGTCAATAGGTCTGACTTATAAATCAAAATGCCTCCTTAGTCATGCACAGAATAAGTGATCATACATGCATTCACTAATTCACACAACCACGATAAAATGCATGCACAAACTCAAGAACATATGCGGGATGAAAAATAGCATAAAATTAGACAAGAGAAAAGATGCTGTGTGTGCACCCCCCACCTCGCCTTCACCATGGGGGCCCGCTGGGGGCCCCCAAAGTAAAGACCGCCTGCCTTTCCGTGGAGTCATTGCCTCCACGGAAAGGCATCTCCCACAGCCCATCGTAATATATCTGGCTGTGTCTGAAAGACACCGCCACCATATAAACCCTTTTCCGCCTTGGCCGCAAGGCGACCGGGGCGGAAAAGCGGCGGACGGTGTTTCCGTCCACCGCGGTCCCCCCCGCCATACTTATATGGCGGGGGGAAATGGGTGGCAGGTGGGCAAGGATGTCGGGCGGATCACCACCGCCCGCATGGCGGTGGCAATCCTCTCAACATCCTAATTGGCCCCTTAATGTCTGTAGTGGAATACATTTCACTGGTATATACAGCAGTGGTATATATGTTTTTTATTACACTATCCTGGCAGACAACTAAGCCTGTCGAACTTTAAGAAGAGATTCTAATAAGACTTATTAAATGTGAATCGTACAGCCCTAATGGTTGGTCAAGGGGGCAATCAGCACAACAATTCTTGCCTAATAGGACATCTGTGAGATTGCAAGTAACAAAATACACCTGCAAGCTTTAACAGGGCGCAATAACAATTCACCCTTACATGCCTATTAGCTTTAACATGTGCTTCATAATAAATGAATCAAGTCACTTGCCTGTGTCAAAACGTTTCATAAGAGATAGAACAGACCTACGGCATAAGAAATAACGTTTCCCAATGGACCAATCAGGTCAGTAGTTTTTGTCTTTGGATTCTTCACTGCAGTAGAGGCAAGCCAACTGTGTTAGGCACACACTTTCCTACAAGGTAATCATAAGAAAATTGCAAATATATTCAAAATTACAGTTGTCTAAAACAAAACCTATATGAACACCTGTCAAGGCTTATCTTTAATGCAAATCACCTGTCTCCACAATTTGGTCAAGTCAGTCACCAACACCAAATCCCTTGTCTTCTACTGTATCCTCTGAAATTCTACATACGTAAATGATTGCCTAAAGGCTTTAGAGCAGTGTCATAACCATGCCCCATTAGAGACGTATTGATTTTAACAAATGCTTTTCACAATAATCAAGCCAGGCCTACTGCCTTTGTCATAACATTTTATAATAAACGGATCAAACATATGGCATCTGACAAAACTTTTCCTAGTGAACAAATCAGGTCTACAGGCTTCATTTGGCTTCACACCATAACTAGCAGCATGCAAAAGCTGATAACCAATGTGCATATTGTTATAAAATTACTTATTTGATTAAAAACATCTGTTGATTCTCTCTCACAGTTGTCAACTTCACTGAAAAATTACAAAGACTACTACAGAGGATTTTGGTACTTGCAGTTTTCCTATGCATTTGCAGGCTAAAAGCAGGGCCACTGGAATTATGCTATTTGCACTTGCAGAAGTTTCTGTGCACTTGTGGATTTGCCTCATAATCCATCATTTGCTACAAAGTCTGCAGAGTTTAACATAAAAAAATAGTTTTCTAACTTAAATAGATCATATGTTACTATAAATATGGAGACACATGTTGTCACACAGTGGAAGGCCTTTAGCAAAGGCTGACGGCCCCCCTTTCTGTTGCTTATTTCTGTATTAGTGTGTTGAGGTGGTAAAAAAGATGTGATCCCGCTGTACAGACGGTGTTCAGTGGCCCTGAGTATAAGGAAAGAGAAATGTGATACTCCTCTGTGTAACCCATCTCTTACTTTGGATAAAAGACCCTGGATAGAGAATTACCTCGGTGGTAGGACTGTGAGGATTACATTTACTGATCATGTTTGAAACTATGAAAATCAGCAACAATGAAAATCAGAGGAGTTTTGAGTCACACTTTAACTTAGGAGGCACCAGACGTGATCCAGCAAACCTGGGCCCTGGCGCCTCTGCACCTACTTCACAATTTCCGCCACTGCCGCCCTTTCAAGCAAGAGGAGTTTCAGGAGAGAAAATACACAGTCTTGTCAGCTTTTGAGTTTTAAAACATAGAGCAGCCAAAACTGATAGCTTTCATTTAGTTATAAAGTTTTAGCCTCTTGGATGTTACTGTTGGCTGAAACCTGAATGGTCAATGTGTACCTCAACTTCTACAGTATTTTAAGGTCCGGAAACTGTTACAGTTCCCGAGGTATTCCACAGATAGAACTTTGTGCTGCAGTGAAGGCTCTGGGGCTGCTCTCCTGCAGCTTCAGGACTGCCTTTAACTTTAGCTGTTTTCACTTCCCTCGATTATCTATACTAATATAATAAAGAGAGAGCCCAAACCTTTGAGGCGGGTAATCTCAGGAACCTCAGCACCAATCACAACAACCAATACAGCGTTGGAAAGGGCAGTTGCAGCAGAAGGACATTGGCTATGCAGATGCCCACCATATAGATTTAAAAGGTAAAAGAACCGTGCCGGCAAAGTAGTCCCTTGTGGGCGTGTCTGCCTTGTGCTGTGGTTGTGTGCTGGGGGCCTGACAAACGCTGGGGGCGTGTGGTACGTTCCACCCTTCATGCCATGTCTCATATCGTGTGCTGGTGGCGTGGGCGTGGGCGTGTGCAGGGCGCGGGATTACGAAAAAATAAAGCGAGCGTTGTGCCCAATATTTCATTGTTTTTTCTTCCCAGGTTATGTACATTCCAGCTCCGGATGTGCTTGCCCCGCGCTCCCAGTAACGTGCACCTGCTTTACTGTATAGAGGTCAGGCACGGTGCTATTCCCAAGGGCCGGAAGGAGCGCAAACAGGGGCCATTGTGCAGGAAATGAAATCTCGCCTTAACTTCCGGCGACACCTGAAGCGTACACTGGAGATTTTCCACTTCTGTTGCGCACAGGCCTCGTGCCACGCACATCCGGACAGAAGGCCCGCCTCCACGGAAATAGCAAGAAAGGGACTATCCCTCCCCCGGGATTATGTGATGATATTCCACAAACCAACATCCCGCAAACTATCACTCCGCAATTTTTATAATGCAGGACTATTACTCCGCAAAGACATAATTTTTAAAACTTTTACAACACATATGACTTCATCACGCATGCCATTATAACGCAAATGCATGTGTGGTAAAGTCATATACATTGTAAAAGTACATTATTAAAACATCAAATATATGTTTGTATATATCTGTATGTATATATATATTAAAAAGAGCGGTAAATAAAATGCAAATAAGACCTAGAGAAACTCTGTTCAAACCAGTGGTCCCAAACATAGTCACCAAGGAAGATTCGGCTGAATCTACCATTAGATTTATCACTGCATATAGCTGCCAGGACAGGAAGATTCGGTCCATTTTATCCAAAAGTTGGCCTATATTGAAAACTGATGCGGTGTTATCTCAACATTTACCTGCCCTGCCAGATATTACGTTTCGGAGGGGACCCTTCTTACGTACACACATCACTAATCCTTGCCCTGAACTGTCCAGAAAGAAAATTTGGTTCCCACCCCGGCTGGGGTTTTACAAGTGCAGTAGTTGCAGGGCCTGCAAATTTGGAGTCAACACCCAACATTATAATACTCCATTCAGCCCAGTACCATTGCCAATCTAAGGTAACTACGGTTGCAAGACAGAGTATGCTGTTTACGTCCTGGCGTGTACCTGCAGCCTGAGATATGTGGGTAGTACCAGGCTTCCGGTGCATGCCAGGATATTGCAGCATATTCGGGCAATCGTCAATAATGACCGCTCCTTCCCAGTGGCTAGACACTTTAAAAGTGTACACGGTAACAACCTTCAATGTCTAAGCTACTATGTCCTCACATCAGTGCCTAAACCTAGAAGGGGAGGAGATCGGGATAGGATGTTGCGGCAATTGGAATCTAAAATGATATTAGAACTAGATTCCAAGGTACCTAATGGGCAAAACACTACGGAAGACCTGTATTATTTTCTGTAAAACAATCATTTGTCTATCAATACAAGCTCCGTAGTTAGTGAATTTGCTAGCACCTTCCTGACATTAGGCAGATTTCGGTCTATTGCTTCAATCTAAGCCTTCAATTTATTTGTTGAATATATAATCAGTCTCAGTCCTACACCCAGAATTGATCTTTTTTTGTTCTCTTTTTTCAAATCATTTGAGGCAGTGATGGATCGATGATTCTCCTGCGTGATATTAGTTACACTTTAAATATACACTACATGTAGGTCATATTGGTCATTTTAGAAGGGGTTGCCATCCAAAATAGATGTCCCCATTTTTGGGTATTTTGTAAATAAATGAAATCACTATGCTTGGACTACAATGATAGATTGGGTTCTGGACAGCACTTTAATATCTGTTTGCGCTATGTTGCACATTTGAGAGTGAGGTTTACAGTATTATTGCATTGCACCTTAACAATGGTATAGCCACAATGATGAAATCTTATGAAATAATATTTATACTCGAATAGAGGGTTTTTAAGTATGCACATGATTACTTTTTAACCAAGAATGGATTTGTAGAGAATTTTTTTTTATATACATATTTATTGAATTTTGTATATTTATGTGTATATTTAAGGTGGTTTAACTTCGGAACTGCAATGTATTTATTTGTATTTTGCACAGTTGCAACTGCCGCACAATCAGACCGCACTTTATAGATACTAATCCAGAACAAATTATATAAACATGCATTTATGCAGGTATTAATCCAAGATAAATGTAAACAATGTATTTACTAATAAGAAGGAAATGGCAAGTAATAACCCCGGATGTATTCATTGTGACTCGGACCTATGAGTATTTTGTTTGTTTTTATTTGTCACATGGTGCACACAAATTCAGTTAAAAAGAGGGCATTATGGGAAATACTTCTGATGGGAACAAGGGCAACTGCCCGAAACGCGTCGTCTGCCACGCTGCTGTACCTCTCTCGGGAATAAATTACCTTTTGCCATCATTTGGGATTCGTTGGTCTTTCTGTGTATGATCGCCGAAACATTGGTGATTCCAAATCGACCTTCTGCTGCCGATATATATATCTCCCTACAGAAATCCTCGTGTGGCCTCTTCTGCTTCTTCGCACTGCAAGGAAGTTTTGGCAATTTGTGCGCGTCAGCCAGAGACGCGGAAAAGGGGCCCCGTTCAGCAAGTTGACTGGGGCTTTTACTGGCTCCTGCTGTTCTCAGCTTCTCTTCGCCCAAGGTATTGGGACAGCTCCAGTCCGCCATCCAGCGCAAGCAAAGCATTGGACCTCTGCCAGCGGCAGCGCGTGACTTCACGTGAGGTGAAAATCACTGTATTTTGAACCTACGGCCCAGCGGACACTTATTCTGGGGGTGTGAACGGTAGCGGGGACCAGAGGAGACACTGAGACAATACTCACCGACACTTGTATTCACCGGGCCTAACTTTGCACTGCTCAAGCCAACATGGGCACAATTTTGAGTAAAAAGTCTCCACGCAACACTTACCCGGCACAATGAACTCTGGGAGATGCAGTCTGTTACCGTGCTGCATCCAGTGGGCGGATACAATTCTGATGGAGGCGAGCATTTCCACCAATGGGATGTGCAAAGAATAAACTTTAAGGCGGTGTTCATGCAAGGCACGGAAAGCACCGGCATCTGAGGAAGGCGAGAGTTCGCCGAAATGCATCATGCCACACCTGCTTGTCAATAAAGTGCCTCCCTACAGAAATCCTCGTGTGGCCTCTTCTGCTTCTTCGCACTGCAAGGAAGTTTTGGCAATTTGTGCGCGTCAGCCAGAGACGCGGAAAAGGGGCCCCGTTCAGCAAGTTGACTGGGGCTTTTACTGGCTCCTGCTGTTCTCAGCTTCTCTTCGCCCAAGGTATTGGGACAGCTCCAGTCCGCCATCCAGCGCAAGCAAAGCATTGGACCTCTGCCAGCGGCAGCGCGTGACTTCACGTGAGGTGAAAATCACTGTATTTTGAACCTACGGCCCAGCGGACACTTATTCTGGGGGTGTGAACGGTAGCGGGGACCAGAGGAGACACTGAGACAATACTCACCGACACTTGTATTCACCGGGCCTAACTTTGCACTGCTCAAGCCAACATGGGCACAATTTTGAGTAAAAAGTCTCCACGCAACACTTACCCGGCACAATGAACTCTGGGAGATGCAGTCTGTTACCGTGCTGCATCCAGTGGGCGGATACAATTCTGATGGAGGCGAGCATTTCCACCAATGGGATGTGCAAAGAATAAACTTTAAGGCGGTGTTCATGCAAGGCACGGAAAGCACCGGCATCTGAGGAAGGCGAGAGTTCGCCGAAATGCATCATGCCACACCTGCTTGTCAATAAAGTGCCTCCCTACAGAAATCCTCGTGTGGCCTCTTCTGCTTCTTCGCACTGCAAGGAAGTTTTGGCAATATATATATATATATATATATATATATATATGTATACACATATTTTTTATTTAATTAAAACATTTGTTCTTTTAAATTGCATTATTTATAATATTTTTATTTATTATTTTATTTTATTATCCTTTACACCCTAAAAACTAATCCCACCCTGCTCCCTTTAAATACCCCTGCACCCCATAATCATAACCCACCCTTACTCCTTAAAATACCCCAACACCCTTAAACACTAACCCATCTTAACCCTATAAATATACCCTGTACCCCAAAACCCAAACCTATCCCTAAACCCTAAAAATACACCTGTACCCCAAAACCCAAACCAAGCCCTGAACTCTATAAATACCCCTGTACCTCAAAACCCAAACCTACTCCGGAACCCTAAAAATACCCCTGTACCCCAAAACCCAAACCTAGCCCTGAACCGTAAAAATATCCCTGTACCCCAAAACCCAAACCTACCTCTGAACCCTAAAATACTCCTGTACCCCAAAACCTAAACCTAGCCCTGAACCCTTAAAATACCCCTCTACCCCAAAACCCAAACCTACCCCTGAACCCTACAAAAATACCCCTGTATCCCAAACCCCAAACCTAGCCCTGAACCCTAAAAATAACCCTTTAACCCAAAACCCAAAACTACCCCTGAACCCTAAAATACCCCTGTACCCCAAAACCCAAATCTAGCCCTGAACCCTTAAAATACCCCTGTACCCCAAAACCTATACCTATCCCTAAACCCTAAAACTACCTCTGTACCCCATAACCCAAAACTATATCTGAACCCTTAAAATACCCAAACACCCCAAATCATATACCTCAGTACCCCAAAACATATACCCATACTTACCTTATCCAAACATTAAAAACATGCTTTTACCATTCATGCATTTACAACGAATTTCGTTGTAAATGTATGCGTGGTAAAAGCATATAAAATGTAATGCTATGCGTTATAATGGCATTGCGGAGTCATGGTACTTTCGTAATGAAAGGTATGCTGAAAGAAAGTTGCGGAATAATGGGTGTTTACCCTCCCCCGGTAAGTACATTGGTGGCACGGCGGCCCACATCTCCAGCAACATACTCATATTTTTTCACCACCCATTTGAAAAATGCACAGGTCTCTCTCATTGATGGTCAGCACCGACATACACTTTTAGACACTCCTCCCGCCACAAGTTCTAGAATTGCGAACTTTAGAGCTGGGGAGCTACGTTCGAATCTCGGCATCAGCTCACCATCCTGTGATTCCAGGCAAATTGCTTTGGCTCCCCGTGCCTACCACAAATGAATGTGTTCTTCTGTAATGTAAATTGTGCTCATGCCATGTTGTCGAGTTCGCGCTATATAATATTGCAAGGAAAAATAAAGTAGGGAAACTCGAGTTCACACACTACTGAACGCGCACTCTTAAGTGCATCAGCAGTGCACTGTGAATCGGAGCATTTCACAGGCCTGTCACAGATAAGAAATGCTATCAAAACGAAATCCTACAAAACAATATACTACTGGCCAGCAGCAATTCATACCCGGACAAAGTCGGGACGGGCTGCTAGTCATTTTTAAAGACAAAATGTACTCAACAGCACAGCTTCATCATTGTAGCATCATTACAAAGGCTCTAATTAAGTACTTTACAAATGCAGAGGAATCCTTTGGGGTACACAATGTTTGTAGGTTTCTGTGGGAAGAGAACCCTAAATACCTGTGCCCGAGCAGGCATGTAATTTAAAGGGAACTGTGACAGAAGCATCATTTTTTTACTTTAAAATCAGAAACTAAGGGCCATATTGATTAACAATTCCAGTTATCACCACTTCTGTTATGGCGTAGTATTTGGGTGACTGCCCTAAATCGTGATATAATCACTGATTGTTTGAAACTGGACTGTGTCAAGAAAATTCCCTGGATTATGTATATACACGAGCAACTAGGGACATGACATATAGCTATGAAGTCAGATATCGTGTAGAATACAGCAAGAAAGAGGTCTCGAACACTCATTGCTGGTTTGTTTTTTAGGTACTGAACCCGATCTCTCTTTCTATTTTAATCACCCTATGGTGTTTTATCTTATAAGATTCAGGATGGGTATTGCCCACTTATTGGTTTCCTATCCGCGTGATGCACATTGTTTCGCAAAATTGAATTTGTGTCCTTGTGACTCAGAATCAGCACAGAGCACTTTACATTTTATGTTTTTCTGTGGACTATATACTACTCCTAGACATGCTTTTTTAAAACCACTGTTAAGATTTTTAAATATAAGAAAGTGCAGGGCTACGCTAGAACATTTGCTCCTCTTGAAAGATGAATTTATTTGCCGAATGATTTATAAATACATTTCCACTGTGATGCGGCTTTGGAACATGGTGGGTAAATGATTTTATATTGCTTAAAACAATATTTTAACATAAATTTCAGTGTTTTAATTGTATGAAATGTTTTCATTATGTAATCTTTTATGGTTGATTTGCAGCCGATTAAGGATTTGATTGACTAACTGTTTGTGTTGCCCTTGCGTCACACATGGTGACACAAGGCGGCACAGTTCCCTAATTCAGATTTACCAAGCCAAACAAGGGGATATTTACTCTGCTTAACATGGCTTTGTAAAGAAATCTAATGAATCGCAGCTACCTGCTGTGAGTTACGTTACATTTTGAGCTGGGAGGCATTTCATGGGTGAAGAATGGACTTTCCTGTGCATCCACCCATGGATTTGAAACAATTCCAGATTTACACAAGTTTGTATACCTGGCATTGCATCAAATCAGTATGCATCCCATAAGATGGCGTACTGAGGAGAAAAATATTTTTTTCTCCGTATTTCCTCTTTCTATGCATGATGTACCTAATGATTGTTTTGTGTGCAGACAGTTGTACCTTCCTGCACAAAAATAATCATGCCCGTAACTTGTGAACCCTTGTACTATGGTCCAAGGGTCCCTGCGGTGGCACCAGACAGCACAGAGGGAGCCATTCATGAGGAGAGAGCAGAAATGCTCCATATCTTTGTAAATATGGGGCATTCCTGCTCTCTCCCTTTCATGCTACGCGGCGAGTTCTCTTGCTGAGCCACGTTGCATGAAATAGTAATAAATGTGCCCTAAAGTCTGAACATAAAACTTCCAACCATTTCAAAACTGGTTTCAGTATCTGACCCATGCTTCATAGTGGTCGGCCTTAAATTGCGCCTTTTTGGGGCTAGTTTCATATTTAACATTTAAAATTCATATCTCCAGTATCCCTTATTGAATTTTTGTCATGTTTGTGTTGTTTTATTTAGTAAAGGTACTTTATTTTTCTAAATTGGTTTTTCATTGTTTCTGTGTTGTGTTTGACATTATTACTGTTTTGGTGCTGCACACATACTTTACACAATGCTTTTAAGTCAAACCCAATCTGCTCTTTACCTTAGTTACGAGAGGTTTGAGCTCAGGTACATTTAGTGACATTCGTGGTTCACCGTGACAAGTATTGTGGTTAGTACTTGGAATGGGTACTCACCCCCCTCTACTTATATCCTAGTTCCCTACAGAAAAATAGAGAGAGAGAGAGAGGTGTGGCTCAATGACTAGAGCGGCAGACCTTGATGCAGAACGCTGGCCAGGGACCAGGGTTCGATTCCCGCCTCGGCGGGTTTCGTGCTTAAATTCCTCTGACCGGATATTCTCGCCTCAGTGCCGATTCTAGGCATGGGTCCCACGCTGCAACTCTGGGCAATAGCTTGCTTAGTCTCCACAAAGGCCCCCTGATACACAAGGGATGCCTGGTTTCACCATGGGATGCCCAGGAGTGGACACCCCACAAGGAAAAGCCAGGAGGGGTTCCCTTGTGGTAGGAGTACAAGCGCCGGGATGCCTCCGGGTCACTGTTCGCGCTATACAAATACGCCACATTTACATTTACATTACAGAGAGAGAGAGAGAGAGAGAGAGAGAGAGAGAGAGTAATGATGAGAATGGATGGTTTAAACATTTTTGTCAAAATTGATTTTGGTTCCTAGTTTAGCCGAGCTGTAAGGGGGAGATTTGTGGAGTTTGAGTGGCGCCCAACGTGAGTTAGGATTTGTAATATAGTAGGAATATATAGACATTTTGTTCTTACCTGGACTATCCCTGAGATTCCCTGAATCAGTGATGACTTATAGTAGATCAAGGTGAATCAAGGGAGATTTTTATCAACCTGCATCTTAGAAAGCTTCTCTTTTACCTGCCACCTTTCATCCTGCATCTTTTTGCAGGTTCTCTAGGGTGAGAACCTCCAGACTGAATGCATTCCCAAAGTCTGCAAGCTCTTGCCGCATGGATGAAATCCCTACTCCACTAGTGCAGGAGACAGATTGTGTATTTTTACCTACATTGATCAAAACCAAAGTATACTAGAAGGTCTGTCTCTTCCTCCGTGAAGTTCCTGTTCCTCTTAATTATAGTGGGCTCACTACCCTGCATTGTAGGATGGAGAAAGAGTGTGGCCTTTATAGGTGAAAGAAGAATAGGGCCTAGTGTAGGAAGTGGGTGGTATAGTAATAATGTGCTTAAAGGACTCATGTATGATATGTGTGTGTGATTTAGCTCAAGGGAATTCTATGTCTCAGTTCTTAAAAGTTCTGAGTTATTGTTTTACGCATGCAGAGACCTCCAGTACCTCGGGGGGCGTCCTGGAGTCACTTGTTGTAACTTAACAGTCATAGGAATCTGCACTCTCCATGTAATTGTTGGAAAATTGAAGCCCTATTACTGGGAGGATATGTCTGGCTGGGAATGGTGAATACCATGGCTGCAATGATTTCTGCCTTCACCCCTCTTGTATTCTGAATTTCGTTTTGTTGGCTTTGGGACTCTGTGTACTTTACCACTGCTAACCAGAGCTAACGAGGGTGTGCCTTCTCCCTTAAACATTGTAAAATTGCCCTACTACTGATTGGCACATTAAATGTACTTGCTATTTTCTAGTAGCGTGGTCCAAATATATCTAGAGCCTCTAAATTCAATGCTACTAGTGGGCCCTCATTGTGCCACCCACTAAAGTAGCAAACATCCACCTTGACCTGGAAAAAAACCCTTCTGCTGGACTTAAAGCTTCATCTTTAATACAAACTATAATGAATTTGAAATTGCACAACATTTTCACGATTGCATTTCTACTTCAGCAAGCAGCAATAATTCTGATGTTTCATCATCTCATGATGTTATGATGAAGGATCTTCAATCCTATCTTATCCCATTGAGGATAATTCGACCAGCCAGAAAACCAATAATCCACCAGGGATGGTTTGCCATCGATTCAATGTTCGTTTGCACCCAGTAATTAAATTGTATCACATCTTAAGTTTATTTGCTGACACAACACAACTCCATTCACACAAAACCATCAGGTCGAGTTGTCTTTCAATTTTTATATGTTTTTTATTCGTCTTCTGTTTGACTTTATAGGGGTAAAGCGTTGTGCGTGGTCATTTAGGGGTAACAAGCAGTAAATATATCAGTCTATTGCAGGAAGTTAGATACATTTAGACAAGATTTAGATTTGTGTCATTGCATGAATTTGGAAAGATAGTGCCAATACTAATGCCTTGAGGAAGGCCCAATGGGGATGAAGCGCTTAGGCTGGTACTGAAATTGTTGAAAGGCTCTAACTTTTGATAACATTTAGGCAAAAAAAGACAAAAAATATATATGAAAACTGAATGACATCTCGACCTGAACTTTATGTGAGCATGTACAGCAGATTACTTTAAAACATGATACACTTTAATTTTTGGATGCAAACCAATATTAAAATATTTTGAATATCTGTCTCCAGCTGACAAAGTGGGGATGTATGTTGGCTGGTCCTTTAGTGGCTGCACCAGTATTAACTATTGGGCATGGCTACTGAGGGCCTTATTTATGAGGCCTTGCAACAGTTTTGCACTGACATTGCAACACTTATTGTGACTCATCAGCGGCATAAAACATGCCCCCTGTTGCTCTCTATTTATAAAGTGACGCATCTAAGCAGATGCATCACTTTCTAAACCCCTGCACTACTTTATATCTGCGTCAGGTTTAATGTATGCAGGGGCGGCGTTCTTACGCAAGTAAGCCTCATAGAAGTGATGCAGTGAAATCTATGAGATTTCACTGCGCCACTTCTAGGACCCAAATGCATCAATATCTTATGCCTGCCTCATAGCAGGCGTAAGACTGATGCAGGCCCATTCACATGGGACTCGCCCCATGTGAAAGGACACATTGCTAGAGTTGCGTCACTTTTGTGACACACTCCAGCAATATGTCAGTTTTGCGCCATACAGATACATCAGAAATACTGACGTATCTGTAACTCCTTGCAACATGATGCGTCATACAGTAAATATGACGCATCCATCATGTCGCAAGGTGGTTGCATTGAGAAGTGACGCATCGCTGCTTTCACGCAGCGATGCGTCACTTCTCATAAATGAAACCTTGAGTGCGGGGCTGAAGAGCACAAGGCCCTATTGTACATCATCTGGTTTACCAACAAGTTGAAGGTAATAATTAGCTGCTTCTTATGGACCTTCAAACAGCCAGGTATGGGGTTCTAATAGTTAATACAGAAAATCCAAGGAGCTGGAGTGGGCGCAAGGGCGCCTAGAAGTACGTCACAGAATTCTGGGAGATGGGAAAGGCCTCTCTCCGGCATCTGCACACACACAGCAGACCATGCTTCTGCGTGCATACATATTGTGTAGCATCAGAACACAAGAGTATAGTAAGGCAGCAGCAGTGCAATTTCCATTGGAGACAGGAGGGTCTCCATAACCAAAGACCTGGGGGCAGATTTATGTTGACTGGCGCATCCCCAGGGATGCGCCAGTTAACGTGCGCCACAGTGCGCCACAGCTCCGCCACCCATGGTGCGCCGCATTTATAATGCGGCGCACCATGGTGCAAAAACGGCACAGATGTGTGACGCATCTGTGCCGGAAATGTGGCGCATTGCTGGAGTTGCGTCGCAAGCGCGACACATCTGACACATCTCCAGCAAGGCTCGGGGGTACACCATCTCCACAATGCTGCGTCAAGACCTACGCCTGCTTCAAGCAGGCGCAGGGTTTTGACGCAGCATTGCCCTGAAAGTGACTGAGTGAAATCTCATAGATTTCACTCAGCCACTTTCAGGAGGCGTTCCTGCGCAGGAACGCCCCCCCCTGCGCAGGAACGCCTCCTTATGGCGCAGTGCTTTACAACGTGACGCATCTCCTAGATGTGTCATGTTGTAAATAGGGCGCATTGTTTGCGCCGCAGTTGCGTCAAATAAAGTGACGCAATTGCGGCGCAAAGAGGCGCAATGGCCTCATAAATCTTCCCCCCGGTATCTAACTTTGTTGTTGGGGAATGACGTAGATAAGTGGTTTGAGGCCTAACGAGTTGCCTTAGAGATGCACAGGGCCCCTAAGGGGGATTGACAAGTTCATGTCTGGATGTGAATTCTCACTGAAGGGAGGGATGCACAGTGAGCCTTGAGAAAATGAGACAGGAAGAAGTATCAACTCATGATGGACACACTTACCAGAGAGTGTGGACTCCCACCAGAAAAGTAAGGTAAACATTCCGGAAGAGTAAGAAGCTGTCTCAACAGTTTTGGGTGGATCTCGTGGACTACTTTTGTAAGCCACTGTATGATTGGGTGAAGGTTTGGAAGGTAAACACATATGAAAGGCTGTACAATTTAGTGGCTAGAGAGCACGTGTTCAGTCATTATTTCTCACAGCTATGCCAACACCTAATAGACCACAATTTCACTGACCCCCAGGGAGCCTGCAAAGGAGGCAGGCTTCTGGATTAGTACCAGAGTGTCTGCGGAGGTACCTTCAATTGATCCTGAAGAGGTTGGGTTAGATTACACCCAGCAGAGTGAAGGGTAGTTCTCAAATGACACAGATCAGAATGGTGTGGGGGGAAAGGGTCTCCATACCCCTCTTAAAAATAGGGGGAGAGGTTCTTATGTGTGTTGGCCCCAGGCACACCCTTTCCAACTCCAGACCTTTGATTTGTCATAGTTTGGGCACAAGCAAGGGGACTTGATCTGTACCAAGAACCCACCCACTCGCGGTAATTCTATGAGAATGGTCAATGCATGGGCTAGTAGTACCCAGGGGCGGGTAGGAGAACATGCACTAGTCTTACTTAGTTGGGAGATCGATTCAGAGGGTAGCATGTGATCTCTAAGGTTCGGAGACCTCACTTCCATCCAATTATGTGAATGAGATTCCTGTCAGTGCTCTGAGGGATACCATTGCCAGCAAGACCATATTGGTGGAATGTCTGGTTTCCCCAGAACAGTACATTAAACAGGTGTGGAGTGGAAGTCAGGCCCTGAAGCACGACCTTGTCTGCCCCATGGGTTTTGCACCCTTAAAATGGGTTCGAGAAGTGGTCCTGAGGTGGGTCATAGTTAGTCCTCAGATGATCACTGCCTGCATTCTGGGAAATGAGCTCCCACCAGTAAGAGAAGAGCTGGGTAGGACAGCCACCCAGGGCGCCCTGAGAGCTCATGTTTCTGGGGATAAAACTCCCACGAGGAGATAACAGAGGCCAAGATGGAAGGGCAGCAAGAGGAAAGACTCACCCCTGACACCTGTTCAGCTTCAGGGTACAGAACCTGTACCTTAACTTAGAGGCATTGTGTAAAGTATTTATACTTTGCACAAACAGTAATAAAGTGAAAAAAGAACATAAAAAATACCAAGCTAATTTAGGA
The DNA here is from genome assembly GCF_964263255.1 of Lissotriton vulgaris. Classification (NCBI taxonomy): domain Eukaryota; kingdom Metazoa; phylum Chordata; class Amphibia; order Caudata; family Salamandridae; genus Lissotriton; species Lissotriton vulgaris. The sequence goes on from NC_141695.1 coordinate 173,189,148, forward strand.
GCATAGAGTGAACTATAATACATAAAATGATACCAGCACAGCAAAATCCAATTAAATAACCTGGGATGTGCAATTTCAAAGTATTGAGTAGATATAGCGTCTAAAAACACAAAGCGCCACTGGCGGTCATCTCGTCATGCTAGACTGGGAGAAGTCACTAGTTCAGACTGACCGCAATGGATCACAGGTCGGATACATGGACCAGGTTAGTCTCACTGTAAAAATTAACTTCTCGAAAGTCTGGCGCAAAGAGTTCTGTTCAAGAAAGGTGAGACTGCGAGTAGCAGGTAAAGCATTGTGATGGTTATTGCTGTAGTGCAAAGAGCAAAGCAGGCGGTGCGGGTTGTCGTTGCTGTTGCACAAAGAGCCACTTGCTGGATCTTTGGGATGGTTATCAATGTGGGTTGCCATTGCTGTAGACCAAAGTGCACATCTTGAATTACAGGCTGTTGCTGGCGTTCACTGTAGCATGAAGTGCTGAGTTCATCAGAGGTTCGCATTGGCAGTCATTAGGAGCTGTAGAGTTTTGGCACAAATGAAACCTTTGCAGTTACGAAGAGCACAAAACTTAAGGATTTTACCTTTGTTTACAGAAGGAATTCAATTGATGTCAGTCAAGGGTACAAGACATAGGGAGGCATCTCTTGGGGATCTAGAACTCACTCCAACAGAGGTCAGCATGGCTCAGGAAGGTCCAATTGCAGGTACAGGCAGGTCCAGTGCAGTAGGTCAGTTGGGCAGTTGCAGGGAGGTCTCTGGAGCTTGTTGTGTCCGTGTATCTCAGAGAGGAGGTCTGTCAACTGGCCCTTGGAGTCACTCAACTTAGGCATGGATGAAGGGAGAAAGAGCAATGTTACTTCTCAGAGAGCGAGCAGTCCCAAAGCAGCAGGGCAATTGTCTTGTAGCAGTAGGGCGGTCAGCTAGTTGCAGGGCAGTCCTTCTTCTTCAATGTTTACAGGTCCAGGAATGTTCTGACGAGCTGTTCTGAGGGTCTATTATTTATACTTTTTGCCAGGCATTGAAGTGGGAGGTTTTCCTATATTATCCCCACATCTAGTTCTGGAATATTCCTTTGTCTTCCCCTACCTAGGCTCCAAAAAGTCTGGGGTGACAAACGGCTAGTGCCAGATTTGTGCGTGCTGGAGGCTAGTCCTTTGTAGTGTCTGTAGGCAGAGAACATCCTGGCAGGATGGCCCATCTTGACCACATCAAGTCCCATATTGTCTCACTGTCTGGGACGAATAAACAATGGACAACAGAGGAGCCTTCACAGTCATGTGACACAGGGAGAGGCTCATATGATCAGGAGAAGAAACTGCCAACTTACTTAAAAAAGTGTCATTTTCAGAATTGTGACTTAATATCTGACGTTACCAGAAGAGAAGATTTTAAATTACAATTAATGGGGTAGTAAACATGACATCCCCTACTGTTTCTAATCAAAAGTTAGCGGTTAAATGCAATAAGGCAACCCAGTGTAAGTCTATGGGAGAGGTAAGCCTTACAATGGTGAAAAACGAACTCAGTTTTTGCTACAAGGACATGTAAAACATATGCCCACATGTCCTACTTTTAAACACAGTGCACCATGCCTATATAGTGTTTTATAGGCTTACCTTTGGCGTAACATATATGTTAAAATGAAAGGTTTAGGCCTGTGAAAGATTTGTTTTGCCAGGTCAAAATAGCAGCTTAAACTGCACTACAGGCTGTAATGGCAGGCCTGAGACCTGCTTTGAAGTGCTACTTCAGCGTGTGGCATAATGAGTACTACAGGCCCCTAGTAAGACTTAATGTACATGCTCTGGTTGCATTTAGTACGATAAACTAGGGACTTATAAGTAAATTATCTGTGCCCATTAAGTGTAGGCAAATTTTAGCATGTTTTAGGGAGAGCACAAAAATAAAACAAGCCACCGGCTAAATGTGGCCACCCTATGCTTCCCAGTAAAAAGGTTACATTAAAAAAACAAGTATTGGCATATCCAATAGGTCTCACCTTTGGGGCGGTATAAGTGTTTAACCATACAGCACATTAGCACGAGTCATTGAATTATAGCTTAATTTCTGAATTTGTGTAACGTTATTTCAAGCCAAAATTGGAACATGTGGAAGCTCGTGGCATTGGGAGCAGTTGTGAGTCATTTGCAGTGGTGTAGGGGCAGCCAAGAGAAGTTTTAGAAGTGACTAATGTGTGGAAGGTCACGTCATTGGGAGCAGTGCCGGATAGCTTACAGTGGTATAGGGACAGCTAAGGGAAGCAGCAGAGCAAGGAGGAAGGGAGTGAGCACGAGGGGCAGGCAGCCTCGGAGTGCGCTAAGAGAAGCCCCCGAAGAGTCACGTTGAAAAAAGTGGTTATAGTGGTAACAGAAAATGAATTCCAAAATGCATCTGTACGGAAGGGACATCCAAAAGGAAAGTAAATGACTTTATCACTGCCCAAACGACAATTATTGTCAGAGGACCATTTCAAGAAAAGCAAAGTTAGTAGGGGGCATTCCGTGAAAAATCTCGCTTCAAAGTTTATCAACGCATTCTTAGATTTAGGTAATCTCGACTATTGACGTGATCGGTGTGGCAAGCTACTTTAGCGGGGTACATGTATGGTTACTACAGGCAGCAACCCTAGTGTCTATAACTTTCATAAAAACTAGACCTTTTCACTAATAATAAAGCTAGCAACACACAATGGTTTGCAATACTGACAAAGTCAATAGGTAAACAGGGAACTTGGAGAGCCAAAGAATAAGGGGGGACGGGGGAGAGAGATTGCAGCACTCAGTCCTTTTGACATCTATCGAGATGTAATGCACATCATGCATGACAGGGCAAATGCACGACTTCCACCCCAGCTCCTCCAAGCCCCCCCATGCGCAGACTCTCCTTGTGCCGTGAAATGGACAGCATTGTCAACCTTGGCTCACACTGTACTCCAGAGCTGCTTATGTGCTGTTCACAAGTTCTTAAACCCTGCACTGGAACTACCGCTTAACCCGTTGCTGAGGATGGCTGGTGCTGTCTCATTCCTAGATGGCTGGGATGTACCATGTTACAACGCATACCGTTACAACTACCTACTATTACAACGCGACCATTACAACGCATACCATTACAACGCATAGCGCTTTGAGGTGCTGGATAGTGGTAAGTATAATTTACTATTCTAACTCCAGTCCCCGTGGACACTAGGGAAGGTGTTGGATAGTAAATTATACTTATTCCCTATCCTAGAGCGCCCCCCCCAGCGCAATGCGTTGTAATGGTATGCGTTGTAAAAGATGCGTTGTAATAGTAGGTAGTTGTAAAAGATGCGTTGTAACAGGTGTATACCAGATGGCGCAGAAGTGGATACCAGGCTGTCAGACAGTGTAAATATGATAAATTGCCGGCAACACCGAGGGTGAAGGGGAGCAACGTGAAGCGGTGGAAGCAACAAGAGGAGGTATGCTAGGCATCCTTGGTTGGAGGGGAACAAAGAGAGGGGGAGTAAAGCAACACAGAGGACAGAAAGGAACAGAAGGGAGTGCGAAGCAGCACAAGGGCATAGAAGTGGCAAAGCAACATTAAGGCATGGGGAAGGAACACGGAGATGGAGCAAAGAGAGAGAAACCTGGGGAAAACGAATGACAGAACGCAACACTGAAGTGGGAGGAGTACACATATGAAAAACACAGTGTCGGGATAAGCACACAAGGGTAGCACACAATGAGCTTGTCGGTGGGGGCAGAGGAACATGAGGGAGATAGAAGGAAAAACCAGAGCGATTCTACTACTAGTGACTTTGAATCCAACAGGACACTGAAACAAGCAGCCTCAAAAGTGAACGCGGCTGCCAGATGGCCCCTGCATGACGGCAAGACAAGAAGTTGAGAAGTCAATAGCTGTTTTCAAGCACTTGTGCTTGGTCTGGCATCCACCTTGCGGGAGCAAGCAGCGGCGCGCTAGCCATCTGTTTTCAATTAGCACGCGCGTTGCTGCTCGCTCCCGCAATGCGGAGTCCAGCACAACCACGAATGCTTGAAAAGAGCTGACCAATTTCTAAAGGTCATCTCCTAGGGCAGCGCATGCGAGCTGCATAGGTGAGACCTCAAAATCTCTTATGTGACTGTTTACTAGTTATTTTAAAAAAATTGCCATTTAAGTTGTTCTTTCATTGCTCCAATTATTCATTTTTTTTATGGCAGCAGCAAGAAGAAATGGTGACCCAACTAAGCACTCAAATCGCTGGCAGTTAGAATGGCAAAAAGTGACTTAAACACTTTCTAATAGCAACTTTAACGAGGAAACATGAAATAAATCACCATCTAACTGGGCACCTAAATTACACGCAAAATACATGGATGTTCTTTTGCATTCTTTTTATTTCAAGTTTTCATCTTTAACATAGAAGATACAGGTGCATTTCAAACATTAAACATCTGTTAGTGTGCATAAAGGAACGTTTTCCAAACTGTTATTTCTTAAATCAACTATAAATGGCACAGCCACAAGTTCGAATGTTTTGTATGTTCAATATTTGTTGTTTTTATTCTGCAAGTAATTTCCAAAAATATTCCATATATGACATTTGATAATCAGTCTTTTTTCATCATTTTCAACATGTGACAAAGTCCTTCAGACAGATCCAATGCATTTCGGGCCACTAATTGTGCCCTTCATCAGGGAAAAGACACTATAAAAGTAAAACATAAGTAAACAACCTTTCTGTAGGTCAAAAATCAAAAAGAGACAACCACGCTTATCCAGAAATAAAGCGACATGTAAGAGAATTGATATAATTTTTTGATTTAAACACATGGGCATTCAGGTTCTGTAAGGTGACAACCTTAACTTTCACTTATCATTACCACGACCCATCATTATGAGATCACTACACACCCCATTATCCCCAGGTCACGTATGAGACTCACTGACAGGTTGTTTACTTATGTTTTATGTGCCCTCCACATACATGGACAAACTGAACTGTAATAAGAGGTATTGTTATTTGTATACCCGGTGTTAGTTCTTTTCCCTCAGTGATCGGTTTGTCACAAGGACAGACTGAGGCATTTACAAATAGTATCAACATGTCCAAACCGAAAGGGAACAAAAAACTAATTTAGCACACCGGGGCAACCCTTGATAATTATCTCGTTAAAGCGGTCAATGCTCTTAATGATCAAATAGTACAAGCTGAGCGTCGAATCTCCTTAGGTGTGGGTGGTTTGTCTGGGACACCCTTACCTTGTCCCTCTTCGCGAGAACCTCAAGAAGTTGTCATAGAGGTTATCCCTAGTGATGTTTTTTCCCCCCCGAGTCCACAGTATATCTACCGATAACACAAGGAGATATGAATAGTTTAGCCAGCAACACATCCCCAGCGCCCCGGGCTACCAGAGCGCGTAGAAAGATATCAACCAAGAAGGGTGCGAACAATACAAATAAAGGCCCTAAAACTATATCCAAACCCATAATTGTGGAACAGGCAGGGAATAATGGCATAGTCCCCCTTACAGATAAACAACTAGACCAATTATTTAATTCCTTGGTCACTAAAATGGAATCCCTATTCCAACCTCTCAGCGATAAATCGATACCCTGAGCAGAGAGTTAACTAGGCTGGGCAGGGAAATATCCATCCAAAATGGATTAAGAAAAACATGCCATATAACTAAGGAAAACAGCCCTAATGTAGTTAGCAATGAAGCAAATGTAATATCCCCATCAGTAGGTGTGGGTTTAAGAAATGGCGGTAGTGTAACCGTAGCGACCCAAAGCCAGCAGCTACTAGATGGCAATAAGGAATCTAGGAGATTGGAACTTGGAAACGGGAAGATAAATCCAGAATTGAGACGTAGCAATACCATCAATCTGCCGCCTAACTGCGTACCTTACGTAGCTGTTTTAACCAACGTACCCCCGCTTAATCATACACAAGTTGAAATCCATGATTCTCTTAAAAATAAATCAGTACATTGGCTGAACCGCCACTGTGGCTTCCCTGTGAACTATTCAGATCAGATCATATCAACGAGAAGAGTTACTTGGATAGAAAATTCTAATAAAAATGTTAAGGGTGACTGTGTAATTATTCATTAAAAAAAAAACCAGCACACCACTACTACATTACTAAGAGCAACATCATTACCGTACACATAGCAAGGTATAAACCTGCGCCCGCTTAGTTACTTCTATAACAGCCCAATATCCAAACTACCCAACCCACCCTACAGAGATATACTACCTAATGACAGGCGCCAAATATCTACTTTTGACCAGGGAGTGGCAATATCAAATAGATATGACGTCTTAAGCGGCCTGGATAGTAACGATTGACATGATATTGTCCACCGAACAACCCAAGTAACTGTTCCTTCCAGGTCCAAAACTGTCACTGTAAAAGAGAGGATATTACACGACCAAGGACTTGCAGAGGTAGATAATCTAAATGTTGGCATAGATGTTGAAGAGTGTGGAGGGGATGTTCTTAATTGTTACCCTATTCAAGACCAGTCTGATTGTGGCAATATGAGGGGAATATCAATTGCTAGCTGGAATATATCTGGATGGGCCTCTAAAGATAGAATGCTGGGGTGGCCCGATTTAATTAGATCACATGATATCCTGTGTTTCCAAGAAACCTGGGGGCATATTACCAAGCAATAGCGATAATTATCCCTATTGCTTGGTTAGCGGGAAACATTTACCGCTGAGCTGCAGCGATTTTTACTTCAAATAAACCTTGGTATTACCAAGGTTTATCGCAAATGCGATAAAAATCGCCGCAATGCATGAATATCGGTGAAAAGTCAGCGATGTTCATGCATTACCGAGCTAATGCTCTTAGCCATGTTATCCACTTCCCATTGGATAACATGGCTAAGAACTGCTCAGGGCAGTTGTTAGCTTTTGGAGATATTCGCGCTTAGCGCGAATATCTCCATAAGTTGGTAATAGGAGATAGCGATGTTAGCGACTTTTTTCAGTCGCTAACATCTTGGCACGCCCACTTTGCATGTCATTAGTGATAAATATCACTGACATGCAAAGTGGGGCCCAAGATGGTCGCTATCTCCTACTAGCTGTCGCTAACTGGTGTTAGCGACAGCTAGGTAATAGGGAGAATATTTTATCTCCGCTTTCTTGGCTTTTAAAGCCAAAAAAGCGGAGATAAACCCTCTTGATAATATGCCCCCTGGTGTTCTACAAACCCCAGTTATGATGGGTTTGTTTGTTATCATCTAGAAGCATCAAGTTCGCGGCACGGTAGAGCAAAAGGTGGATTGCTTATTTTACTATCTTTAAATTTAATACTGACCGTAGTTAGAAACTTGAATGTTGGAACACACTCCTAAATCTTATGGATACATGAGAAGGAAGGCCATAAGGTGCTTTTATATAATTTTTATAATAATATATTCGATAATACACGGCTCAAAGTTATAGCTGAACTAGAAAGTGGATGACTGCTACTTTTGAGGACTTAGCCCCAGGGAAGCCGGCTAAGTCTGCCGAAAAGCGCGCTTCGGCCCCTTAGTTTACTTCATCCTTGGGTGCGATGCGGCAGGAATGTAAGAAAGCCGAAAGGGCCTGGAGACGCCTGTATGACCCTGATCTTAAGGCTAGTTATAGGGAAGCCATTAAGCTATATCACAGGCACATCCTAGTGGGAAAAAAAGTTTACCTTGAGCGTAGAATAGATGACTCAGAGAGCACCTCAGTGCTCCCTCCCATGCGCACACTGAAGTCTGGATTAGCCAGTTAGCGGACTTTTTCGTGAACAAAATCAAAGCTATTCACGGCTCCTTTCGTCATTTATGCCCCACGCCAGTGTCTGGCTTTACATCTAGCTTGTTCACATCTACAACTGAGCAAGGCCCAATCCTTTCGGAATTTCCGGTGATGTCTCCCGCGGTCTCTCTTGACCTTCTGTCTTGGCTCAAGTCCGGCTCTCCGCTTGACCCTTGCCCGGCGAAATGTTTGGGGAAAGTAGCGCCGGCTTTAAATGCGTTGCTTAATCCTCTGCTTAAGGCTTCGCTGAGCACAGTTGTTGTCCCTCAAGCGTGGAAGCATGCATTGATTCTTCCACTGATCAATAAGACTAACCTTGATCCTTTTATCCATGCTAACTACAGGCCCATCTCTCTCCTCCCTGCTCTGGCTAAGGTGACCGAGAAGCACGTGCATGGCTCCATTTCCAACTTCATTGAGAGTAATAACATTCTTCATGACTCTCAATTGGGCTTTCCCACGAATCTTAGTACAGAAACCGCTCTTCTCGAGGTCACCGATGCCATCAGGGAGGTTTTGGATTCTGGAGGGAAGGCCATTTTGGTTATGCTGGATTTGTCGGCGGCTTTCGACACAGTCCCCCATGAAGGTCTCCTTTTAAGACTCCAGGAGATCGGTTTTCGAGGGACGGTGAAATGAAGAAGATCAGTCCAATAATTAAGGAAGATCCTTTATTCAGTCGAAGAGCATAGTACAAGTAATCCAGCAAGATCAGCATCCAAGAATAACTGACACATACAAAGGATGCACATAGCTATGACATGTATAACATTCTACATCAATGATGACATAACTAGAATGTGTGAGGTTAAAGGAACAGAGCATAAAGTAAGCAACACAACACATCTCCCTTTCTAATAATAAAAATAAAAAAAATAAAAGAACCCGGAAAATACAATGAGTGGATAAAACTTAAACAAACATAAACTGAATGAAAAGGAAACCACTACTAATGGTTTGTGATTTCCCCTCTAACTATTGTTAGTGATATAATCTTTAAGCCACAGAGGAACCACCCTCTTCCTTGAAGAATGGCGGAGAGAAGGATCCTCACAGGTAACAGAACCATCTTCCATAGGAATGACAACAGAATCCTCAGGGATGTTACTAGAAGAATCTAAATTGTCACTTTCAGAAACAACTGCACTAGGAATATCACTCGAACTAGAACAAATCGCTGCTCCAGAATTGTCAATCAAATCATTGTTCCCACTAGAACCATCCATATCCAAATCTTCTGGTTTCCATTTGTTAGAGAGATCAGGTTTAGAAGTACAATTAGGACTACATCTGGCAACTCTACTTAAATTCCAGACTTTCCCATTGCTAAGTTTAACAGAATTCTTTAAAACTTCCATTACTTGAAAGGGTTCAGAAAAGGTAGATTCGCCTTTCTGTACCTTAAAAGGTTTTTTAATTCGAATCCAATCACCAATACTTATCTTGACCTCTTTAGATCCATGTCTCAAATCATGATACTTTTTACTTTTGTCATGGACCTGTACCAAACGTGCCTTAACTAGATCATTAGAGTAAGGCTCAATTCCACCAGAAAACAACCAAGTAGGGATGCTTTTAGAACGTGGTTTCCTACCTTTCATTAAGACAAATGGGGAAACACCAGTTGAGTCATTTACAGTAATACGATAATTCCAAACAACTTTCCCAACTTGAGTTGGCCAATCCAAATTATTGCTAATGGAAAGTTGAATAGTATTTTTCAAAACCCTGTTAAAACGTTCTACTACTCCATTGCCACCAGGATTATAGAGGGAAGTGGTTCTATGTCTAATACCAAGTTTACTGAAATATCTTTTCGCCTTAACAGATAAGAACTGAACACCATTATCGGTGAGAATGCAAGAAGGAATACCCTCAGTAACAAAAGTTTCATCCAAGAAACTTAAAACAGAATCAGTATCTGCTCTCTCTACAACCTTAACAACCGGCCATTTCGAAAACAAATCAATAATGACTATCAAATACCGATTAGAACCATCTTGATCTTGAATAGGACCCATAATATCCACAGCGACAGATTCCCAAGTAGATTCAGGAGGAGAACACTCCAACATAGGAGGGCGAAGGGTACGTAGGGTTTTGTCTGCAGAAGCACAAATGACACAATCTCTAACAATCTTTTCTATTTGAGAATCACAACCAGGCCACCAGAATAAATTCTTTACCAAAGATTTGGATCTCACAATCCCGGGGTGACCTTCATGGCAAAGTTCAATGATCCCTTCACGCAAACCACCAGGAGGAACTATTCTTTCACCCCTTAATAAAGTCTCGTGAGCAACAGAGAGTTCAGACCTGACTTCCCAAAAAGGTCTAAACATATCGTCCAACATATCTTTTTTATCTGGCCAACCTTCAATAGTGTAAGAAATTACCTTTTGTAAACATTCATCAAGCAAGTACTCATTATTCCATTCTTCTTTGTTGAAAGCTGATAGGCCTTCATCATGAACATATGCTATTTGTAATTCATTCCACTCATTATTATCAACCTCCTCTAACATTACAGGCATCCTTGATAGAAAATCTGCAAGGACATTGCTTTTGCCCGGCACATAAACAATCTTGTAAATGAAGTTCTGTAGTCTCATAGAAATTCTAGCCAGGCGAGCAGAAGCATTGATAACCCCTTCGGTAGTCAAAATTTTTACCAATGGCTTGTGGTCGCTGCGTAATAAACACATTTTACCCCATACGAAAGATTTGAAATGATCAAGTGCCCAAGCACAGGCTAAGGCCTCCCTTTCTATAATAGGATACTTTTCCTCACAAGGAGAAAGAGATCTTGAGGCATAGGCTATTACATTTTCCTTCCCCTTCTCATTTATTTGCACCAAAACAGCTCCTAGACCCTTGTTACTAGCATCAGTAGTAATTACATTGTCTAAAGATGGATCAAAACTGTGTAGAGCAGTGGTCTGGGCAATAGCGTTTTTGATATTCATGAAGTCTTCATTACAAGATTTAGACCATTCAAACTTCACACCCTTTTTTAAAAGTTGCCGAATATTGAATGAGACACTCGCAAAATTAGGAACATATTTAGAGCAAAACTCAGCCATTCCTAAGAACGACTTGATGTCATCCTTACTTGTAGGAACAGGAGCTTCAGAGATTTCTGAAACCAAAGAGGATTTGGGTTTAACCCCTTCAGCGTCAATGATATGGCCTAGGTAAGTTACACTTTTCTGAGCAAATTTACATTTTGAATGTTCAATAGTAAGGCCTTTGCTTTCAAGAATATTCAAAACTTTATGTAGCCTTGATAAATGTTCATTTTCATCATCTCCGAAAACCAGAATATCGTCCTGAAAAAATCTGACACCTTTTTCTCCCTTAAATAATTGGTACATAAGTCGTTGAAAAACAGCAGCCGCTGAGGCTAAGCCAAATGGCATGCGTTTATAACGGAAGCAACCAAAAGGTGTCACGAAGGACGTAAACTTCATTGAATCAGGGCATAAGGAAATCTGGTGGTATGCAGATGACAGGTCTATGGTAGAAAACCATTGGGCATTACCAACACTAGAGACCATCTCATTGATTTTGGGAAGTGGGAATTTATCAACCACTATGTTGTTGTTTAAATACCTTAGGTCTACACACAACCTGATTTTGCCGTTGCTACGTCTTGCGACGACAATTGGCGAAACCCATTCACTCGCCTCAATAGGTTCTATGATGTCAGTAGACACAAGTTTGTCCAGTTCTTTACTGACTTCATCTCTCACTAAGATAGGCACATTTCTACACTTGTGCACCTTTGGACAGGCATCATCCTTTAGTATGATTTTATGTTCAAAACCAACTAAATTCCCCAAAGTTTTACTAAAAACTTTTGGAAATTTCTTTAAAATGCTATCCGTAACAATAGAACAATCATCAACTACTAGGACTTGTTCTTTACTATTAGGATCTAAGATGATGTGGAGTTGTTTTTGGTCGAACCATCCTAAAACAGGTGGTCCTTTCTTCGAGATGTACAGTTTCCCTCTACACTCCCTGTCTTTGAACCTGAAAACAAACCAGCGAAAACCCAAGATGGAAATAGGGTCTCCTAAATAACCTTCAGGGTGGATATCCGATGGTAATAATCTCTCCCCCACATGTTGAATAAATGAAGATTTCCACATGTCTTCATTAACAATGGTATAAGGCGAGCCCGAATCGGCATAAATTTTTACAACTACACCACCAATACTCATTGTACAAATAGGTTTGTTAACCATATCCTCATCTCTTATTCTTAGCACTAACTTATCATGAACATTCATCACAAGATTGTCCTCAACATCATTTTCAAAATTATCTTCCTCATCAATGTCATTTACGAAATTTACTTTACTTCTCTTTTTCCTATTACATGCTTTCGTTAAATGACCTTTCAAACCACAACTAGCGCATTTGGTTTTTAACCCAGGACAACTTTTGAAGTCGGCCAAATGGTCTAAACTGTTACATCTGTAACATTTAAGTTTAGTTGAAGAAAATTTGTTGTTAGAACTAAAAGACTGCCTAGAATTGTAGTTATACCTTTTTTTATCAGTAGCATTAACTTTGCAAACTACATCATTAGACATTGCACTATTATCCTTTTTTATCACATTAGCGCATCTGCCAGACATTTCTGCTTTGCGTGCAATGGCAAGAATATCATCTAAAGGAGAATCTCCATTTATCCATAACCTATCCTGTATGGATGTATTATAGGAATGCATAACAATTTGGTCTCTAATTAACTCTTCTTGTAGAACACCAAATTTGCAATCCAAAGACAATTTCTTCAAATCAGCAAGAAAATGGTCAATGTTTTCCTCTTTAGTCTGTTTCCTGGAGAAAAACTTATACCTCGTTACGCCAATACACACTTTAGGAGCAAAATAAGTGTCTAAATGTAAAAGCGCTAACATATAAACATTTAAGTCTCCAGGAAAAGAGGGTTTAGTCATGGTTTCGTATACTTTTAGTCCCACAGGACCTAAGGAATGAAGAAGAAGTCTCTTTTTTTGAGCATGAGACATTTTTCCATCCTCATCTAAGGCATCTATATAGTTGCAGAAATATGGTTTCCACTCCAACCATTTAAGTGGTGGTTCGTTGCCTGAAACCCAAAATGCCTGAGGAGGACTAATATTATAATTAGGTTGAGTCATTCTAAAATGTGAAACCTAGACAATTCAATTAAAATAAAATGCTGGATACAGTACTTAAATATCAATAGCAAAAAGAACTAATGCATAAATATATAATATGCTTATAGCGGTAAAACAGTGTTAAATGCTCATTTAAGTTATCAAAAACTGCCTGAATAAATAATTCAAAAAAAATAATAAAATGAAGAGGTGTGCGAATCACCGTAGGTAGTAACTCGCTGATGAGAGTGAGGAAGGTGTGCGAATCACCGCTGATGGCACTGCGCAGATGAATAAAGATGTCACTTTCTTTCCGATCGTAAAACTCCCCCTTTTAAGTCTCTCACGAAGGACTTCGTATCTTTTCCTGACTTCCAGTTTACTTAAGATGGCCGCCAACGTGTTACGTCACACGCAATTGTCCCACAATGCAAACGGAGCGTCAGACGTCACACGCAAATGTCCCAGAATGCAAAACAGAGCATTAGACGTCAGAGCGTAGCATTCTGTTCTTCGAAGGTGGAATCCGAAGGAAGAAGCTGACGGCAAACACGGAGAATAGACACAAGGTGATTACTTTTAAAAAAGAATGGTGCGAGCTGTTGAGCGAGCAGAAATGATTGCGAGCTGTGACGTGTGGTTGGTACAACGGTAACGGTAAAATGCTTCGTATCCTTCGTTACCTTAGTACTAATGTCACACAAAATCAACAATTCCACTCCTATTGAAAGTCCGGTCGCTGTAAAGTTCTCCTTATATTTTTTTTTAAAGGCAATAATCCAAAATATAGAAGCGCTTGCCAAATTAAACGTAGAATATTTTAAGAAAAAGGAGTTCAATAAGTTCAATAACAGGCTCAAGCACACGAAAGTCAATTCATACTAGTCAATAATAACTGGTATAATCACCAAACAGCAAAATCCTTCCTTGTCTGTTGAGAAGTAAATGTCCTTTCCTCCAAAAAAAATATTCAAAGCAGGTAAAAGGAATATTCCGCGTAGGTTCTGCTCTTCGAATCCCGTCGCCAGTGAAATGAAGAAGATCAGTCCAATAATTAAGGAAGATCCTTTATTCAGTCGAAGAGCATAGTACAAGTAATCCAGCAAGATCAGCATCCAAGAATAACTGACACATACAAAGGATGCACATAGCTATGACATGTATAACATTCTACATCAATGATGACATAACTAGAATGTGTGAGGTTAAAGGAACAGAGCATAAAGTAAGCAACACAACACACGGTCTTGAATTGGTTCAAGTCTTTTCTGACCGGCCGCCGGCAAGTGGTCTGGGCACCTCCGTTTTCCGCTGAAATGCCGCCGCTGGAGGTGGGGGTTCCGCAGGGCTCCATCTTAAGCCCTATGCTATTTAACATCTATATGGCCCCTCTGGCAGCGGTTGCGGAATCTTTCGGTGCCCAGATCATAACCTATGCTGATGACACCCAGTTGCTCTTTACATTTGATAAGGGCAAGGATTTCGATGGTCCTCGGATTAGAGACTGCTTGGGAGCTGTCTTTGCCTGGTTCCAGCGACACAGCCTAAAATGCAATTCCGATAAATCGGAATTGCTTTTTTTCGAATGCCCTCCTGATCCTGGTTGGAAGGCCTGGTGGCCTTTAGATATGTTTCCACCGGATGCCGCCTCTCACAAAGATAAAAACCTGGGCTTTGTGATAGATGATGGCCTCGCCTTTGGTCCCCAGATCATTGGGCTGACTGGTAAATGCTTCGGCCTCCTGAAGATGCTGCGGAAATTTCTTCCGCTGCTGTCGCTGAAGCATAGAAAGATCATCGTGCAGGCCTTGATAGTTTTGTGTCTGGACTATGCGAATGTCCTCTATCCTGGCCTGCTGAAATATCTTTTGGCTCGACTGCAGATTGTGCAAAATTCTGCGACCAGAGCCATCTTTGGTCTCCAGCGCAGAGCTGGAGCCACAGAGTTGCTGAACAAATTTGCACTGGCTCCCAGTCGCAAAAAGGATCGCTTTTAAGGCGCTTACTTTTGCCTTCAAGGCCCTTCGTCAGATAGGCCCCAAATATATTCAGAAGCGCCTGGCTTTTTATGTGCCCCGCAGGACGCTACATTCCGCTTCTTTGTCTAAAGCTTTGATTCCCTCCATTCGCCTCGCTAGAATCGGAGGACGCTCCTTTCGTTTTCTAGCGCCTCAAGGCTGGAATGATCTGCCTGCCCTGCTTAGGAAAGCTGATGACCTGCTCTCCTTTAGAAAAGGAGTTAAAACCTGGCTTTTTGCTCAGTAACTGCTCTCTTGCTTTCTTCCATTCTGCCGTGTTATGTTTTTCTTCTTCCTAGGGCTCTTTGCCAAAGCGCCGGGACACTCCCAGGAGTAGCCGTGCGCTATAAAAGAGCATTTTTAACATAACATAACAACAAAGTGCCATAGTGAAGCTGACAGCAGAGGCGAAAACTACTTTTGATTTTATCTGGGCAGGTGATTTTAACACTCCGATCTGCCCAATGTCATTATCCAGGGCATGTGGGGTACAAAATAACAGGGGTGAAAATACTCCCCACTTCCCACATAATGTATATGGTGAGGCAATAAATAATATTATGTCAACTTATGATCTAGAGCTCCTACAGCCTGCTAAAGATGCCCTTGGCCAAACGATTTCTACCTATACAGGCAGGAATATTAATTCCCATATTGATCATGTTATGGTCTCATAAAATATTGTGTCATACTGTAAGACCCTGGTAATCGAGGAATCTACCGTAAGCGACCATAACTGTATCCTATTGAGAACTGAGATTTGGGAACGTAGGACATTGTTGAACTCTAGAACCATAGTTAACGTCGAACCACACTGACCAAACGGGACAAGACTAAGGTGGAAAGGGGAAAAATCTGAGACGGTAATGAGCACAATTATATCCAAATCTATGGTAGATATTAACGGTATCCTGACACCAGGGAGCGCCTCCGTTTCTACCTTAGAGAATTTTATTAATATTAATAAGTCTATAGATACCATATTTACTGGGACCCTGAAAGGGAAAACCGCCCATAAAAAGGGATGGTTTGATCACGCATGTACAGCCCTCCTTTTTCAATTAAAGCAGGCTTTAGCTCTTAGGCCTAGGGACAAGAACAAAGTAATACTCTTAAGACATGATTACAAATTGGCTCTTTCCAAAAGGAAGAGGGAGTTGCAGCAAGAAGCTTGGGACCACTTAGCACAGGCAGCGGATACTTCCAACTGCTGCCTGTTTTGGGCAACAGCAAACTCCCTCTTTCTCATGGACGATAAAGCCCCACATCTTGCGTCCCATGTCAGTAGTGCGGCCTGGGTCACCCACTTTTCAGCCATATTCCAAACTACTGGCCATAATAGTGTGAAACCAAGAATATAGCCTACAGTCCCACCTGACATCACTTTAGCTGAGGTGGAAAAAAGTATTAAGGCCAGTAAGGGGGGTAAGGCCCAGGGACCGGATCGGGTCCCTATTGATGTTTACAAGGCTCTCCCACTGTTATGGGGCCCTATACTTACCATAGTTCTTAATGCAGCAGTGACTACCATGATTCCACCAAAATGGGGGTACTCTATTATTGTCCATATCCATAAAAAAGGGGACAAGTCAGCAGCAAGTAACTACAGCCCGATCAGCTTACTTGATTCCTCGGTGAAAATCATGAGTAGAGTGCTGCTATTCAGGCTGGAAGTGTGGGCTGATGAGAAGGGGATCCTGGCCAGTTCACATTATGGTTTTAGGAAGGGGCGTGGTACATTAGATCAATGCTTAAATCTAGATTTATTAATTGGCAAAGACACCAAGGCCAAGCGTGGCACTTTATATCTCTGCTTCGCTGATTTAAGCAGTGCATTTGATCTGGTGGACCACTAAATTTTATGGCCAACTTTGTTAGAACTTGGTGCACCTGAGCAAATTATTTTCTGTTTAGCCCGACTCTATGAAAAGATGCAAGCCTGTGTGCGCTACGGGGTAAGTGGGGAGTGTACCCCTAATTTTAATGCAAAGCGTGGAATAAGACAAGGTTGTGTCCTCGCCCCCCCTGCTTTTTACTCTTTTTATAAATGCCGTGGACTCAATTTTAAAAACAGTCAGAGCTGATGCGCCTCAGGTAAAAGGGTCAGAAGTCCCAGTACTGCTTTACGCAGATGACGCTGTGTTATTGTCAAGGACCCCTATAGGTCTCCAGTGTCTGATGGACCGGTTCTCTGTTTTTATAAAGGATACAAAATTATTAATTAATAAGAGCAAAACCCACATGATGATTTGCGGGGCTAGGGCTAATAAAAATCATGTATTTTTTATAGAAGGGGTGAAAGTGCAACAATGTGAAAAATTTTGCTATTTGGGTGTTACTTTTTCAAGGGATGGTAGCTGGTCCCAGGAAATTGTTAATGTACGGTCAAAGATGGCAAAAAGCGCCTATGGTATATTTAGATTTGCCTCTAAAATCGACGATAGACGAATCGATGATATGATGAAGATTTATCAGGCAAGGAGTGTCTTGATTGCATTATATGGGGCCGGGTTGTGGGGTTATTTTAACGTAGGCTGTTTGCAAACGGAAGAAAATACCTTCCTCAAAAAACTTCTTTGCCCACCCACCTCTGCTCCAACCGATCTAATCCATTTGGAAGTGGGGGCCGCCTATTTATGTGATCTTATATCATTACGGCCTCTAATGATTTGGCGCTCCATTCGGTACAAGGAGGAGACAGCTTTTAACCAACATGTTGATAAGGACTGCCTTGATTTGGTTAATTATTCTAAGAGCCCCTGGCTAAAGTACATCGTAGACAATTTTCAGGCAATTTATGGTCTTAATATAACAGTGGACCCCTATGCTGCAGGAGATCTCTCCAAGCAGGAGATGAAAAATAAATTCATGTTGTATAGAGCCCAAAAGCGTTTAGCTACCAATGGCCACTTGACTACACTTAACCTCTATAACAAATACATTGACTGTGAAGGCTTTCAACTATACTTGAGCCAGGTAACCAGACCAGCCCATAGGTTTGTTCTTACGAGACTTAGATTTGGACTGGCTCATCATCTGGTGGCTTTTCCGCATCTTAAAAAGCACCCTGTTGGTCCCTGTCCATGTGATGGACATTCTAAACAAAGCACATTGCACTTTATGTTAATCTGTACCCTTTTCATGAATTTTAGGGTGGCTTATCTGAAACCAATGTTCATAAAATATGGTATCTATAATGTTGAGGAGGCTATGAAGCTGATTTTTAAAGTGAATTCTCCTGAAAAATGTTTTTTTACTGCTACTTTTCTATGCAAATCCATCCACTTCAGGAAAAGTATGATATTTTAAATTTTGTATCTTCTTTTAATCTGTATATCTTCACCCAATTATATGTTTTTCGCCTGTGTGCTTTTATGGTCATTTGTATCATATGAACCGAATAAAGCTTCATGAAATGAATGCTTGGCAAGAACCGTACTCAGAGAAGCTAGACTCATTTTCACCTTTTAGTTTTTCTTTGTGGGAAATATATACAATATTCATTGTTTTATTCTCTTGCTTGCACGCATAAATTGATGCCCACCCTGTCCCGCCACTTGTCCACCAGTGAACCTCTCAACACCATGTGTAAAACCCCTTACAGGCATGCAATTTACCCCCATCCGTCTTGCCCATACGCTACATCGTCCCCTTCCCACCAAGCATACAAGGGGACAACAGTTTGTGGTGTATAAAGGCTGCAGTTTTATTACAAAAAACATTGATCATACATCTTGCAACCTACTGCTTGGTCATTCGCGACCCATGTTTTGCTGATTACATATCACTCTGGATATTGTCCACTGGGTTTCCTTCTATTTCTTTCTGACAATACTGTCCCTGCGTGATGACCCCTTTTGCAGGTGTCACAGGTTCTACAAGTTCTAGGCTTCTCTTACTACCGATCTCGTGGGAGGCCATCAGACCCAGCCAGGGCTACAAGTGCTATTCCGCTTCCTGGGACCTTTGCTGGCTACTCGCCTGCTCCCAGTGCCCGTGCTGTGTGGCATCCCAAGGACACTGCCTGAGCAGCTCTTCTATTCTGGCTGTCATTGTGTGCTGTCACCTGCTCCCTAAGTCCCTGCCACGAGGCAAACCAAGGACACTGTCTGAGCAGCTCTTCTATTCTGGCTGTCATTGTGTGCTGTCACCTGCTCCCTAAGTCCCTGCCACGAGGCAAACCAAGGACACTGTCTGAGCAGCTTTTCTACCTAGGTTACTCTTTCTCTGGGTCCTCTATTTTTTTGCTGCTTCCGCCACGCTGCCAGCGGTTTACCGATCGGTGGCAGCTCCCCCTTTTGCCCACTTGAGACAAACAATGCACCCAGGCTTTGTGCATATTTTCACGGGGTTTCGCCCTTTCTGCTTCTGGTGGTCCTACAGCCATTAGGGGTTCCCTACGGGGCCTTACCTCCCCCGGCCCGCATTACGCGGTTTGCCACATTTTCATTGCATCTGCCACAGCTGGATGTTTTTTTCGGATACATTATGGTTAACTTTTTAGGGGCCGTACATGTCATATGTAAATAAATGGCTGTTTTTTCAAAGCTAATATATACAATTAAAAAGCCCACTTTGAAAATGTTTTTGCCATGAAGTGAAAACAACTATTTTGTGAACAATGTGTACATACTTTGAGCAGTCACTCAATGTCAAGGGAGTCAGTGGGTAAAGTGGGCTGATCCAATGCCCCATGCTGTGTGCTGTGATGGATTCAACAGAGAAATTGGGGAAGCTTACTGACCAGAAGCTCCTCCATCTATGTGTATTATGTATGCTTTTGTGGAAAACAATATTTTGGCGAGACAAGTACAGCTGTCTCAAAAGCCAGACCTCATTACTACCTAACCAACGATTTAAATCTCAGACAGCCCCAATGTTACAATGTCACTTAAACATTTATAACAACAACTTTAAAAAGAAATCTGAAAATAAATTGCAATCTAGCAGCTAAAAGCTGTCTCAAATGCCAGACTTTGAAAAAACATGTTTGTGAAGTTGTTAATATATTTACATATCAGCTCTCATTAGCAATAAAAATCACCCACAACCCGCACACCCAAAAGAGGCGATCTTAAGTAGAGTTATTACTTTATCACACAAGAACGTATACAATGCTCTGTATAGCTCCTTCCCAGGACCATTGCAGGTTAGGCGCATGAGAGCACGTCTGCCAGACCCAGTCCTAGTCTGTTTGCACTGCAGTTTGCTTCCAAAGTGAAGACTTTTTAACATCTCAATGGTGACAATCAAAGCGTTCTGGGGGATTTCCCCCAAAGCTGCAGCAGTGCCACCGAAAAGGACTCTATGGTCAGGTCCAGTATTGAAGGACAGCTAACATTGGGGTGCAATTGGCCCCTCACCAACCCGGGCCCAATGTGACTGAACCTTCTGCACTATTTATAGTTAACACAAAGTCCAAAGACCCTCCCTATGCATGTTGCTTCACATTAGCTCAAGCTCAAGACATGGCTTTTAAACCAAGGCTCATGGAACCCCTGCACCTAGAGACCCCTGTTGTGTCGTGTGGGGTTCCACAGGTAGGGCTGGTGATGACCCTATGCTCGGGGGGCACTCTGGGATGCTATGTGCTTCGCACGTGGTACAGGCCTAGAATAAACCGCACGGACACTGGGGCTGTAGTTACTTGCTGGTCACGTCGCCGCCAACTGGCGTGCGTACGCTTGCAGACCCTTTTATTGGCCGGGTCACGTGGGTCCACGCTGTGCGCCTAGTGCGCCACTAGCATAGGACAACTAGAACATAACATTCCTTACCAACCACAAAATGAAACAAAATAAAAGATGACACAGTTCTACTGGGCACAGTTCAGGACACCATTGGATGAGGCATCTCGACCACATGGGTTATGGCACGCAGTCTTAGAATGTTCATTTCAACCAACTCAAAACAAAAATAGTGGAACCGTCTTACGTGAAGTAATCCCGCAGCCGGCGGGAGGGCTCTGGATTCTTCCTGGTATCGGCTGGGACCCCTGCTCGGCGTGGCACCAACCCCAGCCGGGGAAGGTAGTCGTTCATTACTGGCCACGGGACTGTTCTCACTTTGGTCCACGACACTGCTCTCTGATGGGTCCTGAGGAAGGCCTTCTCCTCCAGCGACGTCAGTGGACTCTTCTTCTTGAGGTCTCCCTGATGCCACCAGCGGGGAGAGAGCCTCTGAGTTGACTGACGGGGGATTTATCAGCGGCTCAGAGGGAGAGATCACCTCCGTCTCGGGGTGAAAGATCTTGAAGTGAGATACGTTGCGAGTGACTACTTCTCTGCCTCTGGCGGCTATCACTCGAGGTCCCTTTACGCTTATCACCTTCCAAGGTCGTGCCTCATAGGTTAGTCTAAATTTTCCACTGGTGACCCGATTCTTGAGTAGCACTAGATCTCCTCAGACCATCTGTGGGATCTTGTCCTTTCGGCGTAGACTGGTCTGGGCGTAGGCTTTTCGCCGTCAGGCTTCAATCTGTTGTTCATTGGACGGTGTTGGCTTTCAGTGAGGGTGATGAGGTATCGAGTCCACCACAACTCTACCCATGAGGACGTGTCCAGGGGCAACCCCCGTGGTCGTGTAAGGTGTTTGCCGATAGCTCCTTAAGAATGTAAAGATGGCCAACTCTATTGATTGTCTTTTTTCATGAGCAATCCGGATCACCTTGTTGAGGGTCCTCATGAATCGTTTGGCTTCTCCATTGGCTTGGGGCCAGCGGGGCGTTATCCGGTGATGCTGTATGCCCATTGTACTTAGATAGTTGGCGAACTTTTGGCCTTGGAAGGGCGGGCCATTGTCCATTCGTAATTCTTTGATTAGACCGTGGGCTGCTATTAGTTTCTCTAATTTAGGGAGGACTTCCGCTGCACTGGTCGTCGATAGAATTTCAACTTCAGGATATTTGGAGTGGTCATCGATGGCCACCATGGTGTGCCTCCCGTCCGGAAGGCTACCAAAGTCCAGACTGACACATTCCCAAGGGTGCTGTGGTCGTGGCTCAACAGCTATGGGAGCTTCTCGTGGCGTCTCCCCTGTGACTTGGCAGGCGGTGCATGATCTCACGGTGGCCTCCACTAGCTCGTCCATAAGGGGAAACCAGACCTTGGTTCTTAGTCGGGATTTTGTTTTCACCATTCCCTGGTGTCCCACATGCGCCAGCTGTACCATACGGGCCGTCAGGGCAGATGGCATTACCAGTCGGTGTCCTCGCAGGAGACACCCGGTGTTGTCTTCATTGAGTTCTTCACGTAAATGGTACAAACTTTCCAGGATGCGCTGTGCTTCTGGTGTCAGTATCTTCCAACTTTCCCTCGCCAGGTGCCAGTTTCCACTTTGCAGGGCTTCTCGGGCCTTTTGTAAGCACTCATCCGCCTGGGTGGCTGCGGCGATGCTCTTTAAAGACACCGGCACAGGACAGGACCTAGCTGTGACGCACCTCATGTAGGCTTCAGTGTACGCTGCGTCTTCCATCTCCTCTCTGGTCGCAGCTCTCGGGTGTCGGTGTAGGTAATCCGCGGGATTCCTTGATCCTGGCTGGTATTCTACCCGGCAGTTGTAGTCTTGGAGTTGAAGCATCCATTTCTCTAAACGCGGGGGAGGTTTTGTGGATGTTCGAGAGAATAGGGCCACCAGTGGCTTGTGGTCCATGGCTACAGTGAATGGCTTTCCATATACATACAGATGAAAGTGCCGGCACCCCCAGTGGATTGCTATTGCTTCCTTCTCGATTTGCGAGTATCTTTGTTCAGTCTCAGTGAGAGAGCGACTCGCGAATGCTACGGGGGTCCAGTCTTCGTCTGCCCTCTGTCTTTGCATTAACACTGCTCCCAGTCCTACTGGGCCTGCATCCACTGTGACTAATGTTAGTTTCCGGGGGTCAAAGAAGGCCAGAGTTGTGGCGTCTGAGAGGGCTTCCTTGATGTCATGGAATGCCTTGGCCTGTTCCGGTCCCCACTTCCACGGCGTGTTGCCTTTGGTGAGGTCTCTTAGTGGCAGTGTGAGGTTCGCCAGATCTCGGATGAACCTTCCGCAGTAATTGACCATCCCCAGGAAGCTGCGGACTTCAGTGACTGTTGTGGGGGGAGCAGCCGCTTTAATGTCCTTTACCTTGTAGTGGTCTGAATTTGCGTTTTAGGAACTCACACTTCTCACGATGTAGAGTGAGTGAGGCCGGCTTCTCTGAGTCTTTTGAACACTTGTGTTAGTCTGGCATTGTGCTCCTGTACTGTGCGGGCGTGTACCATGATATCGTCACTGACGTTAATTACTCCAGGTATGTCAGTGATCAGCTCCTGAATCACATTTTGGAATACTTCCGCGGCGCTGGACAATCCGAAGCTGAGGCGTGTGTTTCTTCTGAGTCTCCCATGTGTGGAGAAAGTTGTAATATTGCGCGACTCTTCGTCAAGCACTAGCTGGTGATACCCCGACCGGAGGTCTAGCTTTGAGAACCAACTTGCTCCTGCCATTTCACCTATCAGGTCGTCAATAGTGGGTGTTATGTGGCGCTCCCTTTTGATGGCAGCGTTGGGGAGGCGCATATCTACACAGATTCTGACCGCTCCAGGTTGTTTCAGTTTCCGTGTGACCACTATCGGAGAAACCCAGGGGGTGGGCCCAGTTACCTTTTCTATGATGCCCGCTTCCTCTAGCTTCTTTAGTTCCTCCTCCACCAGCGGTGTTAGGTGAAACGCAATCCTTAGATGCCTCAATGCTACCGGCTGGACAGTGGGGTCAATGTGCAGGTGTATCTTTTTCCCGGTGAACTTTCCAATGCCCTTGAAGATGTCGGCGAACTCCGTGGTGAGCTGTTGGATGGATTCCTGATGTACCCCAAATGCAAAGGTGACAATCCCCAGGTCTTCAGCCACCCGGCATCCGAGCAGCATGCCTTGCCCGTCTTCCGCCAC
Organism: Lissotriton vulgaris; assembly: GCF_964263255.1. Taxonomy (NCBI): domain Eukaryota; kingdom Metazoa; phylum Chordata; class Amphibia; order Caudata; family Salamandridae; genus Lissotriton; species Lissotriton vulgaris. The sequence goes on from NC_141695.1 coordinate 173,213,004, forward strand.
GAAGATGTTGGCCGTGATGGAACAATCTCTATGTTTGAGATGGAGGTCCTGAATATACCTCGGATTTTCAACGGAGTGTCTTGGCCGTACGCGAAGACGGTGATGGGTGACGGACTGAGTCGAGGGGGTGGATTCATGGTTTGGTACAGAGAGGCAGCCAGGAGGTTGATGGTCGCTCCGGTGTCTACCACAGCCATAAGTTACTGTTCTCCAACTTGGATGCCACATTGTGGTAGCCGCCTGGTCTTGCTGACGGCCGTGCCGATCATGTGTACCCGGTGGACGACCTTTTCTTCTTCCTCGTTGTCGTCCATGTCGCTCTGACTGGGGTCTCCTTCAGGAATGGTGTTTACCACTTGTTGTGGTCTTCGGTACTTCTTGGATCAACACACTTTTTCAAAATGGTTGAAGCGACCACACCCAGAGCATCGTTTCCCCTTTGCTGGACATTCTGCTGCCGGGTGCGGTGATCCTCCGCAGTATCCACACGTCTTTCCTGATGCGTTTGCGGTTGCTCCTGCGGCTCCAGTTCCGGGGCTCTTCTTGTTCCATTTTGCTGGAAATGTTGCGGTCACTTTGTTGACCGGTTCGGCTTTCACCGGTGCCTGGAGAGCCGCCTCCATGTGGGCCGCTCGGGCCTTCGATAATTCTTTTGTGCGACCTAGGGTCAGTATGTCCGCCAGGGGCTTCCCTGATTCTTCTAGTATGCGTTCACGTAGCTTGGCTGATGCGCACCCCTGAATGATTTGTCCACGGATCTCCTCAGTGACGTCTGCAAATCCGCAGGTCGAGGCGAGGTTCTTTAGGCAGGCGTGGTATGCGTCCAAAGATTCTTCGGGCAGCTGCCGCGCTTGTCTGAATATGAACCGTTCGTAGTCCTGATTGGCCATGGGCTCAAAGTACTTGTTCAGGGCTTCTATCAATGTGCGGTGGGTCTTCGGAGACGCTTCTGCTAGAGTTTTCGCGATGTTGTGGACATCCTTGCCCCCAAGGTGTAACACCATGGCCCTTTTTTGATCCTTATGGACTTTGGTGGCCTCAAAGAATATTATCAGCCTGTCGACCCAGTCTTTCCACTTCGGGGCCAGTGAAGACGGCGAGCCTTCTACTAGGAAGGGTTCGATTGGTGGTATCGTGGCCATGTCCATTAAGGTGTCGCGCTACTGGCTGTGCTGGGTGCTCTTGGGCTTCCGCTGTGCAGTTTCGCTATTGGCAAGGCGTGTGGTGCAGTTGTGCCCGCGTGTGACTTAGATTATGTGGCTACTTTCTGATCTGTGCAGCAGGGTATTCCTTGCCCTTTTGTGTTGCCAATGCTTGTTTTATTATTCTTGGTGAGGTTGCGTGTGGTGGCTCCGTGTGATCCTATCTTCTCTCCCCTCCCTGCAGCAGCGCGGTGTCAGGGCCCTCTTCACGGGCCGCGCGGAGTTGAGGGGGCGTGGCCGCGGCCGTGAGGCGGTAGCGCGCTTCAGCGCAATGGCTCGTCCGCCTGCTGCGCTGCGCGACGACAGTTGGGCTCCACCTGCCACTACGGGGAATTCCGCCAGTGCAAGCGGCCGGGCGGGTGAGGAGACCGCAGCCCTTCAGTGGTTCAGTGCGCACCGCCTGTATGCACGGCGGCTCGCCACACGAACTTTTGTGTGCCCCGGTCGACGGTCCGGGCGTGCACACCCCTCCCTGCAGGCGCAGTGGCTCAACTGGCGTGCACCAGAGTTTCCCCGGTCGACGGTCCGGGCGAGACGTCGTGCAGCAGTCGGGACCCCAGGGGCACGTGCGCCGCGAGCCGATGGCAGCGCTCGCGGCCGCCCCACAAGGCACGTGCCCACACACACAGTGAGGGTACGCCCACCCTCGTCGCCAGCTGTTGTGTCATGTGGGGGTCCACAGGTAGGGCTGGTGATGACCCTGCGCTCGGGGGGAACTCTGGGATGCTATGTGCTTTGCACGTGGTACAGGCCTAGAATAAACCACACAGACTCTGGGGCTGTAGTTACTTGCTGGTCACGTCGCCGTCAACTGGCGTGCGTACGCTTGCAGACCCTTTTATTGGCCGGGCCACGTGGGTCCACGCTGTGCGCCTAGTGCGCTACTAGCGTAGGACAACTAGAACATAACAACCCCCAGGGTGACAAGTCACGCTATACAAGGCTGAATGATTGATTGATTATATGGACCTCACTAAGTTGCACATGATCAATGTTTCTAAACATAGTGACATCGGATTAACAGGCCAGGCCTCTGCAATGGGTGGAATCCATCTCTGGAAACTTGCTTGGATTTGTATAAGAGCTCCAGAAATCCACTTTACTTCCTGGAGGAGCGCATCAGATGAAGCTCGGACTAACTTCTCAACATGTTGGTTGGCGAGTCAGCATGGTGACCAATCAGAGCCATAAATACTCTAGTGTATTCGTAATCCCGCTGTGGGAAGGGTCCCACTTGCTCCAAACCCCCCACTAAGTCGTCTGAGAAGGGAGGTAGTGGGGGCAAAAGAATCAACAATCAATGTAGAAAATGTTGAAGTCAATGCCAGAGTCTTCGCACATCTTAGGCCACACACAAATCTAGAGAGGTCAGTATACAAAGCAAACACAATTCAGGTTTGTGCTTTCCTGGTATGTACACCCTGCCACCTAGGGTGTAGTGGCAAAAACGAGGAAACCCCGGTTGGCGTACAAATAATCATGCTGAACCACACAAAGAAGTCCAAAAACATGAAATGCAGTCAATGAAGAAATTCTGCAAAGGTGGTGTTGTATTTCTTATTATTTATTCTTTGCACCAATGTTTAGCCAACAGAATACACAATGTGGTTGCATGTCATAAACAGGGCCTTAATTATGTAATATCCTACGACCTTTCCTAGGTTTTCCCTTTTTATTTCTCTGACACAAGCCACTATTGTCATAAAGTAGATCCATGCCAAGTCTGTTCCTTCTTCCATTGACTGATAACAGGAATTTACAGAACAGGTTCAGTTTCACTGACTAATGTAGGAGGCAATGCTGTTATCACACTCAGACATTGAGCCAAGTACATCTAACGCTCTTTGAACGCTAACATAGACTAGCATTCATCCCCTTGCATTACTGTACAGCATTCTTCAGTGTTTAGAAGCAGATGGTGCATTAAACTGTTTGGGTGCCTATCTAGAAGTGTTTATGCAATGCTGACTTGTGCTGCCTGGACTCCTCTCCACTGCTGTATTCATCCCAGTTCGACATAAAGGTGAGAAGGCGCCTTCATTGTGTGTTATGAATGTGTCTGTGATTCTGAAAGCACCCAGGAGTAGGCCTGACTGCTGGCTCATACCCACCACCAAGGAGGTTTGGTCCTGAGTGCAAACAGCATTTGTACCCAATCTTCAAGCGGCAAGGAGCAGCAGTCATCATATATTGTTTATTGAAATATCGTGTTCCAGGTAGGCCGCTCCCCTTCCGCACAGCACCGTCTGTGTCTCGCTGCCCCAGCTGCCCCTGCTGAGGAAGTTCGAGGCCCTTTACCACCCGCAGGCTACCACCTGCGCCTCATCCCTGGTGGCCAGTGGTAGGCCGTAGGTGGGTTTGTTCATCCTCTGCTTTATTATTTTTATTGTATTGCCTGCATTTTCATTGTTGTGTCTGTGACTGCTGTTGTCTTATCTGCACCCGCAGCCTGTACGTGGTCCGTGCCCCTTTGTCTTCCCTCTGTTCCCCTCGCTGCCCCCGTGTCTCTGCCCGATTTTCCCTTTTGTTCCCCTCGCTGCCCCCGTGCCTCTCTGCCTGTTCTGCCTTCTGTTCTTAGCTGCCTCTGTATTTCTGTATTTTGTATTTTGCCTCTGTGCCTCTCGTGTTTCCGGTATTTCGGTGCCCTTTTTGCCTTCTGTGCCACTTGTTTTTCCCTTGTTTTTGTGTCCCTGTTGCCTTCTGTTCCACTCGTTTTTTGTGCCCGTCTGCCTTCTGTGCCACTTGTTTCTCCCTCGTTTTTGTGCCCCTTTTGCCTTCTGTTTCACTCGTTTTTTGTGCCCTTCCACCCTCTGTGCCACTAGTTTTCCCCTTGGTTTTGGGCCCCTTTTGCCTTCTGTTGCACTCATTTTTTGTGCCCGTCTGCCCTGTTCCACTCGTTTTTTTGTGCCCTTCTGCCCTCTGTGCCACTTGTTTTTCCCTCGTTTTTGTGCCCCTTTTGCATCTGTTCCACTCGTTTTTTGTGACCTTCTGCCCTCTGTTCCACTTGTTTTTTTGTGCCCTTCTGCCCTCTGTGCCACTCGTTTTTCCCTCGTTTCTGTGCCCCTTTTGCCTTCCGTTCCACTAGTTTTTTGTGCCCCTTTGCCTTCTGTACCACAAGGATCTTCACTCAGCCCAACCCTCTTCAACGTCTACATGATCCCCCTCGCAGCCATCGCACGCCAGCACGACTTCAACATCATCTCCTACGCCGACAACACCCAGCTCATCCTCTCCCTCACCAACGACCCCACCACCGCCAGAGCCAACCTACACGAAGGGATGAAAAACGTCGCCGACTGGATGAGGAACAGCCGCCTTAAACTGAACTCAGACAAGACGGAAGTCCTCATCCTGATATCATCACCCTCCGCCTGGGACGACTCCTGGTGGCCACCGGCCCTGGGCACCGCTCCCAAACCAACGGACCACGCACGCAACTTGGGCTTCATCCTGGACTCCTCCCTATCGATGACCAGACAAGTCAACGTCGTCTCATCCTCGTGCTTCAACACCCTGCGCATGCTCCGCAAGATCTTTAGATGGATCCCCACCGAAACCAGGAAGACAGTCACCCAGGCCCTTGTCACCAGCCGACTGGACTACGGGAACACCCTCTACGCCGGAACCACAGCCAAACTTCAAAAAAGACTCCAACGCATCCAGAACGCCTCCGCACGACTCATCCTTGACATCTCCCGACACAGCCACATCACCGGACACCTGAGAGACCTACACTGGCTCCCCATCAGCAAGAGAATCACGTTCAGACTCCTCACCCACGCACACAAGGCACTCCACGACCTGGGAATCAAGTACCTCAACGACCGCATGACCTTCTACACGCCCATCCACCAGCTACGATCGACCAGCCACGCACTCTCCACTGTACCACGCATCCGCAGAGCCACCGCCGGAGGAAGATCCTTCTCCTACCTGGCAGCCAAGACTTGGAACTCCCTCCCCACCCACCTTCGGCGAACCCAAGACCATCTCTCCTTCAGGAAGCAGCTCAAGACCTGGCTGTTCGAGCAGTAACTTACCCCTCCCCCAGCGCCTTGAGACCCTCCCGGGTGAGTAGTGCGCTATACAAATGCCGTGATTGATTGATTGATTGATTGGTTATTCCCTCATTTATGTGCCCCTTTTGCCTTCTGTTCCACTCGTTTTTTGTGCCCTTTTGCCTTCTGTGCCACTTGTTTTTCCCTCGATTTTGTGCCCCTTTTTCCTTCTGTTACCTTTGTTGTCCCTCGCCGATGCGTCCCCTGCGGCCCCGCCCCCGTGACTTCCCACTGCCCATTCGCTGCCCCCGCCTCCCACCTCCCAGCTGCTCCTCTCGCCCAACTCCCTATATATGCCGGCCGCTGCGCAGTCGGACTGCTGTGGTGCCAAAGGCGCGCTTAAGGCAAGTCCGTATGCGCCCATAGGCGCCTGGACCGCGCCCAGTGCCAGAATCACTGGCCCCCAAACCCACCACGTCGACAGCCACCTCTACGACGCCAGCACTCTGCACGCTCTCAACTCCGGACGGAGCCACACCTGCTTCAAGGCTGCCCCGAAAAGCACACATGGCCCCTTCACCTGCCGGAACTGCAGCTACACCAGCCTCAGAGCTGACGAACGACCCACCAAGAAAGACCCCAACCACCTCCGATGCATACTACTGAACACCAGCTTCGCACGCAAGCATGCTGTCGAGCTCTGGGACCTGCTCGACTCAATATCCCCAGAGGTCGCCTTCCTGACAGAGACCTGGTTTAACGACTCCTCCGCACCTGACATCGCCATAGCCATCCCAGACGGCTAGAAGATCACCCGCAGAGACCGCACCAACGGAGTCAGAGGAGGAATCGCCATCATCCACTAGAACATCATCAGGGTCTCCACTAGCACCGAAGATGCGCTAAGCACTGCCAAACACATGCATTTCCAGATCCACACAGACCCTAACTCCACCTTTTAGAGGCACCCTCGTATACGGACCCCCCAGACCCTGCCCCCAGTTCGGCGACTCCATCGCTGACTGGATCAGCAAGCACGCCCTGACCTCCACCAACTACATCCTCCTCGGAAACCTGAACTTTCACCTTGAGAACAACAACGACAACAACTCCACAACCCTGATCGATAACATCGCCAACCTTAGACTGAAGCAACTCGTCACAAAGCTCACCCACTCCGCCGGCCACAAGCTCGACCCAGTCTTCTCCTCAAGCCAGCACGTCTCCGTCAACCACACGACCGAACTCCTCTGGACTGACCACCGCTGCATCCACTTCGCCGTCCAGAAACCCACCTCACACCACCACACCCAACAGATCCCCTGCCACTGCCTGAAAAAAATCACTGAAGACCAACTACACACAAACCTCGGTCTCAGCCCACCCACCGAACCCCCCAACACCGACGACACTGCCCACAGACGCTGGATCGAGGACTGAGCTAACACCCTCGCCCCACTGAAGAAACCCCCCCACATAGACACCAGGAAGAGGGCCAGCTGGTTCACACTAGAACTCCTAGCCTCCAAGCAAGTCTGCCAGAAACTAGAGAAGAAATGGCACAGTGAACAAACTCCGGACAGCCACGCAGCACACAAGGACGCCATCCGCAACCAACACCCCGTCATCAGGGTGGCCAAGAGGACCTCCTTCAAAGACCGCCTCAACAACAATGCATACAATAGCAAGGAGCTCTTCAACATCGTGAAGGAACTCTCCAACCCCAGCTCCAACACCAACAGCATCCCGCCGTCGTAAGCCATGTGCGACACTCTCGCCACCTTCTTCCACCGCAAGATAGCAGACATCCATGATAGCTTCAACACTCAGACAGCCCCAACAGAAAGCAACACAACAGACCCTCCGCACACCATCGACCACAGCCCCCTGATAGCCTGGGCCAGCGTGAGCATTGATGACACCATCAAGACCCTCGCACAATCCACTGCGGCTCTCCGTCATACCCATTCTCACACTACGTCTTCAACAGAGCAAGCAGCTATATCGCACCCCACCTGCGCAACGCCATCAATCTCTCCCTCGAGACCGCGACCTTCCCAGAGATCTGGAAACCTGCCGCGATCAACGCCCTACTCAAAAAACCTAAGGCAGACCCAAGAGACCTCAAGAACTTCCGGCCCATCTCTCTGCTCCCCTTCCCGGCCAAGGTAATCCAGAAAACCGTCAACAGACAGCTAACCCGATACCTCGAAGAAAGCAGAATCCTGGACCCTTCCCAGTCAGGGTTCTGCTCTAACCACAGCACTGAGACTGCCCTCATCACCGCCACCGACGACACCAGGACCCTGCTGGACAACGGCGAGACCGCAGCACTCATCCTCCTTGACCTCCCTGCCGCCTTCGACACCGTCTGCCATCGCACACTACGCACACACCTTCACGCCTCAGGGATCTAAAACAAAGCTCTAGATTGGACCACCTCCTTGCTCATTGCACCATCAGGATTCAAGCAAGCCGGGCGGAAGACAGCTGTAATGCCAGAAACCGGTCCCCGGAAGCTTGTTTCCTTCCCAGTGAAAGAATTGGCTTGGTAGTTTGGTCTGCCTTGTTCCCATGATGCACTGGGCCAGGGACAGACTAATTTGCATATGGCCAGGTTCTGAGCTGGGATGGTGCAGTGAGCTAAAAAACGATGTTGGATCAAGCCCTGATCTCTTGACTGGGTGAGAGTATTCTGCTTAATTCAGAAACTCTGTCCATCACCACCCCCTGTTGTTTAATTATTTTGTCCACCATAAGCGTGGAAGGGTATACTCAGACGTGAGTCCCTTGCTCATTGCACCATCAGGATTCAAGCAAGCCGGGCCGAAGACGGCTGTAATGCCAGAAACCGGTCCCCGGAAGCTTGTTTCCTTCCCAGTGAAAGAATTGGCTTGGTAGTTTGGTCTGCCCTGTTCCCATGATGCACTGGGCCAGGGACAGACTAATTTGCATATGGCCAGGTTCTGAGCTGGGATGGTGCAGTGAGCTAAAAAACGGTGTTGGATCAAGCCCTGATCTCTTGACTGGGTGAGAGTATTCTGCTTAATTCAGAAACTCTGTCCATCACCACCCCCTGTTGTTTAATTATTTTGTCCACCATAAGCGTGGAAGGGTATACTCGGACGTGAGTCCCTTGCTCATTGCACCATCAGGATTCAAGCAAGCCGGGCCGAAGACGGCTGTAATGCCAGAAACCGGTCCCCGGAAGCTTATTTCCTTCCCAGTGAAAGAATTGGCTTGGTAGTTTGGTCTGCTCTGTTCCCATGATGCACTGGGCCAGGGACAGACTAATTTGCATATGGCCAGGTTCTGAGCTGGGATGGTGCAGTGAGCTAAAAAACGGTGTTGGATCAAGCCCTGATCTCTTGACTGGGTGAGAGTATTCTGCTTAATTCAGAAACTCTGTCCATCACCACCCCCTGTTGTTTAATTACCTCCTTCCTCTCCGGCAGAACCCAGAGCGCCCGCCTCCCCGATTCTGTTTTAAAGTCTCTGAGATCATCTGCTGCGTACCCCAGGGATCCTCCCTCAGCCCGAAGCTGTTTAACATTTACATGGCCTGCTCGCACACGTAGCCCGACAAAACGACCTCCACATAATCTCCTACGCTGACGACACTCAGCTGATTCTCTCCCTCACCAAGGACCCCATCACCGCCAAAGCCAACCTCCACGAAGAAATGAAGGCCATCGCCGACTGGATGAAGACCAGCTGTCTGAAGCTGAACTCGGACAAGATGGAGGTCCTCATCCTCGGCTCCAATCCTTCAGCCTGGGACGACTCCTGGTTGCAGACGGCACTGGGGGCAGCCTTGACACCCACGACCACGCACGCAACCTGTGAATCATCCTCGACTCAACACTCTAAATGACCAAGCAAGTCAATGGCGTCTCCTCCTCCTGCTTCAACATCCTCTGCATGCTCCGCAAGATCTACATATGAATCCCGACAGATACAAAAAAGACAGTCACCCAGGCCCTTGTCAGCAGCAGACTCAACTACGGAAGCGCCCTCTACGCGGGAGCCCCGACCAAGCTCATCAAACGACTACAACGCATCCAAAACGCCTCAGCATGACTGATCCTTGACATAACATGCCACAGCCACATCATCCCCAACCTGAGAAACCTGCACTGGATATCCTTCAAGTGCCCCACCCACGCACACAGGGCACTTCACAAGAGCGGCCCAGCCTACCTCAACAGACGGCCCTCATTCTACATCCCCAAACACCAGCTATGCTCTGCCGACCTCTCGCTCGCCACCGTCCCGCGCCTCCGAAGAACAACCACCAAAGGGAGAGCCTTCTCCCACCTCGCCACCAAGACATGGAACACCCTCCCACTGAGCCTACGACAGACCCAAAACCTGCTGGCCTTCAGGAGGATACTCAAGACCTGGCTGTTTGATCAGTAGCGGCCCCCACTCCCCAGCGCCTTTAGACACTTGCGGGTATGTAGTGTGCTTTACAAATGATTGAGTGATTTATTGATTCCACATAGCATAGACTTGTCGCCATCAGAGGCATAGCACAGCAGGAAGCAGCAGAGAAGAGCAAAGCATGCAGCTCATTGGCTGAAGGCACTCTCGTGATGATCTCAATTTAAAGGCTCGGAGTGGCAGGCGGGGGTTCTTCCTCTCATTAGTAAGTCCCTGTCTCTTCTTGAAGAGGGGTGCTGATCCTGATGACACCCTGGAGTGGTAATAGCTTCTTTGATAAAGATGATCATTAGATTTTGTTTTACTGAAGCAGTGTGTGGTTTATACTCAGGGTTCACCGTTGCAGCAGTATTCACTAATACTTTGAATTCTTCTGCCACCATGACTCTTGCCTGATAAGATTCTTCTTGCCTGACCTTGGATGACAGGTAGCTGTGCAGTAGGGGTCATGTTGTTCACCGGCTGGATTTTTTAGCAGCGTGTATTAAGAGCTTAGTTCATGACTTAAATCCTACATACTAGAGGAGTGAAGCATTTATATTTCTTGCAGTGTCTGGCCCAAAAAGCCAAGGATGAACCACAAGCATTAATTAGAATAATTCATACTAAGGTTCATCCATCTTTCTTGCAGACTAGTTCAAGATTCTTCACTATATTTGAAGGGAATGACACCTGCATGTTGTTGGGAGACTGGGTAGAAGCAAAGCAGGTAGCCATGTGTATCATAGATCACAACCTATATTTCTGGCCTGCAAGGAGATAAGCAGGTGTTCTCAGCTTTCATTTGAAACTGTTTCTGTTTCATCACTGTCCAGAGGATTTAAATCATCTCCTGTCACTGCACTGGACTGTGTTTGTGCTGTACCCTGAATCATTTAAAATGTACAATAGGCAATTCCACCCTATGAACTTCCGTATTGGATCCTTTCTTTTGGTTGTACATTTTTCTTGGGTTTGAAATAAGCATAGTTACATTTTTGACATTGCCTTTCCCCTTGGTTAGATCTGTCCTCAGGTAACAGTTTGGTAGAAAGGTTCAACCAGGCCGTGAAGGGCATGATCAAGGGTCTCCCCGAACCCATGAGGCGTAAGTGGGACATCGTCTTACCGTGCATTCTCTTTGCGTACTGGGAGGTACCCCAGAAGTCTCTCGGGTTCAGTCACTTTGAGCTTCTGTACGGTCACCCGATGCAAGGACCTCTAAGCTTGGTGAAGGACGCATGGGAGGCCACTCCAAGGAAGATGCCCCAAGGTGTGTTTAGCTACATGCTGGCCTTCCGAAAACAAACTGCCCACTTCCGGAAACTCGCTCAGGCGAACCTCAAGGCCAGCCAGGAAGAAATGAAGAAGTGGTATGATCAGAATGCCACTCTGGTCAAGTTTCAACCTGGGCAAAAAGTGTGGGTGATGGCCCCAGTGGAACCTTGTGCCTTGCAGGACAAGTGGACTGGGCCATTTGAGGTAGTGGAGCGCAAAATTGAAGTCACCTACCTGGTGGATTTGCAGGCTCCCCTGAACCCTTTATGGGTTCTCAACGTAACCTACCTCAAGCCCCACTTCCAGAGGTCCGAAGTGAGCATGTTCTTGGCGAAAGACGATGGGGAGGAAGCGGAGAGTGAGCCTCTCCCATACCTCCTGTCTGCCCAAGAAGGGGATGGGTCGGTGGATGATGTGATCCTCTCCCAGACCCTAACCCCTGACCAACAGCGCGAGTGTTGCCAGTTGCTGGGGCAGTTTGCCCCGCTGTTCTCCTTGATCCCAGATGTTACTCACCGGTGAACCCATGACATGGACACTGGTGACAGCCCCCCGAAACATAAGATTTACCGGTTGGCTGACCAGGTCAAGGCCAGCATGAAAGAGGAGGTCTCGAAGATGTTGGTGTTAGGGGTGGTTGAGCCGTCCAGCAGTCCATGGGCCAGCCCTGTGGTCTTGGTCCCGAAGGCTACGGCACCCGGTGTCAGGTCCTGTTCAGGATGCTCCTCAGGATGGGGTTGATGCTATAAGGGGGCCCACCTCTAGATCAACCCAAGTCTGACTGTAATTGTGCCCAGACTGTTAAGGTGATCAAGCCGGGGAAAAGTTGGGGTCCGGAGGAGAACAGCTGGGCTCTGGTCACCGTAACCTGTAACCACAGAAACAAGGGATAAGTACTACAGTACCCTAAACCGTGACAAATATCATGTAACCAAACCCCTGTTACCTCACCTGTATATCTCACAGGTGTGCTTATCTGCAGGAAGGATCTAAGGGCGGCTTCTATATCCCCTGGTGTATTACCTTATGAAGGATACAGATAACTTAAAGTTGCCCCAGAACACCATTCAATGAAAACAAAATAACGATCCCATTCCTGGTAGCGGTGTTAAATAACAACAAGGTCTTTCTCCTCCGAGGAAATGCTGATAGGACTGACCTCAGGGTGTGCAAGGCGCGACTACCCCAGGATCACTCAAACATTCCCTATAATACAAAAGTTAGTAAAACAAATCATAAGCCCAGCTCAAAGTATGTGGATAGCGTCTTTACAGATCCAGCTCTGTAAGCGCTTCAAAGTGGTAAATGAGTACTGTAAGTTAAGGCGGCACCAAAAACAAGGTGTCCTGCGCTAACCGGAGCAAGACGCTCCCTGTCCGTACACAACAAACGTATTCTGAAAAGACAATAGGACTGTAAATGCCCCTCTCGGTTCTTAGCAAAAACCTGGAGTTTGAACGATGGAAGGACACACGGGCGCTTCCTAAGCCCCTCCAGTTAATCCTCAAACGAGCGGCAACACCCAAGGAACACCACGTTGTAGGCGCTTCCGAAGCCCCACCAGTATAATCCACAAATGAGTTTCTGAAGTCGAGCAACGCTGAACCCACACGCGAAAGGCGGCGTGTCTCTTCAGCGCTATGCAAAACTTGCCTCTGCCGATTTCCACGATACTGCAACACAAGTCCAAAGCACTCGACCAAAGGCACAAGCAGGAATAATCGGCAGCGCATCTTCCGCCTGACTTCCTGATAATCCTTCACTGCGTCGCGTCATAGGAGCGCGCGGTGCAAAGGTTCATGGGATATGTAGTTTTCTCATTTCGTTTCTCAGCACAGGGCAGGCAGTGATTTACCAGAGGTCGGGGAGGGCGAATCGTGACAGTACACCCCCTCTCACAACGCTCACTGACTGCCACCAGGTTTACCAGGGTGCAACAAATGGAACCTCCGCACCAGTCTAGGCGCATGAACCGCACCCACCGGTTCCCACGAATCCTCCTCAGGACCATAACCCTTCCAAGACACCAGATACTGGAGCCTCCCCCTGACTCTACGAGAGTCCAAGATGCGCCGCACCTCGTACTCCACCTCCTGTTCCACCCGCACAGGAGCAGGGGCGGCACGACTCGGACCCCGGGCAGGCTTGAGCAGTGAAACATGGAACACAGGGTGTATCCTGAAATGTGAGGGGAGTTTAAGCTTCACTGCGACTGGGTTGACCTGACGAACCACCTGATAAGGACCGATGAATCGGGGATTGAAAACACTGAACCTTTTGAAACGAATGTTCCTAGTGGACAGCCACACCCAATCCCCTTTCTTGTACCCAGGACAAGGCCTACGATGTCTATCGGCCTGCGCTTTGTACCTAAGCTTAGCTTTTACAAGGTTGTTTCTGGCCTGCAAAACAGTCTTCCGTAACTGCACCAATCTTGTCTGCAACTGTGGAATCGGGGCTTCAACCCTTGGCACACTCAAGGGGCCAAATCTGGGATGGAACCCATACGTACAGAAAAACGGGGTACACAATGTAGAGGAATGAACGGCATCATTATACGCCACCTCAGCCGACCATAACCACTCCACCCATGCTTCCGTAGAGGTATCCACAAAACACCTCAAGTACTGCTTGAGGGTCTGGTTTAACCTTTCGGTCTGTCCATCCGTTTGCGGATGAAAGCTGGTGGACAATGATGAAGCAATGCCCAAACGATCACACCAGACCCTCCAAAACCTAGCGGTGAATTGTGCCCTCTATCCGAAACAATGACCTTAGGTAAGCCATGCAACCGAACAATATGGATAAGCAGTAACTGGGCCAATTGACTAGCCGTTGGTACCCCTCTACAGGCAATGAAGTGGCCCATCTTGGTCAAGTAGTCCACGACTACTATTATAGCCGACATCCCATGATCTTGAGGGAGTCCCACCACGAAATCGACTGAAAAGCTTTCCCAAGGACTCACAGGCGTGGGCATTGTTTGCAACAGCCCTTGTGCTGGTCTATGATCGCTTTTGGCCTGCGAGCAGACCTCACAACGTTGAACCCAAGCAAACACATCCGGCCGGATGGTGGGCCACCAATAAACGCGTAGTAGTTTTTCCAAAGTTTTCTTCCCTCCAGTGTGTCCTGCACAAGGTAGATCGTGGCACCACTTAAATACTTGCTGCCTCAAAGCAAGAGTGGGGAGAAGCAATTGAGACCCTTTCCTTGGCAGACCTTGACGTATCTTCCATTCCGGGTGCAACTGAATCCACTTCTTCCAAGCAAAGGTCTGGATGCCTTTCTTTACCTTGTGTAAAAACTCCGACGTATGGATCACCCCGATCACCTGTTGAGGTTTGATGATGCTGGTTTCAGGAGACTCCGTCGCTGTGGAATGGCTTTCTTGACGGGTAAGAGCATCAGCTTTCCGGTTGTCACATCCCGGGCGGAAGGTGACCACAAAATGGAACTCGGAAAAGAAAAGCATCCATCTCAGTTGTCTAGGAGTGAGGTGACGTGCGGCTCTTAGAAACTGAAGATTTCGGTGGTCTGTAAAAACTGTGAATTGGTGTGTGGCACCCATCAACCAATGCCGCCACTCGATGAAGGCGTCTTTAATAGCAAGCAATTCCTTCTCTGCAATTGTATAATTGCATTCTGCCGGATTTAGCTTGCGTGACATGAAGGCAATGGGATGTAGATGACCTGTATCTTCACTCCTCTGGGAGAGAACAGCCCCCACTGCCAGTTCAGATGCATCCGCCTCTACCACGAAAGGGAGGTTTGGGTCCGCATGAATCAGTACCGGAGCAGAGGTGAACGCGGTTTTCAACAGATCAAACGCGGTTTGCTCTTCAGTTCCCCATATAAAAGGGGTGTTCTTCCGGGTTAATTTTGTGAGAGGGGTCACCAGATCCGAAAAGTGAGAGATGGACCTTCGGTAGAAGTTGGCAAAACCCAGGAGCTTCTGGATATCCTTGACAGTGGCGGGTTGGGGCCACTCTGCAATGGCACGTACCTTCCTTTCAGCCATTATCTGCCCTGACGGAGTGAGCATAACCCCTAGGAATTCCACGGTTGTGACATGAAACTCACATTTCGTCAGTTTGCACTAGAGATGGTTTAGCTGTAAAGCCTCCAGTACTTGTTTCACGTGTTGGATGTGTTCTGGTTCGTCATTAGAGTAGATTAAAATGTCATCAATGTAGACGACTACAAAGATGTCCAGGTAGTCTCGCAACACCTCATTAAGAAAAAATTGGAATGAGGCTGGGGCATTGCATAGCCCAAAGGGCATCACAAGATACTCAAAAAGCCCATACCTGGTCTTGAAAGCGGTTTTCCATTCATCACCTGATCGTATGCGTACTAAATGGTAGGCTCCCCTGAGATCTAGTTTTGTGTATATTCTGGCTGATCTCACTTGTTCCAGTAATACCGGAATTAACGGAAGGGGGTATTAGTTTTTGATGGTGATGGCATTTATTGCCCTATAGTCTATACAGCACCGTAATTCCCCATTAGTCGGTTTCTCCCCGAACACCGGGGGTCTGTCTCTTCTTCCAGACTCTCCCTTTCTCTCTCTCAATCGGTGATCCAAGCGCAAGGCCAAATCGATAAATGCTGCACATGTGGTAGGCTGGGGTTCAACTTGTGCTATTACATCCTTGAGATTGTCTGTGAGCCCTTGGTAAAACAGAACCATCTGTTTGGCTTCAGGCCAATCAGTTTCAGCGATTAATCTACGGAATTGATTTAGGTAAGTCACGATATCCGAATTGCCCTGTTTAAGAACCAACAGCTCCTTATCAGCTGAGAAGGTCTCAGCTCTTCTATCAAACGTTTTCTCAAATTCGGCTCGAAACAGATCCCAATCGTATAGGATTCCATCATTGTTCCTGACTATAGGTACAGCCCACTGGGCTGCCTCCCCTCCCAAATAGGAGATCAGAAAGGAAACACGTGATTGATTGGTCAAAAAACATTTGGGTTTACAGGTGAAGTGCATCATCACCTGGGTCATAAACACCTGCACTTTCTTTCTATCACCCATAAACCTTTCTGGGGGGGCCAAAGGAACTGGAGAAGGCATTTCGACTACCAACGAGGTTGGTGGAGGGGCAGGGTTACCTGCATCAAACGGGTTCCGCTGCATAGCATCCATGCGTGCCTGCAACGCAGCCGTTTCCTGGCGATAGGCGGCCAACTCGACCTGAACTAAGCCTAAGGCTGTCACTACCTCATCTAAGGTAGCCATCCCTTGTATCAACCCAACCAGGAGGAGCGGAACTTTTAGGCCGATTATTCTGTCAGGTCCTGTTCAGGATGCTCCTCAGGATGGGGTTGATGCTATAAGGGGGCCGACCTCTAGATCAACCCAAGTCTGACTGTAATTGTGCCCAGACTGTTAAGGTGATCAAGCGGGGGAAAAGTTGGGGTCCGGAGGAGAACAGCTGGGCTCTGGTCACCGTAACCTGTAACCACAGAAACAAGGGATAAGTACTGCAGTACCCTAAACCGTGACAAATATCATGTAGCCAAACCCCTGTTACCTCACCTGTATATCTCACAGGTGTGCCTATCTGCAGGAAGGATCTAAGGGCGGCTTCTATATCCCCTGGTGTATTACCTTATGAAGGATACAGATAACTTAAAGTTGCCCCAGGAACACCATTCAATGAAAACAAAATAACGATCCCATTCCTGGTAGCGGTGTTAAATAACAACAAGGTCTTTCTCCTCCGAGGAAATGCTGATAGGACTGACCTCAGGGTGTGCAAGGCGCGACTACCCCAGGATCACTCAAACATTCCCTATAATACAAAAGTTAGTAAAACAAATCATAAGCCCAGCTCAAAGTATGTGGATAGCGTCTTTACAGATCCAGCTCTGTAAGCGCTTCAAAGTGGTAAATGAGTACTGTAAGTTAAGGCGGCACCAAAAACAAGGTGTCCTGCGCTAACCGGAGCAAGACGCTCCCTGTCCGTACACAACAAACGTATTCTGAAAAGACAATAGGACTGTAAATTCCCCTCTCGGTTCTTATCAAAAACCTGGAGTTTGAACGATGGAAGGACACACGGGCGCTTCCTAAGCCCCTCCAGTTAATCCTCAAACAAGCGGCAACACCCAAGGAACACCACGTTGTAGGCGCTTCCGAAGCCCCACCAGTATAATCCACAAATGAGTTTCTGAAGACGAGCAACGCTGAACCCACACGCGAAAGGCGGCGTGTCTCTTCAGCGCTATGCAAAACTTGCCTCTGCCGATTTCCACGATACTGCAACACAAGTCCAAAGCACTCGACCAAAGGCACAAGCAGGAATAATCGGCAGCGCATCTTCCGCCTGACTTCCTGATAATCCTTCACTGCGTCGCGTCATAGGAGCGCGCGGTGCAAAGGTTCATGGGATATGTAGTTTTCTCATCCCGTTTCTCAGCACAGGGCAGGCAGTGATTTACCAGAGGTCGGGGAGGGCGAATCGTGACACCCGGTGCCACCCTCGAACTGCAGTTCTGTGTGGACTACCGGGGGCTCAATGCCGTCACTTAGACTGATGCACACCCCATCCCACGAGTGGATGAGCTTATTGATCAGTTGGGAGCTGCCAAATTCCTTAGTACGTTTGATTTAATGTCGGGGTACTGGCTGATTGCTCTAACCAAGGGGGCCATGGAAAGATCCGTGTTCTCACCCCGGAAGAACATTACCAGTTCCTTGTGATGCCATCTGGGTTGAAGAATGCCCATGCAACCATTCAGAGGTTAGTCAACCAGGTGCTGGCTGGGCTGGAGGAATTCAGCTCTGCATACCCGGACGACATTGGGGTGTTCAGTTCCAGTAGGGACGAACACCTGCAGCACCTCGGGGAAGTGTTGAAGGCGCTGCAGAAGGCAGGCCTCATTATTAAGGCCAGTAAGTGCCAGATTGGGCAGGAGTTGGTGGTATACTTGGGACACCAGGTTGGGAGCGGACAGGTGGCGCCCCTATAGCCCAAGATTGACACCATTCTGGCTTGGGAGCCCCCCCAAGATGCGGACAGAGGAGAGGGCCTTCTTGGGACTCACTGGGTACTACAGGAGGTTTGTTAAGGGATATGGAACCATTGTTGGCCCCTTAACTGAGTTGACTTCCAAGAAGCAGCCAAAGAAGGTGATTTAGAATGAGTCCTGCCAGAAGACTTTTGATGCCCTGAAGGCCGCCATGTGCACAGCATCCATGCTCAAAGAACCCGACTTCGCCAAGGAATTTGTTATGCAGACCGAAGCTTTAGAGCATGGAGTGGGAGCAGTGCTCTCACAAGTGATCAACGAGGGCCTAGACCAGCCGGTAGTCTTCCTTAACAGGAGACTACTTCCCAGGGAACAGAGGTGGAGTGCCATCAAACGGGAAGCTTTCACTGTGGTCTGGGCGCTAGGAAGCTGAGACCATGCCTGTTTGGGACTCACTTCCGGGTTCATATCGACCGCAGGCCCCTCAGATGGTTGACGCAGATGAGGGGTGAAAATCCAAAACTGCTGAGGTGGTCCATCTCCCTACAGGAAATGGACTTTACAGTGGAATACCTCCCTCGCACAGAACATGCCAATACAGATGGTCTGTCCAGGTTCTTCCACCTTAGTGAAGAGAACTCCCAGCTGGAGGGGTCATGTGTTAGACTTGGCATCTTTTGGCGTGTTTCCCCTGAGTTTTTCCTTTCTGACCTCCCGGTTTTGACTCTGTTTTTGCTGGAGTTACGTTTCTGCGCACTTTTCGTACTGCTGATCCATGGTAAAGTGCAGGTGCTCCTGTGGTAAAGTATGTTATGGATTGATATTTTCAGGATTGGATATTTGATCTGCATGTCAGTCCCTAGTAAAGTGCACTACGGGTGCCGAGTCTTGTGAACCAAATGCTACGCGTGGGCCTGCAGCACGGATTGTGCCACCCACGCACGTAGCACGGACAAAGGTATCTCAGACCTGCCATTGCAGAGTCTGCGCGCAGTTACGACTGCCATGTTGACGCGGCCCATGCCCACACTGGCCCGTCACGGAGCCTTCACTTTTCCTAAATGTCATACGCCCCTAAGGTAGGCCCAGGTACCCCTATGGGCAGGGTGCACAAATGGGAAAGGCAGGACATGTCCGAGTGTGTGTGTTCAGAAAAGGGGGTGGTGGTGGACAGAGTATCTGAATTAAACAGAACACTCTTACCCAGTCAACAGATCAGGGCTTGATCCATCACCGTTTTTTAGCTCACTGCACCATCCCAGCTCAGAACCTGGCTACATGCAAATTAGTCTGTCCCTGGCATATAGACAGGTTCTGAGCTGGGATGGTGCAGTGAGCTAAATAACGGTGATGGATCAAGCCCTGATCTTTGGACTGGGTAAGAGTGGTCTGCTTAATTCAGACACTCTGTTCATCACCACCCCCTTTTCTGAATCGTTTTTGGCCACTATAGGTGTGGCAGGGTATACTCAGACATGAGACCCTTGCTCACTGCACCATCAGGATTCAAGCAAGCCGGCCGACGACGGCTGAAATGCCAGAAACCGGTCCCCGGAAGCTTGTCTCCTTTCTGGTGAAGAATTGGCTTGGTAGTTTAGTCTGCCCTGTTCCCATGATGCACTGGGCCAGGGACAGACTGATTTGCATATAGCCATGTTCTGAGCTGGGATGGTGCAGTGAGCTAAATAACGGTGATGGATCAAGCCCTGATCTTTGGACTGGGTAAGAGTGGTCTGCTTAATTCAGACACTCTGTTCATCACCACCCCCTTTTCTGAATCGAGTGTGTGTGTGGCATGTCCTGATGGTGAATACAGACAAATTTGCTCTTCACTATTGTAAGGAACCCTGGGCAGAGTAATTCGCTCCGTTCGCGGAGTTTGCGAATTTTCGGCAACTTCACGGCGAGCGCGAAGCTGTCGACTACTTCTCAATCTACAGCGTAGCGTAGTAGTTTTTCTTCCTCGCGCGCTCAATAGCATTCTCGCGTGCGCGGTATTGACTTACCGTGGTTCTGCATTCGCTTTCTCGCTTTTCTCTCCCGGTCGCGTTCGCTACGATATTTGGAATCCGACGCACAATCCCATGCCGCTTTGAGAACGCGATTACGTCATTCGGACGCGCAAACATGTCATTGGGATGCGCGATCCTCCTTGCAGCGCCATGTTGGTAAGATCGCGTTTCCGGACACGCAGAAACTGCAATCTGGCACAGAATATCTCTCGAGCATGTTAAAATCTTCTCAAAAATGTTCATTTAACCCCTCAGATTGTGATTGGGCTGTATTTTTTTGTGCTGGGAGTCGTCTTTTTGTTTCTACTCTGTTTTTCAAGAGAAAGGAAGTGCCCCTGAGTCTCCAACTTCCTGTTCCTGTCCACCAGGCTCCTCCCAGTGCTTTGTCCATGTGGTGTTCACTTTCATTTGGAATTGGAGCTGGAAGGATCACTCTTTGTGTATGTCTGCTGCATCATAGCATTTAATTGTATTTATTGAGGAATTTTGGATTTGAACTTTTCTTTTACAAGTAAGTTTGAGAATTGAGAATTGGTGTCCTGTAAATGTTTGTTTGGTTTGGGTTTTTTTTAACTACAGTTTTCTGTGCTTCTCAATCTTTCTTAAAAATTATTATTGAGGGAGGCCTGTACTTTCATGAGTGGCCAAGTTGTATGTGTTTGAAATTTCATCCAGTAGGCCTAGAGGTACCCAAGGGTCCACCCATGTTTCTGTTGTGTCTGTAAATCATCATGGATGGCATTGGATTTAATTGCATACTCTGTTGTAGTGGAATTTAATTTTCTTTTAGTAAAATTAGGTAACCCTAGTAGTTCATGTAGTTAGTGTAGGCCTGCTTGAGTTCATTTACTTTCTGTGGGTGGCTTGGCCAGGTGGTGGTGGCCATTTTGTGTTTGTAGCCACTGTGTTTTTGCCATAGGCCTCCAAGCTTGTGGCCTACTCTGCCAGTAGGTAGGCCCCAGGGTACTACTAGAGTCCTCATCATGGGTGCAGGAAAGTTGTTCAACTGTTATAGGGGTGTTTAAGTTGTAAGTGTGATTCAGAAAAGGGGGTGGTTGTAAGTGTAACATCATGTAGGTCATGGATGGCTTTGGATTACTTAGCAAAATGTGTTTTTGGTGTTGAATTGCAGGTTTTGGGTGTGTGTTGAATAATACGGCTTTTTCTGCGCACTAGGTAACCCTAGAATTCAGCTTGCGTAGTTTTGGTAACTTTGCACAGTGCTACAACGCGACCTTACAGTTTTTGTCTTTTTCGCGCTCTCAATGTGCATGCTCGGGCACGCGATCACGACGTTTTGTACAGTTCGCGCTGCCGAACACGCCGAATTTGCATTCTCGCGAGCAATATCTCTCGAGTTGCCTAAAACCTTCCCGAAAATGTAGATGCTGTTCTTTTTGCTAGAAGAAACACCTCAGGTTGTCATTTGCTTGTACTTTTTGTCTGTTTTCTCTTTCTTTTCATGTTTTTGGGGGTGGCCAGGCCATGTGGAGGCTGTCATTTTGTGTGACCTTCCATCCTGGTTTAGTTTTTTTGCCGCAGGCCTACAATTTTTTCTGCCAGTAGGCCTAAAGTCCCAGAGATAGTCAGCGGGGAAGCTTGATGTAGCGGTTTCCATTTTGTCTGTTGAATTTAACATCTTTTAGGGCATGGGTGGCAATGCATTTAATTTTCAAATGTGGTGTTTGGGGTGTAGTTGACTGTTTGGGTGAAAACTCCAAATGCCTTTGTTGTTTGTGTTGTTGTGTAACTTTCAAACCTTGTAGCCATGGGGATTTTCTTTTTTTAATTAAGCTGTGATGCAGGCATCCTCCTTTTTCTGGCCATATAGGGAGGGATATAGGCTTGCTTGAGTTTATTGTTTTCTGGCCTTTACCCATGTACCTGTGATGAGAGTGCCCATGTGGAGCTGTGGTGGTAGTAGTAGTGTGCTGTTTTGTTTTTGACAAATTGGCCCGTGTCTTGCCATTGTTCCTGTTGGCTTACTCCTGTTCACATCCCCATTGCTATCTGCTGCAGGTCACTGATGCTGCATCCATCCGAAATGATGCACAAATTAAGGATAAACAAGTTCCACTTTCACTACATTTGCATTTTAGTTCTTTGCTATTCTTACTCTTACTGGTTGTACTAATACCTCTAGTAGTAATTAAAATTAAAGCTAAAAAAATCCACATTCGACTGACGTTGTTCTGCCTTCTTTGCTTGTAGGTGCACAAAAGACTGAAGAGGAGCTGTCTGTCATCATTCATCGCCTATTCTACTGCCAGACGGACGTCCTTCTGTACTACGTCACGTGTGGTGTGACTAACCTGACCAGACATCATTCTCAGCAACTTGTGCAACTGAGTGCTGCTGCTGACATCTGAAGAAGATGGGCCCAAAGAAAGCAGGTACCAGGTCCTCCAAGACCAAGAAAGTTGCTGAGAAGAAGAAAGAACAGAAGAAGGAAGTGACACTTAAGTCTGGTTTTGACCCGAAAACCTTTTTTGGGAAAAAAAGTACGCCTGCAGCAGTAGTGACCGGGGTCCAAGCTGGGCCAGCACCTCCGCATCAGTGAGCCAAATCCACCAACCCAGGCCCAAGCAGATGAGTGGGGAAGAGGTAGCCAGCCTAATGGTGGAAAGCAGTGATACTGAGCCTCACCTGAACTTATTGCTATCTCAAAGTAGTACACATTCCACGCAAGAGGGAACACAGCAGAAAAGTGGTGAACAACAACCAGCGCCCGCAATAGTACATGTTCAACCTGAGCCACCGCCCGCAATAGTAGTTGTTCAACAACCACTGCCCGCAATAGTAGATGCTCAACGAAAAGAACAACCACAACCACCGCCTACAATAGTAGTTGTTCCACAACCACCGCCCGCAATAGTAGATGTTCAACGAAAACAACAACCACAACCACCACCTGCAATAGTTGTTGTTCAAGAACCACCACCGGCAATAGTAGTTGTTGTTCCTCCCAAAGTCGGGGCAGTTTAGGAAATTGAGCCTGATGCTGAGCAAGAATTAATTAATTCCTGGCTGTCCTCTTCCTGCGACCTGGTCGCTCCCCTTAGGGTGGTCAAGGCTTGTCGCCTCCACAAAGCCAATAAATGATTTTCTAGTGACCTTAAAGCACTCAAACTGGCCCTTCGCCTCAGAGCGCCAGTGGAGGCACAATTATTGCCCCCTCCTGAGGGACCGATACAGGTCCCTTCTCAAAAACTATAAGAGAGCTATTCTCTCAGCCAAACTGGAATACATCTCGGGTAAAATTCTGTCGGCAGCTGACAAATCTAAGGAGATTTTCACCATTGTCCACAATCTGGCCGCATCCATCAGAATTAATCCCAATACCATCCCTTCCCAATCTCTCTGTCTTTCCCTGAACGACTTCTTTCTCGAGAAGATTACTAATATTAAACGGAACATCCCCCGCCATCTTCTCTTCTTCCCGCTGCCCCCCTTCCTCCCCTGCTTTCCTCCCTTGACCATTTCCCTCTCATTTCGCAGGAATCCTTCCTTGCCCTTCTTGGGAAGGTCAAGTCAGGCTCCCCTGCTGACTGTGGTCCGGCTCGTGTCTTACAACAGTTGTTGTCTGGCTGCCCTGACCCCCCTTTATCCCTCCTCAACGCATCTATTTCCCAAGGTAAAGTTCCCTCACTGTTTAAATCAGCTGCAGTCATTCCCATTCTGAAAAAAACAGGTTCTGACCCCACCCTTCCCGCTAACTTCAGACCCATTTCCTTGCTTCCCTACCTATGCAAGATTCTGGAGACCCACATCACTTCGTGCCTGTCAACCTACATAGAGGAAAATCATCTCTTAGCCTCCCACCAAGCTGGCTTTTGCCCAGCCCATTCGACCGAATCTGTGGCTATTTCCGTCCTTGATGAGTTGAAGAGCAAGGCGGATTCCAATTCTCCCCAGGCGCTGGTGCTACTCGATATCTCCACTGCCTTTGACACGGTCGACCATTCTATCCTTCTCGACCGTGTCAGGGCAGCGGGCATCCAGGGCACTGCCCTCTCCTGGCTCTCCTCATTCCTCCAGGGCAGAACGCAGGCCGTCCGTCTTTCTGGTTTCTCTGCTCCCTCCCGGGTCTGTGCCCTGCGGGGTCCCCCAAGGCTCGTCCCTGTTCCCTCTTCTTTTTAATCTTTATATCTATCCCCTTATTTTTTCTCTACTGAACATGGAGGTCTCTGTGTATAATTACGCTGATGACCTCCAGCTTGTTTTTGACCTCGCCCCAGCCCCTGATTCTCTTCTCAAATTCCAATCTGTCCTTATTTTTATTTCTGATTGGATGAATCAAAACTCCCTTAAGCTCAACCCGGACAAAACGGAGCTGGTCCTGACTGGTGGCGCCAACAGTCCCTGGATGTCTGCTTTTTGGCCTTCCACCTTCGGCCCCCCTCCAGCTCCCTCAGGGACAGTTAGAACACTGGGCATTAAAATCAGTCAGGACCTCTCCATGCGTCCCCAGGTTAGCTCTGTTGTTTCATCCTGCTTTCTTTCCCTTAGGATCATTCGCAAGATCTCCCGTTTCTTCTCTACTGATGCCCTTAAAATAATTGCCATGGCCATGATTCTCTCACGGTTGGACTATGGGAATTGCCTTTACGTGGGCCTCCCTACCTACGAGCTCCGGCGCCTTCAGACCATTCAGAACCAGGCCGCCCATCTTTTCCATCGGCTTCCCGGTGAAACATAAGATTTACCGGTTAGCTGACCAGGTCAAGGCCAGCATGAAAGAGGAGGTCTCGAAGATGTTGGTGTTAGGGGTGGTTGAGCCGTCCAGCAGTCCATGGGCCAGCCCTGTGGTCTTGGTCCCGAAGGCTACGGCACCCGGTGCCACCCTCGAACTGCAGTTCTGTGTGGACTACCGGGGGCTCAATGCCGTCACTCAGACTGATGCACACCCCATCCCCCGAGTGGATGAGCTTATTGATCAGTTGGGAGCTGCCAAATTCCTTAGTATGTTTGATTTAATGTTGGGGTACTGGCTGATTGCTCTAACCAAGGGGGCCATGGAAAGATCCGTGTTCTCACCCCGGAAGAACATTACCAGTTCCTTGTGATGCCATCTGGGTTGAAGAATGCCCATGCAACCATTCAGAGGTTAGTCAACCAGGTGCTGGCTGGGCTGGAGGAATTCAGCTCTGCATACCCGGACGACATTGCGGTGTTCAGTTCCAGTAGGGACGAACACCTGCAGCACCTCGAGGAAGTGTTGAAGGCGCTGCAGAAGGCAGGCCTCATTATTAAGGCCAGTAAGTGCCAGATTGGGCAGGAGTTAGTGGTATACTTGGGACACCAGGTTAGGAGCGGCCAGGTGGCGCCCCTACAGCCCAAGATTGACACCATTCTGGCTTGGGAGCCCCCCCAAGATGCGGACAGAGGAGAGGGCCTTCTTGGGACTCACTGGGTACTACAGGAGGTTTGTTAAGGGATATGGAACCATTGTTGGCCCCTTAACTGAGTTGACTTCCAAGAAGCAGCCAAAGAAGGTGATTTAGAATGAGTACTGCCAGAAGACTTTTGATGCCCTGAAGGCCGCCATGTGCACAGCATCCATGCTCAAAGAACCCGACTTCGCCAAGGAATTTGTTATGCAGACCGAAGCTTTAGAGCATGGAGTGGGAGCAGTGCTCTCACAAGTGATCAACGAGGGCCTAGACCAGCCTGTAGTCTTCCTTAACAGGAGACTACTTCCCAGGGAACAGAGGTGGAGTGCCATCAAACGGGAAGCTTTCACTGTGGTCTGGGCGCTAGGAAGCTGAGACCATGCCTGTTTGGGACTCACTTCCGGGTTCATATCGACCGCAGGCCCCTCAGATGGTTGACGCAGATGAGGGGTGAAAATCCAAAACTGCTGAGGTGGTCCATCTCCCTACAGGAAATAGACTTTACGGTGGAATACCTCCCTCGCACAGAACATGCCAATGCAGATGGTCTGTCCAGGTTCTTCCACCTTAGTGAAGAGAACTCCCAGGAGGGTGGGTAGTTTTCCCTACTTTCAGCTGGAGGGGTCATGTGTTAGACTTGGCATCTTTTGGTGTGTTTCCCCTGAGTTTTTCCTTTCTGACCTCCCGGTTTTGACTCTGTTTTTGCTGGAGTTACGTTTCTGCGCACTTTTCGTACTGCTGATCCATGGTAAAGTGCAGGTGCTCCTGTGGTAAAGTATGTTATGGATTGATATTTTCAGGATTGGATATTTGATCTGCATGTCAGTCCCTAGTAAAGTGCACTACGGGTGCCGAGTCTTGTGAACCAAATGCTACGCGTGGGCCTGCAGCACGGATTGTGCCACCCACGCACGTAGCACGGACAAAGGTATCTCAGACCTGCCATTGCAGAGTCTCCGCGCAGTTACGACTGCCATGTTGACGCGGCCCATGCCCACACTGGCCCGTCACGGATCCTTCACTTTTCCTAAATGTCAGACGCCCCTAAGGTAGGCCCAAGGTACCCCTATGGGCAGGGTGCACAAATGGGAAAGGCAGGACATGTCCGAGTGTGTGTGTTCAGAAAAGGGGGTGGTGGTGGACAGAGTATCTGAATTAAACAGAACACTTACCCAGTCAACAGATCAGGGCTTGATCCATCACTGTTTTTTGGCTCACTGCACCATCCCAGCTCAGAACCTGGCTACATGCAAATTAGTCTGTCCCTGGCATATAGCCAGGTTCTGAGCTGGGATGGTGCAGTGAGCTAAATAACGGTGATGGATCAAGCCCTGATCTTTGGACTGGGTAAGAGTGGTCTGCTTAATTCAGACACTCTGTTCATCACCACCCCCTTGAGGTAATTAAAATGTTTATGGTCAAGTATGTCCCCTAACGTGTACCCCAACGTCTCCATGTACGTGCTTAAAGTACATGTAATTTCCCTCCATGACCGAATATGAAGACGCAAATGCATTTGCGTCCAACGTTAACATGTCCTCTACCAGATCCACCATGAATGGATCGATAATTCAGTTTCTAAACATGCCATGCCAACGTCTTTACATGGTACACTTTTACGTTTTCCTGGCTCTGCCGAGCTAGGCCCTGATTTCTGACTTCGAACCATTTCTGTCTCTGCCTCTGAAAGCTTCAGCATGGAGATGCATCCCTGACCTCTGCCTTACTTCCTGCCAAGCGAAGCGGTGCCTGGCTCAACCCGGCCTGCCTGCCAAAACAGTATTTTGCCTTCAAGTTATCAGTTCAGCCTCCTCGAAAACACATTCCAGTCTAGTGATATAGATAAACATATTCCCGGCTGCAGAGCAAAGGGCCAAGCCTTCCTGTCTCCTTAATGTAATTCATTGCTCCCGTTACCATGGTAGGCCCATGGCCCCGTGCATTACACTTAGACACATATGCATTCAGTATAGAATAGCCTCTGCACGAGAGACCTTTTACTTCAGATATAATATCCTCCAAACACAAGATATCAGATATGGGATAGGAACAGGTCGATCTGACATGCCAGACTTCTGTCTCCTCTACTAGTGCTAAAAGTCAAGCCCCCAGCTTTCCCTAGTTCCACGTCAATCACACGTCACACTAATTGCGATGCGCGCCCAGGTCAAAGGTTTCTGCTGACTCTGCAGAATCCTCTATGCACCCACCCACTTATGACACTTTCTGTGACGTTTCCAGCACACGCCTCCGTGCACACCCTTGTACACACCTTTTTGTTACGCACATGTGTTCTTATCTTATTCCTTTCACTTGTCACGCCTACTGTATCCATCACCATTGTACAGTTTTACTATATATATTATGTACTGTTAATAAAACGTGGACATCTTTGCCATCATTGCATATCCCCTCCTGAACCCTTGTATTGATGGATCTGATTTCCATGGCTCGAGCCATTTTCATTAAAGCCCGTATGACTCAGATACCACGGACTCTGCCTCTCATTTGATTGAGCTATTCTTTTACCTGTCATTAATTATACGGAAAAATTGCACGGTAATTTTATTTACCACATAATTTGGCGCCCGAATAGGGACCCCTCCCCCACCCCACGCGCCGGCGATGCGTCGCAGGCCTTGCCCCCTACCACAGCCGTGACGGACTCCTATGCGCATCTGCAGGTTTTCCTGTATCTCCCTCAGGCCCACGGAGGTGACGGAGACTGCGGTCCAGCATCCAGACGAGGCGGTGAGGAGTGCGGAGGATCCCGACCAGAGCCCAGCCGAGAGAGCAGTGTCCGAGGTGTCCAGAGGCCCACCTGTTCCGAAGCGTTGAGGCGCATGCGTAGTGCGTGGCAGTAACCAGACGTCGTAACAGTCCAGTCCAGTCGAGATTCCGAGGCCTTCCGTTTTTGCTTCCCGGTGAGTACCGTTGCTGGGGACGCATCTAAACGGGTGCATTAATTTGTGTCCGGTCAAGACGGGTTTGGGTACACAGATCCGGTCTGTACTGTTTTAGCAGTGCATCTGTACTGTTTAGCAGTGCATCTAGTAATTCAGTAATTCAGTGATTCAGTATTCTAGTCTTCCAGCATTATCTCTTGAGATTTCCAGTATTATTGTTTTAGAATGTACTAGACAGTATCTGTTCGAAATGTTTCAATGTGTTTAATGTCGTGGTATGAATGACTGTTTGCATTTTATTACTGTGTTTATCGTGTTTGCGTTCAGGTAGAGGTAATCATGCCTCTGTTCTCAAAATTACGTCAGATAGGAACTAGGAAAGGGATACTCGAGGAAGCAGTTCCCGTCCCACCCAGGGACACTCCAGGACATTTTATGTACCACAAGCATGGCTTAGATGCCATACTGTACTTAGATTTATGGGTGGACTATACTAAGGATCTGGAAGAGAAACATAGATGGCCCGTTACAGGGACATGGGATGCCGAGTGCATCATGAGAGTAGAAGAAGCATTGTGGAAAAAGAAAGCCAGACAATCTCAGAAAGATGCCATAGAATTGTGGCGTAAAGAATCGCATAGAAGAACAGAGAAAGAATTCAGAAAAGCAGAAAAACATAGGGAAGATTCCGAAAAAGACCGAGAAAAAGAACTAATAGAAGAAGGTGAACGAGTTAAAGCAGAACAAATAGATCGACAACGAAATGCACTTATGAATGGCATGTATCCTCTTCTGACCGAAGGCCTACCTAAGGCCACTCCGGAAATGCCAAGTAATCTACCGCCACCATTGGTTCCGACTAAGCTCCGTCAGACCGCAGCAGACATATTCCTTTCTTCCTATTTAGATGGCGTAGCTCCAGCATATACCAATGTATCCTTCCCACCCGTTAATAATGTACAACAGCCTGTTTCGGCTGTTCAAGCCACGACCCCTCCACGTCACCAACTTCCCGTGCATGCTGTCACTTCCCCTACTGCTGTTGTTACAACTACAGGCCCCCCTGCTACTGTCCCCCCTACTATTGGTCCTCATAATCCTTTTGCGACAACTGCAACCCAGAGTCCACCCTTTTTACATGTACCTCTTCTACCTGCCATGACCTCAACAGCTACAACACAGTCAGGTTATGCCCACGCTTCCGCTTCAGGAGGTGCCGTAGGAGGCCACCACCGCACCCCGCCACAAGTACAGCGAATAACAATCAGAGAATTAGCAACGCAGCGTACTCCGAAAGCGATCACATCTGAAAAGCTTAGACAGTATATTACAGATTGTAGATATGATCCCGTACCTGGCAAGAAAGGGGACATGATGTTAGCCTCGTTACGTATACGACGTGTTACAGATTATTTGATGACCTTACCAGAAATGCCAGACCATCTAGACAAAATATATCATTTTATTCAAACAGGAGAGAGACCTGAATGTATTCGTGAGGCCATGGCATATCAGAAAGCTGAGACACAAGGGTTAATATTACGATTCTTGATTAATTGTTTGATAAGGGAACAAGATCGGCCAGGTATTGTTCAAGAAGAGATGGAGGTACTGACAAAATGGAGTCAGAATATTGCAGATTGTAAACATGATAAACAAAATTGTATAGATGCCATGTCCAGAAAGATCCGAAAAGAAATAGTAGCAATGCATATCCGACAGAAGGCTGAAAGGACAGCCGAGTCAGACAAAAATGATTCCTCAGAGGAGGAAGAAATAGAGAGTCCAGTAGAGAATCAAGATACAATAGCGTACGTAGGTAGAGCGAAGCTTCCTAAACAGTATCCTTTAGACAGACCTTTTGACAGACCCATTCGTCTAGAAAACAAGAAATGTTTCCTTTCCCCCATTCCAGAACAACGTTCTCTTGAACATGTATTTCAACATACTGATAAAATACTGAGAGAAAGAATAGGTTACTACGAACTTCATACAATGCATGAACAAGAACTAGCACGGTCCGCAGTACAGTGGGCCGATAATAACAGCGTATATAATGATGATTCAGTAGCGCAAACATTTTCGAGCCTTTCCCCAGACGAACAGCGACTAGCTGGTATGTACATGATCCAACATCTCATTACACTGTATGAAAATCAGCATTCTGATCCAGGTCCCTTATATAATATATTAGACGACTTACTTTTGAAAAGATGGAGAGGCTTAGGTACCGATTTGATTAATACCATTTTAGAACAGCGTCATAAATACAGAACTTTCCTGACTCCACATTTTGTTCCTGTCCCACCCCCAGTAAGACAGCCATGTCACCTTGACAGACAGAATCCCTTACGAGAAGTACATCCAATCCGGAAGCCAGATGATACGCTTCAACGCGTATTCGTATACACTCCTTTGACCAAAACGGAATTATTGGAAATGAAGAAACTAGTACCTAGTCACGATAAGGATCCTGCAGGGTTCCACCGTGAACTAAAAGACATGTTATTGATGGGAGATTACACATATTCAGATATTCTTAAAATGTTAAAAGTATTGTTGCCGGCTGGAATTTACGAAAAACTGAAAGAGAAAGAATGGGAGGTGGGAGATAAAAAGATTGTCTGGACTGAATTAGAAGACGAAGACAAGGGACGTACCCCAGGTTTATGTCTCGGGGACAAAACTAAAGCATTACCAGGATTATTAGTACAAGTTTTGCCTAGATTATTGACAGTTAAAAAAGAGGACTGGGATGCAATCTCAGCCTGTAAGCAGAAACAAGACGAAGACACTAGTGATTTTTATTCGAGATTCGAGAAATGTTTTATTATTAATAGTGGCCTGAAAACCAGTAGCGAGTCATACCCACACCTTTTTGTGACCAAATTAGTTGAGAATTCCTTACCCCAGGTTAAGAACCGTGTATTGAAAGTTGAAAGTACATGGCAAGCAAATACGCCTTCCCAAATGCTACAAATGTTACAGTATCACCAGAACAGAATTAGAGAGGAACATGATCATGAACAGAGACGTATAAAAGACACGAAAATGAAGGTTTTAGTAGCTCAGTCAGTTCCAGCTGATGGTCAGAAAAGGGGTGCGACACAGTCCAATAATCCGACAGCTCCTGTTAAAGGGACCTGCAACTATTGTAAACAGCCAGGTCGCTATATAAATGAATGTACCGTTCTGAAACACAATATAGCTACAGGTAAAACGAAAGAAAGACCGCGTCCACCTAGACAGGACCAGGTCCAGCAACATATTCCGCAGAGTGTGCAGCCTATGCAGATTCCACAACAGACCGTAGCGGTACCACAGCCCCAGCCCATTGCCGCAACACAACATGTCACACAGCAGATGTACCAGTATGCACAGTCCGATTACCCCGATTATCAACAGTATACATGAAACAGCCTAGAGAGGGAGGTTGGCTTGCCTCTTATTGAAGTTCCTGTGGATCAAGAGGGTCCTTATGTACATAGTCAGGTATTAGGAAAGGATAGAAAATTTTTGATTGACACAGGGGCAAGCAGAACTACCATTAGTCATGACGAGGTTCCAGGGGCACCCCTCTCAGGCTCACAGAATGTTTCCCTTGGATTTTCAGGAAAACCTATTGTTAATGAAGTATCGAAACCAGTTCCCCTTGCAGTTGGTCCATTGTCCTGTACTACAGATTTGTTACTTACGAAATCATGTCCAGAAAACTTGCTTGGTATTAAAACACTGAAAGCTCTAGGAGCTGTAATTTGTTGTTCTCCGGAAGGAGTGAGGTTGTTCCTACGTGACTTTAAGGGTCATTATGTGTTGAGAGATTTTGATCCCAGGTTACAGAGTGTTCCTGCACATTTGTGGGCACAAGGCCCAACTGATGTAGGTTGTATGAACATTACACCATACCGTGTTACACTCAAGCCAGTAGTTGTACTACCCCGAATCCGACAATACAAGTTACCACCTGATGCTGTAGTGGCTTTACTGAAAATCATTGACGAGCTCATTGCACAAGGAGTGGTTGTAGAAACCGACTCGAATGTTTGTAATTCCCCTATCATTCCGATTCTCAAACGTACTGACCCGAATGCACCTCCAGTCTATCGGTTGGTGATTGATCTTCGAGAATTAAATAAATGTATTATACCACAATACCCAGTGGTCCCAGACATTTCGTCATTATTGACAGCTATTGATTCAGAAGCAACGTTCTTTACTGTAATCGATCTCAAGAACGCCTTCTTTAGTGTCCCCATTGATCCGGAAAGCCAGTACCTTTTCGGATTCTGTTTAAATGGCCGTAGCTTCAAATTTGCACGCGCCCCTCAAGGATTCACAGAAAGCCCTAGCATCTATAGCCAAGCATTGAAACGACAACTTGACAGTATTCACATGCCTCCTAACACTGCCCTACTCCAGTACGTCGATGATCTATTGATCACCGCCCGAAGTGAACAAGAATGTGAACATGCATCACTGACAGTCCTATATTTTCTGGCAGACAAGGGACACAAAGTGTCTCCTACGAAGCTGCAATTCTGTGCCCAGCAAGTGGTATACCTTGGGCACTTGCTGTCCAAGTGGGGTAGGCAGCTGACACCTGATCGTATCCAGTTAATTGCACATCTTCCACAACCCAAGACGCAGAAGGAAGTACG
The DNA here is from genome assembly GCF_964263255.1 of Lissotriton vulgaris. Lineage (NCBI taxonomy): Eukaryota > Metazoa > Chordata > Amphibia > Caudata > Salamandridae > Lissotriton > Lissotriton vulgaris. The sequence goes on from NC_141695.1 coordinate 173,245,854, forward strand.
AGCCTTTATTGGACTCACTTCTTACTGCAGACAATGGATTCCTCAATACGCATATCTAGCTAAGCCACTCATACAGTTGACAACACAGGAGGCAGCGTCTTCGACTGTCCTCCCTTGGACTCAGGAACATACACAAGCTTTTGACAAATTAAAGAAAGCCTTATGTCAAGCACCTGTTTTAGCAACACCATGTTACAGCAAACCTTTTACACTTTTTGTCACAGAACGCAATGGCACAGCGTTATCGGTTCTCACTCAGGTTCAGGCAGACAAACACAGACCGTGTGCTTATTTTTCGAGTACATTAGATCCAGTAGCCCAGGCTTTGCCTGCGTGCTTAAAATCAGTTGCAGCAACAGCTCTAGCAATAAGACAAAGCGATTCCATAGTATTAGGACACCAACTGACAGTGCAGGTTCCACACTCCGTGGAAGTTCTCCTAAACAGGACACAGACTCAGCATTTGACTATAGCACGACTGACAGGTTATGAATTGACGTTGTTTCAACCACACATAGAGATCAGACGCTGCAATACACTAAATCCTGCTACACTTTTACCGTCAAGCACAACGGACCCTACTCCACATGACTGCGTAGAAATCATTAACACAATCACGAAACCCAGACAAGACTTGACAGATGTTGCATTACCCGATCCAGACCTGACACTTTATGTGGATGGTTCATGTATGAGAACAAGCACAGGAGAGTTAGTGGCCGCATATGCAGTGACCACTGGAACTGAAGTCATAGAAACACATCGCATTGACACCCTGTCAGCTCAAGCAGCAGAGCTCATTGCCCTGACCCAAGCCTGTATACGAGCCAAGAACCTTAAAGTAAACATATACACAGATTCACGTTATGCATTTGGAGTCGTACACGACTTCGGTGTCCTCTGGCAAGAGAGAGGTTTCTTGACCTCTCACGGAGCCAAGATCCAGCATGGTCCCCTCATTCAAGCACTGTTAGAAGCAATACATTTGCCTACAGCCATAGCCATCATGAAGTGCAAAGCACATACTAAAGTCACAGACACTATTTCCCAGGGTAACGACCTGGCAGATCGGACAGCGAAACATACAGCTCAGACTCATACTCATACGACTGATATGACAAAGACTGACGTAACTTCACTGACACATTGCATGACAGTCAGGGATCCCACACAAGATGTAATCGATATACAGACACATGCTACTCCCGACAAAATCAAGAAATGGACTGAACAAGGAGGGGTCCAGACAGAACAGGAATGGATGACGAAGGGAAAGACCACATGGTTTCTCCCCGACTCTATGGTTCAAGTTATCATTAACACAGCACATAGTCCAGCACATTTAGGAGAGAAAGCCATGTTAGACAGTTTACAGAACCTCTGGTTCAACAAGCATTTAGGAGCAGCAGCAAAACAGAAAGTGCGTACCTGCATGATCTGTTGTCAGTTCAATACAGGCAAAGGTATTCCCGTGGAACGAGGTGGATTTCATCCTCCCGACCATCCTTTTGAAGTCCTCCAGATGGATTATATCCAGATGGACAGATGCCGAGGATTCAAGTATGTCCTCGTAGTCGTATGTGCCCTATCCAGATAGACAGAAGCATATCCAGTCCCAGATTACACTGCCGTAACCACTGCCAAGCAGTTGGTTCGTGAATTTTTCCCGCGGTACGGTTTGCCCCGTGTCGTGTATTCAGATAATGGACAGCCATTCTCGTCCGAACTCATGAAGCAGGTTTCACTCTTGTTAGGCTATCAATGGAAATTCCACTGTGTTAGACATCCCGAGGCAGCTGGTCTCGTTGAGAGACACAATCAGACTCTGAAAACCCGTCTTGCTAAAATATGTGCAGAGAACCTCCGCTTCCTGGAGGGTATTTAGGTTGCGAGGAGGCTGGCGCTTTCGCGGTAAGAGTTTGGTGGCAGCTTACTCCCCGCTGGGCGCCGAGCCTTGCAACATTTGAAAGCGTTTTAATTTCCTGAGGCACACTAAACAGATTGGCGAACTTTGCCCTGTGTTCTCGAGTTGTAACTCGATTTTTTAATGACAATTCTTAACCATTGTAGTGATTGTACTTTGTTTTTATTATTCACCCTGTCAATTTGAGCACTTACTCGCACTCACCAGGGACTTGCATCTTCTTTTTGAGGGCTGTTCTTGCTCCGTTTTGCAACAACCGGCACCCCAGCCAATCGCGGTTGTGAAGGGCGGGACAGGGGCGGCACCTAACGGAGCCTCGAGCGGTTAGCGCTCTAGACCTCCGCTTCCTGGAGGGTATTTAGCTACTCGTCGGCCCCAGCGCGCAGCGATGGCGCGCAGGGTAGGCGCCTCCGACTGCGCCGAAGACGAGCCTAAGACCAGCCCGTCTGTGCCCGTCCGGGCCAGGCCGGGTCACGGGGCAGGTTACGCTGCTTCAGGTATGATCTCCGCGGATCAGCTAAGGGCTTTGCGCCCTAGTAGTAACAGTAAATGTTCTATTCTTACACCTTCCCTAACTGGTATACAAGCTTGTCCCCATTGTGCTATCGCCCTAACTAATGTTCAGCCCCACCCAGAGAGTACATACCCTCGTAAGTTACCCAAGCGATCCTCTGGACAAAACCCCTGTGCCTTCACTTTTTATAGTGTTAATTGCAGATCTTTACCCCAGCATAAATTAGATATTTTCCATCTCTTAGTTGAAGAAAAACCATGCGCGGTGTTTTTAACGGAGACCTGGCTGCATGAAAGTGCAGGTCCCGATGTTGCCGCTGCCTTGCCCTCGACCTATGCTATTGCTAAGGTGGATAGAGTGAAACATGTTGGAGGTGGTATTGCCGTGATCTTCAACAGGGACTTTAAATGTGACCTTGAAGTGGTTAATATTCCTGGATGCGAAGCAGCATTTTTTAAAATTGCATTAAATTCAAATTTTATGTTCTCTGGTTTCTTAATTTATCGCCCACCTGGAAACAGTACTGTTTGGGCCGCGAATTTGGCTAACTTTATTTCACCTTACTTTCTTAACGCTCAAAACCTGACTGTATTAGGTGATTTAAATCTCCATTTGGAGGACAGGTCAAATAGTACAGTGGTGAACCTCCTGGAGGATTTTACTGCTTTAAATATGACATTGCGAAACGCGGGCCCTACTCACAAAGCGGGACATTTATTGGACCCTATTATATCTAATATGCAGGAGTTAAAATGGCTTAAAACTGACCCTATCTTTTGGTCCGACCACTTTCTCACTCTCTTTAGTATTGCTCTCAGAGAACCCACGGAGTTATGCCCCACACGGCCTCCGATCCTTATGAGGAATTGGAAAAGGCTGGACCTGTCTGAGCTGCAGACCGTACTAAAGAAATCCTCCCCTGTTTTGGGCTGCGACATGGAGAAAAATGCGTTGGAAACCCATACATGGTTGGAGAGGGCAGTTGATATTTGTCTACCTGCTGCCAGATGTAGAAAAAATGTACATCGCCCACCAGCTCCCTGGTATACTGAGGATCTCAAAGTAGAAAAAACTAAATGCAAGGCACTCGAACGGAAATGGCGCAAACACTATGACCCGCAAAAGAAAGAAACTTACCGTAAGGCTAGAAACCTTTATCATTCGGCCTGTACGAGAGCCAAAGCCTGTTATGTAGCAGAGACTATTAATACTGCTGCTAACAAAGCACAGACTCTTTTTAATACAGTCAAGGAATTAGCCGGAGCTAATTCCATGGCCGCTACACCCCCCCTTACTACCCAAAAATGTCAAGACCTCGCCACCTATTTTGTGGAAAAAATCGAGACCATTATTGCCGACATTAATCCCCCGCAGAGGGACGGCAATGATGTTCAGCTTACAGTTGCATCAGTAGGATGCCGGCTTGATTCCTGGCCACCTATCACCTTGGAAAATTTGAAATCTTTGGCTATTTCTATCAAGTCAGGGTCTCCTCGTGATCCTCTCCCGATTAGCATTCTGAGCCAACTTGACGACTCTGCCTTGAAGATTATTTCTGAGACATTAAACGCCTCTATCCATCTGGCAAAAGTCCCATCGTCCTGGAAGCACGCCATGGTCAGCCCTTTGCTGAAGAAGCCTTCTGCTGACCCTGAAGTGTTGGCCAACTATCGCCCTATCTCTCTGCTGCCTGCTTTCTCTAAAATTTTGGAGAAGCACATTCACGGTGTACTTACCACATTTACGGAGAATAACCATCTACTCCATTTCTCCCAGTCAGGCTTCAGGGCTGGTTACTCCACCGAGTCCGCCCTTTTGGGAGTCACCGAGAATATCAGGGGGCTCTTGGACGAGGGGCAAACGGTTGCACTTGTTTTGCTTGATCTAAGTGCAGCCTTCGACACCATCTCACACGACAGACTGCTTATCAGGCTGGGTGAGGATGGTGTCGGAGGGGCAGCGCTGGAATGGATTAAATCCTATCTGTGCAACCGGACGTTTCAGATCTCGTCTTCACAGGCTCAATCAGATACCTTTGTTTCGCCCCATGGTGTGCCGCAGGGCTCAATTTTGAGCCCGTTATTTTTTAATCTGTATCTCCGCCCTCTCGCCGATCTAGCAGAGCGAGTTGGTTTAGAACTTATGACCTATGCGGACGATTCACAGATTATTTTTTCTCTCACCAATTCGGATCCATCATCCCCTTCTGTGCTGAAATTGGGTCTTCATGAAGTCTTCAGCTGGATGTCAACGAACCAGCTGAAGCTCAACGGAGAGAAGACGGAGATCCTTCTCTTAGGTAAAAACAGAAACCTTTGGCAGGACACTCACTGGCCACCATCCCTAGGGGCTTTTCCTACCCCAGCTACCCATGTCAGGAACTTAGGGGTGCAAATCGATGATACACTATCGATGAAACAGCAGGTCAATAAAGTGGCTGGTACCTGCTTTACTATCCTGAAATGGCTGCGGAAGATTATCTGGATGTTGCCTGCTGATACCCAGAAGACCGTAGTCAATGCCCTCATTACATCTCGGCTTGACTACGGTAACATCCTTTACCTGGGCTCCAACTCAGCCGTGCTTAGGCGGCTTCAGCTAGTCCAGAACTCCGCAGCCAGGTTGCTGTGCAAAATCCCTAGAACAGCAAGGATTTCTAAGCACCTTAAAGACCTGCATTGGCTCAGGGTGGAGAACCGGGTTCGGTTCAAAGCCCTGAGCTACATGTTCAAAATAAAGGCAGGAATTGCACCAAGGTACTTGCAAAAATTAGTTAGGCCCTACTCACCTGCACGTAACCTTCGTTCCTCTAATGCAGCAAACTTTGTGGTACCCAGATTTAAACTGGCCAGAAATGGGAGGGAGATCCTTTTCCTATCTGGGACCAGTCCTCTGGAACTCCCTTCCTTCAGTTTTACGTAAGGAGGAAAACTTCGCCAGCTTTAAGAAAAGCGTTAAAACGTGGCTATTTAACAAATAAATAATTGTGGCCTCTGGCTGTTTTTTGCTTTCTATGCTGCTGGTCTCTCAGTCCTGGCGCCGGGAAACCCTTTGTGGGTATCTGTGCGCATTACAAATGCAAAAAATAAATAAATAAATAAATAAATAGAAAGGTGTAGATTGGATGGTAGCTTTACCAGTTGCCCTCTTTTATATGCGAATGGTAGCCCATTCTAGGACAGGGCTATCCCCGTATGAGGTGGTCTTTGGTAGGCCTCCTAATATGTGGGGGACGCCTATGCCCCGTAAAATTACAGATGTTGACAGTTCTATGCTGACAGATTACCTTGCTTCCTTGATGTCTGCACTACTATCATGTCGTTCACAGGTCGCGGCAGCCTTCCCAGACAACACTGAGGTGAAACCACATGAACTCGTTCCTGGCGACATCGTCGTGGTGCGCAATTTTGACAGATCAAGCCCTCTGGAGCCCCGCTGGAAGGAGCCTAAAATCGTTTTGATGACCACAAGGACTGCAGTTAAAGTAGAAGGAAGGAAAGGGTGGCTACATTCGAGCCACGTGAAGAAGTTTTATGGCCTTCTGCCAAAGACTGTTTCCCAGGACTGCCGCATTCCAGACACTGATACTAAACTCCCCCTGTTAGAGAAAACTCCATACCAGGAGTACAGATTAAAATTGAGGTCTAGTAAGTCAGACAGTTTAATTGTTTAAGTCCCCCCCTGGGTGAAGCGGTTAGACAGGTTCCTGACATGTATAAGATAGACCCCAATAGAGAGAGAGATAGACAGGAGATCAATAAACGAAAGTATTATAAAAGTCTCCGAAGTCATTGCATTCTAACGTAACTTATTATTTTTTTCCCCGAGTCTTACGATAATCTGCATAAGTTGGATGTTACATTTATTTTTTCCCATTGTACATTCTTTTTCTAATGACACTGCAGAACACACATTTAGTGATCTGCCCCCACATGAACTGTCTTATCGGCTTGCGCTGCGCAACAATACATTCATCCGTATGTTACACCATTCTCACCAGACCAGCAATGCTACTAATTGTTGGATATGTGGCCGACTCCCTCCCTATCAGAATTACAAGGGAGCTCTGCCCCTCTTTCCTTATCCGTTTACACATAATGGTTCCTGTGGTGCATGGTTTAGTTTAATATCCTCTTTAGACACTGATTCCAGGGTTTCCCAGGGCAATTGGATATGGGGAAACCTGAACACAGTTATGAACAAAGCATGTTTCCCAGACGAGGAAGGTCTTCCACAAATGACAGGGACCGATCTAGAAAATGAAGTGTATGGATTAGGTAATTTTACACTTAACCTCATGATTCTAAATGTACAGTCCGAGACTAATCCAGACTTGCCATCAATATCAGTCTTACCAGTAAAAGGTGAATTATGCGTCAGAAAGAGTGGTTCAGTACATCTAGGACACAGTGATTGTACTACTGTGGTCGAATTCAGTGATAAAGGCAAGTCTACTTTCAAAGCTTCCCGACATTCCTATTTCATTTGTGGTCAGACAGCCTATATACGTTTACCTCTAGACTGGGATGGTACTTGTTTTATTGCATTCCTATTGCCACCTGTTTTTCTAGCCCCATCTGATTATCACAGGAATTCCCGCCTCACTCACGTTAGACAGAAGAGAGATCTCCCAATTGTCGATCAGACTGAAACTACACTAGAACAATATATAGATTTCAATAAAGGATTTTTTCCATACATAGGTACTGTTTCCAATAGTAAACTAATACGCAAGTTGACCAGAACCCTCGAAGCAGTAGTGAATGAGACTACTTCTGCCCTAGGTAACTTAACAGAGGAGCAGTCTGCTATGAGACTTGTTGTTCTTCAGAACCGCCTTGTCCTTGACGTCATCCTGGCCGATAGGGGCGGAGCTTGTAGAGTCATCGGATCCAGTTGTTGTGTGTTTATTCCTAATAACGCACCATCAGTATACAAAGCTATGACCAGGCTTCACGAAATAGCTCATCAGCTACACCAGAATCCAGGCACCTGGACTTGGTCCAGTTGGCTCTGGAGTGTAATATCAGCCTGGGGATGGAAACTACTGTCATTCCTAGGAATCATACTGCTCATAGTATTCAGTTGTTGTCTATGCCTACAATGTGGGCCAGCGATTTGCGGCTTGTGTGCCACAGCCTGCGTTCCACATCCAAGACCACGTTCCAGTTCCCGTATGAGAAAAGATGAGCAGATGATGTTATATGAACAGATAGATGGTCTCATGAAAATAGATATATCCTGAAGGGAACGTAGGGGACAAGGAGGGAATGAGGTAATTAACATTTTTATGGTCAAGTATGTCCCCTAACGTGTACCCCAACGTCTCCATGTATGTGCTTAAAGTACATGTAATTTCCCTCCATGACCGAATATGAAGACGCAAATGCATTTACGTCCAACGTTAACATGTCCTCTACCAGATCCACCATGAATGGATCGATAATTCAGTTTCTAAACATGCCATGCCAACGTCTTTACATGGTACACTTTTACGTTTTCCTGGCTCTGCCGAGCTAGGCCCTGATTTCTGACTTCGAACCATTTCTGTCTCTGCCTCTGAAAGCTGTAGCATGGAGATGCATCCCTGACCTCTGCTTTACTTCCTGCCAAGCGAAGCGGTGCCTGGCTCAACCCGGCCTGCCTGCCAAAACAGTATTTTGCCTTCAAGTTATCAGTTCAGCCTTCTCGAAAACACATTCCAGTCTAGTGATATAGGTAAACATATTCCCGGCCGCAGAGCAAAGGGCCAAGCCTTCCTGTCTCCTTAATGTAATTCATTGCTCCCGTTACCATGGTAGGCCCATGGCCCCGCGCATTACACTTAGACACATATGCATTCAGTATAGAATAGCCCCTGCCCGAGAGACCTTTTACTTCAGATATAATATCCTCCAAACACAAGATATCAGATATGGGATAGGAACAGGTCGATCTGACATGCCAGACTTCTGTCTCCTCTACTAGTGCTAAAAGTCAAGCCCCCAGCTTTCCCTAGTTCCACGTCAATCACACGTCACACTAATTGCGCGCGCACCCAGGTCAAAGGTTTCTGCTGACTCTGCAGAATCCTCTATGCACCCACCCACTTATGACACTTTCTGTGACGTTTCCAGCACACACCTCCGTGCACACCCTTGTACACGCCTTTTTGTTACGCACATGTGTTTTTATCTTATTCCTTTCACTTGTCACGCCTACTGTATCCATCACAATTGTACAGTTTTACTATATATATTATGTACTGTTAATAAAACGTGGACATCTTTGCCATCATTGCATATCCCCTCCTGAACCCTTGTATTGATGGATCTGATTTCCATGGCTCGAGCCATTTTCATTAAAGCCCGTATGACTCAGATACCACGGACTCTGCCTCTCATTTGATTGAGCTATTCTTTTACCTGTCATTAATTATACGGAAAAATTGCACGGTAATTTTATTTACCACACCCTTTTCTGAATCGTTTTTGGCCACTATAGGTGTGGCAGGGTATACTCAGACATGAGACCCCTGCTCACTGCACCATCAGGATTCAAGCAAGCCGGGCCGACGACGGCTGAAATGCCAGAAACCGGTCCCCGGAAGCTTGTCTCCTTTCTGGTGAAGAATTGGCTTGGTAGTTTAGTCTGCCCTGTTCCCATGATGCACTGGGCCAGGGACAGACTGATTTGCATATAGCCAGGTTCTGAGCTGGGATGGTGCAGTGAGCTAAATAACGGTGATGGATCAAGCCCTGATCTTTGGACTGGGTAAGAGTGGTCTGCTTAATTCAGACACTCTGTTCATCACCACCCCCTTTTCTGAATCGTTTTTGGCCACTATAGGTGTGGCAGGGTATACTCAGACATGAGACCCTTGCTCACTGCACCATCAGGATTCAAGCAAGCCGGGCCGACGACGGCTGAAATGCCAGAATCCGGTCCCCGGAAGCTTGTCTCCTTTCTGGTGAAGAATTGGCTTGGTAGTTTAGTCTGCCCTGTTCCCATGATTCACTGGGGCAGGGACAGACTGATTTGCATATAGCCAGGTTCTGAGCTGGGATGGTGCAGTGAGCTAAATAATGGTGATGGATCAAGCCCTGATCTTTGGACTGGGTAAGAGTGGTCTGCTTAATTCAGACACTCTGTTCATCACCACCCACTTTTCTGAATCGAGTGTGTGTGTGGCATGTCCTGATGGTGAATACAGACAAATTTGCTCTTCACTATTGTAAGGAACCCTGGGCAGAGTACTACGCTCCCTTCGCGGAGTTTGCGAATTTTCGGCAACTTCACGGCGAGCGCGAAGCTGTCGACTACTTCTCAATCTACAGCGTAGCGTAGTAGTTTTTCTTCCTCGCGCGCTCAATAGCATTCTCGCGTGCGCAGTATTGACTTACCGTGGTTCTGCCTTCGCTTTCTCGATTTTCTCTCCCGGTTGCGTTCGCTACGATATTTGGAATCCGACGCACAATCCCATGCCACTTTGAGAACGCGATTACGTCATTCGGACGCGCAAACATGTCATTGGGATGCGCAATCCTCCTTGCAGCGCCATGTTGGTAAGATCGCGTTTCCGGACACGCAGAAACTGCAATCTGGCACAGAATATCTCTCGAGCATGTTAAAATCTTCTCAAAAATGTTCATTTAACCACTCAGATTGTGATTGGGTTGTATTTTTTTGTACTGGGAGTCGTCTTTTTGTTTCTACTTCTTCCTGTTCCTGTCCGCCAGGCTCCTCCCAGTGCTTTGTCCATGTGGTGTTCACTTTCATTTGGAATTGGAGCTGGAAGAATCACTCTTTGTGTATGTCTGCTGCATCATAGCATTTAATTGTATTTATTGAGGAATTTTGGATTTGAACTTTTCTTTTACAAGTAAGTTTGAGAATTGAGAATTGGTGTCCTGTAAATGTTTGTTTGGTTTGGGGTTTTTTTAACTACAGTTTTCTGTGCTTCTCAATCTTTCTTAAAAATTATTATTGAGGGAGGCCTGTACTTTCATGAGTGGCCAAGTTGTATGTGTTTGAAATTTCATCCAGTAGGCCTAGAGGTACCCAAGGGTCCACCCATGTTTCTGTTGTGTCTGTAAATCATGATGGATGGCATTGGATTTAATTGCATACTCTGTTGTAGTGGAATTTAATTTTCTTTTAGTAAAATTAGGTAACCCTAGTAGTTCATGTAGTTAGTGTAGGCCTGCTTGAGTTCATTTACTTTCTGTGGGTGGCTTGGCCAGGTGGTGGTGGCCATTTTGTGTTTGTAGCCACTGTGTTTTTGCCATAGGCCTCCAAGCTTGTGGCCTACTCTGCCAGTAGGTAGGCCCCAGGGTACTACTAGAGTCCTCATCATGGGTGCAGGAAAGTTGTTCAACTGTTATAGGGGTGTTTAAGTTGTAAGTGTGATTCAGAAAAGGGGGTGGTTGTAAGTGTAACATCATGTAGGTCATGGATGGCTTTGGATTACTTAGCAAAATGTGTTTTTGGTGTTGAATTGCAGGTTTTGGGTGTGTGTTGAATATTACGGCTTTTTCTGCGCACTAGGTAACCCTAGAATTCAGCTTGCGTAGTTTTGGTAACTTTGCACAGTGCTACAACGCGACCTTACAGTTTTTGTCTTTTTCGCGCTCTCAATGTGCATGCTCGGGCACGCGATCACGACGTTTTGTACAGTTCGTGCTGCTGAACACGCCGAATTTGCATTCTCGCGAGCAATATCTCTCGAGTTGCCTAAAACCTTCCCGAAAATGTAGATCCTGTTCTTTTTGCTAGAAGAAACACCTCAGGTTGTCATTTGCTTGTACTTTTTGTCTGTTTTCTCTTTCTTTTCATGTTTTTGGGGGTGGCCAGGCCATGTGGGTGCAGCCATTTTGTGTGACCTTCCATCCTGGTTTAGTTTTTTTGCCGCAGGCCTACAATTTTTTCTGCCAGTAGGCCTAAAGTCCCAGAGATAGTCAGCGCGGAAGCTTGATGTAGCGGTTTCCATTTTGTCTGTTGAATTTAACATCATTTAGGGCATGGGTGGCAATGCATTTAATTTTCAAATGTGGTGTTTGGGGTGTAGTTGACTGTTTGGGTGAAAACTCCAAATGCCTTTGTTGTTTGTGTTGTTGTGTAACTTTCAAACCTTGTAGCCATGGGGTTTTTCTTTTTTTAATTAAGCTGTGATGCAGGCATCCTCCTTTTTCTGGCCATATAGGGAGGGATATAGGCTTGCTTGAGTTTATTGTTTTCTGGCCTTTACCCATGTACCTGTGATGAGAGTGCCCATGTGGAGCTGTGGTGGTAGTAGTAGTGTGCTGTTTTGTTTTTGACAAATTGGCCCGTGTCTTGCCATTGTTCCTGTTGGCTTACTCCTGTTCACATCCCCATTGCTATCTGCTGCAGGTCACTGATGCTGCATCCATCCGAAATGATGCACAAATTAAGGATAAACAAGTTCCACTTTCACTACATTTGCATTTGAGTTCTTTGCTATTCTTACTCTTACTGGTTGTACTAATACCTCTAGTAGTAATTAAAATTAAAGCTTAAAAAATCCACATTCGACTGACGTTGTTCTGCCTTCTTTGCTTGTAGGTGCACAAAAGACTGAAGAGGAGCTGTCTGTCATCATTCATCGCCTATTCTACTGCCAGACGGACGTCCTTCTGTACTACGTCACGTGTGGTGTGACTAACCTGACCAGACATCATTCTCAGCAACTTGTGCAACTGAGTGCTGCTGCTGACATCTGAAGAAGATGGGCCCAAAGAAAGCAGGTACCAGGTCCTCCAAGACCAAGAAAGTTGCTGAGAAGAAGAAAGAACAGAAGAAGGAAGTGACACTTAAGTCTGGTTTTGACCCGAAAACCTTTTTTGGGAAAAAAAAGTACGCCTGCAGCAGCAGTGACCGGGGTCCAAGCTGGGCCAGCACCTCCGCATCAGTGAGCCAAATCCACCAACCCAGGCCCAAGCAGATGAGTGGGGAAGAGGTAGCCAGCCTAATGGTGGAAAGCAGTGATACTGAGCCTCACCTGAACTTATTGCTATCTCAAAGTAGTACACATTCCACGCAAGAGGGAACACATCAGAAAAGTGGTGAACAACAACCAGCGCCCGCAATAGTACATGTTCAACCTGAGCCACCGCCCGCAATAGTAGTTGTTCAATAACCACCGCCCGCAATAGTAGATGTTCAACGAAAAGAACAACCACAACCACCGCCTACAATAGTAGTTGTTCCACAACCACCACCCGCAATAGTAGATGTTCAACGAAAACAACAACCACAACCACCACCTGCAATAGTTGTTGTTCAAGAACCACCACCGGCAATAGTAGTTGTTGTTCCTCCCAAAGTCGGGGCAGTTTAGGAAATTGAGCCTGATGCTGAGCAAGAATTAATTAATTCCTGGCTGTCCTCTTCCTGCGACCTGGTCGCTCCCCTTAGGGTGGTCAAGGCTTGTCGCCTCCACAAAGCCAATAAATGATTTTCTAGTGACCTTAAAGCACTCAAACTGGCCCTTCGCCTCAGAGCGCCAGTGGAGGCACAATTATTGCCCCCTCCTGAGGGACCGATACAGGTCCCTTCTCAAAAATTATAAGAGAGCTATTCTCTCAGCCAAACTGGAATACATCTCGGGTAAAATTCTGTCGGCAGCTGACAAATCTAAGGAGATTTTCACCATTGTCCACAATCCCAATACCATCCCTTCCCAATCTCTCTGTCTTTCCCTGAACGACTTCTTTCTCGAGAAGATTACTAATATTAAACGGAACATCCCCCCGCCATCTTCTCTTCTTCCCGCTGCCCCCCTTCCTCCCCTGCTTTCCTCCCTTGACCATTTCCCTCTCATTTCGCAGGAATCCTTCCTTGCCCTTCTTGGGAAGGTCAAGTCAGGCTCCCCTGCTGACTGTGGTCCAGCTCGTATCTTACAACAGTTGTTTTCTGGCTGCCCTGACCCCCCTTTATCCCTTCTCAACGCATCTATTTCCCAAGGTAAAGTTCCCTACCTGTTTAAATCAGCTGCAGTCATTCCCATTCTGAAAAAAACAGGTTCTGACCCCACCCTTCCCGCTAACTTCAGACCCATTTCCTTGCTTCCCTACCTATGCAAGATTCTGGAGACCCACATCACTTCGTGCCTGTCAACCTACATAGAGGAAAATCATCTCTTAGCCTCACACCAAGCTGGCTTTTGCCCAGCCCATTCGACCGAATCTGTGGCTATTTCTGTCCTTGATGAGTTGAAGAGCAAGGCGGATTCCAATTCTCCCCAGGCGCTGGTGCTACTCGATATCTCCACTGCCTTTGACACGGTCGACCATTCTATCCTTCTCAACCGTGTCAGGGCAGCGGGCATCCAGGGCACTGCCCTCTCCTGGCTCTCCTTATTCCTCCAGGGCAGAACGCAGGCCGTCCGTCTTTCCGGTTTCTCTGCTCCCTCCCGGGTCTGTGCCCTGCGGGGTCCCCCAAGGCTCGTCCCTGTTCCCTCTTCTTTTTAATCTTTATATCTATCCCCTTATTATTTCTCTACTCAACATGGAGGTCTCTGTGTATAATTACGCTGATGACCTCCAGCTTGTTTTTGACCTCGCCCCAGCCCCTGATTCTCTTCTCAAATTCCAATCTGTCCTTATTTTTATTTCTGATTGGATGAATCAAAACTCCCTTAAGCTCAACCCGGACAAAACGGAGCTGGTCCTGACTGGTGGCGCCAACAGTCCCTGGACGTCTGCTTTTTGGCCTTCCACCTTCGGCCCCCCTCCAGCTCCCTCAGGGACAGTTAGAACTCTGGGCATTAAAATCAGTCAGGACCTCTCCATGCGTCCCCAGGTTAGCTCTGTTGTTTCATCCTGCTTTCTTTCCCTTAGGATCATTCGCAAGATCTCCCGTTTCTTCTCTACTGATGCCCTTAAAATAATTGCCATGGCCATGATTCTCTCACGGTTGGACTATGGGAATTGCCTTTACGTGGGCATCCCTACCTACGAGCTCCGGCGCCTTCAGACCATTCAGAACCAGGCCGCCCATCTTTTCCATCGGCTTCCCAAGTCCCACCATACCACCCCTCTCCTAAAATCCTTTCACTGGCTTCCCATCCTACAGGGATCTCTCTTCAGGATGGTATGCCTAGTCTTCAAGGCCTGGGACCACACTGCCCCCGCTTTCATCAACTTCTTGATCACTCACTATCATCCTCGCTCTTCCAGTCAGGCTCTCCTCTGTATTCCCCGCTTCCGCAAATCCAGAATCGGTGGCACCAGATTTTCCACTCTTGCCCCCCGCTTCTGGAACAGTCTTCCCCCCACCATTAGGTCCATTTCTGACTATCTGCAATTCCGTAAGGTGCTCAAAAATCATCTGTACGCCCAAGCCGTTACTAACCTCTAATTTCCTGTCCGCCTCCACCATCAGACACTATCATCCCTCCAGCGCCAGGAAACCGCTTGGTCACAGAGCGCTCTACAAACATTTTCAGCTTCAGCTTCAGCTTCAAGAAGAGGCAGCACCTCATGCAAGAGATCTATTGTTTTCCAAATCCCCACCAAGGAAAAGGAGGGTTAGTCCATCGAGTTCTTCGCCAAGCATCCCTTCTGATGATCTTGATCTCAATTGGGAGCCACAACAATCTGAGCATGAGAGGGAGAGACATCCCAAGAAGACCAGGCTAGGGAAAAGGAAGGTTCCAGGAAGCCTACCACTTATGGAGTGCGATGTTGAGCAGCCGGATAAAGATGGTGATGATGAGTCAGACCCAGTCATCACAATCATTACTCCTGGCCCTGAGGACATGGAGACCAACATTTTAAACCTATCAAGAATGGCTGCGACTAGGGATATAGTACGCATACCACCAACACAGGCCACACCAAACTACCTCCAGCTTCCATTTTTACATTTGCACACAGCCGGCAGCGTCCTACATCCAGCACAAGTTCCAACTCAGCAGAAGTCGGTAGTAGTACTACTGCGCAGTCACATAGTGAAATTCACCACACAACCTCCAGTTCATCCGGCATTGGAAGTGGCACCTCTAGCAGGAGACAAAGTTAAGCTCCCCAGTGTGGGACTTCTTTACAGTTAGCGCAAATGAGGAGAACATTGCTATATGCTCCATTTGTCATTCCTCTGTTAGTCGTGGTAAGCTTGGTACAAACTATGGTACCGGAGGCCAAATGACCCATATGAAAAAGCACCACGCAATCAAGTGGGAGGACCACCTACGTATCATAAAAGCAGGAACCATTAATGTTGGTGGTGAAGCAGTAGAAGGTCCACGGGTCGAACAGGAAGAAGAGGGAGACATTATATCTGGTAGTGGTACACTAAGTACCCCTGTCCCACTCCCCAGCACTGCAGTGGTAGATCCCACATCCTCCGCATCAGCAACATCTCTGTGGCACCAGAGTAAGAGTAGTAACCCGGAGACACCAAGGAGTACGGGTGGGAAGTCTGCGACGCGAATGACAGCATCGGGCATAACGGAAAGAAATACCAAGCAGAGTACCATTGTTAGCATGTTTAGGCAGGAGGGAAAGTACGAGCGCAACCACCCAATAGCACGTTTGTACAATTCTAAGCTTGCTAAAATGTTAGCTCTGGACCTTCTCCCTTTTTCTTTTGTTGAAGGGGTGGGTTTTCTGGATTTTGTGACAACCCTCTGCCCAAAATGGAATGTTCCCAGCCGCTACTATTTTGCCAGAGTTGCTGTTCCAGCACTACACCACGACGGGTTGGAATTGCTTGGAAAAGCCTTGCAGCAGAGTGCTGTGCATAGTATCCACCTGACAACAGACATGTGGACCAGTTGCCAAGCCACTGATTACATGTGCATCACTGCACACTGGATCTCTTTTTCAGGTGTTAGAGACAAGATATCTACAGGCATTGACACTACTCGCAGACATGCTACTGTAGCCATGTTTGCTATGGAGAAATCGCATACTGCTACAAACATTTTGGATGAGTTCAACACCAAGGTCTTTGAATGGCTGCAACCAAGAGGCCTCAATATTGGTTTTGTTGCCACGACAATGGCAGTAATGTAGGCCATGGAAGATGGTCGCTATTTCAGGGTCCCGTGTTTGGCACACTGCATTAACATTGTGGTTCAAGACTTTCTGAAAAATGAAAGCAAAGTCAGCAACTTACTGACCATTTGCAGAAGAATCTGCACGCATTTCAATCATTCTTTTAAAGCCCAGAAGCAGCTACGGGTCATTCAACGTGAGTATAAAATGCCAGTCAAAGCACTCATCCAGGAGGTACCAACACGTTGGAACTCTACTTATTACATGCTTGATCGGCTGTTTGAGCAGTACATACCACTTAATGCTTATGTCATGACAATGTCAAGAAGATCAGGGGATACAACTGTTATTAAAGCCATGAAAGTTGAGATGTCGCAATGGGACCCCATTAAATGCCTGACAGAGATGCTACTTCCTTTTGAGGTCTTCACACATGCAGTCAGCAGGGAGGACTGTACTATGAGCCAAGCTATCCCATTGTTGTACATGCTAGAGCAAGAGCTGAAGGAGGTGTCTGAAACATACGAAGATGTTGAAGGAAAACTTGAAGCATATAATTTGGCGAAGTCCTTAGCTGGCCGCTTATCTGAGAATACAAGGATTCAAAATAAGATTGTGTCACATCAACATTACATTACTGCCACAATTTTGGATCCACGGTACAAATTATTTGTGAACAGTAATGCAGTAATTCCTTTTTTAGAAGGGGATGTTTCCAAGTACAAAACTGTAATAGCTGAGGAAGCCACTGATTTAGAAAACGAACGGCTCTCAATTAGAGGCCTGCCAGTGCCAGCCCTGGACAGTGCAAGTACTACTGAGCATCCTACAGAGTCAAGTTCTTCTTCACAGCATGCGAGCAGTGCGTTTGCTTCCCAGCAGTCACCAACACAAACAATAACAACAACCGCACCAACAGGATCTGATTCATCAGACACAAGCAAAAAAAAAGCTGCTTGGTTTCTACAGAAAGGGATGGGTAAGTCTGTTGCTGTCGCAAAGCAAAAAGAGGACAAGCAAACCCGAGCACCAATGAACATTGAGCGGATGGTCCAGGCCTATCTGGATAACATAACATAGGTGTTCATGGAGCAAAGCCCATTGGTGTATTGGTAAAGGACAAGAAGCCAATGGCCAGTGCTCAGCAGGCTGGCGATAAAGTAACTAGCTTGCCCTGTTGCAAGGGTCTCTTCTGAGCGTGTTTTCAGTGCTGCTGGTGCCATTGTGACTGTGAAAAGAACCAGTCTCTCGCCCAAAAGCGTGGAGAGGTTAACCATGATAAAAATGAATCAGCACTTGATACCACCAGACTACAAAGTACGTGAATCTGAGCTGGAAGAGGAGAGCGAGTCGGAAGAAATAAGTAGTGGGTTACAGGACCTACTTCTGTCAGAAGAACCACCAGGGTTTGAGGACGAGCTCCTCTTCCCTGACAACTAGGCTTTGAAATTGTTACATTCTCCCTTCCTTTATTTCTCCCTTCCTTATTTGTGTGTATCTGTCTTTCTGACTCAAACTTCAAAACCAACACCATCTTCCTTTCTCTTTTAATTGCCTATTGGAGTTGCACATCTGAGCTTTTACTGTGCACTCCACTCATCAGAGTCCTGCTCCATCTTCCTGACTCACCCTACATACATTTCCATCTTGCCATACTTTGGATGGAGATGGACAATAGTGCAATAATGTAGTCTCTAACAGTCCCTCCATAACAAGTGAAACGTACTTGACTAAAGCCATCTTCTGTTTTGTTTCCAATCTGAAATGCATCACTGTCTTAAGGCTACACCTCTGTCTGCAGGCATACACAACTCTTCAATGTCAGAAGTTGAGCAGGGCTCCAAAATTAAAGTAAACTCGTCATCACTTTCAGAAGACTCTGCTGCATCTGTGATCTGAAAGCCACAAAGAAGAGAAAGACAGGTATATGAAATGAATGATGCCATACATTGCATTGGCTGCTTGCTACTTCATGCAAATGTGCATGAAGTAGAAATATACTAGTAGTTTAATATAATAACAAAGTACTTGTGTCTCAAGCGATGGTCAATGTTTCCATGTTGTTTATTAATATGTATCCAATTGTACTCCTACTACTGCAGGTGCAGTCTCGACTCAATCGTAGTCACTCACTACAGACTGAGTTGCTGTTGGTGGTCTGTTGGAGAACATGTACACGTACCACACCGGATGATGATGATGATGACCGCCATACCATCTTTGCACGCTGTCAGTCAGTTTGATCAGAGATGATTGATGGAATATGTTCAGGAAGTGGAATACAAGGTAAAAACACAACCAATCAACAAGAACCACAGCAGACCTAGGCTACATGTGTGGGCAGTGGTGGAATAGAATAGTGGTATGATTGACTGACATTGGCGCATTAATTAAATTAATCACTTGTTTTGGAAAATGCTAGGTTGATGTATATGCCTTTTGTCTGAAACTGTGAAAAATGTAGGTAAATAGAGTTTGGGCCGCAGACTCACGGCCCGGTGTTGTGGTGTGGCCCTGTAACTGTTCTGTGCTGGTTCCTATCTTGTTGTTCTTTTCGATGACTGTTGTGCAACTAGAAGAGTAGAGCTGTATCCAAGCAGCCTCAGTCTGAAAATCTTCTCGCTCACGAGTCTTGTCTTTTTTGCACTACACCGTAATTGATTTTTATGTTTTCATTCTGTTAACTTATTTAGTAATACCCCATTTCTTCTTTCATAAACACTTACAGGCCGGCCTTTCACCCAGCGCTATTATACGTAGAGCAACAACTCACACTTACCTTACCAATCCTTCTCATCATCATCCAGCCAGAGGCGCCCAAGAATGATATAATCAGTCACAGTGTCCATGGAAGGGAGGAAAAAAATTAGTGACGAGATACAACTACACATTTGGCCCTGGATAATACATTAACTTTAGTATCATTTTCATATTTTACTTTGATTCCTTTTTCCTCTTCATTTATTTTACGCTTGTGTTTGGTAATTGATTGTTCACTTAAACTATCTATTAATTTTCTTTGCTAGCTTTCAGCGCGCTACATCAGGTATTACGGTTTCTCAGAGGGCATACAACCTAGGGAAAAGTCATATTCATATCATATATAACAAATACTTCCTTTGAATTGTGTAGTAGTAGTTAAGTAATTACCACTTATTAATAACCATCAAGTTAATAATAAACCTTCATCATGCATCCATTTCATTGTTCTTACTTGACTTTACATTTATTGGGTAGTTGTGGATCAGCAATCATCGTCTTCATTGTTTTGCTTTTGTTGTCTCCATGCGTACTGTTTTTCTTTGTCAAACCTTTCCCCAAACCCCCGTTCCCATCCATTCATCAAACCCTAAGCCTCTTCCCCCGCGCTGTGTGGTTTTATATTGAGGTGTGATGTTACTACATTAAATCTACACCAACAATTGATCACACTCTTGCTGGGGCAGATGTGGTGAAAAGCAACACTAATGAAATCCAATGTCAACGAGGCAGGGCGAGGATCTTCTTCTGCTTGCCCACCCAAGCTCACTTTATGTACTAGTGTACAAGGCAAATAATTTCCCAAAGTGACCCAACGAATAAATGTAAATCATTTCTGGCATTGTTTGAATTTAATTTTAGAGCATTTAATTTTACGATTTGTATTGTGCTTTAATGACTCCAACGCAACTACAGTTATCTTCTTCTACATGGCACAGTCCCCAACACCATTGATTTCTTTGAGTTCGTTTAGCAGTTGCAATATTGTTTGTATTTTTTTGTCCGTATTATGTACTGTAATTTTCTACTTCTCTCACATTCACTCTCAGGCAAATGACTGTCTCTTTGTTTTTGTTTGCCAATGCTAGTGCCAGTGTCTAGTCTACTACTACTATCACATGACTCAACCACGGCATATTCTCCGCTGTCTTGGGAAACCATGCAGCCCTAGCGGTGCCAAACGTAATCATCATCAATCACAGGTAGAAGAGAAGTTTGCTGGGAGGTATAATGGAGGAGAGGCTGGTAGTACTAATAGGACAAATATAACTGAGTTAGGGGTACAGCATCTATCTGTTTGCATGTTACACATGTGGTCAATTAATAAAGTATTTCAATCAAACACTGGCCGCTGCCCTGCATCTAGAGTAAACCTTGTGACGTACAACAGTAAACCCACCACAAAACAACATCATATGTGTAAGTTGAAAATAAATAACATTTATTCATGTACAAAAATATCCTCCTAGTCCTCCTATCCCACCCCTATCCCCAACCTAACCCCAACCAATGTAAAAGTCCAAAGAATGTCCCACAAAAATAACCCCAACACCCAATTCCCACCCACCAACAAAAGTATTAAAAAAGGGACAAATCAACAGGGTCCATTACAATTGGCGGGCTTTGAGGTGTTTGTCCACTATAATCTTGACGCGCTCCTCTAATTGGTCCTCCAGCTTGGCCACCCGGAGGAGAAGTTGTTGCCGAAATGCACGGCACCTACATTTGCATTTGCATCCATGCTGTGTGGGGGTGGCATATATTAATTGCCGGCGGTGAGGGGCTGCCTGGCCGCGGCACCGTACTCCTGCAGGTGGGGCCTTGCTGGGGCCAGACGCATTGGAAGAGGCAGCAGCTGCTGCCGCCGCCTCGTCCTCCTCCTCCTCCTCAGCCACCAGCTTGCGGTACTACTCCACAATGGCCTGCAGTTTCCTTTGCCGGGCCCTGGCTGCCAACTCCTTCCGTGATGGTTTTGAGGAAGGAGTATGAGTATCAATAAAAAAAGAAACAGAATTGTAACTGAAACTCTTCAAAATTAATTCAACAGTACATTGTGGCATAGTAGCACTACCAAGCGCAGTACATACAATTGGTCTAAACTTTTAGTATGTATCTAATCTGTCCTCCTACTTCCCCTGCCTGTAGCATTTGTTGAAGTTTTTTCCGGCATTATACTTGCCCTAGTACTGGGTGGCCTTGAGTACACATAAGAACAAAAGTCTTTCTTGTATCTCCTTTTATTTTTTCAAAGTAAGACTCTGCTTCCAGTGACAGTCTTTACCTATGATTAATACAATATATTTAGGGGGCATCCACCCATTAAAAGTAAATGTCTATCATTCTTTATTATCGGCTTAGCTGGTTTCACTTTCACCAGCAACCACCCATGCGTCCCCTCCTTCCTTGCCTTGGGTTTCATTGACACAAACTCAGCTCATGATTCTTGCTATCCACTATATCCATGCACCCATATTGTTTTGCCCAACCAGGCCTGCATTTTCTTTAACCTTCCAGTTCTACCCATCCTTCAACAACCCATGCATCGGATTCATATCAGCCACGTGAATGAACCTCCCAAAGTATCCTTCTATGGTAGTTAGTCTTATTATGACATCTCATTAGTCCTTCCTCCTTCCACCATAGTTCACTTCTTTCCCTTTGTGTTCAACACATCCCTCAAGGTCATCTGATCTGACTTTTAGTCTTCTCCATAACTTTCACAGCTGAGTTGGAGTCCCATGGAAGAGGCCTTGTTTACTCAACTCACATTGGTAATGCTACAAAGGGTGTCTTCTTCAACCATTGTATATTGTCCAGTACAACTTCAAATTCATACTTTCCTAATAAGTCTCATAGCACAGTGAGGAAAAAATTCCCCCTTTCCACTTAGTAATGCAAATAAGTAATGAATATAACTTACCACCGCCCACCGCTGAAGTTTCCTCCCCCACTGATGCTCCTGCAGGTGCCGCAGCCTCTGTACCCTCCTGGATGGCAATCGCATCTCCGCTGGCCCCGTCGGCACTGGTGGTTGGTAGTGATTGTGCACCTATAAAAGCAAGTACACCTTTTTAGATGCCTAAACACCTCCCCCTATTTTACTAGTTGTACTTTTTTCACCAGGAAGGAAGATTGAAAAAACAGTTACGTACAACATGAATCGTTGTGTAACTAGTCCAAATTGCATCCTAATGTACAGCAGTCACATTAGACAGAGTTTAGTTTTAATTTATTAGATGGTCCCTAGGGTCATCTAATCTCTACTCCTACTCTAGTCTTTGGAAAGTTAGCCTGAGCCATATAACCATTTTAGATCCGGGTCTACTGCTTTGCCCATGTTACCTCGCAGCTTGTTGCACAGTAAGAAAGACACCTTTGAGGCCACATGAGTGTTGCATACAACTAAAGAGGTTGACAAACCAGTATTGTTAGTCCCTTTTGCTTATTGATAATGTTGCACTTTTTGCCATAACTGCTAACTGCCATAGTTGTATTCACTGTCTAACGTGCAACATTTTTCTCATAGGCAGATGAGAAGAGAAGATTGCCTTCTACGAAACAAGAGATTTGCAGAGCTTTCGAAAGATGTATGTGTAACCAGTATACGTTCAACGGTTCCGTGTTTAAATATCGATTACAAAAATATAGATGTAAAAATATTGATTACAAAAATATCGACTTCCTATACTTAAACAGGTAAGTACAATAATATTGACTCAAAAATATAGATGTAAAAAAATATAGATGTAAAAAATATCGACTTTAAAAATATTATAACTTAAATTAAATAATTAAATATTATTAATATTATTAACAAAATAAATTACATTACGTTTATATTTTAACTATTTATAACAAATAAAATTATTTAATCATTATAAACTTAATAAATGTGTACATATATATATATTTTCTTGAATACATTTTATTATGATCTTTATTTAATTTATAAACTTTAATAATTATATAAAAATAAAATAAGAACATATATAAAACATTTTGAATAAAATAACATTTTCTATATTTAATTAACACATAAAAGTATTTAAAAATAATAATACATACATTTAATAACAAAATTAAAACATTAGTAGTTAAAACATTTGATAGCGAAGGGGTAAAAATTACTATTTCCACTCCAAAGGGTGCAACAGTAGGGAAAGCGCTTGATAGCGTAGGGGTAAAAATTACTATTCCCACTCCAGAGGGTGCAACAGTAGAGAAAGTGTTGGATAGCGTAGGGGTAAAAATTAATATTCCCACTCCATAGGGTGAAAAAGTAGGGAAAGCGTTGGATAACGTAGGGGTAAAAATTACTATCCCACTCCAAAGGGTGCAACAGTAGGAAAAGCGTTGGATAGCGTAGGGGTAAAAATTACTATTCCGACTCCAGTGAGTGCAACAGTAGGGAAAGCGCTGGATAGCGTAGGGGTAAAAATTACTATTCCCACTCCAGAGGGTGCAACAGTAGGGAAAACATTGGATAGCGTAGGAGTAAAAATGACTATTCCCACTCCAGAGGGTGCAAGAGTAGGGAAAACATTGGATAGCGTAGTGGTAAAAATTACTATTCCCACTCCAAAGGGTGCAACAATAGGGAAAGCGTTGGATAGCGTTGGGGTAAAAATGACAATTCCCACTCCAGTGAATGCAACAGTAGGGAAAGCGTTGGATAGCGTAGGGGTAAAAATTACTATTCCCACTCCAGTGAGTGCAACAGTAGGGAAAGCGTTGGATAGCGTAGGGGTAAAAATTACTATTCCCACTCCAGAGAGTGCAACAGTAGGGAAAGCCTTGGACAGCATAGGGGTAAAAATTACTATTCCCACTCCAAAGGGTGCAACAGTAGGGAAAACGTTGGATAGCGTAGGGGTAAAAATTAGTATTCCCACTCCAGTGAGTGCAACAGTAGGGAAAGCGTTGGATAGCGTAGGGGTAAAAATTACTATTCCCACTCCAGTGAGTGCAACAGTAGGGAAAGCGTTGGACAGCGTAGGGGTAAAAATTACTATTCCCACTCCAAAGGGTGCAAAAGTAGGGAACGCGTTGGATAGCATAGGGGTTAAAAATTACTATTCCCACTCCAGTGAGTGCAACAGTAGGGAAAGCGTTCGATAGCGTAGGGGTAAAAATTACCATTTCCACTCCAGTGAGTGCAACAGTACGGAAAGCGTTGGATAGCGTAGGGGTAAAAATTACTATTCCCACTTCAGAGAGTGCAACGGTAGGGAAAGCGTTGGATAGCGTAGGGGTAAACATTACTATTCCCACTCCAGAGGGTGCAACAGTAGGGAAAACGTTGGATAGCTTAGGAGTAAAAATTACTATTCCCACTCGAGAGGGTGCAACAGTAGGAAAAGCATTGGATAGCGTAGGGGTAAAAAATTACTATTCCGACTCCAAAGGGTGCAACAGTAGGGAAAGCGTTGGATAGCGTAGGGGTAAAAATTACTATTCCCACTCCAGTGAGTGCAACAGTAGGGAAAGCGTTGGATAGCGTAGGGGTGAAAATTACTATTCCCACTCCACAGGGAACAACAGTAGGGAAAGCGCTGGAACCAAAACACTAAAAAAACAAACTATCAAATTTTTAAATACATTTAATTTCCAATATAAACATAATTAATATATACATTTAAATATATTATTATTAACAAAGATAATAAAAAAATATATATTTACACATTATTTAACACTATATTATCCACCACACACCTAAATTTAATTACACAATTACATTTAATATTTACTAATTAAGTATTTTTTAAATTAATTAATAATTATTTAATTGACAGATTTCACACCATATACACTTATAAACACCACAACACAAACCTAAAATTAATTACACACTTACAATTAAAAATACTAATTAATTAATGGTAATTATTTATAAAGTATTTAATAATTAATTAATAACAATTTAATTACTTCACACCATTTACATATATGGGAAAGCGTTGGATAGCGTAGGGGTAAAAATTACTATTCCCACTCCAGAGAGTGCAACAGTAGGGAAAGCGTTGAATAGCATAGGGGTAAAAATTAGTATTCCCACTCCAGTGAGTGCAACAGTAGGGAAAGCGTTGGATAGCGTAGGGGTAAAAATTACTATTCCCACTCCAGTGAGTGCAACAGTAGGGAAAGCATTGGATAGCGTAGGGGTAAAAATTACTATTCCCACTCCAGTGAGTGCAACAGTAGGGAAAGCGTTGGACAGCGTAGGGGTAAAAATTACTATTCCCACTCCAAAGGGTGCAACAGTAGGGAACGCGTTGGATAGCATAGGGGTTAAAAATTACTATTCCCACTCCAGTGAGTGCAACAGTAGGGAAAGCGTTGGATAGCGTAGGGGTAAAAATTACCATTTCCACTCCAGTGAGTGCAACAGTACGGAAAGCGTTGGATAGCGTAGGGGTAAAAATTACTATTCCCACTTCGGAGAGTGCAACGGTAGGGAAAACGTTGGATAGCGTAGGGGTAAACATTACTATTCCCACTCCAGAGGGTGCAACAGTAGGGAAAACGTTGGATAGCGTAGGAGTAAAAATTACTATTCCCACTCGAGAGGGTGCAACAGTAGGAAAAGCATTGGATAGCGTAGGGGTAAAAATTACTATTCCCACTCCAAAGGGTGCAACAGTAGGGAAAGCGTTGGATAGCCTAGGGGTAAAAATTACTATTCCCACTCCAGTGAGTGCAACAGTAGGGAAAGTGTTGGATAGCGTAGGGGTGAAAATTACTATTCCCACTCCACAGGGAACAACAGTAGGGAAAGCGCTGGAACCCAAAACACTAAAAAAACAAACTATCAAATTTTTAAATACATTTTATTTCCAATATAAACATAATTAATATATACATTTAAATATATTATTATTAACAAAGATAATAAAATATATATTTACACATTATTTAACACTATAATATCCACCACACACCTAAACTTAATTACACAATTACATTTAATATTTACTAATTAAGTATTTTTTAAATTAATAATTATTTAATTGACAGATTTCACACCATATACACTTATAAACACCACAACACAAACCTAAAATTAATTACACACTTACAATTAATAATACTAATTAATTAATGGTAATTAATTTATAAAGTATTTAATAATTAATTAATAACAATTTAATTACTTCACACCATTACACATATAAACTCCACTACACACACCTAAAATTAATTAAACAATTAACACAATTAATTAACATAATTAATAATTAACATAATTAATTAATAATTGACTAATTGAAATTAATTAACAAATAATTAGTAAATTAACACATTAATTAATCAATTAATTTTATATATTGAAATTACTTCCCACCCTATTCCCCTATAAACCCACAACCCGCTACGGAACTAATAACATAAAATTCAACATAATATACATTAATAACTATTAAAATTCTACAAAATATATTAAAATGACAAAAAATTCTCTTTTAAAACACTAAAATACATAACATTATTAAAAAATCGATATTTTTGTAAACTATATTTTTGAAAACGATATTTATTACTACTATATTATTGTTATCGATATTACTTACCTGTCAGTCGATATTCTGGTCAAACTATATTTTTGTTATCGATATTTCTGCAGGGATATTTATGTCAGACGATATTTCTCCGTTGATATTCCTGCTCTGCACCACGTTCAACGGTGAGGGGTCTCCCACAATTCACACATTTCTCTATTGTGCACTAGATGTACAAAATGTATAGTATTTAATCTTCTTCATTTTGCATGGTGGAGCAGGATGTTTTTCATGGAAATACTTCCAAGTTACAACAATACAAAGCTTGTTATTAAAAAAATAAAGTTTTTGAACTTGCACATAGACTGTGGTATATTTTGAGTGTCTGGGGTGTTGTGGACTGAAACGAGTGAGTGAGCAAAAGGGTCTTCTTCTGTTCTGGCCTGGGTTGTGTAATAAAATCATTGGGTATATATATATCTAACTATCTTTGTGTGGGGGTCAGGAGTGGGACAAATGACTATGACCGAGACACTTAGGTAGGTAGACGGTCATTGGATTGTGGGTTCTTCTGACTGAGTTCTGTGACTATGGTGTAAGGTGTAAGGTCCAACCTCCCTATCACCAACATCAACATCCTATTTTCTTGTGCATAGTTCTGTATGTGTATGTGCAGAGAATAAAAACCACAACAGTAGTAGTAGTATACTAACTGAACAAAAATTAGTAGGCAAACATCTGGTTGTGCATTTTGTTGGTGGGAATTGACAAAGACTGGAGATTACAGAGGACAACGCAAAAGACAGGAGTTGACCCAGTGGCTACAGCTATTCTATCACAGCTTTATTCAAAAGAATACCTTAACTAAAGAGTGGCCAACAGGGCAAGCTTAGCTATACACAGTCTAATAGTAGTAGCACAGAGAGTCTTAGGGCAGAGGCAGTTTGAAGGAACTGAAAGTCAGGGATGGCATTGGATACCCAAAATTTGGAAAACAAATTTAAGACCAAAGAAGGTTTTGCTAACATTGAATTAGGAAGGAGGCTTAATAGGTTGGAAAAAATAAGGTGCGCTAAAAAGTTAGGGAAATATAATTGTTAATAATATAAGCACTGTAGGACTTACTGGCCAGCAGCAGGATCCTCGGTAGAGGAACGCTCCTCTTGTGGTTGTCCCGCCAACTCGGACCCCGTCTTCTTGCCCTTGGGTGGTGCTGATCATGTGAGAAATAATAAAGAAAGAGAAACATTAAGTGCTGTGAAACAAAGACCTCATTCAAACATCCTCTCAAACATTTTAGGAACAACAATTCCAATAAAATTGTCTTCGAAGTAAAAATGACTACTGGCTTGCAGGATCCACAGACCGTCTACTTATAGAACACTAATCAAATGTTCCATAAACATTCTGATTGCAGAATATACTAACGAAGCCAGTACCACCTGACCTACACCACCTATTCAAGAATCCAGACGGGCCAATTGTTCAGTAAGTCGGCATTTCAACTTTATTTTTGCCCGCAAACATGCATAAATGATGGGATGGATGACAAATGCATACATTTGTGCATACACGGAATTGTTGGTTGCTTGCGTCATATGAACTGCTACTGACTCACCTGACCATGCTATTGCTGCTAAGCCTACCACTCAGTAAACAAACTTCAAACCAGTTCTATGGAGGGGTCGGGTAAATACGAACTAAGCATAAGCATTCAGTGACAGAGGAGGCGTCATGCAGACCGTTAACAAAATATGAACTAATACTATCCATCCACCACTATTTCACTAAAGGACAATGTAAGGACTAGACTCTAGCAATAGCGTTAACTAACTTCAGTTCTCTGAAAACTCTAACATCAATAATCAGCAGCCCAAGCTAGCGCTAAGTTACAAACCAGTAAGAGAAGTGGCGAGCAGCACCTGTGTCATACAATAACAGAAGATTTTGAGACGGAATTGATCTGCAATGTAACTAAGCGCACCAGTAACCGTGTTACTTATTCGTCCAAGAATTATACACATTACTTATACTAATATAATATATATTAAAATATTAATATTACTAGCTACTCACCAAGCCCACAACTTCGACACCTAGCAGCTCCAACAGGTCCTGCTCCCTGTCCAGAATGTCTGCCCACCGGTGGGCCAGCTGCTGGTGGGTGCGCCGGATATCCGAGCGACGGTAGACTGCCCAGCGCACCTTCGCCCACCAGCGCTGACGCTCCTCTGGGAGGTAACCGGAGCCTGGCCTGCCGCCTGCTGCCAAGGTCAAGGGGCGGTGGCGCTGGATGAAAAAAACCAGGGCGGCCACCTCCGCCTCCCCGAAAGGATTCCGGGCCTGCACCCCTACGGGTCACATTCTGCCGCAAGGCAGCCGGCTCTTGGGCGCAGGCGCCTTCCCCTTCGAGCCGGTTCTGCTGCTCCCCTTTGCCATGGTTCTGGGGTGGAGGTGGAAAAGAAAAGTTAGAACAAAAGGGAAAAAAGTTAGGGGGACGAAGTAGGAGCTTAAATAAAGAAGTAAAATAAAACAGTAGAAAGTTTAAAAAAAGGTGGAAAAGTAGAAATAAATGCAAAATATAAACTTAGGGACAGAGAGAGATAGATGATAAGTAAAAAAAGTAAGAAAAACTGT
Source organism: Lissotriton vulgaris (assembly GCF_964263255.1). Classification (NCBI taxonomy): domain Eukaryota; kingdom Metazoa; phylum Chordata; class Amphibia; order Caudata; family Salamandridae; genus Lissotriton; species Lissotriton vulgaris. The sequence goes on from NC_141695.1 coordinate 173,275,185, forward strand.
GAAAATAGGTAAAAATTGCACAGATATAAGGTGGATAGAAAACTAGGCCCAGAACCATAGCATAGAGTGTGAAAAACAAGATGGCCGTGCCCATCGCGACCACGTGGGTAGGTTCGCGCGCGATTTCACGTGAACACGCACTTTGTCAGCGTGAACAAGTAGTTGTGTTCCCAAACAAGACGTGCACCGCGCAAACACGTTATACGCGACCCGAAAGAGGAAATAGGGGACGCGTGCGGGCAGGACAATTGAAAAAACAAGATGGCCGCGCCGATAGCCCACCACATGGGTAAGGTCGCACGCTACAATCCCCCGAACATGCAGACAGCGCCCCGAACACGCACAATGTGCTCCCGAGCAAAAAAACTGGCTCGCGAACGGGACCAGCAAGCTACTACGCATACTCGTGAAGCTATGCGAAGCTCGCGTAGTGCGAGAACGTCTTCGCGTAGCTTCGCGTAGCGCGACTACGTGTACTACGCCCAGGGTTAATTGTAAGGTCACTCCTTTCCCCTTAGGATGGATCGGGGCGTTTCGTTTATAACATCTTATAAACCCAACCGACCTGGGGAAGGAGGTAAGGAAATGAAGTTTAGTATGCCTGAACTCAGAATCTAAAGACAGAGCTTTTAGCAAAGATGCCTTTTTCCTTCTAAGTTCATAAAGGCCACTTTTAGAAAGTGGGTATTATTTTGCTAGGTCGTCCTGTGTGCCTCTATTGGAATGTGGATTGCCCATCTGGGTTTTGGATGACATAAGGCTGGGGAGCGGGTGTGTCTCCAGATAGTCTAGGTAGGTCAGGAAGGGGCTAAATAGACCTGGGCTGCGATGGGGGATGAGGAGAGAGATTTCCTTGCACCTAACAGGGCCTGGTCTGCCTCTGACAATGGCGTCTCCACCTCCTGCCAGGAAATCACACCAGAGTAGGCCGGACTGGTTCTGGCCGGACACCAACACCCTCTGCCTGAAATTCAAAGGATTTTTGTGTACAAATACTGGGGCCAGAACCCTGAACTTTAGAACTCATCTGGAACAAGAAGACTGCCAAGAAGATGAGCCGGAAAAGCTGCGAAAAGGACCAACTGCTTTGCTGGGTTTTTTGCTGGGCTGACCTGCAGTGGCTGCTTCTGTCGTGGGCAGTGAAAGGCCTCGACAGCACTTCTGCAACCTAATTTGTGAGTCTCTCCAAGGGCTTAAGGTAGAGCTTGCCCCCTGTTCACAAAGTCTCAGGAACCCCAAAGACTTCAAGATGTTCTACCCGCAGCACTGGGAACTGTGTGTTTTGTCCTGCAAACAGAGGAAAAGCAACCCGACGACGTCTACGACGCCACTGCCGACTCCATGTCCTGGAGGTATCGCAGAGGGCACTGCCTCAATGCCGCACCACAACCTTGGTTTCATCAACGATGCCTGTCGATGCCGTCACTGAGCCGCGGCTTGCACCGCGACCTGTGGGGACCGCACTCCGAACTGCCTCGCTTCAGGCATCGCTTTGGCACCGCAGAGAGCACCGCTGTATCGCAACCCTGGTCTCACCAACGACACCTGTTGATGCCTCCACCAGACCGCTGCTAGCACTGCGACCTGTGGGCACCACACTCTGCAAAGTCTGGCTTCACGAGGACGCCTTGGCCTCCCTGACCCCACCGCTCCATGCCGAAGTCTACGCCGCTGCTTGCACCATGGTTCGAGGGCACCGCTTGTAAGTACGCACCACCCTCATATCGCCCACAGCCTTGGCCTACCAACACTGGTGCCATCCACTCTCATTTATCAGCCAAGGACAGCGCTTCAGTGACGACAACGCTGCTGCTTGCACCGTGACCTGCTAGCACCATGACGAGAACCGCCTTCATCTCGCACCGCGACCCTATTCTCACCGACGACACCATCTGATGTGGCCACCGAGCCACTGCTTGCACCGCGACCTCAGGGCACCACACGTCGCATGGCCCATGGCTCACATGGCACTGGCGCCGGCGCTCCTGATTCCATCAGAGTCGATTCCAACCTGCAAACGCGAGTGACTTCAAGGGCCTCAACACCCTCCATTCTCACAGGTACTGTTTGCGGGTCTTCCCGACACCTTAGCTGGCCCAAGACCAGCCAGAACTGTTGGAATTGTTGTTCATGACACCGTGATAGCCCCGGATGGAGCTGTCGACATCAAGGAACTGTGTTTGAAACTTATTTTGATAACTGCAGATTTTTATGTATAGTATAGTGGATTTTTATCGTTTTTGGTCTTGTCTTAAAGTATATAAATATATTGGCTATTTTTCTAAACTGGTGTGGTGTCAATTTCTAGTGCATACATGATATTACTGTTGGTTATGTGCAAACGCTTTACACACTGCCTCTAGGATAAGCCTAGCTGCTCGTGCGAAGCTACCAAGGGGGTGAACGGGTTATTGTAGGAGTGTAACTCCCTTATCCTGACTAGAGTGGTGGTTTCTGCCTCCCTTTGGCACTAGTCTCAGCTACCCAGAAATCCCATTTCTAATAGCTCTCGCCCTAAAGCTTGAGCTGTGACCCGCCCACGGGGTCACGCGGTGTCGAGAGAGAGAGAGAATGGGGAGCGAATTAACAGTGTTTCAAATCTGTCAACTCTTAATTTCTCCGTAGCTTAGAATACACTTGTCGGCATTCTAGTGGACACAGCGCAGCTCCATTGTAATTTGAGCTTTAAAAGGAAGATGAGTCTCTATGATGTATTGCCCTTTCTTCCTTCATTTACAGTGTTATGAACGCAGCAGCTCAGTCAGCGAAATACGCAACTTTCTGACATGTAGTCTGAGGGCTTCTGCTTTTCAACTTTTCATTTTAGACCCTTCTACTTGTTTTTAAGCACAGCAATGTCTCTTTAAAAGGCAACTGCACGGAACAGCAGACTTCATTTACAGCACCCATCTCAAAATCTGCTTAATTGCTTAATGTATTTACCAATCAAACCAGCAAACGCAGAGCACAACACACACCTCCTCACCGCCCCTGCCCTCCACCGTGTTCTCATCTATCTGAACTCCGATTCTCTAACGCTGCTGTAGTTACCGTCGTGGCTTGTAGCTCCTGAGACTGAGAGCACGACAACAGGCACTCAGCTGAGTTGTAATTTTCCACTTGCCGAGCTTTAGAATATTTCCCACTGACTTGCCCCATTTCAGACCTCCAACTCACATGGTGCCACTGTGTGACACACATGTATGCTTCATATATCCACCCCTCTGCTGTCCCGAGTTATCGCCCTCCTCGACGCTCACTTGTTCACTCCATCTTTATCCTCTTTATTTCTCCCACCGTATTCTTGCTAATATTCTCCCCACCCCTCCACGTTACTCTACTTTATCGTTCTTTTGTTCATCTCACTCTCTCTTCTCTCTGCCACTCTTCCAGCTCACAATCTTCCCATCTGCAAATATTCCTTGTTTTCTTATTGGTTGAACAGTCTCTCTCCCTCCCTCTCAGCTTACTCACTTTTCCTACTCACACCCTTTTTAGGTCTCGTGTTTGGCTGCGCTGTCTCAGTGAGACCTAAAGTAATCTCTATGTGGGCTTAAACTTTTTGTAATCTGTTTATTTGCTTGCTATTGGCTTACTTGTAGTATGATTGTTGTTAGCTCCCTTTCTGTTGGCTGTTGGTCATTTGCAAACTTCGGTGTAGTCCCGTTTCAGCGGCGCCTAACTACAGTGTTAGTCCGCTCTGTTTGCACTTCTTGCCATCTGTTTTTCATGCTGTTTCAAGTAAGCATGGGTGAATTTTGCGAATTTGCGATTCGCAAATTTGTGTATTCACGAATTCGCAATCCGCAAAATCGGCAAACTTTCGCGAATTTGCGGATTTTTTATTTTTTGTGTTCGCAAGGGTTTCTGCCAGTTTGCGAGGGTTTTTTACCAGTTCGCAAACGCAAACTTACTTGTCAGGTCGCAACGGTCACGACCATGCTGTTTCTACATGTGGTTCATCACAGCACCCTATGTTTTACCACTGCCACCCTCTGTCTCACCCATGCCACCCCCTGGTACATCACTGCCACCCTCTGGTTCATCACTGTAGATTATGGGGGGAAAAGCACACCTGCCCTGCCTCAACTGACATGAATTAATCTGGGGCTGATTAATGTGTCACTGAATTTGAGCTGGCACCTGCTTCCTTAGCTGTAAGTACTTCCTGATTAATGATGAGCTTGAACTTTTGCACCTGCTAAGTGCTTTCAGTTTTGCAAAATTCGTTAGCACACCTGCCCTGCCTCAACTGACATGAATGAATTAGGGGTTGATTAATGTGTCCCTGAATTTGAACTTCCAGTCTGGCACTTGCTTCCTTATCTGTAATTGCTTTCTGTTGCAGTGTAATTTTTTTAACAGGACCTTTGGGGCATACTTGTAGCTATTCTCTGAGCCTGCTGTGAGGGTCAGAGCAGGGTCATAGAATAGTTGCAAGTAGGCAACTGAACTCTGGAGGGACCCCTCAGGAAGCACTACAGGGAATGGTTACTAATGATGAGCTTGAACTTTTGCACCTGCTGAGTGCTTTCAGTTTTGCAAAAATCGTTTTTCTTCAATTTCGCTCGATTCGCGGGGTGCGAATTTGCGCGAGATCGGATTTGGAAGCCGCAAATTCGTGTGAATATGCGATTTGTTTTTTTGCGGCGTGTTAGCGTGTTTTTTTGCGTTTTTGCAAGCCGCTGGTAGCGCAAAGAGTTGAAGTTGCCCTAGCGGTTCTACATGGGCGCGGCCATCTTGTTTGCGTGACGTATTTCGTTTCTGGGCGCTATCTGTAATCTCACAAACTGTGCAGCTTGCTAGTACAAGTTTGCGTGTGATCGCGGGGGAAATCTCGCGCAAACTTACCCACGCGGTCGTGAATGGGCGCGGCCATCTTGTTTTTCATTCATTGCTATGGTTCTGGGCATGCTTTCTGTATCCTCTCTCAATCTCTGCCATCCTTTGCTTGTTTGAAGTTTTTTTTATCTATTTTACTTATTATCTATCCCTCTATTATTCTAGCTCTATATTTTTGTGTTTTCTGCTACTTTTGGTTAATTTGAAACTACTTTTTTAAACTCTTTTCTTTTCTTCTTCCCTATTCTATTTCTTATTATTTACCTTCCTTCCTGCCCAGACCATGGTAAAGGGAGCCAGGAAGCAGCCAAAGAAGGGGAAGGGTCCCGCACCTCGTGCCCGGCTCCCGTGCGGGCGTTTGAGGGGGGAGCTAGTGATGCCACGGAGATCTTTAGCGCGGAGGAGGTGGTCGCACTAGTGTTCTATGTACAGCGCCACCCCCCCAGGACCATCATGGCAGGCAGCAGGATCGCAAGCGGCTACGGGCTCCGGGAGCGCCGGAAGCGGTGGGAGAAGGTGTGCCGGGTTATGTATTCTCACTCTCGGGTCCGGCGCACCTACAACCAGGTCACCCACCATTGGACGTATCTCCTGGACCGGGAACGCGACCTGCTCGACCTGCTCGGCATCGAGATCCCCGGGCTTGGTGAGTAGTAGTAGCTATTTCATCACTACTCTGTTTTCTCCTGCTCTGTGTGTTATTATATTGCAAATTTTTGTTTTTTACCAAGAGCAATAATGCTGCCGATTACATTGTAGGTAAATTATATTTCAAAATCTTCTGTGCATTTCAGGTGCACTGCTCTCCTTCTCAGTAGCGTTGCTACTATGTTTATTTGTTTTCGATTTTGTGTTCATTTCATTGGCCTGAGAAATTATGAATGAGTGTAGTTTACAGAACTGCGTAATGCTAGACCCTAAGGGGCAGATTTGCAATTACCGGCGCATCCCTGCAAAGTAGCAGGGATGCGCCAGTAATAGTGCACCACGCCACCACCACCCATGGTGTGCCGTATTTACAATGCGGTGCACCATGGGCCCAAAACGTCACCGAAGCATTGCTAGAGTTGCGTCGCACCGATGGCGCAGCTCCAGCAATGCTCTGGGGTACCCTATCTCTCCAATGCTGCGTCAAGCCGTACGTCTGCTTCAAGCAGGCGCAGGGTTTGAGTGACGCATCATTGTCCTAAAAGTGACTGATTGAAATCTTGTAGATTTCCCTCAGCCACTTTTAGGATGCGTTCCTGCTCAGGAACACCCTCCCTTGCACCAGAACGCCCCCTGATGGCGCAGGGCTTTACAACGTGATGCATCTTCCATATGCGTCACGTTGTTAATATACGCCGCACCATGGCGCCTCTTTTGGTCTGCCGCTGCATCACAAAATTCACGCAACAACGGAGCAAAAGAGCTGCAAGGGGCTTGTAAATATGCCCTACAGACTCAAGTCCAGTCCTTCCTTTCTACACCTGGCAATAAGAAGAAATAGTGGTGGTGGATTGATAGTTTGAGTATTTTAATGACTGGTTAATGTAGTAGGAAACTTTTTAGTGTTGTCACTGATCTCCAATCACGATTTATTTATTTATTTATTTATTTTATTTATTTAAACACTTGTTAAGCGCAGCGAAGGCCCGTGGGCATCTTGGCGCTAAGTATTTGCTGAAATCTGCCTTAGAGAGGGATGTAATTATTGATCAAATTGCCACGTTTTAAGATGCTTTCGGAAAGACCACAGAGAGGGGCTTCTCTTTATAGATAGTGGCAAAGTATTCCAGAGCTTGGGTGCTGAAACGAGAAATCTTCTGTCGCCCCATAAAACCAGTTTGGTACGGGGTATTTCCAGTTGAAGGAGGTCAGAAGACCTCAGGGATCTGGTGGGCCGATAGGGAACAAGCTGTTGCGTAAGAAAGGCTGGCCCCTGGTTATGCAACGCCTTATAAACAATACACAAAGCTTTGAATTTAGATCTATTCCTGATGGAAAGCCAGTGAAGTTCTCTGATGGTTCCTGAGACTGATTGAAACTTGGGGATATCACCCAGCAGTCTAGCAGCCGCATTTTGGATGGTTTGCAGCTTATTGAGAACTTTTTCTTGGGAATTCAGAAATAGGGCATTACAATAGTCCAAGGTGGACAGGACCAAGGACGTGATCATGGTTTTACCAGCAGAGACAGGAAGGAAGGGGAGAATTTTTTTAATGATTCGTAGTTTATAAAAAGCAGAGGAGGCAATCTGATTTGCATGGGGGAAAAACGTGAGACGATCGTCAAACATGACACCTAGATTCCTCACTTTGCTGACAGGGATGGGGGGGGACCCATAGACTGTGGCCACCAGCGGGAGGACCATTCAGGGGTTAAGCTTCCAAAGATGACCACCTCGGATTTATCCGAGTTCAATTTGAGGCAATTGGATGCCATCCAGTTCCCTATGGCCTGCATGCCCAGATTGAAATTATCGGCGATTTTTTGGCCGTCATTTCTGATGGCCAGAACCAACTGAGTGTCGTCGGCGTAAGATGTAAGGCTCATCCCATGGGCACGAATGGTTTTGGCAAGGTCCGACACATATATGTTAAAAAGTGTCGGACTCAGGGATGAGCCTTGAGGTACACCGCACGGCAAGGACAGGGTGGTGGACTGAAAAGGCCCTATGGTGACTACCTGAGTTCTCTCGGCAAGGAAGGAAGCCAGGAGAGTCCTAGCCCTGTGTCTAATCCCCAGTGCTTCGACACGGTCGATCAAGATGGCATGATCGACCATGTCGAATGCCGCTGAAAGGTCCAGCAGTATCAAGACTGCTGTACCACCCGCGTCGCGAATGGTTCTGATGTCCTCTGTAGCCTTGATTAGGGCCGTCTCTGTCCCATGATTTAGGCGGAAACCAAACTGGGAGTCATCCAGTAGATTATGGGTTTCTATAAAGGCTGATAGTTGAATATTTAGGGCCTTCTCGACAACTTTAGCCAAGATAGGCAGATTGGCAATCGGTCGGTAATTTTTATGCTCGTTCCTATCTAGGTTATGTTTTTTTAGTAGCGGCTTTAGTAGCGTCTTTTTTAGGTCAGAGGGGTAAACACCTGTGTTAATCATGGTGTTACAGATGGTTGTAATAGCTGGAAGCAGTACTTCTGAGACTGGGAACAGTACTTTAAAGGGGCAGGGATCAAGGGCAGAGCCTGATTTGATGGATGACACAATGTCCCTGACCTGATTAATAGAGACCTCTTTAAACTGTGAAAGAGACGGGCCAGCCATGGAGGAGCTCACCATCTCAGGAGCAATGTTTTGTTGTGTTTCTACACAGTTGGCAAAGACGGCGTAAATATCATTGACTTTGTTGTAAAAATAATTAGCCAATGCATCACAAAATGATTGGGAAGAGGGAGGTTGTAGGTTAGGTAAGCATCCGGCCAACTGTTTAGTGGTCTCAAACAAAGCCTTGCTTGAGTTTTTAGAGAGTTCAATTTTCTCTGAAAAGAACTTCTTCTTAGCATCTAAGATCATATTTTTATATATAGTGACCGATTGCTTGTATGTTGTTTTAACCTCTTCGGAATAGTGTCTGCGCCAGTTCCTCTCATTCCTCCGGCACTGCTGCTTTTGTGTCCTTAAAGTTTCCGAGTACCAGGGGGCAGAGGGGGATGATCTGTTTCGGGAGCATTGTTTTGACTGAACCAATAGAGTGGTCGCGGAAGCAACCCACTCATTATATTGGGAAATAGCCATTTTAGCATCATTTGACAGAGAAGGACTGGTTTTAATCAAAAGTGATTGTAAGCTATTGCTGTCAATATTTTTCCAATCCAGGAAGGTCTGGCGATGGTTGTCATTTTCCATAGCTATTCCTGGGACATAATTGATTAGGTTGGTCATTATAACAAAATGATCAGACCAAATGACAGGGAAGATGGCTGAGATCTGTAAATCATTTAGATTAGTAAAGATGCCATCCAATGTATGGCCTCCTTCATGGGTAGGGGCTTTCACTAGCTGGGAAAATCCGAATGTTGTTAGACATGCCTGAAGGGCGGCTGTATCATTGTCTTCAATTTTGTCAAAATGAAAATTAAAATCACCTAATATAGTAAATGAACCATCCAGGGCAGCTGTTTCCAGAATGTGACCAATATCGGAGATAAATGCTGACCTTTGCCCTGGAGGACGGTAAAGAAGGATGCCTTTGAAATTTACCGAGGGAGTGAGTCTAATGGAGAATTGGAGAGCCTCACAAGAAAGAAGCGGTATCTCGTTAGTTCTGACTGCGTAGGTCTCCCGGGCAATTATGGCTATCCCTCCCCCTCTCTTGCGTTGTCTGTCCAGTCTATGGATTGAAAATAGAAACAATGGAGTTTGTCTGTCACTTTGCGTGCTGCGGACTGCTGCCAGCCAGTCCTAGGCGAACCTTTTTAGTAGTTTGTTTAGTGAGTTACATAACTTTCCAAGTCGACGGTCCGCAAATCAAGCAATACTAATATCGTAGTAGACCACATGAGATAGGTCAAAATATCCCGTGGAATAGTTGTCTATTTGCTATTTCGCCAAAATATTTTGTTATTGTTCTTTTGAAATGTTTCATTCGGTTGACAACAATCATCTATGTTTTCCGGTCTTTCTTTCTTTCATGTTGTACATCAGCTCCCCCCAGGGGCAAGAGGACAGAGGAGGAGGGGGTATCGGCTGCTGCTGCTGTACAAGGCCAGGATCGGTCAGGTGAGGGCTCCTTTGCTGGCCCCGGTAAGTTTAAATTTTAATATAGAGTACCTATTTTTTTCCTAGCGTTCCTCATTCGATTTTTTCTAAATCGTCTTTGATCTTCTTGTAGACTGTATCTAAATTCTTATCCTGACTCTACTATGACTCCCTGTGGTATTACTAGATTATTCTTATTAGTCTGTCTGTGTAGCTAACTAAGATTGCACATTTGGCAAAAGGTGTTAAACGAATCTCCCATTCTAGTCAGCAATAGCTCTATGCACTGAGTGCAGTCCTCTGGGATTGTCCATAATGTATTTTCAAGTCTTCTAAATGTTTATGCTTTGACAATTACCAACAGTAAAATGTGAATGACCACCAAGAAATAATAAGATACTACTTTACTTTTGGTTTGGATAGGAGGACAATCCATACTACTACTATTGCAGGGACAAATCTGCACAAACAGAACTATGGACACTAAATAGTGCATTGTTTATCAATTATAATAGGCGCAGGTAGACTTTCCACATACCTCAGTGATATGAGACTTTGAAGAACCCCCAATCTCCTTACTGACTAGATAGTGTGGCAGAGTCATTTAGCTCCCGAATTCATCGATGATTGATCCCCAATGATGATTATCCAACGCAGGACAAGAGTACGAAGTCAGAGTCCAGAAGGCACGGACTCATGCTTGCAAATTTCAAAACCTTTTGCTCAGTTACTCTTGACCAAAAACCACAGAGCCTATTTAAGTTTTAAAGCTTTATTAAAAGTAAAAACATTTATTAAAATCAAGCTTGTCATAAAACATAAACAGTTGATTAAAAATGGAAAAGTGATTAGTGATTTATTTCACACATTTATTGTGGGCGAGCCGAGCCCTCACCTGGTTTGAACTTTAATTTTTCTTTTTGGTGCTGAATCGATGGTCACTCCGTCTTAGTGATGATGATCTGATCTTGCTCTTGTTCTTAGAAGTGAAGCTTCTGTCTGATGAGAAAAATGGTGCGTGTTAAAAAACAAGCATTCATCAGTTGTGCCAAAAAGTGCAGCAAGACAACACCCTTCCCTGGAAAAAGGGACATTTTTACTTTAGAGTAGATAGTCACAAATTATTAGATTGGTTTCTGTATTCACATTTCTTCATTCCTAGAAAAAATACTAGTGAGTGGTGTATGTCTATGACATCTAACATTCTTAAATGTACTTTTTAGGTGGAACATCTGGTGCCGGGCCCAGCGCTGAGGTGGAGGAGGACACTTCTGGGGAGGAGGCGGTGCAAGTGCCGGAGGAAACTGCTGTGCGGGTTGCCACGGCAGTGGCGGGCAGTGGTAAGCTCTTATATTCCTTACTTATTGAGATTGCAGACTGGAGAGTGTGCTCTCTGCACAGCTGTAGTACATATGTTCAACAGTTACGTTACCATACTGTTAAGCAGACTTTCAAATTTAGAACAACGTTTTTATCAACCAGGCAGTAGCCTCCTCTAAATTTACTTCAACTCAGCAGTGAATTTTTTTTTGAGAATCTAAATCAGATCTGAGATGAACTTGATGGATGGGATGAACGAAAAGCGAAATAAGGGTGTAAATAAGTGTGGAAGGACGAGCAAGTTAAAAGTAATTATGACTGACAAAGAAGAATGATACATGTTTGATTGGTGCCCGAGGTGGCTGGGAAGGAATATGATGCATGGCTGGGTGAAGAATGAAGCAAGGATGGTTGGAAAGAGAACAGCCTGGGTGGGTGAAACAGAAACTGTATGTGTGCGCAATATATCCTTTGGTTGAAATTCAAATGCAAGTCAAGCACGGATGTATGGCTTGCGGTTTCCCAAATAAAATGAAAAGGTTGTTTTCCCGTGAGAAAACGTAAGGTTTGTCCAGATGAGAGACATGAAGAAGAATGATTGACATATAGTTTGAATGGATGGGTGCCTGGATCATGGTACTATCTGACTCTTAGATAGCATATGTGTATCTAGGGAGAGTAGACGGTCACTGGATGAACTTAGTGTTACTTTGAAGAGCATGTAACACCGCACCCGCATGTCCGTCCCAGTGTAGGAAAGGCAAGGAAAAGAAGTTTTTAATTAATTTTGTCCGAATACTACCATGAATAGTAGCAGTAGTTTGTATTGCAAGCACAGCATATATCCGGCTATTACGATGGCCACTTACTACCTCTGTTAATAAGTTTAGTAGAACTCGGTCATTCATGTGTGGATGTATCACTGTTCACTCAATAAAAAGCAAAGCACCTAAAGTCATCCCATATGTAAGCAAATACATACCATGTGCAGTGATAGATAATCAGATTATTTATCTTCTTCATTTTCCTTTTCTAGTATTCATTGGCACTATAGGGTGAAAGTTAAATTAATTAAGCAGTAGCCCTTGTAACAGAGTATTCTCAGTGCCACCCGTAATAGAAAAGTAAGAGCATCACCACCTGCATGTACTGGACTGGTACAGTAACGCAAGTCTGTCTCACTCATCATGGCGGGCGTCTGTTTTTCTCGGGTGCAAGTTGACTGCGCTGGCATTATGCCGGCTTGCAGAAGTTAACGTACCAATTTTGCTAAACAAGAGAGAAGAAGAAGAATAAGACTGGTGTACTGTCATAGTCGACTCTAAAGGAGTGAGTCCATAGTGCTCGTAGAATTGATTCCTTAAACTCCCACTAATGTTAGAGCAAGGATGAAGAAGTGGGAGGTTAGATAGATACTGGCCAGAATAGTTATGTACTGCGCTTGCAAGTTGCTAGTTCTACTGTGACACAACTTTCTGCTGAATCATTTTGTGTTCATCTTAAAGAGCATTGGTTACAGACTATGCCTTTCTTTCTTCATATAGATGCTCCTTCCAAACCAACACGGAAGGAGCTGGCTAAAAGGGCCTGGCAACGGAGGCTGGAGGCGACTGTTGCCGAATATCGGCGGCTGGTGGCCCAGGAGGAGGAGGACACGCAGAGTACGTCGACAACATCCACGGCGACACCTGCATCCTCCTCCGCGCCAGCGAGGGCCCGTGGAGGGAGTTACGGTGGGGCAGGAGGGCGGGGAGGGGGTGGGGCAGGGTGGAGGTTGCTAAAAACCGGCATATGGATAATTGCAGGTAAGTAAACACTTTAATTAATAAAACGAATTTCGTAGCTCGCACTGCATTGCATTTTGCAATGCAAGGCGTGCTACGAAATTCGTTTTATTAATTAAATTGTTTACTTACCTGCAATTATCCATATGCCGGTTTTTAGCAACCTCCACCCTGCCCCCCCCACCCCGCCCTCCTGCCCCACCGTAACTCCCTCCACGGGCCGTCGCTGCTCCGCGCTCCCTGGGTAAGCCAGTCAGCACAGCAGGTCTCCAGCGGTACGAAGCCGGGGTACCGCAGCCACCCGCCACCGCCGAGCAGCAAAAAAATCAGCTGCCCCCCACAGCAGTACCAAAAAAAGGTTGCACCGCCTTTCACTCAAGGTGTCCTACCTCGAGCAGGAGCTGCTTAACACCAAAACCCTGCTTGAGACCCTCTGCAAGGAGCATGCCGACCTGGCCCGAAAAGTCAACAGCAGCCAGCAGTAGGAGGAGACTGTCACTTGCCCCTTTTTTAAAGACTTCTGGGGGTGGGAAATGGGAGTTGGGTTTTTTGGACTTTTCACGGACATTCGTTGGGGTTAGGTAGTGGGGGTGGGTTGAATCTTGCGGGAGAATATTTATGTTAGAGATATAAATATACTTTAAACTTTATCTTAGCATACATGTTTTTTTTACTGCTTTTTAAACATCATGGAGGGCATGGATGGCATTGGATTGTGCTGATATTTGTGTGTTTTTCGATTTTTGGCTGTTGTTGGGGCCTTTTGCCCAGGGGTACACAGTGGTGCATGGACTGAGTCTTTCTTTGGGGTCTCTTTACACAGTTGTATCATGCACCCATAACTAACCCTGGTCCTACTGGATACTGTGGCTACCCACAATATATTTTATTTAATGTTCTGAAAAAGTTCCAAAATTGTAGTTGCAGCAACTGTAATGCCCCAAACAAACTTACTTGTGAAATTTCTAATCCAAAAGTGATCCAAAGAAAGTCAAAAAGGCCTCAAATCTAAATATCCAGCAGCATCCACAAAAAGTATTCCTTCCAGGTCAAGATCCAAATCAAAGGGACCAGGACATGAGAAAAACAACTCTGCAAACGCTGAATGACGGTAAGTGAACACTGCGCGCCGCAATATTGTATCACCAAGCAAAAAAATCTGCTGCGTGCGAATTTTTGGGAAATTCGTGAGAATTCGCGGATTGCGAATTTGCCAAAAATCCGCAAATTCCGCGAGCGGAACGGATTTTACGCCCATACTTAGTGTCAAGGTGTAGAATGCGTCTGTAATTGGACTCTACTCTACTTAGGAGCGAGCCCGCCTCCTGTTGCCCGATGGCTGCGCTCGTGTTTTCACTCTTTCCTATTTGCAGGAACACTAATGCACAAAGGCAGGCAGGCTCGCTCGTAAAGCTTGCCAATTCTGCCTCGCGCCATACGTGCACAACCTGCTGCTGCCCGCCTCCTGTTGCCCGATGGCTGCACTCGTGTTGTCACTGTTTCTGCAGGAACACTAATGCACAAAGGCAGGCAGGCTCGCTCGTAACGATTGCCAATTCTGCCTCGCGCCATCCCAGCTTTCCACTGCCCTAGTAAACGCATTCATGATTGCAACCAATCACTGTTCTTTTTTTGCGCCATTTGGATACACTTCTAAATAGGAGTGGCAAAGACATTCACATTTCAGGCCATTTGCTGTTACCAATTAATTCGGCAGCATTTCCTTCAAATTTACCCAACTTACACATAGATCGTCTGGAAGGGCTATTTCTCCACCTGGGAGAGTAGGTAGAATTAATCACTTACAAGGAAGACGACAGACAGTGCAGCCCGAAGACGTGCTCTTGTTTACAGACTGCAGCCCCCAACAGAAATGAAAATTAGCATGCAATCTCTGGCTTCCTCTAAGCGACCATGCATTAGAATTAACATGTGAAAAATGTCACATAGTTATCCTAATAAATGGTCGACGGAGAGGAAACCAGTGGCTGCATATTAATTTTCGTTTCTGTTTTTGCTGCATTCTGTAGCTAGTCAATATGTTACAATACCAATTAAGTTAATTGATATTGTAACATATTTACTAGTTTGCAACGTGTCGGTTTTAGTGATGAGCAGGGTGTGATGAGCCGAGGTCCACCTCAAGCACTTTATTTAGTTTGTTCACTGAAAACGTCTGAGCATGCTTGGTTACCGCAATTTTAGCTTATGCAATGCTGTTTTGGTGTAGCACATCTTTGACTGTGGCATTGCCTCTTGGTGCTCTTAAATGCCGCAGTGTGCGGATGTGTGCACGCTTCCTGTTGCCCGATGGGTGCGCTCGTGTTTGCACTGTTTCCTGTCTGCAAGTACACTAATGCACAAAAAGGCAGGCAGTCAGGCTCGCTCGTAGTGCTTGCCAATTCAGCCTTCCGGGGTTAGGTGGATGGGAGAGGCATAATTATGAAAGAACATAAAGGGAGGTGAAGTATTAAATCCCGGGTTTGTATGCTGAGGGTGCGCCGCCTTCCAGTACTAGCTCCTCATTTATTTTTGGGGGTATTTGAGCAGGGCGCCCTCTGAACACTGTTTTGCTGCTGCTCATGCAAGAGGCGATTTATAGCACCGGGTGGTTCTACATGACTGGCCCGGCACAGGCCAGGGGCGTAGCAAATGCCCCCACAGCCCCCGAGGTGCCGGGTGGGCCCCACCCGGCGCCGGCCCCCTCAGCTCTTCTGAGAGCTGTGAGAGAGGCTTGCATTAAAGCAAGCCTCTCTCTGTCTGTGTCTGAATCAGGTGCAGCCTGCTCTGAGCCCCTCACCCCCTCCCTCTGACTGAAGAGAAACAAAGTATCAACATTGTTTCTCTTCAGTCAGGGAGGCAGGCCCGGGACAAGGGTGGGGGCCCCAGAGACAGCAGTCTCCACTGCTCCTCTGAGGCAGCACAGAGCCCGGCCCCCACTCTCTCCTCTCCATAAGCAAAGCCCACCCCACAAGAGAAGAGAAGAGACAAGGACAAGGATGGGGCGGGCCCCAGCCCCAGAGAGAAAGAGCAGGAGGCAGCACAGAGCACTGCTCGGAACCCTGACAAGGATGGGGGCTGGGGGCCCCAGGGAGAGAGCAGGAGGCAGCACTGAGCACTGCTCAGGACCCTGATAAGGGTGGGAGTGGGGCCCCCCAGAGAGATGAGATGCAGCACAGAGCGCTGCTCGGGACCCTGACAAGGACTGGGTGGGGGCCCCAGAGAGAGAGCAGGAGGCAGCACAGAGCACTGCTCGGGACCCTGACAAGGGTGGGTGTGGGGGCCCCCAGAGAGAGCATTCTCCAGGGCAAAGCTCATATGAGAAGGGATGAGGCAGCAAAATGGTGCCCTCAGGTAATAACTCTTATTAGAACGCACCATGTGGGCGTCCGCAGGGGGGGAGGCAAGGGAGGGCCGATAAGGGTGCAAGGCAGAGGGGAGAAGGGTGCAAGGTACAGAGGAGAAAGGTGAGATCTTTTGGGTTTATACCGGTGACCTACGCCGATGACACCCAACTTCTGTTCCCCTTTAAGACCTTCTCTCCTGCTTTACAAAGAACTTTTGCAGAAGGGATGAGGGCAGTTTCCAAATGGATGGCCAACAACTGCTTACAATGCAACGTGACCAAAACAGAGGTTGTACTTTATGGGGAAGCAGTGACACTATGGTCCAATGAGTGGTGGCCTCTTGAACTAGGACCTGCCCCTATTCCTAAACAGACTATAAGAAATCTGGGAGTGCTATTTGATCAGTCACTGACCTTCAAAGATCACGTCAACCAGGTTGCTGGTACCTGTTTCGGGGTTATCTCTCTGCTGAGAAGGGTCTTTCCTTTCCTCCCAGATCACCACAGAAAGACCTTGGTCCAGGCTCTGGTCGTTAGTAGATTGGACTACTGTAATGGCCTTCTTTTATCAGCTAACGAAGGCCATTTTAACAAACTACAGGTGGTCCAGAATACGGCCGCGAGGTTAGTCATGATGGCTCCTTCCAGGACTCCCTTCCGGCCACTACTGATGGAACTTCACTGGTTGCCAGTGCGACTGCGGACCAAATTTAAAATCTTGTGTACAATTCACAAGTGTCTGATGGGGAAAGGCCCGAAATTTCTCTCCACAGCCTTCCTTCCTTATGTTCCTGGCCGCTCACTACGATCGAGCAATCTCCAGCTCCTTAAGGTTCCAAAAATTAAAAAAACTCGCCAAGGAGGCAAGGCGTTGGCATACGCAGGGCCTGTTCTTTGGAACACTCTCCCCCTCGCACTAAAGCTTAGCACTGACCACCTGTCTTTTCGAAAAGCCCTGAAAACCTACCTTTTTTCCAGCATTTAATTCATTCCCTTCCCACCACCCACTAGTACTGTTCGTGCATAGTAGTCGGTTCTTTTGTATGGCAAAGCGCGGAGATACCCCTTTGGGGGTCTATTCAGGCGCTATATAAGCATATAAAATAAAATAAAAATAAATAAAGGGTGCACTGTAGAGGGGAGAAGGGTGCAAGGTAGAGAGGAGAAGGGTGCAAGGCAGAGAGGAGAAGAGTGCAAGGTAGAGAAGGGTGCAAGGTGGAGGGTAGAAGGGTGCAAGGTAGAGAAGGATGCAAGGCAGAGGGGAATAGGGTGCAAGGTAAAGAAGGGTGCAAGGCAGAGGGGAGAAGGGTGCAAGGTACAGAGGAGAAAGGTGCAAGGTACAAAGGAGAAGGGTGCACGGTAGAGGGGAGAAGGGTGCAAGGTAGAGAGGAGAAGGGTGCAAGGCAGAGAGGAGAACGGTGCAAAGCAGAGAGGAGAAGAGTGCAAGGTAGAGAAGGGTTCATGGTAGAGAGGAGAAGGATGCATGGCAGAGATGAGAAGGGTACAAAGCAGAGAGGAGAAGGGTGCAAGGTAAAGAAGGGTGCAAGGTGGAGGGGAGAAGGGTGCAAGGTAGAGAAGGGTGCAAGGCGGAGGGGGAGAAGGGTGCAAGGCAAAGGGAAGAAGGGTGCAAGGCAGAGAAGAGAAGGGTGCAAGGCAGAGAGGAGAAGGGTGCAAGGAAGAGAGGAGAAGGGAGCAAGGTAGAGAAGGGTGCAAGGCGGAGGGGGAGAAGGGTGCAAGGCAGGGAGGAGAATGGTGCAAGGTAGAGAAGGGTGCAAGGCGGAGGGGGAGAAGGTTGCAAGTCAGAGGGGAGAAGGGTGCAAGGCAGAGGGGAGAAGGGTGCAAGGCAGAGAAGCAAAGGGTGCAAGGCAGAGAGGAGAAGGGTGCAAGGCAAAGAGGAGAAGGGTGCAAGGTAGAGAGGAGAAGGGTGCAAGGTAGAGAGGAGAAGAGTGCAAGGCAGAGAGGAGAAGGGTGCAAAGCAGAGAGGAGAAGGGTGCAAGGTAGAGAAGGGTGCAAGGTAGAGGGGAGAAGGGTGCAAGGTAGAGAAGGATGCAAGGCGGAGGGGAGAAGGGTGCAAGGTAGAGAAGGGTGCAAGGCAGAGGGGAGAAGGATGCATGGTAGAGAAGAGAAGGATGCAAGGCAGAGATGAGAAGGGTACAAAGCAGAGAGGAGAAGGGTGCCAGGTAGAGAAGGGTGCAAGGCGGAGGGGAGAAGGGTGCAAGGTAGAGAAGGGTGCAAGGCGGAGGGGAGAAGGGTGCAAGGTAGAGAAGGGTGCAAGGCGGAGGGGGAGAAGGGTGCAAGGCAGAGAGGAGAAGGGTGAAAGGAAGAGAGGAGAGGGGTGCAAGGTAGAGAAGGGTGCAATGCGGAGGGGGAGAAGGGTGCAAGGCAGAGAGGAGAAGGGTGCAAGGTAGAGAAGGGTGCAAGGCGGAGGGGGAGAAGGTTGCAAGTCAGAAGGGAGAAGGGTGCAAGGCAGAGGGGAGAAGGGTGCAAGGCAGAGAAGAGAAGGATGCAAGGCAGAGAGGAGAAGGGCGCAGAGCAGAGAGGAGAAGGGTGCAAGGTAGAGAAGGGTGCAAGGCAGAGGGGAGAAGGGTGCAAGGCAGAGGGGAGAAGGGTGCAATGGGGAGGGGAAGAAGGGTGCAAGGCAGAGGGGAGAAGGGTGCAAGGCAGAGGGGAGAAGGGTGCAAGGCAGAGGGGAGCAGGGTGCAAGGCAGAGGGGAGAAGGGTGCAAGGCAGAGAGGAGAATGGTGCAAGGTAGAAAAGGGTGCATGGCGGAGGTGGAGTAGGGTACAAGAGGGAGGGGGAGAAGGTTGCAAGGGGGAGGGGAGAATGGTGCAAGGTAGAAAAGGGTACAAGGCGGAGGTGGAGTAGGGTGCAAGGTAGAGAGGAGAAGGGTGCAAGGCAGAGGGGAGAAGGGTGCAAGGCAGAGGAGAGAAGGCTGCAAGGCAGAGGGGAGAAGGGTGCAAGGCAGAGGGGAGAATGTTGCACGGCAGAGGGGAGAATGGTGCAAGGTAGAAAAGGGTGCAAGGCGGAGGTGAAGTATGGTTCAAGGGGGAGGGGGAGAAAGGTGCAAGGCAGAGGGGAGAAGGGTGCAAGGGAGATAGTGGAGAGAGAGTGTGGCGAGAGAGAGTGGAGCGAGAGAGAGTGGAGAGAGAGAGTGGAGAGAGATGTGGAGAGAAAGTAGAGACGGAGTGGAGAGAGACAGTGGAGACAGACAGTGGAGAGAGAGAAGGGAGAGAGGGTGGAGAGAGAGTGGAGAGAGAGTAGGTGGAGGTAGACAGTGGAGGTAGACAGTGGAGGGAGACAGTGGAGGGAGAGGGTGGAGAGAGAGTGGAGAGAGAGTGAAGAGAGAGAGAGAAATAGTGAGAGAGCAGAGAGAGAGTAGAGAGAGAGAAAGTGGAGGTAGAGACAATGGCGAGAGAGTGGAGAGAGAGACAGTAGAGATAGAGTGGACAGAGTTAAGAGAGAGAATGGGGAGAGAGTGGAGAGAGTGGAGAGAAAGTAGAGACTGACTGACTGACTCAGAGACTGAATACTGACTGACCGAGAGACTGACTGACTGAAAAACTGTCTGGGAGAGAGAGACTGGCTGACTGAGAGAGTGACTGACTGACTGACAGAGAGAGAGAGACTGATTGAGAGTGAGACTGACTGACAGCGAGAGAGAGGGAGAGACTGACTTACTGAGGTAGAGAGATACTGACTGACAGAGAGTGAGACTGAGAGAGAGAGGCAGAGACTGACTGACAGAGAGATAGACTGATTGACTAAGAGAGATACTGACAGAGAGAGAGAGAGAGAGAGAGAGAGAGACTGACTGACCGAGTTAGAGAGAGAATGACTGACTGAGAGAGAGACTAAGAGAGAGAGAGAGACTGACTGTGAGAGAGAGAGACTGGGCTGGGAGAGAGAGAGACTGACTGGGAGAGAGAGAGAGACTGACTGACAGAGAGAGAGACTAAGAGAGAGAGAGAGACTGACTGTGAGAGAGAGAGACTGACTGACGGAGACTGACCGAGAGAGAGAGAGAGACTGAGAGACTGACAGAGAAAGAGAGACTGACCGAACGAGAGAGACTGACAGACAGAGAGAGACTGAGTGATAGAGAGAGACTCACAGAGAGAGACTGACTGACAGAGAGAGAGACTGACTTACAGAGAGAGAGACTGACTGACAGAGAGAGTCACTGACAGAGAGAAAGAGAGACTGACTGAGAGAGACTGGGTGACTGAGCGAGAGAGAGAATGACTGACTGAGAGAGACTTACAGAGGGAAAGAGAGACTGTCTGGAAGACTGACTGACAGAGAGAGAGACTGAGAGAGAGAGACTGAGAGAGAGAGGCTGAGAGAGATAGCCTGACAGAGTGACTGACAGAGAGAGGGACTGGCAGGGAGAGGGACTGACTGAGAGAGACTGACAGAGAGAGAGACAGACACAGAGAGAGACTGACAGAGAGAGACTGACTAAGAGAGAGAGAGAGACTGACTAAGAGAGAGACTGACAGACTAAGAGAGAGAGTCTGACTGACTAAGAAAGAGAGACTGACTGACTGAGGGAGAGACTGACTGAGAGAGAGACTGACTGATAGTGAGAGACTGACAGAGAGAGAGAGAGAGACAGACTCTGACAGAGAGAGAGAGAGAGAGACTGACTGATAGAGAGACACTGACTGACTGATAGAAACTGATAGAGAAAGACTGTGAGAGACTGACTGACAGAAAGGGAGAGACTGACTGACAAAAAGAGAGAGACTGACAGAGAGAGAGACTGACTGACTGAGAGAGACTGACAGAAAGAGAGAGATAGAGAGACTGATAGAGAGAGGGACTGATAGAGAGACTGACAGACAGACGGACTGACAGACAGAGGGACTGACAGAGAGAGAGACTGACTGGGAGAGAGAAACTGAGAGGGAGAGACGGCGAGAGAGACTGAGAGAGGGACTGACTGAGAGAGACTGACAGAGAGGGAGACCAACTGACTGACAGAGAGAGAGAGAGACTGACAGAGAGAGAGAGAGACCGACTGACTGACAGAGAGAGAGAGATTGACTGACTGACAGACTGACTGACTAAGGGAGACTGACTGACTCAGAGAGGCTGAATGACAGAGAGAGGTGGACTGACTGACTGACTGAGAGACTAAGAGAGAGAGAGAGAGACTGACAGAGAGAGAGAGACTGACTGACAGAGACTGACACAGAGAGAGAGAGAGACTTACTGACTGACTGAAAGAGAGATACTGACTGACTGTAACGACCGGATTTTCGGACCAGATAGGATCAGCTCACCAAGACACCACCAACCCAGCCGAAACGTAACCACCTCCCTCCTCAGGACCCATCTATCCAGGCACCTGGGTACCTACCTGAGGATGGGGAATTAGCAATATACAAGCTCATATCATCAAAAACACCACTAAATCTATGGGGATTACTAGGAATACTCACTGATTACTAAGGACGTCCATGCCCTACACCACACTCATACAATATAGTCTCGTGACCACATGGGCCCAGACTAATCTACCCTGGGGCAGTTCTGATTACTTACCATTACACACTGGCTGCAACCAGTGCTTTCGCAAGCCACAATCCTGTGGGTATACACACCAGTATCCCCCCTGGTGCTCTCACCTTCCTACAAGCCACAATCCGGTGGGTATACACACCAGTATCCCCCCTGGTGCTCTCTTTAACGCCTAAGCCACAATCCTGTGGGTATACACACCAGTATCCCCCCTGGTGCTCTCATTAACGCCGCCTTACAACGACAATCACTTTCCTATGAATACCTTCAGCTCTTCATGTTGGGGAATCTCTCACTATTCACTAGAGGTACAATACTACAATATTATGGATCACACAAGAATGGCCGAATTACACGGTGTACAACTTATTCTCTATTTCAAGGGCTCCTCTCTCCCAAATTATTCAGTTACCATTTACCTGAGCGGGGTAGCATCCGTTCATATAATAGCACCTGACTAGAAGAAAGGCTAACTTTACTGTATAAGAATAAAACATACACACTGGTTCACTAAGAACTGGGGTTCCTTTATTATAACAATATTAACAATATAATACTGCACTATACCACATAGCCTGAAAAGTAAAAGGGGAATAAACACATGCACAGATCTGCGGGGTCTTTTTATTATAATGGAAATCTTTATTACTATAACATATCCACATGTAATTGACAGGGACTGTAGAAAGCTAAAGAGGGAATGGATTATACTGCACACCGCTGAAAGAAAAAGGATTAGCAATACAGTAGGGGAATCTAGCCTAGGAAATAAAGGATAAGATTAAGGTTTATAGGCATTAATATAACAGGACAGATATCACCTGATTAGTATGAAGTCTTGCTCTAGCTGTCATCTGGGTTCCTCTCTCGTCTGTGCCTTAGATCGTCTCAGATTCTCCCCTGCACTCTTGGACACGCATCTGCGCTGATCACTCTGCACTGGATTCCTCTCCCCCACGAACTGTCTTCACCTTCCAGCTTCAGTCTAATGATATAGTTTCTGCCGCTCTGATAACCGTTCGCTCCACTAGCTTCTTCACTCTGTCTGATTATCCCAGCTCCAATGTCCAACTCACTCCAGCTGCTCCCACAGACTAATCCACGATATAACTTCAGTCTCTTCCAAAAGGCATCACTTCAGACTCCAGCTGATCACAACTCCTTCTGATAAGTAACTGCTTCTGACTGCTTTCTTCAGCTCCAATCATCATCTGCCTTCTCTCTGTTCCAAACACCAACTCACTTCTCTCTCCAGCTTCAAATGACTGACTTCTCTCCCTCCAAGCATTAACTGACTGACTTCTCTCTGTTCCAAGCATCAATCGACTTCTTCTCTCCCCGGCTCCAACTGACTGACTTCTCTCCGTCCAAGCATTAACTGACTTCTTCTCTCCCGGGCTCCAACTGACTGACTGACTGACTTCTCTCCCTCCAAGCATTAACTGACTTCTTCTCTCCCCGGCTCCAACTGACTGACTGACTGACTTCTCTCCCTCTAAGCATTAACTGACTTCTTATCTCCCCGGCCCCAACTGACTGACTGACTGACTTCTCTCCCTCCAAGCATTAACTGACTTCTTCTCTCCCTGGCTCCAACTGACTGACTCTTCTGCACTTCACTAATATGGAATGCTCTCCCCTCATGGAAATTTCCAACAGAGGGCTGCCTCCCACCCAATTCCTGTGCCAGCTCCAAGGCCTCCTGCGCAGCCTGCAGTGACCATCTGCATGTTACGTCTAGGCCCAAGAGACAAACACATTCTTCCGATAAGAACCAGTCTCGGCTGGTTTTCCCCTAGCGAACAACACCTCATAACTAAAACATCACCTTTACCCTGCAAGCATCCCAGTCTGCAGGGACAGACAGCAAAATGGAATCTCTCTAGTTCTGGGCCTTGTAGGCCCGAAAAGGATGAAATAACACTTAGCTCTGTCAGAGTACATACACAAACCATAATATAAAGTCAGGACTACAGGATCCACCCTCTACTATAGGTAGGATGATGAAAGGACACATAATTATGTCAAAGCCAATAGGCAATAGATGGATTAGAGTCAAGAATAAGGGATCTATCATCATATAAAGCAGCTATCCTCTAGTTTATGCTTCTAGGTCTGGAAAAAGGCCTAAAAAGGACCAACACAAGCCAAGAATAGGGATCTAGGATGGTAGCAAGCTTAAAGTCACCATCACTCAGAAATAGAGCCAAAAACACGGTCACTACACTGACAGAGAGAGAGGGAGAGAGAGACTGTGATGGAATTGGGGTCAAAGTGTGTATGAAGCTATGCAATACCTCTTAAGATTTCTATTGTCTACTAATAAAAATGCATTATCAAAATGTGCTCTTTGTAGTTACATCTGCTTTTGAAATACTGCATTGTTGCATTGTCTAATGTTTTAAAATGGAAACGAGAAGGAGCAGTGGATGCACTTTTGTCAAAACTGAATGATGAGTTGGCCAGATGTTGTATATCATGACAGGAGTCTGCATCAGGAAACCCACCTAAAATTGGGCATATCATGACAGGAGTCTGCATCAGGAAACCCACCTAACATTGGGCAAACTTCCCCGGTCTACCGATGGCAGGGACCCTGTAATGAATTGACCACCACCTATGATAGCCTGCTGGCAGACTAAGCCCAACCTTTAACTCCACCATCCAGTGTTACTTATAACGGCTGCATTGGTGACAGTGGCGTAACAATAGCCCCGCATCCCCTGCAGTTAGCGGGTTACTGGCCTGAGAGCTCTAGAATGTCTCAGAGAATGGGGGGGCCCCCTCCTTGTAGCTTGCAGGGGGGCCCTCTCAAGTTTTGTTACGCCACTGGTGCAGGCATCTGTTCACACTGGTACTGCAGGTCTGGGGGAGTAACATTCCTGCCCTGTGCGACAGTGGGGACTTTTCTGGGGACCAGCTTCAGATCTCCGTGGTGTGGGGGTCACGTAACAAGGGAGGGGCACAGGCCAAGGGCCGGACTGGGAGCACAAAGCAGCCTGGCCCGTGGCACATTGTCAGGCCAGTCCCATACGGTGCACAGCGAGTGCAGCGTGCAAGTCTGACCACTACAGACGGGGCTCGGTTGCGCGGTGCCCACCCCCCTCAAAATGGGGGTGGTGGGTGGTGGCACAAAATTGTGCATTCTACAACACATAAATTTAGTCTATTATACTGACTTTTACAGCATAGTAAACTTTATAAATAAATAACTTTACAGTGCACCAGGATACTGCATTCTTTATTAGGGCCCTTCAATGGTTCCTCGCAAAACAGTGGAGGGTGTCAGAGCATTTTACATCAAAACACTATAAAATGGATGTAAAATGGTGTATATGATGCAAAAAAAAACGGGACACTACAAGGTGTAGAATTCACATGTCATCCACTCACCAGTTAGAGTTGAGTTTAATAATAACAAGCATTTTTTCTGTTTAAATCTGCAACAGAAATGGCGCAGAGGATGAAGGATTTTGTGGCAAGTGCAACAAATCCATAATTATGCAGAGGCGCTGCAGCCACAAAACCAGTGGCCCCCTCAAAATTCAGTGCTATATTGCTTGAACTCACCGCTAGATAATGCAAACTCATCTCGGTTCCAGTTTACAAGCTGATTTGGGCCACCCCTGATCTTCGCTAGTGTATGAAGGCGCTGTGCAGCTCGGACAATGTATGTTGAGACCACCAACTTGGATGCTGCTAACTCATCATAACTACTGTCTGCAGACGATTGCAAATTAGCACTTGTGCATTTAACTCCCCAAACGTGACAAATATGTTCTCTGTGGCCTTTGTGATTACCAAGCTCGGTGTGGAAAAATGTCTGCAGGGAGCAGGTAGTGCTGAGTGGATGTGTTTTATGTCTGTATTTGTATGGAGAATTACTCTACATGTAACTTTTAAAGTAATCTCTGGGGTTCTACTATACAAAACTGTAAGACATACATGGAATGACACATTCGTTAAGTAGTAGGAGGAGTAGCTTTAGTGCTGACGAATGTCTCATGGCTGGGAGTCTTTGCCAAAAGTCCTTTCAAGAATGCATGCAATACGTATTGAAGTCAAATGGGGAACACACTATAGAAAGTGTACAAAAGAAGTTGAACTAAAACATGAGCTCCAAGCGTTTACAAAAGAAAGCAGCAGACCGAGCTATGTAAATTTCCTTTTTTCGTCCAAAGGTCATTGTAAACTGTTATCTTAATTCAGGTTACAGGAACCTCCTGTGCCTGGCAACTGCTGGCAACGTTGCTGCATTTTTCTTTGTTAATATGATTTAAGTATTACAAGCTAATATACAGCAAAGGATAACACATTGGAGGCAGTAATAAAGTCTACCGTTTACGTTAAGTCCATGGTGGCAAATTTGTTTAATGGTTGTGTGTTGATTTTCTATTGAAGCACAATGTGAGGAATACAGATTTGTGAACCTTTTTAGGTCTTGTGCCTAGCGTTGCAGTGCGCAGCACCGCACTTGCACTGCGAGACCTCTTGTAAGGGGGTTCTGAAAGCTGCTCACACGCTCATGCGTGTGATCAGGCTCTCGCCGCCCGCCATTAGCTTTAGCGTGTTTTTTTTTTTTTTAAAAGGCACGCGATTCTGCGAAGGCGGGCGCATGTCCCACCTTTGCAACACCCATTCCCATCGGTGTCTATCACGTGCATTAGCGCGCGTTCACCTCGCTGTTGCTGCC
The DNA here is from genome assembly GCF_964263255.1 of Lissotriton vulgaris. Taxonomy (NCBI): domain Eukaryota; kingdom Metazoa; phylum Chordata; class Amphibia; order Caudata; family Salamandridae; genus Lissotriton; species Lissotriton vulgaris. The sequence goes on from NC_141695.1 coordinate 173,301,388, forward strand.
GCCCCCCCTTGCCTCGGCTCCTCTGTGGTGCGCACGAACCACTGATTTCAACCGAGATAGATTTTGATTCCCTTTAAGAACGTAGCTGTCTCGTTCATGGGCATTTGATACAATCTTACTACTTTACTAAATGGCAAACATCAGGATTTGTTTGACTCCACAGTATGAGATTGCGGAATCTTGTGTTGACTAGGGTTATTCGATCCGGTAAAAAGTCGGTGTTTGTCCATGAGAAAAACAAGCGATCCCTTACAAAAGAGGACACGCCTCCCTTCCACCATCCCACCTCGCTCCAGGCGGGGATAGTTGGATGGGTAATATGATCTAAGGCCCTTTCATTTTTTTTTTAAAGTCACAAAGACACCCACTCTGCCTTCCCTATGTCTAGCGCCTGCTTTTGACTTCCTTTTGCTGACCGCAGGTCTGCTAACCAGCCTCTGCATTCCACATGCATGTTACGTTTCTGTCCCACTACAAGCTGGCTTATCCAAGCACTTTAACTGTAATTTCTCCGCAAAGAAATGCATTTCAGAGCGAGCATATTGAATAATTTTAGCAAAAGGCTTACCCTGCTACCGTCGATACGGCCAGGTCGCTAGCATAGCGTGGCTGTGGCTTTGAATGGAAGGTCTTTTTAGGTGTCACCTTCTTTTTTTATAGAGGGAAGACAACAGGAATAATCCGTGTTGTGTGGCGATCATGTGGCCCCTGTGAGAAGCTTGGCCTTGGAAACTGGGCTGCGCTTGCATGGGCACTACTTTCGGTGAAACTTGTCTGCAACTGTGTCGGAGGTGTGGCTATGGCCCAGAATTAGACCCAGCGGCAGCAATAGCAGGGCAGATCGGGAACTGCTGGGCATGTCCTTGCACAGGCTAAATGGTGGGTGCATTGGCATGAGAGGGGAGTACGGGCGCAAGAGTGCATGTTTAGCTGTCTGATTGTTTTCTGAGTGCAGCTTTCAGTGTTATAAGCAGTATCACACAATTACGTTAGATGGTCTCCGAGCACCAACGCAGGGAAACCCCAGCCTTGACCATACAAGGGAAGTCACAGCCACAGCCTTCTCCAGTGGGGTGCAGTGGGACTCTTGTGCAGGGACATATGAAGCTCAATGGCCTCATGTCAGATGCTTACCAAATGTAATCAGTACGTTTTAGACATCTGTAAAAATATTTTACAAGCACATTTTATTGCAGAAATAAGTAAACAGGCAAAGGGGGGCTTGAAAACATTCTCAACAGCTCGAGCGCATGCCTCTGCCCGACGTGCAAATGCTACAGTCACGTCATTACTCCCGCTCCCCAACTCCTTATTCCTAACCTCTCAAAGAAAACCCACAAAAAGATCTCAGCCTGTAGCCATCAAAAGAACCAAACCCCTCTTAACCTCTACTCTTGGCAATTTTTGTAATGTTCCGCAGTTTTTAACAGTGCAGTCCTTCAATCCTGCCTCGTGCCACTTTTTCCCCGGACTTTTATATAGAGGGATGAGTATAGCTGTAGAGGGTTTTTAGAAACTTCAGATGGTGTGGGCGCTCTACCTAGATTCAACGTTAAGAAAATTTACTGAAACATTTCGTAAGAGAGTGGTGCATAAAGAGCGAATGGAGAAGCCCTTAACCGTTCACAAAGAAAATCAGAAGACTTTCACAAACATCAAACAGCAAATGCTCTCGCACACACAAATGCAGTGTAACTTCAAATTTCAAGTACAGTAAGACAGTATCCCTGTAAAATAAACAGATGCAGATCTTTGTGTTTTCTCTTTTTAGGTGGGTTGTTTAATCGGTCCACAAACGTAGCAATGATCCACAATCAGGCGACACGTGTTTCGTCGTGTTTGAAATTAGGGCAGTCAGCTTGTACGGCTGCGCTGCTTGGCGTTTTTCTTGTTATGCTTTGGTACTAATCTCTTTCTCTTCGTAGGTTGTGTTCATGGACCAGGGGCCAAGACGGTCACTTGGGTCGTTGGGCATTCTTTTGTACACTGGGCTTCGAAATACGCTGACAGGCAGGTGTACGGCCGTAGCCTGGGCCTGAGGAGCAGCCATCACAAAGTACAATGGTGGGGCAAAAGTGGAATGCGATGGGGTGAACTTTTGCCGTGGCTAACAAGGCAAGTGTCGCAGCTGGGCTGCCCGGACATGCTTATAGTCCACCTGGGGGAAAATGATTTGGTGAAGCAATCGGGGGTGTCACTGTTGCATTTGATGCAGAGGGACTTGGAGGTAATGAAACGCAATCTGGCTGGCGCCTGTATTGTGTGGACTGAATTTGTTCCACTGAGGATCTGGAGGGGTGCACTCAAGCCTGCGGCCGTTAAAAGGGCCCGCAGGAAATTGAACAGGGCAATGAGACTCTTTTGTGCGGATCAGGGTATCAAAGTGCTGGCTCATGTCGGGCTTCAGCTGGAACAGCCACTTCTTTTCAGAGACGACGGCGTGCACTTTTCTCACATGGGAAACGCATTTTACCTGATGGAGCTGCGGGATCTGATTAGTTGTTTGTGGAATGAATCAATCTGGTGTAAGAGGGACTGAGTTCGAAAGATGCACGCTTGGTGGGGCAGGTAACCGCCCTCCGGGGGTTCACTGGGTAGCGGGAACTGGGAGGGGTGGGGAGTCCATGACGGGCAGAATCACCCTTCCAGGGAGGGGGTTACAGGTGCAGGATGGGAGAGAGTGGTAGACGGGAGTGCGATGGATGGAAATGACGGAGGAGTTGGAAAGTGAAAAGGGGAAGTGAATGAGATGCAAAGAGGTCGTGGTGTGATTTGGGAGTGGCTGGTGGAGCACGTGAGTGGATGACGGTTGAAAGGCAGGATGTTGGGGGGATTTGTTTAAGTTAAAGATGTTATGTTTATTGTGAATGTCATGCCTGTCCTAATAAATGGCCTTTTACGCAAACTGATGCCTGGAGTGGTTATTGTGCGATGCGGCCCCCGGGGGAAAGCAGGTCGGCAGACCAGTCTTTTCCCCGGGGAGTTTGCGCGAGGCTAGGTACAGGCAGGAAGAATTTAGGGTTAGGTCAGGGGTGGGAGGGGTTAGTTAGGAGGCTATTTAGGGGGACAGGAGCGAACGACTTCCTTTTCCTGTCCCCGGTGCCTCAGGGAGAAGTCAGTTTTGCCACCCACCCACCCTACATGGCTAGAAGGGGAAATTGGGTGTTGTTGTTGATGTTGCCATGTTGGGCAACATGCCAGTTTAGGACAGGATGGCACAATAGGGGGGTGTTTCCGGGAACTAGGAGGGGTGGGGAGTCCATGACGGGCAGAATCACCCTTCCAGGGAGGGGGTTACAGGTGAAGGATGGGAGAGAGTGGTAGACGGGAGTGCGATGGATGGAAATGACGGAGGAGTTTGAAAGTGAAAAGGGGAAGTGAATGAGATGCAAAGAGGTCGTGGAGTGATTTGGGAGTGGCTGGTGGAGCACGTGAGTGGATTACGGTTGAAAAGCAGGATGTTGGGGGGTTTTGTTTAGGTTAATGATGTTATGTTTATTGTGAATGTCATGCCTGTCCTAATAAATGGCCTTTTACGCAAACTGATGCGTGGAGTGGTTATTGCGCAATGGTGGCTGCTGATCTCACTTTCTGCCACCTCTCCTGGGTCTCCCCCCGCTCGCACTCCGCTGTCCTTGGATTTTGCACCACCCTCCCCCCGCCCGCACTCCGTTGTCGGTGCATTGTGGTTTCTTGGTGAGGGTCCTTTCAGTGTTGGTATTTGTGCAGGATCGAACTGGCTGTGTTGCATGCAGGGTCGGACTGGCTGTGTTGCGTGCAGGGTCGGACTGGCTGTGCAGCTTCCAGGGTCGGACTGGCTGTGTTGCGTGCAGGGTCGGACTGGCTGTGCAGCTTGCAGGGTCGGACTGGCTGTGTTGCGTGCAGCGTCGGACTGACTGTGTTGCGTGCAGGGTCTGACTGGCTGTGTTGCTTGCAGGGTCGGACTGGCTGGCTGTGTTGTGAGGAGGGTCGGACTGGCTGTGGTGCGTGCAGGGTCGGACTGGCTGGCTGAGTTGCCTGCAGGGTCGGACTGGCTGTGTTGCGTGCAGGGTTGGACTGGCTGTGTTGTGTGCAGGGTTGGAGTGGCTGTGTTGTATTCAAGGTCTGGCTGGCTGTGTTGCGTGCAGGGTCAGGCTGGCTGTGTTATGTGCAGGGTCGGACTGGCTGTGTTGTGTGCAGGGTTGGAGTGGCTGTGTTATATTCAGGGTCGGACTGGCTGTGTTGCATGCAGGGTCATACTGGCTGTTTTGAGTGCAGGGTCAGACTGGCTGTGTTGCGTGCAGGGTCGGACTGGCTGTGTTGCGTGTACGCTATAGGGTTTAAAAATTTATATGATTTTATCCTTTGGTTCACTGCATAATATCTTTTGTTTACATAACGTCATGTCAGTCTTCCACTCCTCTTGACATTTACAGTGAGCACCTTGAGCTTGATATTTAAAACATTCCTCTCAGCATGTGTGCGCCTCTACTCAGTGTGACAGTGTCTAGTGTGTCGGCTAGTCTGCCAGACCCAAAGCTTCAGTGTGCCAGTGACTCATTGTGCCTGCGTGTGTGATCACGTGCTTTAGTGCACCCGTGTGCCTCTATGAATTAGTGTATCTGTCTCACAGGATGCGCTTGTTTCTCAGCATGCGCATGCATGTGTGTCTGTTTGTAGTGCGGTTTCTATGTATGTCTGTCAGTCTGTTGGACTGGCTGTGTTGTGAGAAGGGTCGGACTGGCTGTCGTGCGTGCAGGGTCGGACTGGCTGTGTTGTGCGCAGGGTCGGACTGACTGTGTTGGGTGCAGGGCTGGCTGTGTTGTGTGCAGGGTCGGACTGACTGTGTTGCGTGCAGGGCTGGCTGTGTTGCGTGCAGGGTCGGACTGGCTGGCTGTGTTGCATGCAGGGTTGGACTGGCTGTGTTGTGTGCAGGGTTGGAGTGGCGTGTACGTTGACTTTTACAGTGAGCACCTTGAGCTTGATAATTAAAACATTCCTCTCAGCATGTGTGCGCCTCTACTCAGTGTGACAGTGTCTGGTGTGTCCGCTAGTCTGCCAGACCCAAAGCTTCAGTGTGCCAGTGACTCAGTGTGCCTGCGTGTGTGATCACGTGCTTCGGTGCACCCGTGTGCCTCTATGTATTAGTGTGTCTGTCTCACAGGATGCATGTGTTTCTCAGCATGTGCATGCATGTGTGTCTGTTTGTAGTGCGGTTTCTATATAACTCTGTATGCGGGGGTCAACAGGGGTAAAAGACATTGGTGTTGCATTATTATTAGAAATGCCAATAGCACAAGCTTGAATAATGCAAGACCTATTGCATTGCAAATTCTTGTTCTGTCAGTCGCCTTCATTCCCTCTCTAGTTTCGGTCTCTCCTCTTCCTCCCTCACTCACTCTCCTTATTTGTCCCTTCCCAGAGTGTGTGTTCCACTCTCTATTTTTCTTCACTTTGACCTCCTCTTTCTTGCTTGCTATAAGTGCCTAAAATGGTGACGCAGGTAAATAGACGGTGCCAGTCAGGTGAGAGTCCCTGGCTTAGTGACGTAGTCCACATACCGGAGCGCTCTGAAGATGCTGTAAAGCGTGGTGCATTCACGAAACACCAAAGTAAATAAGACAATTCAACAAATACCACGTGATCTGCATACGTATGTATATGTATATGTATGTATGTATATGTATAAACCATTTTATAACGTGCTCTATTACTTGGGAGTATCCTGGCGTGATGGTAAAGAGCGGAGGAGAACAGAAGAAAATCAACCTATGTCACACTCCTGAAAAGATGGTTTTTCAGATTTCTCTTGAAATGGGCTATGCACTGAGTGGAGCGCAAGTGGAGGGGGAGGGCATTCCAGGCTCGGGCTGCCACTACCGCAATGGACTGGCCCCCTAGTCTGGTTCGCTTAAAGCGAGGAAGAGTCATTTTGAACAAAGAGGACGATCTCAGAGCTCGTGTGGGAGCATAAAGGGTAAATCTCTTCTTCAGATAGGCAGGTCCTTGGTCATGAGTAGCTCTAAATGAGAGCACTAGAGATTTAAACAAGATGCGTTGTGGCACTGGCAGCCAGTGAAGGCTAGACATATGAGAGCGAACGCTCTTCCATCTCGAACATTAAAAAGGAGACGGACCGCGGCATTCTGGATGACCAGCATACGCTTAACCAAATAAGCGGGGATGCCGCTAAACAGGGCGTTCGCGTAGTCCAGCCTTGCCAGAATGAGTGCTCGAGCGACAGTCTCCCTAGCTACTCTGGGAAGCAGTGGAAAAAATCTTCGTAACATTCTCAGAGTAGCAAAGCATGTCCCGGATAATTTCTTTATTTGGTCCTCAAATCTTAGGTCCTCCCCAAACCATATACCAAGATTTTTTGCGGGCCTCCCATCACCTTAGGGCTAGGAATATTCGGGGGCCACAAGTTTGTGAAATTGAAAGGGAAAGAGCCGTAAAAGAGGATCTCAGATTTGTCCTCATTGCATTTCAGCTGAGCCAAAGTTAGCCAGCGAAAAACTGAGGACAGACAAAGCTGGACTGTTGTATTGTCCAGGTGGTCATCTGGCCAAGTAAACAGCAGCTGTGTGTCATCAGCATACCCTATGATCTTAGCCCCATACTGTTCCGCTAGATAAAGCAGGGGGGTGATGTAGATATTGAACAGTAGGGGACTAAGGTTAGATCCCTGTGGGACCCCGGTGAGAAGTGGATTAGGCTCTGAGGCATAAGGCAGCATCCAGACCTGTTGTGTCCTGTCTGAGAGAAATGAGGACAGCCAGGCCAGGACTTTGCCACCAATGCCAATTGCGGACAGACTGGCGAGGAGGAGCTCGTAAGGGACGGTATCGAACGCGGCAGAGAGGTCCAGCAAAATCAGGACCGCTCTGCCGCCCTCATCCAGACACTCCCGAATCGACTCCGCCATCTCCACCAGAGCAGTCTCCGTGCTGTAGGCCGCCCTAAAGCCTGACTGAGCTGGATGCAGAGCATTGGAGGTCTCAACAGAGCTCTCCAGTTGGCGAAAGACCACTTTCTCGCATATTTTGGCCAATGCTGGCAAAAGGGATATGGGACGATAGTTCCCGGGAAAGGTGGCGTCCAACCCTGGTTTCTTCAGGAGCGGTAGAAGATTTGCCTGCTTCCAGTTTACAGGAACCTCTGCTGAAGATAGAGAAACATTCACTATCTGGGTGACATCACTGCAGACAGTACTAGCCACTTCCGAAAGTACCCGGGCAGGGCAGGGATCAGAGGGAGAGCCCGATTTAAGGGACTGAAGGAGCGGCAGGACATCACATTCCGCAACCAGCGAAAAGTTTGTAAACTGCTGGATTTCACAATGGCATGGCAAAATAGGGAGGCCATCTACTGAGCTATCCGCTGGTAGCGCGGAGCGTAAGTCCTGCTGAATTTTAGCTATTTTATTTATGAAGAAGTTAGACAAGTCCTCGCACCATTGCACGGAGGAAGGGAGTATGGTTGTTTCAGCAATAGGGGATACGAAACTTTTAACAATAGAGAAAATCTCTCTACTGTTATTTTCCGCTTTATCGATTCTCCCTGCATAGTAATTCCCTTTGGCTATCTTAATAGCGGCATAGTAGTCTTTTTGGGCTGAGCGCAAGGCGGCCTTTGTCTCTAAGCTATACCCACATCTCCAAGCTCGCTCCAGCTTTTTACATCCCAGTTTCAGCTCCCTCAGCTCAGGAGAGAACCAGGGTTGAGAGGGGGTGTGTCGAGACCTAGACACGGTAGAATGTTTCGTAGACGCATTAGCCGCCTGCAGCACCCACTCATTAAAGCCACTAACCGCCTCCCCCATCACAGGAGTAAGCTTCGGGCGAGCATTAGATAGCTCCTGGCCGAACGCAACCAGGTTGATCTTCTGGGGGTGGCTCACGGGCAGTGCAAGAGCAGGTCTACCTACGTTATCCACCTACCATGAGAACCTAACAAGATCATGATCCGACCACGTTACCTTTTCTAAGCTTAAAGCCTTGATGTAAATGTAAATGTAAATGTACATGTATTTATATAGCGCAAATCGCCCACATCGCAGGCATCTATGCGCTTGCTTAGGGAACCCGTCCTGGTATTCCCCTGTGAGATACCCCGGCAGGGTATCCACAAGGTGAAAGCCAAGCATCCCGCCGCGAGGGGCCATTGTGGAGATTAAGCAAGCTATTGCCCAGAGTCGCAGAGTGTGAACCCGTGAGTCGAGTAGGCACCGAAGCGAGAATTATCGAGTCCGTGGAAATATTGAGCCCAACCCCCGTCAGGGCGGGGAATTGAACCCTGGTCCAGGGCCGATCTCAGCTTCCGGGTCTGCCGCCTCTTACCCCTGAGCCACACTTCTCTTTTCCTGATGGGAAAGTTAGAGCAAACTAGGTCTAAAAGATGACCGCCAGCGTGAGTCGGAGAGACCACCCATTGTTTGAGCTGTGCCAAATCAAAAACTTCCCCCAGTCGGCGCGCCTAAGTAGAGTCAGTGACATCTACATGGATGTTGAAGTCACCAACCAGAAGAAATTTTGGAAAGCTCAAGGCCCGTGGCACTATGCACTCCTCCAAAGTGTCAATAAAGTGACTGGCATAGCCCGGAGGCCTATAGATCAGTGACCCTCCCAGGGTAAAGTGGGGACTAATAGTAAGGGAGACGCGGAGAACTTCTCCATCAACCCCTGCAGCTGATTGCTCAGAGGCGAAGTGCCACCCTTCCTTAAATATTACAGCTAGTCAACCCCCTCTGCCTAAGGGCCTATCAGCTCTAGCAATCTTAAATCATCTGGGGACAGCAAGTTTAACAATCGGGGCACACGAGTCAGTAAGCCACGTCTCCGTGATGAAAAGGAGCTCAAGCTGGCCATCCGCCAGTATGTCAAAGATGTCAGCTACATCAATTTGCACGAGCGGCATGAGGCAAGACGACCGAACGGACTACAAATCACATCTCAGCAAGATTGCAGCTACCAAGGAAGAAAGGAACCAAACTAGTTTGAAAAAGGCATCATTTACAAAATAAAGGACTGAGAAGTACATCTTCCCGTTTTAAAAATCAGGACGTCTCTCCAAAAAAGCCAAACAACGTAGTGCTTGCCTCACCTCTACAACTCAAGATAAGAAACTTTCCCTGAGTGAGGTACTCATGATATAACCCGGGGATCTCCTTACTGAATTGACTGTGAAAATAAGCTTATTTACAAGAGAACCCAGATAGTTCAGGCTACTATCTTAACTGAAGGTACCCTGCACACACGTAAGGAAGAGAGAGTAAATACTCTTTCTTGTCTGGTCCTGAGGAAGGTGGTCTCAACCCACCGAAACGCACGTAGACCTGGCGTGGACAAGACACGAATAACATCTGTGTCACTCAAAACCTTAGAATCAGCCTTTTTGTTGGGATTGGAATAAATGTGGAAAATGTATGAATGTGTTAGTGTGATTGTTGGTTGATGTGTGGATGGCAGGGTTGTATTGTTTTTGTTTTATATTAAGGATTGAATTCTAACAACACTGTGAAGATTATAATTGTAACTGAATTGAATTTAAAATGATATTTATGGACTTGAAGTATATACAAAAAAATGATTCAAAAAAGTAAAAAAATATATTTATCTTTTGATACTCTTTTTAAAAAAAGAAAATAAACAAAATATATAAAATGAAACTCTTGTTGTTGCTTCACCTATGCTTTACAGAAGGTAAATAAATTGACTTGATGCAATTAGCTATAGAAGTAGGAACTGGCCGAGGGGGGATTTTTTTGTATACCTATATTGCTGTTTCTCTCTCTTTCCCCTGGTCATCAATCTAAACACAGAGAGGGTCCCATTTTTCATGTTACTGTCAGCTACATGTTTCACCACGGATCTGGCATTGATTAGCCCGGCCCTGATTGTCGTATGACCTGTACCACCGGCAGAACGTGGGGGTAAGGAGGGCTGGGGAAGAAACCATAACAGTATATTGTCTTGCTACCTTTGTGTATTCGTATTTTTTTCAAATTTTTAAAGCGTTTTCCATCAGCGACGTGTTGATATCTGAGAACTTTTAAAGAGTGGAATGAAAATGAAAATGCCTTTTATTTATGTTTTTAAAATGAAAACAAAAATAAAAGGCATTGTTATTTGCAATGTCAGTAGCTCAAACTCGCGTACATACGAGACCTATTTCACTGCAAATGCTTGTTATTTTTTTACCTTGGTGAAAGGCAGTGGGTCAATACTCCTCTGCTTTAGCTAAAGAGCCGCCTCTGCTCTTACGTGCAATTTTTTCTTATCTGGAATGCATTAATGTTCATTTTACAACTTCTCAATGTAAAATGAACACACCTATATTGACACTTACAAAAAAAGATGTTGTGTGCTTGTGTGTTGGCATTCAATAGTGTGCATGTTGTTTGTGTGCTATGCAATTTGTAAAAAAAAGTGGCATAACATATTACCTACATATATTTTAGAAGCAGTCACAGTATATATGTGTATTGAAACATTAATAAGTAATACTTAACAGTCTCCATTCCATCAGGGGCTCACTGCCACTACAGCCACTAGGACAACACCAGCACAATGGGGACATCCAAATAGGCTTGCTGCAAGCCTGCCGACTTGACAGCAATGGAATACTCTTAGCCATTAAGTATAAAGGGGTTGCCGTGCATCCATATGAACCTGCGTATATAATTATAAAGTACAAGTAGTTTTGTCAGTGTCAGGAGTACTGTTAGCCAGCAGCGGAGTCTGACTCGCCGACGGAGGTGTGCCGCTACCGCGACGGGAAACAGTCTGTTGATGTAGACGGTGGTTCAGCAAGCCCACAGTGGGCAGGATACCATCAGCTTGGCGGAGAACTTCTATACTCCATCGTGGAGGGACAGCGGGTTTCCCACCCATATCTAAATCAGGCCCTCTGTCAAAAAGAATATTGTGACCACCACAGTGACTCTTCCAGGTAGATATATATATCAGAGAAGTACAGGTTTGCAATTCTTAATGTCACCTATGCTTACTTTGACTGTGGACTCTGTAAAGTCACAGGTTGATATTTTGATATCGTGAGCACTCCCACCTCGGTCACTCCCCTTGCATGCACTCATGCACTTTGCCACTCACCCTGGCACTCACGCGTCCCTTGCTCCACACATTGATTCATTTGTTATTTTACCCTCTCACTCCACACAGAGATTCAGCAATCAATGAAGATTCACTGGATTTTAATGCTAGACCTATTGGCCTTGAAAGTGCTTCAATTGTGTACTCTAAATAAAAACCTGTTTGTGGAAACACTTGCAAGAAAGAGAACTTGTAGCCTGCAAGTGTCTGTTTACATAAAACACTGCCCCAACACCATATTGCATAATGTACTCATCCTCCGTCCTACCAGAAAGGTGTGGATTCTCTTCCCACCATCTCCCCTCCCCAGCACCGAAATACATTAACTGTGGGTTGAGATTAGGAGAGACTTGCATCAAAACATTGAGACCTCCCCCGGCCTTGGCGGGTGGCTCAATCAGTGGCTATGCTTCCGGCGTGTCACTTCCTTTTTCTGCATGGTGCAGTGCCTGGGAAGGCAAAAAACTAAACCTGTGGTCCAGGCATCCTTGGACAGTGATATTCAGACCATGACAAGGAGCAAAGCCATGGGGGACCATCCGCACAGGACTTCAGCCAGGCACAGCTGTGTCTCCAAAGCTGGAATCAAACCCAGCACCAGAGCCCCCGGTAAGGCCAGCCATCAGACACCGTTTGGCGAGTGAGGCAGGGAGAAGCAGGCGACAAACCGTGCACATCACCAGGAACGCAAGTTAGTCTAAAATAGAAGGGACAGTGAGTGGTTCCTGGGCAGTGTCTCTAGAGGGTAGAGTTATTATTTCCCAATGCTTTCCCAGTCCCTCGAGCTGCTGCACCACAGCTGGGTAATGACTCTACATTATGCAATATGGTTTTGGGGCAGTGTTTTATGTAAACAGACACTTGCAGGCTACATAGCCGGGTCTGGTGGCTCAGTGGACAAATGCGTCCATTGCAGGGGCCCGTGTTCGACCTCATGGTCACAGGTTCAAATCCCAGCGGGTCCACTTAACGTTTCATCCATCTGCTGTCAATAAAATGAGTACCATTGAGTTGGGTAACAATAAACATCTGTTATTCAGCGCCAAGACACCTACAGGTAATCGTGCGCTTTACAAATACACCTGTTATGTTTTATGTTATGTCTCACACTTGAAGTGTAGGGAGGGTGAGCAGACCTGTTTGAAGCGGATGAGCGCCACTGGGTTTGGGATAAGACCCAAAGTAGGGTACGATGGGCTGTCTGTCACACTTCAGGGCCGCAGCTCAGGACTGGCCAGGGGAAGTCAAAATTCTGGGGTGGGAAACACCAGATGAATCGTGGCACCCCCTTAAGAACCACAGGTGCACTGGGGAGCAGCCGAGCACCGCAAGGTCTTCCCCTGGGCAGATTGGGAGGGGGTGGGACCAGCCAGGTGCGGCCATTTTGTGGCTTTTGGGCTACATTGGGACTAGCCCAATTGTAGCCCACAGTTTAGTAAGTAGCCCAAGGTATTTAAGGGGTTTTGGCGCCTAACTATACAGCGCTCCCAGCCACCAGGTCACCAAACCTAATATGGTGGCTGGGAGTGCTGTATAGTTAGCTGTTTGTCCCCGTCCTCCCTGGGCTTGGGAGATTTTGTGGGAGGCAGTTAGGGCAGGTTTTTCTGGAGGGGTTTTATTAGAACAGGTTCAGAGGGGCTGTTATATTGTAGGCTTGTCGCTTGGAACAGGTGATTGTTTGAAAGTTGGCCAAGTTTTGCTGGAGTTTTGTAGTTTTGTGTTAAGTTTGGGGAGTTTGTGAACAGGAGCAGGGAAAGGATAAACAGGCAGGAAGTTACATTAGAGGTTTGTTAGTTACAGTTGCAGCTGCAAAAGGCAGGTAGGATTTTAGGTCATTGGAGGTTAGGATTTATAAATGCTATATTGTAAGATTGTGTAATATTATTGCTATGTAAAGTTATTTATTGTATGTTGCAGAGTAGGAGTTTATGATGTGGGGATCGTAGGGGTTGGAGGGAACAAGGGGTCAGGTATTTTATGTATAGACAGGCTTTCATTTAGTAAGGCAAAGAGCCAGTGTTAATAAAATTGTGATATGCGCCTGTTTCAAAAAAGCGGCCTTTTACACACACAAAATGGTTGTCGGTGTGGCTTGCCCCCCCTTTCCCTCCCAACTGTGAGTTAGGGGTGGGTCCGGCCATGATTCTCAGTCGAAACATGGCAGCTTCAACCTTTAAAAGCAGAAATGATATAAACAACATTCAAATGTCTCCAGTTCCCTCCCTAGCTCCAGACTTAAAAGGGAATCAATAACATCTCTTGTCAGAAGTACGCTGTGGGTGAAAAGAAGGATTTTTTGTAAGAGCAGGTATGCAAACCCCCTGGCCGAGTGGGGTACACTGAAGCAGTCATTAAGAGTGGGCTGACGCCCGGTCTGCAGTTTCCCACGCCACAAGGGATGAGAGGGATGCAGCATTGTGGAAGTGATGACGCTTCTCGAGCATCTGAACAGGTAATTCACCAACAGTGAAGCACACGATGTGATAAAACTAATGAACTCATTCAAATGGCTGCAGAAGGCTGCACCCCGTCTTCAGGGGGACAAGGAAAGTATGTCTGCACATGCACGCACGGTTTAAATGTATGTTTACAACGGTAATAAGTATGTCTATAGAGCACAGTACAAACTGAAATATATGTGGTACCAAATGCTGTCCAACTCAATGGAATACGCTTTATCGCCCTCCGTAAAATTAACCCTTGAGTGAGCCCTACAGGGATACGAAAGCCAACAAATTTTTGCGTTCAGATTCCAGGATCGCATTTTAGCATGGTGTCGTATCCCTCAAGGGTATACTGAGAGTCCATCTATCTTTAATCAGTTGTTAAAGAAATCCTTGGAAGATTTAGAGTTGCCTGGAAAGTCAACATTGGTTCAGTATATTGATGACCTCCTTGTGGCTGCAAAAACACGAGAAAATTGTGTAACAGACACCATTACACTTTTGAATTGATTAGCAGATGAGGAACATAAAGTATCACCTGTGAAACTACAGTTTTGCAAACAAGAGGTAAAATACCTTGGCCACAGAATTGCTAAAGGAATCAGACAAGTGACAATTGAAATAATAAAAATGATTCGAGCAATACAACCTCCAACAACACAAAGGCAGATCAGAATGTTTCTGGGTATGGTTGGTTATTGTCGTCAATGGATTTGTGGATTTTCAGTATTTGCGAAACCACTACAAAGGCTGACAAAAGCAGACATAAAAGACCCAATTACTTTGACAAAAACAGAATTAGAGGCTTTTAAAAAACTAAAGAGAAGTCTGTGTGAAGCTCCAGCTTTGGGGATGCCAGACTATGATAAAGAATTTGAGCTGTACTGCAGTGAAAGGGAAGGTTGTGCATTATCAGTTCTAATTCGGAAACATGGAAAAATGAGAAAGCCAATAGCTTACTTTTCAGCTGTTCTTGACCCTGTTGTGAAAGCATTGCCAGGTTGCTTAAAAGCAGTGGCTGCAACAAGTGTAAGCCTCGAGCAAAGTGAAGGAATCATAATGGGGTTTCCTGTAAAAGTGTATGCACCTCATTCAGTTGAAACTCTTCTTACCAGAAGTAAAACACATCACCTGTTGAGTAATAGGTTGACCAAATATGAAAAGGTTATTCTGGGATCAGATAATGTATCTATTGCGAGGTGTGTTAATCTTAACCCCTGTACACTTTTGCCGGATGATGTGGTTACTGAAATTGGAAATGAAGCTGATGTTGATCATGAGTGTTTGGATGTTTTGGAATACTGTACTAAACCTAGAGGAGACATTAAAGATGTGCCTTTACCAGAGTCAGACATTCTTTACTTTGTTGATGGCTTCTGTCTAAGAACAGATGAAGGCATTCTGAGAGCAGCATATTCAGTTTGTACAGTTGCAGAAATCGTTGAAGGTTCAACTCTTGAAGGAATTCGTTCAGCTCAAGTAGCAGAATTAATTGGCTTTATTCGTGCATGTGAAAGAGCAAAAGGGAAAAAGGTTACCATAGTGACTGATAGTCACTATGGATATGGTGTAGTCCATGACTATGGCCAGCACTGGTCTCAAAGAGGTTATTTGACTTCTGCGGGAACACCAATCAGAAATGCAAAATTGATCAAAAGATTGATCGATTGCATTCAATTACCTGAGAAAATAGCTGTTGTCAAATGTGGAGCGCACAAGAAGGGTGAGGACTATATTACTAAAGGTAATTCCTTTGCAGATGAAACTGCACGTTACTGTGCGAAAAACAATCTTTCAATTAATCGAGAAAAAGACAATGATCATGTTATGAACTCTCTCATGCTAATATCTGTAGTTGAAACATGGCAGGGAGTAAAAGATTTACAAGATGAGGCAAATGATGAGGAGAAAAACACATGGCTGAAAGAAGGTTGCAGACAGAGGGAGGAAGATGAGATTTGGGTTTACAAAGATGGCAGACCTGTTATGCCAAATTGCATGATTGCTGACATGGCACGGATGTACCATGGTCCAGGTCATTTAGGTAGAGATTCAATGATTCGAATGTTCAGGGAGACTTGGAATAAACCAAAATTTAGGATTATTGCGGAGTCACTTTGCCAAAGATGTTTGATCTGCCAGCAAATCAATCCAAACAGAAAAACAGTTGTGAGCATGGGAACCCAAGGACGGGAGGGTGGTCCTTTTACCAGGTTGTAAATGGATCTCATTGACATTCCGCCCCATAACAAGCTGAGATACGTCCTAGTTATTGTCTGTCTGTTTTCAAGATGGGTGGAAGCATTCCCAACTCGTCACAATGACTCAGTTACTGTGGCAAAACAGCTCTTGAGGGAGATCATACCAAGGTATGGTGAGGCCTTCAGCATAAAGCAAAAGCTACATTGTGCATACAGACCAGAAGCATCAGGCGTGGTTGAACAAACTAATGGCACGATTAAAAATAGAATTGGAAAAATGTGCCTAGCTACAGGGATGAAGTGGACAGATGCACTTCCACTTGTTTTGATGTCGTTGAGGAGCACAGCTGATAAAAAGACAGGTCTTAGCCCTCATGATATTCTCATGGGAAAAGTAATGAGACAGGCTTTTATACCAGTTGGAAAATTATTGACCATAAATGAAAGTGCCATTATAGAGTATTGCAAACAATTATCTGACGTGGTAACTTCTGTATTCCATCAGGTGGGAACAGATGTGATTTCAAAAGAAAAGGAGCAGGCTCATGATCTGTTGCCAGGAGACTGGGTCAGAACAAAAGTTAATCGGAGAAGAAACTGTTTAGTACCCAGGTGGCAAAAAGCAAGACAGGTGATATTAGTCACAACGAATGCAGTTAAATGCAAAGGTCTGAAAAGGTGGGTGCATGCAAGTCATACCATTCGTGTACCACCTCCTGACAATCCTGATGAGGATAGTGACGACACAACAACTGATTCATACACTGAAGAAGAACCTGAAAATCCAGATTCTGAAGATTGACAAGAAAGTCGACATTTGGAAAATTCTGATGCGAATCATGCATTAAATGAAAAAGATCTAGAGATTGTGATTCTAGATTCAGAAAATGATGAAAACGTTCTAGGAAAAGAAACTAGAAAATAAACTGTGTCAGAAGAGAATAAAGAACAGGAAAGTATTGAAAGCTCTGAAAGCAGGAACGAAAATTCTGAAACTGGGAAGTTAGAAGTAATTCCAGAAGAGGAGGAGGATGAATTACCAAGTACCAGCTACAGGGATGTTGTTCCTAACGGAGTGAAGCTGCTGAGTAAAGAAGTTCCTAGATATAGAATTGAAATCTCTGAAACTGATTTGGATGAGAGTGATGAAGAGTCTGAAATAAGAAAATTCTGAAAAAGGGCTTGGAAAGCTGAATATAACGAAACCGAGCCAAAGAAGAAACTCTTGAGAAAAGGTGATATCTGGCCAAAAGAAAATTTAAAGTTCAAATAGGTGAACAAATCAAAGGAGCAGATCAATGAGATATCAAGTCAAAAGGGTGACTCAGATAAAAAAGATCAAGCAGGAAAGAAAATTGAAGTAATTAGCAGAAGGGGCAAAAGACCATTGAGGCCAAATCAAAAGTACAAGTCTCCTGAGTGGGCCTACATCATAATCCCACCAGTAGTAGAGAATAGTAGTAGTAGTCAGGAAGATCTGCAAGAAAACAGTGACAATGATTAGAAATAATTTTCTTTAAGTTGAGGTTTATTTTTGCCATAAGGCTGAAGAAATTGTGTTAGGTGACACAAGGTCGAATAAATTGTGTTAGCTGTAAAAACACTTTTATGTAAGACGCAAGGTCGAAGAAAAGCTGTTAGTGGGTTACTAAAAAAAAAAATTAAAAGGGGAGGTGTATATAGTACTACTACTATTTTAAAATTTTTGTTTGAGTAAAAAAAAAAAAAAGAAAGAATGCCTAATACTGACAATTCAATGTGTGCTATCTTTAGGAGATGTAAAATGTCTTCTATTTGTGTGTTTTTAATTATTTTAGTTTGGTTAATTTTGGCAGTGTTTTTTCCTCTTGGTATAGATAAGGAGGATTATAAAGTGAATATGACAAGCAAAGCTGAATCTAAACAAGCTACTCATGATGTTGCAGGCAAAACTAACAGGGTTATTGAGCACAAGCCAGAGATCCACCAAGATAAATCTGTTGATGATTTTTCTACTAATTCTTTTTCAAGACTTCTGTCAGAGTATGTAAGGGTCATGGATGTGAATGACTGTTTGTGTAAAGCTTCCTACTTCAGTTTCGGAAGGGGTTAAATATAACATGCTTCCCCTTACTTATGGAATAACATGTAGTGTTATAGCTAGCTTGTTCTATCAAACAGGTCGTCTGGAGCACTATTACTCGGCTTTCGATGACATTTTTGCTAACCTGAAAGTTGCACATAGCCTAAACAAAGTTAGACCTACTAAACAGATGAGGGAATTCTTTTTGGTAACTAATGAACTCACCTACGAATATGCTTACAAAAACAATTTAACCTGCAAAATGAGAGATGAAGAAAGGTCTTTTCTCAAGTTGGTTGAGGAGAGAAGGGCGATTTACAGAAGAAATGAGATGCTGAAACAGACTAAAGTTTTGGCAGCATGAGGACGAGAAGCTCAATGGTGAAAATAGATATGCTGCTATTCACATAGATGATCCTGTTAGTGGAAAATTTTGTATTAGAAGAGACAACACGCTTTATGACAATTATTTTGTCGGTGCTAGTCAATGTGAGGATACTTATCGTATCATAGGGGGTTGGGGATTTAAAGGTGGTAAAGACCCAATTTTTCCTGGAATTTATTTTATTTGTGGGAACAAAGCCTACTTTAGCCTCCCAGATCATTGGTATGGGACATGCTATCTTGCATTAGTTTTTCAAAGATTTTTCATGTGGACAGAAATGGAGAAGGTTCATTTGAAATTGGCAAACACCTGAACAGGTATAAGAGAGAAAGCTTCTCTGAGATCATGGAAGATATATTTGGTGCAATAATTCCTATGGTGGGAATAACCCTGAATGCAATTAAAATTAGAAAGGTTTCCACAATTGTTGACAGATTGTCCACTGATACTGCGAGTGGTTTCCAATTAGTTAATACTGAACTTATTGCCACCAGAAGCATGGTTATGCAGAACCGTCTTGCTTTAGACATTCTGCTAGCAAAAGAGGGAGGAGTCTGTGGGATTTTGCATGTTCAGCATTGCTGTACTTATATCCCAGATAAAAGCCAGAACATAGAGTTGCTTATAAAGAATATCACTGAATTTTACTCAGAAATAGAACCCATGGAGAGTGACAATTTCTCAGAACGTTTGAACAAAAGATTTGAGGCAATTAGGAAATGGTTTGCTGAAATTGGCAGTTCAATCATTGGCAAAGTACTTTATCCTGTAATAATTATTGTTATAGTAACACTTTTGTTAAAAATCAGTTGCATGATCCACAAGAGAAAGAAGCATGCAAGGGAAAAAAGAAGGATTTACAAACTTAGAAAAGCTCAGGAGAAGGAGATAGAAATGGAAGAATTTTGTAGGGCTCAATATGAGAGTTCCAGACAAACTGCTGAGACAGGAGTTTAGATTTACTAACACAGAGAGTGATCATAATATGGCATTTCTAAAAGTTACAATTTTTGATAACATTTTTGGGTTTTGTTTGGTGGTTTAAAAATCACCAGATGAGGGAGTTGATGAAGCAAACTTTTAGAATTTAATATGTTTTTGTTTGCTGACTTGAAATCCCATAATTAATAATAATATTAATGAGTGTTGCATGTTTTTGTATTAATTCAACCTAGAATAATGTGCACCTTCTTAAACACGCAGGATTAATATTATGTGCTCTTGTTGCATTTGTCAGTACGTTTGAATAATATATTAACTTTGTCTTTTCGTTTTGTCAACATTAACTGCGGCTGATTCAAATAATAGCATGTGCTTATTTTTTTAAATGTGCTCTAGTTTATGTCGTGTCTTTTATGTGACAAAGTTTTGTTCATTTCTTGTGCTAAAAGCTAGGTAACATAGACTAATGGGTTAACATTAGAGAAGGGGGTGGGTAACAGAATAATTTTCATTACTCAAATTAATTAATGTCTTGTGTTTCCTTGCATACTAGAGTCTCAGTAAAGAGGCATGTGGCCTGTTCTAAAATGGATGTCCCCGAAGTCCTGTCGAGATGGGCCATGCACAGCAAAGAATGAATAAAAGCGTTTTGTTCATAATCTTCGAAAAACAATTACGTGGAACTGAACTGTGCAGGATGTGCCTAGCGTTGTATAACTTTCTTTGCCAAGGACAGGACATAGCGGCGGAAAAGCTTGAGCTGAGGAAGCAACGAACTGTTATTTAATAAAATGCTGCGAAGCTCCTCGGAAGAGCTAGTGTCACATGTAGACAATGGACAATGCCGCTTTAAAAAAAATATGATTTTGAATGAGAAGGCGATGACTTCATGGACTGACGCTTGACAACCAATCATTTTGCGAGATGGTCTGTTAATTGTATTCTTTTAGCTAGTTTTAGATAGAGAAAAGGTATAAAACTTGGCCCCTTGGGAGGAGCTTTGTTGGCTCGTTCCTGTGTTCGTGAGATGCTGTCGGACTTCTGACTCACGTAAGACAACTTTGAACTTTACATTTTCCCTTTAGGTTTCATTTGGTCTAGACAGGGAAATAGGGTTTAGGGGATGAGACTCAATTTGCTTAAACATTTCTTGTGCTGATTTTGTTATGAACTGACAGTCTGATGTGCCTTACTTAATAAATAACACATAATTAATGCATATAAAAGAATTAATATTTTGAATATGCTCTTTACTTGATAATAAAGTTCATTAAACAGTTTCTGAAATGACAAGCTGGTCTTAGTTATTTCGCGTTAAGTTACCAATAGTTAATCCATTGCCTAGGTTTTGACTTAATTAAATGTACATTAATAGAAATGTCAAAGATAAACTGCAGTTGTACATTAATATAAATAGCTTTGTGAATAGTTTGATTAATTAGGTCACACGATTCAGTTGGTCAATTCTTGTCTCAGTCATTTATGGGCCTAGTGTTGATTTTATAAATAATTGAGAGTAACATGGTACAGAGATGTGCATACGAGACAGAATTTCTTTTGGCCGCTGGATCATCAGCGTTAAGATTTCTATAGCTCTAGTGCTTTAAAAGAAATAGTGATATTTACATTATTATAACGCCTCCTCAAGGGTAATAAACTTATATAATGAACTTATTTTGTGCCAATACTGTGAAAGATAAACACATCTAACATTCCAACAGTGCATGCAAATCTCCTGAACAGAGCCTAAACTAAGTGAAAAGCTGCCTCTCCTGAGTATGTGTGAATTGCTAAAAAGGCGCAAGCCTTTTTTTCCCCTCTGCTACATTTGCATCAGGTGTGAGGCTCCTGACTGCTGCCAGCTAGGAAACTCCAACAAAAGGAGGCTTGATGACCCTTGAGACTCTGCTTTTGTTATGGCCGAGTATCCCATCAGGAGTCAGAATTAATGCATAATTAATTAATAATTATGCATGTTGTTGTGATCGAAAGCAGACAACAACGTGCAAGCTCAGCTGAATGTGTCCTGGTGTTTGGAAATTACACTGGGACGAATTCAGCATAATTTTTAGTTAGGCCCAACTTCTTAGCAGGGTGGACGGCATCCACCCAGTGAAAGAAGTGGGGGGAAACCGTCTACCCGTGTGGACAACCGACTTATGCCCTGACTGCAACTCAGCATTACTGGAGACCTCATATTGAAACCAGGTTGGTAAGTGGTGTTGAGCCAGGATGAGCAGAAACCAGTTGTTAGACTGGGGCAATTGAGGCTCTTTTTGCCCTCACCAGTAGACCCAGCCTCCAAATGCCTCACTTCAAGGAGAATGAGCAATTGCAATTGTCTAAAGGGATTCATGGCTGGGTGCAGACCTTTAAGGTCCAAGGACACCCATCTGAGCAGCACCAGACTTCCCTCCGGACTCAGCAGTCCATCAGGAGGAAGCAAACATACGCCGCCCTTGTCACTTCATAAGTAATCCAAGAGATATAAATGGGGATTACTTCACAAGTAATCCAAGAGATATGAAAAGAGATTACTTTCTGAAGCTCTGTGTAAATGTAAGGTGTGAGCTTTTTTGTAAACTCCATACGTCTTTAATCTCTTTGCATCTATATATGTAATCACGCTAATGATGACGTTTATATAGCGAACAATCTAAATGAAATTTGATTTAGCACTTTACAATAGGAGTTAATTACTACCTAATTTACTGGTACCGAATGTAACAATTTTCAGAGGAACGTAAATAGATTGAAAACCTGAAATAATTCATGCACGTTCCCTAGTATTAATGCAGGTGCATTAATCCTAACCTATGTGTACCAGGATTGGGAACTTGCAGGTCATAATAGTTTTTTTTCCCTAACAAATGCATTAACCTAAACATGTTACTAAAATACAACCCTGTGACCAAAAGTGTATATGTATCTGATCCTTTGGGGTCAAAGTAACCATCTCAGCTATGTTATTACCATTAAGCTTGTGAACAGCAGGTAGCATAATGATCTCTGCTGCAGGTGCATTACCCTCCTATGATATTTTAAAATGTGATCTGTTTGTGACCAGAAGCCAGAATAGCCTGCACTACTTCTCCTTGTTATCAATTTCTTTGAGAGCAGAGATTGGGAAAAGAATGCTTATGTAATGACAAACCATAGACATCTGTGACCTACTCCCTTTAAGAGGTTGACACTTTTAAATCAAGCCCTTTTCTGCTAAAGCCAATTGCCCTATTTCCGGAGTTTACAATTGTTTTATTTGCTGTTCTCAGCACTGATCATGTCTGAGAAGCGTGCTGTGAGCATCATTGTTTCTTCTCAATGTGAATGGGGCCTTTATTTCAGATTTTTTATCATAAAGAAGTAACAGGGCAGTAACCCTAGTGGACGAAAACCCTCACTCACCGGAGGGTGACCTGCTTCATCATTTGGTTCCTCCAACACATGGGGACTGCAAGGCACCCTGTATGGGCTACAACTTACCCAAGACAGAAGGAGCAGGAGTGCAAAGCACCTGTTGGATCTACCAACTCAGAGTGACCAGGAGGGCAGAGTGCAAATTCAATGTGAATGGGGCTTTTATTTCAGATTTTGGATCATAAAGAAGGGCAGTAACCGTAGTGGTGACTACAGATCTAGCTGAACCCTGCAGGCCCCTTTACATCTGGTTCATGGTAGTACTCTGCAATGATAGAACTCACGCAATGCTTAGGGTAGCACAATTGGAAAAGAGAGAAATGTGTAAAAATGAAAAACAGAAGGAAAAGGATGGGCACAACCAATGTGGACGAAAACCCTCACTCACCCGAGGGTGACATGCTTCATCATTGGGTTCCTCCAACACATGGGGACCGCAAGGTACCCTATGTGGGCTACGACTTACCCAAGAGGGAAGAAGCAGGAGTGCAATGCATGTATTGGATCTACCAACCTCTGAGTGACCAGGAGGGGCAAAGTGCAAAATAAGAAGGTGAATTAAAAACGACCTACATAGGGGCAACAACTTTATTCATACTTCCTATGTGGTAGTAATTTAAAAAGCAAGTGAGAAATAGGGTTTCTAGAAATATACCATATCTAATGGTCAACATTTTTCTGTCCTAACAAAAATCAAGTTCTGGCCATTCTTCAGGACCAGTATCTATTAGTTACTCTGCTAAGTAAAGTGCATCAAATATAATGATAGTAATGCATGGGTGGCTTATAGGCCTCAATACTTGACCAAAGAATCCATCAGTTTCAGTGGTCAGGTGGCTCTGTAAAACAAAAGGACAAGGACACATGTTACCAATAGAGGTTCCCAGTCACCCATCTATGCCATCACCCTTCATTCTGTGCCCAGTAAAATAAAAGCTTCTTACCTCAACATAAAAATGTTTAATCCAACTCAACCTTCTACAGAGTCTCTCACCTCATCGGTTTCTCTAGTAGGGGTTAAAAATTGGATTGTAGAGGCTCAATTTAGAGACATACAGTCAAACAAAAATTAGAAACACCTTTAAAGTGAACCAAATAAAAACTATGTATCATCTAGGTCACAAGTATGTGTGCTTCTAGTCAATCTATTGTATTGTGTCGTCAAAATGTAAACTTTATGACGGAGTGTCAAAGTGTACTCCTTCTAATGATTCTTGAAACCTTTTTAGCTACAAAGACCTCTAGAAGACTTGGACAAATCTGCCAAGCTGATCCGATGAAGGTCCGTAGCCACTGGGCCAAAGATTCAGGTTGTATCGTCGCTGAACCTTTCCATAGGAACAAATCCAATTCAGCAGAATCTCGCTGGCAGCATCCGAGCTAAAAAAAGTAACTAAATCTGAAGTTAGAGATCTTCACGGGCAAAAGCACCAAAAGACAAAGGCATCACTAATCCTCATACAGAGTCTATAAAATAATGTGGAGCCCTCTTTGAACAATGCCTGCAGTCAATGCTCCCTCTTATTTTTGTTCCTTGTATGTGGCAACAGAATATTTGCATTCATACCTTTCTAGCTTGTGTTCAGCCAAGTGATCAGATGTCCAACTAGGAAACTTGACTAGTTACCACTTGAAGGTTGATAGCAAATTTGGCAATGCCAATAGGTCTGACTTATAAATGAAAGTGCCTCCTTAGTCATTGATGGTTTCAGGCACAGAATAAGTCATCATACATACATTTGGTTTCTCATCCATACAGTCATGCATCCATGTATCACTAACTCACTCTTACATTGACTAATTTACACAACCAACCACAATAAAATGCATGCACAAACTCAGAAACATATAAAAAAGCATAAATGTAGACAAAAGAAAAGATGCTGTTGCAAAAAAATGGTAGATATATGCTTACTATGACAAAATTAAACAAAGCAGCAAGTGGCCATCTTCAATAGTACTTTATTTACTGTAAATGTTATAGTTCCATCTGACTACTACATCTAGAACCAACATGTTGTCCGTTCTCAATGGTAGAAATAACAAAACCCTATGTACAATATCCTTCCATGGTAGTCAGGTTGTTTAAATGCAGTGATGGTACATGTTGCGCTACAATGCTGTCTTTGTAGGTGCACCATGCTTTAATCATAAAAATGAAAAGAGTAAAAGAAATGGTTATGTTATGTTATCCTCCTGACTGTTTGTGCTTATTGTCTCCCATCCAATTACCAATATTATAGTCAGTACTTTAAACCCATGTACCATAACCATATGCTTCTTACTTTTATGCACTCAATGTTTACATTGCTTGTCATTTTTTCTTTTTTGTTTATTTGGAAATTACCAATAAAAACTTTTGAAATGAATAGGGACAACCAACCTGGGCACTGAAGTACATTCATTGTCAGGTGACTGTGCTCATGCGATCAGACAAATGTCACTCACATATCAAGAAGCTTATGTCTGAAGTGGTATACATATCACTGGTATATGCAGCAGTGGTATATATGTTTTTATCACACTATCCTGGCAGACAACTAAGCCTGTCGAACTTTAAGTAGAGATTCTAATATGACTTATTAAAGTGCAAATCGTACATCCCTAAGGTTTGTCAAGTGGGCAATAAGCACAACAATTCTTTTTTTTAATTTTTTTTATTTTTTGAAAACCTTTATTAGTGCATCCACAAAAGTACAAATACGGGCCCACAACCCTCAGGCTGGCCACGAATACTGTTTAAGCACAAGTGCATGCAATACGGTGACGCAGTAGCACATCAATATCAATAAGCGAGCATTCAGCAGTTACACTGTAAGTCACGTGCTATCACGCCTCAGGAGCAATGAAGGTTAATTTTAAAAGTTTTCCATAGCAGCTATTAAAGTCCAACTGTTCCGTTTTAATTGAAAATAGAAACTATAAACTAAAAGAGCAGGGTCCATGTAGGCGCGATATAACAGTAGCGACAGGGTCACACACAGCCCAGCAACCCAAATGACAAATTCCCCCAGGCGGCATGGCGGCTCATAAAGTGTGCAGCGAGGGTATCAGAGCCAGGATCTTAACAATTATCTACCGCCACCCGCCCACCAGCAACATCGACACGGACCCAAGGTAGAAAAGAAAAGAAAAAATAAAATAAAGAAGAAAAAACAAGGCACCATAGAAACAGAAAGAAACTAAAAACCCATCCCCCAACCCCCACCCTACACGCATGCAAAGGCTACGGCCTACCCCCCCCCAGCAGTGTGTCTGTCGCCCAATAAACCCGAAATATAGAATAAGAAAGTAAGAGAAGGAAAAAAAGAGAAGTACCATAACACCTAAGATATAGGGAGCAAGAAAAGAGTAGCCTAATCTAAAACTCCCATGAACCGGAGGAGGGCCAACCATTTGTACCCGAAACAGCAGCACGAATATTATCGGCCATCTTACCCCCGACTCCTAATCAAACCCCAACCAGCGTCCAGCTCTCCCATCTGTCCAGTCCAATCGTACGAATGTAAGCAACGGCAAGTAGGAAGGGGAAAAAGCAGAGTCAACCTTGTCCCTTGCGATCCGGCGTGTCAGTGAGGTACAGTGGCGAGGGAGTCATGCTGAACAGGAGAAGCAGCCAAAACAACCACAGCGAGTCAAGGCACCGCTCAACATGTCCCATCCGGCGCAGGACAGTGTGGTCCACAAAGGTATATTGCAGGCAAACAACCAGCAGCAGTCCTCCGAAGTTAGACAACTGAAGCAGAAGCAGCATGTGCAGAAGAAAAGTACCATTCTCGCCAGTAGTTCCCGGTGGAGGCAGCAGGCATGGCATCACATGGCGATCCCCCAGCAGCTGTACCAATGCAGGAATCACGTTTTTCGCCATTGCTGTGATCGGCTGTGTGATGAAGATGTTCGGCGCCCTCTCCTTCAGTGCCCCACCACATCTCCAAAGAGGCAGATCGCTACGCTCGAACCCGGGGTGTGGCGAAGTGTCCCGCACGCGAGCGCCAGCTCGGCCAGTCGGGGTAAGCTGAGGCAACATGTCATCCAAGCGACCATCCAAATCCCGGGCATTGCAGCCCAAGGCGCTCCTCAAATCGGCCAAAGCACTCAATACATCGCCGATAGTTACCGGCGCCTCGGGAGGAAGTGATTCTGCAGCCCCCTGCCCATGGGGATCGCAGGCGTGTGGCAACCCTTGATTCAAATCGCCGGTATCCCTCCGCAGCAGTCGGCCATCCACTCGGACCCTTGACAAGCACCGCCGGGACGCTGGGGTCAGGACAGCACCCTCCATTCTATCGTCCCGCGTAGGGGCAGCAAGGAGGCGGCCGTAGCGGGCGCCACCAGCACAGTCCAGTTTGCAATACCATGCGCTAGCCACTCCGTCCAAGATGGCCCCCTTCGTCTCTGCTTGAGGAGAAGGAGACTCACAGGATCGACCGGGGAGAGGGATACAATTGTAGCGACGACGGGGAGGTAGCTAGAAAAGCATTGAAGTCACTGGAAAGATTGTTGCGTCTCCGCTGGAGGGCGAGAACGTCTGCCTCTTCTCGCCGGTCTCCTCGCCCTGTCCCCAGTGGCCGATGTTACAGCAATCCAGCCAAGCACAGCCGAGAACAAAGGACCGGTCCCCTTCGCCGATCCCAATCAGGCAAACAAGGCGTCCCGTCACTTCCATAGCAGGGAGACGGACTTGGAGCACATCGCTAGAACCGGCGTCGCTTCCCGAGCCCAGCACCGCGCCACAATCACAAAACAGCAGGCAGGAGAAGAAGCGGTCGGGAGGGAAGCAGACGGGTCGGCGGAGCCGAGGGCTCAGGCGGCCATCACGGTTGCTGGTTAGGCTCCTCCTCCAGCACAACAATTCTTGACTAAGAACAAATATGTGAGATTGCAAGTAACAAAATACACCTGCAAGCTTTAACAGGGCGCAATAACAATTCACCCCCACAGGCCTATTAGCTTTAACGTGATTCATAATAAATAAATCAAGTCACTTGCCTGTGTCAGAACGTTTCATAAGAGATAGAACAGACCTTTGGCATATGAAATATATTTTCCCAATGGACCAATCAGGTCAGTAGTTTTTGTCTTTGGATTCTTCACTACAGTAGAGGCAAGTCAACTGTGTTAGGAATACGCTTTCCTACAAGGTAACCATACAAAGATTGCAAGTATATTCAAAATTACAGCTGTCTAAAACAAAACCTATATGAACACCTATCAAGCGTTATCTTTAATTTAAATCACCTGTCTCCACAATTTGGTCAAGTCAGTCACCAACACCAAATCCCTTGTCTGCTACTGTATTCTGTGAAATTCTACGTAAGAAAATGATTGCCTAAAGGGTTTAGAGCAGTGTCATAACCGTGCCCCATTAGAGACGTATTGATTTTAACAAATGCTTTTCACAATAATCAAGCCAGGCCTACTGTCTTTATCATAACATTTTATAATAAATGGATCAGACATATGGTATCTGACAAAACTTTTCCCAGTGAACAAATCAGGTCTACAGTCTTCATTTGGCTTCACACCATAACTAGCAGCGTGCAAAAGCTGATAACCAGTGAGTATATTGTTATAAAATTACTTATGTGATTAAAAACATCTGTTGATTCTCTCTCACAGTTGTCAGCTTCATTGAAAAATTACAAAAACTGCTACAGAATATTCTGGTACTTGCAGTTTTTCTTAGCTTTTGCAGGCTAAAAGCAGGGCCACTGGAATTATGCTATTTGCATTTGCAGCAGTTTCTGTGTACTTTCCGTATTTGCCTCATAATCCATCATTTGCTACAAAGTCTGCAGAGTTTCACATAAAAAATAGTTTTCTAGCTTAAATAGATCATATGTTACTAGAAATATGGAGTCACATGTTGTCACACAGTGGAAGGCCTTTAGCAAAGGCTGACTGCCCCCCTTTCTGTTGCTCGTTGCTGTATTAGTGTGTTGAGGTGGTAAAAAAAGATGTGATCCCTCTGTACAGACGGTCTTCAGTGGCCCCGAGTATAAGGCAATAGAAATGCAGTACTCCTCTGTGTAACCCATCTCTTACTTTGGATAAAATACCCTGGAAAGATAATTACCTCAGTGGTAGGACTGTGAGGATTACATTTACTGATCATGTTTGAAACTATGAAAATCTGCAACAATAAAAATCAGAGGAGTTTTGAGTCACACTTATAACTTAGGACCCACCAGAGGTGACCCAGCAAACCTGGGCCCTGGCATCTCTGCACCTGCTGCACAATTTCTGCCCAAGCCGCCCTTTCAAGCAAGAGAAGTTTCAGCAGTGAAAATACGCAGCCTTGTCAGTTTGTGAGTTGTAAAACAAAGAGTGGCCAAAACTGATAGCCTTAATCTATACTAATATAATAAAGAGAGATCCCAAACCTTTCTGGTGGGTAATCTCAGGAACCGCAGCACCAATCACAACACCCAATACAGCGTTGGAAAGGGCAGTTGCAGCAGAAGGACATATGCTATGCAGACGCCCACCATGTACATTTAAAAGGTAAAAGAACCGTGCCAGCAAAGTAGTCCCTTGTGGGCGTGTCAGCGTTGTGCTGTGGGCGTCTGCTGGGGGCGTGACAAACGCTGGGGCGTGTGGTATGTTCCACCCTTCATGCCATGTCTCATATCGTGTGCTGGTGGCGTGGGCATGTGCGGGGCACGGGATTACGGAAAAAATAAAGCGAGCGTTGTGCCCAATATTTCATTGTTTTATCTTCCCAGGTTCTGTACATTCCCGCTCCGGGTGTGCTTGCCCCGCGCTCCCAGTCATGTGTACCTGCTTAACTGTATGGAGGTCAGGCATGGCGCTATTCCCAAGGGCCGGAAGGAGGGCAAACAGGGGCCATTGTGCAGGAAATGTAATCTCGCCTTAACCTTCCGGTGACGCCTGAAGCGCACACTGGAGATTTTCCATTTCTGTTGCGCACAGGCCTCGCGCCACGCACATCCGGACACAAGGCCCGCCTCTATGGAAATAGCAAGAAAGGGACTATCCCTCCCCCCGGGAATATGTGATGATATTCCGAAAACAAACATCCCTCATACCATTACTCCGCCATTTTTATAACGCAGGACTATTACTCCGCAAAGACATCATTTCTAAAACGTTTACAACGCATATGACTTTATCACGCATTCCATTATAACGCAAATGCGGTAAAGTCATATACATTGTAAAAGTACATTATTAAAACATCAAATATGTTTGAATATATGTGTATTTATCTATATATATATATATATATATATATCGCAGGCAAAACTCCAACCACTTCTACCAAAGCCTCGGCGGCGAAGAAGGAGAAGCGAACCACTTCTTTGTAGGCAAGATGTTACTTTATTCCAACCTCAGCAGCAAACAACAGATGACGCGTTTCGGGCTCAGGCGCCCTTGATCACATACATATATATATACACACATTTTTTTATTTAATTAAAACATTTATTCTTTTAAATTGCATTATTAATATTTTTTTTATTTATTATTTTATTTTATTACCCTTTACACCCTAAAAACGAATCCCACCCTGCTCCCTTTAAATACCCCTGTACCCCATAATCATAACCCACCCTTACTCCTTAAAATACCCCAACACCCTTAAACACTAACCCATCTCAACCCTATAAATATACCCTATACCCCAAAACCCAAACCTATCCCTAAACCCTAAAAATACCCCTGTACCCCAAGTACCCAAACCTAGCCCTGAACCCTATAAATACCCCTGTACCTCAAAACCCAAATGTACCCCTGAACCCTAAAAATACCCCTGTACCCCAAAACCCAAACCTAGCCCTGAACCCTAAAAATACCCCTGTACCCCAAAACCTATACCTATCCCTAAAACTACCCCTGTACCCCATAACCCAAAGCTATATCTGAAACCTTAAAATACCCAAACACCCCAAAGCATATACCTCAGTACCCCAAAACATATACCCCTATACCCATACTTACCTTATCCAAACATTTTAAAAAAACATGCCTTTACCATTCATGCATTTACAACGAATTTCGTTGTAAATGTATGCGTGGTAAAAGCATATAAAATGTAATGCCATGCGTTATAATGGCATTGCGGAGTCATGGTACTTTCCTAATGAAAGTATGCGGAGTGATGGTATGAGGAAAGAAAGTTGCGGAATAATGGGTGTTTACCCTCCCCCGGTAAGTACATTGGTGGCACGGCGGCCCACTTCTCCAGCAACATACTCATATTTTTTCACCACCCATTTGAAAAATGCACAGGTCTCTCTCATTGATGGCCAGCACCAACATACACCTCCTGCCACAAGTTCTAGAATTGCGAACTTTAGAGCTGGGGAGCTACGTTCGAATCTCGGCATCAGCTCAACATCCTGTAATTCCAGGCAAATCGCTTTGTCTCCCCGTGCCTACCACAAATGAATGTGTTCTTCTGTATTGTAAATTGGGCTCATGCCATGTTGCCGAGTTCGCGCTATATAATATTGCAAGGAAAAATAAAGTAGGGAAACTCGAGTTAACACACTACTTAACGCAAACTCTAAAGTGCATCAGCAGTGCACTGTGAATCGGAGCGTTTCACAGGCCTGTCACAGATAAGAAATGCTATCAAAACGAAATCTTAAAAAACAATATACAACTGGCCGGCAGCAATTCATACCCGGACAATGTCGGGACGGGCTGCTAGTTTAGTTAAAAAGTTTTAGCCTCTTGGATGGAACTGTAAGGTGAAGTGGCCGGGTGATTGTCACGAGAAACTGTGAGAACCGCCCACTTGACAAGACTTGGTGTGCATTAGAGATACGGGAGCAGACATCGCCCACATGGGCTAGTACTGACACTGCGTGTCTGCTCCGTGTGAATCCGGTTCCCTGGCTTTATTTCCTCTGGTGCCTTAACACATGTACAGCCTCCAACCAATTGAAGCGAGGCATGGTACTACAAAAGACGGCGAGAAAGGCACTTGCTCAAATTCCAGGCTGCACTGAGGAAGTTTTCTTGAAAACGAAACGCGTCTGCGCTAAATAAAAAAGGATTTTTTTTACTGTTTGTTGGGGTCCCGTGTGTGCTTTCCTTCTCTGCGAAGTTGGAGGAGACTAGTTCCACATGTTGGGATGCTGCCACGACGTCCCTAGAAGTGCCCACCCCCTTGGGAGTCCTGTGTTTTGGTGGCAACTTTGTGAAGACTACAAGCTCTGTGGTATTCCAGGACACGCCGCTTACCTGCATCTTTCCCGGCCGCTGAAGGTGGACCGCGACTTCGTGGGGGACATGCAGGTCACTGGTGCTTCATGCACGGGATGGAACTGTAAGGTGAAGTGGCGGGGTGAGGGACACGAGAAACTGTGAGAACCGCCTACTTGACAAGACTTGGTGTGCATTAGAGTCGGAGCAGACACCACCCACATGGGCTAGTACTTGCGCTGAGTGTCTGCTCCGTGTGAATCCTGTTCCCTGGGTTTTCTTTCCTCTGGTGCCTTAACACAGGATCAGCCTCCAACCAATCGAAGCGAGGCATGGTACTACAAAAGAGGGCGGGAAAGCCACTTGCTCAAATTCCAGGCTGCACTGAGGAAGTTTTATTTAAAACGAAACGCGTCTGCGCTAAATAAAAAAGGAATTTTCACTGTTTGTTGGGGTCCCGCGTGTGCTTTCCTTCTCTGCGAAGCTGGAGGAGACTGGTTCCACATATATATATATATATATATGTGCGCATTTGTTCAACTATATTTTCACGGCTGTCCCTGGCCGTGCAGCAGAGCACCGTCACCGGCTGCAGTTTATCACTGACATACAGCGCGGAGAAGCCGATTCTTTGCACGACGCAAAGTTCCTGGCGCAACGCTTCTAAAGACAACAACTGCCCTGGATCTCGTCAGCTCTCCCACTACTTAAGGGAATACAGACTATAGCATAATGCTTCAAGAAATCAGGCGACCTACTTAAGGGAATCACTGACACTCTCGCTATGGACTACAAAAACCATCTCTCCTGGTGGTGATTAGACGATCTAGCCACGCCCACTTAGGGCGTTCCTGCACCAATGAAATAAAGGTGGTGACAAACAAATTGAGAGCCTTGCTTGCTTTTTTGAATGAAGCCCCATGAAGAAGAGGCGGCCAGCCTCGAAACGCGTCGGGCGCATGAGAAATGAAGAGTAAAAATGTGAGCTCCAGGACATGAGAGGCATGCAGGCTGGATGGCCAGAGGCGCTGCGCGTGCCTGTTGATAAGCGCAGGTGCGCCTTTGCTCAACTATATTTTCACGGCTGCCCCTGGCCGTGCAGCAGAGCACCGTCACCCAATAGGCCCTGCGCATTGGAATACCATAAACAGTAGTATCGACGTAGAAGTGCGGATCTTCCAGGCCTCTACTGACTATGCTAAACTTAATTGGGTTTGTTACCAACTAGCTCAAAGGTCACTGGAAACTTTCTTGACTGAATAGGAAGTGATCAGCTTCCCTGGTACAGACAAGAAGGGATTCAGTTTTCCAACAACCGTGCAACATGACAACTTTGCTCCTCAGATAAGAGTCTATCTCTAGGGTCGTGTGAACAATAGACAGTTATTTTACTCAGTCAGTTGTTGTGCAGATTACTCTCACAATATGTAGAGAATAGAGAGACAGGCGTTTTCAATAAAAGGTAACATTTATTGAACCGTCTTTCTTCTCATACAAGAGAAATGAATTACGACAATTGCAAGACTTGTTATTATAAAAAGTACGTACAGTAAAATGAGTATTGCGAAATAATACTGTAAAAGCATTGATATGGTTTCTTAGCCATACAATGGTTTAAAATGAATAAAACATATATACATTCATATATACATTAGGCTAACGTACTCAACTGGTGCTTCTAACTACGCCTACCCCAGTGTACCTGACCTAAGCCTAATACTTGGAAGGGGAGTAAGTAAGTAGCTTTAGTTAAGTTGGTTTTGCCAAGGTTTGCTTCAAGAATTCTCTCTAAGGGTTTAGTCAACACCATACCTCTGGAATAGAATGCTGGAGGTCTGGTATCTCCTTCCAGGGACTCGATATCCCAGTCACTCGCAAGAGAAACGCCGGAGCTGGATTTCTCGGCAGGAGAAAAGACAGCGTCTCTCTCAGCGCGTCAAAGAGGAGGAGGGGCAGCGTCCGCGGGCAGCTTGCATCTGCTGGGCTCTTTCAGGGGACGGCTGTTCAGCTCCTAAGTTCACCACACCATCGTTCGCTCGTTAGCAGCGATAGCAGTAGCGATAGTGTCAGCATTAGCTTGACAGCGATAGCTTCAGCATAACAGCAGCATTTGCTTAAGGCAACATTGGTAATATTTATACCTGAAAGGTGCCTTGTTTGACGTAAGTTTTTGGACATAAGACGTCAATAAAGATGTCACTAGGAAGTGATCGTCTATCAGTGCTCATTAGAGTTCTATTACTAATCAAAACATAGCAAGCGGGGCTTTCTCAGGTTGCTGAGTTTTTATCTTGTTGAAGAACTCAGAGTGTTAATCTAGGAATCTTAGATAGTAACTTCTGCTATGTCATTGCACTAATGAGTTGCAAAGGAAGTTGCAGAGGAAGCTATTCTGAAATGTGGCTCTGTTCATGTGAGGCCAGAGACGATTTTCTGAATATTGCATTTGATCGGTTTTGCCAATATAGGGGAACAAATGGATTTATAGCCGTATAGGGGCATAAGGTCACAGTATCGATCAGGGTCCTAGATTAGAATGCGACACCCACTCCACGAATTTATGTCCATCAAATTACTAAAACTAGAGCAATAAGATGCATGTGTAACATTGCCCACCCCAAAATACATATATGCATTTGAAATAGGCGTATTTGTAATACTTGAAAATATAGGTACTGTACGTTTTTGAAGCATAGAAATCATTCAAATTATAGCATATGCAATCAATGAACGATTTTGCAAAAAAATTACACATGAAATATCTCTTAATACAGAAAAGAAGGGCGAGATAATTTCATCACATAGAAATGCATTGCGGTAGAATGTGCTAGAGGCTAGTGTAAAGTTATTATGTCTCTAGATTTATCTAAAAATAGAAGTAGAAGCTTCTGTTCTTTATGAATAGGTCTACTTTAAGCAAAGAATTTTTCGTGCCAGAAAAAGGTGAATATCTTTTTTTTTAAAGTGTTCAATTCAAAAGAATTCTTGTTGAACGGGGTAATAGAGTTCCAACGCTTTTCAGCAGTTTTTGTTGATCAAAACTGAAGGCCGAATTCAGAGTTCATGGGAACGCTGTGTGTCGGAATGCTTTTCTAAAGTTATTGTTTCTCATCGGGTGAGAACATCATATCAGACAGGCTCTCCAAAAATTGGTCTACAAAATCAGGTGACAGTTCGACCAAATTCGATAGTGCTGTAACTTGGCAGGTGTGAGAGTGATTGCTGTCATCAAAGTCTGGATCAGCAATGCTCACAGAAGGTCGTACCTGGGTGATGTTGCTTTTGTCACTCGCTCCACTGTTACCACCTAGTCGTAGTACAGGAGTCTCAACGAATGCCGTCATCAGGATTGGTAACCGCTGGGGACAACACAATGCGTGAGCCGTTATCGGACTGAGCAAAGTATCGATATCCATTGGTACTGCTGATGGAAGTGAAAGACAGATGTCCAACACACACTCATCTCCGCATAGCATACATCGTAGCACAGGTAAGATGCAGGATTGCCATATCGGTCTGAATGAAAGGAACCAGGTCATGTTTAGATCTCTCAGCCTGGCCAATCCAAGGACTCTAGTTATTCTGTCCCGGTAGCGCATTGCTAGGATTGTTTCTTCCATCCTCTTTGGAGTCATGTCTGAGTTTTGGCTTGCCTTATCGGAGTAGGAGGGTCAAAAATAAAAGGCCTGCTACAAGTCTCAAAAATAGGGGTATGCCGCCAAAGACTGAATGGACAAAATTGGGAATGATTTCCAGAATTGCTTTGAATGGTGTTAGCAGTCCCGTAAAAATCGTCTTAAATATGCCTGGGATGCCTGTGGCACTAGACATGTTAAGGAGTTGGCTAAGCATTTCTACGAAATGCACGGGGCAATTTGTTGATAAAAGGTCATGGATCTCTGTAGCTGTCCTTGCAACTAGGAGATCATACGTCTCTTTTGATGACGTGAGGGGCACTGTTGTCTGCAAAAGCACAGACTTCATTTTGCTTAAAGTATCAATTCGTATAGAAGAGAAATTCAGACGAGGCCAGATGGGAGTCTCTATGTCTCCAGGCCCGCTCGGAAACAATGCTTGCATACAGCATTTGGCCATGGAAGTTACGCTTACGAGATAGGCTTTCCCTGGCAAAAGGCCACAACAGCTGTGATCCATTATTAGAATGTAACTCCCATTTGCGAGTTGCATAAAGAAAGGCTCTATCTGCGTTGCAGGTGTGACAAGTTGGTGGCATGAAAGGTTGTTAGAATTACCTTCACAGGCTCCGTGTAAATTAATACCCTGGCACAAAAGTATACCGCTTAGTGAACGTTTACAGTTTTCACCACTAAGAAATACATTTTTGTTGCTGTCACTATAGCATGAATGTGTGTATGGTAATTTCCATGCTGACTTAACGTATCCTTTACCCAATCGTTCATACTGGCCAGTAGGTATGTATTCAAGGCAATTTTTAAATTGGAAAGTTGTTATCGGAATTGTGATAATCCTGTGTATTATCCATTCAATGACAGGACTTTCTGACATTGTCAAAGGTAATCTCTCAAGTTTTTCGATGCTCAGGATTGTATAGTCTGCTCCTTTCTGTGCCAAGCTGATTTGTTTATCAGTAAGGTTAAAGATGGAAAACAATGATGTTGTGTTGATTAAACGCCAAGGCACATAGCCTGAACAAAGATTTTGCAGCGTCCGGCCTAACTGTACAATAGAACGTAATTGTGACTGGCCATGCTGTAACATTAGCAAGTCTCTGTCTATTATATCAAAGGCAGATGATACAATATTGTCCAACGAATATATTCTGGAGGACAGAGTCATTAACCCATTGTCCACTACAGAAAGTGATTTTTCCAAATTAATACGATCAATTTCTCGTATTTTTTCAGCTGTTTCAATTTGTGTGACTTTCCAAGTCTCGTTGTATACCGCATAGATACTG
This sequence comes from Lissotriton vulgaris, assembly GCF_964263255.1. Taxonomy (NCBI): domain Eukaryota; kingdom Metazoa; phylum Chordata; class Amphibia; order Caudata; family Salamandridae; genus Lissotriton; species Lissotriton vulgaris. The sequence continues at coordinate 173,338,042 of NC_141695.1, forward strand.
GTCGCTATGAAACGCTTTTGACGCTGTTTGCGTGGTCCCAGAATGAAATCGCGCAAATCTGCACCATCTTTAAGTAAAGACAAGTGTTGCTTAATTTCTGCCATTGTGGATGATCCTAGCCATTCGAGGTAGAGTTCCCCTACACTGTATGTTGTTACTATCCCTGGATGTTGTCTCTGGGAGTATCTAGGGTCTTGTCTGGTCATTTTGAACCCCTGTGTTTTGTTCAGGAATCTATCTTGACAGTTGTTTGTGTCAGCAGGCCAGATTAACCACTTTTTCCAATCAGGATGTGTTCTGTTTAAATGTAAAATTTTAGTTACGTCTATCTCAATATCTGTTGTTGCATTTTCAGGTATTGGCTTCGGAATAGACGGTTTGTTAAGGTCTTTAATCTTAGCTAGGCCAAGACAGGATGTTTGATGAATTGTGTCATTTAAAAACATCATTTGGTCTGGTATCATGCAGGTTCTGAATAATGCTTCTAGGCCTTGTACCTGCCAATCTTTCGTACCCCAGATGTTTTTTGTTTCAATGTTATTTTTCCAATAATCAAAACCAAATGTCATCATTTTTTCATAAAATGCTTCTGAATATATCAATTTAGTATTTGTCAGCATTGTTTTCATTCCTGCTTTATCTAACAGTTTGTAATAAAACGTTTCTGCATCACTGGTGTTAAACGCTGAGAAGTACTTGAATTTCTCAAAGAATGTTTTAGAACTGCTTTTAGGTGGTGTAGCACAATGTTCCCATTGGTTATACTTAAAAACATTTCTAGGCTGTGCAGATTTATGCAAGTAATGGTCACCATAATGTGTGAAGCAGAACATCTGTTCATAACTAGACGAACCTTGTAAATAATCATGATCTGTGAATCTAGCTGACAATACTAAATCAGACATCATAATATTAATACTGTCAAAGTCCCAATCATCATAGAATGTACTAGGTTTTACAAAGTCACTTAATGAAACCTTGAATTGATGAGGATATTTCAGGATCTCGACCGGACCATAGATCTCATAGTCAGTTTTCTCCCATACTACCCCACCGGGTATTGGAATGGCTGTGACATTTACTATTGACAGTTCTCTTTTCTTCACGTGGGATGATCTGTGTGGTTTGAGGACTAAGTTGATGTTCTGACTTGCTGTGTCCATTGTATTGTAATAAACTTTCCTAAAATTAAAACTAAAATTAGGCATAGTAGGAGTATGAATACCCCCGAAATAATCCAATGCTCAATCAATGGTGCATCCAGATATACTTCTTTGATTTGTTGAAAGAGTTCTATTACTTTTTCTTTAAAAGTCTTTTTTGTTTCTGGCATCACTTCGGAGTTGTTTTAATCCTCGGAAAAGTTGTTGAAGTTGATGAAGTAGCCAGAGGCAGTTCTGTCAATTGTTGGAATTATTCTTTCAATTTGTCTTTCGGTAGCACATTCAGATGCCACATCATTGTAGACTGGTGTTTCTTGACGAACTGTTTCAATCCGTGTTTCAAGAGGCACGATTTCCATGGCATTATTGCATAGTCCCTCTCTGTGCACTGCAAGCTGATCGAATGTGATTAGTCTTTCAGTTTGAACCTCTTGGATTGTTGCAAGTTTGGGTATTCTGTTGTTTCTTGGGAGTCCACTGGGCCTACTGTTGATTATAGGCCACATGCTTGTGGTTTTACCAGGTCGATTGATACAACTCTGTTCTCCTTTTTACCAGCAAGGGGCGGTAGTACTACTGATCTTGTTCAGTTGATAGCTAAGACAGGTTCTGCTTTTCTGTAAGAAGGCCCAAATTCCTTCTTCACCGCTATTTTTTCTCTGACTAGATCCCCAATCTTTGGAATCCAGACAGGCCTTGCTGGGGCTGTTGCTGGTGGTGCCTCGTCAGTGGTAGCTGGCTGTTGCTTTAACTTTATGTTGCTTAAGGATTTTCTTGTTTCATTCAAGTCCTGTAAAGCAGCCAAACGATCTTTGATGTCAAAGTCTGTTTTCTTATCTTGTACCACTGATACCTGACTATCTAAGTCCTGAACTCGCATTCTAGTTCCGAACAATAGTTCGTATGGGCTGAAACCTTTTAGAGAATTTCTTGGCAAATTATTAAGACTGATCTGGACACTTATTAAATGTTTGACCCACCCAGCACCTGAACCTAATACCTTCGCTGTTATAGATTGCTTTATGTCCCGGTTTTTTCTTTCTACCACACTGTTCCCTTCGGGGTGTGACGGACAAGAATACCGCAACCCAACTCCCATGCTGGCCATGGCCTCCTTATAAGCTCGAGAGCTGAAAGCAGGACCCTGGTCAGAATGGAACATGGCAATTGCGTATGTGCCGATAAAGACTCGCAGATCTTTTATAACCGTTCTGGCGTCAGCCGAGCGCTGGGGCCACATCCATATGAACCTCGTACAGGAATCCACTGCTACCATGATATATTTATAGTTGCCGTCCCTTTGCAGGGGACCACAGTGGTCCAGGTAAACACATGCAAATGGTTTATCCGAGATGAGAAGGGGTGTCTGCGCTGGTCGTTTTACTGTTGATACTTTTATCCTTTGGCATATTTCGCATTCTAATACATACTTTTTAGTTTGTATTTTCATGCGAGGCCACCAATATCTCTGTTTTAATAGTGATATTGTTGCGGAAACGCCAGCGTGTGCAGAAGCAAGCCCTTCGTGATTAGTCCTAACCTGTGTTCCATGTTTGGAATTACTCTATCCCCCACTCCAGGGATTCGAGCAAAAGGAACATTATTCGTATCTGTTGAATATAAGTACTTTTCTGGAAAGCCTTTTGGGAGTGTTTTCTTATCGTTTTTTACTGACACACTGACAGCTTGTAGAATGTCACTGTCTATTTTTGTTTGTGACCGAGTAATCGCAGCTACGGAAGCCGTTTGCACAGCTGCCTTCGCGGCTTCATCAGCCAATGAATTCCCGGCAACGTGAACGCCATCACGTTGATGATTCAGAGTGTGTATCACGTGAGTCTTTTGTAGTTCTTTCTGTAAAATAACTACTTGTTCCCAAAGCATTTTATGCTTTATAGTGCCACCTTTTGCATCTTTGAAACCATTTTCTACCCAATTCTGCAAGTATTCATTATAAGATTGTACGCAATAATAAGAATCGCACACTATTAGTGTGGGGAATTCGCGATCGGTATTCTCTAGCGCCATCTTAAATGCTACCAATTCAGCTCGTTGAGCTGAGCAATCTCCTAGAGATTGTGTTTTAGTGACCATTGGTCTAAATTTTCCTTTGTGCCAACGACCTTTAACAATCGCGCACGTAGCACTGTAAGCTTGTTTGCCCCCAACTGCAGGTTGTGCTGATCCGTCAGTATATATAATACTTCCGTATTCTTCGAGAGGCAGGATTTCAATTGGCAGAGGACATTCATATTCATATTGTAAAAATTCCTGTGTCTTTAAGTTAGGATCAAATTCGTAAACTACGTCTGTTGAAGCAAGAGAATTAACCCACTGGATCCATCTCGGATGCAAAGCTTTAGCATTAGGAATGCTTGCTTTAGTTACCGCTTCTAAAGCCGGTATAGGTGTAACGATTATTATTCGTTTACCTTGTGCTAGGGGCCTTTCTTTTGCTACAGCAGTCTGAACCGCAGTTAGAATTTTCTCAGTTGAACTGAATTTTATTTCAGCCTTTGTGTACAAATGTGATTTGTAAGCTATTGGTACCTTTTCCCCCTCATTAGAGGTCAGGTACGTGAATCCGCATCTTCCTGGGATGACTCGGATTACCAGATTGCGTGTGTCACGTGTATCTAATTTTGTTTTTGCTCACATGTCTGTTTGCAGTGATCTCAAAATTTCTGTGTGTTTTTGAGTCCAGGTGATTTGTTTAAAATCAGGTTTAATTAGTTCGTAGAGAGGTTTAACCCTCTCTGCGTAATTTAGAATGTAAGTTCTACCGAAATTCAGAAAGCCTTGAATCGATTGTAAATTCTTCAGCGTTTTTGGAGCTTGGAGTACAGAGCACTTCTCTAAGAAGTTGTCCACTAGGCTTTTTCCTTCACTTGATAATTCGTATCCTAAAAATAATACTGTCAGATGGGCAATTCGGGACTTTTTAAAGTTGAATTTGTAACCCTCTGCTGCAAACCCAAGTATAATGGTGTTCACTCTTTTCAAGTGAGTATCCAAGTCGTCGTCTGTGAGATAGATATCATCTACGTAAGATAAGGCCTCATCATCATATATTTGTAGTAACTCTGTTACTCTAGCTGAGAATAGTCCTGGGCTGTTCTTGAATCCCTGTGGGACCCTACAGAAATTTATCTGTGACCCCATTACTGAGAAAGCGGTCAAGTATCTGCTTTCTGGTGCAATGTTTTGACAAAACAAACCATTAGGTATGTCTAATGTCGTTTTATATTTTTTCCTAACTATGTTATTCATTAGTGCAGCACTATGCGAATTTTGTACTGCAAAAGTTTTGCAACATGCATTAAGGTGTCTGTAGTCCAAAACTAGACGATATGAATTGTCTGGTTTGGAGACAGGAAACAAAGGATTGTTCATTTGAGAGGTGCATGTTTCAATTACCCTCTGGTATTCAAGTTGATCTAAAATCCCCCTGACTTGTTTTTTAGCTTCTTGCTTAATGGGATACTGCCTTTGAGCAGTTGGTTCACTTTTTAACTGGATTTTGGTGGGAGGAGAGTCCTCATCCCATCCTACATGATTTTTATATAATGCCGGTGCCTGGGCTACTGCCCATTTCCTTGCATAAGTATATTTTTTGTGAATCGGAATATGATTCGAGAAGGCAGGCATAATCATTTCTTCACCACGAGGGCACTCCCTGACAAACTCTGGGGGCCAATCTTTTTCAGCTAACAGAATATCATAGCCTTTTGAGAGTTTATCCCAAAATAGACCCCTTATTTTCCTAGTCTTATCACCCTCTATACGCAGTGTTATTTCGTATATCTTATGGGGCTCGCTAAGTCTGGTGTCGGCAGTTTCAACCTGAATGTATTCATTCGTGTCCACTGTCTCCAGATGACTCATCAAGATCTTTCGGGCTATACTGATTTCTGCTGCAAAGTCTAACATTGTCTGTGCCCACTCCCCGTTTTTCAACTGTGTCCTCAGTATTCTCAGCATGTTCAATTACTCTAATACTGGCTACCTTCTTTTTCGGAAATTGAGATTTTTTACTCTGAGCAGGTTCCTTGTCTTTGGACTTGGTGTGCTCTCCTGGGTCTGACCGTCCTCTTCTTTCCGATTTCTGCAAAAAAGATCGAGAGGGACGTGTATCAATACTTTGATATCTATCAGGCTTCTTCAAATTATCCCTATTTCTAAGGTTATATCTTTTCTCAGAGGGCTCCCTCTGGGGAGACTGGTGTTCTCGAGTCAGAGTTCTTTACCTCCGTCGAGGAGACCTTCCTCTGGACTGGAAAACTTTTTCTTTGGGAGTGGATTGTTTATTCCCATCCCAGCTCTTTTTAGGAGTGTTTGAATTATTTTTAATAAATAATTTTTCAGGATTTTCGAGCAGTTGGGGCTTTACTGGTTTTCCACCCAAGCTGTCTCTACCTAATTCTTCATAGCATTTCTCTATGATTCTGGCAAGCTCAATTGGTTGATCTGTTATATCTGTTTCCTTCAACTTCTGGCGGATCGCCACAGATGCTGCTTCTCCTTTTATGTTGGCTAATAATATAGCCGAGACCTGCTTGAAGTCTTTCAGTAATTTCATACCAAGAGTTAAAGCAGGTTCTGGACCGTATTCATTCTGAATCTGTTTTAGCACTTCTGGTATTACCGCCATAGGCGGAACACCATGTGTTTTTGTGTAAATGGAAGCAAAGACTGTACCCCAAGTGTCACAGTCCTCCACGTGTGGTGCGACCCCCATAGGAAGGCAGATGGTCAGGATCCTGTGTTTCTCAATAGGGGTAGTGTTCGGAAATACTGCCTCTATTTGAGTGATTTTCTGCGCTAACCAGAAAGGAATTTGTTCCCGTTTTATGGGTGTTTTACCAAGACATGACTGTATGTTCTGTGTTGTAATTGTGATGAGGGGTCAGCTGTGGTGTACTAACAGCTGATTGGACTGTAGTAGTCCGCATTACATATTGGACTAATTGCCTATGTATTTTAATTCATGTTTTTAGCTGTTTTAAAAGTTATTCTCTAGACATTTTATCAATGTCCGGATGTGGTGTGTAGCTGGCTAGAACCTGCCACGTTGCTCCTGGTCTACCTAGTGGACCTGCCTGGTAATATGATCATTATGTTTTAGGGCGCCATTAAACCAGAGCAGGTGCTCTTGGAATTTTAATGGGATTTTAATCTCCTCGAAAGGAGCGTACTCTCCCAGTGGATCCTCTATTTTATAATAGTGGAACTCGTGTGTTGCGGCGTTTGCCGCTGGGAATTTTATCCATGAATAGAATACCTCGGTCTTCCGATATTCGTGTGCCTCTATCACGAAGACGACTGTGCCACCTTGTGTGGTCAAAATATTTATCAACAAGTGGTGGTGATGGACAGAGTTTCTGAATTAAGCAGAATACTCTCACCCAGTCAAGGGATCAGGGCTAGATCCAACACCGTTTTTTAGCTCACTGCACCATCCCAGCTCAGAACCTGGTTATATGCAAATTAGTCTGTTCCTGTCCCAGGGCATGATGGAAACAGGAAAACCCAAACTACCAAGCCAATTCTTACACTGGGAAGGAAACAAGCTTCCGGGGACCGGTTTCTGGCATTTCAGCCGTCGTTGGCCCGGCTTGCTTGAATCCTGATGGTGCAATGAGCAAGGGACTCACATCTGAGTATACCCTTCCACGCTTATGGTAGACAAAATAATTTTCAACAAGGGGTGGTGATGGACAGAGTTTCTGAATTAAGCAGAATACTCTCACCCAGTCAAGAGATCAGGGCTAGATCCAACACCGTTTTTTAGCTCACTGCACCATCCCAGCTCAGAACCTGGCTATATGCAAATTAGTCTGTTCCTGTCCCAGGGCATGATGGGAACAGGACAAACCAAACTACCAAGCCAATTCTTACACTGGGAAGGAAACAAGCTTCCGGGGACCGGTTTCTGGCATTTCAGCCGTCGTCGGCCCGGCTTTCTTGAATCCTGATGATGCAATGAGCAAGGGACTCACATCTGAGTATACCCTTCCACGCTTATGGTGGACAAAATATTTATCAACAAGGGGTGGTGATGGACAGAGTTTCTGAATTAAGCAGAATACTCTCACCCAGTCAAGAGATCAGGGCTAGATCCAATACCGTTTTTTTAGCTCACTGCACCATCCCAGCTCAGAACCTGGCTATATGCAAATTAGTCTGTTCCTGTCCCAGGGCATGATGGGAACAGGACAAACCAAACTACCAAGGCAATTCTTATACTGGGAAGGAAACAAGCTTCCGGGGACCGGTTTCTGGCATTTCAGCCGTCGTTGGCCCGGCTTGCTTGAATCCTGATGGTGCAATGAGCAAGGGACTCACATCTGAGTATACCCTTCCACGTTTATGGTGGACAAAATATTTATCAACAAGGGGTGGTGATGGACAGAGTTTCTGAATTAAGCAGAATACTCTCACCCAGTCAAGAGATCAGGGCTAGATCCAACACCGTTTTTTAGCTCACTGCACCATCCCAGCTCAGAACCTGGCTATATGCAAATTAGTCTGTTCCTGTCCCAGGGCATGATGGGAACAGGACAAACCAAACTACCAAGCCAATTCTCACACTGGGAAGGAAACAAGCTTTCCCGGGACCGGTTTCTGGCATTTCAGCCGTCGTCGGCCCGGCTTGCTTGAATCCTGATGGTGCAATGAGCAAGGGACTCACATTTGAGTATACCCTTTCACGCTTATGGTGGACAAAATATTTATCAACAATGGGTGGTGATGGACAGAGTTTCTGAATTAAGCAGAATACTCTCACCCAGTCAAGAGATCAGGGCTAGATCCAACACCGTTTTTTAGCTCACTGCACCATCCCAGCTCAGAACCTGGCTATATGCAAATTAGTCTGTTCCTGTCCCAGGGCATGATGGGAACAGGACAAACCAAACTACCAAGCCAATTCTCACACTGGGAAGGAAACAAGCTTTCCCGGGACCGGTTTCTGGCATTTCAGCCGTTGTCGGCTCGGCTTGCTTGAATCCTGATGGTGCAATGAGCAAGGGACTCACATTTGAGTATACCCTTCCACGCTTATGGTGGACAAAATATTTATCAACAATGGGTGGTGATGGACAGAGTTTCTGAATTAAGCAGAATACTCTCACCCAGTCAAGAGATCAGGGCTAGATCCAACACCGTTTTTTAGCTCACTGCACCATCCCAGCTCAGAACCTGGCTATATGCAAATTAGTCTGTTCCTGTCCCAGGGCATGATGGGAACAGGACAAACCAAACTACCAAGCCAATTCTTACACTGGGAAGGAAGCAAGCTTCCGGGGACCAGTTTCTGGCATTTCAGCCGTCGTCGGCCCGGCTTGCTTGAATCCTGATGGTGCAATGAGCAAGGGACTCACATCTGAGTATACCCTTCCACGCTTATGGTGGACAAAATATTTATCAACAAGGGGTGGTGATGGGCAGAGTTTCTGAATTAAGCAGAATACTCCCACCCAGTCAAGAGATCAGGGCTAGATCCAACACCGTTTTTTAGCTCACTGCACCATCCCAGCTCAGAACCTGGCTATATGCAAATAAATACATTTCCACCACTATGCCGCTTTGGAACATGGTAGGTAAATGATTTTATATTGCTTAAAACAATACTTTAACATAAATTTGAGTGTTTTAGTTGTATGAAATATTTTTGTTATGTAATCTTTTATGGTTGATTTACAGCCGAATAAAGATTTGATTGATTGTTTGTTTAACTATTTGTGTTGCCCTTGCGTGACACATGGTGACACAAGGCGGCACAGTTCCTTAATTCAGGTTTGCAAAGCCACACAAGGGGAGATTTACGCTGGCTAACATGGCTTTGTAAAGAAACCTAATGAATCACAGCTACCTGCTGTGAGTTACGTTACATTTTGAGCTTGGAGGCATTTCATAGGTGGAGCATGGACTTTCCTGTGCATCCACCCATGGATTTGAAACAATTCCAGATTTACACAAGTTTGTATACCTGGCCTTGCATCAAATCAGTATGCATCCCATCTGTTGGCGTACTGAGGAGAAAAATATTGTTTTCTCAGTATTTCCTCTTCCTATGCATGATGTCTCTAATGATTTTTTGTTGTGTAGAAAGTTGTCCCTTCCTGCACAAAAATAATCATGCCCGTAACTTGTGAACCCTTGTACTATGGTCCAAGGGTCCCTGCGGTGGCACCAGACAGCACAGAGGGAGCCATTCATAAGGAGAGAGCAGAAATGCTCCATATCTTTGTAAATTTGGAGCATTCCTGCTCTCTCCCTTTCATGCTACGCGGCGAGTTCTCTTGCTGAGCCACGTTGCATGAAATAATCATAAATGTGCCCTGAAGTCTAAACATAAAACTTCCGACCATTTCAAAACTGGTTTCTGTATCTGACCCATGCTCTATTGTGGTCTGCCTTAAATTGTGCCTATGTGCTGGTCAAACGCAATCAGATGACCACAGTTGGCGCTTAACACTTTTTGGGGCTAGTTTCATATTTAGCATTTAAAATTCATATCTCCAGTTTTCCTTATTGAATTTTTGTCATGTTTGTGTAAAGGTACTTTATTTTTCTAAATTGGTTTTTCACTGTTTCTGTGTTGTGTTTGACTTTATTACTTTTTTGGTGCTGCACAAATACTTTACACATCGCTTTTAAGTCAAACTCAATCTGCTCTTTACCTTAGTTACCAGGGGGTTGAGCTGAGGTTTATTTAGTGTACATTCGTGGTTCACTCTGACAAGTATTGTGGTTAGTACTTGGAATGGGTACTCACCCCCCTCTACTAATATCCCAGTTCCCTACAGAAAAAGACATAATGGGTGAGAGAGAGAAAGAGAGAGAGAGAGAAAGAGAAAGACAGAGAAAGAGAGAGAAAGAGAGAGAGAAAGAGAAAGAGAGAGAAAGAGAAAGAAGTGTCACTGGAAGAGAAGAGATTTGAGGTAAGATATGACATACAATTTCAATTTATAAAGCTTTATTCGACATTTGTCATAAAAGCATTCACCTAGCCCTATACAATAAATACTACTTATAAAAATACTTCTAAAAATACATATTAAACATTGAATGTCGAATAATACATAGTAAAAAGTACATAGAAATTACAACACATTATTACAGTTTAAAAGGTCACATTCCGTATGTTAAAAAACAAAGGACAATAATCTATGTCGCAAAAAAACAGATTAAGGATATACATAATTTCATTATAATACAATAGCCGTTAGTGATCGGGTACGGATTAGCCACGCCCAGGCCAAGAATTTTGCTACACCGACCACATATAATGTTGTACAGTCTGTTTCAAGTATCCTAAGGGCTTCGGATTGGTTTCGGGTTCCCAACTTTAAGCACACAGGTTTTAACCACTTACGTCTGGGGACAAATACAGTGGACAACAAAACAAGAAATGGGAAATGTGTTCGGTTTCTTCATTACAATGGTGACAATGTTCATCCCATGCCTGGGACCAATGCTTCTTGTACGCATTCAAAGGTAATGTACCAATGCGAAATTGAAAATAAAGTTTTCTGTCATATGGTTTTTCAATTAGGTCCCAAAAAGGTTCATATGAGGGATACATTTTTATATTTAAAAAACGAGATGTTAGATTTACGCTTGTGCTGTCACTAAACATTGTAAAATATACCATTTCCCAGTATAGATCTTTTAGCTTTTCCTTAGTAGGGAAGCAAGCTAGGTCTTTGTTGTCCCATAGATAGTCCAGTTTCAATTTTGTGAGTAGTCCCCGCAACTCCCTTAGCCATGGGATAGTATGGAAACGATCGAATTTGATGACATCCATCAATGCTGCTGCATAGTGGCCTAATTTTGGGGTCACCATAATTCGTCTCCAATATAGGAGGGGCCGAAGCCTCGCTATATCCACAACTGATTTTCTACCCAGGTCTAGTTTTAGCGGGATTGTTGGTGTGCTTTGGGGGACCATTACGATCCCTCTTAGGAACCTATTTTCAGCTCGGCCCAGTTCGCTCAAGTTTGAGAACCCCCATAATTCAGAACCATATAAACAAGCCCCCAGGACTTTCATAGAATAAATTTCCATCACACAGTTTACAGGCTTTGTCAGTGAGGTTCGATGTTTTAACGAGATGGCACCTGCTAGCTGTCTAAATTTTAGTAGGGTTGTGGTTATGTGATGCTTCCAGCTCATGTTTTCTTGCAGAGTGATACCTAGGTATGAAAAAGAGTCCACTCTTTCTAGTGGTGTTCCTTTGTATTTTATTACACCCTTAAAAGAGGACTTCTGATTGAGGCACATGAATTTCGTTTTAGAGGTGTTTAATTCTAGTCCCCTTTCATCACAATATACACCAAAGGCATCAACTACTTTTTGTAGCCCACTGGGGTACATGACATACTTCTAGGTGCCCCTGCACGCACTCCAGCTTCTTGGGCTTTCTGTATTACCCATTAGAACCCCTTACCTGGCTGTTTGAAGCTCCCTACCCAGCAGCTAATTATTACCTTCAACAGGCAACTGCCCTTGTCCTCTCTGCCCATAACAGACTCAAACAGGCAACTGCCCTTGTCCTCTCTGCCCTTAGCCTCAACGCCCGGTCTGAGATGCCCTAACCCTGGCTTTTTATAGCCCTAGTAATCAGGTGACCCTTTCAGCCAATGGGAACCCTAGCCCTAACATTATCCAATCACAACACTAGCCCTAAAATCTAGAACCAATAGGAGACCAGGACCTTAAGCCAATCTTAGCCCTAATCCAAGCACCCACTCAGTTCAAAAACCCTGATCTCTATGTCCAATAAAGGCCCTAGCTCTACCAGAAGTCCCAAACCAAGTCCAAGCAACCAATGGCACTGGTAGCCCTAGTCCCTACTTTCAATGAAAAGACTAACCCTACTCGTAGTCCCAAAACTAGTCCAACAACCAATCACACCAGAAGCCCTAGTCGCTACTTCCAATTAAAGGTCTAACCCTAGCCCTAGTCCAACCCTACTCCCAACAACCAATAACATAGGAAGCCCTAGTCCCTACTTCCAATGGAAATCCTAACCTTAGCCCTAGTCCCAACCCTACAATGATTGAATCACAGACCCAGAAACCAATAAGAAGCCTCAAATACCTAACCAATGAGGACATTACCCTAATCCAATAGAAACACCAGATACAACCACCAATCAATGTACACATGTACCAACCACTAGCAGACCATATAATGTCCCAGACACCTCAGTCAAGGTTTGCTGGCAAGGGATTTGGAAGCTGCTTCTCCTGTTCAGAATCTCCTAGGAGACAGACAGGCTCAATCCACACTTTGGACTACTGCAGGTAAAGACCTCACTAACTTGAAATCTAACAATACTGTTTAAATAAAACATTACTCCCTCTGCTGGCCAAAAAACGAAGTGCACAGGCCTAAGTAAACACAGTTTAAACAGCTCACAGAAGCACCCTCTGATGTAGAATATCCCTGTTGCAGTGTGGGGGGGAGGGGAGGGCCAGGGGGGCTAGTTTCACTGGCTTGTGAACACAAAGTGGTGGCTGGGTGTGCAGTTTTAACAAATAGGTCTTAGCACAGAACAAAGGAGAAATTTGGAGGAAAAACAGAATTGTCACCAAGGAATGAGAGGGATAAACTACAGAGGTTGGACTTCAAATCCCACAATTCAACACGTTAAATAGAAGCAATTATGGGCAGGGAAAAGCACAAGTTTAAAACACAAAACAGGTGATGAAATATGCAAATACAGGCAGGTCAAAACTATAATTTTAAACTGTAACAACCACAGGCAAAGACAGTAATCACAGAACATGAAAATCGTTTTTTAAACAACATTTATTTTGGGAAGAGATAGAACTAGTCTGTCTCCTTACCACTTCATGGACTCTGCTCACTGCAGTCTGGGGCACAGGTAGGCTGCAACTCACAGGATGGAGGAGAATCATGTAGAGATGTATGTGTGTGAGCATCATGTAGATATGTATGGTTTGTGAGCATCATGTAGATATGTATGGTGTGTGAGCATCATTTAGAGATGTATGTGTGAGCATCATGTAGAGATTTATGTGTGTGAGTATCATGCTGGTGGAGTTTACTGCATGTTCTAGGCCACCCACCACCCGCCAGCCCTAGAAGGGTTCTTGTGCACTCACTATGGAGAAATTGTGCTCCAGACACCTGACCATTTACCAGATATTACAGATCAACAGTATGCACTGCAAAGGGACCATTTTAGAACCATTGGGACCTAGGCTAATGTGCGGTCTGTAATGCGATTAACGGACCTGCAGCGTCCATGAGCGACCCTTACCTGGCCACAGTGAAATCCTGGTTATGGTTTGGTTTGTTATGGTATTTAGGCAACCGAACTCCCACTACACGTCAGATTGGCTCACACGGCAACGGTCCAAAGCCACCCATGTCCTCAGCATCGCCGCGCTACAGGTGTTGTGAACTGGGAGAGCCCATTTTTAATTCATTTTAACCTATCTAAATGGCTGGACAAAGAAAGTAGTCTCTTCCAGGTCAGGTCTTCAGACTCGGGAGATTTTTTCCCTGATTAGTGAAAGTGGCTTCTGTGGATGAAGTGCTTTGCTAGAATGAAAAACTCCTTGGGGATCTTTGAAGAAAAGCGCGTGTGCTTCAGCAGGGTCAACACTCGGAAAGTGAAGTCCAGGCACAGATTTGACCGACAGTTTTATTGAATAGGGACATTACAGCAGTCTGGTATGACCCCGCTCTATTGCATCTATATTCGTCTATACACTACTTCTAGAATGTGAAACTGTAATCGGAGCCTCAAAGAGTGCTTGGTGGGGAGGGCTTACTTTGCACCGACAGTTGCCAGACTCCCTAGTGTAGTCCTGTCCTTGGAAGCTCCCTGCTGTAGGGATGCCCCTGTTCATTAGCCTGGAGCAGTGGGGATTTACTTTAAACCGTAAATTAGAGCTCTGGGCCACGCTGAACAAACGTGGCCAGATGAATGCATGTGTCACCAGGCCAGCCTGTGCATCAGAGGGGGAGCCAGGCCGACACAGAAGCTGCCTTTAAATCTTTGTGAGGGGTGGCCACCCGCCAGCCACAGCAGGGCGTGTGAATACCTAGACTCAACACGCCAGTTTACATGGGATGTGCATCTAAAGGCCCCTGGCAGGGGGGGGGTGGGGGGGGGGGTTGGAGAGGGGACCGGCAACCATGGACACCCATGGCCTAGGCTGCCGTTTTGTGAACATCTATGGACCACGCTAGGCCCTGGTCCCATGTTGTACTGACGAGCTTGGACTTACTATGCTGAAGGCTGGATATTGAAAAGCGTTTTACTGTAGTCGAGGCTCTGGGCACAATTTCCTTGTTCCGGGCAGAAGGGGTTAAACGTTTCCCTAAAGCGTCGCATCCAAAGAGCCATTTTCCAGAGATACCTTCTGACCGATCCTAGTACAACTATAACTGCTGTGGTCCAAATATACGATTTTTTTCCTACTCACAATAAATACTTTTGCCACAAGGGAGCTAAATCCGGGCAGACGCTCTGTAGGGTCGGGTCCTAGGCCCTCATGCTGGAAATAACAGGACAACAGGACACACTGGTTACAGGGTGCAACTGGCCACGAGCACGTGCGCTCGGCCACTTTTATTAGAGCTGTGTCACCTGACCAGTGACATCAGTGGTGGGTGGGTGCTTAGTGTAATTACATTGTTGGCACTAGAATGCTAACTGACTCTAGGGCACTACATCCCTCCCAAAATTGGTAAAAATCAAACCAAACGGAAAAAGTCCAAAATCCTGTGGGGAGAAGAAAAGACACAAAAATGTGACGTTGGACTTATGATTTCATCGAGTCTCTTTGGCTGCTTGCAAATCGCAGGCAGTGTAGTTCCTGTATCCAAGACTAACATTTCTCTGTGTTACGGCTCGTAGTTGTTCGGCGGGTTCATTCTTTATCTGTGCCGTCTGGACGTTGTTCTCAGCCCTGCCTTTTGCTTTGCTCTCTTGGTGACGCTGAATAGTTAAAGAGAGAGATGGATGACATGGGTGTTGTTTGTCTTCTGGCTTCTTTTCTCCATGCTGGTTCCGTGATGTTACCGGGCAAGCTTCAGTGGGTCTCTTGGCAGGTGAAAAGGGTAGGTGCAAACATCCTTCTCACTAGGATGCCCCTCTCGCCGGTGTTCTTCTCTCACAAGACGTCCGGGAGGACCTCTTTGCCAGGTTTCCACTGGACTGGTGTTTTCGGTCGTGTTGCTCTACCATAACCTTCGGGCCGTGAACAGGGCACTCCACGAGCCTCACCGTTGTGTCCTAGTTCCACCTGAAGGTTGAGTTGTTGACTCTTTTCCTTGCTCGCGAGGCATTCATCCGCGTGGGTCCTGCAGATGCGCATCGTAGATCTGTCTCCCGTGCGAGACTTGCTGCCACCAGAGTCCTTGAGGCCTCTGCCTTCTGGGTTGCCACGGGCTGGTGTGAGGTGGTCAGTTCCTCAGCTTCCGGAGGTGTGAGCACTCTCGCCTTCCAATGTTCCGCTCAGCCTCAGAGGTAGATGTCGCCAACAGTCTAGCTTGCTTTCTTCTGTGATCGCCATGTGGATGGATGACTCGTAGATAGCTGTCTTTGATTTGCACTGCCGGTGTTCTTGCCAGGCCTTGTCTTCCAATGCACTCAGGTGTTCCAGTGCCCGTCACCTTCCTTCTTTCAGCAGGGGCGGCTTCTTCTTGCAGTGGCAGCGTGCCACTCTGATTTCTCTTTCCTTCTTTTCTTAGTGGCGGTGGCCATTCTGTTGTTTTGTCCTCCTTCTCGTGACGTAACCTGATCCAATCTTCTTTCTTCTTCTCTGGCCAGGCTTCCCCGAGCAGCGCGGGCACTCTGCATGTGTCTCTCTGGTCTTGTCCTAGTCCTAGAACATTACCTTCTTGTCACTTCACTCTCAGGGTTAGCATCGCGACCTTCACTTCCTCTTTCAGTCGCTTCCATTACTTGTGACGTTGAAGTTCGTTGGTCCATGTTCGCGGACCGCGCCTTGGCTGAACTTGGACCTCGTGCTGGTCCCTTCTGCCAATGTCCGGCAGGTAGGCTTCGTGGTGCTGAGCTTCTTGGACCTCGTGCTGGTCCCTTCTGCCGATGTCCAGCAGGTAGGCTTCATGGTGCTGTGCTTCTTGGACCTCGTGCTGGTCCCTTCTGCCGATATCCAGCAGGTAGGCTTCGTGGTGCGACCATCTGGCCGGTCGACTTTGTGCTTTGTGACCAGGCTGAGTGGTCCGGTTGCTCGTGTTTTGAGACTTCAATGCTGCGGGTTGTCTGCGCAACCATTTTCCTGGCATCGCAGTTCGGTTTGCTTTGGTGCACATCTGGGTGCGCTCGTGGGGTCTTCCTTATGACTTGCTTCTTTGGGCTGGTGCTGTCTGCACTGGTGCGCATTTGCGTCATGCGCTTTCGCCTTTCCTGTTGTTGGGTTCGAGAACCACCGTCGGTTCGTGAGGTGGTGCTCCTGTCTGTGGCCACCAGGCATCGCTGTGCTCTCTTGCGGCGTGGCGTGGGTGCTTCTGGAATGTTGCTTCTGGAGGGTTGCGTCACCACTCCATTGACCTTCTTCTGGTCTTGCTTCTTCTTTACGTTGTTGCATATCCTCTAGAATGTCCTGCATGGAGTTGCTGCACTCCTGATGCGCTTCTGGCTCGTTCCTGGGGTTCTGTCACGTTCTTGCGCTTCTGGCGCGCTCTTGCGCCGCTGCCTTTTATCTTCTCAGGCTGTGTGGTGGCTTGGTGGTACTCAGGCGTGGTAGTGTCCCTGCGCACTCTTCAAGAGCTCGCTGTTGCTTTCGTGGGCTCACTTGGTACGTGCTGTCCTGAGTATCTTCTGAGGAGTTCTGGCACTCCTGTTTCTGGGGTGTTCTTTGCGCTTCTGGCGCGCTCCTGCGCTGTCGTCTTTTGCATCTGTAGTCAGCGTTGCTGTGCATTTACCTTCATGCACGCCTGACGCTTCCCTGCGCCTTTTCAATCAGTGTCATGTGTGCAGGCCTTGCTGCTACTCCACAGTTACCTTGTGCTGTTGCGCAGCTACTTGTTGTGGGGTTCCTGAGTGTCCCTCGCTTGTCCAGTGGTGCTCTTTGACGCTTTCTTGCGCACTCCTCCAGTGTCCTGGGTGCAATCCTTGCAGCCTCCTCATGCTTCTCTTTTCTTTGTGCACTGTTGTGCTCGTGTAGAGGTGCCTTGGTTTTCTTGTAGTGGGTCACAGCAGCCTGGGACGGTCTCTGCTTGATTGCCCCTGAGCTCCTTAGTTTCTTGTTCCCAGTGTCTCAGTTCTGTGCCAGCTTCCTTTACTTTAGGGGCACAGTTGCGCGAGATGGCCACTAGATGGCAGCTTTAGGTTATCTTCGGTAGTTTGTAATCTATGCTCTCCTCGCTCTCTGGAATCTCCCTCGGTTTTGTGGATGTCCCTTTTCCCCGTGTACGAGCATCGTTGGAGTAGAGGGAAAAAGAGCAATCAACTTGTGGTGAGTGCTTTCATTTTTGGTTTTCCCTCTGATAGTGACACATTGCCTTAGTCTCTGGCTTGTGCACATACATAGCTGGGGCGTTTCACTGCTGTCACTATTTCACTGCCTGTAGCGCTCTGAGAGAGAGAGAGGGCTTCACCCACGCCGCCGGCCTCACTTTTCTGTCCCTTTGCGGGTGCCTGTATCTCTTCTGCTGGGGCTGCACGAAGTTCATGCAGCTTTCTAGCGCAGCACCTGGCAACGACGTCACGCTTCTGTGGCTTGTCGACTCACGCTCCACACTCCTGGCGCCTGCTCCACACCATACCCGCCCCCAGACGTTCTCTCTGTTTCCAGGCGCAACAATGCACACGGCTGCCTCTTGGGGCACACGCCGGCAGACCGATGCCACCGGAGGACTCCACTTCCCCCGGTGAGTAACTTCCGTGCACTTTTATTTTCTGGACAGCGCCGGGCATACATGCGTGTGCCGGCCGTTCCTTGTCTGTGAGGGTGGGGGCTGGTGCTGCTTTACCGGCTGCAGGCAGGGTGCTGGATTTCTTGTTTCCCCACACCACCGCTGCAGCCTTGCACATCACAAGCTGCGCGGGGTGAGGGTGTTGGCGCTTTGCGGGTGGGCTCCGCTTTGATTGTCTGGGTGCCGGGCAGCTCTCCTCATGCTGCGGGCGCTCTCCTTTGAAGTTGTTCGTCCCGCCACGGCACTTCACACACGCTGCGCGGCGGGGACTGGGACGCTGCAGGCAGGCCGCGGGTGGGCTCCGCTGGTCTTGCTTTAATATATAATGTTTCTGGTTGGCCGCACTGCGCTCGGCAGGGCGCCAAGCCCACGCGGGTGGGCTCCGCTTCTCACTTGGCTTTCCGTCTGCCTCGAGGGGGAGGGAGGGAAGGGTTGCTCCAGTCTCGCGCTGCCCCTCAGGCTTCTCCAGTGCCCATGCTTACCTCCGGCCAATGGGCCTTCTTGCCTCGCGGGTGGGCACCGCGTTGGTCCGCTTCTTCCGGTCACAGCTGCGGCCGGTGCAGGTGGGCTCTGTCGGGTCTGCACTTTTCCTGGTGCACTGATCAGTGGCGGCTGACGCGGGTGGGCTCCGGTCGGCCCGCTCTTCTCGCTCATGACTCCGCCACAGCAGGACGGATCATGGCAGGCCTGAGAGGTGCGGGGTGGGCTCCCGGTCACCTCCTCATTGCCCTCCAGGCCCGGGGCTCGTCACACACCCCGCGGGCCTCTCAGAGGCCGACGCCGATGCACAGGTGGTGCCCTCTATGCAGGCAGCAGTCTCCCCCTTTTCCCGATCATTTTCGACCGCTGCACGCCTGGGCACGGCTCCGCCTCATCGCCATTGTAGGGGCGGGCCCTAGGCCCTCATGCTGGAAATAACAGGACAACAGGACACACTGGTTACAGGGTGCAACTGGCCACGAGCACGTGCGCTCGGCCACTTTTATTACAGCTGTGTCACCTGACCAGTGACATCAGTGGTGGGTGGGTGCTTAGTGTAATTACATTGTTAGCACTAGAATGCTAACTGACTTTAGGGCACTACACGCTCCAAGGATGAACTGAAAGCTTGAGTAAACAGCTCTGTACTCAATAAGTGCCCGGATTTAGGGAACTGAAAGGAGCATTCCCTGCTGTGCCAGCCGCAAGAGGGCACGGGCTGCAGATGCTGGATAAGATGACCACGCTAAGCCCACGTTGTGCAGGACTTAATTCTCTGGTTCTTTATGTCTTAACACTGCAGAAATTGAGCAAAAACAAAAAAGCGATAAAGAAAAGGACACCATGGCAGATGAATCCAGACTGGGCATGGAGGGGAGTTTCAGCAGCGGTTCCTGAAGTCGAATGGCGCGAGTTACCTACTAGGCGCATATCCTTCAGCCTAGGCAAGTGGAACAAACAATTAAAATAAAGCACGCGTCAAAGCCAGAAGCCCCAGAAAATGAGCCCAGCCCGAACCCATAGCTTTAGAATTTACAGGCACCGGGGCCGAGGGAGGGGGTGGAGGAGGGAGGTGGGGGGTATCGTGTGAACCATTTCTACGCTGCTTCGTCATTGCCCCCTCCAGCTCCTCCCTTCCCTAAGAGACAAGTTCATCTGAAATAGCACTGCATACGTGTCAAAGCGGTGCCTTGGCTTGGCTCTCACTGTCCCAAACCACCTCTAAACTCCGCTTGTCCTCCGGCAGCGCTGACTCCCACATGCAGAAACCGGAAAAGTATACGCGAAGTAGCACCCGCCTCCCACCTGCAACAAACACTCTCATTGGCCAAGGTGCTTTATGGGGGATTTAGTTTATTTTTGTATTGTTGTCTTTTTCCTCAGCTCAGAAGAGACTACCACTTCTGACATGCCACGATCACAAGACAAACAAAGACTGCGGATTCACCCAGGCAATCCCATGATAAACAAGCATTTAAAAATTCAATAGGACTCATATTTACACGAGAGCTATTGCATTTGTAAACAAAACTGCAGCGTCTAAAAAGGCATAAACGGGAGTGGGGGGAGGGGGTGGAGGGCAGAGAAGTCATGGACTGTGGGAGGGAACAGGGGGAGGAAGGGGAACAAAAGAGTTGCTGAAGTAAAGGGGCTGATAGCAATGGAAGGATAAAAAAGACATCATGACAGAAAGGAGGCGGGACTAATACGTCAGCAACCAATCAGAATGCAGCATTTCAGATTTGAGCCAATCAAAAGGACTGGCAGAAAGTGGGTGGAGCTTCCCCCACAATACTGTATACAGCATCTCTCAACGAGACAGCGCATGCGCTGCCTAGCCGGGACCTAAAAAGAAGAACAGTCTGTCTGTCCATAATTGTGCTTTCTGGCTTGTAATGGGACAGCACTGACACCTAGTGGTGAGTTAAGGTTTAGCACTGAAGCATTTTTCAAGAAAGATTTAAGGTTATGGTTAAATGAGCATGCTATGGTGCTGCTGTCAACAATCAGACCTGTAGGTTACAAAATACGTAGACTGGGGCTTTGTGTCCACCCTTTTCAGTCTTTTCCTCCACAAACCTCTTTCAGCCACTGACTTGATACTTTGTCAATCACATAATTACAAAAATGCCGAATCTTTGTTACCCGACTTGTACTTCTCACTTTATGCTATTGGCTGTTTGAGCATGTCGTTCCACCTCCCGTTGAATGTTAGCGTTGAGCTGCATGAGGGTTCACTTTACAACACTTGACCTCTCAATCTGTTAGCTCCATCCTGTTTGTATCGTTGCCATGTGCTTCCCTACATATTAAACTGCGAGCAATTGGGTAGGCCAATGTTTGTTGCTTTTTGAAGACGCAGTGTGTTGTGGCCCTTTTCAGCACAGCAAGGTAGGCTGCCTCTGGAGTATTCAAAATATGCATGCACTGATTTTTTATAGTTTGAAGCACAATGCAAAGCAAAAGTGTGTTCTGCAGAGAGAGATTTTTTAATACGTGGAGAAATTCATGCTTTCTGCAAAATACCAAGATGTAACTTTTTAGACAGGACTTGCACCTCTCAGTAGACCTGCAATGGATTACATTGACAAGGCTCATTAAATGTTTCCCTTGCCATGGTACATAAACAACAACACTAGAATGTGTCTTCAGGTCTGCACTGCAGTGACATCTCACCTCTCTGGCATTAAGATAAGTGTACTGGCAGTACTAGCAGGTCTCTGTAGGAGTTGAGTACGTTTACTAGAGTGGTACTGCATGACTCTTCGGTTCTCCTTTTTGATAATGGACTTTGCACAAACAGGTAAATGCAGTACGGAAGCTGATTATAACCATTTTTCTTCAGCATGTCAGTGTTTTTTCCCGGAGAGTGGTAACATCTCATAAAAAGATGCAATAAATCCAGATGAAGTTTGAAGAAGTTTAATCCACAAGGCACAGTACTGTTCAGTGTACAGGCAGGAACAGAATGAAGTGAATTCCAGTTCTAAGTGGAATCACTGTCAACTGCATGGCAGGTGCCAGAATTAAAAGCATACAAGGGAATTAAAGGGAAAAGACTAAAGGGAGATACAAGGAAAATACATGTAATGTAACACAGTTACCCCCTTAGGAAAATTCAAGAAGGAACACTTACATATTTGGCCACTCTTTTGACATTCCAAACCTTGCCATCTTGGGTGACAACACTGTTGCGATTGATCTTGACAATTTTGATGGGTCTACCAAATTTAATTTCACCTGTAAGTAAAAAACCTGACCCAATCACCAAAAACAAACTGCGGCTGTTTCACTTTCATGTGAAGATCATATTAATTTTAATTTTTTCTTGCTTTTCTTTCACCTTAAGGGCACATCTTCGTTGTTGACCATAGAACTATGGGTATTTTGTATTTATAGTTTTTTTAAACCACCATGGGCACATTTTGGAGACCGTCTCTCTCCCTTTAAGTAATTGGAAAGGAGAGACTTCAGTAGTGGAATGCAGAGTTATACGGTACAGCCATAACTTCTCTCTCAACTTGTCTTTTCACTAAGCCCCAAAATTATGTGCCCACAGAATATCTTGCCTAAGAACTCTATTGTATCACTCTACTTGGCCATTATCTTGAGGTTCGTACAAGGCTGTGGTGACATGGTGAATATTAAAAAAGGCAAGGATGTCAGCCATCTCACGAGACTTCATCTGTACACCATTATCAGTGATAAGGACTTCCGGGTAACCTTTGTGGGCAAAAACTTCCTTGAAGAACACAATGACACTCTCAGAATTGGTATGCAGTACTAGTTTGACCTCGGGCCATTTTGAGTGGTAATCAACCATCACCAAGGCAAATCTGCAGTCTTGAGGCAAGAAATTAAACCAGCAATGTCAAAACCGATCTTTTGAGGCCAACAAAGGAAGACTGGGCTGTTCCTGGGGGAGAAAAGGGGGTTCAAGAAGGTCACTTCGGTGCAGGGGGTAGTGCTCAGTAGAGAGCTAACCCAGGGTATCCATTGTGTTGGATATAATGGCCTCATACACCCTTGCGGGTGTCATGCTTCATCATAGCCAATGCACCTCGTGGGTAGGCGGTGCAATTCCCAACAGGCAACACCTCAAAGAGGGGCTCTTTGGCGGAGATCTTTTTATCCAACTGCCAATGGGTGAAGTGTGGATATGGGGCCAGGACAGAGTAGATGGTGTAAGTGAGGGTAAAATGGGGCACGAGGTACCGGAAGACACATTTATTCTGTGGTCCTCTGCCTCAAATAAAATAAAGATTAGTCTGTACTCGCTGGAACTTAAGTTTCCACGTACGAGACAGTACTAAGGTGTGGGAAGTGTGGTCAACATGTTTCTCGCCTAAAGTTCATTGACATGCGATTCTTCAGGACCTAAAAATAAAGCAGAACTACTGTATACAAAAACTTGACCTACATAAGTGTCAGTTTACAAAAAGCACACATTTTGTACTACCTGTTTAACACCTGCTCTTGCCTAAATTGGGAGACAAATGAGACCGTTACCACAGGTAAGTGACAAAATACATTCCATATAGTGACCGTGAGCACATAGTGACATCGTGACATACTAGTGAAGGTGCAGCTAGTATGTGAGTAAAACCAAAGTGGAGAATCCAAGTATGGGTGTCTAAAAAACAGTTAAAACATTTGCTAGCAGCAGCATTCATGGCTGGCAGGATATCTGAACAGCAAACAGGAGCAATTTATGAAAAGACTCACCTAATAAACAGAGTTAATCGGTGTCAACAGTGCCCAGCAGGTCTGACATCAGGGGAGAACCTATTGTAACTTAGGCTAGGGAGAGGTACAAAGGTGTTTGAGAGCCTCAAAGAGTGCATCAGAAAAGGGGGGGGTTGGTTATTTATGACAATCATTTGTATAATGAAAGCAGTCTGATTGACTGCATGCTGTAAAAGTATTGTGCGTGGTCTCAGGGGATCCCGTGTACTTAATGGCAGTTTCAGGAGTAGATTAGGCTGTCAATATACACTCAGCATGCAATCAATATGTGACGAAAGAAAATGTCAAGCTGCCCTCTACACACACTAATAAGGGCTGGAAACAGGGTGGGACTAAAAGCGAGGTCGTCCCTGAATAAACAGCTGTGATAGAACTTACAGCAGTGCATTTCGTATTATTTGCGCTTTGTGTATCGTCAAGAGCAACCAACGGTCTGCCAACAGCAGAAAATGGGAACTGTATAAATGGCGCCTCCAGCGATAGCCCCTCCAAGTTAGTATATCGGGCGGATGTTAGTAATATCCATAAAGAAGGGTCGTATCAAACAATTAAAGTCAACACGCTTAAGTATGCGCAGGAGCACATGTAAGTCCCCTTGGGCCCCGGGATACGTGGAGCAACCATAGAGTTCTATTAGCACGCACTTACTTCATCAGCCTATGTCACCGCCGGGCCCGGATAGTGTGGAACCGGCAGGACGGCAGCGAAGATATAGTAGGATGGGAGTCGCTGTGCTCACATCCGGGAACCGCACGCAACTGGTAGGTCATGTGACAGTGGTTGCGGGTAGGGTGGCCATTACAGAGTGGAGCCAGTATGACAGGAATAGCTTGAACAAAATGTGTAATCAAGAGATGATCCCACAGTCTCAACTCATAGTTATCCAACCGCAATAGGAGCCTGGCGATTCTTGATAAATATCATCTTAGCTTCATTATGAACAACCATAGTGACTTTCATCATCACTTAGTCATATGGTCACGCAGTGAGAGGAGGTACACCCTAGGTTGGCTACCTAGTTAGTGCCCTGTGTAACTACATCAAGATGCGTATCAACCCATAAGTAGGTGACATATGGGACTAAGGAAATCTCCAACACCGACATTAACACCAAGAAGGACCCCTTAATAGTAGGGTACCAATGATAACTGTGTTAATAATCAGGGTATAGTTAGTAATGAGGAAATAGTCCCAGGGTGGTGTCATACACAATCCTCAGAGTGCGCTCCATGGGATGTCCTCATTCAGCCCGCGGCTGTCTGTGGCCAATCGGTGTATCCATCTCTGTTCCTTCAGGAACAGGTTGTGTTTGGATTTGTCTGAGGTAGCTTCCAAAATCATCCAGGATAGTGAGTCAGCCGTATGGTTCTGTTCCACAAAGTGTCTGCACATTTTGGTATTGGTTTTCTTGCAACGGAAGTTGCTTCTATGCTCAGAGATGCGGGTTTTGATGGGGCGGGTGGTCATACCCACATATTGTAGTGCACAGGAGCATCGCAGCAGATATATGCAATAAGATGTGTTGCAATTGGTGTGCCCCCGTAGTTCCCATGTAAAGGTATCTGTCAGGAGGATCGCCTTGTGTATTGACGTAAAAGGGCACGCACTGCATGAGCCGCATGGGTAGTGTCACTGTACAGGTGGTAATTGCCACTGGGTTGTCTGCTTAGTTTCCTCCACTCTTTTGGGTCTAGTATGGACTAAGATATCCTTGATATTCCTTGACCTCTTAAATGCAAATCTGGGTGTTTCAAGATTCAGTGTCCCCGTGTTAAGAATCTGCCAGTGCCGTTTGATGATCTTTTTAATCTCATTGGAATCTGGCATGAAAGTAGTCACACAGGTTATTTGGTCTGAACCCTGCGAGTTTGGAGTATTGTATTCAAGAAGGGCCCCCCTATGGTTATTCTGGGCACATTTCTGGGCCTTGTAGACCTCCCTGAAATGAAATGAAATGAAATGAAATGAAATGAAATGAAAAGAGATTTGTAAAGCGCATGGCTGCCCTTGAGCGTCCCAGCGCTGACACCAAACACAGGACCACCACCCAAATACAGCAGAAACAAACCTAAAGGGGGAAGAGATAAGTTTTCAGTGCCTTGCGGAAACGCACTAGATTGGATTCTTTCCGCAGGGCCAACGGCAGAGCATTCCATAATTGGCCTGCATTAATAGAGAACCGGCGACCGCCGGACTTCACCTTTTTGGCTCTGGGTATCACCACAAAATTACCATCATCCGAGCGAAGGGCTCGCGTAGGTTTGTAAGGGCGCACCAGGTCTCTAAGGATTGGAGGGCCTGATCCTTGCAAAGCTTTAAACACGATGCAAAGGGATTTAAATTTTATGCGAGCTCGAATTGGAAGCCAATGCAAGGCCTTGAGTGCAGGCTTAGCTGATGATCTTTTGGCAGTACCAGTGAGCATTCGTGCCGCCGCATTCTGAGCTCTTTGGAGCACATTAAGAGTGGATTCTGGTGACCCAAGAAATAGGGCATTACTATAATCCAGCCTTGACATGACTAATCCTTGCACCAGTAGTTTCCGGGAGTTTTCAGGGAGTAGCGGGAGGATCTTCCGTACTGACCTAAGCAGACCATAGCAAGTCCCAGCCACTCGTTTAGCTTGAGTGGTCATTGACAGTTCGGGTTCTAGCCAGACCCCCAGACTTTTTATTGCTTCTTTGGGAACTGGGGGGGCACCTAGACTATCCGGCCACATGGATTTGGGGAGTGTTGAACATAGATTGCCAAGAAGCATCAGCTCCGTTTTCGTCCCATTTAGCTTGAGCCGGGAATCCGACATCCATGACATTATGTTGACTAAACATGATGCGAACTTTTCCCCCTGGCTTTCCGAGAGGGACAGCGAGACGATCAGTTGAGTGTCGTCTGCGTAGGTTGCGATTTTCACCCCGAAGGGTGAGACCACCGCCTCCAGTGGGGCCATATAGATGTTAAAAAGCGTAGGGCTCAATGAAGAGCCCTGCGGTACTCCACACTGAAGGGGGGTAGGCAGAGATCGAAAATTGCCTTCGCAGACCTGATAAGTCCGGCCACTTAAGTACGACGCAAGCCATTTGAGGGCCGACCCTCTCACTCCAATCTTCCCCAAACGGTTGATCAAGATATTATGATCAACCGTATCAAATGCAGCGCTTAGATCCAGGAGGACCACCGCAGCGGATCCTCCGGAATCTAAGATGCATCTGCCTTCCTCCACCATTGCAATCAAGGCCGAGTCGGTTCCCTGGCCAGGCCGAAAACCCGTCTGAGTACGACCCAGTAGATCGTTAGATTCCAGGAAATGCGAAAGCTGGCGATTGGCAAACTTCTCGGCGATCTTATTCAGCCCGGGCAAAAGCGAGATGGGACGGTAGTTCGCTAAATCGGCCGGGTCAAGGCCTGGTTTTTTCAGAAGGGCCTTGACAATGGCTTGCTTCCAACTAGGTGGAACAATGCCATGGGTGAATGAGGCATTCAGCAGGTCGATAGCTGGGCCTGCAATGATGTTCGAGAATTGCTTGAGGATCCGGATGGGCATGGGGTCCAAAGGGGAGCCGCTTTTCAGGGCTGAAAGCTCCTCACAGAAAGCCTCCTTTGAGACGGGGGGGAAGCTATCCAACACCTTTACGTCCAGTGCGGCCTCCGGAGCTACTTTGTCTACCCTACCGGTGCTCGGAGGAAGGCTGGCTAAGATGTTCTGTATTTTGACATCAAAAAACTGGGCCAGTTGATTGCATTTATCAGAATTTACCTCCTGAGTTACCGGGGGGGTGGGGACCGTGAGAAGCTCTTTAAGAATCTGGTAAGTTTCTCTAGAAGAGTAACCTGCCATTCTAATTCTTTCCTCAAAATAGGCGGCTTTGGTCGAATTGCACGCCACCTTGTATGCTCTCAGGGTAACCTCTATCCGCAAGGTTCCTGGACAGTATGGTAGATTCTGTCTTGTAATCTGCCAGGTTGGTGCAGTTACGCCTGACCCTCAAGAATTGCCTGAAAGGTAGGTTCAGCCTTAATGCTTTCGGGTGGTGGCTCGTGAAGTGGAGCAGGCTATTGCGATTAGTGGGTTTCCGGTACATGGTGGTATCCACTTTACCTCCCACTAGCCTAATGGTCAGGTCCAAAAAGGCGATGTTAGTGGCGGAGGCAGTCATAGTGAAATTAAGGTAGATATTCAGCTAGTTCAGCCAATCAAAGAACTCTTTGTGTGAATCTGAGCTACCTGCCCAGAGAATCAGGATATCGTCAATGAATCTCCTCCACAATTTGATGTTAGAGTGGTAGGGATTCACTGGTCCATTGATATATCTCTCTTCAAAACGGCCATGTACAAACAGGCCACCGAAGGAGCAAACGTGCTTCCCATGGAGGTACCCTGGGTCTGATGGTAGTGTTGCCCTTTGAATTCAAAGTAGTTTTCTGTCAGGGCTTGAGTGGCGCACTCCATTATGAATGATGGTGGTGTGGGGGAAGTCCACTCCTCGGCACTAAGGATCCTCTCTATCACCCCCAGTGTGGCCCTCTGAGGGATGTTGGTGTAGAGGGCCTCCACATCAAGGATGATTAGGAAATCCACCTGGATACCATCCTGCAGGTTGTCCAAGAGGCGTAGGACATCAGTGGTGTCCTGAACATAGGAGTGAATGCGTTTAACCAATGGCTGAAGGAAATGATCACAGAATTGTGAGAGAGGCTCCAGCACAGAATCTATACCAGACGAATGTCTGACATAATATCGACAGACAGAATATCGATATGCAAAAATATCGGAGCAAAAATATCGACAGCAAAAATATCGGAATCCTATCTTCATTAAGGTAAGTACAAAAATATCGAAAAAATAATATCAAAGTACAAAAATATCGGAATCAAAAATATCGTTTTTTTAAATGTATTAATAATAATGTAAAAATAAATTTAAAATACATATAATTTGACAACTATTAAATAAAAAATATTAAAACAAAATTAAAACTAATACATATACATTTAAAATAAATAAAACACTTAATAATTTAAAGTAATTTTATTTTTTTTCATGTAATTTATTTGATTTAATGTAATTTTTTTTGTTTTTACCCTGTACGCCTGTACCCCAAAAACCCCAAACTGACCCTGAACCCTAAAAATATCCCTGTACCCCAAAAACCCAAAACTGACCCTGAAACCTAAAAATACCCCTTTACCCAAAAACTGAAAACTGACCCTTATCCCTAAAAATACCCCTTTACCCAAAAACTGAAAACTGACCCTGAACCCTAAAAATACCCCTTTACCCAAAAACTGAAAACTGACCCTAAACCCTAAAAATACCCCTTTACCCAAAAACTGAAAACTGACCCAGAACCCTAAAAATACCCCTTACCCAAAAACTGAAAACTGACCCAGAACCCTAAAAGTACCCCTTTACCCAAAAACTGAAAACTGACCCTGAACCCTAAAAATACCCCTTTACCCAAAAACTGAAAACTGACCCTGAACCCTAAAAATACCCCTTTACCCATGAACTGAAAACTGACCCTGAACCCTAAAAATACCCCTTTACCCAAAAACTGAAAACTGACCCAGAACCCTAAAAATACCCCTTTACCCAAAAACTGAAAACTGACCCTGAACCCTAAAAATACTTCTTTACCCAAAATTAATTAATATTATTTAATTACCAATTACTTATTATTTAACAATACCAATAAAGTAAATATATTAGCACATTTGCTGTAATTAATTTAATTTAATAATTAATATTTTTTTCCCAATTAATTAATTAAGAATAACAATAAATTATATATAAAAAACATTACTATAATTAATGTAATTAAATAATTAATATTAATTAATTACCAACTAATTAATAATTATAAATATGTCAAAAATTATATTAATTAATTAACTAATTAATAGAAATTAATTACCAATTAATTATTAATTAAAATATGTACAAACATATATCAATTAATTAATTATTATTAAATTACTTCCCACCCTATTCCCCTATAAACCCGCTACAGAACATATTTATCAATTAATCAATTAATTAAAAATAAATAAAAATTATTTCTCAATTAATTAATTAATAATTCCTACTAATTAATAATTATTTTAACATAATTAAATTACTTCCCACCCTATTCCCCTATAAACCCACAACCCGCTACAGTAGTAAAAGACAATATTTAATTCAATTACATTAAAAATAAATAATAAAACATAATAAATACAATATAATATACACTAAATTTATTTAAAAATTGATATTAGTAACATCAAAGTTATTAATTTTGATATTATTGACATCGATATTTACAACTTCGATATTACTGATATCATACCAATATCGATATTAAGACTGTCGATATTACTTACCTTCGATATTTTGTCCCATCGATATTTAAACTTCGATATTTTTGTATATCGATATTTAAAAATCGATATTTTGTCTGTGTACCATACCAGACACTATGGGGCGTCCTGGTACGGGGGTAGTCTCCTTGTGAATTTTAGGGAGGATATGAAAATAAGGAACCCTGGGTTCTTTTTTGATGAGGAAATTCCGCCTCCTTTCTGCTAATCCACTCCTGGCATTCAGCAGATTCAACTAGACCAGTGATGGTTCCCTTCAAGCGCTCAGTAGGGTTGAAAACCGATCTTTTGCCATGGAAACTCAGGCCATTTAACAGGAATAAGGGGAGCAGGATCACATTTCAACATTTTCTCACTATACAGGCACTCAGGGCATTCCCTCACAATCTTGTCTACAAATCTGTCTAAACCAGGCGACCAAAACACAAATCTGAATAATCTCTTCATGGACGACATTCCCAAATGACTTTCGTGAGCTACAGATAAAATATGATCACAAAGTGACAAAGGTGGAATGCATTTCTCTTACCTGGAAAGGATATCTCCTTCGATAACAAGTTCACTAGAGATTTTCGAAAAAGGATATACTTCAGCTGATATTTCAGCTTTGGAGGGCCAACCTTTTGTGGTGTATTCAATGACTTTGCGTAACACATCATCACCACACATGGCACTCTTCCACATATCTTCGGAAATAGAACTAAATTTCCCTGACACCATTTCACAAATATTAGCAACAACCTCCTCATCGTCACACATTCCAGTCGCATCATAGGGTAGTCTGTACAGACAATCAGCTGTAACATTAACTTTTCCTGGGACATAGTCCACTGCAAAACTGTATTCCTGTAAACGGGACATTAGTCAGTAGCATTAAGACCCCCTCCCAGAGCCAAATCGACACTAAATCGACACTAAAGGCTTATGGTCAGTTATCAAGATGAAACGTGCACCCCAAATATAGTTGCGGAAATGCTCCACTGACCAGACGCAGGCTAGTAATTCCCTTTCAATTACTGCGTAACGCCTCTCCGTGAGGTTAAGTGTACGGGAGGCAAATGCTACGTTCCATTCTTCTCTGCCCACACGTTGGGACAAAACGCATCCCAAGCCATAAAGACTTGCCTCTACAGTGAGTATACATGTCTGGTTAATGCAATAAGGTTTCAACGTGGGGGCAGCTATCATCTCTGCTTTGCTATCCTCGAAATCCTTTTGTTGCTTTTCCCCCCACATAAATTAAACATTTTTTCTTGTAAGTTCTCTTAAGGGTTCCATTTTAGAGGCAGAATTCATGATGAATTTGCTTTAGTATTTACATAAACCTGAAAAGGAAAGGAGTATATCTTTACAGTCAGGAGCAGTTTCTTCCAAAATGGCATCGATGAGAGACTTTTTGGGCACCACACACTCTTTAGATAGGGTGTGCCCTAATTATTCAACTGAATCTTGATACAATTTGCACTTGCTCTTCTTGAGAGTCAACACATACTCCTTGAGGACTCCACACGCTCCTGAGATAATCCTTATTTGTTTTCTTACCCAATGAAAATATAAGAATGTCATCCTGAAAACACTTCACAAATTGCTGCAAATCCTCGAACAGATAGCACATTGACCTCTGGAAGACGGAGGCTGCAGAGGCCAACCCAAAGAGCATTCTTTTGAATTGAAACAACCCATAGGTTGTGATGAAAGCTGTCATATGTCATGACTCCTTGGCTAGTTCTATTTGATGATATGCAGATCGAAGATCAAGGGTGGAGAAGATCGTGGCTCCTCCAAGCATGCTTACAACCTCATTGATATTTGGCAATGGGTAGCATTCAACCAGAATGTCAGCATTCAAAGCTCTGAGGTCAATACATAATCTCAACGATTTATCAGGTTTACGTGCCAACACAATTGGAGAAACCTATTTTGACTATTCCACTTCTTCAATCACACCTCCATCCAACATCTTGCAAAGCATCTCCCAACTCTTCCCTTACATTAATGGGAACATTTCTAAGTTTTTGTCTGACAGGAGAAGCACCCTGCTTGAGTTTAATTAAATGAGTGAAACCCTTGAGCTTTCCTAATCCTCCCCAAAAAATTCTGAGAATTCATCCTCAATAAATTTAACATTGATCCTGTCCTCAACTACTATGACAGGATCCTCACTGTGAGGAGTGAGTACAAGCCCTAATCTCCATTGATCTCTCCATCTAAACACGTTCACTTCCATTTGGCTACATATAACTTTATAAAAGCTGTTCTCTCTTTAAACATAACATCAGAGGCAATATACTCCATCAGGTCGATGGTCGAGCAGTCAAAACTTTTAGCAATGATGTCTGAGGGACAAAGATCATTGGTAGATACAGCATTACTAAATTTTTCATTAAAATAATTTTCAGTAACAATCGACCACAGGGAGCCTGAGTCTGCCAAGAGTTCTAAATTTTTGTTCAAGAAACGAACAATACATTTGGGGGAGTTCAAAACCTCACCCTCAAGAGCAAAATTATCCATAATAGATACAACAATTCCTCTTTCATTAGAGGAGTCATCATCAGAAATCTATGCATATCTCACACAAGAGACTTCACTATTCTTTGCGGGAAGTGTCCTCCCTTTGTTAAGCACTCTCTTTTTGCCATCTTTACACGCCCTGGCAAAATGTCCAAGTCTTAAACATTTAATACATTCCTTCCTTATGGCTGGACAAAATTTAAAGGAAGCAACATGTATGAAACTACCACATCTATAGCACACAATGTTACTGTCACTATTCTACTGCACTTGAGGAAGTTTTCGAGAGGTACTCACAGCACAAACTTCATCCATATTCTTGTCACATGTATAAGCCTTAGAGTTCACATCCTCAATAGTCTTCATCCATCGTTCAGACAGTTTGAAGGCTTTAGCAGTGGCTATGGTGTCATGCAAATTGGGATTACCCAAGACCCACAACTATCTCGAAAGATGTGGTGAGGCACTTTTGCAGTAAATGATATTTCCGCCGCAATAACTGGTACATAAGTCTGGAAACAACAGTGATGGATAGCGAAAAAAGCCCAATCGACACATAAATTAGTAAATAGAAATCGAACAAGAAGGTCCAAAGTAGATAAAAATCCCAAAATTGTAGTTGTACCGCTCCTGTGCCTGGAGAAGTAGCAGGTAAAAATATAAATCTCGTTGCAAGTGCAAAATCCCATAAAAAGATGCAATAAATCCAGATGGAGTTTGAAGAAGTTTAATTAAAAAGGCAAAGTATTGTTTAGTGTACAGGCAGGAACAGAATGAAGTGAATTTCAGTTCTAAGTGGAATCACGGTCAACTGCTTGGCAGGTGCCAGAATTAAAAGTATACAAGGGAATTAAAGGGAAAGGACTACAGGGATAGTCGGGGAAAATACATTTAATGTAACAAGTGTTAACCTGTAGCACAATTACAGATGCGTTATTGTATTTTTTATCTTGACAATTATTAGAGCTCCACATATACTCTAGAAGAGTCTCTTGGAGCTGTACACAGATAATTAGGCGTATCACTGATCTAGTACCGAACTAGTAAGTAAATAAGATTTAGAGATTCTTTTAGGAACTTTAGCTACTTTTTCTCAGAACACAGTATGGACAGGAGGATGTTATTACAAGTTGTGGAATCAAGAACATCCCTGCAACCGGCAAGGCACTTACAGCACAGTATTTTCATGTTGTTGACGTACATGTAAAATGTACTGGGACATTACGAACAGTGCTGCAGTGCAATAATTGCGTGTGTCAGCATCACTGGGCTTCATCACTGGGTTGTGGCTGCAGTGCTGCTATGCAGGGCTATAGCTGGGCTGCCACAAGGCATGCTCTTGAGTTCTCATCTCTGCTTCCAATGGGGCAGCATCTCCTCACATGGGTAAGATGCTCCTTTGGACCACAGACTCTGACTGAACATACTCTGCAGCATCACGCTATTAGTGTTGAAATCCTTTCAAGCTGGCCCTACTAGATTCCTCTGATAAGCTCCAAACGGTGTTAAATATACACTAGGAGCAGCAGAACTCCACTGATCACTCTACAAGCAGCTGCTGAACAGGGTAGGTGGGCCAGGCTTCAGGGGACAACAGCACCTCCTGACCCCAGGTTCGTCTCTCACCTGCTGCACACCCATCCCCTAACAAGACTTCCTGCTCCTGCAGAGTTCACGGGTCTTCTAGGAATATTGAAAAGCAGCAGAGACATGGAACTTGTGCACAGAGGTGTTCACTCCGGAGTCCTATTTCACAGCGAATGAGGTACTGGGTGATGCTTGTGAGCACATTTATAGCCATCTTCAACAGAGTAAAAAACATAAAACAGTGGGTTCAAAATGTGTTTAAAATCATCTATCTCTAATCCCTGATCTTACTGCTGTTTCTTTTGCATTTTTACTCCTGCTTTAATCTGTTCGATTTCAATCTCGAGTCAATTCCACTATTTCAATGTTCAGAAAACGAGGTTAATAAACTTTCGGCATGTGGTCCTCTATGTCTTGAAAAAAATAGAAGGATCATAAAATGTTATTGATTTAATCCATTACATGACGTTAATTTATTGCCTCTTATTTGTAAGAGGAAAATGAATACTGGAGAATAGATCATCAGAATTTATAAACAATAGAGGAGGTAATTCTCAAGAACGTGTGATAATTATCGTAAAATTAGCTTAACGCAACGTTTTACATCGCAGTCTAACGCAAGAAAATATTACGGTGTTAACGTTGTATTCCCAACACTGTGGTACCATGCGATAGTCTCACGTTAATGCATCAAATGACCGCATTAAAATTAATGCGATGCGTAAAAAATGCGAAATACAAACGCAAAAAAAGCGGCGATGTCCCAAATCGTGATACAAAAATAAGCGATAACCAGCGACAGGCCTGCAATTCCCACGCATCATGCGGGAAAATGCACTAAAAAAGCAGAGAAAAAAACATTATAATAAAATTGAACTTTGTAGCACCATGGATGCACCCGGACTGAGTGCAGAGGACAACCCAAACCCCACAAGCCCCACAGATGGCCAGCAATGAACCTCTGGGTCGGGGAATGCCAGGAGAAGAGGAAGAGGAAGACCCGGTTCATCCGCAGGAAAACAGGATCATAGTTACTGAGGTGATAGAACACTACCAACAACTGTTTGTCACCTCCAACGTCTCATTGACAGACCATCTTGAATGATGTAAATCAAGTTGCAGCATTGAGGAGGACAATGGAAAAGGTCAAGAGACGCTGGAATGATGTGAAGGGCAAAACCAAGAAGAAACTCGATGCCAACATAAAAGCAGCAACGCAGATTGGAGGTGGCGGTCCAGCAGCACACCAGGAGCTGGATGACACAGAGAACATGGTGGCCACAGTCTTCAGTCGGGATATGGTGCCAGGAGTTGGGGATCTGCTCAACATGACCTGACAACATGAACAGGGTGAGTACCGACCACAAACTGGGGGGACGGGGAGATGGGCACAATGGCACACATGCACACCCACAATGACTCTGGATCATGTGCCACACTGCAGCACACATACAAACACCAAGTAGGCCCTCGTCCACCATGTACCCAAAGGGGTCCCACCCCACACATCACCAATATCACCACCAACACATGCACGCGTGCAAAACCCAGCAAAGATGCCTATTTGTGAGCCACACTGACAATGCAAGTGACACTATATGATGATCAGCATCGCTGAAGTCCAATCATCATGACATTGTACACGCCACAACACTGAGGTGGCTGAGTGTGGACCACATTCGGAAAGGAGCAGGTCACACTTTGACACATCTACGTGCCCATCAACCCCTGATGTCAACAACACAACTGCAGACAAACCATTCCCAAGAGTCACAACTCAACCAGGAGCCCAATTTACCCTAGTCCGCAACATTTTATCACTGTAGAAGCACCGAAGTCAAAGGCACATCGCCTGAGAGGGATAAGGGGCAGCCAAATCAGAGCTGCAGGGGAAACCTTCCCACAATGCAGCACACACACACATAAGAATAAGAGCACCTCAACATTGACAACAATGTGGTACCCACTGCAACACTTTCACAACAGCACACAGGACACAACTGATGCTGCATGTGTGTACAAAATGGCCAATCAACCTGACATAGCAGGAAACTGTGACAATGTAAGAGTATAACCTCACATCCCTGATGTAGTAAAAATGTCCACTGTCCCGCACCAAATAGGCATCTCCTGTCAAACAGTCACAATGTGCATTAGCATGCAGTCTGCATGTAAACTTCGCCAATGCGTCAACATACATGGAACACACTGTGAAACTGCCTCTCCCCTTTACATTGCAGAGGGACAATCAACACCTCCTGCAGTACAGACCCTACATCACATCAGTGATGAAGGAGACGACTCCCAGGACATCAACTACGAGGAACTCCAATGGTACATTTACAACTTCTGCACCCCTCTTCCAGTAGCAAGGTAGCCCAGCACCATCGAGGTGAGCCCACCCCATGCAAAGACCACACAGCAGGAAGCACCCACCACCACATCTGGCTCCCAGCACCTCACTGAAGAACACATTGCGTTCCAACGTGGTGTGTTAGACTGTCAGAAGGAGCTGGCTGAACAGGTGTGGGTGGGGTTTGACCTCATGGCAGCCAAACTAGATGCCATACATGGGTGCCTAAGTCACATCAGGGGCCACTTACACTACCTAACAGACACACATAGTCCGCCCCATGCCCTCCAACAATCCATGGCTGGCATCGCAGTCAGAGTGTCATCCGTGATGTGGGGAACATAAGGAGAACATGGAGCGGATGCAGGTACAAAGAATGGCTACGACGGCTGCACACGAGAAAGCTGTAGATGAGATCTTCCATGCTCTGCAGATCCTCATCATGGGAGTAATGCCACAAGACATTGCACAGATGAATGCTGCGGCTACTTCTACATCCACATCTCCGGCCCCTGATGTGTCAGTGTCACACAGTTCTGCAGACCAAACACCACCACCACCCACATGTGAGGCACACGAAACATCAGAGGATGAAGATGTGGCTAAATCTGCCATATTGGTAAGAAGCAAGCGATAACACTCATCTCCGCCATATGGCTTGTTTCTGCTTGGTTCTGACCTCTGCATCATGCCCTGAAATAACACCTTCCACTGTCCCCTGATACACTCTGCAACACTAACCTTGGACCTCGACATGGACTACCACATATTGTTTGCTTAACAATGACACAGCAATCAGCCTGCGGACTGGACTCATTCCCCTATCGAGTAAGTTGTTAATCCCTAAAGGACTCTGGCTGGCCCTCCACGGGGCAACATTGTAAAGTGTTGTCTGCATGACCCAGTACTAAGACAATTTCAACACTCCACTGAACGCGAATAATACATTCTAATACACACAGATGTGTCATGTCTAGTATTTATCAAGTATGAAAGGATAGAAGAATGTAGGGGCGGTGATTCCCGCATACGTCCAAGTTGCTCATGTTGTGGGACATGAGTCACAGGGTGCATCCCTCCATCATGGTGGTACATATTTGACCACAAAGGAATGCCTGTTTTCAGATGTAGGACACCAATGACAGCTTATATGTAATGCTTTGGGACACATGTGAAACGCTGATGAGTGGAATTCCATCTTTGACACACAGAAATAGCATTCCAAATACGTGACACCCTAAATTGCCTCTCTGTACAGAGGCGACACACCCACCATCTTTTTTCAATTACTGGGATTGTTAGCACTACAAGTTGCACTTACACTTGTCAGAGTGATGTGCTTGTAAAGAGGAGTGACATGCACTGAGGGAATGTGTGTTGTAATGAATTTACTTGAACCTGCTGTGCCTGTGGTTATTTTGTACTGTTCCATGATTGCTAAGGACTGTCACAATGTGATTTGCTCATGTGAAGAAATTGTCAATGATGGTGTTTGTTGTATTTACATATGTTTGTTTGCTTCTCTCTTTAGGAACCTTCACATAGTACAGGTTCTTATGGTGTTAAAGTTCCATTGAGAGGCAGTTTGTACCTCTCAGTTGAAGACAGAGGAGCGTTGGCTCGATTGTCTGAGAATAAATATTTTGAACCTACAAATTGAGTCATTCAAGCTGATTTGATATTATACAACATAACATAAATTTTGGCCTACCATTTAAAGACCTACCACCTCCAGCAGCTGAAAGCTCGAAGGGAAGTTTCCATAATTCCCTAGCGTCAGTTAATCAAAAGGAATCCTGTTGAGGTGAGGAGGTTAGCGGGAGGGTCCTAGTGCTCGAAAATTAAAGTGCAGATAACTCTAGATAAACCAACTCCTGTGCGTTAGACAAACTGTGGTGATTAACACTCCGTCAGTTGAAAGGAAGCGGAGATATTGCCGTGTCTAACAGCGTGGAGAAATGATGACGCATTAGAATGTGCATTTGCTTATAGCGAATGTTTTAGCACGTAATGAATGACCTGACAGCGTAGGAAGCGTGCGCGTCAGAGGCTTCAAGGTCAAATTCAAACTGTGTTCAGCGCGGAGTTGACAGGAACATTCCTGATCGGGAGCAGCGTTGGGAAAATACGTTTTTCAACAACACTGAATGAAAAACTATGGGCATTGAAAGAAAAAACATGTATTAACCACAAATATCAATCTTAGTTTGATATTTGTAATGGAACAATGTTCTGTAAGTAAGACTGAAGCAGTTTTTATTTATTTTTTTAAATAATTCGTTTTTGTTTGTTCTACAGCATTTTAAGGAAACTGTTTTTTATTGTTAATGTTTGAATTTTTTTTAGGAAAAAAGGACACAAAAGAGGTGTTTTAAAAAGTATTTACGATGCCGTCAGTAAATCAGCCTCCACCATTTTTGGAAAGTCCACGAACACCTCAAATTCAATTGATGCTTTTGAGACGTATGTAAGGGCAATTGGTGCATCACTGTATAGAGCAGAAAGGAAAACATTTCTCCTTTTAAATTGTTTGGGGTTTGAAGGGAGAGAAGTGTATAAACATTTACCTGATTTGGTTTAGAATGAGGGTGAAGTGATTGATGAATATCAAGAAACAGTAAGGAAAATGATTATTAAATTTGTTGTACAGCCAAGTTTGGTTGTTCTGAGACAGAGATTTTTTAAGAGGGCTCAACTTCAAAGCGAAGATGTTGATTCTTATTTAAGAGTGCTACGTAAACTTTGCGCAGAGTGTCAATTTGGAGATTATCGTGACCAATTGGTTAGGGATCAGTTTATAGCACACTGTTCTGACAAACATATACAACAAAAGTTACTTACAATGGGAAATCCAAGCTTAGAAGAGATCATAAAAGTAGCAAAAAGCTTGGAACTTGCACAAAATTCTATTAAAGAGTTGAGTGCAAGTTTAGCTAACAAAGAAAATGTGAGTGCAGTTGTATCTTCTTCAAAAAACACTAACACTAGAAAAGACAAGGGTGGTGAAAAAAACATATTTAAAAGAACGGATATCGGCTACAGATGTGGATATGCTCCACAAAGTAAAGAGAATAGGTTTTGTCCGGGTAAATTTGCAAATTGTCATAAGTATGGCAAAATAGGCCATTTGGCAAAAGTTTGTCAATCACATAACATTAGAGCAGAACATGTTAATTGTGTAATGAAGGAGGAACAAATTTGTGAGACTGACATAGTTCAGAATTTCAAGGACATGATAGTTACTATCACTAAGGATGGTATTGTTACTGGGGATCCTTCAGATTGCGAAGATCCCTATATAGATGTGCTAGTAGGTGATGTATGTTTGAAGCTTCTAGTAGACTCTGGAGCTAGAATAACAATGATCACATATGAGTTGTTCAAAAATTCTTGGCAGAACAGACCTTTGTTTCCCCCAGACAGGGCACCTGTCTCTTATGAAGGACGTAAAACAGATTTGGAAGGTTACATAGAAGAGGTTTTGCAATTTAAGGAAAGAAAAATACATGGTAAAATGTATGTAGCTGTTTGTGGTTTGAACATATTAGGTTGGTACCATCAGGGACTTTTTGGTATGGTGTTGAGACCGGGCACTAGTGAACAGGTCTTAGTGGTACAAGATATGCCTGATCCTCTTTCCCTAGAAAAGGAGTTTCCAAAAGTTTTTTCTGACTCTTTGGGTAAAATTGTTGGATTTAAACACAGAATTAAAGTCAAATGTAATGCTGTACCTGTGAAGCACAAAGTCAGGTCCGCCCCTTTTAGTCTCAGGGATGATCTTAAAGCAGAATTGGAAATATTGGAGAAAAATTTAATTATTGAACCTGTTGAGTCTAGTCTGTGGCTTAGTCTCTTAGTTGTCGCACGAAAAAGGGATGGCGAGATCTGCTTATGTATTGATGTCAGAAGTCTTAATAAAGAAACTTTGGTGGATGCTCATCCACTTCCTAAAATAGGAGACCTTCTTGAAGAATTGAGAGATGCTCAATGGTTTTCAAAATTGATTTGGCCTCAGCTTACCACCAAATCCTGTTGGATGAGGAGTCAAAACATTACACTGCTTTTAACTCACCTTTTGGCACATTTCAATTTTGTAGAATGCCTTTTAGTCTTGCTTCGGCAGCCTCGGTATTCCAAAGGGTTATGCAGATTGTTCTAACGGATATCAAAGGAGTTGTCATCTTTCAAGATGATGTTCTCATTTTCAATAAGTATTTGGAACAACATGATGTTATTCTTAGGTCTGTGCTTAATAGGTTTGAGGAGAAATGCATTGTTGTTAAGAAGAACAAATGTGAATTTTGGAAGAGGGAACTTGAATTTTTAGGACATGGTTTCTGGAGAAGGTGTGTGTCCCAGACCAGGTCTCATAAAAGCTGTTATTGAATGTCCATCGCCCAAAAATAATGATGAATTACGTTCATTTTTGTGTCTGTGTGAATTTTATTCAAGATTTATACCTGATTATGCAAGCAAAATGAAAGCTTTATCTAACATGCTTAGATATATTGTTGATTTTGTGTGGGATGAAAGTTGTCAAGAAACTTTTGACCTGGTAAAATCTTAAATGACAAATGCAAAAACTTTAAAGCCTTATGATCCCAATGTAAATTGTACTATTACAGTAGATGCAAGCAATTATGGATTGGGTGCAGTCCTGACTCAAAATTCAGGTGAAAAGGAAGTTACCATTAGTTATGCTTCAGGAGTAATACGAAATCCAGAAGTTAACTACTCAGCTATAGAAAAGGAATTATTCGCTTGCTACTGGGCATGTGAAAAATTCAGGACCTATATCTGGGGAAGGAAGTTCATTATACAAACAGATCACAAACCTTTAGTGTACATTTTAAGTGGTGATCAACTCAAATATGCTACACCACGTATTGCTTGATTAACTACTAAGCTACTGCAATATGATTTTACAACCAAACATATTCCAGGAAGAGATAATGTCAAAGCAGATATGCTATCCAGACTTCCGTTAAAAGAAGAAGAATCATTAGATGTGGAAGAGGACAAAGAAGATTGTTTCATAGCTGTGATCGATGCTATTGAAAATGTGGCATGTAGTGAGAATGAATGGAAGGAACTCTATGTGAAGATTCTACTCTCATCAAAGTTAAAGAATACATTGTGAATGGTTGGCCGAGAGAAAGAAGTGTACCACTTTCTATCCAGCCATTTTGGAAAGTGGCAGAAGAATTGTCTATTGAAGACAACATTGTCATGAGGGAAGGCAGGTGTATTCCTCCCAATAAGGTACGAGTTAAGTTGGTTGATTGTGCACATGATGGGCATCTTGGTGGGACTATGACTAAGAAGAGGCTTAGACTACATTATTGGAGGCCTCCCATGGATAAGGATATTGAAGAAAGAGTAAAGGAATGTGTTGTTTGCAATGGGGCAGAGAAGGGACTTAGGGCCATATGTATCAAGCCTTTTGTGAATCGCAAAGGCCGAAATTCGCCGAATTTCGGCCTTTGCGAATCGCAAAAGGCTATTTTGCATGATTTGAGATGTATGAAACATCGCATTTTAAGGAATCGCAAATACTTGCGATTCCTTGATTTGCCATAGCATTTAAGGAATCGCAATTTTGCGATTCCTTAAATGCTATGTATGAAGCTTTTAAGAAATGCGATTTAGGTTTAGAAATCTCAAATTACCACCAACTTGTAGTTGGTGGTAATTTGCGATTTCTTGTAAATATGCATAATTGTGCATTTGTGAGGGTGGCATATGACGCACATACATGCCCATTGGGCATGTATGTGCGTCATATGCACACACATGTAATTTACAGGGGTGCAGCAGGGTGTCCTTGAGACACCCCTGCACCCTTGCAATAATTCTCAAATTGCGATTAGCAAATTGCGAATTTGCAATTTGAGAATTATTTGGAAATCATTCCTATGGGCTTCTGGCCCATAGGAATGCATTGGAAATTATTCCTTAATTGCGAATTCGCAAAATGCGAACACACAATGTTTGGGCTGTACAGGAGCCTTCCACCTGTGATGTCCAGGTACCTGAAACGTAACTTCAACATGTCAAATGTGCATTCCACGATGCCCCTGGAGCGTTTGTGTGCCAAATTGACCTGCTTCTGTGCCTGTGTGTTTGAGGCTCGGAGGGGTATCATCATCCAAGGGCAGAGTGCATATCCTTGATTACCTGTGATAGTGCAGAGAGACATGAGTCAATAGTTGGTTATTCATGATGTGTTGGCATGCTCACTAGTTTATTGGTGTGTGATGTGTGTGACTTAGTGATTCCTGTTTGACATTTACTGCTTGACGCAATTGAGCGACATCAATGTGTATTACGTAGCCTCACTGCTGTTCCTCCTCCCCCCTGAGCCGATTTACTAGTGTGCGCAGCGCGGTTGCATTACTTGCAATCCTACGGCACGCCAAATGTCATGTCTGTCTGCGCATGTACACATGTACGCCTATGGAAAGGATAGGGTGGACACAGATGTGGAGTTAATCGTTGGCTGAACTTGCGATATGGTTGAGTGTAGAACATTGGCTTATGCTGCAGTGATAGCGATACACACAACAGTTGGCATGTATGACCCCGGACCCAGAGCGGACTTATACTCCTTCATTTATCCCTTAGGCCGAGCCCACACTCCGGGGGCATGCTACATTGCAACTTTGTCCATTGCGTGACGGGTGGCACCGACACTACAACAGAAACAACCACATTAGTTACTTCCTTGGCAAGGCCAAAACGTAACCACACCCAGTGCCCTGGGGTGATCATCCACACCACTTCGCTGGACTGTCATACGCCAGATCACTCTGCTTACGCTTACAGGGGGGTACGACACAGGTTGTGTCCGCTGTACACAGCACAATGTAATGTGGTAGGGCCCAGGGCCCTCATGCATTCATAATAACCAAACGGACACACTTACCCCCCTTGAGCATCCTTAATGACTGGAACCCAATCTCCACGGAGGACACCATCCGCCTGATGAACTCCATCCACTCAGGATCCCCCACTGACCCATGCCCTCACCACATCTTCAACAAAGCAGACTCCATCATAGCACCACACCTCCGAGACGTCATCAACTGCTCCCTCAACACCGCCACCTTCCCGGAAAGCTGGAAACACGCCGAACTCAGCGCCCTTCTGAAAAAATCCACAGCTGACCCCACCGAACTCAAAAACTACTGCCCCATCTCGCTCCTCCCATTCCCGGCCAAAGTCATCGAGAAAGCAGTCAACAACCAGCTCGCCGCCTTCCTCGAAACCAACAAATCCCTCGACTCCTCACAGTCCGGCTTCCGAGCCAAACACAGCACTGAGACCGCACTCATCGCAGCAACAGACGACATTAGAACACTACTGGACAATGGAGACACAGTCGCCCTCATCCTCCTCGACCTCTCGGCAGCCTTCGACACAGTCTGTCATAGCACCCTGTTACAACGCCTCAAAAACATCAGAATCCAAGGAAAAGCACTCGATTGGATCACC
This sequence comes from Lissotriton vulgaris, assembly GCF_964263255.1. NCBI lineage: Eukaryota > Metazoa > Chordata > Amphibia > Caudata > Salamandridae > Lissotriton > Lissotriton vulgaris. The sequence goes on from NC_141695.1 coordinate 173,381,669, forward strand.
TCGTTCCTTACCGGAAGAACTCAGAGAGTCCGCCTCCCACCGTTCAAGTCAGATGCCACTGAAGTCATTTGCGGCGTACCACAAGGATCTTCACTCAGCCCCACCCTCTTCAACGTATATAAGAGCCCCCTCGCGACCATCGCACGCCAACACAACCTCAATATCATCTCCTACGCTGATGACACTCAACTGATCCTCTCACTCACCAAAGACCCTAACACCGCCAAAACCAACCTACATGAAGGAATGAAAGAAGTAGCAGAGTGGATGAAGCACAGCCGTCTAAAACTGAATTCAGACAAAACAAAAGTCCTTATCTTAGGTACCTCCTCCTCTGCCTGGGACGACTCTTAGTGGCCAGTGGCCCTCGGAAAAGCACCCATCCCAACAGACCACGCACAGAACCTGGGGGTCATCCTGGACTCCTCACTCTCGATGACCAGACAAGTCAACGCCGTCTCATCATCTTGCTTCAACATTCTTCGCATGCTCAAAAAAACATTCCGCTGGATCCCCACCGAAACCAGAAAAATGGTCACCCACGCACTGGTTACAAGCCGCCTGGACTACGGAAACACACTATACGCCGTTACCACTGCAAAACTCCAGAAAAAACTACAACGCATCTAGAACGCATCTGCCAGACTCATACTAGACATCCCGCGTAAAGACCACATTTCTGGTCACCTGAAAAACCTCCACTTGCTCCCTGTCAATAAGAGGATAACATTCCGCCTCCTCACCCACGCTCACAAAGCACTTTACGAACTTGGACCCGAATGCCTCAACGCGCGACTCTCCTTCTACACCCCCTCCCGCCAGCTACGCTCTTCCAACCAAGCCCTTGCTGCTGTTCCTCGCATCAACAAAACCACCATGGGACGACTCTTAGTGGCCAGCGGCCCTCGGAAAAGCACCCATCCCAACAGACCACGCACAGAACCTGGGGGTCATCCTGGACTCCTCACTCTCGATGACCAGACAAGTCAACGCCGTCTCATCATCTTGCTTCAACATTCTTCGCATGCTCAAAAAAACATTCCGCTGGATCCCCACCGAAACCAGAAAAATGGTCACCCACGCACTGGTTACAAGCCGCCTGGACTACGGAAACACACTATACGCCGTTACCACTGCAAAACTCCAGAAAAAACTACAACGCATCTAGAACGCATCTGCCAGACTCATACTAGACATCCCGCGTAAAGACCACATTTCTGGTCACCTGAAAAACCTCCACTTGCTCCCTGTCAATAAGAGGATAACATTCCGCCTCCTCACCCACGCTCACAAAGCACTTTACGAACTTGGACCCGAATGCCTCAACGCGCGACTCTCCTTCTACACCCCCTCCCGCCAGCTACGCTCTTCCAACCAAGCCCTTGCTGCTGTTCCTCGCATCAACAAAACCACCATGGGAGGAAGATCCTTCTCCTACCTGGCAACTAAAACCTGGAATTCACTCCCCATTCACCTTCGCCTCACTCAAAACCACCTAGCATTCAGAAAGCAACTTAAAACCTGGATATTCGACAAGTAATTCCCCACCATTCTTCAAGCGACTTGAGACCCTCTGGGTATGTAGCGTGCTATATAAAATACTTGACTTGACTTGACATAGTATGTGGAACTAGCTACAGACACTTGTGCCCGGCCCCTTTTATTGCCAGGGTCACATGTCCAGTGACGCCTGTGCTGGATGGCTGTGGGGTGAGTGTAAGCCAGCCCTCAGGAAGTGGTTGGTGCTGGCAACAACTACTACAGTGATCAGACAACCAGAAGTTCAAAGTTCAAACAGCAAGGGTCCATGACTTGAGCTGCACAAAGTTAGTGGCCCGAATGCGCTGCAGCACTGCAGCACTGTGCCCTGCACAGGCACACCACCACGGGACCGTGACTTGCAGTGTACTGAGGTAGGGCCAAGAGAGCTGAGCGGGTCCTCGTCAATGTCGAAGCTAAATGTCGCTGAGTGTTTCGGGGGTCAGTGGAAGGTGTTTTTCCCAGGACATGATGCAGGGGGCAGAATCTAGCAGAAACAGGCAATATGGAGGATAGGAATGCTACAGACTCATTTTTAACACCAAGTCAGTATCAGCTACATGATGATGAAGACAACCCCAAAGTCAGATGCCACCAAAATTCAACCAGAGAGTGTCCATGAATTTTAGGGCACAGAGTTGGTGGCTGAAAGGGGATGCAGTCTGCGATGAGGCCTGTACAATGGTATAAACTCTGCCATAAAAAAATAAAGACTCAGTTCCAAATGTGTGACCTACTTGATCACAGTGTAGGGTGGAGTACGTCAATGAAAAAGGAGTGCAGGGGACCTGTGTCACGGAGGCCAGCCATGGTCTGAGGAGGCTGCCATGGTTGTGTGCCTCGGGCTTGGCGCTTGCACCGGCACGTGGTCGGCCCTCTTTGACACACGCCGTGTCAGCAGGTGAGTAGTGAGGCCTGGGTGCACAGGGGCGGCCAAGATAGGTCTGGGGACCAGCAGCCTGGGGTGCACAGGATCGCAGGCACCATCAGTCACTGCGTCGGGCTCATGGCGGGGTGAGAGGGGCCGCCCTGGCAGACACATTGGCCATTCGGGGAGAGAACCAGGCCCAGAGCAACGGGCTTTTTATTCACACACCTATGCTGGCCTGGCATACGCCTGGCCAGCCCACTCTACTCATACTTACAGGGGGAGGGGGGCATAACAAGCTACATTTCCAAGATCTTCCTCACTGTCTGGGGTAACATGACTGCATCCACTGTCCACTGCACTCCAAACACCAGCAGTATATGCCGACATGGACATGTCTGTGGTCTGCATACTGAAGTCTGGCCAGCACATCCACGTCAAACTTGGCATTGTGCACATTCTCAGTCATGGGTCACTTGCCTCCTTCGCACATGCCTGGTTCCCACCTCTACCCATATTCTGCTATTGTATGGCTGAGGTGTCATGTGGTTGATGGCTTGTGTACATGGCTAGCCCAGGTTACCACTGTAAGTTGTGCTGTTGTGTCTGGTAGGTGGGCATGTTGTTTGCCATGTTGTATGTGAGTTTGGAACCTGTGCATTCCCAGAGTTGTGAGTTGCATGATTTTGGAGTTAAGGTGTGTGGTGTGTTCATTTGGTACTTACCAACGAGCAGTGCATTTCCGTAGGTGCCAGCCTCAAAGCACTGGTTGATGATGAACTGTTGGAAGATGAAAGAATCATGCACACTGCATGGGTAGTTGGTGAAAACATTGGTGAAGAGTCCCCGGTGGTCCACTATTGCCTGCCCATTGATGGAATGCGTGAGCTTTCTGTTGCGGTAATTGTGTGCAGTCTCGGCAGGGGGTACAAGTAGGACATGTGTGCATTCAATTGACCCTAGTACATGCGGGTAACCAGCTATGACGTAGAAGCCTTGCTTGGTCTCCATCTGTTCCAGCGCAGTGTGGGGGAAGTGAAAGTGCTGGGCTACCAAGCTGTTGATGGCATCCAAGACAGGTGTGAGGAACTTTGATAGGGCTGGCTGTGAGACTCCTCCAACTCTGGCAGTTATTGGTTGGAAGGTACCAGAGGACAACAGGAGCAGCGAAGACAGCAGCTTTGTCTGGGGAGGGATGTTGGTTGTCCACTGTGTTGGTACATCAGCCTATATGATGGTCAGGATGCAGAGGATGGTTGTCCTTTTGAGCCTGTAGTGGGCAATGACATCCTCTGGTGTTATGTCTGTGAGGCTGGTGCGTTTTCTGAAGGTCCGCTGTCTTTCGCTATGCTGCCTCTGTGGTATTCAGGGTGGGAGCAGGGATGGGGGGCCTGTGGGTGGTGGCGCTGAGTGTTGTGGTCATCTTGGGGCTCCGAGCTGCATGAGCAGTAGCTCTTTGACATTTGTTGTTCTTCAGGTGTGGCTCTGGGCTGGGCTCCCTTTCATGGTGCAGGTTGTCATCCGACTTAACACCAGGTAAGATCAGGTGTTGAATCCCTGCTGCTAACACGCTCTATCGCATGTTTTGGGATCTTATCGCCGATCAGGCTGGTCATTGAGAATGTTTCAAAGTGGTGTAGTCGCGGCTTTTTGCACAGGAATGCCTACTCTGCATATCATTAGCGTCCGTTGCTGGTGTCATTTGTGGTGATTTTTTTTCCGGCTGCTTTCACAGGAAAACTGGTGATATTGGGTGTTAGCACCAGTTTGTAAATAGGGTGATAACTTTATTGCCACTTTGGCTACAATAAAGTGCTGCTAACTCTGCGATAAGTCCTTGAGAATTTGTCCCAATAGAGAATCCTAGGGTAGAGGAAAGACTTTTGACTCCATTGTCAATTAGATTTGTGCTAAATTTCCCTAGGATAAAATTGCAATTTTATGCATGATTAGCTCATTGTCTTTCTTACCTGTGATTTGAGTCATTGGTGAAAAAATCAGGATCATCTTTATATACAATCTGTAAATTAAATCTGATACCAACAAGTACCATACATTTATAATCTATCCTGGTCCACCAAGCAAGGTCATAATAGGAATATATGATTGAATTGAGTAGAAAATATTAGAATGTGTTTCTTAGGCGAAAATCAGGAAGCAAAGGTTCCCTTAATCCATAACCTAAACTGAACAGGTAATTTGGTAAATAAATTCCTTAACCTATCATTTACTCTAAACTCCACAGAGATTAGCAATATTTGTACTAATGTAACCAGGTTTTGTTTTAGACACCATGAGAAGGAAGTTTTATTCTTTTTAACAACATTTTTCTTTATAGAATTAAGGGTCTTGGTCAAAATTTGCAATAAAAACATGAGGGCCCAAATCTAGAGTTAGGATGAATCAAAGTAATTAATTTTTTTCAACTGCAGATGCACATAACATTATTATGATTGGCTAGAAAAAGTACATCGACCCTCTATAAATTGAAACATGATGAAAAAGTGCATTCAATTTTTTGGGCTCAATATGCCCACGAGAATAAGTCACACACTATAATCTTATCCTGGATCATTGGTCCTCTTCTCTACACCAGATCCCAAATGCGTGGTTGTTGTGAAGCATGGCTGAAGCATGTTAAAAAAAACAGGACTATGACGAAGCTCATATGTCATTTAGTAGGCACACACCACCTCAGATGCACACACCTACAAAATGAAGCAAGCATTTGTTATTTTACCAAAAAAAAAAAGTTTGATGTAGGGCTGATCCACTTTTTTGATACAGCATCAATGCATTTTTTTTTAAACAAGGTAGTGGGTTGAAAATGGGGCGCAGGCAACACAGAAGTAGCCCGGGGGAGAGAAGAATGCAGATGGGGGACACCAATGGGGAAGCAAGCAGATTTTAGAGGAGAGGGGATAGGAAGCACGTAGAAAATGGAGGGTCAATGGGAATGGGAAGCAAACAGACAATGGAGGGCGGGTGGGCGCACGCAAACCAATGAGGGTGGGCAGGCTAGTATGGGGCAGCACATGGCAAAGGATATATGGGGTAGCTCATAGCATGGTTCCTACAAGGTGGACCACTAAGCTGGCTGATGCCATTACCAGTGATGGAATGCACCATGAAGCTGCAAGAATGCGACTGCCCAGGCTACAGATGCAGCAAATTGTTATTCTTGTGATGTAGAGGTTGTCGAGTGTTTATTTTTTTAGCCAAAGGACCTGTATGATAAAACAATGGTGTCCTTGGGCTGTCACATTTCCAAAAAAGAGGAGGGCAATTAGTTAGAGTGTGAGATAGAGCAAGGAGCAGAACCCCTGACCTTCTGGTTAGAGACCTGCTCTCCCCCACCAACTCCGCTTCTAACTGCCTTTCACTGCTCAGGTAGGTGTTCAGGCCTACCTCCACTCGCAGGCTCCTGGCTGGGAGAGCCTTGCTCTTCTGCTGGCTGTTGCTGTCTGTGTCTGTCTTTGGATATTTTTTCTGCCTCTGTCGGTCTGTTTGTCTTTGTGCCATTTCTCTGTCTTTCTGGCTCTGTTCACATGCCTGTCTGAATACCTTTGTGCCATTTCGCCGTCTTTCTGTCTCTGTGTCTGTGCCAATGTGTCTGTATTTGTGCCATTTCCTGTCTTTCTTCTTTCTGTTTACTTAAAACAAAAGACAAGGACATACTGAGAAATGTGGAGATTCTTTAATCCCAGGCGTCTGGGTGTCTTGTGAGTGGAGGGAGAAATAAAAGAAAAAAAATCCAGCAACATAGGTGCAGAAGATGAAGGAAGGAAACTTGACTCGTCAGTAACAACTCCTAATTCTGGAACGTCCTGACTAAAAGGAATTGGTCCCATGGAATAGTTTTTTATTGGCCCATTTTGGAGGTTGCTAACAACGATACAGTGATTGCACGTAGTGGCATACATCTTATAGCTATCCTGACTGAAGCCCCGTTGAAGATTAGAGTCAGGAGATTTCTTCCCCACACTAATGCCCAGAACACGATTCAAAGTGCTGAGATTTTTATTGTCAATGTAAATCCTGAAGAAGGTGGTTGGATTCGTGGACACCACCGAAACGCATCGCTTGTTGGTCTTTAAAAAAAAAAAAGAATGAACATTTTATGTTTATTTATGGAATCAGAATGTATTGTTTCATAGAGTATTACCCTCAATTATGATGGAATGCCAATGCTAAATTTCATAATTAATGTGCACTTTGTTTTTAATTAAAACAAAATCCTTATTAGTAGTTTAAGTGATTACATAAGTATTTTGAATGTATTGGACTGATATTGTTTTTATATCTTAGAGCGGATTGCTCTATTTTATGCATTGTCTAATTGTTTTTTGATGAAATTGTGAAAAAATAATAAATAAACATTGACATATTTGATTGATTGGCCAATGTGAAAGGCTCCTGATGTTTGAGTGAATAGTAAATATTAAAGATCTGGTGTGCTATCATTGTTTCCCAAAGAGATCAATAGTTTTAGACATTGTTTCTTCTTTCTGTGCCAGTTTTCCATCTTCTTCTTTTTTCCTGCCATTAATTGTGCCCTCTGGGCCCTTTCTGTCTCTCAAAGCGGGCTGTTCCATTTGCAGAAGTACCGAAGCCGGGAGAAGATCGCAGGGAGAGCCTGATTTAACACTCGCCAGGATTCTTCTAAAAAAACCAATATCCAGAGGTAACCACTTCTCTAATTTCAGCAGAGATTCGTCTCCCACATTAGGAACCGCCACAGGACCAGACAGAGCTGGGGTCAACGCGCAGATTCCTCCTACTGTCAGATGAATTTGTTCTACTTTATTTAGAAGAAGTTAGCAAGAACATTGCATTGTAATTCCTCCAGAACAGGCGGGCTGGGTTGAGTGCCTGAACCAGCTAACTTCTTAACCATAGAAAATAAAGTAGGAGGACAGTTCTTTGGCCCCAAAATAGTGGAGGAGACATACTCCGCTCGTGCTGTTTTACATAAAGCGTGATATTTTTTCATCATAGCTTTATTTGTACTTGTTGATTCGGAAGAGTAATTCCTTCTCCAACTTCTTTCCATGGCTTTACATTTTTTTCAGATTTTAACTGCTCTGTAAACCAGGGGGCAGGAGAACGATGATTATTACATTTTTCCACCGATGGAGAAAGACAGGTATTAGAAGCAGTGGTAATCCAGTTATAAATACTGTCCAGAGAAGAGAGTGATATCAAATTAAGACAGGGGACATTACTTAACAATAATTGGTTACATTTTTCTATGTCCAGTTTTCCCCAATTCCTGGCCCAATTCAATACACCAGATGACAATGGGGTCGATTTTGGTGGAGTTCTATATTGAAACTTAACCGCAAAGTGATCGGACCAGCAAAGAGGCAGTGCAGGAGGACAATTTATATTGGACAAATTAGAGAAAATAGGGTCCAATAAATGACCAGCTCGGTGTGTAGGGCCCTTATTGCAGAGAGGTAGATTCAGCGCAGAAAGATCTGTGATCAATGCCTTACTTGCAGAACAATCATTACTTTCTAAATGAAGGTTTAAGTCGCCCAAAATTGTAAAATTAGCCAATTTCAGGAGGCCACGGGGCTATCAAATATGGGAGTAAAGACACCCAAGAACCAGCCAGTCCTGGGGGGCGGTAAATCAGTACCCCAGATAGAGTAAACTGAGGGGAGAGAGTAAATTTAAAAATGGCAGCCTCGCAGTCTGCCAGAGGAAACTCCTCCAGTTTGCAGGAATAAGTTCTTTTAAAAATAATCGCAATCCCTCCACCTTTCCTAAGGATTCTATCTCTCCTTATTATAGTGTAATTATCAGGAAGAGCAGTTGCCACATCCGGGCCTGAGCTATCATTCAGCCAAGTTTCAGTCAGGAAAATAGCATCAGGTTCTTCGCTGTTTAGCAAGTTAAAGATGTCCTCCTAATGTTTAGGGAGGGAGCGACAATTTCTACTGCAAAAATTCAAACTTTTGTTGTTACAAGGGGAATTTTCCAGCAGTTCCTGATCACTAGGACCTTCAATAGTAGGATAACTTTCCATATTCAAACTATAACTATTAAAACAGTAGTTACAACCACTACACAAGGAGTAAGCCTGTAAAGGGCTCAGTAAGCTACACTCAGTGCTCACCATACCTCGCAAATGAAGCAAATGGTCTGAAGAGTATTTTATAATGGGGGTATGGGAAAGGACTTTTTGGACATGAGTTCTGGCCCCTGGTCCCGGTCGGTCTCGGATGGTCCCAGACGGTCGTGCATTTGTTGCGCCTTCGTCGCGACATTGGCGCGACCGCTGCTCGTAACAGCTGCGTGTCAAGGCCATGGCTCTTAAATGCAGGCAGGGATCGGGCGGCGTGCAATGAGTGGAGCACAGACCTCCGTCAGCGTATGGCAAATCAAAAATGGCCGCCAGGGACGGAGAGCGTCCCGAGCAAGCAAAGGGTTTTACAAACAAGTACCCCAAATATCATGCCACTCCACAGAACTAAAATAAGGATTTTAGGCAAATTCCCGAAACTGTTGCTATTTCATATGAATTTTTTTTATCATAAAATCAATTTAGCAGCAAAAAATGGACTACAATCCCCCATAAGTGCAAAGTTTCCCAAATTCCGCTTCAATACGCAACAATGCTACATAAAACATTCAGAGCCTCTTACAATGACTCTATCGCCTTTCCAAAATAGGGAAGGAAAGACATTAGTCGATAACTCATTTAGTTTTGGGACAGGTTCTGGATAGCTGACAGCCCCAGGCTCATGGTATTTAGTGGTTGAATTAGGAAAAAGGTTATAAATGGTGTTGATTTTTTCCTCAAAAAATGCGGGGAGTTCGTTGGCCTATTCAGTTGAGGCGGGGCATTCAGACTGGCACGAGGGGGACTGAAAACTTCCTTTAATATTTTATACAGTTCTTTGTTCGAATTTGCGGCATTGTCAATTCCATGGCTAATATATCTTTTTTTAGCTAATTATATGTTATCAATGTTATGTCTGTGTATAAGGTTGCAATCCTGCCTATCCTGTATATTTTTAGTACTCCTCCATTTCGGCTTTGCTTTTCTGCTGCCCAATATATCAGATTTTAAATCTTGACTTTAGTTAGGGCTGCAACCCTGTCGAGTGCATGAGTGATTGCCTTCTAAAAGGCTACTGCTACAATATTTAAGCTAATGATGTCTTTATAGGATGGAACACTGCGGTGGGGTTAAAGGGTAGCTATAGTAACTTTTTTCCAGGGTCTACTCAGCTTCGGTTCACTGATACTGTTTTGAGCAGTCTGTAGACAGAATTTTAATAAACACTGGTCTGACTTGGGCACGGGGATAGGTGATTCAACTTTAATGTTAGCTGAATTCGGGAACAGGAGATCTAAAGTATGGCCTGCAATGTGCATGGCCCCTGTCACCAATTGCCGTAGCCCCAATGTTTCAAGATGAGAGATCAGTTGAATAGTATCAGTATCACCTTAGAGTTCTGCATGAAAATTTAAGTTGCCAATAAGGAAAAAATTGTCGGTGCTTGCACGTGTGAAGCTATCATCTCTATCAAGTGATTCATGAAATTAGTTTTTGTGTCGGGTGGCCTACAAACTAAGGCGCCTCTCCAGGTTCCCTTAGTATAATTTCCTATTTTAAAAATGCACAGCTCAACCCATTTAGAGAGATAGGTATTAAGTATGTTGCTCTTGATGTTGGCTCTGGCAGTAATTGCTAGGCTGCCTCCTCTCTTATTGTTTCTGTCAAGTCTGTTCAATGTATACTCCGAGGTGAAAGCAGTGTTTCGGTAACCAAACAAATGCCCTGTTTTTCAGAATCTCAAGGGTATGTCTGGGAATTGATCGAGCATTAAAGTAAAGTTCTGTTAGTTGCTTTGGTTGTTTAAAATATTCAGCCCCTTTGATCCCTACTGTATTTGTCAACCTTTTGTTGAATTTAAGGGGGGATTCTTTGGTGGCATATTCCATGTCAGCGAGCCAGATTCTGTGTCTAAATTATAAGGGAAAGATAATAAAGGGGTAGCCATAGAGTTAGTCTGGGGTGTAACCGAACAGTGTTTATTTAATGCCTGTGGTTCTGAGCTCGTATGGCGATGGACTGCCATTGGTATAGATAAGACTATGGGCAAGTCAGTGTCTAGTGGTAAACAAATTAAAAGATAGCAGAGAAAAAATGGGCCGGGGTTCCAGCGGCCAGCAGCATCCAAGTGCCGACGGGCACAGACGGGCTTGCCTTCTGCTCACCTTGGCCGCGTCTCTTCTGAGTTTATGTAGGAGGGAGGTGGGAGGAAATGAGCATAGTCTAGAGTGCGGCCCAGTGAGTGAAGTTTCACTCACTTCCAGAATGGCGAGTAGGTTCTGCCGAGTATGTCCCTCCGCTCAAACGGCACCAGCCGTGACAGAACAGGGACAGTGGCAGGAAGGTGAAATCTGGTGAGGTTTAACAGTTGGAATAAAATATGGTGCAAATAAAGTACCAGTAAGCAAAAATCAGAGTAAATATGAAGGCACTTATGTTCTGTATTGCCCTGTTTGACCTTCTACAGTGCAGGATTAGCTGCGCGGCCGCGTCCCTTCTGAGTTGATGTAGGATGGAGGCGGGAGGAAATGAGTAGCGCCTAGAGTGTGGCCCTGTGAGTGAAGTTTCACTCACTTCCAGTATGGCGAGTAGGTTCTGCCGAGTATGTCCCTCCGCTCAAACGGCACCAGCCGTGGCAGAACGGAGACAGTGGTAGGAAGGTGAAATCTGTTGAAGTTTTAACAGTTAGAATAAAATAAGGTGTAAATACAATACCAGTAGGCAAAATTTTGAGTAAATATGAAGGCGTTTTTTTCATTACATTTTTGTATTTAATTGAGTTTTATATAGCGCTGGCTAGACCCGGAGGTATCAGAGCGCTTTACATGAGGAGAGTTACATGGGTTACAAGTTACACATTGTTACAGAAGGTAAATCAATTACAAGTTACATCTGTTGATTCATGGTGTGTAGAAGGGTAAGAGGGTAATGTAAAAGGGTAACGGAAGGGAGATTTAAGCGGAGCATAGTCACAGGGTAAACAATGCAGGCAGGGGGAGTGAGATTCAGGGGAGAAAGGAAAGGAATAGGGGAGGCAGGCAAACAATGAAGGAGGGAAGAGGTGGGGGATTTAAGCAGAGCATAATCACAGGGTAAACAATGCAGGCAGGGGGAGTGAGATTCAGGGGAGAAAGGAAAGGAATAGGGGAGGCAGGCAAACAATGAAGGAGGGAAGAGGTGGGGGATTTAAGCAGAGCATAATCACAGGGTAAACAATGCAGGCAGGGGGAGTGAGATTCAGGGGAGAAAGGAAAGGAATAGGGGAGGCAGGCAAACAATGAAGGAGGGAAGAGGTGGGGGATTTAAGCAGAGCATAATCACAGGGTAAACAATGCAGGCAGGGGGAGTGAGATTCAGGGGAGAAAGGAAAGGAATAGGGGAGGCAGGCAAACAATGAAGGAGGGAAGAGGTGGGAGGGGGTAGGAGACACAGCGAGGAGTCAATGAACTGACTGTATCTGAAGTCCGGCTGGGTGGGAGACGCTCCTAGCGGTAAAGGGATCCTTCCCAGCCTTCTATTATGTGTGACTCCCTTGTCGCGCTGGATTCTCTCAGTGGAGTCGCTGAGACTCCAGGGCATAGATGCTGGATCCCTCCCCGAAAAAGGGGAGAGGAGTGCTTTGGTCACAGGCACACTTAGAAGAATGAAGGAGGGAAGAGGAGGGGGAGGGTGTAGAAAACCCATCATGAACACAGTGTCCGAAGTGCGGCAGGGTAGGAAACGGTTCCCAGTGGTAAGGGGACCAATCACAGTCCTCCACTATGTGTGACTCCCTTGTCGCTGTGGACTCTCTCAGAACGGTCTCTGAGACTCCAGGGCAAAAATGCTGGATCCATCCCCGACGAGGGGAGTGGGAGTGCTTTGGAACAAGGGCATACTTTGGGGGCCATTTTAGGAAGTCAGGCTGGTAGAGAAAGGTACTCACTGTAGAAGGGGAAATGCAATGTTCTCAGTATAGGAATCTGTAGATCCTGCTGACACTGAGGCTGGACTTCTCTGGTAAGCCTCTTTCCAGATGATACGGCAGGACCCAGATGCAGGGTCATCATCTCTCTGTGGTCATATGCCTCTGGTAGGTGCCATTTTGAGGTCAGGTGAAGTGTATCCTGTTCGTTCCATGTGGGCCCAGCTTGGGTACCCTCCGGTCCTCAGAACTCCCACCACATCTACACTGTAGATACTAAAGGGGGCCTCCCTTGGGGTGATTGCTTTTGACCCCCGTCGAAGATCCCCAGCAGGTGCCATATTTGGGTCAGCCGCCTCCAAAAAATAACAAGCATTGGCATAGCCAATAGGTCTCGCCTTTGGGACCTTAAAAGTGTTTAGCCATGCAACAGTTGATGATGTTGCACCAAGGATATTGTACTGCATAGCTAAATACTTATACGGTCCCAAAGGCGAGACCTATTGGCTATGCCAATGCTGGTTTTGAATAGACGAGGGGCCTCAATAATACCCGCTCATCCATTTTGGGTCCCTGCACTGATAGACCAAACCCTTTTCATGAAGAAATGCTAAGATACAGGGTGCTCCAGTCACCGAGCGAGATGGTTACCCTAACCCACAGTTTTTACGCTAGTGCATAGTCAATCAATCAATTAATTAAAACTTTATTCGATTTGAAAAATAAATCATACAAGTGACAGCAAAAGATGATCAATAATTAGATTTCCAATTTTAAAAAAGACAAATTAAAAAGGAGGAGTCAACTCAAGCAAGCACCTCAAAGTCCACTTAGTTGAAAGTGGACTAATGCATAGTCGTAATCACCCCATAAGTGAACCGACGTGGATAAGAAGCTGCGACATTCAAGTGAGCTACACATCTTTGCAGTAAATGCACAGTTTAACTCGGCTGTTTTGGTGTCATTTTATTTACACGTGTTAATAAAATCTACACACAGAAAAAAGATCGGGAATAAAAAGAAAATAATGAAACGCACGAAGGATGTAAGAAACCGAGAGGAAAATAAGCAAACAGAAAAAAAGAAAGGCATGGAAAGTCAGACAGCAAGGAAAATTACGAATTGAAGATGAGAAATTAAAACAAAATAAATTAAGATAGATCAGGGCGGAAGGGAAGAAACAAATTTAAAAAATAGAACAGTGAAAGAAAACCATAAAAAGAACTAAAATGGAGACAGGGAAAGGAAGAAAGAACGAAAGAAAGAAAGAAACCGCGGAAAAGGCATGTAGGTAAAGAAAACAAAACGTAGAAACATCTAAGGGATGTGGTTAAGTTAAATTGGTCGACTGTGAAAGAGATTTAAACTGTAATACCGACTTCCCTATTTTACCACGTTGTGTGGTATTGTATTGGGCAAATCCGGTATCGGTCTATTTCTCACTTCCATTGTCACAACGGGGAGCGCTTATGAACAGGCCAAAGGCTCATCCAGATAGCTAATTATAAAAAATTGGGCATTTAACTGTGCCTGGAGCAAGGAGTCAATTAATCCCTCAAGAAAAACATAACAGAAAGAATGTAAATAGAAGGCAAATGTTGACACGGAGCGAGGTAGAATTAAATAAAAAAAGAATACAGAGATAAAAGCAAATATGAGGAGAAAGAAAAACGGAATGGGGAAGAGAACGACAATGGAAAGCCTGCAGTGACAACAATTGGGTCTTGTCAGTGCTAAATAATAAATAAATAAATAAATAAATAAATAAATAAATAAATAAATAAATACACACAAGCTTAATACGCGAGAGAAACGGACGGATTCGTTATGTAAAGCACAACCTGTGGTTAAGGTGTGTGGGGAGGGGAAGAGAGGTGGGGGAGTTTGACAAGTTGAAGAGCGGGGTTTGATTCAGAGCGCAGGGTGCTGGGTGTCCGCGGCCCTCTACCCCGGAGCCTTGTTTGTCGGCCTCCGTGAGCTGAGCTGCCCCGGCTGCCGCTTCATGTACAGGGGCTGTTCTTAGTCACTGACCTGCAGTTGAGTGGAAGCAAGCTTTTTCCATCAGGTGAGGCCTGGATGGATGCCACACACGGTTACTGCCCTGAGCTCGACTCCTTTTCCCAGTGCTGACGATAATTAGACAAAGAACAAGACACATACTCAAGGGACCCCAACTCATATGTGAGATGTTCAAACAAACCTAGAATTTCAGCTGCAAGTTGCATTCTGCGACATGTAGTCTTTCCTTTTTAAATCTAATATTGCATGTGTTGTTGGCTAAGAAGGGTGGGTCTGTCGATGGTGCCACACATGAAATGCACCCACTCAACAGCAGCGAATAAAAATTGGGGCCCACAGATCAAACCAAAACCTAAGAAAGCGGTATATGCAGACTATTTAACATGGTAAGAAGAGCAATATTTCTGCCACAGAAACCCACTTGAGATGTTCAACGCACCTTAGTGGCCACAGTAACGTTCATTATACACCAGCCAGAACACCAGCCAGAACAATATAAAGAGAACAGCAGATTAATTGCGAAAAGATGCAGTTTGTCACATGACTCCATTCCTGGGCTCTCCTATAACAAATGCATTTTGGGAGATGTAGTGCTGGAAGCACCTGAAAACAGTGATTTGTAAACGGAATGGGCTGGATTCTGGTGTCTTTTGATATGGGGTGATCGAATAACCCCAAAATCTCTCAAGCCACAAGTACATTTAAATTCGAGTTAGCTCTGTGCCTAGAAAGTGTGTAATGGGCCGAAAGCCGACCTGGAAAATGCCCTCTGCCTCCCCGTTGGGCGAAGAAAGGCAAATATAATTGGGGTACAGAGGGTTCCTGAAGCCCCTGTTCCTTGGTTCACTACCCCTGCTGCTCTAATGATAAGCACGCCTATGCTTACCTTCGAACCTTTCATGGTCAGCTCCAAAAACCACTCTGTTCTTTACACTGACATGGTTCACGCTACATAGAACTTCAATTCAAATAACTGAAGTAAACTCAGTTATATATCACTTCAATATAAATAAAGACATCTTAGCTCATACATCAAAATAATTTAAATAAAGACATCTTAGTTTATTAACACTTAAATGTAAATTAAGGCAGTTTACTTTAATACAACTTCAATTTAAAGAAAGGCATCTTAAGTTTATTAAGCATATCCAGTCACTGTTATGGCGTATCCCTTCAAAAGCGAACTCGAACCACTAGAAATATGACCCCGTTTCATAGTTTCATTAGAGCAGGTTTTGAAAGGAGGTCACCGCCAGACCAACATTTCCGGAAAGGGAATGTCATGGTGGAATTTAGGGCATTGAAAGAGAATGGACCAGGCCGAGCGCTAGAATAGCGCGCGTCGCCCTTATGGCGGTCGAGCCTGTCCCCGGGGGAAAGGAAGAGATGGGAGCACTCCCACCTCGCCCATTATCGTCCAGTAAGATGGTTGCTGCAGGGCGTGAACCGGAAGCACTTTAAGTGCTTCCGGTTCACACGGGCACCCAACGTCAGGGTCCGACCAGTTTATACTGGTCAGTGCCCCCCCCTTTTAAAAGGGGGTGTGGGGAGCAGAACAGTCTCTTGTTCTTACGCTCCCCATGGGAACAGCACCCGGGCCACCAGCAGCCCGTAATTCCTTTTCTTTTGTCATTGTAGGTCCGATAAGCTGTTTGTGGATCGAATGAGCAGAAAAGGAGTTGCAGTTTTTAGAGGAGGCCTTGACGCATCGCCGACTGCGGAGCCTCGTTCAGTGTCTTCTGCGGGACGACGGAGACCTTTTGAAACTAAAACAAAGACAAGACTTTGCCCTCAGCCTTGTGGGAAACCATTTTTGAGTGATGGGGGCCAAGTAGGCCCACGCTTGTAGAGAGAAGTGATAGGAAGTTCGAGAAGCCTGCTGCTACCACCAGGGGCTGGCTGTCTGCATGTCTTTAATTTGAGGGGGAGGGTACCGGCACTTCTCAGGACAGACGAGTAGTCTTGGATCATGTGAGGACCTGTTTTTATATTTCCATTTCAGGTCCTGGAATAGCTGTGTTCTGCAAGAAACAGGTTAAGTAAGGAAGTTTACAAAATTGACATTTACTCACCTCGGGGTGCACAATGCTTGCTTTGATCTGTTACTGCTGTAAATCGCGCGCGTCTCTGCTGTGGGCACCTGTAGCACAGCAGGGGGGGATCTCCAACTGGAAACCTGCCCTACGCTATCCATCCATCTTTACCTATTTACAACCTGTTTGTAGGTAGGTGGGCGTCCTTCGTTTTCAGATCCTGGAGGCGGGGAGAGGGTAGTTGTGTAGGGGGGTGGGGTGGGGTAGTTGTGGAAATTCCAAACCAGACGTCCCTATAGGAAGGAGCTGGGGCGTTCAGTGTGGACAGAAGGTTGCACGGTCCCTAAAGTCCATCCTGCCGGGAGAGAGGTATAGCCCAGAAGCAGCAGGCCACAAAATCCTTACAGACCTTGCCAAAGACCCTTTTCTGATGAAACAGACAGAACCTTAATACACAACAGACCCTGAGAGGCCGACGCAGGGAGACCCTCCAAGGCACAGCAGAGAAAACACCCCCCCCCCCCGGAGTCAGGTATGGATTCTGTTTACTCAAGTAGGTGTCACTGTATTATGCTGTGTTTTTAAGGTCCTGGGGAAAGAATGCGAAAATCATGGCACGGATTGGGGCGGCTCTAACTCTTAAGTGTGTGAGGCATTACAGTCTTCTAAGAACAGAACTGCACTCAGTAATGCACATTTTAAAGACTGAATACGCCTAAAATGTATTGTGGTAAAAAGATGGGTTGGGTGAGGTTGCAGAAATTATGACCCATTAAAAGGTAAAACCCCTCTGTAGTGGGCACAGTAATGTATCTTGTGATTGAATAAATAACGCGTTGTGGTTAACACCGTTCATCCCCCGCCGTTTGCTTCTCCCAAACTTCCATGTCCCATCTCTATCATGGAGGCCACACTGACGGAGGGCGGTTATGGCGCTGAGGTGTGTGCTCGAGTACGAGGAAGGTGCGTAAGGGGGTGGGGGGACTAAAGGATTAAGAATGTGACACTAAAACAAGCATTGGCCCGCAACAGTACCGCGCTGCCATGAAAGCAATCATCTGCTTTAAAAACAAGCTCGCGCTCAGGAGGAGGCACGGCAGCAGAGGGGGAGGAGGGGGGCCTGCACTTGCGGGAGCGGCTGCCATTTGGCTGCAGGCGCTCCTGCAAGTAGATCGCACGTGTTGCCATTGATGGCAATGCAACGCGTGCACGTTTTTGCCCCACAAAGCAAGTCGATTACATGAGGTCCCCTCCTATGCAATGCATGCATGTTGCGTAGGCGAGACCTAAAAGGCTCTTGTATAGTATTAATAGTTTAAGGAGGACAGTTTCTGGAGTCCCTAGACTTCTGGACTTACCAATGGGACTCCTGGTGCTCCTGGTGATGTTTAAATAATGCCCCGTCTCACCAGGTTTACTCTCGCGATGAGTTCCAGCAATGGCGGGTGGGAACCTCCTAGGGTCAATGCTGTCATCTCCCAGCTTAAGGCACGCCTCATCCGTACCAGCGGGCTTCACACAGCGCCCCCGCCCCTCAACTACTCCGCTCTCCCGGGACAGACGAGCCCGGCGGTGCCCACTCCGTCGCAAGCACTGATATCTATGAAAAGCTTGATCGGACACGGATCAAATCTAATTCCAGGAATCAGCCCGTCATCCGGTGGCAGGATTGCTGCCCTAGGAAGAGAAAGACTGCCTCAGAGCACTCTTCAGGAGGTCTGGAAGAAGGCTCACCATGGAGCAACAGCTTCGAGCAGCCATGATGGGGCGGAGTAGAATGATACACGTTATGTGTTATGTATTGCTGCGTTTTACCTTCCGCAGTGCGGGATTATCTTAGTTTTACATCTCCAGGAAAGACAGGTTAAACATATGAGGTCGAGTATATGAATAAGTTAAATTTAAAGGGCCCAAGCCTGTATATGACAAGCGTAGGGCAGACCTTTTAAAAACAGCGTGGAGCATCACAAGCTTGGTACAGGGTCTGTACAGTGCACAAGGGGAGGTGGCTCAGACAGCCTCTTTAGCAAATTTCTGATTTGATGAATTTCCCTCCCTTGTCAGCATTGAATGCTGCTTTACTCGAGTTAGCTTTACTCACTCACTAAACCAGCATTAGCATAGCCAATAGGTGTCACCATTGAGACCTAATTACGGTTTAGCCATGCAGCATATTATACTCGGTGCTATGCTGCTAGGGATTGAATAGCTATACTATACCCAAACACTAGGTCATTCAGTCTGATTCAGAAATATATGCATGCCTGTGCCGCATACTTCTACTTCCTTGGTGGCATTTGGGAATTAAAAGCAACAACGGGACGGGGGGTGAATTGTAAGCAAGTAAGGGTGGGCGGGAGAGAACTGAAAGCAACAGTGGGGGGATGAAGGGAATTGAAAGTAGCAATGGGCGGATGGGGAGGGGATTATATATCAATGATGGGAGGGTGGGAAGGGTGGAAACATGGTTCCCAAAACAAATGTTTCCAGCCTGAAGAGGAACACGCGTGCATCAGGGCAATCTTGTGATTCACAGATAGTGCGTTCAAAATTAGTGTCGGGTATATATTATTGTGGCAATTGGGGTGATGCACAGCTTGTTTTGTTTAAAATCGGTTTTGCCTTGGTTAAACAATGTTTGTTTATTTTGGTGGTGCTCAATGAGGAGGCGTCGAGGGCCCTACGACGTCGAGTAAACTGTTTGATACGTGAGACCAGAGGAACTCTGGTATCATCCCTAATTGGCACACACTGATGTTGCGTTTCCTTAGTTTAAGAAAACCACTTTCATTCCATATTCGTTGTGATTCATCATTTATTTCATGGTTTTAGGTATGATTTATATCATTTCATTTCAAATTTCTTCATGATTATCAACATTCAGAATCAGGCAATATCATAGCGTGTCCAATGCATTTCGGGCATTAAAAAGCATGCCCTTCATCAGGGAATTGACACTAGGAACAATAATATAGGTAAGCATTAGAATAAGCAGTTCACGTGCTATTCATCATTATCAATTCAAAAAAACAACATAAAAACCATGTGCTTATGAGGTTACATAACTTTCATCACATGCGTGTCATGCAGTTAGAAAGGTGAACGGTGGTGTGGGGAAAAAGTGTCGGGGATTGTAACTATGCTAGGTGCGTTAAAGCCTGCAGGGTTCAGAAGTTCACTTACATGCCTGTGGTCGAACGGTAGATGGAAATCTGGAAAGGATAAATAAACGTCAAAAAGTTCCATCATTGCTGATAAGCGCCCAAAGTTTGCCCGTGCGCTCCAATATATCGTAATATGTGCGCTAAAACTAACCTGAAAGGTTACGGGAGTAGCATACTTTCCGGTTCTCGTCTCTTTGAATCGCCGGTGAAGCGAAGGGCTTCCCGCGTTGATAAATTCAAAACTTCTGCGATCATGTGATGGATCACGTGTAATGAAAGTAAAGAAAAGACTTTCAATCTGATCGCTTCGTGTTAAAAAAACCGAGTTATCAAGATAAGCCGAGTAGTTGAGATATAACGGGCTATGGGTCGAATAGATAACTGGAACATCAAATTGATGTATATGTGACTTCGCGGGTCTCCTTTGAAGAATTACCGATTAGGAAAAAATAAAAAATAGAAGTGATAATGAGCGGAAAAAATGTTAATGAAGCTCGGGGGATCGAACTAGCTAGTGGGTAGTTTGTGTTGTATGGTGTGCTATTCATGGAGCTAACATGAACAGGATGATGTCAGGTGGAAGACTAAGTTATGTAGTGTCAAAGATGTTTAGGAACATGCACATTAACAGCAAGATCGATTTCCAGAGCAATTCTATCACAGATAACAAGAAAATTCAATTCTCTCATTTAAACCCATGGGTTTCTGGGTTGACAGTTTGTGGATCCAATAGTTCTATCGTCTTAGAAGCAATTTATTGTTGTTTGTCCCTTCATGTTTGAGAACAGTCTCTAGAACGATAAACTTTACTTGGGAAACATTGTGTTGTAGTTCTACAAAATGTGCAGAAAGAGCTGACTTCGAGTTCTTTAGTCTGATATTGGATTTATGTTCAGTCAGGCGCACCTTGATGCGTCTCTACGTTTTCCCAACGTACATTTTCCCACACGGGCATTTGATCCCGTATATTAAGTTGCTGGAGTCACAGGTGGCATTGACTCGTAGTTTTATTGGGTAACCCTGTGTTGGATGGTTAATGGTGTGTCCTCTAATAATGGTATTGCAGTTGCCACAATTAAGGCAGGGTTTGGTTCCGGTGTGTGTGATAGGATCATTGGGTTTGCTTTGTAGAATTTCTCCTAGATTCTTGGCTCTTGTGTAAGCAAATAGCGGAGGTTGGCTGAATGCTTTGTTGAAATCAGGTTCAAGGTTGAGGATAGTCCAGTGCTTCATTATTATTTGTTTGAATTTTCTACTGTTAGTAGAATATTTGGAAACCACTACTATCTGTGTTTGCTCAGATTTTAAAGTTGGTGTCAAAAGTTTGGTTCTTTCCAAGTTGTCAATTCTACTTTTTGTTTCATCCACTAGGTTTTTTGGGTAACCTCTTTTCAAGAATTTGTTTGACATTTCTCTGAGTCTTAAGTTGAGAGTGGTTTGGTCTGAAGTAATTCTTTTGACCCTTGCCATTTGCGAATATGGTAGATTTCTGATCAGGTTCGGTTCATGGAAGCTGGAGTGCAATAGCATATTGTTCCTGTCAGTGGGTTTGACATAGAGGTCTGTGTTAAATCCATCTGGGGTTACTGTGACTTTGACGTCTAGAAAATTCACTGATGTTTCAGAGATATCCCAAGTTAGTTGGATCCTTTGATCAATGGAGTTGAAAATGTTGAGTTGAGTTCTTAATTTCTCCTCCGAGTCCGTCCATATGATGAAAAAGTCATCAATATATCTTGATATCATTTTCAAATGGTTTGTCCAGTTGGTGTCCTTTAGTATGTGCTGGGTTTCATACCAATGCATGAAAGTGTTCGCGTACACAGGTGCGGCCGAATTACCCATTGCCATCCCTGTGAGTTGTTGGTACCATTTGTCTTTAACTCTGAAGTAACTATGGTATAAGGTGAAGTGCATAAGCTCCATCAGAAATAATTGAAAGTCATGGTCTACATCCGTATTCAGAATGGCTGATTCTATTGCTTCAATTCCCATGTTGTGGGATATGTTTGTATATAGGCTGCAAACATCAGCAGTACATAGCAATATTTTTTCATTGGGGTTGAGTTGGATTTGTTGTAGTTTGAGTAAGAATTGCGAGGTGTCCTTTATATATGTTTGGGTAGATTGTACCGATGGTTGGAGATACTTGTCAATTAGTTGTCCTATCGGTTGGTGTATGCTCCCTCTGGTGGAGACAATGGGTCTCATAGGGGGGTTTCTGAGATTTTTGTGGATTTTAGGCGCCATTCTTAATGTGGGGCTTTTGGGGTTGCTGGTTATGAGAAAGTTCTTTGTCCTTTCTGTAATGGTTCCCTGTTTGTGTGCCTGGTCAATGATGTTTCTTAACGTTTTTGCATATTCCAAGGTGGGGTTGGAATCCAATTCGTTATATGTTGACCTATCCATGACATGTTCAGTTACTTTTTCATTGTACATTGAGGTATTCATAATGACAATCGCTCCCCCTTTGTCAGCTTTGGTAAAGATTATCTGGTCATCGGTTGCTATTCTTCTCAATGTATCCAAATTCTTAAACTAAGGAAACGCAACATCAGTGTGTGCCAATTAGGGTATATATTATTAACAAAGACAGATGCAATGCGACATATGCACTTTAAACATTTTGCAGGCTACTTATTGACATCCTCAGACGACCTACCAAGTGTTGATATTTATCTACAGCGCATGGAATCAGATTTGGTTGCGATCTCAAAATACATTAATACCACACCAAAAGGCTCTTAACTAAAAGCACACACAAATGCAGTTAACTGTACAGCACATATGCAATGTCAGATTTTAGCATACAGCCACATTTTAGCATTTATCTGTAGAGCATCAAAACTTTGACTTTGAGTGTACCTGTGCATTACAATAAAGCTATGCATTTAATATGAAAGGATCACCACAAAATGAATTTAAAACAAGCAAATGTGAGTCACAAACCATAAGGTCAATGGTAAGCCATGGGCAGAAGGCATTCCTAGGGTAGCTTTCTGAATGTCCCCAAGATGGTTTTTGCAAACCAGACAGCGGCGCTGCCAGGTAGGCTTCAACCTAAAAAGAGTGTGGAAGACAGAAGTAGTGAGGTAGCACTCCCCACTAATGAGAAGTGTCCCCCGGGCTCCTAGAAGTCCTTATATAAAGGTTTCACCATTAAGCATCATGAAGTAAATGAAAATATTTGTTGTAGATATGCTCGTATTTAATCCATCTTGTTGTATTCACAAGGAAAAATTCAATTATAGTACAATCCTCCAATTGTCAATCGTGCACTCAAACAATCCCAATGCATTTCGGCATATCACAAATGCCTTCTTCTGGGGATATATATTCTGTCAACAAAGAAAACAATAACTGTATAAGAAGTAATGTGTGTGGGAAAAGCACCTAATTAATCTCAGAAAGAATGACAGTTGATGCAAGACTCTATAGAGCAAGACTAGTTTGTGAACCACCTGTGCAGAGAGGTGCAACGTAAAAGGTAGAAAATGTGCCTTCTATCGGTGCTCGGACCCGTGACAGTGCTAAAAAACTGAAAATATTTTCATTTACTTTATGATGCTTAATGGTGAAACCTTTATATAAGGACTTCTAGGAGCCCGGGGGACACTTCTCATTAGTGGGGAGTGCTACCTCATTGCATTTACTACGCTCCCAGTCGGAGGGTGATACCCCGGAGCACCACACAGACTTTAACCCATTTTTCAAAACTGCAGTGCGTCCAGTAATACCCTATAGCATGAAGACAGAAGTAGAAAATAAGGCTAGGAGGCTGAAAGAAATAACAATGCAGATGAGAGATAAGTGAATCAGAGGAACTGAAGAAAATGATATACTGAGAAGCAAAAAACCTAAAAATTAAAAGCTTAAAGCCACAGCATAACAAAGGCTCTAAAATATTAAAGGACTCGTGTTAGACCTGGCATCCTTGGTGTGGTTTCCCCTGTCTTTTTTCCCTCTGCCTCCGGTATTTTTGCTGTGTGATATATTTTGTTCTTGCTGGTCTAGGTGTTTTAGTAGAAGTAAAGTTAGACTTTGGTCTTCGTTAGACTTTTGGTCTAAACTTAGACAAGAAGTCTAACTTTTGTAGTAGTAAAGTTATACTTTTGGTTTTGGTCTAGGTTAGACTTTTGGTCTAAACTTAGACCAAAAGTCTAACTTTACTACTCGTAAATGCCCTTTGTGAATACCAAAAGTCGTAAAGTTAGACTCAGATTACTTCTGCTAATTGGGCCTTAGTTGTTTCCCAAATATTTACATAATTGAGACAGCTTTCATACATTCCTGTTCAAATAAGAGCCTATTAGATGCTCCTTTCAGTTCCATTTCCATTTATTTGGCATCCTTACCCTAAGCATGACAAAGCATGCCTGTCTTTTTGATTCCCTGCAGAAGTATTAATATATTACATACAGGTAACACAGTGTGCTTTGAACTACAGTGAACTCATCCCCTACCAGTCGCCCATGTGCAACGTGTTCTCTACCTCTCAGGAGTGCACGCCAGTGGCCAAGCCTAAGAAAGTAAACAAAAAATGAAAAGAACGCTGTACTGAGGAATACCTGAACCTGCTTTCCACCCCTATCTGTAAACCCTCTCGCCCCATCCCTGTCCTTACTTAATGAGCATTGCCACTGAAATTATGTGACTAGGAAGGGCCAAAATATGTGGCGGAGTTGAATAAATTATACGGCAAGACATGCACATTATTCAATGTAGTGCAGACCATTTTGTGAGAGTATCTCTTAATTATTTTTTCATTTTTACACCTGCTAACACTTTCTGGGCATTTGTTGTACCTCATTAATATCAGTTTTGAACCATTTGACCTAGAAACCATTTTTTGGTTACAATTTGCAGATTATGCAGCAGATGATTGAATATGTATCAAATGTGTTACATCTATAATTATGCGAAAAATGTTGTGCCCACACAATTTCATAATTTCAGTGGTCCTAGTTTTGAGGAGGTGTGCCTCCTCCTGTCAAGCATTTTTTCTATAACCATGCATGGCACCTCCCTCTCAGTCAATAAAGACCCCTCATGCCAACAAAATAACATTTTGTGTGTCTCACACGTTACTATGCTAAAGGAAGGACATTCTTGAAAAGCATAGCTGTCAAGGTTTCAGAAAGTTTATTTGTGAGCCTTGGCGGAGTTCGAAAAGTCCCACAATGCAAAATTCTGCAAAGTGGAAAAAAACTGCTTTGCAGAGTTCGGCAAGAGGGCGGAGCTGTCTCGCTGTGCCACTTCAAATGATATTTTTGTCATTAGCTACACAACGTGTGTTCTCACACCAAAAATCACACATGAATGGCACCGCATGGTTTGCATTGGCACACCATCTTGTTTTTGCGCTGTTTATGGGGCTGGGCCTACTTTTTAATCCTTCCTTAATCTCTTTAATCCTCCCCCTATCTAACGTATCTAAAGCATCTGCTCCTCATTTTACTTTCTCATTTTATTTCCTTCCTTTTCCTCTTTTTTATTCTCATCTTCTCTTCCTCCCAACCAGCGCCATGGCTGAGGAGGGGAGCAGCAGTGCCAGGCACCCGAGAACAACCCACAGCACCAGCCACATAGCTTGCAGTCAGTGGCATCGAGAAGGGGGCTACGGTAATTTTTTATATGCAGTGCCACCTCCCCTCCACCCTGGCAGCATGCGGTAGGCCTGGCAGTGGGTGCTACCTCCAGGAGCATAGGCAGTGCTGGGAGAGGGGACCCAGGTTGTGCACCACAGCTCTGGGTCCCGGCCCACCCAATAACAGCTTACGCACCAGTGGGCTGACATCCTGGATAGGAAGCAAGACCTGCTGGACCTGGAGTTTGCAGGGTTCATGCTTAATAGTTATTTATTTGCTATGTACTATGCTAATATTTTTTCCCCAAATAGGAAGCATTCTGCTCACACACAGGTAAGTTAATTTTATGCTACAAATATTATGTGATCATCATCTAGGTAGGTGTTCGTTGCTTCCTAATCCTACTGGTTGGCGCTTGCTTGGTATGATTATTTTAAAAGTGATGCAGAGACACCTCTGTCCTGTCACTAAGATAGTGGTAGGTATTAGTATTCTCTGTATATTAGTATTAGTTCTCTCACTGCTATGTAGCTCGTACAGTCTGAAGAAATTTTCCAGTGATGTGTAGTATGCATGCATCTATGCATTGAAAAGCATGCAGACTGCGTTGGCCCGTCAAAGGGGGTTAATAGATTGAGAATGAGATGAAAAACAAAGATCACTCATTGCAATGTATTAGTAGGTCCAAATGTAGCTTAGGAAATTTGGAATAGAGTTAGGTTTAGTAAATTAGGAATAGGTCCACAATACAGCACAATATGCAATCTGATCTTGAAAAGTTCAATGGTATTGCGTTTGACTTTCCCTATCAAAATATTTTTGGGGAGAATATTTACTGTACCACTAATCTTTTTTTCTTTTCTGTTCTTTATTTCTTACATCAGCATCCAGTGACACGAAGAGGGCAAGGCCTGGATCCACCGAAGTAAGTGGGAAAGCCAGAGGAGCCTCCATACATACATGGCTCTGCTGGCCCCAGTAAGTCCTCCTGTTGTTAATATTATTATTATTTCCCTAACTGTTACCACTCCAAATTTAGAATGATTTTTTTCCTTTTTTTGTGCCTGTCTCCTAATTTTTTGCAACTCCTCTTTGATCAGTTTCTAAAAATTCTTCTTACCCCTGCATTATCCTATTTACTTATTTTCTATATTTTAAGTTTCTGTACTTAACTTCAAACTGTCTGTCCTGGCCTGTCTGCAGCTTCCTTTCTTCTGTTTTGTCAGTAAGGTTTCCCTCTCCCCTTACATATCATGTGGAATGGTGGTACTGAAAGACTCA
Source organism: Lissotriton vulgaris (assembly GCF_964263255.1). Taxonomy (NCBI): domain Eukaryota; kingdom Metazoa; phylum Chordata; class Amphibia; order Caudata; family Salamandridae; genus Lissotriton; species Lissotriton vulgaris. The sequence goes on from NC_141695.1 coordinate 173,408,135, forward strand.
GAGAACCCGTTGTAGCGCAGGTACTCTACTGTGAAGATTGCATGCCCAAGTAAGGTATTCCAAGCATGTTTGCTGAGAAGGGTTTCCTTTTCTTGCTCATGTGCAATATCTCAGATTCATCAGAGCTCTGCCCCTCCATTACAAAATGTTTTGGGTTGGCTTGACTACCTGGCTTTTCAAACATTGCCATCCAACAAAAAAGCGCAAAATTATATTTTGATAGAGGATACTGTAACTGAACTGTAGTGATGTATTGTGATTGTATTTTGCTAAAATCAATAATAGGGTGAGTCCCTTCTCATATCTAAATTGTGTAATGTTATTTCTAGCCACACAGACCTCCACTGCTGGGGCCGGCAGCAAGATCACCAGCGGAGTAGATGCAGTGGTTGAAGGGGGTTCGGGGTCCCAGCAGCAACAGGGATGGGCGGTGGTAACTCACATTGCTTGCTTTTTGACAATTAGTGATATACTCACTGCAAGAATGTTGACTTGTGAACACCCCACTTTAACAGATACAGTGGAAGTTAAGTAGTTAATGGCCTCTTCTATCTGCAACACAGCACAAAAAGGTTCACAATGAACTTTAACAATAACGGGCTTATGGAAAAGGGAAAAAAGGATGGGTCAAATGTAATGTAAGTGAAAGGATGCATGTGTGAAAGGATGCATATAGGTGGGTGATAGTATGCATGAGTGGGTGAGGATGGATGAAAGGGTATACAGGTGAAAGAATGCCTGCCTGGGTGAGTGATAGGGTATGGGTGAAAGGATCCCTGCCTGGGTATGTGAAAGGAATGCTCAGGTGGGTTAAAGCAGGATGGGTGAACGGGTGAAAGTATGCATGGGTGGGTAAATGGATGTTGGTGAAAAGTTCATTGAGAGCCATGTTTGGATGGATGGATATATATGGATGGAGGATTTTCATGGTGAAAGACTGGTTGAGAGAATGTAAAGCTTAAATTGTGTGTATCAAAGCCAAGGATGAAGATTAAGAATACTAGAAGAACAATGCAATGATGAATGGATAATGGATGAAGAAACAATTCAGCTTTTCTGGATAGGGGTATGCTCACTGCTCATCTGCTTCACTTGTTTGCTATGGTTTTATCAAAGCTTTGATTCAAAGGGTTGGAGTGGTATTTCTGTCTACTCTCTTGACTCATCCCACCCATCATCTATTATCACCTCTCTCCCTAGTCCCTACCTGTGAGAGGCTGGCTCGGTATATGATGGACATTCATGTAAGTGGCCCCTTTGCACTGATCTGGGCAACCCTTATGGTGATTTTAGTGGTCTTAGACAATCTTGGAAAGTTCTCTAAGTGGTAGCTGTGGAGAGAAGCTTTCAGGCTTAGTCCTGAAGGAGTGTAAAGCAGCTTGTTTCACTAGAATATAATCTCTTAAGTATAGATAAATGAAAAATAACCACACAGTGTATTTATAAAAATATGTATTTATTATAAGACACTCACTAACACATTTAGATATCTCCTAGCCGGAGATATACACAATACCCATAGTACTTTGCAATAGAAACAGGTAAGTTGCACAGAATACACAACAGTCACGGGGGGCCAAATAATAAACTAAAATAGTGGTATGCGAACCACGCCTCGAGTCAAGACAATACTCAGAGGACGTAACACTGCTGGGGATCCTAGGAACCACCCAAGATGAGTATCTAAGAGTCCCATGGAGGTCGTGTGCAGTGTAGGAACACACCCACATTCTCTGTACAAATCAACATGTAGGTCACAATTTTAAAGAAGAAGGACCCTTCCAAGTGAACGCTGAAGATACCCTGTGGGAGACAGAAGGTTGAAGAGCCACCCTACCTGTGGATAACTTAGGAACCAGGATACCTGCCCCATGGGAGCCTGGTGCATAGGTGTGAAGTGGCATCGGAAACCACAGTTGAACCCAATGGAGGAACTTCAGGAAGATGCCGCTGCTGGAGAAGGAGACGGTTGAGAAGTACCTGAAAGCAGAGGGGACATTGTCTATGCCACTTGAAAGTGACCAGTAGGCGCAGAAGACGACTGCCCACCAATGATGGGTGCTCTAGAAGAGTTGAAATTGACCTTGGAACTGCAGCTGTGTAGACCAGGTGATGTTGTCAAAGACCAGGAGCTGTACACAAGTTTTCCCACATTGGATGTCAAGAGTTGAGGGGTCAGGTGCACCAACAAGCCTCGGCAACTGCAACCAACGTGGAAGTAGATGAAGGTGCAATGTCAGGACCAGCAAGGTCTAGGAGACTCACCACAAGCAAGAGAGTTAGGGCAGACCCAGAGTAATCAGGGGAGCCCAAAATAATTCAAAAGTGACCCTCAAGAAGACCCACAGGCTGGAGGCACTGGAGTCACAGAGGACCTCGAGCAGCTCACCAAACATGCAGGCCAGGGCGCAAGTGTTGTGGTGAGGACAAAGATCTTGGTCACTGGAGATGCTTTTGGTTGGGCTACTAGGAGCCGGAAGATCTTGGTGGAATGAAGCCAACAAGCCTTTGCAACAGCAAGTCAACACAGTGCACATGGGTTCAGTTCCTGCGGCTCCAACAAGGGATACTGGCCTTAAAATTGGTGAGAAGAAAGGGCAGGCCTCGAGGGATGTGTAGAACTACTGGGTTGCTGAGCCTTTCAGAGTCCATAGGAGCCCAGGATAAGCAGACTGGTCAGCTTAGTTGCCGTCCCTGCAGATGAAGGGAAGTGACTCCTTCACTTCAAGGGAGATTCTTTCAGGTGTCTTGGATGTCCACAGGCCCTGGATGGGTTCCTGTATAAAGCACAGGCATGGACGTGGCAGCAGACACGCAGGGCCAAGAGATTTGGAGTAGCAGGAACCTCCAGGGTGGAGCATTGATGCCCAGAGCGAAGTTCAGAGTTCCCAGAATTATATCATGTCCCATGATGAATCTAGGGACCCACCCACAGATAAGCCCATAAGTACCCTAAGGAATGGGTTGGGTTGATACACGGGCACCCCCTAAGAATGGGTTAGACAAGGGAGAAAATACTCTCATGTCCTTGGTCCAGTTTTGTGCCAAATTTGGAGGCAATGGCTCCCTGAATTGGTTTGAACTGGACTATGCATGGAGGGCACCAAATGTGCCCTGCACCCAGACTATGCAGCGCTGGCAAGCGCTTCCAACCTGCCCCAATACTAACCCTGGGTGGAGTTCGTGTAGCCGTGCTACAGAATCCCGCGAAATTGCAGAAAATCTCCACCAGCTACGCGGAGTTGCTTGTTCTGCCCGATCGCGATGCATTTTTGAAGTTCGGGAATGCATATTGCTTGTTCCGGGACGCTTATTGCGTGCTTAGGGGGAAATTTTCGCACAAACTTCCCCATGTGGTCACCAATGGGCACGGCCATCTTGTTTTTCACTTTTTGCTATGGTTCTGATCCTATTTTACTGTCCTCCCTATATACCTTCAATCCTTTGTTTCTAGAAACTTTTTTCTGATCTATTTTATTTAATAGCTATCCCTCTCTATTCTGATTGTATATTTTACGTTTTTTTCCACTTTTTGTGAGTTTTTAGTGCATTTTTCACTCTTTTTCTATTACTTGCTTTTTTCATTTTTTTACTTACTTTCTCATTTCCTACATGTTCTTTTCCGTCCCCACATACCCAGATTCATGGCAAAGAGTCTTAAAAAGACTACGGGCTAGGGGAGGAGGAGCGAGAGCCGTGCCTAGAAGGGTGCAGCCACGGGCCTTATTCTCCGTGGTGGAGGTGGCTGCACTGTTTTTTTTTGCAAACCACCTCCCCTTAAGCCTGGCGGCAGGCCTGGGTACGGGTATGGGCCCTGGGAGCTACACCAGCAGTGGGAAAGGGTGCACCAGGAAGTGTTTTGCTTCTCTGGGGTCCAGCGCACCCATAACCAATTGACTCCCTTGTGGTCCGACATCCTGTACCGGGCACAGGACCTGCTTGACCTGCTAAATGTTGAGGTTCCAGTCTTGGTGAGTAGCTAATTAGATTACTATTGTGTTCTTCTGTTCTGTTTTATTGCAAATATTTTTTTTTTTTGCAGACAGCTAACATGCTGCTGCTTCATGCAGGTAACTTATGTTTAAAAATCTTATATTATGTGATTGTTGCTTCCAGACAGGTGTTCGGCCCTACTAACTAATCATACTTGTTTGCAACTTTACGCTCTCTTCGGCTGGTTATGTAAGAGAGGTTAGTGAATTTAAGTTAGGTAATGCAGATAGGAAAGACTCCAGTCCTTTCCTTTGTCCAGTCAGGCTGTCCTGTCTTGTCTCTAAGCAAGTGTTGTAGTTAGTTAGTTAAAATTATATAATTTAGCGTCCTGCGTGAGGCGTCCTTTCATATTACTTCAGTCCTAGTACAAACTTTTGTAGTTCGGATAGTGAGTGAAAAGCAACCAACTATTTGTGTGTATGCAAAATTGCAATATACATGCGTCCATCTATGCATTCAGAAGAATAAATGCAGACTTAGTAATTGGCCCATCGAAGGGGGTTGGAGTTGAGACTAAGATGATTAGGAATGAGATCGGAACTTAAGCAAATATCATTTTTTACAATTCAGTCCAAAGTCTGTAATAGGCTGGAACTGGGACTCGATATCCCAGCATGCAAGAGTACTATACTGAGGCATTGAACATGACCCTCTGGGGGTCGCTGCATGATTTAAAGTTGATTGGAGTCACCTGTGGGTTTGTTAAGCTGCCCAGGAAGAAGAGGATAGAGTCCTCGAAACGCGTTGGCATCAGCTTAAAGCCTTACCTGAAATGCAATATGCCGGTTTCATGAATTAAAGCCTGTTGATTCCAAGTGCTGAGTGTGCGTCTGTAAGATTTTGGGCTCTTTTGGAATGCAATATATATATACATATATATAAATATATATATCATGCTCCAGGTACCCACAGGCAAGGTCGCACACAGCAGCATGTGGCCAAAGGTATTTATTCGGGTAAAAGATAACGCCATAGTCCAGCTTCTTTACAGTTCACATGTCGGAAGTAGTAGCCTGACGCGTTTCTGAGCTTTTGCTCTCTTCAGAGGCACGACAAGGTGTTTGTGCTGCTTAAGACACGCCCCAGCAGTCGATTGATTAACGCCCTCCAAAGGGCTTCTCGATTGCACGCAATGAATGCTGGGTCCTGTAGTCCAATGTCTCAAGTACAGGTTAATGCACATTAATTCAACTGTTGCATTTGAAGCCCTCCAATGGGCCTCGGACTGTGTGCTATCCATAAATCCCTCACACGCTGTTCCACAATGAGAGCTCAGCAGAATTCCGAGCCCCGTGGCCCCCTATGTTCGCGGGGTAGTGCGGTCCTTCGCGGCTGGGCTGCCGCGTATTAGATCATGCTCCAGGTACCCACAGGTAAGGTCACACACAGCAGCATGTGGCCAAAGGTATTTATTCGGGTAAAAGATAACGCCATAGTCCAGCTTCTTTACAGTTCACATGTCGGGAGTAGTAGCCTGACGCGTTGCTGAGCTTTCGCTCTCTTCAGAGGCACGACAAGGTGTTTGTGCTGCTTAAGACACGCCCCAGCAGTCGATTGATTAACGCCCTCCAATGGGCTTCTTGAATGCACGCAATGAATGCTGGGTCCTGTAGTGCAATGTCTCAAGTACAGGTTAATGCACATTAATTCAACTGTTGCATTTGAAGCCCTCCAATGGGCCTTGGACTGTGTGCTATCCATACATCCCTCACACGCTGTTCCACAATGAGAGCTCGGCAGAATTCCGAGCCCCGTGGCCCCCTATGTTCGCGGGGTAGTGCGGTCCTTCGCGGCTGGGCTTCCGCGTATTACATCATGCTCCAGGTACCCACAGGCAAGGTCGCACACAGCAGCATGTGGCCAAAGGTATTTATTCAGGTAAAAGATAACGCCATAGTCCAGCTTCTTTACAGTTCACATGTCGGGAGTAGTAGCCTGATGCGTTTCTGAGCTTTCGCTCTCTCCAGAGGCACGACAAGGTGTTTGTGCTGCTTAAGACACGCCCCAGCAGTCGATTGATTAACGCCCTCCAATGGGCTTCTCGAATGCATGCAATGAATGCTGGGTCCTGTAGTCCAATGTCTCAAGTACAGGTTAATGCACATTAATTCAACTGTTGCATTTGAAGCCCTCCAATGGACCTCGGACTGTGTGCTATCCATAAATCCCTCACACGCTGTTCCATCATGAGTGATGTCACTGACCATGTCATGAGTGATGTAATATGTGACGTCATCAGTAGTGCATTACACGCGCAAGTTATAGTGAGTCCAACTAACTATTACGTGGAATTTCAATGGTTTTATGTCAGTAAAATTTGCAGCTTACTATAACTGGTGTGAAACCTATGGTTTTTTTCAGTGAATTTAATAGGTTTTTTATATGCTAATTCCTGACTATAACTGGTTTGAAACCTATGGTTTTTTCAGTGAATATATATATATATATAGATAGATAGATAGATAGATAGATATAGATAGATATATATATATATACACTCCAACCAGTAACTAGTGCAACGCCTTTGCACAGAGTCCAGTACGCAGACACAGATGAATAAATCCACAGCCAGTCTTACATGGATATTCTTCTTTTATTTCATGATAAAGTGCAGAGGTGCAACAGGATGCCGAACAGACGCGTTTCGGGCGTGAACGCCCTTGCTCACTGTATATATATATATATAACTTATAGCAGAAGAAGATCCTTGCCCTGCCTTGAGTTAGTGTAGCTTACATCACATCCGCCCCAGAAAGTGTGTGATCAATTATTGGTGTACATTTAATTCAGTCACACATCAATGTTATAAATCACATAGCCTGGGGGAAGAGGGTCAGGGTTTGATGAATGGTTAGGAAAGGGTATTTGAGGGAAAGGTTTGACAAAGACAAACACTACAACATGGACAACACACAATCATGGCAGACAACTAAGCATGGGCGGAAAATCCGTTCCGCTCGCGGATTTTGCGGATTTTCGGTAAATTCGCAATCCGCGTACTCTCGCGAATTTACTGAAAATCCGCAAATTCGCACGCAGTGGATTTTTTTTCTTGGTGATACAATATTGCGGCGTGCGGGTTCACTTACCGTCATTCAGCGTTTGCCGAGTTGTTTTTCTCGATATTTTGCGAGTGCTGCGCCATTTTGGATCTTGCTGCGGGATCCCGCGGGAGTTTTGCGACCGCGATTACGTAATCGCGGCTTGCCACCTTGCACAGCACACATCGCGAGAGTTCGCAATTGCGAACACGTAGATGCGGCTGGCAGCAACAATCTCGCACTCGCGAAATGCAGAATTTGAAATTCTGCACAAGAAATCCACCAGCAAGCAGCATAAACCTTCTGAAAATGATGATTTTTATCAGAATAACTCCTCAGGTTAACATTTGCCTGCGCTTTGTTTTGCAAGGAGTCCATTTTGGGGGGGGGGTGGGAGGAAGGAAGTGCCCCACAGTCTCCAACTTCCTGTTCCTGTCCAGCAGGCTCCTCTCAGTGCTTTCTTCATGTGCTGGTCACTTTCATTCGGATTCTTGACCTGGAAGGATTACTTTTTGTGGATACTGCTGGATATTTGGATTTGAGGCCTTTTTGACTTTCTTTGGATCACTTTTGGATTAGAAATTTCACAAGTAATTTGTTTAGGGCATTACAGTTTCTGCAACTACAATTTTGGAATTTTCGATTTTCGGGCTGTTGTTGGGGCCTTTTGACCAGGGGTAGTGAGTGGTACATGGGCCTAGTCTTTCTGTGGGGTGTCTTGAATTTAAACATCATGGAGGGCATGGATGGCATGGGATTCTGCTGATTTTTCTGTGTTTTTCGATTTTTTGGGGTGTTCATGGGGACAGGCCATGTGGGTGGGGGCCATTTTGAGTGCTGGTACAGGCAGGCCCTGGCTATGTGCTGGGAGGCAAGGGGCCATTTTGAATGCAGACAGTGTTCTCAGGCCTGCAACCATTTTGCCTAGCTTTCAACCATTATGCCCAGGGGTAGTGAGTGGTGCATGGGCCTAGTCTTTCTGTGGGGTGTCTTGAATTTAAACATCATGGAGGGCATGGATGGCATGGGATTGTGTTGATTTTTCTGTGTTTTTCGATTTTTTTGGGGTGTTCATGGGGACAGGCCATGTGGGTGGGGGCCATTTAGAGTGCTGGTACAGGCAGTCCCTGGCCATGTGCTGGGAGGCAAGGGGCCATTTTGAATGCAGGCAGTGTTCTCAGGCCTGCACCCATTTTGCCTAGCTTTCAACAATTATGCCCAGGGGTAGTGAGTGGTGCATTGGCCTAGTCTTTCTGTGGGGTGTCTTGAATTTAAACATCATGGAGGGCTTGGATGGCATGGGATTGTGCTGATTTTTATGTGGTTTTCGAGTTTTTGGGGTGTGTAACTGAACTGATGTTCCTCTGTCTTCCATTGCTTTTAGGTGCACAAGACTCAAGAGAACCACCAGTGCCAGGAAGAACTCCTGCAGCGGTGTGTGTGTGCAGCATAACGTCACGCGACGCCACGTCTGGCCACACACAACTCTGCAACTCGTGCAACTGCGGCCTGCTGTTCTGACCTCTGAAGAAGATGGCCCCAAAAAAAGTTCCCCGTAGCTCCTCTAGCAAGAAAGTTGCCAGTAAGGAGCAGAAGAAGCAAGTTACCAAGGAGACAGGTGTGCCGCCCGCCACATTTTTTGGGAGTAAAAAAAAGTACGCCTGCAGCAGTAGCGGGATCTGCTGGGGACCAAGCTTGGGCTCAGTGCCACCACCACCACGCCAACTTAAGTCCAAGCCCTTGAGTGCTGCAGAGGCACTTAGTCTAGTTGTTCAATCACCATCGACCAGTGATGTTGGCTCATCGCAAGAAAGTAGCAGCAATGTCCTTCAATCAACACAGGTTGTTGTAACTCATCTGAGGAGTGTTGAACAACCACAGCTGCAACAACAACCACATGTGCAAGTACAAGCCCAAGTACATGTCGAAGGAGAGGCAGTGCAAGGAGATGCGCAAGCAGAGGTGCATGGAGGGTCACAAGTGCCCACAATAGTTGTTCCTCCCGAAGTAGGGGTACATCAGGAAATTGACAATCAAGCCGAGGTATCATTTGAGGAAGCCTCTCCTCCTGATGATCATTCATTGTCTTCCACATCCCTAGCAAGGAAAAGATCAAGGGTGGCGTCTACATCTTCTTCAAGTCCACCTCCTTCTGATGATACGGATCTAAATTGGGAACCATCACTGCCGTCTGAGAGTGAGGCACACCATGATCTGACAAAGGTAGTTAAGCGTAAAAGGAAGGTCGTCGAAAGTCTCATACTTATGCAGTGTGATGAGGCTCAACAAGAAGTGGCGGATACTCCTGCTGATGAAGACTCTCACGACGACGACACAGTCATCATAAAGGTCACTGCAGCCCCAGCAGGGATGCAGCAAACAGACATTTTGACCCTAGCCCGAGAAGCTGCTGAGCGTGATGATGATGTTGTCGACGAGGAGGCAATGGAAACACCACAATCATTGGAGTTAACCAGTACACCAACACCTACCGCTTCCATATTTCTTCCTCGCCAGAAGGGACCTCCATCCACCTCGACCTCAATTAGTGGTGGTGAAAGTGCACAACGTAGTAAAGTTCGGCAATCCACATCTTCCACTTCATCTGGCATTAGCAGCATGACCACCACCAGTATTGCCGCCTCCTCCGGCCCCCACAGACATTTCAAGTCCGCAGTTTGGGACTTCTTTAGTGTTTGCCCAAAAAAGGAAAACTTTGCCATTAGTAGCATTTGTAAGATTGCAGTTAGTCGTGGTAAGTTTGGTACCAACTATGGTACCGGAGGCCAGAGAGGTCATCTTAAGAGACAGCACGCTGTCCAATGGTTTGCGCACCTAAAGGAGATCAAGGAAGCCCGAATTGCAAGTCAAGAAAACGTTGATGTTTCATTTGATGATGACGATGAGGAAGAAGTGTCAAACACTTCACTTACACCCAGTACCCCTGTCAGCAGCACACCCCCTGTGAGCCACACTAAGAAGAGTGTGGGAGAGAGTGAAACACCAATGCGAAAAAGTTCATCAGCGAGCGTAACTGGGTCAAAGAAATCATCATCATCATCATCATCCCGTAAAATCATGGCCCAGGCCAACATTAGAACCCTGTTGTTTTCAGAAGCGCCATATGATCGCAACCACCCACTGACGCGTCTGTATAACACTGAGCTGGCTAAAATGCTAGCTCTGGATCTTCTCCCTTTTTCTTTTGTAGAAGGGGTTGGTTTTCTAGAATTAGTGGCAGCGCTCAGCCCTAAATGGAAGGTTCCTAGCCGGTTCTATTTTGCCAGAGTTGCGGTTCCAGCACTACATGAAGATGTGCTGGAGGTGATTGGGGCAGCTTTGCAGAAGAGTGCTGTTTAAGCATGGGCGGAAAATCCGTTCCGCTCGCGGATTTTGCGGATTTTCGGTAAATTCGCAATCCGTGAATTTACCGAAAATCGCCAAATTCGCATGCAGCGGATTTTTTTTCTTGGTGATACAGTATTGCGGCGTGCGGCGTTCACTTACCGTCATTCAGCGTTTGTCGAGTTCTTTTTCTCGATATTTTGCGAGTGCTGCGCCATTTTGGATCTTGCTGCGGGATCCCGCGGGAGTTTGGCGACCGCGATTACGTAATCGCGGCTTGCCACCTTGCACAGCACGCATCGCGAGAGTTCTCAATTGCGAACACGTAGATGCGGCGGGCAGCAACAATCTCGCACTCGCGAAATGCAGAATTTGAAATTCCGCACAAGAAATCCACCAGCAAGCAGCATAAACCTTCTGAAAATGATGATTTTTATCAGAATAACTCCTCAGGTTGACATTTGCCTGCACTTTTTTTTGCAAGGAGTCCATTTTTGGGGGGGAAGGAGGAAGGAAGTTCCCCACAGTCTCCAACTTCCTGATCCTGTCCAGCAGGCTCCTCCCAGTGCTTTCTTCATGTGCTTGTCACTTTCATTCGGATTCTTGACCTGGAAGGATTACTTTTTGTGGATGCTGCTGGATATTTGGATTTGAGGCCTTTTTGACTTTCTTTGGATCACTTTTGAATTAGAAATTTCACAAGTAAGTTTGTTTGGGGCATTACAGTTGCTGCAACTACAATTTTGGAATTTTCGATTTTTGGGCTGTTGTTGGGGCCTTTTGACCAGGGGTAGTGAGTGGTGCATGGGCCTAGTCTTTATGTGGGGTGTCTTGAATTTAAACATCATGGAGGGCATGGATGGCATGGGATTGTGCTGATTCAACCACCCACTGACGCGTCTGTATAACACTGAGCTGGCTAAAATGCTAGCTCTGGATCTTCTCCCTTTTTCTTTTGTAGAAGGGGTTGGTTTTCTAGAATTAGTGGCAGCGCTCAACCCTAAATGGAAGGTTCCTAGCCGGTTCTATTTTGCCAGAGTTGCGGTTCCAGCACTACATGAAGATGTGCTGGAGGTGATTGGGGCAGCTTTGCAGAAGAGTGCTGTTTAACCCGTTTAGCGCGTCGAACATTCCGCCCCAGTGCGGACGTTCGATCGCGCTAACGGGATTCGGACGTCCAACGGTCGTGCGCAGCACCAGCGAGGTAGGGCACGCGACGACCGTTGGACGTTCGAAGCACGGAAGGGGTTAAGCATGGGCAGAAAATCCGTTCCGCTCGCGGATTTTGCGGATTTTCAGTAAATTCGCAATCCGTGAATTTACCAAAAATCGCCAAATTCGCACGCAGCGGATTTTTTTTCTTGGTGATACAGTATTGCGGCGTGCGGCGTTCACTTGCCGTCATTCAGCGTTTGCTGAGTTCTTTTTCTCGATATTTTGCGAGTGCTGCGCCATTTTGGATCTTGCTGCGGGATCCCGCGGGAGTTTGGCGACCGCGATTACGTAATCGCGGCTTACCACCTTGCACAGCACGCATCGCGAGAGTTCTCAATTGCGAACACGTAGATGCGGCGGGCAGCAACAATCTCGCACTCGCGAAATGCAGAATTTGAAATTCCGCACAAGAAATCCACCAGCAAGCAGCATAAACCTTCTGAAAATGATGATTTTTATCAGAATAACTCCTCAGATTGACATTTGCCTGCACTTTTTTTTACAAGGAGTCCATTTTGGGGGGGGGGAGGAAGGAAGTGCCCCACAGTCTCCAACTTCCTGATCCTGTCCAGCAGGCTCCTCCCAGTGCTTTCTTCATGTGCTTGTCACTTTCATTCGGATTCTTGACCTGGAAATATTACTTTTTGTGGATGCTGCTGGATATTTGGATTTGAGGCCTTTTTGACTTTCTTTGGATCACTTTTGAATTAGAAATTTCACAAGTAAGTTTGTTTGGGGCATTACAGTTGCTGCAACTACAATTTTGGAATTTTCGATTTTTGGGCTGTTGTTGGGGCCTTTTGACGAGGGGTAGTGAGTAGTGCATGGGCCTAATCTTTCTGTGGGGTGTCTTGAATTTAAACATCATGGAGGGCAAGGATGGTATGGGATTGTGCTGATTTTTCTGTGTTTTTTGATTTTTTGGGGTGTTCATGGGAATGAGGGCATGTGGGTGGGGGCCATTTTGAGTGCTGGTACAGGCAGGCCCTGGCCATGTGCTGGGAGGCAAGGGGCCATTTTGAATGCAGGCAGTGTTCTCAGGCCTGCAACCATTTTGCCTAACTTTCAACCATTATGCCCAGGGGTAGTGAGTGGTGCATGGGCCTAGTCTTTCTGTGGGGTGTCTTGAATTTAAACATCATGGAGGGCATGGATGGCATGGGATTGTGCTGATTTTTCTGTGTTTTTCGATTTTTGGGTTGTTGTTGGGGCCTTTTGACCAGGGGTAGTGAGTGGTGCATGGGCCTAGTCTTTCTGTGGGGTGTCTTGAATTTAAACATCATGGAGGGCATGGGTGGCATGGGATTGTGCCGATTTTTCTGTGTTTTTCGATTTTTGGGCTGTTGTTGGGGCCTTTTGACCAGGGTTACTGAGTGGTGCATGGGCCTAGTCTTGCTGTGGGGTGTCTTGAATTTAAACATCATGGAGGGCATGGATGGCGTGGGATTCTGCTTATTTTTCTGTGTTTTTTTATTTTTGGGCTGTTGTTGGGGCCTTTTGACCAGGGGTAGTGAGTGGTGCATGGACCTAGTCTTTCTGTGGGGTGTCTTGAATTTAAACATCATGAAGGGCATGGAAGGCATGGGATTGTGCTGATTTTCCAGTGTTTTTCGATTTTTGGGCTGTTGTTGGGGCCTTTTGACCAGTGTTACTGAGTGGTGCATGGGCCTAGTCTTTATGTGGGGTGTCTTGAATTTAAACATCATGGAGGGCATGGATGGCATGGGATTGTGCTGATTTTTCTGTGGTTTTTTTTGATTTTTTTGGGGTGTTCATGGGGACAGGCTATGTGGGTGGGGGCCATTTTGAGTGTTGGTACAGACAGGCCCTGGGAGGCAAGGGGCCATTTTGAATGCAGGCAATGTTCTCAGGCCTGAAACCATTTTGCCTAGCTTTCAGCCATTATGCCCAGGGGTAGTGAGTGGTGCATGGGCCTAGTCTTTCTGTGGGGTGTCTTGAATTTAAACATCATGGAGGGCATGGATGTCATGGGATTGTGCTGATTTTTCTGTGTTTTTCGATTTGTGGGCTGTTGTTGGGGCCTTTTGACCAAGTGCCCACAATAGTTGTTCCTCCCGAAGTAGGGGCACATCAGGAAATCGACAATCAAGCCGAGGTATCATTTGAGGAAGCCACTCATCCTGATGATCATTCATTGTCTTCCACATCCCTAGCAAGGAACAGATCAAGGGTGGCGTCTACATCTTCTTCAAGCCCACCTCCTTCTGATGATACAGATCTAAATTGGGAACCATCACTGCCGTCTGAGAGTGAGGCACACCATGATCTGACAAAGGTAGTTAAGCGTAAAAGGAAGGTCGTCGAAAGTCTCATAGTTATGGAGTGTGATGAGGCTCAACAAGAAGTGGCGGATACTCCTGCTGATAAAGACTCTCACGACGACGACGCAGTCATCATAAAGTTCACTGCAGACCCAGCGGGCATGCAGCAAACAGACATTTTGACCCTAGCCCGAGAAGCTGCTGAGCGTGATGATGATGTTGTCGATGAGGAGGCAATGGAAACACCACAATCATTGGAGTTAACTAGTACACCAACACCTACCGCTTCCATATTTCTTCCTCGCCAGAAGGGACCTCCATACACCTCGACCTCAATTAGTGGTGGTGAAAGTGCACAACGTAGTAAAATTCGGCAATCCACATCCTCCACTTCATCTGGCATTAGCAGCATGACCACCACCAGTATCGCCGCCTCCTCCGGCCCCCACAGATATTTCAAGTCCGCAGTTTGGGACGTCTTTAGTGTTTGCCCAAAAAAGGAAAACTTCGCCATTTGTAGCATTTGTAAGGTTGCAGTTAGTCGTGGTAACTTTGGTACCAACTATGGTACCGGAGTCCAGAGAGGTCATCTTAAGAGACAGCACGCTGTCCAATGGTTTGCGCACCTAAAGGAGATCAAGGAAGCCTGAATTGCAAGTCAAGAAAACGTTGATGTTTCATCTGATGATGACGAGGAGGAAGAAGTGTCAAACACTTCACTTACACCCAGTACCCCTGTCAGCAGCACACCCCCTGTGAGCCACACTAAGAAGAGTGTGGGAGAGAGTGAGACACCAATGCGAAAAAGTTCATCAGCGAGCGTAACTGGGTCGAAGAAGTCATCATCATCATCATCCCGTAAAATCATGGCCCAGGCCAACATTAGAACCATGTTGTTTTCAGAAGCGCCATATGATCGCAACCACCCACTGACGCGTCTGTATAACACTAAGCTGGCTAAAATGCTCGCTCTGGACCTTCTCCCTTTTTCTTTTGTAGAAGGGGTTGGTTTTCTAGAATTAGTGGCAGCGCTCAGCCCTAAATGGAAGGTTCCTAGCCGGTTCTATTTTGCCAGAGTTGCGGTTCCAGCACTACATGAAGATGTGCTGGAGGTGATTGGGGCAGCTTTGCAGAAGAGTGCTGTTCACACTATACATCTGACAACAGACATGTGGACCATTGCTGCAGGCGCTGATTACATGTGCATCACTGCACACTGGGTCTCTTTTTCAGGGATTAAAGCAAAGCTAAGGTGTTGCCCCGGACCAAGTTTTTAAAGCTGCTCGGAAACATGCAACACTAGCCATGTTTGGCTTGGAGAAACGTCATACAGCAGAAAACATTTTGAATGAGTTTAACACAAAGGTCTTTCACTGGCTGTCCCCAAAAAAATGCCAGATTGGTTATGTTTCCACGGATAATGGCGCCAATGTAGTTAAGGCCATGGATCTGGGTCACTATTTCAGAGTGCCGTGTTTGGCGCACTGTATAAACCTGGATGTTAAAAAATTCTTGAGTGATGAAGACAGTCCATCGTGCGAGTTAGTGGCCACCTGCCGAAGAATGTGCAACCATTTCAGCCATTCTTTTAAGGCCCGGAAGCATCTGAGGAGCCTGCTACATGAACGTTGAATGCCAGTGAAAGCACTCATCCAGGAGGTGCCAACACGTTGGAACTCAACCTTCCACATGCTTGAGCGTCTGTATGAGCAGTATACGGTACTCGATCACTATTTCTTAACACTGGGTACAGCTCAGAAGGACCTGAGGCTAGATGCGGCGCAATGGAAGCTAGTTAAAAGCCTGACAGACATGCTTCGTCCGGATCACTGAAATAATATAGACTGCCAAAATATCGACCTGCAAAAATATCGTTGCCAAAATATCGACAGACAAAATATCAACTTTCTATCTACAAACAGGTAAGTACAAAAATATCGAGTACAAAATATCGTTAACAATAATATAGATGTAAAAAATATCGACTTTATTAAAAACAGTGTTAAATTAAATTAATATTAAATTTTAATTACTAAAATATACTTAAAAATACTTAAATTAAATTATAATAATTAAATAATAAATGAAAATAATAAAAATAATTTTTTACAATCTTATTTGTTGACCCTGAACCCTAAAATATACCCCTTTACCCAAAAACCCAAAACTGACCCTGAACCCTAAAAATACCCCTTTACCCAAAAACTAAAAACTGACCCTGAACCCTAAAAATGCTCCTTTACCCAAAAACTGAAAACTGACCCTGAACCCTAAAAATGCCCCTTTACCCAAAAACTGAAAACGGACCTTGAACCCTAAAAATGCCCCTTTACCCAAAAAACTGAAAACTGACCCTGAACCCTAAAAATGCCCCTTTACCCAAAAACTGAAAACTGACCCTGAAACCTAAAAATGCCCCTTTACCCAAAAACTGAAAACTGACCCTGAACCCTAAAAATGCCCCTTTACCCAAAAACTGAAAACTGACCCTGAACCCTAAAAATGCCCCGTTACCCAAAAACTGAAAACTGACCCTGAACCCTAAAAATGCCCCTTTACCCAAAAACTAAAAACTGACCCTGAACCCTAAAAATACTCCTTTACCCAAAATTTATCAATATTATTTAATTACCAAATAATTATTAATTAACAATAACAATAAAGTAAATATATTAGCACATTAGCTGTAATTATTTTAATAATTAATATTATTTTTTCCCAATTAATTACTTAACAATAACACAAAATTATATATATTAAAATGTACTCTAATTAATGTAATTAACTAATTACAATTAATCAATTACCAATTAATTACTAATTCAAAATATGTACAAAATTATATTAATTAATTAACTAATTATTATTAATTATCAATTAATTATTAATTATAAATATTTACAAACATATATTAATTAATTAATTATTATTAAATTACTTCTCACCCTATTCCCCTATAAACCCACAACCCGCTACAGAATTACACAACGCAATTATTTAAAAAACAAAATCCATTTAATAAAATATTTTATAACATTAATACACACTTTTCACACATATTATTACATAAAAATACACTATAAAATATTATATATTATTAAAAATTCGATATTTTTGCTATCTATATTTTATACAGTCGATATTACTTCACTTACCTGAAAAACGATATTTTTGTAGTCGATATTATGTCCAGTCGATATTTTGTCCAGTCTATATTTAAAACTCGATATTATGTCCAGTCGATATTTTGGAGTCGATATTTTGTCTGTTCACCGCTTCGTCCTTTTGAGGTCTTCACACGTGCAGTCAAGTCAAGTCAAGTCAAAAAGGCTTTATTTCGATACAAATTATCATAAAAGCTTCACAATAAAAATACATAAGTTCATTTGATTTAAAAGAGAAAAAGGAAGCTACAACAATTTAGTTACAATTGGCTTTTTTTTAAAAAACTTGATTTTCAGATAAAAGAAGCATTTCATAGGTGATTGATTAAAAAGGAATTAAACAATTACTTTAGGCCTTTTACTTCTAATACACCAGGCCCATGATAAAAATTTGGAGAGAGTACAAACATACAGCGGGCGAGAGTCTGACATTAAAATGCGTAGTGCCTCAACATGGTGCCTGGTCCCCAACCGGCGGCACAAATGCTTAAGCCATTTTCTTCTTGGTAGGGCATACTCCTGGCACTCAAACATAAAGTGCGCCACTGACTCTTGTCTAAGTGTACACATTGGACAGAACTCTATGGTTTGTGCTGGCGGTTTCCACCGAGATGTGAAGGCATGCAGGGGAAGAGTTCCAGTTCTAAATTTAAAATAAAGGGCCCTATCAAATGGTTTCTCAATAATGTTTAAATAGAGTTCCCGAACTGGTAGGTCCTTGAATTTCAAAAAATCCTCCGTGAGTCTACCCAATGTGCAGTTGGTACTCCGTTGAGTCAGAATCCAGTTCCAGTACAGACTCTTGAGCGTTGCTTTTGGAGGGAAGGACCTATTTACCCAGGCTTCACCTAGGCCCAAATTGCACAAGAGGGATTTCATATCTCTTAACCATTTGATTCTGTGCCACCCTGGTGATGACATAATTTCAGAGAGCCCTTGCGCTTATTTAGCAAGCTCCGGGACTCGCCACAGCCGGGCCCATAACAGTAAGGGCCAGAACTGAGCTAGATCTCCAATGGGTCGACATCTTAAATCAAGCATTAATGGGGCCATAGGAGTGCCTTGGGGAAGTGACATGATGGCCCTACAGAACTTCCTCTCAGATCTTGACAGTTCATTGGTGTTACATGAGCCCCATAGCTCTGCCCCACAAAGAGCAGAGCTAACTCCCCTTGCTGTGTAAATTTCAATAACAGGGGCTATAGGTCTAATAGCACAAGAGCGCTGTTCCTTCACGAGAGCCCCTGTTACCCTCTTGTGGGCTAACAGCATTTTATCTAAGTGAGGGGCCCACTGCATGTTATGCGACAAACGAATGCCTAGGTAATCAAATACTTCTACCCTCCCCAAAGATACATCGTTCAGCTTCGGGGGACGTACAGGTTTTTTGGGGGGGTTCATCACAAGGTATTTCATTTTGTCGGTATTGATTACCAGGCCCCGTTCTGTGCAAAAGGTCTGAAAGTTATTAAGGAGTTTTTGAAGACCCATTGGGGATTTAGATAGCAAGAGCGTATCGTCGGCAAAGAGAAGGGTAGGTATGCGCTCCCCCGCCAGGGATGGTTCATCTGAAGGATCTTTCAGCAGATGCTCGACCACTCCGTTGATATACAGGGAAAAAAGGGTGGGAGCTAAAACACATCCCTGGCGGACCCCTCTCTCCACCGGAATACTACTTGTTTTTTCTCCCTCTATACCCCATCTTATTTGGGAAAAACTATTTTTGTGAAGCCTTACGAGTAACAATAGAATATAGTGTGGTATCCCCATATCAGCAAGGACTCTCCAAAAGGGCCCCCTGGGTACAAAGTCAAAGGCAGTCTTTAAATCGATAAAAGCGAGATAGAGACTGCCTTTGCCTATGACCACCACCTTCCAGTACACTAGCATCAGTCTAAAGGCCTGTTCTATAGTGCCAGTGCCTACTCTAAATCCTGCCTGGTAATCAGAGAGGATATTATTATCGTTAATCCATTCCAATATTCTAACCAGCAGAACCTTGCCGACTACCTTTTGGCTTATGTCCAACAAGCTTATAGGTCTATAGTTGGACGGGTCGTCCCCAGCACCTTTTTTAAATATAGGGACGACCTCGGCCCCTTTCCAAGATGTGGGAATCGGTGCACCCCTGCAGATGTCAATAAGCAGGCAATGGATGAATTTCCCCCATTTCGGGATGTCTGAACGCAGCAGGTCCCCGGGAATGCCATCCGGACCGGCCACCTTTTGGGGCATGATGCTACTAATGGCAAACTCTACTTCTTTTATTGAGAAGTCTGAATCTTCTAAGTCTGCCTCCCGCTCCTTTTGGATCATAGTTGGGGCCATCTCCCATCCCTCATCATCCTTAGGTGTATCTATGGTATTATGTCCTGATTGGCGAGTGTATAGTTTAGAGAAATGGTTAACCCACGCTTTGCTAGTGATGTTGCATGTTATGAGGTCACTATCTGGTCTGTTTATAGCTCTGATTGTGTCCCAGAAACGCCTTGGGTCTTTTTTTGTGCTTGCCTCTTTTAAAATACACAAGTACTCTTCTTCCCACTCCTTTTTTGCACATGCCAATATTCGCTTGTGCTCTTTCCTAGCTTCCTGTATCAAGGCTTGAGATTTGCTTTTAACAGCCTTAATCAGAAGAGACTTTGCATGCCTGCATGTAGATGTATACCAATCATGCTTGCCCCTAGGGTTCCGGGGTACCATATTCCTCCCCACACACCCCTTTTTCAGGAATACGTCCCCTATAGACCTAAGCGTGACCTCAAAGATGGATTTTGCCCTTCCAGGTAACAAGGCCGTGTTGATAGTATCCAGTTCCGTTTGTGAGGCCATAAGCAATTCATTAATGATATTAAGTTTGGCTTCATCAGTAGAGATTTTATTCCACTTCAGGCGACTCCCACAAGAGGAGACCGAGATTTTGTGGGCTTGTTTAGGGAGAAATACACCTTGTTTATTGGGCCAAGGATTTATTAGAGATAAAGAAAGCGAATTGTGATCGCTTTCCACAGTAGGTAAAACTACCATGTCCTGCACTAATCCCCATAGTGTGAAATCTAACAAAATATAATCGATCCTCGAAGTGTGATTAGCTCTATTGAATGTGGCAGCACCCAAGCGGTCTGAAGTTGTACGGCCATTTGTTCAAGTTCAGAGAGATTTGTATAGCGCACTACTCACCCAGAGGGTCTCAAGGCGCTTGAGGGGGGGTGGGTGCTTTACTTATCGAATTACCAGGTTTTTAGCTGCTTTCTGAAGGAGAGGTGGTTCTGTGTAAGGCGGAGGTGGGTGGGGAGAGAATTCCAGGTGCTGGCTGCTAAGTAGGAGAAGGATCTTCCCCCCATGGTGGATCTATGGATGCGCGGAATTGCGGCGAGGGCTTGATTGGACAATCGTAAATGGCGGGTGGGGGTATAGAAGGATAGTCGTGTGTGGAGGCATTCGGGTCCTAGGTCGTAGAGGGCCTTGTGTGCGTGGGTGAGGAGACGGAACGTTATTCTCTTGCTGACGGGGAGCCAGTGGAGGTCTTTCAGGTGACCGGAAATGTGAGCTTGACGGGGGATGTCTGGCTGAGGCGTTTTGGATGCGTTGGAGTTTTTTCTGTAGTTTGGCTGTGGTTCCGGCGTAAAGGGTATTTCCGTAATCCAGTCGGCTTGTGACCAGTGCGTGGGTGACCGTCTTTCTTGTTTCGGTGGGGATCCAACGGAAGATTTTTTTGAGCATGCGTAGGATGTTGAAGCATGATGATGAGACGGCGTTGACTTGTCTGGTCATCGAGAGGGAGGAGTCCAGGATGAAGCCCAGGTTACGTGCGTGATCTGTAGGTATGGGTGCTGTACCCAGGGCCGGTGGCCACCATGAGTCGTCCCAGGCAGAGGGGGATGATCCTAGGATAAGGACTTCCGTTTTGTCTGAGTTCAGTTTTAAACAGCGGTTCTTCATCCATTCGGCTACTTCTTTCATTCCTTCGTGTAGATTGGTTTTGGCGGTGTTTGGGTCTTTGGTGAGGGAGAGGATCAGCTGGGTGTCGTCTGCGTAGGAGATGATGTTGAGGTTGTGTTGTCGCGCGATGGATGCAAGGGGACTCATGTAAACATTGAAGAGGGTGGGACTGAGTGATGATCCTTGTGGTACACCGCAGATGACTTCGGTGGCCTTTGATTTGAATGGGGGGAGGCGGACTCTCTGGGTTCTTCCGGTGACGAATGAGATGATCCAGTCCAAGGCTTTTCCTTGTATTCTGACGTTGCTGAGGCGTTGTATAAGGGTGTTATGACAGACAGTGTCGAAGGCGGCGGAGAGGTCAAGTAGGATGAGTGCAGCTGTTTCTCCGTTGTCCAGAAGCGTTCGGATGTCGTCTGTAGCTGCGATGAGGGCGGTTTCGGTGCTGTGTTTGGCTCGGAAGCCAGACTGTGAGGGGTCGAGGGATATGTTGCATTCAAGGAAGGCGGCGAGTTGAATGTTGACGGCTTTCTCGATGACTTTGGCAGGGAATGGGAGGAGCGAGATGGGGCAGTAGTTCTTAAGTTCAGAGGGGTCCGCTGTGGGTTTCTTCAGAAGGGCGCTGAGTTCGGCATGTTTCCAGATTTCCGGGAAGGTAGCGGAGTTGAAGGAACAGTTGATGACATTGCGGAGATGGGGTGCGATGATGGAGTCTGCTTTGTTGAAGATGTGGTGGGGGCATGGGTCGGTTGGCGATCCTGAGTGGATGGAGTTCATCAGGCGGATGGTGTCTTCAGTAGTGATTGGGTTCCAGGCACAAAGGTTGTTAGAATGCTGTTTTGGTTCAGGGTGGGAGGAGTTGTCTGGTCTTCTGATTGATTTTCAAAGCTGTTATGTATGTCGGCGATTTTGTTGTGGAAGAATGAGGATAATGAGTCGCAGAGGTATTGGGAGGGAGTGATGTCGTTGGTGCCGGCGGTGGGGTTGGTAAAGTCTTTTACGATGTTGAATAGTTCCTTGCTGTTTTGGGTGTTGTTAATGGTTAGGGTTGGGATACCCCTTCTAGTGTCGTCCTCACCCAGGTCCAGGATGTCATCCGTGGAGAGTGGCTCATAAGTGCAATTAAAATCTCCCGCAACTAGAATTTGAGCACCCTCAACATTTTCTCTAAGTTCTGCTTCAAGAGTGGTTACTATCAGGGACATGGACCCATGTTTAGTACCTCTAACATAAATATTGAACAAATCGAGGGTTTACCCCCTACGGGGACCTCTCAAGGAAATTCCTAGGATATCTGGACTGTTAATCTGCTTAGGTGTTATGCGGCAATTGAGGGAAATGCTTACCCAGATGAGCAGGCCCCCTGAAGGGCGTCCCATCCCATTTCTGGGTTTTACTGCAGGCACAAAGTGTGTAACATAGCCCACACAATGGAGTGGTTCTAGGCTCCAAGTCTCCTGGAACAAACAGATTTTGTGCGCCTCCACTCGAGCATTATACTCGGGTGAGCCGAGTTTCCTTTGAATACCTGCTAGGTTCCAGCTAAGAATCTTTAGTAAACCCTTAGAGTCATGACCATTGTTATTTTGGCGGCCCAGGCAATCAACTAAGGGCAAAGACGCAGTTAAAGGTATGGGCTGAACTTTACTGGACACTAGTGCAGAGGTAGGGTAGGGGCATAAGATTGGAGTTTCCTTCATTATATGCCCTTCCTCCCACTGACTCGTGTCAGATAGCAGGGTGTTAGTTTCCTCAAATGTGAGTCAGTCCACCTCATCCAGAGCGCAGAACCTATTCCAGTGTGCGTACTGGGATAGAAAGGGATCAAACTCAAGGGTGCCTTGCCAGGGGGATTGCCATTGATGGAAATTCTGCTGGGGTAGCACCCCCGCACCATTGAGCTCAGTGCCACCACCACCACGCCAACTTAAGTCCAAGCCCTTGAGTGCTGCAGAGGCACTTAGTCTAGTTGTTAAATCACCATCGACCAGTGATGTTGGCTCATCGCAAGAAAGTAGCAGCAATGTCCCTCAATCAACACAGGTTATTGTAACTCATCTGACGAGTGTTGAACAACCACAGCCGCAACAACAACCACATGTGCAAGTACAAGCCCAAGTACATGTGGAAGGAGAGGCAGTGCAAGGAGATGCGCAAGCAGAGGTGAATGGAGGGTCACAAGTGCCCACAATAGTTGTTCCTCCCGAAGTAGGGGCACATCAGGAAATCGACAATCAAGCCGAGGTATCATTTGAGGAAGCCACTCATCCTGATGAACATTCATTGTCTTCCACATCCCTAGCAAGGAACAGATCAAGGGTGGCGTCTACATCTTCTTCAAGCCCACCTCCTTCTGATGATACAGATCTAAATTGGGAACCATCACTGCCGTCTGAGAGTGAGGCACACCATGATCTGACAAAGGTAGTTAAGCGTAAAAGGAAGGTCGTCGAAAGTCTCATAGTTATGGAGTGTGATGAGGCTCAACAAGAAGTGGCGGATACTCCTGCTGATAAAGACTCTCACGACGACGACGCAGTCATCATAAAGGTCACTGCAGCCCCAGCGGGCATGCAGCAAACAGACATTTTGACCCTAGCCCGAGAAGCTGCTGAGCGTGATGATGATGTTGTCGATGAGGAGGCAATGGAAACACCACAATCATTGGAGTTAACTAGTACACCAACACCTACCGCTTCCATATTTCTTCCTCGCCAGAAGGGACCTCCATCCACCTCGACCTCAATTAGTGGTGGTGAAAGTGCACAACGTAGTAAAGTTCGGCAATCCACATCCTCCACTTCATCTGGCATTAGCAGCATGACCACCACCAGTATCGCCGCCTCCTCCGGCCCCCACGGATATTTCAAGTCCGCAGTTTGGGACGTCTTTAGTGTTTGCCCAAAAAAGGAAAACTTCGCCATTTGTAGCATTTGTAAGGTTGCAGTTAGTCGTGGTAACTTTGGTACCAACTATGGTACCGGAGTCCAGAGAGGTCATCTTAAGAGACAGCACGCTGTCCAATGGTTTGCGCACCTAAAGGAGATCAAGGAAGCCTGAATTGCAAGTCAAGAAAACGTTGATGTTTCATCTGATGATGACGAGGAGGAAGAAGTGTCAAACACTTCACTTACACCCAGTACCCCTGTCAGCAGCACACCCCCTGTGAGCCACACTAAGAAGAGTGTGGGAGAGAGTGAGACACCAATGCGAAAAAGTTCATCAGCGAGCGTAACTGGGTCGAAGAAGTCATCATCATCATCATCCCGTAAAATCATGGCCCAGGCCAACATTAGAACCATGTTGTTTTCAGAAGCGCCATATGATCGCAACCACCCACTGACGCGTCTGTATAACACTAAGCTGGCTAAAATGCTAGCTCTGGACCTTCTTCCTTTTTCTTTTGTAGAAGGGGTTGGTTTTCTAGAATTAGTGGCCGCGCTCAGCCCTAAATGGAAGGTTCCTAGCCGGTTCTATTTTGCCAGAGTTGCGGTTCCAGCACTACATGAAGATGTGCTGGAGGTGATTGGGGCAGCTTTGCAGAAGAGTGCTGTTCACACTATACATCTGACAACAGACATGTGGACCATTGCTGCAGGCGCTGATTACATGTGCATCACTGCACACTGGGTCTCTTTTTCAGGGATTAAAGCAAAGCTAAGGTGTTGCCCCGGACCAAGTTTTTAAAGCTGCTCGGAAACATGCAACACTAGCCATGTTTGGCTTGGAGAAACGTCATACAGCAGAAAACATTTTGAATGAGTTTAACACAAAGGTCTTTCACTGGCTGTCCCCAAAAAAATGCCAGATTGGTTATGTTTCCACGGATAATGGCGCCAATGTAGTTAAAGCCATTGATCTGGGTCACTATTTCAGAGTGCCGTGTTTGGCGCACTGTAGAAACCTGGATGTTAAAAAATTCTTGAGTGATGAAGACAGTCCATCGTGCGAGTTAGTGGCCACCTGCCGAAGAATGTGCAACCATTTCAGCCATTCTTTTAAGGCCCGGAAGCATCTGAGGAGCCTGCTACATGAACGTTGAATGCCAGTGAAAGCACTCATCCAGGAGGTGCCAACACGTTGGAACTCAACCTTCCACATGCTTGAGCGTCTGTATGAGCAGTATACGGTACTCGATCACTATTTCTTAACACTGGGTACAGCTCAGAAGGACCTGAGGCTAGATGCGGCGCAATGGAAGCTAGTTAAAAGCCTGACAGACATGCTTCGTCCGGATCACTGAAATAATATAGACTGCCAAAATATCGACCTGCAAAAATATCGTTGCCAAAATATCGACAGACAAAATATCGACTTTCTATCTACAAACAGGTAAGTACAAAAATATCGAGTACAAAATATCGTTAACAATAATATAGATGTAAAAAATATCGACTTTATTAAAAACAGTGTTAAATTAAATTAATATTAAATTTTAATTACTAAAATATACTTAAAAATACTTAAATTAAATTATAATAATTAAATAATAAATGAAAATAATAAAAATAATTTTTTACAATCTTATTTGTTGACCCTGAACCCTAAAATATACCCCTTTACCCAAAAACCCAAAACTGACCCTGAACCCTAAAAATACCCCTTTACCCAAAAACTAAAAACTGACCCTGAACCCTAAAAATGCTCCTTTACCCAAAAACTGAAAACTGACCCTGAACCCTAAAAATGCCCCTTTACCCAAAAACTGAAAACTGACCTTGAACCCTAAAAATGCCCCTTTACCCAAAAAACTGAAAACTGACCCTGAACCCTAAAAATGCCCCTTTACCCAAAAACTGAAAACTGACCCTGAACCCTAAAAATGCCCCTTTACCCAAAAACTGAAAACTGACCCTGAACCCTAAAAATGCCCCTTTACCCAAAAACTGAAAACTGACCCTGAACCCTAAAAATGCCCCTTTACCCAAAAACTGAAAACTGACCCTGAACCCTAAAAATGCCCCTTTACCCAAAAACTAAAAACTGACCCTGAACCCTAAAAATACTCCTTTACCCAAAATTTATCAATATTATTTAATTACCAAATAATTATTAATTAACAATAACAATAAAGTAAATATATTAGCACATTAGCTGTAATTATTTTAATAATTAATATTATTTTTTCCCAATTAATTACTTAACAATAACACAAAATTATATATATTAAAATGTACTCTAATTAATGTAATTAACTAATTACAATTAATCAATTACCAATTAATTACTAATTCAAAATATGTACAAAATTATATTAATTAATTAACTAATTATTATTATCACTTAATTATTAATTATAAATATTTACAAACATGTATTAATTAATTAATTATTATTAAATTACTTCTCACCCTATTCCCCTATAAACCCACAACCCGCTACAGAATTACACAACGCAATTATTAAAAAAACAAAATCCATTTAATAAAATATTTTATAACATTAATACACACTTTTCACACATATTATTACATAAAAATACACTATAAAATATTATATATTATTAAAAATTCGATATTTTTGCTATCTATATTTTATACAGTCGATATTACTTCACTTACCTGAAAAACGATATTTTTGTAGTCGATATTATGTCCAGTCGATATTTTGTCCAGTCTATATTTAAAACTCGATATTATGTCCAGTCGATATTTTGGAGTCGATATTTTGTCTGTTCACCGCTTCGTCCTTTTGAGGTCTTCACACGTGCAGTCAAGTCAAGTCAAGTCAAAAAGGCTTTATTTCGATACAAATTATCATAAAAGCTTCACAATAAAAATACATAAGTTCATTTGATTTAAAAGAGAAAAAGGAAGCTACAACAATTTAGTTACAATTGGCTTTTTTTTAAAAAACTTGATTTTCAGATAAAAGAAGCATTTCATAGGTGATTGATTAAAAAGGAATTAAACAATTACTTTAGGCCTTTTACTTCTAATACACCAGGCCCATGATAAAAATTTGGAGAGAGTACAAACATACAGCGGGCGAGAGTCTGACATTAAAATGCGTAGTGCCTCAACATGGTGCCTGGTCCCCTACCGGCGGCACAAATGCTTAAGCCATTTTCTTCTTGGTAGGGCATACTCCTGGCACTCAAACATAAAGTGCGCCACTGACTCTTGTCTAAGTGTACACATTGGACAGAACTCTATGGTTTGTGCTGGCGGTTTCCACCGAGATGTGAAGGCATGCAGGGGAAGAGTTCCAGTTCTAAATTTAAAATAAAGGGCCCTATCAAATGGTTTCTCAATAATGTTTAAATAGAGTTCCCGAACTGGTAGGTCCTTGAATTTCAAAAAATCCTCCGTGAGTCTACCCAATGTGCAGTTGGTACTCCGTTGAGTCAGAATCCAGTTCCAGTACAGACTCTTGAGCGTTGCTTTTGGAGGGAAGGACCTATTTACCCAGGCTTCACCTAGGCCCAAATTGCACAAGAGGGATTTCATATCTCTTAACCATTTGATTCTGTGCCACCCTGGTGATGACATAATTTCAGAGAGCCCTTGCGCATATTTAGCAAGCTCCGGGACTCGCCACAGCCGGGCCCATAACAGTAAGGGCCAGAACTTAGCTAGATCTCCAATGGGTCGACATCTTAAATCAAGCATTAATGGGGCCATAGGAGTGCCTTGGGGAAGTGACATGATGGCCCTACAGAACTTCCTCTCAGATCTTGACAGTTCATTGGTGTTACATGAGCCCCATAGCTCTGCCCCACAAAGAGCAGAGCTAACTCCCCTTGCTGTGTAAATTTCAATAACAGGGGCTATAGGTCTAATAGCACAAGAGCGCTGTTCCTTCACGAGAGCCCCCGTTACCCTCTTGTGGGCTAACAGCATTTTATCTAAGTGAGGGGCCCACTGCATGTTATGCGACAAACGAATGCCTAGGTAATCAAATACTTCTACCCTCCCCAAAGATACATCGTTCAGCTTCGGGGGACGTACAGGTTTTTTGGGGGGATTCATCACAAGGTATTTCATTTTGTCGGTATTGATTACCAGGCCCCGTTCTGTGCAAAAGGTCTGAAAGTTATTAAGGAGTTTTTGAAGACCCATTGGGGATTTAGATAGCAAGAGCGTATCGTCGGCAAAGAGAAGGGTAGGTATGCGCTCCCCCGCCAGGGATGGTTCATCTGAAGGATCTTTCAGCAGATGCTCGACCACTCCGTTGAAATACAGGGAAAAAAGGGTGGGAGCTAAAACACATCCCTGGCGGACCCCTCTCTCCACCGGAATACCACTTGTTTTTTCTCCCTCTATACCCCATCTTATTTGGGCAAAACTATTTTTGTGAAGCCTTACGAGTAACAATAGAATATAGTGTGGTATCCCCATATCAGCAAGGACTCTCCAAAAGGGCCCCCTGGGTACAAAGTCAAAGGCAGTCTTTAAATCGATAAAAGCGAGATAGAGACTGCCTTTGCCACCACCTTCCAGTACACTAGCATCAGTCTAAAGGCCTGTTCTATAGTGCCAGTGCCTACTCTAAATCCTGCCTGGTAATCAGAGAGGATATTATTATCGTTAATCCATTCCAATATTCTAACCAGCAGAACCTTGCCGACTACCTTTTGGCTTATGTCCAACAAGCTTATAGGTCTATAGTTGGACGGGTCGTCCCCAGCACCTTTTTTAAATATAGGGACGACCTCGGCCCCTTTCCAAGATGTGGGAATAGGTGCACCCCTGCAGATGTCAATAAGCAGGCAATGGATGAATTTCCCCCATTTCGGGATGTCTGAACGCAGCAGGTCCCCGGGAATGCCATCCGGACCGGCCACCTTTTGGGGCATGATGCTACTAATGGCAAACTCTACTTCTTTTATTGAGAAGTCTGAATCTTCTAAGTCTGCCTCCCGCTCCTTTTGGATCATAGTTGGGGCCATCTCCCATCCCTCATCATCCTTAGGTGTATCTATGGTATTATGTCCTGATTGGCGAGTGTATAGTTTAGAGAAATGGTTAACCCACGCTTTGCTAGTGATGTTGCATGTTATGAGGTCACTATCTGGTCTGTTTATAGCTCTGATTGTGTCCCAGAAACGCCTTGGGTCTTTTTTTGTGCTTGCCTCTTTTAAAATACACAAGTACTCTTCTTCCCACTCCTTTTTTGCACATGCCAATATTCGCTTGTGCTCTTTCCTAGCTTCCTGTATCAAGGCTTGAGATTTGCTTTTAACAGCCTTAATCAGAAGAGACTTTGCATGCCTGCATGTAGATGTATACCAATCATGCTTGCCCCTAGGGTTCCGGGGTACCATATTCCTCCCCACACACCCCTTTTTCAGGAATACGTCCCCTATAGACCTAAGCGTGACCTCAAAGATGGATTTTGCCCTTCCAGGTAACAAGGCCGTGTTGATAGTATCCAGTTCCGTTTGTGAGGCCATAAGCAATTCATTAATGATATTAAGTTTGGCTTCATCAGTAGAGATTTTATTCCACTTCAGGCGTCTCCCACAAGAGGAGACCGAGATTTTGTGGGCTTGTTTAGGGAGAAATACACCTTGTTTATTGGGCCAAGGATTTATTAGAGATAAAGAAAGCGAATTGTGATCGCTTTCCACAGTAGGTAAAACTACCATGTCCTGCACTAATCCCCATAGTGTGAAATCTAACAAAATATAATCGATCCTCGAAGTGTGATTAGCTCTATTGAATGTGGCAGCACCCAAGCGGTCTGAAGTTGTACGGCCATTTGTTCAAGTTCAGAGAGATTTGTATAGCGCACTACTCACCCAGAGGGTCTCAAGGCGCTTGAGGGGGGGTGGGTGCTTTACTTATCGAATTACCAGGTTTTTAGCTGCTTTCTGAAGGAGAGGTGGTTCTGTGTAAGGCGGAGGTGGGTGGGGAGAGAATTCCAGGTGCTGGCTGCTAAGTAGGAGAAGGATCTTCCCCCCATGGTGGATCTATGGATGCGCGGAATTGCGGCGAGGGCTTGATTGGACAATCGTAAATGGCGGGTGAGGGTATAGAAGGATAGTCGTGTGTGGAGGCATTCGGGTCCTAGGTCGTAGAGGGCCTTGTGTGCGTGGGTGAGGAGATGGAACGTTATTCTCTTGCTGACGGGGAGCCAGTGGAGGTCTTTCAGGTGACCGGAAATGTGAGCTTGACGGGATATGTCCAGTATGAGTCTGGCTGAGGCGTTTTGGATGCGTTGGAGTTTTTTCTGTAGTTTGGCTGTGGTTCCGGCGTAAAGGGTATTTCCGTAATCCAGTCGGCTTGTGACCAGTGCGTGGGTGACCGTCTTTCTTGTTTCGGTGGGGATCCAACGGAAGATTTTTTTGAGCATGCGTAGGATGTTGAAGCATGATGATGAGACGGCGTTGACTTGTCTGGTCATCGAGAGGGAGGAGTCCAGGATGAAGCCCAGGTTACGTGCGTGATCTGTAGGTATGGGTGCTGTACCCAGGGCCGGTGGCCACCATGAGTCGTCCCAGGCAGAGGGGGATGATCCTAGGATAAGGACTTCCGTTTTGTCTGAGTTCAGTTTTAAACAGCGGTTCTTCATCCATTCGGCTACTTCTTTCATTCCTTCGTGTAGATTGGTTTTGGCGGTGTTTGGGTCTTTGGTGAGGGAGAGGATCAGCTGGGTGTCGTCTGCGTAGGAGATGATGTTGAGGTTGTGTTGTCGCGCGATGGATGCAAGGGGACTCATGTAAACATTGAAGAGGGTGGGACTGAGTGATGATCAGTGATTTTTCCTTCCTTGTTGTCCGCCTACCTCGCCGCCCTCCGCCCTCCCTTCCCGCCACCGCCGCTTTTCCCCGCCCCTTTCTCTATTCTGTACCCTCCCCGCTCCCGCCTCCCAGCTGCTCCGCCCACCCGCGCACTTGGCCTTAAATGGCGACCGTGCGACGCAGGTGAGTGTGACCCACTTGTGGGACACCCCCGCGCCGCACGGCCACCAGCTGCTGCGTGTGCCCCTTGCCTGCCCTCTGCCTCGCTGCTGCCTCGTTTGCCGGTTGCCGGCTGCCTCCGCTGCGGGGACTGTTTTTACCTTGTTTTTACCTTGTTTTGTCGCTAATTTGTGCCTGTTCTGTGTAATCTCATCTTGCCCTTGTTTTGTCAATAATTTGTGCCTGTTTTCTTTAAATCTCCATTTTGCCCGTGTTTAGGTTTTTCCTTCCTTGTTGTCCGCCTACCTCGCCGCCCTCCGCCCTCCCTTCCCGCCACCGCCGCTTTTCCCCGCCCCTTTCTCTATTCTGTACCCTCCCCGCTCCCGCCTCCCAGCTGCTCCGCCCACCCGCGCACTTCACCTTAAATGGCGACCGTGCGAACGCGCAGCGGTCACGCGCAGCGGGTGCGCCGTTTGTGCGCCGAAGGCGCGCCAAAGGTAAGCCCGTCTGCGCCTGGACCGCGCCCAGTGCCAGGACCCCTGGCCCACAAGGAACCCCGACCGACCCGCCTGAGGTACTCTGCCGCCACCCTCACCGCTCTCAACACCGGCCGACTCCCAGAATGCCATCAAGCCACTCCACGACGTACCCACGGACCTTTCAGCTGCCACACCTGCAAGTTCACCTGCATCCGGACCAGCCTCGCACCAGCACCCACCAAGTCGAACACCAGCAGCACCCACCTCAAGTGCATCCTGCTCAACACCCGCTCCGTCCACAGACACGCCATCGAACTCTGGAACCTCCTAGACGCCACAGCCCCTGACGTTGCCTTCCTCACGGAGACCTGGATGAACACCTCTTCAGCTCCCGACATCGCCATCGCTATCCCAGAGGGCTACAAGATCGTCCGGAGGGACCGAAACGCCAACCAGATGGGAGGAGGCATCGCCATCGTCCACAGGAGCACCATCCGTCTCACAACCAGCACCGACAACACCCTGACCAGCGCCGAACACCTGCATTTCCAGATCCACACCAACCCGAACACCACCCTCAGAGGCACCCTGATCTACCGACCCCCTGGACCACGCACGCAATTCAGCGAGGACATCGCCGACTTCGTCAGCCCGCATGCCCTCCCCTCCGCTGACTACATCCTCCTGGGAGACCTCAACTTCCATCTGGAGAACAACAACGACCGCAACACCAGCACCCTGCTCGACAACCTCGCCAACCTGGGACTCAAGCAACTGGTGTCCACCCCCACCCACCTCGCCGGACACACACTCAACGCAGTCTTCTCCTCCAGCACAGACATCGACTTCAGCCACGCCACAGAGCTTCAATGGACGGACCACAGCTGTGTCCACTTCACCTTCAAGAGAACGACGACCCACCAACACCAGCAACAGGCCGCCCGCAGAAGCTGGAACAAGATCACAGCAGACCAGCTCGCCACCTCCCTGAGCCAGCACCCTCCTGCCAGCTCAGCGAACCCCAGCCAGGCCGCCGACAACCTCACGAAGTGGATCAGCAACTGCGCGGACGAACTCGCCCCACTGAGGACCCCGCCTAGCAGACCTGGCAGCAAGAAGGCCCCATGGTTCACCGACGAACTCAAGAGCTCCAAGAAGAACTGCCGAGCCCTCGAGAAAGTCTGGAGAAGGGACCCGACACAGGACAACAGGACCTCCTTCAAACTTGCCACCCGGAAACACCACCAGCTGATCCGCGCCGCCAAGAAAACAGCATTCAAGGACCGGTTGGACAACAACGCACACAACTGCAAGGAACTCTTCAACATCGTGAAAGAGCTTTCCAACCCCAGCGCAGGAAACAACGACGTCACCCCATCGCAAGACCTCTGCAACTCCCTCGCATCATACTTCCACAACAAGATCGCGGACATACACAACAGCTTCAACAACCAACCAACGCACACCATGACCGAGCAACCACCCCCCACCACCACCCTCCACGCCTGGACCCCGATCAGCACCGAAGACACCATCCGCACGATGAACTCCATCCACTCCGGATCACCGACCGACCCCTGCCCTCACCACGTCTTCAACAAGGCCGACGCTGTCATCGCACCCCACCTGCGAGACATCATCAACACATCCTTCGACACCACCATCTTCCCCGAGAGCTGGAAACACGCCGAACTCAGCGCTCTACTCAAGAAACCAACAGCGGACCCCACCGACCTCAAGAATTACCGCCCCATCTCGCTCCTCCCGTTTCCAGCCAAAGTCATCGAGAAGACCGTCAACAAGCAGATGGCCGCCTTCCTCGAGACGAACGGATCCCTCGACCCCTCACAGTCCGGCTTCCGAGCCAACCACAGCACCGAGACCGCCCTCATCGCCGCCACCGATGACATCCGAGCCCTGATGGACAATGGAGAAACAGCGGCCCTCATCCTCCTAGACCTCTCCGCGGCATTCGACACGGTCTGCCACCGCACCCTAGTACGGCGCCTCAGCAACATCGGAATCCAGGACAAGGCGCTGGAATGGATCATCTCCTTCCTCGACGGAAGAACACAGAGAGTCCGCCTACCACCGTACAAGTCAGAGGCCTCCGAAGTCATCTGCGGAGTCCCCCAAGGATCATCTCTGAGCCCCACCCTCTTCAACGTCTACATGAGCCCCCTCGCGGCCATCGTACGCAAACACAACCTCAGCATAATCTCCTACGCCGACGACACCCAGCTGATCCTCTCCCTGACCAACGACCCCGCCGCCGCCAGAGCCAACCTGCACGAAGGGATGAAAGAGGTAGCCGAGTGGATGACGACCAGCCGCCTGAAACTGAACTCGGACAAGACGGAGGTCCTCATCCTGGGCTCCTCACCCTCCGCCTGGGACGACTCCTGGTGGCCTCCCGCCCTGGGCACCGCACCCAAACCGACAGACCATGCACGCAACCTGGGCTTTATCCTGGACTCCTCCCTCTCCATGACCAGGCAAGTCAACAACGTCTCCTCGGCGTGCTTCAACATCCTACGCATGCTACGGAAGATCTTCTGGTGGATCCCCACCGAGACCAGGAAGACCGTCACCCAGGCCCTCGTCACCAGCCGACTGGACTACGGCAACGCCCTCCACGCCGGTACCACCGCCAAGCTCCAGAAGAGACTCCAGCGGATCCAGAACGCCTCAGCCAGACTCATCCTTGACATCCCACGAACCAGCCACATCTCCGGACATCTGAGAGACCTTCACTGGCTCCCCGTCAACAAAAGAATCACCTTCCGCCTCCTCACCCACGCACACAAAGCCCTACACGACCAAGGCCCGAGCTACCTCAACAGCCGAGTCAACTTCTACGCTCCCAAACGCCACCTCCGATCAGCCAACCACGCCCTCGCCGCCGTCCCCCGCATACGAAGAGCGACTACAGGAGGAAGGTCCTTCTCCTACCTGGCCGCCAAGACCTGGAACTCCCTCCCTCCCGACCTGCGCCTGACCCAAGACCACCTCTCCTTCAGGAAGAAGCTGAAGACCTGGCTGTTCGAGCAGTAGCGGCCCCCCCCCCCCCCCCACGCCTTGAGACCCTACGGGTATGTAGCGCGCTCTATAAGTGTCACTGATTGATTGATTGATTGATTGATCCTTGTGGTACGCCGCAGATGACTTCGGTGGCCTTTGATTTGAATGGGGGGAGGCGGACTCTCTGGGTTCTTCCGGTGACGAATGAGATGATCCAGTCCAAGGCTTTTCCTTGTATTCTGACGTTGCTGAGGCGTTGTATAAGGGTGTTATGACAGACAGTGTCGAAGGCGGCGGAGAGGTCAAGTAGGATGAGTGCAGCTGTTTCTCCATTGTCCAGAAGCGTTCGGATGTCGTCTGTAGCTGCGATGAGGGCGGTTTCGGTGCTGTGTTTGGCTCGGAAGCCAGACTGTGAGGGGTCGAGGGATATGTTGCATTCAAGGAAGGCGGCGAGTTGAATGTTGACGGCTTTCTCGATGACTTTGGCAGGGAATGGGAGGAGCGAGATGGGGCAGTAGTTCTTAAGTTCAGAGGGGTCCGCTGTGGGTTTCTTCAGAAGGGCGCTGAGTTCGGCATGTTTCCAGATTTCCGGGAAGGTAGCGGAGTTGAAGGAACAGTTGATGACATTGCGGAGATGGGGTGCGATGATGGAGTCTGCTTTGTTGAAGATGTGGTGGGGGCATGGGTCGGTTGGCGATCCTGAGTGGATGGAGTTCATCAGGCGGATGGTGTCTTCAGTAGTGATTGGGTTCCAGGCGCAAAGGTTGTTAGAATGCTGTTTTGGTTCAGGGTGGGAGGAGTTGTCTGGTCTTCTGATTGATTTTCAAAGCTGTTATGTATGTCGGCGATTTTGTTGTGGAAGAATGAGGATAATGAGTCGCAGAGGTATTGGGAGGGAGTGATGTCGTTGGTGCCGGCGGTGGGGTTGGTAAAGTCTTTTACGATGTTGAATAGTTCCTTGCTGTTTTGGGTGTTGTTAATGGTTAGGGTTGGGATACCCCTTCTAGTGTCGTCCTCACCCAGGTCCAGGATGTCATCCGTGGAGAGTGGCTCATAAGTGCAATTAAAATCTCCCGCAACTAGAATTTGAGCACCCTCAACATTTTCTCTAAGTTCTGCTTCAAGAGTGGTTACTATCAGGGACATGGACCCATGTTTAGTACCTCTAACATAAATATTGAACAAATCGAGGGTTTACCCCCTACGGGGACCTCTCAAGGAAATTCCTAGGATATCTGGACTGTTAATCTGCTTAGGTGTTATGCGGCAATTGAGGAAAATGCTTACCCAGATGAGCAGGCCCCCTGAAGGGCGTCCCATCCCATTTCTGGGTTTTACTGCAGGCACAAAGTGTGTAACATAGCCCACACAATGGAGTGGTTCTAGGCTCCAAGTCTCCTGGAACAAACAGATTTTGTGCGCCTCCACTCGAGCATTATACTCGGGTGAGCCCAGTTTCCTTTGAATACCTGCTAGGTTCCAGCTAAGAATCTTTAGTAAACCCTTAGAGTCATGACCATTGTTATTTTGGCGGCCCAGGCAATCAACTAAGGGCAAAGACGCAGTTAAAGGTATGGGCTGAACTTTACTGGACACTAGTGCAGAGGTAGGGTAGGGGCATAAGATTGGAGTTTCCTTCATTATATGCCCTTCCTCCCCCTGACTCGTGTCAGATAGCAGGGTGTTAGTTTCCTCAAATGTGAGTCAGTCCACCTCATCCAGAGCGCAGAACCTATTCCAGTGTGCGTACTGGGATAGAAAGGGATCAAACTCAAGGGTGCCTTGCCAGGGGGATTGCCATTGATGGAAATTCTGCTGGGGTACTTGCTGATAGGCCCTGCTCATGGGTATTCTATTTCTCTGGATTTGCCTTTGGGGTATGGACGGGTAGAAGTATGAAAGATGTAAAGGGTGGATTTGTGTATTAGTTCCACTAGGGGGTGCATTACATATGTAGTTCACTGCCGCTGTATCTCTAAAGTTGATAGTTATGATGTCCCCTGCTATGTTTTTATGCTTCTGCCTATCCATTCCCCCCTTCTGACCGTGAGTTTTTCCCCAGAGATATTTGGAGGTAAAGGTCTATTTAGCTGTAGCCATTGTACGCATTTATTCTTTAGCTCAATTTGTGTTTCCTTTTTTCCCTCCTTCAGGGGTGGCACTCCTGTCAATACAACCACAAAAGGCAAGGCTTCAGGCGGCAGATTGATTGTCTTAAAGCGTGCCAACCTTGCCTTTTCCACTTGGTTTTTTATTTGGGGAGTGACTGTGCTTGTACTTTTTTTAGAGTTTTGGTCAGTTTTATCTTCTGAGACTGGGGGATTTCCATTTCCTGACTTCGGTTGGACCTGCGGGATGGTATTAGCAACACTAGGGTTCAGGGCTGCAGGAGCTTTCTTCCCAATCAGAACGGTATTTTGCGTTGCTTCCTTAGATTTATTAGCTGAGGATTAGTTGAGTGGTGTAGCAATATCTTTTGGTGTATTGTTAGTAGTACCCCCTTTTGGCCCCCCTTTAGGTAATGTGCCATCATTTCCCGCTTGCCTAGTGGGACCCGTCCCTTTATTGTTTATTAGGGATGTCAATCTGTCAATTTTTGACATGAGTGGTTTAATATGGGCGATGATCGTATCTTCAAGGTCTGCCTTGAGGTCAGCTAGTATATTTGCTACCCAACAAGGTATACCTGGTGTAGAATTGGTAATTGGGGCCACTAGATTGTGATTTGGCATGTTGTTTTGGGCCTTTTTTTTCTTATGTGCACGAGCTTCACTACCTTTTTTTGGCACTGTATTGCTTGGGTTCAACTTCCCACCATCCTGTGAAGTACATAAATTGAGTATTTTCTATGTCCCCCATTGACTCAGTGGGGGCCTGAGCACATGGTAGCTCAGCAAAAGAGGAAGTAACACCGAGACTTAGGTCTAGATCATTAGTAACGTCTATGGTTGCTACGAAGGGATCATCTACTGCATCTTGTGAATCACGCACAAGTGTTGTCGGTGGTAAAGACATCCTCCTTTCTGAGTTGGCTATTGCAGTGGATACTGCAACTATGGTCTGTTGCAGCATTATATCAATTGCTGTGAGTGTGGGGAATGGTTGAGGGGCAACCACCTTTTGTTTGGTATTTGACCTTAGGGTGGGCATCCTAGTTGTTTTGGTTACCTTCCTCATGCTACGTAGAACCAGAAAAAATAGGTGGCACTTGGAAATTATCTATTCGTAGCTGGTACTAGAAATAGTCCACTCGCATAGAATAAGGGGAAGTCTGTGCATGAAAAGGTTAGCAACAATATATAAGTACCTGCTACGGTGTAAGAATGAAGTTAGGGGGGTGGCCCAGCCCAGCCTCTTCTGGCCTCGGAGGGCCGTAGAGGGCCTGCCCTTTGTCCGGGCTTAGCCCGGCTAGTCCCGCGCGCGGTCCCGCGACGCGGGAGGTAGTGCGGTAATTTATACGCCGCTTGGCGCGATGCTCCCCAGGTGCGGCTCCGGCCGTAAAGGCTGATGGTAGATGAAGTCCCCTCGCTGCAGTGGCCCCCCCTCCACTCGGCGGCCACTCGGTGCTGTAGATCAAGTGTAGCAGCGGGAGGTAGGAGGCATGCAGCGGGGACCCAGAGCAGGTGAAGAGGAATTCCAGCGATGTCAGGGACAGATTAGGTCGATAACCAGGCACAGCATACGCAACTGACAAAGGTCGCCCACTCCACCGGAGGTAGTGCGGTAATTTATGCGCCGCTTGGCGCAATGCTCCCCAGGTGCGGCTCCGGCCGCAAAGGCAGATGGTAGATGAAGTCCCCTCGCTGCAGAGGACCTCCTCCACTCGGCGGCCACTCAGTGCTGTAGATCAAGTGTAGCAGCGGGAGGCAGGAGGTATGCAGCGGGGACCCAGAACAGGTGAAGAGGGATTCCAGCGTTGTCAGGGACAGATTAGGTCGATAAACAGGCACAGCATATGCAACTGACAAAGGTCACCCACTCCACCGGAGGTAGTGCGGTAATTTATGTGCCGCTTGGCGCGATGCTCCCCAGGAGTTGCTCCGGCCCCAAAGGCTGATGGTAGATGAAGTCCTCTCGCTGCAGAGGACCCCCTCCACTCGGCAGCCACTCGGTGCTGTAGATCAAGTGTAGCAGCGGGAGGCAGGAGGCATGCAGCAGGGACCCAGAGCAGGTGAAGAGGGATTCCAGCGATGTCAGGGACAGATTAGGTCGATAACCAGGCACAGCATACGCAACTGACAAAGGTCGCCTGACGCGTGCAGTCAGCAGGGAGGACTGTAATTTGGGAAAAGCTATCCCATTGTTGCGCATGCTGGAGCACCAACTGAAGGCGGTGTCTTCTATGTTTCAAAAAGATAAAGAAA
Organism: Lissotriton vulgaris; assembly: GCF_964263255.1. Classification (NCBI taxonomy): domain Eukaryota; kingdom Metazoa; phylum Chordata; class Amphibia; order Caudata; family Salamandridae; genus Lissotriton; species Lissotriton vulgaris. The sequence continues at coordinate 173,446,825 of NC_141695.1, forward strand.
AGAAAGACGCTTTTGTTTTGGCTCAGAAATTATTAGAGCGCCTACTTGGCGATGAACGTCTTAAAATGATCCACTCAGAACAGCATTACATTTGTGCTACTATTCTGGATCCACGCTACAAAAAGGCGCTGGCAGGCCGAGCATTCTTTCCTTTTGATGATGAAGATGTTACAAAGTACAAACGTTGGCTAGCCTTGTCAGCCATGAGGTTTGATAGAGAACGGCAGCAAATTGAAGGAAAAGGCAGTACATCAGCATCAGCAGGCCATCCCCAGTCAAAAGAATCCACTTCTGCACCTGTGGCTGTGGCACAAGTGACCTCTCAGCCGTTAAAGACACCGACAACCGGATCATCTGCACCAGACACAACAGTAACATTGGGTGAAGAAGAGGATTGGCTAACTCGGCTTGGGTTTGGTTCTCAAAAGGTCCCAGCAAAAAGTAAGCAAAGTGGAGGAACCTTGGAGAACTTTGAGTCGATGGTGCAGGACTATCTGAATGACTCAACAGAGGTCTATGTTAATGCTGACCCATTGGCGTATTGGCATGGGAAAAAAGAATTGTGGGCACAGATCTCCAACCTGGCTATAAACTACTTGTCTTGCCCACTCGCAAGCGTGTCTTCTGAACGTGTTTTCAGTGCTGCTGGTGGCATTGTAACTTCCAAACGGACCCGCCTCTCGCCCAAAAATGTGGAGAGGGTAACAATGATCAAGATGAATCAGCACCTCATACCACCAGATTACAAAGTATGAGAACACATGCCGGATGAAGACGAGGAGGACAGCAACTTAGATGAGGGAATTTCTTCTCTGTTAGGTGACACTGACCTACTCCTGCCTGAATTCGCAGAGTATGAGGACGAGCTCTTATTCTTATTCCCTGACACCGAGCCCTGAAAATGAGCCAATGAATCAATAACTTTCTTTTTCGTCCTTATTCACTTTTATTCCTGTGTGTCTTTCTTTGCTTTGCACAGTTAATATAATTAAAACTTTAATCACCTAATCACAAAAACAAGCCCATCAGCAGAACTGTCTTCACTTGTTTGCTTATTGATTTGAAGGTGCCGCAGTCTGCATTCCTCAGGTTCACAAGTTCACAAGAACATGCTCCTCTCTCCTCCTCCTCCAGACTCCTATTTCCCTCAAAGCAGAGGGCTGGATTACGCCCAATGAAGAAAGACTCTGCACTTGTGGGGGTGTTCTACTTCTTTGCGGGAGAGTTGGCGGGTCTTGGGGCATTGCTGGGAAGCTCTAATACCGGATAAAAGTGGTTTGGACCAAATCGGAGGCGACATTTTTTTTGCGTTTTTGCTGACTTGCTCGCCTTTGAGGTGCTCTTTGGGGGGTTCCGGGTGTTTGTGGGTGGGTTTCAGGGTCTGGGAGCACTGCTGGGACAGTCTTATTTTGATTGCATTTGCTTTTCACGAAATCCGTGGTGGAAAACGGGAGTTATGACCTAGCTGCACAGCGCGTTTGGACCGAAGGCTGATGAATATTGTAAGTATGAGATTTTCCTTTTTGGCTGTTTGGGGGTGTTGTTCTTTTTTGCGGGTGGGTTGGCGGGTCTTGGGGCATTGCTGGGAAGGTCTAATACCAGATCGAAGTGGTTTGGACAAAATCCATGAGGAAAAAGTTTTTGCTATTTCTGACATTTCGCTCAATGTAGCGTTTTCGGGGGCCTGTTTGGGAGGCTTCCTGGTGTTTGTGGGTGGGTTTCGGGGTCTGGGAGCACTTCTGGCTATGATACTTTTGATTGCAAGAGGTTTGAAGCAAATCCATGGTGGCAGAGGGGAGTTAGGACCTAGCTGCAGAGCCCGTGCGGAGTGATTTTGGAAATTGCCATGAAATGACTTAGTCCCCATTTTTGTAATTTTGCTTTTTGGCTGTTTGGGGGTCTTCTACTAGTTTTCGCCTGGGTTGACGGCTCTGGGTCCATTGCTGGGAAGCTCTGGTTTGGACCAAATTGGAGGCACTTTTTTTGCGTTTTTGCTGACTTGCTTGCCTTTGAGGTGCTCTTTGGGGGGGTTCCGGGTGTTTGTGGGTGGGTTTCGGGGTCTGGTAGCACTGCTGGGACCATCTAATTTTGATTGCATTTGCTTTTCAGGAAATCCGTGGTGGAATACGGGAGTTATGACCTAGCTGCACAGCGCGTTTGGACCGAAGGCCGATAAATATTTTAAGTATGAGATTTTCCTTTTTGGCTGGTTGGGGGTGTTGTGCTTTTTTGCGGGTGGGTTGGCGGGTCTTGGGGCATTGCTGGGAAGGTCTAATACCGGATAGAAGTGGTTTGGACCAATCCATGAGAAAAAGTTTTTGCTATTTCTGACATTTCGCTCAATGCAGCGTTTTCGGGGGCCTGTTTGGGGGGCTTCCTGGTGTTTGTGGGTGGGTTTCGGGGTCTGGGAGCACTGCTGGGACAGTCTAATTTTGATTGCATTTGCTTTTCAGGAAATCCGTGGTGGAAAACGGGAGTTATGACCTAGCTGCACAGCGCGTTTGGACAGAAGGCCGATAAATATTGTAAGTATGAGATTTTCCTTTTTGGTTGTTTGGGGGTGTTGTGCTTTTTTGCGGGTGGGTTGGCGGGTCTTGGGGCATTGCTGGGAAGGTCTAATACCGGATAAAACTGGTTTGGAGAAAATCCATGCGAAAAAGCCTTTTGGCACTTTTTGTAACTTAGGGTTTGTTAGGGTTAGCCCTAGCAGCAGGATTGCATGTGTTTCGGGGTGTTCTAGATTTTTGCAACTGAGTTCTGGGGTCTTAGAGCACTCGTGGGAATGTGTAATTTTGGTTGCAAGTGATTTGAAGAAAATCCATGGTGGGAAAGGGGGGATTTGGGCCTACTTTTACTTTCAAAGTACGTTTTGTCACCAGTTTTCTACTAGGCCTCGTTTTTTGAGATCTGATTGGGGGTCTTCTACATTTTTGCGACTGGCTTTAGTAAGGGTCTGGGTGGGAGCACTGCTGGGAAGGTCTAATTTTGTTCTAAAACACAGTTTACAGTACACCTAGCTTGAGGGGAAAGATCCGCTAAATTAATTTGCCCATACTTATTTATCCTTCAAAAGGAGACTCAGACAGAGTAGGCACTTTCAAAAATATTGTACTGTCTATTAGGAAACTCAAAGTGTGACTTTTTGCACTACAGAGCGTACATACCTTATATTTATTTATCAGTGGAGTTCTAATATCACTTCCTGTTTTTCCATCAATAATTACAGGCCGGGTTTAAAGTCTGTGCAATGGGAAAAAAGGATGAAGTCAGGCTTCACATTAGCGAGCCGCAATTCAGCTCCGCCAGGCAGGCAGTGGACAGGGTGTCTTCTGGTCACCATCATTGATGGACGAAGCGTCAGCTGGAATGGAGGAGTGCCGCTAATAAGAGGAATGGTTTGATGCGTGCAACTTACTTACCAAATTCAACAGGACAACTACAACAACATACAGATACAGTATCCAGTCTTTTCAAATGATTCTTTAAATAATGTTATTGCTGTGAACTTCTATGAGTGTGACTCTGCATTTCTTGGATCTCTCTCTGCTTATAAATTGATCCCTACAGCCATTCTATAGGTTTTACTTCGGCTATTTTTTAAACCTAATTTAATGTAAGAAGTGTTTCTCTGAGTGCAGAGATAGGCAAGTGAAAACGCTGCAGCCCTGTACTGTTGCATTCTGTCATTCACGGTTGTCGAAAGTACTACTTACTTTTCAGTAACAATGCATGCAGTAGTGCATGCACTTCCTTTAAGTCACTTAAAAGATTTATGGTTAGCTTTGTACCCAAAGATTTCTTTATCTTCAATTATTGTTTGTCCATGCTGTGCTTTTTTTTTTCTCTCAACAAAACTTACCCAAAAAGAAACCCCCATTCCCATCCATTTTCTAAACCCTAACCCTCTTCCCCCGGGCTGTGTGGTTTTGATTGATGTGTGACTAAATGACAGCAATAATTCCACACACTTGCTGGGGAGGATAAGGTCATAGCAACAAGCTGGTGAAGGACTCCGAGGATATATTGTAGACCTACTCATCTTCAGTACTATTTCTTGTAGTAGTAGCCAATGTCAAAGAAATTCAACACAAGTACTAGTTATACTTTCAATACTTTACCATTTGTTAGGCTACATTGTGGCACTGTTGTAGTGTACTGTTACCTGCTATATTCTCTATCGTACCGTTCTAATGCTACGGTAAGGACAAACAAGGTTTAATTTTCTTTTTTTTCAGAAGCTGCAACTGCCACTGTGTAACACCACTAGTACCAACGCAATGATGACATTTCATCCGCCCAGGATTGCCATATCGCCATTTGACGTGCAGACAGCCCTGTGCCTAGCCCTATTTCCATACACAAATTACAGGTAAGATAAGCGTTGGGGGGAGGAAGTATAATGGAGTATTAGGAGAGACGAGAGACTGACGCTAGTACTTGTAAAGTCCTAGGACTATTGAATTCACTTACTCTGTGAGAAGCACTTAGTTTTGAAAACATTTGGGCAATTAATTACACAACTTGAATCAAGATGCCACTTAAGTGTTACCAAAACAAAGTTACTGTTAAACCCCCACCCACCAGCCTCAAAAGCAGTAAAAAAAACACGTATGCTAAAATAGAGTTTAAAGTATATTTATATCCCTGACAAAAATAATCTCCCACGAGACCCAACCCACCCCCACTCCCTAACCCCAACGAATGTCCGTGAAAAGTCCAAAAAAGTGAAAAAACCAAATTCCCACCCCCCAGAAGTCTTTAAAAAAGGGGCAAGGGACAGTCTCCTCCTACTGCTGGCTGCTGCTGTTGAATTTCCGGGCCAGGTCGGAATGCTCCTTGCGGAGGGTCTCGAGCAGGGTTTTGGTGTTGAGCAGCTCCTGCTCGAGGTAGGAAATCCTCAGGGAAAGGCGGTGCATACGTTTCTTCCAACTGCTGTGGGGGGCAGCTGATTTCTTTGCTCGGCGGTGGCGGGTTGCTGCGGTACCCCGGCTCCGTACCGCTGGAGACCTGCGCCGTCTGGGTGACACAGGGAGCGCGGAGGAGGATGCAGCAGGCCCTGTAGATGTAGTGGTAGACTGCGTGTCCCCCTCCTCCTGGGCCACCAGCCGCCGATATTCAGCGACAGTGGCCTCCAGCGTCCGTTGCCGGGCCCATGTAGCCAGCTCCTTCCGGGTTGGTTTGGAAGGAGCATCTATATGAAGAAAGAAAGACATAGTCTGTAACCAATGCTCTTTAAGATTAACAAAAAATGATTCAGCAGAAAGTTGTGTCACAGTAGAACTAGCAACTTGCAAGTACAGTACATAACTATTCTGGCCATTATCTATCTAACCTCCCACTTCTTCACCCTTGCTCTAACTTTAGAGGGAGTTTAAGGAATCAATTCTACGAGCACTATGGACTCACTCCATTAGAGTCGACTATGACAGTACACCAGTCTTATTCTTCTTCTTCTCTCTTGTTTAGCAAAATTGGTACGTTAACTTCTGCAAGCCGGCATAATGCCAGCGCAGTCAACTTGCACCCGAGGAAAACAGACACCCGCCATGATGAGTGAGACAGACTTGCGTTACTGTACCAGGCCAGTACATACTTTTCAATTACGGGTGGCACTGAGAATACACTGTTACAAGGGCTACTGCTTAATTAATTTAAGTTTCACCCTACAGTGCCAATGAATACTAGAAAAGGAAAATGAAGAAGATAAATAATCTGATTATCTTTCACTGCACATGGTATGTATTTACTTACATATGGGATGACTTTAGGTGCTTTGCTTTTTATTGAGTGAACAGTGATACATCCACACATGAATGACCGAGTTCTACTAAACTTATTAATAGAGGTAGTGAGTGGCCATCGTAATAGCCGGATATATGCTGTGCTTGCAATACAAACTACTGCTACTATGCATGGTAGTATTCAGACAAAATTACAACTTCTTTTCCTTGCCTTTCCTACACTGGGACGGACGTGCTGTTGCAGTGTTACATGCTCTTCAAAGTAAAACTTAGTTCATCCAGTGACCATCTACTCTCTCTAGATACACATATGCTATCTAAGAGTCAGATAGTACCATGATCCATGCATCCATCCATTCAAACTATGGGGTAGATTAGGATTGCGTATTTCCCGCATCCTCCGGGCTGGCGGAATCCACCGCCGGCCCGGAGGATGCAGGAAATCCGCAGCGGACTGAAAAAGACCCCCCGCCAGATTAGGATGGCTGGGGGATCGTTTTTCAGTCCGCAGCTTTTCCGCCGCGGTCGCCTCCCGTCAGCGGCGGAAAAGCACTAACATGGCTGCGGTGTCTATCAGACACTGCCAGCCATATTAGGATGTCTGGAGGAACACATGCCTTTACACGGCGGCATTTCCGACGTGCAAAGGCATACAGATTTTTGTTTGGGGGCCCGTTGCGGGCCCCCAGAGGTGAAGGGGGGTGGGGGTGCGCATGGGGGGTACCTATGGTACCCACCTGCATTTGGCTGCACAAAGGGGCAGGCACCACACGGTGTCTGCCGCTTTGTGCATGCAAATGCACAACTTAAATTTTTATCATATGCGGCGGGTGCTTCTTGAAGCAGCACCCGCCGCAATGATAAAAATACAGGATGTGACCGCCAGGGTGGCGGTCACATCCTAATTACCACGGAGGGACCGCCACTGCCCCTGCGGACGGTCCCTCCTACTCTATGGTGGCGGACAGACTCAGGTCCGTCCGCCATCATAATAGACCCCTAAATGTCAATCATTCTTCTTCATGTCTCTCATCTGGACAAACCTTACGTTTTCTCACAGGGAGCAGCACACTATGCAGTCTGCAATCTCAATAAGTAAGGAATATAAGAGCTTACCACTGCCCGCCACTACCGTGGCAACCAGCACAGCAGTTTGGTCCGGCACTTCCACCGCCTCCTCCCCAGAGCATTCCTCCTCCACCTCCGCGCTGGGCCCAGCACCAGATGTTCCACCTACAAAGTACATTTAAGAATGTTAGATGTCATAGACATACACCACTCACTAGAATTTTGTCTAGGAATGAAGAAATGTGAATACAGAAACTAATCTAATAATTTGTGACTGTCTACTCTAAAATAAAATTTTCCAGTGAAGGGTCTTGTCTTGCTGCACTTTTTGGCACAACTGATGAATGCTTGCTTTTTAACACGCACCATTTTTCTCATAACAGACAGAAGCTCCACTTCTAAGAAAAAATCATCATCATCACCACTAGGACAGATGGACCAACGATTCATCACCAAAAAGAAAAATTAAAGTTCAAACCAGGTAAGGGCTCAGCTCGCGACAATAAATGTGTGAAATAAATCACTATTAGCACTTTTCCATTTTTAATCAACCGTTTCTGTTTTATGACAAGCTTGATTTTAATAAATATTTTTACTTTTAATAAAGCTTTAAAACTTAAATAGACTCTGTGGTTTTTGGTCATGAGTGAATGAGCAAAAGGTTTTGCAATTTGCAAGCATGAGCCTGTGCCTCTGACACTTCTGGACACTGACTCCGTACTCTTGTCCTGCGTTGGATAATCATCATTGGCGATCAATCATCGATGAATTCGGGAGCTAAATGACTCTGCCACATTATCTAGTCAGTAAGGAGATTGGGTTTTTTTAAAAGTCTGATATCACTGAGGTATGTGGAAAGTCTACCTTCGCCTATTATAATTGATAAACAATGCACTATTTAGTGTCCATAGTTCTGTTTGTGCAGATTTGTCCCTGCAACAGTAGTAGAATGGATTGTCCTCCTATCCAAACCAAAAGTAAAGTAGTATCTTATTCTTTCTTGGTGGTCATTCACCTTTTTATTGTTGCCAATTGTCAAAGCATAAACATTTAGAAGACTTGAAAAGACATTATGGACAATCCCAGAGGACTGCACTCAGTGCATAGAGTTATTGCTGACTAGAATGGGAGTCCAATGGAATTGCCAAATGTGCAATCTTACTTAGCTACACAGACAGACTAATAAGAATAATCTAGTAATACCACAGGGAGTCATAGTCGAGGCCGGATAAAAATTTAGATACAGTCTACAAGAAGATCAAAGACGATTTAGAAAAAATCAAATGAGGAACGCTAGGAAAAAATAGGTACTCTATATTAAAATTAAAACTTACCGGGGCCAGCAAAGGAGCCCTCGCCTGACCTATCCTGTTCAGCAGCAGCAGCAGCCACCTCCAATGCCCTCTTGCCCCTAGGGGGAGCAGATGTACAACATGAAAGAAAGAAAGACCAGAAAACATGGATAATATTTGTCAACCAAATCAAACATTTCAAAAGAACAATAACAAAACATTTTGGCAAAATAGCAAATAGACAACTATTCCACGGGATATATTGACCAATCTCATGTGGTCTACTACGTTATTAGTATTGCTTGATTTGCGGACCGTCGACTTGGAAAGTTCTTATGTAACTCACTAAACAAACTACTAAAAAGGTTCACCTAGGACTGGCAGGCAGCAGTCCGCAGCATGCGAAGTGACAGACAAAGTCCAGCGTGATTGCAGATCAGCGACAACACTAAAAAGTTTCCTACTACATTAACCAGTCATTAAAATACTCAAACTATCAATCCACCACCACTATTTCTTCTTATCGCCATGTGTACAAAGGAAGGACTGGACGTGAGTCTGTAGGGGCTGATTTAGAAGCCCCTTGCAGCTCTTTTGCTCCATTGTTGCGTGACTTTTGTGACGCAGCGGCAGAACAAAAGAGGCGCCATTGTGCGGCGTATATTAACAAAGTGACGCATATGGGAGATGCATCACGTTGTAAAGCCCTGCGCCATCAGGGGGCGTTCCGGTGCAAGGGAGGGCGTTCCTGTGCAGGAACGCATCCTAAAAGTGGCTGAGGAAAATCTACAAGATTTCAATTAGTCACTTTGAGGACATTTGTCAATGATGCGTGACTCAAACCCTGCGCCTGCTTGAAGCAGACATACGGCTTGACGCAGCATTGGGGAGATAGGGCACCCCAGAGCATTGCTGAAGCTGCGCCATCGTTGCGACGCAACTCCAGCAATGCGTTGCCTTTACGGCACAGATGCGTAACGCTTTGGTGACGTTTTGGGCCCATGGTGCGCCGCATTGTAAATACGGCGCACCATGGGTGGTGGTGGCGTGGCACACAATTACTGGCGCATCCCGGCTACTTTGCAGGGATGCACCGGTAATTAAAAATCTGACCCTTAGTGTCTAGCATTACGCAGTTCTTTAAACTACACTCATACATAATTTCACAGGCCAATGAAATGAACACAAAATCGAAAACAAATAAGCATAGTAGCAACGTTACTGAGAAGGAGAGCAGTGCACCTGAAATGCACAGAAGATTTTGAAATATAATTTACCTACAATGTAATCAGCAGCATTAATGCTCTTGGTAAAAAACAAAAATTTGCAATATAATAACACACAGAGCAGGAGAACACAGAGTAGTAAAGAAATAGCTACTACTACTCACCAAGCCCGGGGATCTCAAGGACAAGCAGGTCGAGCAGATCGCGTTCCCAGTCCAGGAGATCCGTCCAACGGTGGGTGGGCTGGTTGTAGGTGCGCCGGACCCGAGAGTGTTGGTACATGGCCCGGCACACCTTCTCCCACCGCTTCCGGCGCTCCTGGATCCCGTACCCGCTAGCGATCTTGCCGCCTGCCATGATGGTCCTGGGGAGGCGTCGCTGAACATAAAAAATTAGTGCGGTCACCTCCTCCGCGCTGAAGATCTCCCAGGGTGCGACCTGCTCCCCCTCAAACACCCGCACAGGAGCCGGGCACGGGGTGCGGGACCCTTCCCCTTCTCGGGATGCTTCCCGGCTCCCTTTACCATGGTCTGGGCAGAAAGGAAGCTAAATAATAAAGAAGAAATAGAATAGGGAAGAAGAAAAGAAAAGAGTTTAAAAAAGTAGTTTAAAATTAACCAAAGGTAGCAGAAAACACAAAAATATAGAGCTAGAAAAATAGAGGGATAGATAATAAGTAAAATATATCAAAAAAGACTTCAAACAAGCAAAGGATGGCAGAGATTCAGAGAGGATACAAAAAGCATGCCCAGAACCATAGCAATAATTGAGAAACAAGATGGCCACGCCCGTTCACGACCGCATGGGTAAGTTCGCGCGAGATTTTCCTCGCGATCACACGCAAAATTGTACTAGCGAGCCGCACACTTTGTGAGATTACACATTGCGCCCGGAAACGGAAATACGTCATGCAAACAAGATGGCCGCGCCCGTGAACAACCGTGAGGGTAACTTCGCGCCGTTGCGCTACAAGCGGCTCGATAAAACGCACAAAACCTTGCGAACTAACCCGCCGCAAAAAAACAAGTCGCATATTCGCACGAATTTGCGGCTTCCGAATTCGATCTCGTGCAAGTTCGCGCCCCGCGAATCCCGCGAAATTGCAGAAAAACGAGTTTTGCAGCACTGATAGCACTCAGCAGGTGCAAGAGTTCAAACTCATCATTAGTAACCATTCCCTGTAGTGCTTCCTGACTGGGGCCCCTCCAGAGTTCAGTTGCTAGTTGCAACTATTCTATGACCCTGCTCTGACCCTCACAGCAGGCTCATAGAATAGCTACAAGTAGGCCACAAAGGTCCTGGAAAAAAACATTGCACTGCAACAGAAAGCAAATTACAGATAAGGAAGCAGGTGCCAGACTGGAATTTTAAAACAGTGACACAATAATAAATCAACCCCAAATTAATTCATGTCAGTTGAAGCAGGGCAGGTGTGCTTGCTTTCCCCCCCCATAATCTACAGTGATGAACCAGAGGGTGGCATTGATGTACCAGAGGGTGGCATGGGTGAAACAGAGGGTGGCAGTGGTGAAACAGAGGGTGCTGTGAACCTGTGATGATGAACCAGACGTAGAAACAACATAGTCACGACCGTTGCGAGCCGACCAGTAAGTTTGCAATTGCGAACTGACACAAAACCCTCGCAAACTGGCAGAAACCCTTGCGAACGCAAAAAAATAATCCGCAAATTCGGGAGAATTCACAGATTTTGCAGATTGCGAGTTCGCAAATACGCAAATTCGCGAACGCCAGATTCGCAAAATTCGCCCATGCTTACAGACGACCATCATAAATCTGAAAGGGAGAAAAAGGAAATGCATGCATGATGATGACTTGATGATGATGAGCTGTACTAGACTAGTAGTATAGGTTAGAAGTATATTATTAATTATTATTATTATGCAATAGCCCTGCCTGTCTGCCCTCAGAGAGAGTCCAGAAACCCAAATTACATACATTTTATGTTCTGTTGTACAAGGCTTCCTTTTACATCTAGCAAAGAAAAATAAAAAAATAGCTGTAGGGGTCAAATATATAAGCAAACATAATAAACAACAACCCACAATCGTAATGATTGAAAAGAAAAAATTTATCAAATGAAAAATAAAAGAGGATACTATATATTAAGGTTCGAATTTGGAGTTGCATCTCGGCATTCCTTTTGGTCCTTCCTTCCATGGATGCTCCGTCTGTCAATCATGGGTGCCAATGCTTGGCTGGCAGATGCGGATTGCTAAAGGTAAGTGTGAGTTGTCTTTCCCAGTATCGCACAGGGTAAAGGCTAGCCTGTGTGTGTATATGGAAATTCAATCACAAAAGAGGGGCGAGGGTCAACTTAGTTTAAACTCTACCACCCCAGACCCCCAAAGAACTCAATTGTACACACATAAGGGGTGGATAGAGTAAGTAACATAAAAATACATGTATGCACAACAAAACAGAGGGCCCCGATAGGGCAAATCACTCTAATTGAAAAAACTGCCCTCACTCACATACCAAGGTATGTGACATGCTTCATCATCGGGCCTGCTTACAATACGCCCTGGTGTACCCCACACAGGGCCGAGCATAAGGGAGGGGAAAAAAATAATAAATTTCTCTCAACACGACATATAGTCAGGACAAATGGACATAGACAACACTAAACACATAAATTGGTGAGAATCGTGCAAACACCAAGTTATCTCAACCGAGGAGTGCGACAAAAAAGTGCAGTATGAGGAGTGATTAAAACTGATTAAAGGTGTCAACCAGAATACAACCTTTATTAACCTTTCCTTGACACCCCTACCAGGGTTAAAAAATAGATGAAAATAAGCCTCTAAGAAGCAATTAGGAACCTCAAGGCATCCCTCCTACCACTGCCAGTGTATATGTAAAAACAAAAGGGATATTGAAAAATTAAGGAGAAAAGTAAAATCGCATGAATTAAGGAGGAGTGCAATAAGAATACAGAGGTGGCATGGCTAAATCATGCCTACTCTGTTTCCAGCATTAAACTAAAACAACAACAACAGGACAGAGCAGGCTGTGGCGCCCACCCAACCTCCACTGAGCTTAGATTTTGGGCCAGACAGCACTGAATACACACACACAGCAACATAGCATTTTATACATTAAGTAACTAAAGCAATGCACTGCTCAGTCATATCACTACACTTGCCTCCACCACTACACAGACAAGCACATCTGGTGTGCTTATTGTTGACTTGTTTACCTTTTAGGCCACTTCATGAAATGCCCTGAGTTACACCATCTATCATCTCCAATCCTACTGACTGACTACAAATTTGGTATGGTCATCATGGTGTCCAACTCCATAGTGTACCGCGTGAGTCCAGAATCAAAAATGCAATGGATCGACCTGCAGTAGTACAATTTTGTTATTGAACAACAAGAAGGGACACATTGACTTGAGTCACATTTTTGTATGTACATTAAGTACTAGTAAACATCATGCACAGCAACAACACAAACACCAATCACTCAGAGTCAGTGTCCAATGCATGCCATTATTTGCCTGTTCTTACGGGTCAGTCTGTCTCAGCTCGGAAAGGAGTTTAGCTATAGTCAGGTTTTTTGGAGGGACTTGACTAGGCAAACACATATGACATTTCTTGTGCTAGTATTCCCCATCCAATGTCTGGCTTGAGGGAAATGCATTTAGGGCAAGTCAGGACTCAGGAGTGAACTGGAGCAGGACTCAGATGAGTGGACTTACTTCTTCACTGACTCAACACAATTGCAACTCCAATCAGGCAATAAATGAGTAAGACGATGGTGATGGATTTGTTGTGACTCAAATCAGAAAGATAGAGACACACACAATTAATAAACGTAAATAAGCAAGAAAGGAAGTAACAAGTTGAAAGTCTAGTTGTTGTCTGGGTAGTAGAGCTTGTTCTCAAACTCTGATGGTTTACCCAGAAGTAGTTAATCTAACACACTACTTCCATGACCTAAGTCAACATCTTCTGTCTGCGCCACTTCAGGTATGGTGTAATCCGGCGGTATAAAATGCTGATTCATTTTGATCATGGTTAACTTTGCCACGTTTTGGGGCGAGAGACTGGTCCTTCTCACTATCTGAACGACACCAGCAGCACTGAAAACACGCTCAGAAGAGACACTTGCGACAGGGTAAGCCAGGCAGTTTATAGCCAGCCTGCTGAGCACTGGCCATTGGTGCCTTTTCACATACCAACACAACAATGGGTTTTGATCGATGAAGACCTCTGTTGAGTCATCCAGATAGGCCAGGACCATCCGCTCAATGCTCAGGGGTGCTCCCCTTTGCTCAGCCTATTTTACCTTTGCTTCAACACTGAACCTAACAAGCCCTTAATGTAGAAACCATTCCTGTGCCAATTTTGGTGGGGCGACGCTCCCGTTCTTATTGTTGTTGATGTTGGTCTTGGTGTTATTGGTGGTTTTGACTGCTGTGAGGTAACCGCACTGCCCTCAGGCTCTGAAGTTAAACTTGACGCCGGCTGCACCGCAGTACTTGAGGCCTGGAGTAGCAGGCCTCTAATTCCCAGCTGTTCTTGTTCTAAGCTACTGAGTTCCGCAGCTATCCAAGTTTTGTACTTGGCAACATCACCTTCTAAAAAAGGATTCAATGTGTTCAGTACTTGTTTGTACCGTGAATCCAGAATTGTGGCACAAATGTAATAGTTGGATGACACAATGCCTGTTTGCACCCCTTTATTTTCAGATAAGCAAAGGGTTAAGCTCTCCACCAACTCATATGCTTCTTTTTTTCCTCCGCACCTGCGTACATTGCAGACACCTCCTTTAGCTGTTCCTGTAGCATGTGCAACAATAGGGTAGCTTGGCCCACAGTACAGTCCTCCTTGCTGACTTCATGTCTGAAGAGCTAGAAAGGAAGTAGCATCTCTGTCAGGCATTTAACTAGGCCCAATAGGTCCATCTCAATCATCATGCCTTTCACAGTAGCATCCCCTCTTTGAATGACATATTCATTGATTGGCCTGTACTGCTCAAACAGACGGTCAAGCATGTAATATGTTGAGTTCCAACATATTGGCACCTCCTGGATGAGTGCTTTAACTGGAATTCTATGCTCACGTTGAATGATCCTCAGCTGCTTCAGGGCTTTAAAAGAATGGCTGAAACGGGTGCAGATTCTTCTGCAGGTGGTCAGTAAGTTGCTGACTCAGTCTTCTTTTTCAGAAAGTCTAGAACAATTATGTTAACGCAGTGCACCAAACACAGGACCCTGAAATAGCCTCCATCAAACATTGTCTTAACTATATAACTGCCATTGTCTGTGGCAAAAAAATGTTGTTAAGGCATCTAAGGCGCAGCCATTCAAAGACCTTGCTGTCAAAATCTTCCAAAATGTTTGCAGCAGTATGAGATATCTCTATGGTGAACATGGCTACAGTTGCATATTTCCGAGTGGCATGAAACATCTCAGCAGTGTCTACAACACCTGCTGCAGATATCTTTTCTCTAACCTCCACAAAAGAGATCTAGTGTGCTGTGATGCACATGTAATCAGTGGCTTGGCAACTGATCCACATGTCTGTTGTCACGTGGATAGTGTGAACAGCACTCTGCTGCAAAGCTTGTCAATGCAATTCCAGCATGTCTTGATGTAGTGCTGGAACAGCAACTCTGGCGAAGTAGGAACGGCTGGGAACCTTCCATTTTGGCTGACACAAATTCAAGAAAACACACCTCTTCCACAAAAGAAAAAGGGAGGAGGTCCAGTGCTAACATTTTAGCCTGCTTCGCATTTTACAAACGTGCCATTGGGTGGGTGCGTTCACACTGCCCCTCTGACCTAAACACGCTGAGAATGGTAGGCTGGATTTTTTACTTTTCTGGTGCCACTGATACAGGTGACTTCTTGATGCCAGATGTTGTTAGGCTCAATGCATGTTTTTTGGTTGCGGTACTCTCTTGCCTGGGACCCCTTGGTGTCTCAGCCTGACTCTTACTCTTGTGCCACTGCCATGTTGCTGAACTAGGCCCCTACTGAAAATACAGGCCACCCACCACAGTACATTTACAAAAACAATGAAAAGTACAAAAAAATGTAGGTGCACTGCCCCAATCAAACAAACAACACCAATTTTCCGGCTTACTTGTAAAATCTCAATTCCAAAAGTCCTCAAATCCAATGATATATGATGCAGCAGACAAAAAAGGGATCCTTCCAGCTCCAAATCCAAATGAAAAGTGAACAGGAGATGGACAAAGCACTGGGAGGAGCCTGCTGGACAGGAACAAGAAGTTGGAGACACTGGGGTCCTTTCTTCCTCTTCAAAATAAAGTTTTTTAAAAAAAGACTACTTGCATAAAGTAGTACAGCCAAATGTCAATCTGACGAGTTTTTTTTAATGCAAATCATCATTTCGAGAAGATTTGGATGCTGCTCGAGCAATATTCTTCTCCAGATTGCAATTTCTGAGTGTTCGTAAGCGAGATCTTCACAAACGTTCCGCCAGACGTCTGATGGCGCGCCCGAATATTGTTTGCGATGGCACACTTTCTGCAGGACCGTGAGGCCAGCTACCAAATCTTGTGGCGCTCATGAATGGAAGGGAAATTTCTTTGGCGATCGCAGGCATCCCAGTAAGTTGCTCCTACGCATGCAAAAACACATTTTGAGCCCACATAAACACAAAAAAACCTCTGCTCCAGTGCGTAGTGAATTTGATGTCATCAGACCAGGAGTTTAGCCGCATGAAGAAGGCGGTCAGGTCTTGCTCTTCACCAGTCCATATTAGGAGCACGTCACCGATATATCTTGCCATTCAGCGATGTTATACCTGTATGGGTTATTAGTGGATAGTATATGATCTTGCTTGAAATTGTCCATGAAGAGGATGCACTTTGACAGGCAAACTATTGAGTTTTTTAGATTTCAGCATAAAAGTTAAAGATGACCACCTTTATACTACCCTCTGCAGGAAACCGGTGGAAAGAAACACGCTATTAAGGTACACAAGGCACCACACTAGAGGACTCCGCAACAACCTCCTGTTCGGTCAGTTTCTCTGGATCGGGAGGAACTGTTCTTTGAAAGAAGATTTTTTTAAGGAATCTGATGACCTGATCACCCGCCTCTTGTAAAGAGGATATCCTAGGAGGTTGGTCAAAAGGGCCAGGATGAGAGCCTGGTACAATGACAGAGGAAACTTACTAATGCCTAAACAATACACCGCAGGACATGACAGAATGATATGTGTCACTACGCACTGCACAAGGAGCAACGACATCAAAAGGATAATCAACTACCATTGAGGACTGATATCAGACACCATAGACGTACTTGAACCACCCATGCATGCATTCAAGAAGGCAAAAAACATCAAGGACCAAGTTGTTCGTTCATTACTAGACACGCCCATCAGCCCTACAATTCAGACAACGTGGAACTTACCTGAAGTGGAAGGACATTTTTAATGTACAATGTGCAAGGCGTGTTCAATGTGTATAGAAACGAAAACGTTGAACTACAAAAACCACACCATCAACCTAAAATCACACTCCAACTGTAACACCTCTGACGTAATATACGCCATTTTGTGCCCCTGTGATCTACTCCACGTTGGTCAAACCAAGCAAAAAGTAAAAAACTGTATCCTACAGCACTGCAGCAGAATCAGATGCACGGGAACCCCTCTTGTCGAATATTTTTCTACCCAGATGCACACTCCAGAATCATTCAAATGGCTAGTATTGGAGAAAGTGTCCTTAGGCCACAGAGGAGGGGATTTTAGCACAATTTTGAACGTCAGGGAATGCAAGTGGATGCATTTACTTGATACGGTGACAAACGGCCTAAATGAACAAGATGCCACCTATGCGCAAATGGCTGGCCTACAAGTGGAATAGGGGCAACAATAACATCATTGTATCTGGCTGAGACTGTGTATGACCTGGCAATCTAATAGGGTGACTATTCACTCTAGGATGTACAATGACATGTTTATTCTCTGTATTACCTAGTGATGTGTTATCATGACTTAAATGGAGTATATTCTAATATTATGGACTACATGTCTATCAGGACTTTACGAACATTGTGACTATCTTGTCCAGTCTAGGATGTACAATGATATGCTCTACCACCTACTGATGTGAATAACCGAGTCTAACGATACCACGCACTGGAAGTGCTCTGGGGTTATTGACCCAGCTAGCCTCTTTGCCTCCGGTTTTTACGCTGACAACGCTTCTTCCTGGATAGTATAGTCACGAAGATAGCGCATCACATTTATCCAAGGGAGACGCGCTTGATCTGTTTTTTAATGCACACTTTGTTCTAGCCCTACATAGCCTCACAACCTGAATGTACCTGGTTTGATATGCCCAAACTCAACTACCACAGTCACAGCCTACTAATAGTGATATGCCCACTTGTTTTATCGTTATGAATTAGAACTGAAACCCCTCTCCTAACCTTGAGGGAGGACATGGTTTACTGAAGAGTGAGTCTTTGTACCGCCTACGTCATACATGAGGATTCTAGATTCTTCTACCTCATGCTAATACTTAGTCCCTGTATTCCTGTTTAGACTTCCAAGAGCATTTGTGTGCCCTACAGGGACGGTGCACTTTCCGTCCTTCCTTTTACAAGTAGGTTTAATCCGGATGACCTACTGCACTATTCACCACAGATACTATACCCACAACCATACTTATTAATTTCCATTACTTGCAGGTGCTCCACACTTACTCTTGTCCTGATGAAGACCTCAAAGTGAGGACCAAGTCACCCTCCTCCTGCCTGGGGTTGAAACGTAGACCATCTACCACGTACCAACAAGCTCATAGCAAAAGAACAATTTGATGAATATTTGTCTGTGAGTTATGTACATATGGGAACTTTTGACCAACATTAGGTTGGAAAGGTCTTATTGTATATAATAGTAATTGTGCCCATGTCACAACACCTTTACCCTGTCCCTCACTCTCCAACTCACCCCTATTACCCAATACCCTCTTCTTTCTCAATGTTACGCTGAGAGCACTATAAATATTACATGCATTTTAAATGTATTCAAGTTGATACATGTCAAAACATTAATGCTTTGATTTATAGTTGCAATTAAGGATTGTGTCACTTATGGAAATTACATTTCCTTATCTTAGAATTGAATCAAAATTCTCTGTGGTGAATTGTCTGTTTCTATGTAGCGTATAGTAATAAGGAACTACCACAACCAACTTTTAATTCCTTTCAGACAGTTAGTGCATTTGCCATTTACCTTCAGTTTTAGGTGAGGCAAGTATGGGAAATGGCTGTGGCTCTATTCACACCAAAATTAAATACCCTAGGCGACAAGCAATGTACTGCTACTGTACCACTACATAATTTTAAACACTTATTTTGCACAGAGCATTGTTTATAATGTGTCTTTTTTCTTTCTTGATATAGCTACTCCGGCTGGCTAATCTCAGCAGGATATAGCAGCCCGGAGGCAGTCGCAAAATCTGGAGGTCATAAAGGCAGAGTACCAGGGTCTAGTGGCCCATGGGAGAAGGAGGAGGAGGAGGAGGCAGCTACCCAGGGCTCCAGCCAGCCTCCAGCCTCTCAGCAACACACCAGAGGAGGAATCAGCTGGCAGTTCCCTGCCGTCACTCCATCACTGCTACCCCAGCCTCATTTTCTGACTGCAACTTCCAATACCATGACCTGCTGAGGCTGGCTCACATAGAAGCCAGGCAGACACAGATAGAGGGGAACCACAGAAAGCTCCTGGGCAGCCGTGTTTAGTGCCCTCCTTCCCCATTTATTTTGCTGAGTGGGACTTGTGGGTGGAGAGGGTAGGAACTGGGACCGGGACAGTTTGGATTTAGTTGTCGGACAACCAACATTTTGGGCATTGGATGTGGACAGGGAGATTTGTTTGGGGAGAGGGGTGGTCCAGTTATAGGAGGAAGGGGTGGATGTTATTATATTGTTGGGGTAATACATAGTTATTTTACGTTATATATGCCTCAAATCTTTTTTGGGGTGTTTAACTTTGCAATCAATCAATCAATCAGTGACACTTATAAAGCGCGCTACATACCCGTAGGGTCTCAAGGCGCTGGGGAGGGGTGGTGCCGCTACTGCTCGAACAGCCAGGTCTTCAGCTTCTTCCTGAAGGAGAGGTGGTCTTGGGTCAGGCGCAGGTCGGACAGGAGGGAGTTCCAGGTCTTGGCGGCCAGGTAGGAGAAGGATCTTCCTCCTGTAGTCGCTCTTCGGATGCGGGGGACGGCGGCGAGGGCGTGGTTGGCTGATCGGAGGTGGCGTTTGGGAGCGTAGAAGTTGACTCGGCTGTTGAGGTAGCTCGGGCCTTGGTCGTGTAGGGATTTGTGTGCGTGGGTGAGGAGGCGGAAGGTGATTCTCTTGTTGATGGGGAGCCAGTGAAGGTCTCTCAGATGTCCGGAGATGTGGCTGGATCGTGGGATGTCGAGGATGAGTCTGGCTGAGGCGTTCTGGATCCGCTGGAGTCTCTTCTGGAGCTTGGCGGTGGTCCCGGCGTAGAGGGCGTTGCCGTAGTCCAGTCGGCTGGTGACGAGGGCCTGGGTGACGGTCTTCCTGGTCTCTGTGGGGATCCACCAGAAGATCTTCCGTAGCATGCGTAGGATGTTGAAGCACGCCGAGGAGACGCTGTTGACTTGTCTGGTCATGGAGAGGGAGGAGTCCAGGATGAAGCCCAGGTTACGTGCATGGTCTGTTGGTTTGGGTGCGGTGCCCAGGACGGGAGGCCACCAGGAGTCGTCCCAGGCGGAGGGTGAAGAGCCCAGGATGAGGACTTCCGTCTTGTCTGAGTTCAGTTTCAGGCGGCTGGTCGTCATCCACTCGGCTACCTCTTTCATCCCTTCGTGCAGGTTGGCTCTGGCGGCGGCGGGGTCGTTGGTCAGGGAGAGGATCAGCTGGGTGTCGTCGGCGTAGGAGATGATGTTGAGGTGGTGTTTGCGTACGATGGCCGCGAGGGGGCTCATGTAGACGTTGAAGAGGGTGGGGCTCAGGGATGATCCTTGGGGGACGCCGCAGATGACTTCGGAGGCCTCTGACTTGTACGGTGGTAGGCGGACTCGCTGTGTTCTTCCGTTGAGGAAGGAGATGATCCATTCCAGCGCCTTGTCCTGGATTCCGATGTTGCTGAGGCGCCGTATTAGGGTGCGGTGGCAGACCGTGTCGAATGCCGCGGAGAGGTCTAGGAGGATGAGGGCCGCTGTTTCTCCATTGTCCATCAGGGCTCGGATGTCATCTGTGGCGGCGATGAGGGCGGTCTCGGTGCTGTGTTTGGCTCGGAAGCCGGACTGTGAGGGGTCGAGGGATCCGTTCGTCTCGAGGAAGGCGGCCATCTGCTTGTTAACGGTCTTCTCGATGACTTTGGCTGGAAACGGGAGAAGCGAGATGGGGCGGTAGTTCTTGAGGTCGGTGGGGTCCGCTGTTGGTTTCTTGAGTAGAGCGCTGAGTTCGGCGTGTTTCCAGCTTTCAGGGAAGATGGCGGTGTCGAAGGATGTGTTGATGATGTCTCGCAGGTGGGGTGCGATGACAGCGTCGGCCTTGTTGAAGACGTGGTGAGGGCAGGGGTCGGTTGGTGATCCGGAGTGGATGGAGTTCATCGTGCGGATGGTGTCTTCTGTGCTGATCGGAGTCCAGGCGTGGAGGGTGGTGGTGGGCTGGGGTGGCTGGTCGGTCGTGGTGTGCGTTGGTTGGTTGTTGAAACTGCTGTGTATGTCCGTGATCTTGTTGTGGAAGTATGAGGCGAGGGAGTTGCAGAGGTCTTGTGATGGGTTGATGTCGTTGTTTCCTGCGCTGGGGTTGGAGAGCTCTTTCACGATGTTGAAGAGTTCCTTGCTGTTGTGTGCGTTGTTGTCCAGCCGGTCCTTGAATGCTGTTCTCTTGGCGGCGCGGATCAGCTGGTGGTGTTTCCGGGTGGCCAGTTTGTAGGAGGTCCTGTTGTCCGGTGTCGGGTCCCTTTTCCAGACTTTCTCGAGGACTCGGCAGTTCTTCTTGGAGCTCTTGAGTTCGTCGGTGAACCATGGGGCCTTCTTGCTGCCGGGTCTGCTGGGCGGGGTCCTCAGCGGTGCGAGTTCGTCCGCGCAGTTGCTGATCCACTTCGTGATGTTATCGGCGGCCTGGCTGGGGTTCGCTGAGCTGGCAGGAGGGTGTTGGCTCAGGGAGGTGGCGAGCTGGTCTGCTGTGATCTTGTTCCAGCTTCTGCGGGCGGTGTGTTGCTGGTGTTGGTGGGTCGTCGTTCTCTTGAAGGTGAAGTGGACGCAGCTGTGGTCCGTCCATTGAAGCTCTGTGGCGTGGCTGAAGTCGATGTCTGTGCTGGATGAGAAGACGGCGTCGAGTGTGTGTCCGGCGAGGTGGGTGGGGGTGGACACCAGTTGCTTGAGTCCCAGGTTGGCGAGGTTGTCGAGCAGGGTGCTGGTGTTGTGGTCGTTGTTGTTCTCCAGATGGAAGTTGAGGTCTCCCAGGAGGATGTAGTCAGCGGAGGGGAGGGCGTGCGGGCTGACGAAGTCGGCGATGTCCTCGCTGAATTGCGTGCGTGGTCCACTGTTACCTTTTTGTGCAGCTTGCTTTTAAAAACTGCTGACAGTGTATAACAATTAGTTATGTGGTACCCATGTCCTGCTACTTTTCTAGTCTCTACAGTCTGCAACTATATTGACCACTAAGGGGGTTGCCATTGCCTATGTTGCCTACAAGTTCAGCAGCACTCCATAATTCTCTTACATGAAAAGATGAAGCGAGGGCTGCATGGTTTCCCATGGTTTCCCAAGGCAGTTCCCATTGTGGTGGTAGTAGTAGCAGTCTAGAGCACTAACAGTGAAACAATTTGAAGTGAGGTCCCACTCTCACCTAGGTTAACTTCAAATGTAGGATTAGTCAGAAGGATTATTCATTGCAGCAACAAATTAAAATAAAAACAGAGTCACAGGGTAATAAATTATTACACCATAGCTTTACAAACAATTGAGATCAGACTACTACACAACAAAGAATACCTGATAGTGAAAATATAGCAAGCAATACTAAATTATTCAGATTAATGTTGAGCTAGTATTTTTATTAAAACTAAACCTAAGAAATACTCTAATCATGAAGTGGACTCAAATTCTGGATTGGACAAGTTTAAGAGATTACACAACACAATGCCTGAATGATGATGCTGTAATGGTGTATGGTGGGATGGTGTAAATTAAGTCACACCTCAATAAATCACACCGCCCAGGGGTAGAGAGTTAGAGGTTTGACCAATGAATGGGATAGGAAATTTGAGGAAAGGTTTGACAAAGAGAAACACTACACTAAGACACTATTCATCTGGGCGATGAGCATCCAACCATCATCAATCTGTTGTGAGAGGAAATGAAGGAATGTGTATGACACAGTTAACTTAAATGCATTGCAAACAGTCCGTCAGTCCCCAAAAGATCCAAGTTGTTATAATATTATATATCTAAATGTTCTGTCACCTAGGTTTGAAAAATAGTAAATACAAAGTATGTAGGAGTTAAGCAAAAACACACAGTTTTAAAAATGATTGTTAAAAGAAAAATGATACAGTATTGCTAAATTGTGTGGAGCATTTGCACTCTCCTTGGATTGGCCATTAATCTTGGGTGCCTGCCGGGCAGAAGCCGCCTGGTAAGATAAGTTTGAGTGTTATTGTGCTTTTGCCTTTTGTGCTGGGAAGAGGAGGCTTGCGGATTGTGAAAACGAAATGATATTGTAGAATCAAGGAAAAGGACAGAAGGTAAGCTTCTTAATGAGTGTACCAAAAAGACTCAGCCGCAGAGCAAGAGCATAGTCCATTGCAATCATTCATTTTATGACTGATGTGCAATCAATTAAGTGAGTAATTCTTTTATGTTTGTTAGCTAAACTGACTGGTGGGGTATTTGAGAAGTGTGAACCAGACAACAAAGTAGTGTGGACCCAGCAAATAAATCTCAATAAGTGTAAAAGAAGATGGAAAGAATCACCTTCAGGAAAACAATTATCACCCATTAGGTTACCAACATTTAAAATCATCACAAGCACAATTAAGCTTAATCATTATAGATAAACACCCACTCTCACTGTCTGCTACCACATGCATCGTCTCAACACTCGCAAACAACAAGCACGCATATATCACTCTTTGATGCATTACTTACTCATTCCAATTCAAGCACTGTGGTACATCGTCGATCCTCTTTCATTCCTGAAACACACAGTGGCCAGCCTTGTAAATCAAATGTTGAGGGTCAGTCCTGCAAGGGGATTAAATAAAGGATAGGCATGGGATGGAGGCAGGCAATGTCTCTCAAATGTCCTTGAAGGGAATTGGAGGGGAGGCTTCCTCAATGCACACTGGTCCAAGTCCAATCTAGCCATACGTGTGTCTGAAACTGTGGCAGTGCATTAGTCACTGAGACACAAAGAAAAAAAATAATATAAGTTCTTGCTTTTACTTTTTTTTTTTTGCCTGTGCAGTTTGGCGATAGAAAGTTATATGGAGGTCCAGGCCTACTTGGTAGTCAGGGAAGTAGAGTTCATTTCAAACTCAGATGGTTTGGCCAGAAGATAGTCAGCTAACACACAACCATGACCTCATCCTCTTCCTGTCGTACTTCAGGGATGTTGTAATTCGGTGATATAAGGTCCTGCTTCATTTTGATCATGGTTAATCTCTCCATGTTTTGGGACGAGAGGCTGGGCTTTCTCACTGTTACGTCCTCTCAGTAGTCCTTGGTGCTCCACTTTGCTTGACCTCTTTTGCCTTCACCTCTGCACTGGACTGAGACCCTGCCTTTAGAAACCACCCAAATGCAGATTCGGGGACTGAAACACCTGTTCCTGCTGTTGCTGGTGTTCTTGTTGTTAGTTGTGGCTGCTGTGAGCCAACAGCACCGCCCTCAGACTCTGTAGTTGAAGGCTGCACTGCAAAACGTTTGCAATGGAGGAGGGGGCCTCTAACTCCCAGCTGTTCTTTTTTGAAGTCATGTGATTGCTCGGCAATCCATGTCTTGTAGTTTGAAACAATCATTTTAAAAAGAAATAAAAGTGTCCAGTAAATGTTTGAACTGTGGATTAATAATTGTGGAATAGATGTAATGTTTGGATGGCACAATGTCTCTTTGCACCTCTATATTAACAGATAAGCAAAGTATTAGGCTCTCTACCAACTCATCCATATCTTTTTTTGTCCACACCTGAGTAACTTTGAAATACCTCATTTATCTGATCCTGTAGCATATTTAATAAATGGAGAGCTTGGCCAAGGTACTGTCCTTCTAGCTGACTTCCAGTGTGAAAACCAGTGTGAAAACCTCAAAAAGAAGCAGCAGCTCTGCCAGGAATTTGACTAGGCCCCATTGGTCCATCTCAATGATCATGCCTTTCACAGTTACATCCCCTCTTTTCATGACATATTCATTGATTGGGTCAGTACAGTTTAAACAGATGTTGCAGCATGAATTAAGTCGAGTTCTAATGTGTTGGCACCTGCTTTGAGAGTGCTTTAACTGGTGTTTTATTGTCATGTTGAATGACCTTCAGCTGCTTCCGGGCTTTAAAACAAGAATAGAAATTAGTGTTGATTCCTTCTTTTTGAGAAAGTCCTGTACCCTGATGGTGACACAGTGGACCAAACACAGAGCCTAAAATAGCTACCATTTGTCATGGCCTTAACCATATTACCAAACACAAGGAGATGACAGATGGAGCACTGAAACTTTTCAGACACTCACACCCAGTGACAGATCTGGGTTGAATCCATCATCATTCTTTAGCTCACTTCACCACCTCAGTTCAGACCCAGCTATATGAAAATCAGTCTTGACCCTGTGCCTCATGGGAACAGTCCAGCCCGAACTGCCAAGCCAGGTCTTCCCTGAACCGGAAACAAGCATCCTGGTACTGGTTTCTGGGTAACCCCCTTCATCAGCCAGGCTAGCCTGAATCCAGTGGCAAAGTGAGCGAGGGACCCATGTCTGGGCATACCCTGCCAACTTAGGGACTTCGGGCTGGACTGTACCCATTGGCTTCAGGGTCAAGACTGATTTGCATATGGCTGGGTCCAAACTGGAATGGCATGGTGAGCAAAAAACAATGGATTACGACCCAGATCTCTGTACTGGGGTGAATGTATGACATTGCTCTGCATTCTGTCCATCAATTGTTCTTTTTGCATTTGTCACCCCGAGTGGGATGGGTATGCCTGACGTGGGTCCCGTGCTCTCCATGCCACTAGAGTCAAGCTATCCTGGCTGATGAGGGCTGAAAGCCAGATAGCGGTCCTTGGATGCTTGTTTCCAGTCCAGGGAGGGCCTGGCCTGGCAGTTCGAGCTGGACTGTTCCCATTGGGCGCAGGGTCAAGACTGATTTGCATATTGCTGGGTCCAGACTGGAATTTCATGGTGAGCAAAAAAACAATGGATGGGGTGAATGTAAGACATTGCTCTGCATTCTGTCCATTTATTGTTCTTTTTGCCTTAACCATAATACCACCATTGTCTGTGGCAACAAATCCAGTGTTAAGCCCTCTGTGTCTCAGCCATTCAAAGACCTTGTTGTTAAAATTATCAAAGATGTATACAGCTGTATACGATTTATCCATGTCGAATATTGCTACTGTTGAAGGCTTCTGAGCACCATTAAAACATTCAGCATTGTCAGCACCTGCAGATATATTTTCTCTAATCCCCATAAAAGAGATCCAGTGTGCAGTGATGCCAGTGGCTAGTCTGTTATCAGGTGGATAGTGTGAACAGCCTTTTGTTGCAAAGCTTGTCCAACCAATTCCAGCACATCGTGATGTACCGCTGGAAAACCAACTCTAGCAAAATAGGTCCGACCAAAAATTCTAGAAAATCCACTCCATCCACAAAAGAAAAAAAAGGGGGGAGGTTACACTCTAATATTTTAGCCAGCTTCCCGTTGTGAAATTGGGTGGTAGTGTTTGTACTCCTCCTCCGGCCTAAACATACCAGTAAGAGTAGGCTGGATTTTTCCTTTTCTGATGCAGGTGACTTCTTGAGAGAAGAAGGGGGTAGGCTCAATCTGTGTGTCAGCTGGGCAGTTTTTGTATGCTCTTGCCTTGGTGTCTCAGCCTTAGTCTGAGTGTTGTGCCATTGCAATGTTGCTGATGTGGGCAATACTACTGCACTGCGCGGAACAGGGTGGATTTGCGTTACAAAAATGTCCCCCTCTTCTTCACCTTCACCTTCATCTTCCACCGTGATCAGCCCAGATCCCCTGCTCTCACCACCTTCACCAACACAATGTGCAGTTTTTTGGCCGCTAAAGTGCGCCTCCCGTCTGATTGTATGATGTTTTTTTCAAATGAGTTGTATGGCCTCTGGTACCATAGTTTTTACCAAGTTTACCCTGACTAACACTTGCTTTGCAAATGGAGCTCACAGCAATATTCAGCTCTTTATGTCTAACCTTAAAGAAGTCCCAAACTGGGGAAGTCTGATACTGGTGTCACTGCCAATGTCAGAAGAAGTGGTGATAGGTGGGTGTTTTGACCTTTGCCTCTCTGCAGTGCCATCTTCTGCTGATGTAGTTTTGGATGTATCTTGATTGTGGGAAGGAAGTAATGGTGCCTGTCAATTTTTATGTATAGTATGTTAGTTGGATGCATTAGCGTGGTGCAAAACGTAAGGGCAAACACCCTACAACCCCCAGGTTATGATGGATCAAAAATCCTGCATGTGACTATGAAAAAAGAACTTATGCACACGCATTGAGTGTTCTGTAAGAGTTCATCATGTGATTGGGGCATAGATGTTGACAAAGTCTAGTGAAGTCTTTTCTTTGTCTTTTTATTATTTGAAACAGAAAACATCCAGCCAACACGTCTTTCGTTGTGTGGGGATTACTCCTCGACTTCTTCAGGGCTGTTTCATGTATTGTTTTGAGAAATCCCTCCACCAGTTGTAATTCCAACTCGGTTGGTCTATAGTTTCAGAATATCTTGTGTCCAAATTAAAACTTCAATGGTTGTGAATATAACCTTAAAAATTCAGAAGTCGGTAGTTAATCTGTGCCGATATTTTTGAATTTTGGCGTATTAAGTCAAAGGAAAATTTCCAATCTAATGTGAGTACTAGGGGTTGTAGGCTCAGTGACGGGTCTGCTTAGTTTGCCGGATACAGCCCTCTTCTTCACCTTCACCTTCATCTTGCACTGTGATCAGTCCAGATACCCTGCTCTCACCACCTTCACCAACATAATTTGCAGTTTTTGGCCTCTAAGGTGCGCCTCCTATCTAAGTGCATGGTGTTTTCTCAAATGAGTTGTTTGGCCTCTGGTACCATCGTTTTTACCAAGCTTACCCTAACTAACACCTGTTTTGCAAATGGAGCCCATAGCAATATTCAGCTCTTTATCGCTAACCGTAAATAAGTCCCAAACTGGACGGTCATCTTTCTGATGCTGTTGTCACTGCCAAATGTCAAAAGAAGTGGTGGTAGGTGGGTGTTTTGCCATTTGCCTCTCTGCAGTGCCTACTTCTGCTGAGGTAGTTGTGGATGTAGGTCACACCTGGGACTTTGCACATATGAAAACTGGCAGTGGTGGTATTTGTGCTACATCCCTCGGACCAGGTTGAGATGGGGTAATGTTGGTCCCCACTGGGGATGGGCTAACATCCATTATGACTGGCTTGATATGATCCTCCTCTTCTTCATCCATAACTCAAAGGCTTTCAAGAACCTTCCTTTTCACTAACCTCTCCTGGCATGTCTCAGACTGAGGTGGCATACATGTGGAGTCTTGATCATCAGAAAGGGTGCTTGGAGAAGAAGATGGTGGAGTACCCATTTTTTTTTCTTGCTGGAGATCTGGAAGACAATGGATCTTTGAAAGATAGGTTACTTCTGCTTCCTCAGCATGGAGCTTAATATCCCGAAGTGCTCCTACTTCTGTAGGAACTACTATAGCTGGCTGTGGCTTTTTTTTGTCCATTTAGCTGAGTTTCCGGCAAAGATTGAAAATTACTTTATGAACGAGATTACTCCAACTCAACATCACTGCTTGTAGGTGTTGCTGAGAGTAGAGTGGTTGCCTCTGTGCCAGAAATGGGCTATGGCCTAGGTTGGGGTGGGGCTGCTGATGCGGGACTGCTGCTCCAAGCTTGTTCCCCAGAGGCCGGCGTGGCAAGCACATGTTTGCACCCGAAAAAGGTTCGGTCATAAGCTCCGTCTTATTACTGGGCACTTCCTTGGTAACACCTTTCTTTGGGGTCATCTAGAAGCTGTCAGTTGGCATCAGCACTTAACTTCACAAGCTGAAGAGATGTCTGTGTTGTGTGGTCACGTGTCACGTTGTGCACATGCCTTCTGTCTGGCAGTATGGTGGGTGATGTCTCTTCTCTTAAGCACCTAAAAGCAAACAAGCAAGACAAACATCAATAAAATGAGCACCTAAAAGGAATGTATGATATTTCTATGCATACATTCACCGTGCATGGCTTTACAACATGGTTGTTAGAATAACCGTGTGGTTACCACGCATGCCATTACATCGCGAGTCGTATCAACGACTTGCTGTAGGGGGTGCGCTGGAGTTAGGAATAGTATTAATTACTATTCCTACTCCAGTTTGAGCAACAGCAGGGAAGGTGTTGGATTTAAAATCCAACACATTCCCTAGTGTTACACGCCTCCTATAGCAAGTCGTTGCCACAACTTGCAATGTAATGGCATGCTTGGTATCAATGCAGTAGTTGTAACGACCGCATTGTAAGCCCATGCGTTGTGGAAACAGCATTTTAAACGCTGTTTCCCACCTAAAAGCAATCAAGCAAGATGAGCATCAGTGAAATGTAGCATTGGCGCAGTTGAGTTAGTAGTACAAACAATAGTAGTACAAACAATATCATTTGGTTGGGTTTCCATTTGTAACATCACACCAACATTAACTGTCATGTACACTCAGGAGGGATAATAAAGAGCAACAACATATAGATGTAACTGTTTGCTTTATGTGTATCTAATTGGGATGTGGCTCTCAGGGAGCTGCAGATGACAATGGAATAATCCTTAGAAAATGCTGTTGTGCAGCTCTGCACCTATGGTAGACATGGGGTTGATAGATGTTAGGAAAACAGGGATTTAAAAAAAACAATTTAAAATAAAACTTTAAAAAATCAATTGTGAAAAAATTATCAAAAATGAAATAAATATAATTGCTGATGTACTAGGTTAAGGGGTCTATCATGAGAAACCCACCAAGATTTAGGAGGCAAGGAGTGGTGCAGGTAAAAAATGCCAGAAAAGTATAGGCATGCCCATAACAAAGAACACATGAAGGCCTATGGACAAATCGCACAGGCTGCCTAAACAAAACGTCCGCCTGCCACATGGTCACACAATAACAACAAGCATGAGGCTTGGCTACAACAAAGAACACATGCCGCCCTTAGGCAAAAGTAAGGGAGGGGGTAAATTCCTTTCCGCTTGCGAAATTAGCAAAATTTCGGCAATTCCGCGCAGAACGCAGAATTGCCTGAAATTACGTGATCCGCGGCGTACCGGAATTCATGGGCATGGTGAGGTATTGCACAAATCAGTGGCATCTTCTTGGATAAATATGCTGGGCAGAATTCATTCTGGCACGTCGCTTCTGTCACAAAAATAAAACCTCAATAGGAAGCACACAGATATAAATAAAGCAGGTGCCCGAGTTGAAGGACAAATTCAGTAACGCATTAATCAGCCCAACACATTTGTGAGTACGGTCGAGGCTGGGCAGGTGTGCTTTCTCCCCATATCTACTGTCAGAAATTAGCTGTGAACCTTGATGGAGGTCTTTGCATCCATGACTTTCTCGAGTTCAATCCCTGTGTAGTTCCTGTGACCACTGACCAGGAGGTTCTTTGTCCTCATCTGCTGCTCTGATCAGTCATTGACCTTTAATAAACAAGAGGCATTTGAACTTGCATAGATGCCCTGCCTGTATGCAACTGTGAGGGTTTCGAACCCTCACCGGGGGCGGACGCTGACCAACCCAACATGGCCACCGGTGAGGAGGAATCCGGAAGTGCGGGTGTCGGTCTAGTCTTCGAGGGAAATCCAGGGGAGGAGAATGCTAAAAAGCGCAATGAGCAGGAAGAATGGCGTTCAGGTGCGGGGAAGCGAGACGGCGAGGAAGACGCGGACCGATGTGAACTGGAGGAGCACCAAGGAGTTCAGATCGGGGAAGGGGTGGACAACATCAAATGTGTTCCGGAAGAAGATCCAATGCAGGAGGCACGTACCAGCGGACCAGACCCCAGAGCAGGAAACCGCTCGAGGAGCACCGCACCCGGGACCTCTGTTCTCCCCCATGGCGAGGAGGCTGGATCTCCCTACACCACGTCCCAGGAGGGTCGTGGGAGCAGGCAAGTACAACCTGCACGCTCAGGGCTAATAGGAGGGCTGTGGGCTCGAATAATGGAGCACTAGGAGCACCATTGTTTAATTTAATTGTGGGTTTCTAACGCGCTAGAATCGACTCCCGAAGGAGTATCTCTGCGCAATAGACCGCTAGGGAACCCGTCCAGGCTTTCCCTGTGAGATGGTCCCTACTGGGTATCTCCAGGGTGAAGCCAGGCATCCCTGGCATATGTGGGGGGCCGTTGTGGAGATGAGGCAAGCTAATGCCCAGAGATGCCGAGTGTGATCCCTAGTTAGAGTAGACACCGAGGTGAGAATTATCGAGTCCGCTGACCCTGGTCCACGACCCTGCCGCGTCGGGAATTGAACCCTGGTCCCGGGCCGTCCTCTGCTCTTGGGTCTGCCGCCTCTAACCAGTGAGCCACACCACTCCACTACCAGTGAGCCACACAACTCCAACAACACTAGGCACAACCACGTTAGGGACTTAGTGATGGTGCACATTTTTCCCACCCCTATTCTTGACATATGCCAAAAGAGCACTCGTAGCCTGAGCCTTGTTTTTTTTGTTTGTTTCTTTTGGGTTCAAGCACACTGGCCGAAGAAAGGAAGCTGGGGAGAGTAACCAGGAAGCTTACAGTGGAAGGGTCCTACAATTACTCATCGTCAAGAACTAAGTGACTGAATGATAATTCCACCCTGAACTGAAATAAAAAGTGTAGAATCCGCTAATTACCGCCTGGGACTGACTGATTTAGAAAGGGGGGAGATAGACAACTGCTGAGGCTACCACGACCACAGCAACTTCTTCCCGCCCTTTTCCCACTATGATAGACAGCTCACTCAAGGGGCCTCAGCGCCTTTCAGCGCGGTGGCAAAGTTACAGACACACATGGTCACTGGAGACAACTCTTCTCTGGCCCTTCACGCAGCTGTAGTGTAGGAAAGGCACTATACATTGTCATTTACCCAACGAGGTAGCACTTACCGATTAGCCAGTAGTACTCCAGTTGAGGAGAGGTATTGCACAAAACGGTGGCATCTTCTTGGATAAATATAATGGGCAGGATTCATTCTGGCACATCGCTCCTGTCACAAAAATTAAACCTCATCATGAAGCACATACAGATATAAATAAAGCAGGTGCCCAAGTTGAAGCTCAAATTCAGTAACGTATTAATCAGCCCAAGAAATTTGTGAGCACAGTCGAAGCTGGGCAGGTGTGCTTTCTCCCCATATCCACAGTCAAAAATTAGCTGTGATCCGTGATAGAGGTCTTTGCATCCATGACTTTCTTGAGCGCATAGAAGCCCCGCCCCACACACACTAGAGATATACAATGTCTTCCCACCCTTTACCCACTATGATTGGCAGCTCACTCAAGGGACCCCGGCGCCTTTCGGCACAGTGGCAAAGTTATAAACACACATGGTCACTGCTGGAGACAACAATTCTTCTGGTGGCACAAGCAATTCCGTGAGCTTTTGGAATTCGGCATGCTTGCGGAGATTTTTTGCAGTTTAGCTGAGTTTTGCATAGCGCGCCTACGCAAATTCCACCTACCCCTAGACAAAAGCACACTGGCTGACTGCACAAAGTGGCCGCCACACGGTCAAACAACAAGTAGGCGGCATAGCTACAGCAAAGAACACATGCAGGCTATTGGGAAAAGCACACTGGCTGCCTACACAAAATGTTCGCCAGCCACATGTTCAAACAACAACAAGAACACGCAGGAGGCATGGCCACAACTTAGAACACATGTAGGATTATGGCAACACACACTGGCTCGCTATATAAAATGGATGCCAGCCACATGATCAAACAACAAGCAGGCAGCATAGCCACAACAAAGAAGACATGCAGGCTTATGGAAAAATTACACTGCCTGCCTACACAAAATATCCACCAAAGACATGATCAAACAACAACATCAAACAGGAGGCATTGCTTAATTGCTGATGTACTAGGGGAAGGGGACTATCATGAGAAACCCACCGGGATTTGGGAGGCAAGGAGTGGTGCGCAGGTAAAAAATGTAAACAAAGTATATAATAATATAAAACATAGTTCATATAGTATGAGCCTTCAGCTACTAGGCCTCAAACATAACACACAAAATGTCGGCCAACCAAATGGTCAAACAACAAGCAGGAGGAAGGGCAACAACAAGGAACACATGTAGGCCTGTGGCAAAAACACATTGGCTGGCTATAAAAAATATTTTTCAGACACACGATCAAACAACTGAGGAAATATGAATTTTATGGTCAAGAAATGTTCCCTAACGTGTACCCCACCGTCTCCATGTATGAGCTTAAAGTGCATGTAACTTCCCTCCTGTGCCAGCTATGAAGACGCAAATACATTTGCGTCCAACGTTAACATGTCCTCTTTCAGATCCACCCTGAACGGGTTGAATATTCCGTTCCTAAGTATGCCATGCCAACGTCTTTTTGTGGTGTACTTTACACGTTTTTCAGCTCTGGCGAAGTAGGCCCTGAATTCTGCCATCGAGCCTTTTCCTGCCTTCTGACTCTGAACCCCTCAGCCTGGGCTGCCTCTGTACCCGTGACCTCTGCCTTACTCCCTGCGCAGCTAACGGCGCTTAGCTCAGCCTGCTGCCTGCCAAGACTGTATTCAACCTTCGAATTATCTGCTCCGCTCCTCAAACATACATTCCTGCCTACTAGTTCAAGTAAACATCCTTCCAGCTGCAGAGCAAAGGGCCCGGCCTCACTGTCTCCGTGCAAGTAATTCATGGCTTCTGTTACCATGGTAGGCCCATGCCCCCTCGCATCTCATGCAGACACGTAGACGCTTATACACGCACTCACAGTCAGTATAGAATAGCCTCTGCCCAAGAGACCTTTCCCTCTAGATAATATGGTTCCCAAACATCAGATATCAGATATGATATAGGTACGAGTTGATCTGACATGCCAGACTTCTGTCTCTTCCTGTTGGTGTAAATGTCAAGTCCCCTGCACCCTCCAGTTTCACGTCAATCACACGTCATGCAGCTGCGCGCGCATCCAGACCTCAGATTTCTGCTGACATTGCAAGATTCTGCTATGTATCCACCCACTTGTGACACTTTTATGTGACGTTTCTAGCACACACCTCTATGTTCACGCCTAGTTCACGCCTTTTTGATTACGTATTGCTAACACGTGTATGTTTTTATCTTGTTCCTCTCAGCTGTTACGCCTACTGTATTGGTATCTATTGTATGATTTAGGTATAAAAGTTATGTCTTGTCAATAAAGTATGCTCTATCCCTTCCTGCACCCCAGTGGTGTCAGGAACCCGATATCCGGTACCAGAACCATTCCTTTTTAAGGAATAAAACCCCTAAGAACTCTAACACCACGGACTCTGCGTCTTTCTTTCCGATTGAGTTATTTTTGTTTAAGTACTTACCTGCATAGAAATTAGGACGGTAAATCAAATATTTACCACACAACAAGCAGGGTGCATGGCCACAACAAAGAACAAATTCAGGCCTGTGGCAAAAGCACACTGGCTCACTATACAAGATGGCTCCAGATACATGGTCAAACAACAAGCATGGGGCATGCCCACAACAAAGAACACATGAACCCCTATGGCAAACTCACACAGGCTGCATAAACAAAATGTCCACCAGCCCCATGGTCACACAATAACAACAAGCATGAGGCCTGGGCACAAAAAAGAACACATGCAGGCCTATGGCAAAAGTACACTGGCTGGCCACACAAAATGGCTTCCAGTCACATAGTCAAACAACAACCAGGATGCATGGCCACATCAGCAAGCATATGCAGGCCTATGGCGAAAGGACTCTGGCTGACTACACAAAATGGCCACAAGCCACACAGTCAAACAACAAGTAGGAGGCATAGCTACAGTAAAGAACACATGCAGGCCATTGGCAAAAGCACACTGGCTGCCTACACAAAATATCCAACAAACACATGATCAAACAACAACAGCAAGCAGGAAGCATGGCCACAACAAAGAACACACGCAAGACTATGGCGAAAGTACAATGGCTGGCAATGCAAAATGGCCACCAACCACATGGTCAAACAATAAGCAGGAGGCATGGCCACAACAAAAGCTCACTGGATGCCTACACAAAATGTCTGCCAGCCACATGATCAAACAACAACAAGCATGAGGCATGGCCACAACAAAGAACACATGCAGGCCTATGGCAAGAGTACACTGGCTGGCCACACAAAAAAAGCCACCAGCCACATGGTCAAACAATAAGCAGAAGGCATGGCTACAACAAAAAAAACATACAGGCCTACGGCAAAAGCACACAACTGCCTTCAAAAAATGTCAGTCAGCCACATGGACAAACAACAACAGCAGCAAGTAGGAGGCATGGCAGCAACAAAGAACACATGCAGGCCTATGGCAAACGCACACTGGCTGACTACACCAATTGGTCACCAGCCACATGGTCAAACAAAAACGGGAGGTATATCTACAGCAAAGAACACATGCAGGACTATGTCATAAGCACACTGGCTGCCTGCACAAAATGTTCACCAGCCACATAGTCAAACAACAACAACAACAAGCAGGATGCATGATCACAAGAAAGAACACACGCAGGCCTATGGCAAATGCATACAGGCTATCTATGCAAAATAGCTGCCAGCCAATGTGCAAACAATAAGCATGAGGCATGGCCACAACAAAGAACGCATGCAGGCCTGTGGCAAAAGCATTCTGGCTGCCTACATCAGATGTCTGCCAGCCACCCTTAGGAGATGTTGGCCTATAGTCCTGCTTGCTCACAGTGCAGCATTTGCACCTTTACCTTTACAGAGTAACAAATGTGTGTGGAACCCCAGAAAATGTCAACCCTGTCTCTCCAAGGAAATTGTGGTAACCGATCTAGAACCTTTTCGTATGGACTCTCATGCATACCCAAAGAAAAATGCAAGAAACAGACAGCCTGAAATTTCAATATGTACTGAAGCAGTGAGATTCTTGAATGAAATATGTGCGGGGAAATTACTAATAGAATGAAACAAATTAAAATTGTTAGCAATACAAGAATAGCGAGTAGGATGAATAATTCCACCATTGTGTTAAAACAATGAAAATTTCCTGTCGTATCTGTGGTGTAATATAGTGTGCTCATACCTAGCGCTCCCTAACCTAGTTTTGCCTAGGGTGGGTGAGCTGGCTAGAATCCCTGCCGGGTGATCTAAATCCTTATTACCTGCAGTCAATTGTCATCAGGCTGTGCCTCTTGGTGTAGAGCGGCGCTCCCTTTGTGGAGATGACAGGAATCTGCTGAGTTGGGATTCCAGCGTGCCGCGACTCCGAAGTGACAGGAAGGTGCTCCTCTTGCTTAAATGAGGAAGCAGATTAGTATATATAATAAATGTGGCTCCTGCTGACATGTCGAGGGCTATGTCAAGCTGCAATTGTATAAATTAGCTAGAGAGTGTCATCGCCTACTCGGCGATACCAACCCATACCATTTTGCACAGTTAACTCTGTATATTGAACTGAATGCTCAAGGTGTCATGAAGTGTGCCTACAAAGTTGAAATGTAAGTGCTGTTTCTATCCTACATTGACATATTTGAAAATGTATGTCTAAAGTCACTGTGTTGCAGAAAGAAGACAACTTAAGAAATGAGAGCATGAAATATTTAGTAATGTCTGACCAGACCACCTGACAATCCTATGGTAGAGGTAGGCTTCACTTTAGCGAAAAACGAATTTGTGAGATTTTCACTACCAGGACATGTAAAACTCAAAAGTGTATATCCAACTTTTTAAATACACTACGCCCTGCCCTATAGAGTGCTTAGGGCTTACCTTAAGGGAGACATATGTATTAAAGAGAGAGATTTAGGCATGACAAAATAGTTATTTTGGCAAGTTGAACTGACCTTTTAAAACGGCTGGCAGTCTGCAATGGCAAGCCTGAGACAAGTGCTATAGGGGTACCTAAGTAGGTGGCACAAACGGCGCTAGATGGTTAAATGGTTAGATGGTTAAATATTATGATATTATGAGAACCTTCATATAGAGTTATAAACTACAATGAGTTCTGTCTGGTGACAGAATTCTTCACCAAGAATTATAAAAAAAAATGACCACTCAAAATTGATGACAAAGGGTCACAACATGATGCCATCAAAGAAGAGGAATGACTTGCTTTTGAAAGATGAATCCAGCAAACAGAAAACCACAAACATGACAAAAAAACAGTTTCTATTTAAATATATTCATTGTAATATAGCCACCGCTTTGTTTACATAGATGAATGCTTTATTATTTGACTAATAAAAAAATCATAGAATAGTTGACATATGAATGGTAATTTATGTAACAATTGGTGGTTAAGATATTTTCACCCAATAAAAAAGAGAAAGAAAAATTAATTCGTTTCTAAATCCATACCGCATATTTTCTTCGCATTCACTGTGAGTCCTGAATGCGGCCCGTAGTCAAATAAAAAACCTCACATTTAAATAGTAAGTAATCAGGAATTAAGATATTCAACAAAAAGCAATTGTGTAAAACCTAATCACCACCCATTAAAATGTTATAGTTTCTCTGATTACATGCTAATTGAAGTAAGATTGCATTTCAAAAAAGGTACACAGTTAATTCTAGACGAAGGCTCCATCAGTTGGATCACAGATTGGATAACAAAAATAGTGATTTTCTTTGTTTTACCATCATACTAAAAAACAAGGAGAAACTCTGATCATGAAAACCTACTTCCAGTTCCACTAATTTTGTGCCACTAATTCTAGAAAAAAAGGAATCCCTACAAAAGGTGGCAAGAACTCTAAAAAAAAAGCAAGACCTTATGAAGGGCAGCCAGTGAACCAGGCAGGGCCGCTATCAGTTGACGCAATAAAATGTGCCAATTGAGTCTTTTTGATTTCAACCAGCCCTGTGCAAGATTATAGTTATTAACTTTTTGACTCTCCCATTGGCTAAATCTTTTTGCCGCTCTTGTGACAAACTGTAGAACCGAATGTTGAACATTTGGATTCTCTTGATTCATGGATGTGAGGATGGTTTGTCGACATGAGCGAACACCAAGTTTTCTTTACATGATACATGTCATTTGTTTTTTGTTTTTTTGATATTCAGCTGCTCACAACACATATAATATATCCAATGAATCACAAAAACATATACGTAGTCAGAATGAAATAATCTCAGTGTACATACAAAACTTGAGACAATGAAAAAATGTAGTGTCTGATATCCAAATTTTTAAATTCAGGATATCCTTATTTCTTCATTTTATATCGGATATAGGATAGGTGACATAGAACATTACAATTACAAAATTACTTTATTAGGTTTCAGTTAGGAGAAAACCATGAAAGTACATACATGAAAAATTGATTACAATAATAACATTCGATACATAATTTAAAATTATTTTATTCTAAAAAATTTTAAATAGCATAAAAGACTCAATTTGTTCTAAAAACCTAGAGGAATGTGCAACAGATCAGAGTTTGAAGTACGTCATTTAAAGATTTCTCCAGTGTCGAATGCAACATTTAAAAATTAAGCAATATTCAATGCCATACAATCAAATTCCATGAGTTGGAGGACTATTAAGGCAGGACAGCATTGACGTAAACCTAAACTTTTTAGAATTGGAACTAACCAAAGTTTTCTATGTTCAGAATAAAATTTACAGAAAAGGGTTACCTGTATTAAGGATTGGGTTGAGATATCACCGCAGGGGCACAAAGATAGCAGGTTCGACCAGTCATTTATTTTTGGGAAAATAACCAGTTGATGAAAAAGGTGGAACCTAAAACGGGTCAACAAAAACCTGTCATAACCAGACAAATTCCAGGTTAGATATGGCTGGATGGCCACTGTCTACTGGATCAGCAAAGAGTGTTGAGCCAAGATTTTATTGGCTTCTGAAGCCAAACGCAGGTCCTCTAGGTGGCTTAAGCATACCTTTTTTACAGCTTTTCTTGCCACTTCTGCTATTAGAGGAGGATTATGAAAATAATTTTTCAAACCCAAATCATACAAAAAGTTCTTAACATAGTGAATCCAGGGAATCTTGACGAAATTTTCGAGTGAGAGGCAGTCCTTCAACAGACTTTAGGTGAAAGATAATTTAGATGATGTCCAAATTTGGTGCCATAACAGAATTGGCTGCATCTTGATAGTATCAGAAATATAAGGTAAGCCTAATTCTATGTGGCAACCGATAGTTGTGGTAACCGGTGGAACAGTGAGCAAAAAACCTCAAAAAACTGTTTTCCACTTTTTGAAGGGCTTCTATCTGTGCATAGCCCCACACCCCTAGTACTGCCACATATGGCAGTACTAATACATTTTGCCTGGTATATCAGAGACATCTCAACCGGGGGTCTTTTTCCTAATCTCTGAGTAAAACTTACTAACGCCATGGTTGACCTTAAAAACAGGAGCTTTCTCGCTTCTATTGCTTTTCTCCATGAGCCTTTTTCGTCTATTAAAATTCCAAGATTGGAGTATGTCGTGGTATTCTCCACCCTGGAATTATTAATAAAGATGTCTCTCCTTTTTTTTGTGTTTAGCTCCTGAACTCATTATAAAAGTTGTTTTAATATTAATTTTTAAATCGAGATCAGACATAAAGGCAGAGTATCTATTAAGTGAGCTTTGAAGTTCTATGGGGGTGTGAGAAATTATCACAGCATCGTCCGCGTAGAGAAGAGCTAGTATCAGGAGATTATGGAGTAGTGGTAGGTCCTGGCACCCCTCCAACATGGCTTTTTCTAAGACGTTCGTATAAAGAGTGAAAAGAAAGGGGGCTAGGACACAACCCTGCCTGAAACCCCGCTCGACCCTAAACGGCTCTGTCAGCTCCCCTCTTATACCATATCTCACTCTAGCCGTTGCATTATAATACATTTCACGAAGAAAATTGACTAAAGAAAGGTCGACACCCATTTCTGTTAAAATCCCCCACAATTTCTGGTTACTTACACAGTCAAAAACAGATGTTAACTCTACGTATGCCATATGAAGGTTCCCACCTTTTACGTTTACGTATTTGCCCATAATTAGAGTTAGATTTAAAACTTGCTCAATGGTAACCATACCATTTCTGAACCCATATTGGAGGTCCGATAACATTTATTGTCATCTGCCCAGTGTTAAAGCCGTTCTAATATGATACGCTGTAATATTTTAAGAATCCACCAGGAAACAGGATAGATGAAAGTCCAGAAGTTTATTCCAACATAAGGATCCCATCCAACAGGCTTCAACATAAACAGCAACTGAACAGGTTTATCTTCAAAGCTCAAGCAGAACACAATGTCATATCACAATGACATATACAGTATTCCACCATCATGACATATTCAGTATTCTACAGTGACTCTATGATACATTCCCTCTCTAAGAATAATTAACAGTGAAATGAGCATATCACATACGCCCAACAACCTTTCCCAGAGAATCTAATAACGAGATTGGACAGTAACATGATGGACTC
Organism: Lissotriton vulgaris; assembly: GCF_964263255.1. NCBI lineage: Eukaryota > Metazoa > Chordata > Amphibia > Caudata > Salamandridae > Lissotriton > Lissotriton vulgaris. Next base: position 173,487,010 of record NC_141695.1, read on the forward strand.
TGTCGATCTCCATTTTTGAATATGGGGACAAGGATGGAGAGTGACCATGAGTCTAACAGTCCGACTTTACACGTTTTCTCTAGGACTCTAAGCAGGATCGGCACCCAAAAGTCCTTATCAAATTTGTAGAGGTCAACCGGGACCCCGTCGGGGTCTGGCGCCTTTCCCCCACTACTAGCCATTAGGGCTAATTCAACTTCTGCCTGAGTAAAATCTAAAACAAGAGGAACAAATGGTGATTTGGTACTCAAACCATATGTTTCTACTGGCTTATGGCCGGTCGGTTCAGTTACATTTTGTCCGAAAATATGGGAAAAATGTTCCACCCATGATGTTTAGTTGATTGCCATTACTATTTTGCCAGAATCTCTGATTCCTGCAAGAAACGGGATGCTAATTACTTTCCAGAAGGCGGTGCTGTCATTCGTTAAACAACTCTTGTGGAGTTCAGCGCATAATGCCTGTTTCAATTCAGTTTTCCTCGATCGGATTGCTGAATGGTAAATTTTACAAAGATGAGTTATTTCTTGCCTATTTTTAACCAGGTTATGAAGGGCAGTTTTCAAGTTCGAATATGCTTTGGTACAATCAGTATTGAACCAGCCACTCTTATTTCTTTTGTTCCCTTCCGGTTTAATACATAGGGCTTCCTTAACAGATTTTGTCACAACCAAAAAATTGTCGATAATCTCCTGAGGAAAAGCTCCCTCATCTAGACAAATGTTAACGGCTTCCAGAGAATTCACAACTACCTTCTACGTGATCTTCACTGGGTCAGCGTGTTCCCACTTGAGGGAGTAACCATTTATACTATTCAAGACCAGGTTTTCATCACCATGTAATCTCTTGTGGCGTGTCTTGTCCCGCCCCCTCGAGAGAGAAAGAATAATGGAATTAGGAAAATGGTCAGTAAAAACACAGTCATGTGTTTTAAAATTTAAAGTGAGAGGTGCCGCCGTAGAGGATAAAACAATGAAATCTATGCAGCTAAAGGATCCTCTACCATTAAAGGTTCGGATTAGAGGGACCGTGGGTGACATTAATTCATTTGCCAAGGTCAGTTAAAGCATGATTAAAGTCTCATTTAAACATGCCCCACTCAGATTGTGTGTAAAGTGCGCCAGGTTGCCATCGTTCTCTTCTTGTAGACCACAGGTTATATTATGGTTGTGGACACACAGAGAAATGTTAAAGTTGCCACCCCAAATAATAATAGGTCTTTTCTTTTGGTATTTGTTTTTAAGTTCCAAAAGGATATTGTGTATCTCTTTAAGAGTATTAATCAGCTGAGGGTGTGATAAGGTATTATAGAAGTTAACTATAATGAAAATATCAAGTGTGTTAATATCAAGAATAATTATTTGAAAGTTAACCTCAAGTTTTAGGGGAATAATTTCCCGTGCTGTAATTAAGTTAGAGATATAAATCGACTATCCTCCTTTCGCACACCCTGATGGTGGCGAAATAGCGGGCGAGTGGTAGGTTTTGTAACCAAGTAGATGAATGGGTAGTATGGCCCACGTTTCTTGAAAGGAAAGAATCGAAAAGGTCTGCGAAAAGGTCAACCGTTCACCGAAGTTGGTCTTTGATCGTAGGCCGGCGATATTCCAAAAAAGAATACTCAATAATGGCCCTGTCAGGGGATTTTCTTAGGGGGGCTTGGAATAGCAGAATCTCCTGTGTGTGCTGGAGAAATTACATCTAAACTGGAAAACTGGGTTAAAGAAACGTTATTATTGGACCCTACAATCTTTGACACAGATCTGTAGGCTAAGGTGACTGGGGGGGAAACAGGTTCCGTCTCATCCATAGCTATTGGGGGGTTCAAAGTAGATGTAGATGGACTACATACCTCCTCCTCCCCCACTAAATGGGTCTCACTAGATCTGATATCCAGGCTATGCGCCTTTCTAGAGGGGTCAGTTGTTAGTCAGTCCACTGTATTTAAAGGAGATAAAACCTCAAACATGTTGGGCGAAAGAATGGAAACAGTCCCTGCTCCTCTGGGCCCAAAAGTAGGTTTATAAAAGACACCCAGAGGGAGAGCCATAATGTTTGTGCTGTGATGGTGAAATAGCTCTTTGTGTGACAGCAGAGATCGAACCAATCTGGGACGTCAAAAGTTTATTACAACACAATCGCCAGAAATGGTTTTTACAGAGGTGCCAATCCATCCCACTCTTCGGACCATTAGAATTTCGTTGATATGAAGGGGACTAAAGCTCTTAAAATTAATCAGCCAATCCGTTGCTTTGTTGCGGAGAGACATCCAGGATTCCTGTTGCCCCTGTTTAAATGCTGGGACCCCAGTTAGTATTATTACATACGGACAAGATGCGGGTGGTAGGTCTAAAATAGATGGACTTTGGTGCTCGAATTTTTTTTGAAAGTTATTACATTTTTCTTTACCTATACCGCTCTTGTCTCCTTCCCTGTTGGAATTCTTGGGTTCAGGGTTCTCGACTATGCCTGATGGTAAGGTAGCTATTTGTAGTTCTCTTGGTCTACTGCAAATTTTCTTCTGAATGGGCATCCTTGGTCCCTCTATAAGAGGGACCAAGGACAGGGTGCTGTTTTTTCTGGTACACAGTCAAAATATCGAATCTTTAATTTCGACTTACACTTATATCGAGTTGCTAATATCGAAGGGACAGAATATCGATGTCCAGAATATCTATGGCCAGAATATCGACCCTAAGGTAAGTAATATCGAAATTACTTATACCGATAGCATATATATCGATGTAAGTAATTTCGATTTACTAATATGTGTTAGAAATTTTGCTTAAGTATTTAAATTAATTGTTATAATATGTGTTTAATATGTTTTTATAAATAAAAAAAATATAATATGTTTTACTACCAGAGCGGGTTGTGGCGTTTTAGGGGAATAGGGTGGGAAGTCATTTATTTGTAATTAAATAATTATTTTTTAATGATTCATTTATTTTGCAATTAAATATTAATTGGCAATGAATTATTTTAATTGATTAATTGATTAATTAATTGATAATTTATGTATATTTTTAAGTACATTATATGTTTTACTACTGGAGCGGGTTGTGGGTTTATAGGGGAATAGGGTGGGAAGTAATTTATTTGTAATTAAAGAATTATTTTTTAATGATTAATTTATTTTGCAATTAAATATTAATTGGCAATGATTTATTTTAATTGAATAATTGAATAATTAATGATACTTTATGTATATTTTTAACTAAATTATATGTTTTACTACTGGAGCGGGTTGTGGGTTTATAGGGGAATAGGGTGGGAAGTAATTTAATTGTAATATTAATTAATTTTGGGTAAAGGAGTATTTTTAGGGTCAGTTTTCAGTTTTTGGGTAAAGGGGTATTTTTAGGGTTCAGGGTCAGTTTTCAGTTTTTGGGTAAAGGGGTATTTTTAGGGTTCAGGGTCAGTTTTCAGTTTTTGGGTAAAGGGATATTTTTAGGGTTCAGGGTCAGTTTTCAGTTTTTGGGTAAAGGGGTATTTTTTGGGTTCAGGGTCAGTTTTCAGTTTTTGGGTAAAGGGGTATTTTTAGGGTTCAGGGTCAGTTTTGGGTTTTTGGATAAAGGGGTATTTTTAGGGTTCAGGGTCAGTTTTCAGTTCTTGGGTAAACGGATATTTTTTGGGTTCAGGGTCAGTTTTCCCTACTGTTGTACCCACTGGAGTGGGAATAGAGGTTTTAACCCCTACGCTATCCAACACTGTCCCTACTGTTGCACCCTCTGGAGTGGGAATAGTAATTTTTACCCCTACGCTATCCAACACGTTCTCTACTGTTGCACCCTCTGGAGTGGGAATAGTAATTATTGTTAAGTAAGTATATATTATATATGATTTGTTAATATTATTTTTTTTATTAAATATGTATTATTATTTGGTTTTTACCATTATTAAATATATTTAAATATGTTTAAGTAATTTATAAGTATTATTTACAGTATTTTTCATGTTATTTTAAACCAAAAAAAAACGATATATTTGACAACGATATTTTTAACATCAATATTATTTTTTCGATATTTTGGTACTTACCATGTTGTACATAGGGCGTCGATATTCTTGCAATCGATATAATTACGCCGATATTTGTGTAGGTCGAAATTCTGTCTGTCGAAATTCTGTCATAGATCCGTTTTTTCTAAGGTGTTATTAATTAAATCCACAGCTCCTGCCAGCTGCTCGATTTTTTCCTCTAACCGCCCACATTTTTCTTCCATAAGAGTGCTCATTCGTAGCATCATTGAGTTATTCTTAGATTCTAACAGTCCCCTAACTATGTCTTCAAGGGCTGCCTGAGTACCTAAGGGAGGTATATTGAAGTTTGAAATGGGTGCTTCCGTCTGAGTGCCCATAAATTTTGAGGTTACATCGGTTTGTGTCTCTGTTTGTGTCTCTGTAAGGATAAGTGGTCGTGGGCTAGAACCAACTGCTCCTGTATTACTGCAGTCTATCCCCCCCTTTACACCCCTCTCACTGGTTTTAGCTGTGTTCACCTTAGACAGCTTGGTTTGTTTCCGGGTTTGCGGTTTAGTCCCTAAGGGTAAACTATTATCAGTATCCTTCACTTGATTTGTTAGATGTGAGGGTTGTTTATCCATCAAAGGGTTGCTCTCCTTAGCTTGAATAATAATTTGTGGAGTTAGGGGAATATTAGATCCTTCTTCCCTAGTCAGTGGGAACAATGAGGGGTTGAGAGAAAGCCGTCGTTCTGTTAGCTGAATCTCATGAGTCAAAAGTGACTCAGCTCAGCCCAAAAAGGCCTCTAAAGTGCCTACCGTGCTTTTACGTTTTTCCATAATCTTTAAATAAAATAGATCACACCAAATAGCAAAAACACGATATGTGGACCAAGGTTCCAAAAAATAGTGTAAAAATATGGTGGACCAGAAACCCTTCAGCCACGGTCTGTTTAAAGCAACCAGCAAATATTACCACGTAGACAATGCTTCCTGTTCTGCTCCTATTAGATATCCCTTCTTTATGGTGATTAATCCAAATAAAGTAAAGGGATTGGGAGAACAATTATGTTGGCAGTACGTTGACAGTGTGTGTTATAATTAGGTTTCCCAGTGTAAGGATCAAAATTACAGCTTTATGCAGCACAAAAGGTTCACCCTTCAATATTACATATGCAATGGCTTACAAAAGCACAGGGCACAGTTTGCTTATAGGTAAGGAAGCAGCCCTCATAAATCGTTCTTAATTAAGACAATAAAGTTCAAATAGTCAATGTGGTTTCTACTCACTCCTCTAGAAAACACGAAGTCCCAGATAAAATACAGCCAAGGGAAATGGCCCTGCCCTGTTACTTCCTGTCCCTGACAGGCACAAACAGGCCCGCCCTTGGCCCGGGCTTCGCCCGGCACCGCCCGCGCGCGTCCCGCAAAGCGGATGCCCCGTTTACCTTAAAACACCTCCTGGCGCTTCAAGGTCGCGTTGGCAGCGTGCGCGCCGCGTGGGTTGCTGGGGGCTGTAGTCCCTCTACAGCTGTTGCGGTCGCGATGGCAGTGAGCGGTGATGCAAATATAATATTCCCCGGTGTTGCCCCAGAAGGTTTAGCAGGCTGAGTAGTGGCAAGTAAAGGTTCCAGGCAGGGCTGACATAGACATAGAACATAAAACAATGCCATTGACGTGTCGACCCTGTGATCATGTGCTATTAACTAAGAATCATACCGGGTCTTCCTCAGGACTAAAATGGTAACAAACCAGAGGACAGTCTTTAAGGAAATGATACCTTACATTAGTGTTGTGTAAATTAGGTACATTGGTTTTAAAAGGAAGGAGGGGATCCATAGGTGGTCACTCACCTTCAATACCTTGTAATTGTTTATACAACTGTTATACTTAAGTGAGTACGGTAAATGAGTCTCAGGTAACCTCTAGGCAGCACATCGTAGCTACTAGACTCCCCAAAAAGAAATGAGGGGTGAAGCAACAGGAGGGGCAGGGAAGCAGCGGAGCAGCTATAAGTGAAGGGAAGAATAACATGCAACAAAAAAAAAAACCTTGGCAGGTTGGAGAAGAAATGGCCAGGTTGGATGATGTTAGCAATATGACACTTAAAGGGGTGAGGGGACAGGAATTTGTAAGGGAAGCAGAACGAGGAAGAGAGAAAGAAAGCTTATGCACTCTCAAGGGTGCTGGAAGATAAAGTAGGTCCCAAATGTGATCAGTGGGAGGATATTAGTCATCCCTATGAAAGGATGGTAAAGATGCAATGCAGCAGGGGAGAGAACACTATGGAAGAGGAAAGAAGCCATGATGGCAGAAAAAGAAAATAGAATCAAATTGGTGAGAAAGGCAACCAATGGTAGGCAATATGCTGGCCCAAAGCCCAATGTATGTTTTGATATTGTCCACATGAGGTCTTTTTGACACCTAAAATCTCTTTGTAGGTGAGACCTGAAAACGCTGAGGAAAAGGAAGTTATTCTACAAAACCTTTTTGTCTGAAAATATTCCTTCGAACAGTAATTTATTGTATTTTAATCTCTGTCATAACATTGTTTTGGTACATTTTTCACTTGATTTTTAACCTTCATTCAATGTATAACGTTTGCAATCTCTTAGGAAAACAAGTAGGTTTGCCAAAGTAAAGTCCCTCCCCTTTCTTCAGAAACAAGTGTTTTTGAGTTCGTCTTTGGCTCTTAAGGTTAAAGTTGTTTGGGACAGCTAAAGCAATGGGCGCTAGTAAAGCGCTGCCATTCACAGGAGGGCAAACAACTGCTTATAAAAATGTGGGCAGGCGGAAGTTACTTGAGGAAATGCTTTCGAGAAGTAGTTTGAACACGAAGAAGGGGTAGCACTCAGTGCTTCGACGGAAACCTGGCAGCGGACCAGCAAGACGTAAGTCATGCAAAATTATATATAGGCAAGAACTCTCCGTGCATGATTCATTGTCAATAATGCCCGCTTCTATAATGTATTTTAAATCAGTTTGTTTGTCACTGTATATGTCCAATGGCCTATATATCTCCCATGGGAGGCTTACAGTATAAATATTATTAACTGCATGCAGGCACCACAAATTTGTCAAAATTAGTCTTTCACACAGTAATGTTTTTCTGCAAAAACATTTTACAATGACATTTCTCGTTTTAACATTTTGGGTATGTCTTCTACCTTATTTATATTCCCTTCCCCTTTGCTATCATATCTTTCACTGCTGGAGTCGGTGTCAAAGAAGAAGAATGAGTATCAAATAGAAACTCGAAAAGTGATGGATATGTAAGCAATGGGGGAATGTAAGAGAAAAAGCTTAGGTAGAGAAAAAGGTGGGACAGGGCAGTATCGGATTGTATTGGAGAATAGATGTAATGTGGTTGCACAAAGAGAGGTGGAAGCAAGCTTTGGCAAAGCCAATAAAACGTGCAAATTTTAAAGACTCCGTGGTAATAACACCTAAAATCGTCAGACTAGTTGCAGATAATTATATTTTTCTGGTTGCAGACTCTGCCTTGAAAAGAAGGAGGGGATGAATGTGGGACTCGGTGCTGAACCCAGAGCAGGGGCTTGTATCTGCCGTTGACTGGGTGCGATCAGAAAGCATCTTGTTTACAGGTAAGGCATTGCTGGTTGTCAGAAATAACATCACCAGCTATTTAGAATATACCACCATCACGATACACAAGGAACGAGGCCCCAGATTTTCAAAGATTTTGCGTCAGGTTTTCATCACTTTGTGACTCGACAGAAAATACATTTTGGTATTTAGGCTTTGTTAAAAATATAAAAAAAGAGTTGCCTTTGCTGTCACCTCGCCAAAACTAAAGCTCAAAGCCTTGCAGAGAGCTCCCTTCGGGGCGAGGATTGCCAACAGCCTCTTGAGGGTTGCCCTCAGGTTACTTTTCGAAAAATAAAAAGTAAAGAGTTTGTGCCTTAGTCTATGCGTTTCAATTATTCCCACGGGGTGGAAGTGTGATTAAGGGTCTCAAGATCACTGGGAACCGGTGGAATCAGTGTGTTGTGGGGGAGACACAACCTGCCTGAGCTGACCAAGGTGATGGGGTCCGTTTATATCCCCTGTAGGCAGGCCCGTCTCACAGGCTGCGCCCTCTGACGGGGTATCTACCTCTGATGGTCGCATAGCACTAACTGTCCAAGGACCTGGTTGTCAAAGCTCATCATCAAGTTATGTTGCGTCTATTGCATACCTATCTGGATGATTAAATAGACCAGCTGAGTGAATTATCTCACCCAGGACCAGCGGGGCAACCTGGACGATCCCCTTCCCCCCCCCCCTCCAACGTTCAGTCCCAGGGCCAGCTGGCCAGTCTCTGTCCAAGCCTTTATGAATGGATTCAGAAGTGCAAAATTCCCTGCTGTAGCATCCACCCGAGGAGGCAGGAATTTCGGGGGGTGATGGCCCTTCGCAAAAAAAAAAAAAAAAAAAAACTATTCAGCTTGGCTTTTGCTTCTAATTTTGGGATCTGCTGGAATTTGAAGTGCCAGAAAGGAAATACAATGTTACACATTTTCTGTAAGTCACATGTCACATGAAACAGCCAGCAAAAAAATGTGTGGTGATTGTGGTACCGCACATTAATACCAGCAATCGTGGTTACCCGGACCTCAAAATGAGGAATTCTATTTCAGCAGCTTAACACGGATACTTCATCCTTGGAAAATGAAGTATGGACGGTATTAATTTACGAGGGCTCCTGACAGGTGAACAAAGGACATGAGCCTAGCTCAGACCGCTGTGGGTTATGGTGCCCTGACCTGCCAGAGGCTGTGGCAGGCACCGGAGAACAATGGTGCTGGGAGAACAAGGGATATAAGCCAAGCTCAGGCCCCTGTGGGGTGTGGTACCCTGACCAGACAGAGGATGCGGGAAGCACCAGGGAACAATGGTGCTGGGAGATTAATGGTATCTGTGGAGACTATTTAGGGCCTCTTTGTCCACAGACTGGACATACCTGGTAATTCTCCTCTTCCACCCCAAGAGTCCACCAGTCTGTGGCAAAGCTTTATTTCAAAGTAGTCACATCTTCTAACTGTTATTTATTTATGAACACGGGTCGCGACTCCATGTAACTGTATGTTGTGCTGCGTTATTCCATACTATCCTCTGTTACATTACCACATGCAGGGCAGTGTTGTTTTATGATATGCTAAATTACTCGAGACTGCAATATGTTATGTTCAGATATTCCACCTCGAAGTTCTGTACAAGACCATGATACACTAAGCAGTGCTATGTTATGCATCCTATTGAAAGCCATGTTTCGCTATGATATCGTATGCTACTCTGCTATTGCCTTCAATGGTATGTTATTCCATCCTAATGCAAGCTTTATTGTTATGCTACCACGGGTTGTGCAGGGATTTGTTATACTGTGTGACTCCATATGGTCTTTGTTAGATCTGGGGGTCTCTAGTTGGCAGAGGTAGGTACCAATGTCTAAATAGCGACCCATGCTTCTAGTCAGGGTAAGGGGGATACACTCTTTGGATAACCCCTGCTTACCCCTTGGTAGCTTGGCATAAGCAGACAGGCTTATCCAAGGCAATGTGTAAAGTATTTGTACCAACACTCACAGTGATACTGTGAACACAGTGAAAACACCACAAATGGACTCCACACCAGTTTAGAAAAATAAAGTATCTTTATCTAAACTATAAAAGACCAAAACAACAAAAATCCAACATACACTGCTCCAAAATAAGTCTTTAAAAAGAGTTCAAAGGTTTGCACCAAAATAATCCACAGTTGCGTCACTTTTAGCCCAAAGTACCTGTAGATGCGTGTATGCATGCAGCAGGTGTGTTGCGTCGAATCCGGTCTGTATGGGGAGCCATCCGATAACTTGTATAGATTCTGGTTTGCTGGTTCTCCGTTAGAAAGCGTCTCGCACATGCACAATGTGACGATCTTCGGGGCGGCAATCCTCTTCTGTCGCGTCCCTCGATGTGTTGGTGCTGGACTCTGCGATCATGTTTGCAGGGACGGCATGCAGTGTGCAGGCAAGCAGTGCGATGGGTCTCACAGCGACAACAGGCTCTGCGACGACATTCGCAGCAACAGGAATCTTCTCGCACCGGGGCGATGCGCTCCGCAAGCGAGCGATGCGTCGGGTCTTGCAGCGGCAACAGGTGCTGCGACGATCTTCGCTGTGACGGGAATCTTCTCGCACTGTCGATGATGCACTCTGTAAGCGAGCGATGCATGCAAAATTGTAGATCTTCTTCTCTCATGTTTTTCCAGCTCCCCAAACAACAGGAAACAACTTCCAGAGGCCCCACAACTGACTCAAGCACTCTAGGCAGGTCAGAACTCACACAGCAGAGTTCAGGGGGAAAGCTGGGGGTGAAGTCCTTTTGTTCCTGGGATTTCTTAAGAGGAGGCCAGCTCTCCTCAGGCCTTTGGAGATCTCTTCAAGCAGGGGACACAACAACAGCAAAGTCCTTCCCCTCTTCTTGGCAGAATAGCAACTGCAGGTCAGCCTGCAAACAAACAGCAGGGTAGTCCTTCCTCTTCAGTCTTCCATCTTTTCTCCTTTGCAGAGGTTCCTTCTTGATTCCAGGATGATCTAAAATTCTGGGGTCTGGGTATCCCTTTTTTTATAACAATATTTTCTTTGTTCTCAGAAGGCAGAGAGGCCTTTGCCTAGTCCAAACCAGTTCTGGTCAGTCCTGGAGCACTCTGTTTACACAACTCCTTCTTTCCTTTGAGAGAGAGTGGCAGGGTTGTCAGCCTCCCAGCAGGAGGTGGAGCCAACATTGTGGAAGGCAGGCACAGCTCTATTCAGGCCCAAGCGCTTTCCCCTCCCACCAGTCAAGATGCAGATGGAGCTATTCAGCCCAGTGCTGACTCATCCAGCCTCCTGGAGCCACCCCAGCTCCTGTCACTCACAAACCAGACAGTAAATTCACAAATAACCAGTGGCACACAGAAAGGTTAGACAAGAAAACAGCCACTTTCCAAACGTGCTGTTTTCAAACACAGGATTTAAAAACCATCTTTCCTAAAAGATGGGTTATTAAATTCTGAGTTCATGGAAACCAGACTTCAAGTTTCTATTTTGCTCCTAAGGGAAGATATGCAGGTAAACATTATAGACAGCATTCCCCATTCTAGCCTACGGGCAAAATTAAGTTGCCAGTATTTTTACTATCAGAGAATGTCACTCACACTATTACATGCCCTACCTATCACATACACTGCACCCTGCCTGGGGGCGGGGGGAGTACCTAGGGCCTTCCATAGGGGTGCCCAATGTATACAGAAAGGTAAGGGTTAGGCCTGGCCAGTGAGGACACTGGTCAGGTCAGCATGGCAGTTAGCAACTGCACACAGGCACTGCGGTGGCAGGCCTGAGACACCATTTTAGGGGTACTCATGTGGGTGGCACATTCAGTGCTGCATTCCCACTAGTAGCATTTGAATCATCAGCCCTGGCACACTCAGTGGACTTTACTAGGGACCTACTGATGAAACAAATCTGCCAATCATGGATAACCAATCATAATAGCAATTTAAATACAGGGGGCCTTATTTATGAAGGCTTTGCGCCGCCGGTGCGTCACTTTTAAAATGGGAAAAAGTGACGCAGCGGCGGCGCAAGGCCTTCATAAATAAGGCCCAGAGAGCATAGGCACTTTAGCACTGATCAGCAGTGGTAAAGTGCCCAGAGTCCTATAGCCAACAACCACGGGTCAGGAAAACAAAAGGAGGAAGAAGCAAAAAGTTTGGGGATAACCCTGCAAAAAGGGCCATTTCCAACAGTATTGATATGCTTTGGTATCCTATTTTATGCACTGTTACCTTGTATTATGGAATATTATGTTATGCTGCCTTAAATTACTCACATTACAAATCTATGCTAAAGCTATGCTACACCGTGCTGTTATCATGATTTGTTTATTTTAATATGATAAGCTACAAGGAAGTAACCAGAAAAATAAAATACCCCCCACTTAGAACCAGTTAAAAACAAAATATCCTACCAAAGTGGTAGATCTCTACAGGGGCCCATCACAGTTGTTACCCGAAAGATAATACATAAAAATTACCATTGCCCAGCATGTGTATAATAGAAAAAAGTGCACATTTACCAGTGTTGACTTTCTTTCATTCTTTCTATTCGCTTCATCTTTCGTTCATAATTTCAATTTCTTTCTTTTCTTCTTTTCCATTCTCATCTCATTACTTCTTTTCATCTTTATGTCCTTCTGCCTATTCTCCTTTCATTTCATGTGTCCTTTCTATCTTTCTGTCCTTTTTTTTATTTCCTGTTTATATTTTTGCTGCTTTTTATCTTCCATTCCTAGGATTCTTCTATTATTTTCTTGCTCCTTCATTTATTCTTGTCATCCCGCTGTACTTCCTTCACAAATTCTTTCCATTATTCATTTTGTTATATTACATCTATATATATATGTGCTGCTTTCCTTTTATCTTTTTCTAATTTCAATTTTATTTCAGTTTTCCTTCTTTTTATTCTTGTTAATCTTCTTACCAAGCTTCATTTTTTCATTCCCCTCTGTTTCTTTTTCCTTTCCATCCTTCTTTGTGTTTTCCTTTTGTACCTATGTTCCATCTTGCTTTCTTTTAATGTTCCTTCTTTCTTCACTTATTTGCATCTTTATTTTCTGCTCTCTCATTTAATTTGCCTCTAGCTTATATTTTCTTTGCAATTAAAAAAAAACTATTTTCCTTTCTATCGTCATTTTAGGCTTCTTTGCCAGAATCAATAGTTCTATCCCCTTTTTTATTCTTCCTCACACCGTTCTATCAACATCTTTGATTCTTCCAGTATTTATATGTTTCTCCTTCTGCCCTGCAAGGGCTTTTGAGACAGAAATGAAAACTAATAAGGGCTGTTAAACAATTTAATCAGTCTCAAGCAACCCAGATTAAACTGGGTGCATCACTACTCCTTTTAAATGCTATTATGGCAATGCCCTGCTATACCTTGCTGTGTTGTATGTGCATTATTCTCACGTGGAGAAGTGTGGCTCACTGGTTAGAGCGGCAGACTCTGAAGCAGAGATCAGGCCTGGGACCAGGGCTCAAGTCCCAACACGGCAGGGTCTTGAGCTCAATGTCCGCGGACTCGATAATTATCGCCTCAGCGCCTACTCTAATCATGGGTCCCATCCTGCAACTCTGGGCAATAGCTTGCTTAATCTCCACAACGGCCCCTACAACACTGGGATGCCTGGCTTCACCTTGGGGGTGCCCAGGAGGGGCATCTCACAGGGAGAGCCAGGAAGGGCTCCACAGCTTTATACAGCGCCGGGACGCCCCGTTGGAGCAGCTGTGCGCTTTACGAAATACACTACATTTACTTTACAAAATACACTACATATGCTACGTCTTATGGATGACAAGGTCTGTGTCCACTTTGAGAAGCAGGCTTTACGATCTCCTAGGGTGCAGACATGATCTCACCTCAATTAAACTAAAGTTTCGGATGGGCGTAAGTCAGAATATTAAGGTTAGAATAAATTGTGACATCAATATGGTGTCCTAAAGATTGTTTTCAAACATATAGTCTGAGTAAAATCAATGAGGCTTTATTTTTTGTAAATTATATTTAGGACATGAGATATATACCATACAATATTCTTCCCTGGATAATTTGGTACCAAACCTCCGAAAAGGACCATGACGTTTGCAACCATGTAGAAGTTCATCGATAATCATGTGGATGAACCTAGCTGAAAGACAGTGCAGCACTGTACCGTGTCATAGGCAAAGATGCAGGTACACAGAGGGCAGACGTGGAGGTTTACTGCACTGTCATGTAAGGTTCTTGAAAGAGGTGTGTGCCTGCCTTCAGCACTTTCCTAAATTGAGGTTGAGGTCCTAAGGGATGTAGTTCCAAATCCGTGGGGTAATGATGGAGGGTAAACATCGTTTACAACGTGGGGATTACATCGCAATGCTATTACATTGCGGTTTTCACAACGCAAGTCGTTACAATGACTTGCGCTGGATGGTGCTCTAGGACAAGGAATAGTATAATTTACTATCCAACACCTTCCCTACTGTAAGTAGACTGGAGTTGGAATAGTAAACGATACTACTCCTAAGTCCAGCGCCCTCCAACGCAAGTGGTTGTAACGACTTGCATTGTAAAAACTGCGATGTAATGTACTGCGTTGTAAATGTATGCGTTGTAACATCATACATCCTGATGGAGAAGACCAGTTGACTTGTGTCTTCATATTTGCACTTTTTTTAATCTCGTTTTGATTGTGCTGGAGGTGTTCATCCTTACAGTAAGTTAAGCGAAGGTACCAGTCCTGATCGCTTTGCTGCTGATCTGTTGGGCTTGAATATAGTGTGGTCCAGCATGGAGAGCCAGTAGAGTACATCAGGGTTGTTGTGATGTGTTAATATTTCTTCAGGACCTTGATAAGACATACAGTGGCATGGAGGATGATCTTGAAAAGGGCCATCATGAAGTCAGTGAGGCTGTGGAACAGGCCATTGACACTATTGAGAAACAGTAGTTCTGAAGAGTCTTTCTAGGATGATTGGTTTCACTTCCTATAGTTGAGGGAACTTGTACCAGGCCATCTTGACTTCAATAACGATGTGCTCTTTGAGGATGTGCTTCTTGAGGGCGACGTCGGTGAATACAAATGTCTTTGTGTTAAGTGAAAGTTGTGGTGCTGTCAGATCTTTCCAGGTCTACGTCAGTGAGCCGGTTTAGTCTATTTGTTGTTTGCTGTTCTTAGCAAACATTAGGAAGTGACCATAATCCATTGGAGCTAGAGCTCTTAGAGGACCACCTGAATCCCAGTGACAAAGTGATCGATAAACAGATGAAGTACCCCAGGCTTATTACAACGAGGCTATCAGAAGAATACATTTCAAGGATGGAAAGATTACAACAGGTCTGGGAAATGCGAGAGGGCAGGGCTTAGATTGGTATGTGGACAAATTAGAACAAGTGAACTTAGAGGGACTAAAAAAATGTAAAAAAGCACCAAAATGTAACACAGAGACAAGGAAAGTGATTTACTGAGGATTGCCTAAAAAACAAGAGGGAAATAAGGAGAGAAGCACGAAGATTAGAGGTGAAATATGAACAGGAAAGCGTTGATAAGCTTGTAATATTAAAAAAAGAATATATTATGACAATCAGTAGCGCGAAAATAACTCATAAAGAAACCTGCTGGGTAAGACTGCTGAAGACAATTGAGACAAATAACTTAAGCTAGTTCTGGAAGCTGATACAATCAGCAGCAGAACTCCTGGGCGTCTAAATGAACTGTGTGGTGGAAGACGCGGCATGGGAAGAATAGCTGCTGCAATTGTATAGTCCGGGTAGAGAACCGGAATTTGGGAAGCCACAGGAGTGGTTCGGGCTAGTAGAAGAGCTCAAAGCAGATTTCTTACCCCTAAACATGAAAAATGCAATAAAAACCCTGAACTTAACTAGGGCAGCAGGTCCAGACAATCTCCCGGCCCTGTTGATAAAATCACAGTTGAGTTGGTGGGCAAAATTCTTATAACTTATGTTTCAAGCTATTTTAGGAACTGAAAAGGAGCAATAATCTGACCGGTGCATTAGAAAGGAGATATGCATGACCCAAAGAATTACAGATTAATACATTTGTTAGATATAGGGGAAAAGATCTTTGCAAAAATAATATTAGGAAAGCTGAAAGCTTGGGCGGAACAGGTTCCAGTTGTACCGGTAGAACAGGGTGGATTTAAAGAAGGCCACTCTACCATAGGCCACTGCTTTGCCCTTTGGGCACTCGCCAAGAAGTCAATAGAGCAGAAGGGGAAATTGTATTGCTGTTTTGTTGACTTTCGGGCAGCATTTGACACAGTGAATCGCAAGTGTCTCTGGGAATGCTTGACTAGGTATGGTATACCGGTGGGATTACTGGCCATCTTAAAAGAATTACACAGAGAAAATTGGGCCCAGGTAATTAAGGACACACAAGGTGCTCTGATGCAGAAAATAGTGGTAGGGAACGGGCTAAGGCAGGGCTGCGTTTCGGCTCCCCTGCTATTTACCTTATTTTTGGCCGACTTACCAGCAGAATTAGAAGTGGAAAGAAGCGCAAGCCCTAGAATGAGCGGAAATAAAGTGTCATGTCTTTTATATGCAGATGACCTTGTGATACTTGACCAAACAGAGCTTGGGCTCCAAAGGAAATTAAATGTTTTTAGGGAATATTTTGAGGCAAAGTTTTTAGTAGTAAATATGGATAAAACAAAGATGTTATGCTTTGGGAAAAAAAGATAAAAATTTTAGCTGGTTTTTAGGACAAACAAAACTGGAGATTGTAAAAGAATATAAATATTTGGGTCTCTGGTTTGATAGTGCCCTAAAATGGTGTACCCACTTAGAAGCCCAAAAAGAAAAAGCCTTATCTTCAATACACGGTCTAAAAAAATGTAATAAGGAATATGGGGGCATATTACCAAGCAATAGCGATAATTATCGCTATTGCTTGGTTAGAGAAAAAAATTTACCGCTGAGCTGCGGCGATTTTTATCGCAGATAAACCTTGGTATTACCAAGTTTTATCGCAAATGCGATAAAAATCGGCCGCAATGCATAAATATCGCTGAAAAGTCAGCGATATTCATGCATTACCGAGCTAATGCTCTTAGCCATGTTATCCACCTCCCATTGGATAACATGGCTAAGAACTGCTCAGGGCAGGTGTTAGCTTTTGGAGATATTCGCGCTTAGCGCGAATATCTCTAAAAGTTGGTAATAGGAGATAGCAATGTTAGCAACTGTTTCCAGTCGCTAACATCTTGGCACGCCCACTTTGCATGTCATGAGTGATAAATATCACTGACATGCAAAGCGGGGCCCAAGATGGTCGCTATCTCCTACTAGCTGTCGCTAACTGGTGTTAGCGACAGCTAGGTATAGGGAGATAATTTTATCTCCGCTTTCTTGGCTTTTAAAGCCAAAAAAGCGGAGATAAACCCCCTTGATAACAAGCCCCATGGAGACATGTCCCACAGACCAATGCTAAAAGCATATGAAGCAATGATCCCCCCACAGTTATTGTATGTGGCAGAAGTCCTGTACTTAAGTGGTAAATGCAGATGGGACCAGGAAGAAGGAAAGATCCTAAAAACCTTACTGTCTCTACCAAGCACCACAATGATCCAAGCTGTTAGAATGGAGACAGGAACAACAGCATGGAGCATTCAGATCCAAATGAAACTCTTAAGATTTTGGAAACGACAGGACCCAGGGGGTGTGAAGAAGGTCTCACAATGGTGTAGGGAGGAGATCCGAAGTAGCAGCCTCAAGTGGGCTAGGGAACCAAGAAAGAAACTCCTGTCTATAAGGAGAGATTAAATGTGGGACTATCTCAGCACTCACTGGAGATAGAATTTACCAAGTGTTCACTCAGACTCCAAGGTCAGGAACAGTCAAGGAAGAATGACTTGGCATACCTGAGGGAGAAACAATCAGTGCAAGGTACAAGAAATTCATGGGTAAAGGAAACATGGAACCCGTACCTGGACACCATGCCGAACTATGAGCTTAGGTGTGAAATACTAAGAGTACGAATTGGTATTAACCCCTGGCTGTTGGAGGGAAAATCAAAAGCAGAAATGATACATGCTGATGGAACTTGTAAATGTGGGCTTGGAAATAAAAATGATATTCTGCACATATTGGTAGATTGACTAGCAGTTTTAGCCTTGAGGAAAGTGTTTTTTCTCCCAAATTTCTTAAAATATGGAATAAGATCACAAGCTCAAGCTATAGTAAAGCTTATAGAAATGTCAATTCTTGATATTGCCATTGCATTGGGGAATTATATGAAAGGCATAAAAATGTTCTTGAGGGATAGACTGAAGGGGGGTTAGTAATTCTATCCCTCCTTCTAAGATTCCTTTATCCAGCTTACGCAATATATCTCAGTTCAATGTATACTACTGAAATGAGTCAAAATGCTGCTGCATTTATGGAAAGGAAGTGGACATTATATTTGTAATTTGTACTTATTTGATAAGGTATTTTTAATGAACTGTACTGTTATTTATTTAGTTAAATATATATAACTAGCTTACCCGTCACGCGTTGCTGCGATCTCAGAAGAAAGGAAATTTAAGGAAACGTGTTATGATAACATTTAATTTACATTGTGTCATTTTTATTGAAACGTATTCATTTTAATGAGAAAAACATTTTAAAGTGTTGTTTTAATTCTGTTTATTTATTCAAGTGCTTGTGGATACACGGTATTTTTTGGTTTTCCGTCTGGTGCGTACACAAATAAATCAGAAGATTTTCCGACGCATAAATGTAGTATTCTTTTGCCAAGAATCTGCCCAAGATTTCACTAAGGGTCTAATCGGCTCCGTACCTTAGTTTAGAATGGAGAAGATCGGTCTTGAGACTCAATTTCCCAACAACCCGCAAGGGAAGCTTGGAATCACTGGAGCTGGATTTCTCGGCAGGAGAAAAGACAGCGTCTCTCTTAGTGCGTCTGATGGAGGGTCGGCTTCCTTCAGCACTTGCTGTAGCTGGGCATGCCGGGCACGTAGATAGTCGAACTGCTCCAAACCATTTGTGTTTGCTTGGGCGAGTGTGGGCATATTTATACCATGAAGGTGCCAAGTTTGACGTACAGTTGGACATAATAACGTCATCAAAGAGTCTCAGTTCCTTGAAAGCTCCATGAGTTCTTGGAAAAATCAATATTCAAGCAAGGGGAAGTCCCAAGCTGCTGAAGCTGAGTTTTTCCAAGAAATCGTTGTGGATTTTCGGAACGAGTGGAAGTAGCCCTGCCGTATTTGGACTGCATGAGCTATGCCTAAATATTGTTATGATTTCTATGCCTATATAAGGATATGGTGATTTATACCTATGTAAGGGCATGAATCAGGAAACTTACAATAGGGTCCTAAAATAATATATAACGCCCACTCCACGTTATCATGTTCATTTAAGTTCAAGCACTAAAACATATAAACTAGAAAATGTGTTTACAGCCCCCCAAAAAATCATATAAGATGCATTTGAAATGGTTGCACACGAAAAAATGAGCATTTTGTACAGTACACGTTTAAAGGCAATGATTTCATTGTAAGCATATGATATGATATTGGCAATGCTAACTGACTGAATCACGAAAATTACATTTACGAAATGGCTCTTAGTTACAGAAGAAAAAGGTCGAGACAATCCCATAGCAGAATATACAAACTGTTTTGGTTTTTGGATTAGGCTAATATTGTTTCTAGGAAGTGTTCAAAGAACTCTTGTTCTCTAAGAATAGTTCTACCTTAAGCAGATTACTTTTTTGTGCCAAAGTTCAGTTTGTTTTTTGGAAAAAAGTCAAGTAAATTTGTCGTAAAAATAGAGGTCCACACTTGGTAGCTTTGTTTTGAGAAAGAGAAAAAAGAAAAGATGAAGGTCGAATTTTCAGAGTTCGAAAGAACGCTGTGTGCTAATTTCAAAAGTTTTTCTCGGTGTCAGGAGAAAACATTAAGTCATGAAGGCTGGCAAAGAAATCATCTACCACAGTAGGTGGAAGTTCGACTACTTCATTAAGAAGGTCAATTGTGCACAGATGTGAAGCATCGCTGTCAACATCAGCCGCGTTAGCAATGTTTATAGCAGATGGTACCTGTGTGCCTGATGCTCCGCTTATCTCACCTCTAGTTGGATTTGCCGTTGAGACCTCAATGAATGCCGTCATCAGGATTGGTAGCCGCTGGGGGCAACACAACACATGAGCCGTTACCGGACGCAGTAATGCGTCAGTATCCGTTGGCATAACCGATGGTAGGATTAGACAGACATCTAACACGCATTCCTCTCCACAAAGCAAGCATCGTAGAACAGGTCAGATGCAATCTTGCCAGATTGGTCTGAATGACAGGAACCATGGGGTATTCAGATCTCTCAAACGAGCCAAGCCAAGGATCTGTGTTATTCTGTCACAGTACCTCATAGCCTGCAGCGCATTTTCCATACTGGCTTCGGTATCACTGGTGGCTGGATGTGCCATAACGGAGCAGGAAGAATAAAAATAAGATCCCTGTTATGAGTCCCAAAATGAGAGGCAGGCTGCCGAACACAGAGTGAACGAAGTTAGAAAAAAATGCCCAAGACTGCTTCAAAAGCTGCTAACAGTCCCGAAAAAATCGTCTTAAATACGTGTGCAAAACCGCTGGTATCAGACATGTTAAAGATACAACCTAACATTTCTGCAAAATGTATTCGGCAGTTTGTTGATAATAATGCATGTATCTCTGCAGAAGACCATGCAACTTGCAGATCATACGTCTCTCTGGACGAGGTCAGTGGCACAGTTTTTTGCAAAAGAATGGCTTTCATTCTGCTTAATGTATCAATTCGTATAGAAGAGATGTTCAGTGAAGGCCATAGTGGCAACTCTCCATCTGTCTTGCTTTTAGGAAACAATACTTGCATTTACAGCAAGTGACCCTGGCTGACACAGTAACGAGATAGCTTATTCCAGGCATCATTCCACAACAGCTGTGATCATTTAACATAATGTAGCTACCATTGGAAAGCTGCCTGAAAATTGGATCTAACACTGCTGTGGGTGAACCCTGCAGGTGGCAAGAAAGGTTATTGGAAGAACCTTCGCAGGCTCCGTGGAAATTAATACCCTGACACAATAAAGTACCACTTAGTGAGTTTTCACAATTTTTACCACTAAGAAATACTTCCTTACTCCCACTCCAACATTTGTGTGTGTATGGTAAATCCCAGGTCTACTTAATTTGTTCTTTACCCAACCTTTCATACAGGCCTGCTGGTATGTGTTTTAAGCAATGCTGAACCTGGAAAGTCGTGATGGCTCCATGTATTATCCATTCAACTGATGGTTTCTCAGAAACGGTCAATGGTAATCTCCAGTTTTTATATGATCCGCACCGTATAGTCTGCTCCCCTCTGTGCCAACAAGATTTGTTTATCTATAAACAAAGACATAGTATTGATTAGATGCCAAGGCACATAGCATGAACGAAGTTTTTGCCACGTCCAGCCTAATAGCATTATAGAACCTAATTGAGACTGGCCATGTTATAGCATTAGCATGTCTTGTTCCATTATGTCTATGGCAGATGATACAATGCTGTCCAAAAAATATATTCTGGATGACAGAGTTGCTAACCTTTTAGCTGTTTGAATTTGCTTGACTTTCCATGTTTCATTGTATGCAGCGTATATACTGGCGAATATGAAACGTTTATGACGTGGATTACGAGGTCCCAGTAAGAATTCTCGTAAATCAAAGAGTCTCAGTTCTTTGAAAACTCCATGAGTTCTTGGACAAATCAATGTTCAAGCAAGGGGAAGTCCCTAGCTGCTGAAGCTGAGCTTTTCCAAGAAATCGTTGTGGATTTTCGGAACTAGTGGAAGTAGCCCTGCCATATTTGAACTTCATGAGCTATGCCTAAATATGGTTATGATTTCTATGCCTATATAAGGATATGGTGATTTATACCTATATAAGGGCATGAATCGGGAAACTTACAATAGGGTCCTAAAATATTACATAACAGCACATGCAGTGCAGCCTATTTTCTCGCGTACTTTGAGGTAGAAAAATACACCAATAGCTAACTCATGAATCTCCCAGCAAAACCTGTACTGCATGCAAGGCTCTGGTAGGTGCCACACTGCCACATGATAATGACTATGCACTACCAAACCCCAAGCTGAAGGGGGTTAAATTCAGGGGGGTGTAAAATGAGACCAAATAAAAGCACCTTTCCCCCTTTACATATCCTCTGAATGCAAAGCAAAATTACTGCAACCATAAAAATAAACTCAACTGTGTTTAGTTTTACTTTGGCTTTGAATAAAAATAAACAATCTCCTACTAAACCGTCACAATTTGGAATCTATGGGTCTGATTCTCAAAGCGTTTTAATTGAGGCATATTTACTTCAGACCAAGATGAGAGTGTAGTAATATCCATGCCTTAGATCCAAAGCCTTTTCAATGAGCCGTGCTTTACTACAGGCTTGCGTATGAGCTAAAAAGTTTCCATGCCGTGGTCTCAAAGCCTTTTCAATGAAGCCTGCTTTACTCCAGGCTTAGGTGTGAGTTAAACAGTATCCACGCCTTGGCCATGAACCCTTTTCAGTGAGCCGTGCTTTACTCCAAACTTGGGTGTGAGTTAGACAGTATCATTGCCGAGGTCTTCAAGCCTTTTCAGTGAGCCGTGCTTTACTGCAGGCTTGGGTGTGAGTTAAAAAGTATCCATGCCGTGGTCTCGAAGCTTCTTCAATGAAGCATGCTTTACTCCAGGCTTAAGCATGAGTTAAACAGTATCCATGCCTTGGTCATGAAACCTTTTCAGTGAGCCGTGCTTTACTCCAGGCTTAAGCATGAGTTAAACAGTATCCATGCCTTGGTCATGAAGCCTTTTCAGTGAGCTGTGCTTTACTCCAGGCTTAGGTGTGAGTTGAAAACAAAACACACAAGACTGATTTGCATATGGATATGTCTGAACTGGGGTGGCGTGGTGAGCAAAATAACAATGGATTAAACCCAGATCTGTGACTGGGGGTGAATGTTTGACAAAGTTCAACATTCCGTTCATCATCTTTTTGTGTTGCATTCGGTGTGAGTTAAACAGTATCCATGCCTTGGTCAAGACGCCTTTTCAGTGAGCCGTGCTTTACTGCAGGCTTGGGTGTGAGTTAAACAGTATCCACACCTTGGTCATGAAGCCTTTTCAGTGAGCCGTGCTTTACTCCAGGCTCGGGTGTGAGGTAAAAATGATCCATGCCTTGTTCACAAAGCATTTTTAATGAATATGACAAGTTTATTTGTGGATTTTGTGATGAGGCCTGTCTTACCCCTGAAAACTACTTAGGAGACATGGTTTGTGAATCAGTCTTTTTTTAATCTAAACTAATAATTGTATTGCTACGTTGAAATGTAGGCTTTGCACTTTCTTCTAACAACTTTGAAACAGGCATGATGTTTCAGATTTTGAAATTTTTTGCATCCGGTTTGCGACACAAACTAACAAAAATGATGGTTTGCATGTGGAAATAAGCGCAATGCAACACAGCAAAATGCGATGCCTGCACTACTTTGCATCAAGGAGGCATTCCATTGTTGCAGCATGGACGTTTCCATGCACCCACCCATGGGTTGTGATGCAGATCCATATCTACAAAGAATTGTAGAGAGCATTTTCCATAGAAATCCTGCACCCTCACACACGCTGAAGCTGGTGTAATGAGGAGAAATATTATTATCTCTCCTCCTTTAGTCTCTTTGCGTGTGTGCTGCAGAATCTCCTTTCTATCCACCTATCATTATCCATGTATGTGTCTCTGTCTCTCTATATATCTATGTACCTAATTCTGACTCTATTGGTCACTCTGTATCTACCTCTATTTATCTCTGTCTCTACATGTATCTGTCTGTGTATAAATATATATGTACATGTCTACCCACCTCTGTGTTTCTGTTAGTATATCTCCATCTCTTATCCATATTCATAAGTCTCTCCCTTTCTCTCTCTGTCCCAGTCTGAATATCTTTATGCATCTTTGTCAGAGTACATCTCCCTTTCTTGCAGTGTATGCCTTTCCTGCCTCCTTGCTCTGTCTTTCTAAATCTAAATCAGTTTAAATCATAATCTCTTCCACCTGCAGGGCCCATACTGCTTCCTGGCCACAATCTTACCATGCATCTGCTTGGATACAAGTGTATTCAATGGACACTCTCACTACATCAGCGGTGACATGTTTTCACATTTGTATTCTTATGATAAATTAAAAATGCTGTTGAATTCCAATGAACTGACACACATACAAAGAGGAAATTGCCTTAGAGCACATTTCTGTCCAGGAAGAAACACCTTCCAGCACAAAAATATGCTAACCACAACGCTGACACCCTTCCAATATGACACAATGGCTACTGAGTTGGTGCATGGCTTCTGGAAGGGTGCCAGTGCGGGGAGAGAGCAAACCTCTTTGATATGGCACCACTTCATTATAGATATGGCACAGTTGTACTCTCTCCTGTTAATGCAACGCAGTGCTGAAAAAATCTGGCCCTACATTTCAACTATATGGAAATCAATCTTCACAGCTTGATTACAAACAGCATTGGTTGGTAGCTGCTCTTTTTTTGCGATGTCGGTGGTACATCGTTCAGTAGTAGATGCTATCAGGTTATTCTTGGATGCCGGAAACCCCACCATGGTCGTCTTCCTGGACCTCTTGGCAGCATTTGATACCATGCTGAATCCACACAAATCATTCAAAGGGCGCCTAGCTCTAAATAACATCTCCTTATGGGGAGTCAGTTGCTTTGAATATTTGGGCATCAAATGTCCCAAGGCTTGGCCTCGAACCAACATCTATACAAGTTCACACAGGTAGCCGGGGCCCTAAGGAAGAGACATTGTTGCTCCTATACTAAACTGATTGCACCAGCCCTAGATAATATATACACAAGCAATGCTGTAAGTAGCGCACTTTGTGGGCCTGAGCATTTGGGCTTTGAAAAAGCAAACGATCTAACAGTGATTGAGAAGAAGTTCCTATGGAACTTAGTGTCTCTTCCACCAAGTACAACATTCTGCCCTCTTCAATTGAATAAGGGCATTAAACCTGTTAAAGATCTAGCAAAGCTGCACCTGCTGCTATTTTGGCAGAGGTTAGCATCCACCCCGGAATTGTCCCCGTACGCATTGCTTTTCAAGACGTTTGTTCACTGGACACATAGAAACAAAAAGGCTGGATTAGACATATCAGAAACCTCCTCAACCACATTGGAGTAAAGAGGAGTAGCATTAATTGCCCAAAACTACCTACCAAGAGAAAAATTAAAGCAATGCACTGGGATTGGGCAGCACACAATGAATTTAGTGGTAGTAGGAGGGGTAGACTAACTAAGGAATGTATAGACTTCGAACTATCACGTATCCAAGAAGGATAACTTGATCTTATCCAGATGCCGGCTGATAAAAAGCTTTACACACAATTTAGGCACAGCTCTCTACCCCTGAATTCAATTACAAACTCTTGGCTAGGTAACGCTGCCCCAACCAAAGGCTGCCCTTGTTGCTCTCCTCCAATGGGATCAATTGACCATGCTCTTTTTGGCCCTCCTGCATATTCTAGACCTGGGAAAGAAGGGCTAAACCCCATCTGTAAACAGCTTGGAATGAATATATGACGTTACAATGCATACATTTTAAATGCATGTTTTTACAACACAGTCTTTACATCGCAACAACCATTACATTGCATGATTTTACAACGCATGCCATTACAACGCATTTTTAAAAACTACCATTACAACACATTCCATTACAAAACATAATACTTTTAGGGTAAACAGTAGGGTAAGTGTTGGATAGTGTAGGGGTATAAATTACTATTCCCACTCCAGTGAGTGAAACAGTAGGGTAAGTGTTGGATAGTGTAGCAGCAAAAATAACTAAGTGTAGGATAGTGTAGGGGTAAAAATTACTATTCCCATTTATCCCAAAACCCATACCCACCCTAATACAAAAAAAATCTCCATTACTTACCGTATAATGCATTGTAATGGCATGCGTTGTAATGGTATGTGTTGTAATGGCATGTGTTGTAGTGACATGCGTTGTAATGACATGTGTTGTAATGGCATGTATTGTAATGGCATGCTATGTACAGGCAATTGTGTTATAGCAGTTGTGTTGCAAAGGTAGGTTGTTGTAATGACTGCATTGTAATTGATGTTTCCTGCTTGGAACCTGTGACTATAGGGCCGCTTTGTGCATACCAAAATCAGACACAAGACCACTATTTGTGTGCGCAGCAGCGAAGTTCCCGGGCCATATCTGGGGAATTAGAAGAAAGGCTCAGAGACTTATTTTTTCGTCCCCTCTAATATGCCCATAGCACAGTATATCCCTATTAGGTTCTGCCGGCGGGGGAATTTAGTCTAATCACTATGGAGTGCAGCTAAATGAGCAACTATTCACGCCTCGATTCTTATGTGCTCTTGTGCCAGTGGAAGTATTGTAGTAATAATTTTATATACATTACTTTAGTGTTATAGACTTAAACAACTTTGTGTATTTCCGTATTGAGCAGCATAAATTGATTAGCAAGAAGTTGTTTAAGGCACTCATTGTACAGTTTTAGTCTCAAGAGAAGGTTTGTGTTTTAAAAGTTATCTCTTCAGTTTTTTTAGGTGTAAGGAAGGTTTTTAACATAGTTAAATTTTACAGGGCTGCATATATGCACTTTTCACTTTTATGGTCTGATGTCCGAAAAACGTTTATTGAATTGATTATCATCATATGAGTTTCCTGTTTTGGTACAATGCGCCTCCTCAGAAAAATCTTCTGGTGGCTACCTTTTAGCTCCCTGAAGATACTCACCCAGACCCTAATCATCAGTTGTATAGATTACGGCAATGTGCTTACCTTTGTCTCATATGAATCCCTCCTATCCAAAATGCAAGTCGTCCAAAATGCCGCTTCGTGCATGATTAACAACTTGCCATCATAGACACCGACAGCCCCCACACTTAAAGCCCTTCATTAGGCCCCTTCCTCTCTGGCGAAAAACCCACCACATCAGGAGTGCCCCAGGGGTCCATACTCAGTCCACTCTTTTTTAATATCTACATGGCCCCCCTCCTTACAGTGATTGAATCCCACGGAATACTCGTTACATCTTATGCTGACGACACTCAGCTCGTCGTCACCATAGATAGAAAATGCACTGATGCCGCCCTCAGATTCCAGAACTGCCTCTCCCAAGTCTTCTCTTGGCTCAACAATAATCATCTTAAGTGTAATAGTGCCAAAACGGAAATTATACCCTTAGGTAAAGACATCCTCTTCTCCCCAAAAGATTGGTGGCCTCAAAACTCTGAAGCCCCCCCGAGTGCGGTTTCTTCGGCCCCCAACCTGGGTGTCCAATTCGATTCGTCCCTCAGTTTTGACGATCATGTGCGCATCACTGCAGGATGCTGTTTCAGTCTCATTAGACAGCTGAAGAAATTCTTCGACTTCCTTCCCATCTCAGCCAGGAAATCAGTCGCGGTGGCCTTAATCCTATCCCGGCTAGATTACTGTAATGGCCTTTTAGCAGGAATAAAGAAGTCCACCCTCAAGAAACTGCAAAGCGTTCAACACGCGGCGGCCAGGCTCGTTCTCAAACTTCCAAGAAGGTCCTCGGCCTTAGCAGCCCTTAACACTCTTCACTGGCTGCCCCTCCACAAAAGAATCCTCTTCAAACGCCTTGTCACGGTTTTTAAAGCCACCAGGAATACAGGCCCTTCTTACCTGTCTAAGCGCTTTTTGCACTACACTCCATCGCGTTACTTGAGGTCATCAGGAGCCAACCTGGTTACTGTTCCTAGAATCAAGTTAAAAACGAAAGGAGGAAAAACTTTTTCATTCCTGGCGGCTAAGGCATGGAACGGCCTCCCCTTCAACCTCAGGCACGCCCCCACAGAAAGCCTTTTCAGGAAACTCCTGAAGACCTGGATATTCCCACAGTCTGATTCATCGGTTCTCGCAGCCATCTGATCTATGCCTCACCAAGCTGGTTCTTCTGTAGGCTTAGCGCCAAGATGCTCCTTCCGGAGTGATAGTTGCGCTATACAAATCCCCATAAATATCAAATAAATATCAAATACATTGGCTCCCAATTCAAAAAAGAGCAATGTTAAAGCTGCTCTGAATGGCTGACACATTTTTGTCAGGCTCAGCTCCAAAATATTTACAGGAAAGACTCAATATGTACCTCCAGAACAGGAATCTAAGAACTATAAACCAACTTTTGCTACGGACACAGCACATCCACGCAGGCAAACAGGGTATGCAAGCTTTCTCTCATCTTGGCCCGTACCATTGGAACAGACTTCCTCCGTTAAGTCGATCATGTACCAGTGTGGTACAAAATGGGGGTGGTGATGGACGGAGGTGGCAGAGTGGGGTAAAGAACGGTGATGGATTAAACCCAGATCTTTTGACTGGGTGTGAGTGTTTGATTGATTCAGATGCTCCTTCCATCACCATCCCCTTTTGTACCGACCATGTACCAGAGTGGCGGGTTTAAAAAGAAACACCTTAAAACGTGGCCCATTCGGTTCCTACCAGCGCCCTAACTTTTTGTGGTTTGCGATGGAGCAGGAGAGTGCCATTTCTACAGATATATCTCTCTCTCATCTCCTCTTCCTATCACCGGTGCAGAATTCTGCTGCTGTGCACCATGCACATACCTTTTATACGTGAGTCTATCTTAGGTTTGGTACAATACAGGTACCCATCCAGTACAAAATACTATGCCTACACATGTATTTAACTTTTCATACTTTGAATGTGTATTGTACAGTGCAACACACATGTAAAGTCGGAATAGAAAGGAGAAATAAAGCATTTCTACTTTTAACACCTGTTTTTAAATGGCTTAATACAAAACTAAGCCAGGATGGATCTCATTGAGTTTCACTCTGTCGAAATCTGCAGAGTTACTGAAAAACTTTGCCAAATTCTGTGAAGCTTTGCAAGTGGGAGAAGTATTGCTCGGCCACCCATAGTGAAGTCCCCTTGGATGCTGATCATTTTTTGGGCAAAGAACACCTCCTGTTACCACAGTAAGTCCCACACAGTGGGATTTCTTAGAGTTCATCTGAGGCCTGCCCCCTTTTTCCACCACACTACAAACGCTTCTCCCTGCACGCTACTCATTGAGGGATAAGGTTTCCTTGGCTGCTGAGGGTCGTTGGTGGCCAATAATTTGTCCTTTTGCCCCAGTAAGCCCCACACAGTGGTATTGCTGAGAGCTCATTGGAAATCCTGCCCCCATTCTTAACTACTCTGCAAAAGGACCTCCTGGTGCACTACTGGTTGGGGGATGAAGTCTCCTTGGCTGCTGAGGATCATTGGGGGCCAAAGCCCTATTGTTACCACCAGTAAATCCCTCACAGCATGATTGCTGGGAGCTCGTCGGAAGCCTTGCCCCCTTTCTTAACCACACTGTAAATTTGCCTCCTGGTGCACTACTCATGAGGATATAAAGCCCCTTTAGATGCTGAGGGTCATTGGGGCAAAGAATCTCTTTTGTGACTGCCAGTAAGTCCCACACAGTGGTATTGCTGCAAACTCATCGGAAGCCCTGTCCTCTTTCTGAACCACTCTTCAAACACCCCTCCTGGCACACTACTGCTTGAGGGATGAAGTCCCCTTGGCTGCTAAGGTTCGTTGGGGGCCAAGAACCCCTCTTGGTACCACCAGTGAGTCCCAGACAGTTGCATTGAAGATAGGTTGTTGGAGTTTCAGCCCTCTTTCTCCATCACTCTGCATATGACACTCCTGATGCACTACTGGTTGGGGGATGAACTCTCCTTGGATGCTGAGGGTCGTTGAGGACCTAGAGTCCCTCCTGTTACCACCCGTAAATCCCACGCCAAGGGGTTGCTGAGAGGTCATTGCAAGCTCCACCCCATTCTCAAAGACTTTGTAAAAATGCCTCCTTGGTGCACTATTTGTGAATTTATAAAGTCCCCTCGGATGCTGAAAGTCACTGGGTGCAAAGAACACCCTCCTGCTACCACAGTAAGTCCCTCACAGCAGGATTGCTGGGAGCTTGTTGGAGGCCCACCCCCTTTCTCAACCACTCTGCAAACACCTCTCCTGGTGCACTACTGGTTGTGAGATGAAGTCCCCTTGGCAGCGGAGGGTCGCTGGGGGCCAAGAACCCCTCCTGGTACCACTACTAAGTCCCACATTTCTGAGAGCTTATCAGAGTCCCTGTCCCCTTTCTCCACCACCAAACAAATGCTCCTCCTGGTGCACTACTCATTGGGGGATAAAGTCTAGGGGTGAGCATGCTGATAAAATTCACTGCACGGGCAGTTGTCCACGTTTTTACGAACTCTGCTCAGCTTGGAGGGCGGATTGGCAGACTCCATAAATATCACAGATGGAGCAGAGTTTACTGCATGAAGAGACACAAAAGCCTGTCTCTGATTCTTGATAGATAGGGTTTTGTGTTAAAAAACAATGGTGGTTGCATGTCAATACCCAAGTAATGTCCCCGTTAAGCTAAGTAATGCAAGGCAGCGCTTTGCACAACTTTGCGTTACTTTAAGGCAACACACAGCACAGAAGTTTGGCACAAAGTAAATATTTGAAAAAACATTTTCTGCTGCTTTGCATTACTTTTGTGATAAACACTTACTATAAAGTGGTTCAGTTACCAAAGATATATTAAAGCTTCCAAAGTTGCCCAGGCCCTTCTATTCTTTAGTATATGTTCCTACTGATTTTAGAAGTTTCTTTTCAAACAGGCCATGAATTAGAGTTTAATATAATTTCATGTTGCAAGATAATGGTGAAAATTATAGGGCAACTCATATTTCAATATTTTTTATTGTGCTCTGGCAGTTGTGTTGCATGTCAATTTTCCTTGTTGAGCACACTCAAAGATTGTGATGTCTCCTGGTACAGTACCAAAAAACAGCTGCGGCTCACTGATATTTTTATGAGTGCCAGAAACCCATTAGGATTATTAAAAGAACCCTCACCCACCAACCTACAGTGCCAACAATTAATATTCAAAGGTAAAGAAGCCAATATTTGATAAGAACAAAGATAGTTTATCTACCTAGAGCGTTAGTTAGTGGCATCATTTCAGGAACTGACACCAATTTCCTGATAGTAAACTTGGATATCACATGGTATCTGATAATGACTTCACTCTAGGAATTGAGGGGAGTTTAGAAACTTAAAGTGGGTCCTCAATGTAGGGGGCTGGCTTATTATACGGGGCTCGCTTATGAAAGTGTAGCGCACTACACTAATCCATGCAACCCTTATGCTGATTTTAGTGGTCTTAGTCAACCTTAGCAAGCTCTCTTAGTGGAAGCTGTGGAGAGCAGCCTTCAGGCTTAGTCCAGAAAGTGTGTAAAGCAGCTTTTTTTACCAGAACAAAATCTTATTGGTATATGTTAAGTGAAAAAGAACCACACATTGTATTTATTAAAATATGTATTTGTTATAAGACACTCACTAACATCTAAAAGTATATCCTACCCGGAGATATAAACACAATGCACACTATACTTTTCAAATAGAACAGGTAAGTAGCCCAAATACACAGCGGTTGCCAAGGGGAGACCAAACCATATACTAAAGTAGTGGGATGCAAACCACAACTCAAGTCAAGGCTGTACCCAGAAGACGTAGAAGTGCTGGGTACCCAAGGAACCACCCGAGTTAAGGACCCTGGAACCCCAATGAGGCTGTCTACAGAGTGGAAACATGACTGCATGCTCAATTCAAGTCAATGGGTAAGTCGCTGTTGAAATTTTAAAGAAGAAGGCCCTTCCCAGTGGACCCTGAAGAAACCCTGTGGAAGACAGAAGGTTGGAGAGCCACCCCACCCACAGATATCCTAGGATCCAGGATAACTACACCAGGGAAGCCGGGTGCATAGCAAGCCTGGGAGTAGTTTGCGGTGTTTTACTCCGCAGAACTATGCAAAGTGACAAAAAACTCTGCAGAGCTCTGCAAGTGGGGGAGAGCAGTGCAGACTGCTGTTCACGCTGATCTTCCTGCTTCTCGGGTAAAAATTCCGCACAAGAGGGGTACAAACGCTGCTGCACTATGTGCAGCACAGTTTTCTGCACTCTATGAGCTCCACGGAGCACGGAGTGCAGAAAACTATACAAACTCCACAAACGGAGCAGTGTTCACTGCCAAGGCCTAGTGCATAGGTGCGAAGTGGCATAGGAAACCACTGTGAACTCAATGGAGGACTTCAGGAAGATGCCACTGACTGTCGAAGAAGGTGAAAGTGTCCAGTGGAACCCAAAGGTGTATATAAGATAAAAAGTACCTGCAAGCATAGGGGACTGAGTCTATGCCACTCAGGCGTGACCAAGAGGCACAGCAGACAAATGCCCACCAATGTCGGGTGATGCAGGAGAGTTGACAATGAACTTGGAGCTGCAGCTGTGTGGACCAGGCAATGCTGTGGAAGACCAGGAGCCATTCACAAGCTGTCCCACTTTAGATGTCGAGGGTTGAGGGGTCATGTCCATTGAGAGCATTGGCAGCTGTAAAGAACATGGCAAGCGGAAAAAGTGCAGTGTCGGGACCAGCAAGGTCCAAGTGACTCCCTACAAGCAGGAGAGTTGGAGTAGGACCTGAGCAATCAGGGGAGCCCACTGGAGTAAAAGAAGATCCTCTAGAGGAACCAAAGGAAAGAAGCACAGGAGTCGCAAGAGGACCTTGAGCAGTTCACCAATGATGCAGGCCCAAGGTGCAGGGGATGTGGTGAGGCTGATGATCTTGGCTGCAGGAGAGGCTTGAGGTTGGAGCTTCTTGGAGCCTAAAGATCTCTGAGGAAGAGCGACAGCAAGCCTTGGCAACAGCAAGTCAATGCGATCCACAGAGGTTCTGTTCCATCGGTTCCGACGAGGGATACTTGCATCAAACTCAGTGAAAAGATAGTGCAGGCCTTGAGGGAGTGGTAGAACCACTCGATAGACCTTTTGTGAGGTTCCTGAGGCTTGAGCCGGGAACAGTGTTTTTAGCGAAATTGCAAATTTGAATGCATTTATTTTAAAAATGATTTCTGTACTGTTGATGCCATAATATTCCCGGGGCATTTGTCAGCTTATTTAATTGACTGGCACACGCATATTACCTTCGCGCTTCTAGCTGGGACCATAGCAGCAGGAAAAACGCTGCATTGGAAACTCGGCCGCCATCTTAGGTCAGTCACAGGGCGAGCAGACTACTTGCTCGGCCCTCCCACCCTCCCACCCTGACCAATATAAAATGGGACCCTTTCCTCGGAGGTGCAGCGGACGGGCGCAGCGGGCGCGCCGGCAGCGCGCCGAAGGCTCGCCAAAGGCAAGCCCGTCTGCGCCCGTCCGAGCCAGTCCCGAGCCTAGGGCCACCCCCCCTGGACTAAATACTTCTGACTCTACACACTCAAGGATCTGCTACGATACCAATTATTTAACATCGTTTAATATTAATAAAGCTTCCTGTTCCCCGATTAACTTACATACTTTAGATTATGCTCCATATACCTGTCCTTTTTGCTCTCTTCACATTATGGAACACCCTCACTTACAAAATCCTGTTGTCACCTCTCACAACAAATCCTCTCCTATTATCAAACTAGCCCTCTTAAACGCTCGATCACTCCCTAAACACAGGTATGAAATCGCTCAATTCATTGACAGTTGGCAGTTGGACATTTTATTACTCACTGAAACGTGGGGAGACCAAGCCTCGGACCCTGACTTCACTTCAGCTACTCCAGAAGGATTCTCCAATATCAGGCTTGATAGGTCACTAAATAAAAAAGGTGGGGGAGTGGCGATTATTTTTCGCGACACCTTTCGTCTACGTACGGAACCCCTAAAAATTAATACATGCGAAGCTTTGAACTTCACTTTTGTCACTCCTTATTCTACCTCCTTTCGAGGTATTTTGCTTTATCGCCCCCCTGGCCTCCGTTCCGCTTTTCTGTCCTCTTTGAGCCACATTTTAGAACCAATTCCTGGAGAAAACAATTTCACAATTCTGGGTGATTTTAATTTTCACTTGGAGAAGAAGGAAGATCCTGATACTCATTCCCTCCTTACGGAAATTAATGCAGCAGGTCTTACGCAACTGGTTCATTCACCTACACATCTAGCGGGACATACACTGGACGGAGTCTTTTCCAATCTTCACTCCTTAACCATAGAGCACATACTACCTCTCACATGGACAGACCATTCTGCTGTCTGTTTCAATATTCTTCCTCTGACACCGATTCTCACAAAATCCTGTAAACCAGGCACTTTTAAATCCTGGAAAAATATCAATGTTCCTGAATACACCAACAACTTAGACGCCTTGAAAGAAATTGATACTGCTGATCCAGAAGCCGCAGCCATTTACTATACCAGATGTATTAAGACCGCAATTGATACCTCTGTTCCCATTAAAAAACGCTCTTCTAACAGGTTGTCAAATTCTGCCCCATGGTTCACTGAAGCACTTAGGTTAGAAAAGCAAAGCTGTAGACGCCAGGAACGCAAGTGGCGTTCTAACTACGACCCTTACGAGAAAAGTTGTTATAAAGAGAAACTAAAAATTTACTAATTATCAATCATTAGTCAGAAAAGTATATTCTTTAATAATCAAATCGAATCAGCTCAAGATTCAACTAAACAACTTTTTCAGGTCGTTTCTCATCTCTCTGGACATGATAAACCTTCCACTGCAGAAGCCTCCCAATCTATGTGCAATGCACTTTCCACCTACTTTCAAGAAAAAGTGTGCGATATCTATTCCAATTTTAACAAGTCCACTAACCATGCACATCAGACCGATTTCCACATCACGATCAACTTGACTCCCCTTAATTCTTCTACAACTCCCAATCATTCCAATTTCTCATTTAGTCACATTTCGCCTGAGATGATCCTCAAACTAATGATGTCGAACAATTCTGGTTCACCTGATGATCCTTGCCCACCTTCAGTTTTTAAAATAGCTCCAGAGAAGATTTCTATTGCTCTCGCAAACATCTTTAATGCTATGATCTCATCTTGCATCTATCCTACTATATGGAAAAAAACAGTTACTAAGCCTTTTCTCAAGAAAACTACGTTGGATCCTTCCAAAGTAACCAGTTACAGACCGATAGCATGTATTCCCTATCCATCCAAGATCATTGAAAAAATCATGAACATTCAATTATCCGAATATATAGACTCCAACAACTGTCTGGATGCCTCCCAATTTGGCTTCAGGAGGGGACACGGGACCGAGACAGCATTAATAAAAGCCTCAGATGAGATACGAATGATCCTTGACAAAGGAGGCACCGCGGTGCTCATACTACTGGATCTGTCCGCGGCTTTCGACACGGTCGATCACGCTATTTTGATCGACCGTGTCGGAAAAGCTGGAATATCATCTGATGCTCTCTCGCTCCTGGCATCCTTCCTGACAGACCGAGAGCAATCAGTCTCTATGGGCTCATTCTCTTCTGACTCCTTTACACTACCTTGTGGAGTCCCCCAGGGATCCTCGCTAAGCCCAACGCTTTTTAACATTTATGTGACAGACTTAGCGAGGATCATCAAAGCTCATCGTCTAGCAGTTACATCGTATGCAGACGACACACAACTTGTCCTGGCCATTAATAACAATGGTATGGAGGTTGCCAATAACTTCCAAAAAGGAATGAGTGCCATATGTAATTGGATGCACTCGAATTGTCTGAAACTCAACTCGGACAAAACCGAGGTGATGGTGTTTGGGAAACTCACTCCTGCATGGTCTTCTATATGGTGGCCACAAGATCTTGGCCCCCCGCCCAATCCGGTTACTAAGGTTAGAAATCTTGGCGTTATCTTTGATAACAAACTCTCATTTAATCAGCATGCCAACTCTATAGTTTCGGCTTCATTTTTCATACTTAAAATGATAAAAAAAATTCAGCCCTATCTTCCATTAAACACCATAAATACCTTGATCTCTACCTTATTAATGTCCCGAGTGGACTACTGCAATGCTCTCATGCTTAATGCCCAAGAACAAGTAGTCAACAAACTTCAACTAGTTCAAAATGCAGCCGCTCGACTTGTCACAGGTACACCAAAATTTAAGCCAATTTCCAATACCATCCGTAATCTCCACTGGTTGCCAATTAGACAACGTATTAAATTCAAAGCCCTCTGCATTGCCTTCAAGAGCATTCATGAAAAATCACCTGCCTTTCTTAAAGACGCTCTCCATCCCTACCGACCTTCACGCAATCTTAGATCTGCTGATGCTAATCTCCTGGAAGTAATCAAAACTAGGAAAGCTACTTGGGGAGATAGATCTTTTGCAGTAGCTACAGCTAAGTTATGGAATTCCATGCCAAGACATCTAAAAAATGCTCCTACATCACTATCATTCAGGAAGCAACTGAAGACGTGGTTGTTTAATTATTAATCTCCCTGACTCCGGGCCCAACCTTCGATTTCTGTCTATCAAAGCGCCAAGACACCCTTGGGTAATCGTGCGCTCAATAAATTGCATAAAATAAAATAAAATAGAACCACCAGCTGTGTTGCTGAGCCTTTTTGGAATCCATGGGAGCCCAGGATCAGCAGACCAATCGGCTGTGTTGCGGTGCCTGCAAATGCAGGGAAGTGACTCATTCACTTCAAGGGAGTTTCCTTCAGGTGTGTTGGATGTCAACAGGCCTTGTGAGGATCATGTATGGAGCACAGGCAGAGATGTTGTCGCAGACTAGCAGGAGGACGAGACCAGGAGCAGCAGGAGTCTTCTAAGTTGCAGTCTCGGTGCCCGGAGCACAGTCCAGCAAAGTCCAGAAGGTCGAAGATGAAGTGCCTTTTGATCTGAATCTTGTCCCATGATGAATCTAGGGACCCACCCACAGGTAAGCCCTTAAGTACCGTAAGGAAAGGGTTGGGACTATTCAGGGGTCCCTGCCAGAGGAGGGGCTGGACAGTGGGGAGGATACTCTCATGTCCTTGGTCCAGTTTCACGCCAGAGAGGGAGCCAGTGGCTACCCAAACTTGTTTGAACTGGGGTATGCAAGGAGGACACCAAGTATGCAATTTAAGCAGTCTAAGAGGCACTGTCAAGCGCCCCCTACCCTGCCACAATACACTAAACCTTGTCTGGGAAGTGGTCACACCTCCCTGTGGCAGGATATCTATTGTTTTACCTTCCCTTGCTCAAGCTTGGCTCAGCAGCAGGAGGCCAGAAACATGTCTCTGGTCGACAGTAGCCCTAGCCTGCAGCCCATTTCTGGAAGACTGGTAACGGAAGAACTGAGGGACTCCTGGAGTAGCTTTACAGTGCTTGGAATCATACTTATGATGTTAGGGTATGATTCCAACATGTTTGATACCAACTTGACAGGGTTTATTATAACCAGTTTAGAGATGGTCATCACATAATGATGTATGTCCATGTATTGTAATGGCTGGGACACTTACAACACAGGAGAATGGACTCCGAACGCTCTAGGGGTGTCCTGCTCATGTAAGGGCAACTCACACTTAGAACCGAGCACCCTGCCCTCAGGTCTGTAAGGCCCGCCTTAGGGGTGACATATAGGTTTCAAGTGCAGTGGACGCAGATTTAAGGAAACTTATATCTATTGTAAGTGGTGCTAGCACCTGCTTACACAGGCTGCAATGGCAGGGCTGTAGTCACCATTTGAGTGGTCTCTCTTGGGTACCACAATACATGCTTCAGTCCATGGGAGACCCCTGGTGTACCTATGCCCTGGGTACCCTGGTACCTGTTAGAAGGTGGTGCTGACCATCTGAGCCGCCAACATTTTTTACTTTTGGAAAACCACATTTTTTAGCTTTTACTGAGGGAGAGCCTCATAAGCTGGAACTCAGCCACAGCGAACTCGTGATAAAACAGACTGCATGTGGATTGCACCGGTTTCCCCCTTGTGAGAAAAGGCTGCTGTGCTGCAGCCAGGGTAGGGGCTCCGGACTGCTTCCATGTAGACATGTGTGCACACATGTGTGCACCTGTGTATGGGCTGTGCGTGGGAGATTCCTATCATGCACAGCCCAGGAGCAGGTACAGATAGAATGGTGTGGCAGGAATTATGCAGCGTTGGGTGGTAACATGGAATAGGCGTTAAATTGTGGGGAGGCACATGTAAGGAAAAGTCTGTGTGCTTTACTGTTTTCACTCTATAAAGATGGGGACCACGTGGGGTAGTTTCACTTCCCTAACGCCTACAGATTTCAGAGATGCACGAAAGTACACTGTAAGTTGTGTAGAATGAGGTATTCTGCTGAGTCCAAAGCCATATCTGTTCTGCTTAAGGGTTATCCAGAAATGTCATATTCCTTTCACTCATCTCGTCTGGCTGGGTGTGACCCTGACTGGTTTGATTAATTACCTTCCTCCCCAAGATGTAGCATCAGAGTCCTAGCCCTTCACTGCAATCATCCCAAGGGGGAAGTTCTTCTTTCCAAGAGGGAGAGATGGAGGTGCGGCTGCAGGTAGTCTATCAGCAGCTGTCACCCGGTGCCAGGCAACAGGCCTGCTGCAGGATCGGGCCATGAAGGCTGCAAGGGGAGAGGGAGGCTTTTCAGAGACCACGTGGCATGAGACCCCTGGAAGAAGTCATTTTGAAATATCCCAGAGGCCTGTGCAGGAAGGAAGGAGCAGGGGCAGAGAGGTGATGTGTCGCTGCAGGATAGAGCAGAAGTGCCTTCCTGCCAGCCCACTCAAAATGCTTTTAAAAGGTCTTGCACAGGAAGAGGAGCTCTCTCTGAGGTGTTGTCTTACAGAGGAAGACTGGTGCTGGAGCCTGGAGCAATGAGCAGTTCGAAGGAGGAACTCACTAACTGTCCCAGGACCCTAGACCGCATCTTGTAGGGAGTCCAGAACAAGTGAGGTAAAGCCTGGGCCTATGTGCAAGGAGAAGAGAGGTCCAGAAGGAGAGCTGGGCAAAAGGCTGGAGCGGGGAGCCAGTGAAGACAGCTCCCTGCTGAGTTCACCCTCTTGGAAACCAGGAGCGCGGAAAAAAGTGCTCCAAGTGGTTAGGGCTGGCCATCAGGAGCAAGAAGAGGCCACAATTGTCCAAATCGGCCATGAGGGGGCCATGAAACGCCCTTAAGAAGGTGGGTGACCTTTGAGCTTTGGCTAAGACCAGCAACAAAGCATGTGGGGCTCTGTTGTCTCTCTTGGATGTGCCCTGGGATGGGTCAGGTCCTGGGGGCTGCCCCCAGAACACAGCGAGACTGGGTGGCACCGGCGCGCCTCCAAAGAGGTTCCTACAAGGCCCAGGCTTCCCTTGGGCACCACCTTGAAGTAAAGTTGAGGACCGCCGTCGTGCTCCCCAGGGGTTTGTTCCCATTGGAGCCTACCCTGCCCCCCGATGAAGAGAAAGCCAAGGAGCGCAGTCATGCTCCCCATGAAGGAATTCTAGGCGCCAGGGACCCCCAACTTAGGGCCCCGCCGAAGATGAAGTCAGTGAGTGTCGTCACACCCACGTGAAGTGGAGAAGTTGAGGAGCGCTGTTGCGCTCCTCAACTATGACCCCCAACTCTGGGCCCGCCGAGGATGAAGTAGGGGAGTGAAATTGCACTCCCCCTGAAGAACTCAGGCGCCCGGGACACCCAACTCAGGGGTTTGGTGCCTGTGCATGGAGAGAGGAGTGTGGCTGCAGTCCCCCATGGCAGGTGAAAGGAGGAGTAGTGCCGTCACACTCCCCTGAGGCCCTGCTGGGCTAGCGGTAGCCTTCGTGTCTGTCCGTAAGAGCGGGCAGACGATAATGGCAGTGCCAGCTCCAGCAGCAGCTCACAAGGGTGCTGTCAAGTCAGGAGAGCAGCCGGGGTGGGCTCCCTGGGCTGCTCTCCACCCTTACCTACACGCGGGATGCCTAAGTAGGAGCGGGCTACCAGAGACAGAGATGGCATGGCGTGAGGCCATCAGCTGAGCAGCGCGGGTCTCCCCGGGGCAGCGGGAGACCCGCTGCTCTAATATGCAAGTGCATGAGGAAAGAGCCATATATTGCCCTGCAGAGCCCGAGAAGCCCTGAAGAGGAGAACCGGTTTGTTGATGGCATGGGGTGGCCCCAGGACAAATGGTTCACCGCAAAATGCATGCAAAAGCTTTGAGGGAGCTGCAGGAGCAATGCACACTCTCCCAGCACAGAAATGGAAAGTCCCCACCCTCAGCCTCTGAGGGACTTAAAGGAGGCTGCCACTCAAGGGTTCATCTGTGTTTTTAAACCTACCTCCTGCTGGAGCTCTTGTTCTACAGCCAGGAGCTAAAGCTTAGGGTTGCACTGAAGTGTGCAGGGTCAAACATAGATTATCACTGATGTGATATCCCCTAAAGGTGGAAAGGTGTAATTACACAGGTGGTGCATTTACAAATGGTGTTCCTTTTGGGGGCTGGGAATTACATGTGTCATGTGAAATGATAAGCAAATTGAGGTTATGTTGCTGTCAGGGTGTCAGACTGTACATGCTTAATCCTGTGATTATAATTGTGATGCCTTTTAGAGGCTTTAATTGCAATGCATCATAACTCTTATCAGAAATGATAAGTACCTGCCATTCTAAAGGGATGCTTAGACATATATTCTTGCTACTGCATTAAGTGATGAACATCCCAGATTGTTTGCCACTGTGATTCAGGGGTTTATACTGTATAGCCAGCTCAGTCAGGGGTATGTGTCACTAAGGCAGGTGTTCTCATTATAAATGCTTGTTGAGATAATGTGGCGGTTCTCCACTGGGATGGTGTCAGTGGACAGGGGCCTCACTCCAGGTCATGGTCAACCACCTGCATTAGGGTTCAGGATGATGCGCATACATGGGAGTGGTGGTTCTAGACCCCATCCTTCCTGTGGGAGGGGTGGGAATGCTATGCAATGTTACAAAGTAATTCAAACAGCTTATGTACATTTGTAGATTGATGCATAGTAGTGAGTAGTGTGTGTGTGTAATAAATATACTCTACCTTATATAATGCAAAGTACAGGCTAGACAAGCAGTTATTGAGTGTTATTTCTGGGGACTTCTAAATGGCAATTACTAGCCCACACCACCTCCATTGAGTAAGCCTTAGACTGATCTGCAACGCTACCCTCTGAGAGTCGAGCGCTCAAGGGGGTGTTTGGTTTAAAGTGAAGAACAAATGTAGATATGTTATTTATACATGTCTCACAGATACGGACTAGTATTCCAACAGTTCCATATACTAGGGACTTATAAGGGTACACCAGTGGCCAATCTGGGGGGTACCTAAGTCCTCACCATATCCAATTTAGGGGCGAAAGCACTAAGACTGCGGACCTGATTAGCAGGAGCCTGGTCCGACTAGTTTGAAACAGTATAACACCAGGCAAAAAGTGGAAGTAACCATAAAAGCAGATCCTTCTTTCCTGCGCCCAAGATAAGCTATATAGCTCTCAATTTAAATGAAAAAAAATCACAAGAACTTATAATACATAAACAAATTTATAAAGACAAGAAAAAAATGACAAAACATAATTTGAAAAAAGTTATGATAAAGCCAAATGAAGAGAAGCATTTTAATATAAAACTGTCTTCACAAGACAGCATGAAATAAAACTACCTAAAACTTGTTTTCCTTATCATCTTTTGTAGGCCTGCATCAGTAGATGTCTGGGATGAGCTGATTGGAAAAACACATTTCTGCCATGGAAGAGGTCAGACTACCACAATTACTGGCGGCTCTCTTTTTTATGTTCATCTTCATCATCGCATTAGTGGTAAATAGTCTGTACATCTGGACACTTGGTTTCAAGATGAAGAAGACAGTCAGCAGTATTTGGATTCTTCACCTCATCATAGCATCTTGGATATTCACCATTCTTTTGCCATTTTTCTCTGTGTCAGTCCTGATGGGCATGCACTGGGTTTTTGGCAAGGCCCTGTGTAAAATAATCAGCACTCTGGGCTTGCTTTGCATGTATGCCTCAGTGATAACTTTGATGATTATCAGCCTGGACCGCTACGTTTTGGTCATACATCCTCTGTTGGTCAGGCATTGCAGGACTATAAAGAGATCTACGGTAATCTGTGGTGCAGTGTGGATACTGGCCTTCCTACTCAGCATACCTGAACTTGTTTTCATGGATACCAAACCTGGTGAAAAAAACAGAACTCTCTGCCTTAGGAATTATGCTCCTTTAGAGAACTGGAACAGCCCTGAGGCCAATGTGATCAGGCAGAAGAACCATTGGGCAATGTTTATTTTTCAATTCATCTTTGGCTTTATTCTTCCCTTTACGGTCATCTGCTACTGCTACATTGCTATTGCCATGAAGATGAGGATGAAGAAACTGAACAAGTCAAAGAAACCCTTCCAGGTCATTATGGCAGCCATTGGGTCTTTTTTTGTCTGCTGGATTCCCTATCACTTGTATCATGTCTTGACCATCTACAAAGGAGACATTTCACAGATTGTGGTTGATTCAATGTATATGGTTTCTGCCATACTGTGCTGTGTCAATGTCTGCTGCACTCCCATTCTTTATCTCTTTGTTGGGGAAAATTTTAAGGAAGTTTTCAAAAAGTCCATTCTGACATTGATCGAGAAAGCTTTCCACGAAGATCTCGACTCAATTGGTGTCAGTAAAGAGAGAACAATGGAGCTGTCTGTATCTGCTGTCTATGAGAGAAGAGTGTCATTGGATGATATAGGAAAAATGACTCCAGCAACTCTCGAAGGGGTTCCTAACATGCTTACTGTCCCTTGCTATGCTCTGTCAAGATAATACTACAATGGCATCTCGGAAGTCATGGTGAACTAACCACTACTCCTAGACTTGGCTTTCTACATTTATGCAAATATTGCATGGTTTATGTTTGAAAGGGCATATAATTCTACAGTCAAAAGAGAGGGTGAGTCCTATCAGCTAGAACTGGAGTTGAAAGGGCAGTGAGGGAAAGTTGCTGTCAAGCCTGTAGGCAGAGTTTGACTATGAAGTGAGGTAGGGTCTTCTGGAAATGGATGTCTAAACTGGAGGTCTGATTGGGCATAGAAGGTAATGCAGCGTCTCTCATTTTGGAAAGGAATTTGGAAATGTAAGGGAAACATGAGTACTGTGCTGGAGACAGAGTTTGACAGCGAAGTAGGACAGCAGTGCCTCGAGTGAGGATAGAATATTAAGAGGAAAAAACTGCAGGACCTCTCAACTGTTGAGATGAGAGTTAGAAAGGGAAGTGATGTGATGGGAGTTATGTAAGCTAAATGCACAGTTGGAATATAAAGTGCCAGATTCCTTCCTTGGGACAAAGATATGGAATATAAAGTAGAGCAGGACCTCTTGGGTCATAGATATTGAATATGAAGTGACGGAAGGCTCTCCTTGGTGCATAGATGAAAATATGAAGGGAAGCAGGACCTCTTTGGCGTCCAGATGATGCGCATAAGCTGAAGCGGGACCTCTTTGTAGCATAGATGTTGAATATGAAGTAAAGCAGGATTTCTGTGGGGAGAAGATGTTGACCAGGAAGTTATGCAGGACCTTTTTGGGGCATGGATGTTGAATATGAAGTGAAGCAACAATACGTTCGAGCAATTTGCTAATGCTTTGCGTTACTTTAATGTATTATCTTTTTATGTGATTTATGTTGTTTTTATGCTGTTTCAAAGATGTAAAGTTTTATCCCATGGTGGTAAGACCCACCCTTTTATGATTTTCACAAATCAAATAAAGTATTACTTACTGCAACAATACGTTGGGGCATAGATTTTGAATTTGAAAAGAGGCAGGTAATCCTTGGGAAATGGATGTTGAATGTGAAGAAAAACCAGCACTTTTTGAGGCATATAAGTTGATTATGAAGTGAAGCAGGAACTATTCGGGCAATAGATTATAAATATGGAGTGAAACAGCACCCTTTTGGGAAGTAGATGATGAATATAAAGTGAATCAACAACACTTTGATTTTGAAGAGAAGAAGGATCTTTCTAGGGAATAGATGCTGAACATGAAGTGAATCAGCTCTTCCTTGGAGGAATAGATGTTGACTATGAAGTGAAGGACAGCTTTGGGGTGTTGATGTTGACTATGAAGTGAAGCAAGACCTCTGTGGTGAGTGAATGTTGACTGAGATGTTATGGAGGACACTGTTGGGGATAGATGTTAAATATGATGTCAAGCAACATCTCTTCTTGTCATGGATGCTGAATTTGAAGAGAAGCAGGACCTTTTTGTGGTGTAGTTGTTGAATATTAGGCGAAGCAGGATCCCCTTGGGTTCCTAATGTTAAATGTGAAGTGAAGGAGGAAGTCATTGGGTCATAGGGTGATGTAATTGTAACTATTTGCTACATAATTTCACCAGAATATTGTTCCAGGAGCAGACCGATGAATACTACGAAGAGAGTAAAGCAGAAGGCAACAGCAAGTGCTACACACGGGGCAACAGCCATGTCTGTAGTAGTTTTTGAAAGGCCCTCAAAGAGGTTTCTTCTCTCAAGTAGACAGGCATTTGGCATTAAAGTTAAAATGGTCTAAACATGCTGTTTCTTTTAACTAAGTGTGGACACTATTAAAATAAAGAATGTGTGGAATAGTTGTTCACAACTCTCTTTTAATTATGAGATTTATTCACCTTTTTTTCACATTACGGAGCTTAGACGTTTGATAGATGACACCATCACTCACACGTAATTATTTTCTCACCAATTCACAAGAACCTAAGAGATAGGTCACACTTCTTTGTTTTCTGTCAAGAAAGTTTCCTATGATGACAGAACTAGCAAAATGGTGAGTACCAACCAGTAGCTCCTAGGATGGTGCTTACGTGAGGCACTTTCTGACTTCTCTCACATTTTTTGTTTGGTGGGTGTGAGATTAGCTATCGATGGTTGATACGTTTTAAATGAGGAACACTTAGAAGTAGACATGACCAGATAATTCAGCATAGCCATACCAAGGAGTACATAATGCCCGCTTAATATAAGTTATAACGAATACAAAGTGTTCTGTTTAACCAGGTTATTTCTGTGTATCTACTGTTCTTCCTCCCGGAGTTGTATATTGCCATGTAGGGATACTAAGAAGAGATTTTCACTTTGATCTTTAGCTGCAGCATGTTTATAAATTAGGAATTTTTTACATCAAGTATTTACCCTTTGAGTGGCTTAAAAGCAACCCTCTTTGCTAC
Source organism: Lissotriton vulgaris (assembly GCF_964263255.1). Lineage (NCBI taxonomy): Eukaryota > Metazoa > Chordata > Amphibia > Caudata > Salamandridae > Lissotriton > Lissotriton vulgaris. The sequence goes on from NC_141695.1 coordinate 173,531,652, forward strand.
CAGTAGCCAATGCAGCTTTCCTACAACAACCAACATTGATGTGCATGTTTTATGTTAAATATAAATTTGGCCGATATGTTTGTATCTAATAAAATGTCTTTGTTAGTTCTTCTGGGAGGTCGAGAAACAGCACATGACAATGATAATCATATTCTGGATTTATTGTTTCCAGGAAAACAGATACATTATCTGCTGTAAAATTCATATTTGATACAAGCATGACTTTGTCACTGTGTTCATTCCCATTATAAGTGATTCAAATTTGACCCCATGATTCTTGAAAACCTCTACTGGACTAGCTTCTGATCCTAGTGATGTCTAGAACTGATAGTTCCATACTGATATATCATATAATTGTGCAAAGATCTCCCTTTAATTCCCTTCAAAAAATATTAGGTCAGCCATAGCCTTATCTTTGTCATGCAGTTACTCATGTTATTCTGCTTTTACGTCTGGTTCCCTATCAATCACAAAAAGTATTTTGGTATCGTCCGCATACATAAGTAGAGTAAGACCAAAAGATTACATTAGATATAGCAAAGGGAACATGCAGAGTTTGAAGAGCAAATGTGAAAGTACGATTCTTGTGTTACTTCATAATTCAGTGTTTTTTCCCGCAGAGTCGTAGGAATAACCAGTGAGACAAACAACTCTTCACGCATGCATAGACTGTGCTTCTGATGCTAAAGCCACCAAGACAGTGAAGCGGCAGTTGATGGTCAAACATATCAAATGCTGCTGATAAATGAAGTATACTGAGTGCTACTAGAATATTTTTGTCTAAGTATACACTCAAATTGTCTAGCAGTGCTGTGATTACAGCCTCACTGCGGCACCCAGCAGGAAAGGGTGGTCTCTAGTTAAAAACTGCCTGATCCAGTACTTTAGCCATGAATGTCAGTTGGAGTACTGGCCTATAAAGTTCCACACTGTCTGATTTTAAAAATGCCTTTTTTAGTAAGAGATGAATGAGTGCTATTTTTATTTTAAGTTTAAAGTTTATTGAAGAAGAAAACATGGCATACATAAATAGAAATATCATATAAGCCAAATCATAAAGCAAAAACTTCTATGTCTTATTTATAAAAGGGGGAGAAAAAAGAGGGGAGAGAGAAAGAAGAGGGGGGGGGGGGAGCAGATCAATCAATAAAAAATGGGTAAACATTACCTGAAATATAAGTCTAATACAACAACCGTATTATTATTAAGTATAATATGAAACATAAACAAAGAATGCATGAAAAAGAGAAAGGAGTAAAATTGGAAAATAATTATCTGGAATGTAGAATAAAAAGACAACAGAGAATTCATGGAGGTTTACTAACTTCGTCCGGAGTGTCAACTATAGTGAAGGGAGCTGAAGCTAAGGTCATTAGGTATGAGGAAAAAGGAAGCCATGAAAGATCTCCTTTTATGCATAAAGAAATAGGGGTGACAGTACCTGTATCTAGTCTATGATGAAAACAAACGGCATTCCACCAAGCCGTGAAGGTCACTTTCTCAGCTTGTTTCTAGTTAGAGGTGATTAGATGGAGGGCTATTGCTAATAATAGATCAATTAGTGAGGGGATGGGAGTTGAATACGACCAGGAGGGTGATAAGGAGCCTAAAAAGATGTTGGAAATGGAAAAAGGGATTTGGGTATTGAAAATGTTATTAATTTGGGACCAAACTAAAAGCCAAAAACGGGAAAGAGAGGGACAATCAAAAAGCATATGTTTTAAATCGGCTACAGAGCCATGACATGACCAACAGTTTGCGGAAAGGTCTGCGGAAAATGAAGCTAATTTCATTGGGGTGAAAAGAAGGCGTTTGTAGATAAAGAATAAGGTTTGAGAGGTGTTAGCTGCTCTTGACGTTTTATGAGGTTTTATCCATAATTTGTCACAAAATGGAATAGACCAACATTCCACCAGATCCCTTTTTCAGGCCAACTCGCATTTTCCCTTGAGCCTATCAGAATAGAAAAATAAATTTCTATAAAGAGAAGAGGCGGAAGTAGTAGTAGACAATAAGGGGTAGATAGTGGAACATTTGGCAGAAACATTAGTAACTGGTGGCAAGGAAAGAAGATATTGCAAAAGAGGAGGAAGAAGTGAGTCATATTGAGATTTTCAGGAAGAGGATAATGAAAATTTAGATTTAAGTTCCGAAAAGGAAAAAGGGAGATTATTAGAAGCCAGTTGAGAAATCCAGAGTAAACCTTTGGATCTCCATGTTTTCCAATAAAATGTACAGCCTTTAATGCGTAGTAAGTGATTGTGCCAAATGGGTTGTTGATCTAATGAAGAAAGAGCAGGGTGGGAGGATGGAAAAAGAGGAATTAATATTTTATGTGTGTGAGAAATTACTTGAGGAGGAAAAGAGGAAATATTGTTAGTAAAGGCAAGAGATTCCTTTAAATGAAAAGAAGCTATAAAATGTTTCTCAATGTTTAACCAAATGGGAGGATGAGCAACAAGATTGTGATCCTGAGAAAGCCAACCAGAAGATTGCATCAAGGAAAAAGCATAGTGATAAGATTTAAAGTCAGGAAATTTGAGACCACAAGAGAGTTTATCAGCTTTGAGGGCATTAAGAGCTATTCGAGGAGACTTATTCTTCCAAAGAAATTTGGATAATAAGGAGTCAATTTTTTTAAAGTAAAAACCAGAAATGTCAACCAGAATCCTAGGTAAGGGATACAGAATTAGCGAGGAAAGCATCATTTTGATCGAATCTAGGCGACCCCACCAGGAGAGAAAAAGTGAATGCCAGCAATCAATTGATGCATACAAAGTTTTGGAGAGATTATCAAAGTTCTCTTTCAAGGTTTCTGGAATGGTAGGAGAAAAACATAACCCTAAGTATTTAATTTTAGAAGTTTTCCAAGAGAAACCAGTAGAAGTAAAATCGTGTTTTAAACAGAGAAAATTTTAGGGAAGGACTTCACATTTATCCGAATTGAGACGATATCCAGAAAGTTGAGAAAAAGTATCAACTAGGGAGAGAAAAGCTGGGATAGAAGTACCTGGATTGGAACAATAAAGAAGGATGTCATCTGCGTAGACAGACATTTTAATATGTGTAGTATCAAGTTATAAATAAAAGGGGTGATAGGGGCAACCTTGACGAACTCCCCTAAAGAGAGAAATTAATTTAGCAGGGAACCCAATCCATTTATGGGCCTGGAACATAAAATCCCATCCAATTCTATCAAATGCTTTCTTAGCATCTAATGCTATAGCAGCAGTGGGATAGTTAAGGAAAGAGGCCTTACTTAAAATATTAAAGAAAACCCTGGAGTTGTCTGACGATAATCGACCTTTGACAAAGCCTGATTGTTCCAGGCCAATACGAGTAGGGAGAACGGGATCAATACGAAGGGCAAGAATCTTTGCAAAAATCCTGTAATCTAAATTAACCAAGGAAATCGGACGATAATTTTTACAAAAAGAGGGATCTTTATTATCTTTGGGAATTAAACAAATCACGACTTCTTGAAAGGAACTGGAAGAGGAACCACCTTGTATAAAAGACTGATATAGCAATAAAAGGTGGGGGAGTAGTAAGGAGGCGAAATGAGCATAGAATTCAATAGTAAAGCCATCAGTGCCAGGCCGCTTACCCCTCTTTAATTTTGAAACAGCATTCTTAATTTCAGATAAGGAAATATCCGATTCCAATGAGGTAAAATCCGTATCATATGCGAGAGGGGGGCGGATCGATTGAAAGAAAGAAGAAAGTGCAACAGAGGAGGGTTGGTGTTCCGGTGTGTATAGAGTCTTATAAAAAGAGACAAATTCATTGAGAATGTCATCGTCCTTGAATAACATTGTTGCCAGCAGTATTATGAATTAGTTCAATCTTAGTCTTCAGATAATTTGCAAGTAATTTACCCATTTTATTCTGGCCTCATAATAACTCCACTACTTTTTAAAAGATAGGAGGAAGCAGCTTCTGTAGAGGACTTGTTGAAAGAATTTTTGCCTCAATAAGATTTTTTAAAGAGATCTCAGAATAAAAGCGGTAATAAGAATATTCAAGAGGTTTAATCTTGGCTAATAATTGGGTATTTTTGCTTTCCAAAAATTTATTTTTCCTTGAAACAAAGTTTATAATAAAACCTCTAGCCGCTGTTTAAAGGAGTCCCAAATCATTACTGGAGAAGAGTCTGGAGTAGAGTTAATGGAGAAGAATTCAGATTCAAAAGAAGTGAATTGGCCTGTGAAGTTGCGATCAGATAGAAATTAATTATTAAAACGCCATCTGCCAGCATGAGGAGAGAAGGTTAACAAATCAAAGTCCACATAAACTGGGACATGATCTGCTATTAGGATGAAGCCAATCTCGGAGTGTGAGACAAGTTGGGACAGAAGATTACTTAAGAAAAGATAATCTATTCGAGATTGGGAGTTATGAGGGGGAGAATGAAATGTATATTCCTGTAAGTCTGGATTACAAAGTCTCCAAATGTCAGTGAAAGCTTTGCGATGAATAGCAGAAGTGAATTGTGAGTGCATCTTGGTATTAGAGAATTTTACAGAGGAGCGTCTATCTAGAAAGGGGGCATACTGTGAGGTCTAAAACAGGCATGAGCATCATATAGCTAATGTTGTTGTGAGGCGTGGGACAGACAGAGCAGAACGCTCACCAGGTGTCACGAACGCTAAAATGGCGGTCGCGTCACAGGCGCGACACTCTGAAGAAATGAAAAGCGGGATACAAGCTCCTCTGGTCACCGAGCCCGGCTGGAATCCTTCAGTGCGAATCAGCAGGTGTTCCGGTAATGGGAGTCACGGCATTGCAATCCAGAAGAGTTGTGTAAACACCTGGAAGGCTCCCGTAACTGCTATGAACCGACAGAGCTCCGCGGATCAGCCGCCATTTCCTGTGGCGCCGTAGTCACGCTCCCAATCAGTGCTATTTTTAACTCCTACTCGAGACACAGGGCCTTATTACGATTTGGGGTTGCGTTCCACCCGACATCTGTGGCATCGGTCCGACCGCCGCTGGTCTGACCCATGCCTGTGGGGGAATCCCCACTGCCTCTGACAGGCTCAATGAGCCCCCGGGGGCAGATGTCGGATCATAATCCCCAAAATGGAGGTGGTGCCTACTCAGGCACCGCCGTGTGGATGACGAGCAACGTTTTCAACAGTCTTTTCATGTTGGTTCTTCCACTATGAAATGGCTTGCAGATAGGGTCCTTTTCCCCCATGGCCGTTGGCTATTGGCCCTGCCCACCTAAACATCCATGCATTGTGTGGAAGGCACCAATTGTGCCTGCCACACGGTGCAAGAATATTTTTTTTAAAGTGCATATTTCCTATTGCTGCTTGTGCTGTGACCTGCAGCATAAGATAAGACATATACACTTTCTGACCGCTTTCAAGGCAGTTGCATTGGAATTTGGAAAGCGGGACCACTTACTCCATGTCGGGCGGTCCCGTTTCCGACTGGCATCGTAATGAGGCCCACAGTTCTTAGCGATAAATCAATGATTTCCCAGGTGTGAAGATGGGGTTTATAATCAGTTCATTGAATTACATGGCAGGAATAATATCTGTGGCAGAACTTAATAGATTACTACTTTTATTAGGGCCATTAATTCTTTCAATTCCCACATATAGAAATGGCTCAGACTTTCTATGATTTGGGGCTAGATTTCTTAGCAACATTTTTTCTCAGAAAAAGAGAGACATTGGTCTTCAACTGCGATTTGACTTTATTTGCAAAAAAGATCTGCAAACTTATTACACATAATCTCTGAGTGGGGATCTAGCTCTTAGCTAGGAACTTCTTTCAGGTCTTTGATTTTTGTAAATATTGCATTAGATGTATTTGGCAAATTTAAAATTGTGATAGCCTGATAGCTCACCGTTGTATCTTTTATTTGATTTTTGTATCCTTTACTCCACATCTGCACTGGTTCATATCATTTTCAGAGTTCTCACTCTAGCTCCGATTTAAATCACTGGTTTTGCCTTCTCTTAGCCAACATTTTTGTCAGGGGACTAGTTCTTCAACTCTTAACTCCAAACATTGATTATATTGTGTTAGCATTAAGTTGGGATCAATCACTTCAGGATTATAACTGTCACAGGATTTATTCTTTTTGATCCATACTCCTATCACTGCACTTTTGCCAACCACTAACTTTCCTTCTCGGATTTTTTATCTGCTCATGAAACTGCAACCCATGTCTCTACCTTACATAAATGATTATTGCTACATATAATATCCAGTGAGTGTCTGCCTTATGAGCAGGACTCCAACATATTTCAGATATACGATGCCAAAGATTATTTTAATATTGCTTGTATCGGGTTGGATGCTACATTAAATGAACATTCAAGACTGATGACCTCATTTATTATTGGCGGACAGCCCAGCCTCCTCCAGGGTGACAGGATAAATTACTCCGTTGTCCTGACAAATTCTCCGTGCCACCCACCAAATTCTGAAATTTCCACTTACCCAGTGGACATTTCAAGCATTGACAGAAACCGCCAACACAGCTGTTAATTTCAATGCATTGTTAGTTTGAAGGAGAGCTCCATCAAACTTACAATGTGTTTTGTCTTTTTAAAAAAAAAACAATACCCCCTCCCCCCTCCCCCCCCCCCCCACCATGGCAAGGGAATTTCCTGCCATGGCAGCAGAGAAGGCCATGGCTTTGGTGGTGGTGTAAATAAGCACTTTTCAGTGCCCCTTACCACCCGGCTTTTGCTGGTGATAACAGTCATTGTAAAATACTGTGTCTCTACCCTTTTAGGTTAGGTGAGTGGACATACAGCCAAACCTCCAATGGCCCTTACTCCATCAGGCCATTAAAGGGGTGTGACCAAGGTGGAGACAGAGTTGTCTCCACTGGCGCCAACCTATGGTCCTCCCGAAATTAAATTGGGCTGGCGGACTATTAGGTTGGTGGGGTGAAACCCCCAACATATAAATCGGGCCCTATTCCTCAAATTTTTTGTGATGAGAGAACAGTTAAATAAAAGTATTACAACTGGGATTTCTAGTTGGTCAAGGCTTGCGCCAAAGCCAGGCAGAAACCACCACTCTAGTCAGGGCAAGGGGGTTACACGCCAAAGATAACCCCTGCTGACCCCCTTGGTAGCTTGGCACTTGCAGACAGGCTTATCCCGGAGGCAATGTGTAAAGCATTTGCGCACGCACACAGCAACAACATCCCAGGCACACTACAAAAGGAACTCCACACAATGTTATATAAAAATAACTTTTGTATTCTTAAAATACATCAGATAGTAATCACACAATATACATTGTGCCAACTGGCACTGGCAATATTCACAAGGGATTATTTACACAGGACAGGGCCACGTGGGCCACTGTCAGGATCAACACTTAGTAGAAATAGCATAAAACAACAATTGTAGAACACAACCAGTAACCACTGGTAAAAGGTAGGTACACCCTACGCAATACTAATCACCAAAGGCATAGATCACGCAGGGGCACATGAACTCACTAGTATAAACTATACTAAGTAAAACAACCTCCTAAGCATGAAAACACATCTAGAGGTATCACAGGCATAATGGCGTTGCACATTACGCATAAATCGCATTAGGCCTAACCAGTATAAATACAGTAAGCAATCTCCTCACTAGTCTAAACACATTAGACCCTACCTCCTACGTATAACTCACATTTGGGGGCATAAATCACAGTGAACTATAATCTCAGTAGCACAAACCTCCATAGGTAAAACCATCTCTAGAGGTATCAACACAGGGTGCCTAAAACATACTAGATGCATTACATTTCCTAGCACCCCATTTAAAGTACACATCAATTACATTAGGGCCTTGCACCCTATACCTCTACCATTCCCCCTGGCCAACTGGCCATCAAGAAGGGGCTCCAATGCCCTGTGTCCAGAATGTCAGGGCACGCTGCCAACGCAGCGCCAGTCAGGGGTGCGCCACCGGAGCAGACCTAAAGGTTACAGCTGCCCACTACTTGCTGGGCAGCTGAGAACCAGAACTGGGCCAAAATGCTGCATCTGGCACTAAGTGCTGTGCAGCTGTGGAGGGCCAAGGTAGGGGTGAAGGAGTGCGACTCACTCCTGAGTCCAAGAGCGCATGTCCCCTGAAATAAATACCTAAACGGTGCAGCTGCCCACTACTTGCTGGGCAGCTGGGAAATAAACTGCGGCATGGGCCCTCACTGGCCCTTGGGAACAAAAACTGCGCCACAGGTTTGGAGCCCTCTAGGCTCTTAGAACAAATAATGCGCATGTTGGAGCCCTCTAGGCTCTGACAACCAACGTGCCCAACCGTGGAGCCATCTAGGCTCTAAAGGAAATAATGTGCCAAACGGTAGAGCCACACGGGGCTCAGTGACTAAATAAGCTGTATCTGGAGAAACAACTGGGGCCTCGTTGGAACCCTCGGGCTTGGGAAATGACCAGTACAATGTGGGTGTGGCCCACTGCCATCCGGGGCCACCCTACATGCCCCCTGCCACTGTGCAAACCATTGGAGCAGCCCGCTGCCATCCGGGGCCACTCTAAAATGCCACCATCATAGTGGGCCTTAAACAGGCATCGAAGCAGCCCCCTGCAACTCGGGGCTGCCCTGGCTAGAGGTACGGGCAATGTCTCCCGTCATCCACACTCACCTGGGCTCTTGAATCCGGTCGGTCTCCGCTTCGCCCGGTCCCTCTTCTGGGACCGGGGCCTTACTAGCACTACAACCACGGATCTCTTTCACAGCAGAGGAGGGCCCTGCCGAGGATCCATCGTTCGGTGCCGCCCGCGGGGCTCCCTCAGCTTATGGGAGCCCCGGACACCTCCACCTTCCTCCACCTTTCGTCCGGTAATGCCGTGGGCGCGGGGCTTCCTTCGGGAAGCGGAAGTCCCGCCCCACATCAGACATCGCACTGCCTGACTTCCTGTGGGGCCAATCGGGCCCGCGGCGGTGATTCTTCGAGGTGCAAAACGAGTGGTAGGCTCCCTCGAGTGCAAAAATGAAGGTATGCGCAAGGTGGGCACCCGCGCCAGACCCCAATAAGCGGGATAGGCACCCGCGGTGGCCATCAAATCAAACACAAAGCTGCAGGGTGGGCACCTGCCCATGGATCTCCAGAATCACCAAAATAGGCAGCCATGACGGGGGGAATCCCCAGACAGCAGCCCAGAGCTGCAAAGGCACACATAGAAGCGCTCTCTAAGCGCCAGGGCAAAGTCACCAGCCTTCTCCCCCAAAAAGCGCTCCCAGTGCGCTTAGGCCACAAAAAGTCTGGGCAAAGGCAAAGAAAGCAAGGCGAAGGGTCCCAAAAGTCCGGGGCAGCAAAGGTGGGGTAAAACAGCTCCCCACAAGGAAAATCCTCCAGGCATCCAGGAGCTGGGCAGGGCCCAGGGAGGCAGGCCTTCCCCTGGGCCCCACCAGCAACACGCCCCTGGCATATTCAAGTAGGAACAAAAGCATTTGCTTGGAGTCACAGCCCCTCTTTTATACACTGAACCCCTTTATTTCCAAAGGTGCAGACAAGGGGCGAACCAGATGCAACTGCTTCCTGAGCACTTTTTTTGCTTAGCCCCTCTGCCTATTCACAGGATGCGTCAGGGACATCAGACACACTACAGGGGGTGGAGCCAGCATTGTGGCGGGAAGGCCCAGCCCTATTCAGGTCGCAGGTGCACTCCTTCCTCCCATCAACATTAACTATGGGCTGAAAATCCGTTCCGTTTGTGGAATTTACGGATTTTTGGCAATTTCGCAGTCTGCGAATCGCGGAAATTTGTTCAAAAATCTGTAATTCGCAAGCTGGCGGATTTTTTTCTTGGTCACGCTTCAAAAATAAAATCTTGCGTGCACGGCGTTGACTTACCATGATTCTGAGTTCGCCGAGTTGTTTTTCCTCCCGGTTTGCGTGCGCTGTGCCATTTTGGATCTTGCTGCGTGATCGCGCAAGAGTTTTTCGACCACGAGTACGTCATCTTGGCCCACCATCTTGCACAGCAAGAGTTTGACAATGCGAGTACGTCATAAGGGCCCGCGATCACGCATCGCGAGTGTAAACAATTGCGAACACGTAGATGCGGCGCGCAGCTGACTTCTGGCAGGAGATTTGAACAGCTCGCTTTTCCAAACTTGCAAAAATTTCAATTCTGCACAAGAAATCCACCGCAGGCAGCATAAACATTCTGAAAATTATGGTTTTGATCACAATAACTCCTCAGATTGACATTTGGCTGCACTTTTTTGTGCAAGGAGTCCATTTTTAGAGGGGGGGGGGAGGAAGGAAGTGTCCCAGAGTCTCCAATTTCCTGTTCCTGTCCAGCAGGCTCCTCCCAGTGCTTTGTCCATGTCCTGGTCACTTTTCATTTGGATCTGGAGCTGGAAGGATTACTTTTTGTGGCTGCTGCTGGATATTTGTATTTGAGGACTTTTTGGACTTTGGATCACTTTTGGATTTGAGATTTTACAAGTAAGTTGGTGTTGTTTGTTTGGGGCATTGCAGTTGCTGCAATTACAATTTTAAAACTTTTTCACAACTTTAAAAAAATGTATTGTGGGTAGCCACAGTATCCAGTAGGCCCAGGGTTAGTCGTGGGTGCATGATACAACTGTTTCTATGAGTTTTGTTGAACTTAAATCTCATTTATGTCATGGAATTTTAGCTCACTGTTATATGTGGAGTTTTTTTTTATTTTGGGGTGCCCGTAAAGCCACACTAGCCTGTAGGCCCAGGGGTACTCAGTAGTGCATGGACCAAGTCTTTCTGTGGGGTGTCTTGAATTCAAACATCATTGAGGGCATGCATGGCATTGGATTGTGGTTATTTTTGTGTGTTTTTTGACTTTTTGGGGTGGTGTTGGGGCCTGGCCATGTGGGTGGGGGCAATTTTGAGGCCTGGTACAGGCAGGGCCTGGCCATGTGGGTGGGGGTCAAGGGGCCATTTTGAAGCCAGGCAGTGTGCTCAGGCCTGCACCCAGTTTGCCTTGCTTTCATCCATTATGCCCAGGGGTACTCAGTGGTGCATGGATCAATCAATCAATCAATCATACCACTTGTATAGCGCACTACTCACCCGGAAGGGTCTCAAGGTGCTAGGGGGAGGGGGTCTGCTACTGCTCGAACAGCCAGGTCTTGAGTTGTCTCCTGAAGGCGAGGTGGTCCTGGGTCAGCCGAAGGTGGATGGGCAGGGAGTTCCATGTCTTGGCCGACAGGTAGGAGAAGGATCTGCCTCAGGCGGTGGCTCTTCGGATGCGTGGTACGGCGGCGAGGGCGAGGCTAGTAGACCGTAGCCGGCGGGTGGGCGTGTAGAAGTTCAGGCGGTCGTTGAGGTACTTGGGGCCCAGGTCCTGTAGAGACTTGTGTGCGTGGGTGAGGAGCCTAAACGTGATCCTCTTGTTGACGGGGAGCCAGTGCAGGTCCCTCAGGTGGCTGGAGATGTGGCTGCGTCGGGGGATGTCCAGGATGAATCGGGCGGAGGCGTTCTGAATGCGTTGGAGTCTTTTTTGTAGCTTGGCTGTGGTTCCGGCGTAGAGGGTGTTTCCGTAGTCCAGTCGGCTGGTGACGAGGGCCTGGGTGACCGTCTTCCTGGTTTCTGTCGGGATCCATCTGAAGATCTTGCAAAGCATGCGAAGGGTGTGAAAGCATGATGAGGAGACAGCATTGACTTGTCTGGACATCGAGAGGGAGGAGTCCAGGATGAAGCCCAGGTTGCGTGCGTGGTCTGTTGGCTTGGGAGCGGTGCCCAGGGCTGGGGGCCACCAGGAGTCGTCCCATGCGGAGGGCGATGGTCCCAGGATGCGGACTTCCGTCTTGTCTGAGTTCAGTTTCAGGCGGCTGTTCTTCATCCACTTGGCGACGTCTTTCATCCCTTCGTGTAGGCTGGTTCTGGCGGTGTCGGGGTCTCTGGTGAGGGAGAGGATCAGCTGGGTGTCGTCAGCGTAGGAGATGATGTTGAGGTTGTGTTGGTGTGCGATGGCAGCAAGGGGTCTCATGTAGATGTTGAAGAGGGTGGGGCTGAGAGATGATCCTTGCGGGACGCCGCAGATGACTTGGGTGGCCTCGGAACGATACGGGGGGGAGGCAGACTCTCTGTGTTCTTCCAGCGAGGAATGAGATGATCCACTCCAGTGCCGTCTCTTGGATGCCGATGTTGCTGAGGCGTTGGACTAGGGTGCGGTGACAGACAGTGTCGAACGCTGCAGAGAGGTCCAAGAGGATGGGTGCCGCTGTTTCCCTGTTGTCGAGCAGGGCCCGGATGTCATTGGTGGCTGCGATGAGGGCAGTCTCGGTGCTTTGGTTGGCTCTGATACCGGACTGCGAGGGGTCGAGGGATCCGTTCGTCTCGAGGAAGGCGGCAAGCTGTCTGTTGACGATCTTCTCGATGACTTTGGCAGGAAAAGGAAGGAGCGAGATGGGGCGGAAGTTTTTGAGGTCGGTGGGGTCTGCTGTTGGTTTCTTCAGTAAACGAACTCTTTCTGTAGGGTGTCTCGAATTTAAACATCATTAAGGGCATGGATGGCATTAGATTGTGGTGATTTTTGTGTGTTTTTCGACTTTTTGAGGTGGTGTTGGGGCCTGGCCATGTGGGTGGGGGCCATTTTGAGGACTGGTACAGGCAGGGCCTGGCCATGTGGGTGGAGGTCAAGGGGCCATTTTGAAGGCAGGCAGTGTGCTCAGGCCTGCACCCAGTTTGCCTTGCTTTCATCCATTATGCCCAGGGGTACACAGTGGTGCATGAAACAACTCTCTCTGTGTGGTCTCTCTTCTATTAATGTAAACATCAATTTTTGATTAGAATTGCAATTTTTATTTTGGGTCTTTCCGTTTTTGGGTGTGTTGTAAAAATATATGCCTAGTTGCAAATAATAATTGAAACACGACATATGCAACATTTATTTTAACTGATGTACCTCTGGCTTCCTTTGCTTTTAGGTGCACAAGGGAACCACAAATCAGTCATCGTTCATCATCAGTGCCAGGAAGAATTCCTGCTGCAGTGTGTGCAGCACAACGTCACGTGTGCCCACAGACAACTCTGCAACTCGTGCAACTGCGGCCTGCTGTTCTGACATCTGAAGAAGATGGGCCCAAAAAAAGATGGCCGTAGCTCCTCTACCAAGAACGTTGCCAGTGCCACTGCCAGTAAGAAGGAGCAGAAGAAGCAAGTGGTGCCACTTACCAAGGAGACTGGTGTGCCCACAGACACTTTTTTTGGGAAAATAAAACTACGCCTGAAGCAGCGGGGTCTGCCCGGGACCAAGCTGGGAGTAGCACCTCTGCTTCATTGGTCTCAGTGCCACCACGCCACGTTAGGTCCAAGGCCATGAGTGCTGCAGAGGCAGACACTTTAATTGTTCAATCACCATCGACCAGTGATGTTGGCTCATCACAAGAAAGTAGCATCCAATCAACGCAGGGTGTAACTCATGTGATGAGTGTTCAAAAACCACAGCCGCAACAACAACCACAGGTGCAACTAGTACTAGCGCAAGTGCATGTGCAAGGAGAGGCGCAAGGAGAGGCGCAAGGAGAGGTGCAAGTAGTGGCGCAAGTAGATGCGCAAGGAGAGGCGAATAGAAAGGCGCGAGGAGAGGCGCATGGAGAGGCGCATGGAGAAGCGCATGGAGAGGAGATACCCCTTCGGGGCTGATTCACGCACGCTACAAGACTATAAATAAATAAATAATAAAGAGGCACAACTGGAGGCGCATGAAGCGGCACAACTGGCCACAATGCTTGTTCCTCCAAAAGTTGGGGCACATCAGGAAATCGAGATTCAAGCGGAGGTATCATCCGAGGAAGCCACTCCTCCTGATAATGATCTATTGTCTTCCAGATCCCCAGCAAGAAAAAGGTCAAGGAAGGCTACTACAAGTTCTTCTTCAAGCCCCCTAAATTCTGATGATCTTGATGTTATTTGGAAAAGACCAATGGAGTCTGAGAGTGAGGCACGCCACCATGAGCTGACAAAGGTAGCTAAGCCTAAAAGGAAGGTTTCGCAAGGCTTTCACTTATGGGTGATGACGACGAACATGAAGTGGTGTATTCCGCTGCTGATGAACAGTCTGACGACGACCCAGTCATCACAGTCATCACTCCAGCCCCAGCGGGCATGCAGCAGATAGACATTTTGACCCTATTCTGAATTGCTGCTGAGCGAAATGTGGGCGGAGTGGCGATAAAAACCCATCTGTTCCCTCTCAGACCCTGATTCTGTAACATGCACCAGTCTGCTGTGCTACTCTGCCTCTGACATTGCAGCCGGAGTTCCTCTGTTAGTCTAAAAGCGCCGGGATGCCCCTTTGCTGGGGCAGCTGTGCGCTATAGAAATTTTAATAACATAACATAACATAACTGGTACCACCACCAACGCAGTTAACTACTACACCAACACGACCTACAGCTTCCATATTTTCTCATCAGAAGGGACCTCCATCCAGCTCGACCTCCATTACCTCAAGTAGTGGTGCTGTATGTGCACAACAGAGTCAAATTCAGCTATGCCCATCCTCCACTTGATCTGGCATTGAAAGTAGCACCTCCATCACCAGCATACATCTCCAGTCCCCAGTTTGGGACTTCTTTAGCGTTAGCAAAAAGGCGGAAACATGGTCGTTTGTTTGATTTGTAAAACTTTAGTTAGTCAGGGTAAGCTTGGTATCAACTATTGTACCGGAGGCCAGAGAGGTCATCTCCAAAAACACCACACTATCACTTGGGAGGCGCACCTAAGGAAGATCCGGGAAGCCAAAAGTAAAAGAAATCCAAATGTATCCATTGACATTGCATCTGATGATGACGAGGGGCTGATCATGCAGGGGGGAGGTAAAGAAGCGACAGACATTTTTTCTGGTACACCCAGTACCCCTGGCAGAAGCACTGCAGTGGTAGCACCAACACTCTCTACCCCAGCAACATCTATGAGGCACACTAAGAGTTTGGGAGAAACACCAATGCGAAAAAAGTACATCAATGAGCCTAACTGGGTTGAAGAAGTCTGCATCATCATCATCATGTATGAAAACGGTGCAGGCCACCATTAAAAGCATGTTTTGGTCGGATGCGCCATTTGAACGCAACCACCCAACGGCACGTCTTTATAATGCACTGCTGGCTAAAATGTTAGCACTGGACCTTCTCCCTTTTTCTTTTGTGGAAGGGGTGAGTTTTCTAGAATTTGTGGCAACAGTCTGCCCTAAATGGAAGGTTCCTAGCCGGTCCTATTTTGCCAGTGTTGCAGTTCCAGCACTACATCAAGATGTGCTGGAGGTGATTGGGGCAGCTTTGCTCTTCACACTATCTACCTGACAACAAACATGTGGACCAGTTGCCAAGCCCTTGATTACATGTGCATCACTGCACACTGGGTCTCTTTTAAAGGGGTTAGAGACAAGTTATATGCAGGTGTAGACACGGACACAGTTTTTCAAGCTACTCGGAAACGTGCAACAGTAGCCATGTTTGCCATGGAGAAATCTCATACTGCAGTAAACATTTTGGAGGAGTTTAACAGTAAGGTCTTTGAATGGCTGCATCCAAGAAAGCGCATGATTGGTTATGTTTCCACGCATAATGGTAATATAGTTAGGGCAATGAATGATGGTGACTATTTCAGAGTGCCGTGTTTGGCGCACAGTATTAACATTGTTGTTCAAGATTTTTTGAAAAAAGAAAACAGTCAGCAAGGTACTGACCACTTGCCGAAGAATCTGCACACATTTCAGCCATTCTTTTAAGGCCCGGAAGCAGCTGAGGAACATGCAACATGACCATAGACTGCCAGTCAGAGGACTCATCCAGGAGGTGGTAACACGTTGGAACTCAACCTTCTACACGCTTGAGCATCTGTCTGAGCAGTGCTTGGTAATCAATGAGTACGTCTTTGCATTGGGTTCTACTATGAAAGACATGAGGCTATAGTTGGAGGAATGGAAGCTAGTTAAAAGCCTGACAGACATTCTTCGTCCTTTTGAGGTCTTCACGTGTGAAGGTAGCAGGGAGGACTGTACTTTGGGCAATGCTATCCCATTGTTGCGCATGCTAGAGCACCAACTGAAGGCAGTGTCTTCAACCTTCAAAGGTGATACTGACAAGCAAGACGCATATCAGTTGGCTGTGAGCTCATTAACCCGCTCATTAACCCGCATAGTTGACAATGAAAGGCTTAAAAAAATACATACAGAACAACGTTACATTTGTGTCACTATTCTGGAGCCACGGTACAAAAAGGCAGTGGCCAGCAAAGCATTCATTCCTTTTAATGAAGCAGATGTTTCAAAGTACAAACATTAGCTAGCTCTGTCAGCCACTCGGTTCGAAAAAGAGCGGTAGGAAATTGAAGGACCCGGCAGAAGTACTACTGAATGAGCAGGTCATCCGGCGTCAAGGTCCACTGCCGAAGGCAGTCACTTTCCCTCACAGCCGTTACCTACACCAGCAACCGTATCATCATCCTCACCTGCACCCGGCCCAGCCATAATATTGTCAGAAGCGGATTGGATAACTCATCAAGGGTTTGCTCGTTCCAGTGCTGATGCAAAGGCCACAGATGGTACGCAAAGTGGAGCACCCCTGGAGAACATTGAGTGGATGGTGATGGCCTATCTGGATGACCCAACAGAGGTCTTCTTTAATCAGAACCCATTGCTGTATTGGTATGGGAAAAAGGGTCAATGGCCACTGATCACCAACCTGGCTCTAAATTATTTGTCTTGCCCACTCACAAGCGTGTCTTTTGAAGGTGTTTTCAGTGCTGCTGGTGCCATTGTAATTTCGAAAAGGACCCGCCTCTCGCCCAAAAATGTGGAGAGGTTAACAATGATCAAGATGAATCAGCACTTCATACCACCAGATTACAAAATATGTGAATCCACGCAGGAAGAAGAGGACACCGACTTAGGTGACGGAAGTTCTTCTTTGTTAGCTGACCTACTCCTGTCTCAATTCACAGAGTTTGAGGACGAGCTCTACTTCCCTGACACCGAGCCCTCAAACTGACTTCCTTTTTTTTCGTCCTGACTCCTTATTCACTTTTACTCCTGTGTGTCTTTCTTTGTTTTGCAACTTTTACCATCCACAACAAAACTCTAATCACAACAAATCCATCAGCAGCACTGTCTTCATCTTATTTCCTTATTGAAGGTGCTGCTATGTCTGCAATCCTGAAGTTCACAAGTTCACAACTCAGTCATGCTCCTCTATCCTCCTCCTCCAGACTCCCCCTATCCATTTCCCTCAAGGCAGATGGCTGGATTACGCAGAATGAAGAAAATGTTGCTTCGTAGACGAGTCCCCTCAAAAGAAGTGGGACTGGAATTAGTGACTATAGGGTGATTGCTGACAGTTACTTCTGAAATTGACACGAGAGTCTGCCCTGTGGCCCTTCAATTTAAGAAAAAGATGCGGACAAAAAGTGGAACAGGTAATGAATAATGAGATGGCATGCAGTGGACAGCATTGGCTGTCTGGCTCCGATGAAAGCATTGCTGTTTGTTTGTTGTGCATGAAATGAATCATATGTCTTCTGTTATTATTTAATTGTTTACACACTAAATGAAACTCAAGTCTACTCTGTTTTTTTTACCATTTTTAATTCAAATTGTACTTCAACTGCAGGGGCCACTGCGTTGCATTTTCCTTTTCCAATATGCAAAATGTCCCTGGACTCACAGTTTGCCAATATACCAAGATGATAATGAGTGTTGATGATCAAAGTTAAATAATATGTCTTTTTTCTTTACAGTCACTCACTGGGATGGATGGATCATCATCATCGGTTTACGGATGAACTATGGTCAATTTGTGAGTGGCAAACAGGTAAACCAGTCAACAACAACTACTACAGCAGAACTACATGTCTGTCTAGTCGTGGTATGGAGTGGTCGAGCCAGTGTAATGTTGTTATGCCAGAGTCGAGACAGCAGTTCATGTACAATTGCGGCTATGTGGCTTGCTGCATACAATTAGATAGGCTTTGTCTGTCTGTGTCAAAGAGGTATGCTACATCAGGTTGCTTCACTCAGTGGTGCCTGCCTTGACCGTCTGCATGGCCCTGTGCCTTGCTATCTATTTAATTATATTGTTCTTGTGGGGTGCCTCGCTATTTTCCCTGTACAGCGCTTCGTCGCTCTAACTGGTATAGCGCTATCCTCTGCTGGCCTGAACTATTGTTGGGAACCCTCGCAGCATTTGTTTTCCTAAGCGCCATTTCGTGTTTACTTTCGGCCCGTCCCAGACCCTCCCTGCACCTCGCTCCCGCCTCCCAGCCGCCCCTCCCACCCACAGAGATACAGGCTGCGCTCGCCCTCGTAGAGAGCTGTGACCGCCCTGCTGCTTCCAGAAGCGGATCGCTCCCCCACCTCCTCTCGTGGTATCGTACCTGATTGGGGATTACTGCCTTGCTTTCAATTTTATTGAATTACTTAGCTACGTTGCGCTCTGCCAAGCTGCTGTACCTGATTGGGGATTACTGCCTTGATATTAAATATATAGAAATAGTTAGCTACGCTGCGCTATGCAAAGCTGCTGTGCCTTGCTATCTATTTAATTATATTGTTCTTGTGGGGTGCCTCGCTATTTTCCCTGTACAGCGCTTCGTCGCTCTAACTGGTATAGCGCTATCCTCTGCTGGCCTGAACTATTGTTGGGAACCCTTGCAGCATTTGTTTTCCTAAGCGCCATTTCGTGTTTACTTTCGGCCCGTCCCAGACCCTCCCTGCACCTCGCTCCCGCCTCCCAGCCGCCCCTCCCACGCTCCGCCCCCTCCACTATCCATTTTAGACGGATGTCCCAACGCGCAGCGTCCACGCGCTACGGCCGCGCCGAAGGTGCGCCAAAGGTAAGCCCGTCTACGCCCGTCCACGCCTGGACCGCGCCCAGCACCAGACCCCCTGGCCCTTGTGCCCCCCATACCACCCGCATCACATACGCCGCCTCCACCCTCCTAGCCCTTAACCCCGGCCGCCCCCCCAACTGCGTCCAAGCCGCTCCCGGACACATCCACGGACCCTTCTCTTGCCTCTCCTGCAAGTTCGATGGCACAAAGAACAACTCCTCACCCACGAACACAAAACAGCTGTCTGACACCAATCACCTACAATGCATCCTGCTCAACACCCGCTCAGTCCACAGGCACGCCATCGACCTCTGGAATCTGCTTGACACCATCTCTCCAGACGTCGCCTTCCTAACTGAAACATGGATGAACGCCACATCAGCCCCAGATATCACCATTGCCATCCCGGAAGGCTATAAGATCATCCGTAAGGACCGTACCGACCAAACAGGAGGAGGCATCGCTATCGTCCATAAGAACTCCATCCGCATCTCAACCAGCTCTGACGTCCATCTCGCCAACTCTGAACACCTTCATTTCCTGATCCACATCGACCCCAAGACCACACTCACAGGCACTCTCCTCTACAGGCCACCAGGACCACGGGCACAATTCAGTGAGGACATCACGGACTTCATCACCCCACACGCCCTCCCCTCCGAGAATTACATTCTTCTGGGAGACCTCAACTTTCACCTTGAAAAGAACAATGACCGCAACACCACCACCCTTCTGGACAACCTCGCCAACCTCGGACTCAAACAACTTGTCACTACCCCCACCCATATTGCAGGTCACACACTTGACCCTATCTTCACTTCCAGCAAACATATCTCCTTCAGCCACACCACAGCTCTCCTCTGGACGGATCACAGCTGCGTTCACTTTACCTACAACAAGACCACTTCCAACAACCATCCTCAACCCACTCTGCGAAGAAACTGGAACAAAATCACCATCGACCAGATCTCCTCATCACTTCTTCAAAATCCCCCGCCCACTCCTCAAACCCTGACCAAGCAGCCATTAACCTCACCCAATGGCTTTCCAACAGCGCCGACACCCTAGCACCATTGAAAAAACGTCAAATCAAACTAGGCAGCAAGAAGGCCTCCTGGTTCAACGATGATCTTAAGAAATCCAAGAAACTCTGCCGCTCCCTTGAGAAGACCTGGAAAAAAGACCCAAACACCAGCACAAAGGACGCCTTCAAAAATGCCACCCGTATACACCACCAACTAATCCGGTCTGCCAAGAAAGCCGCTTTCAAGGACCGACTAGACAGCAACGCCCACAACAGCAAGGAACTATTCAACATCGTCAATGAATTTACCAACCCCTCAGCCAACTCCAACGACATCACCCCCTCTCAAGCCCTCTGCGACTCCCTAGCCTCATTCTTCCACAACAAGATTGCAGACATCCACAACAGCTTCGATAATCGACCCGAACACCTACCCACCCTACCCGCTACAGTACCCCCATCCCCCTTGAACATCCTCAATTACTGGAACCCAATCTCCACTGAGGACACCATCCGCCTGATGAACTCCATCCACTCAGGATCCCCCACAGACCCTTGCCCTCACCACATCTTCAACAAAGCAGATTCCATCATAGCACCACATCTCCGAGACGTCATCAACTGCTCCCTCAACTCCGCCATCTTTCCGGAAAGTTGGAAACATGCCGAACTCAGAGCCCTTCTGAAGAAACCCACAGCTGACCCCACCGAACTCAAAAACTACCGCCCCATCTCGCTCCTCCCATTCCCGGCCAAAGTCATTGAGAAAGCTGTCAACAACCAACTTGCCGCCATCCTCGAAACCAACAAATCCCTCGACTCCTCTCAGTCCGGCTTCCGAGCCAAACACAGCACAGAGACCGCACTCATCGCAGCAACAGACGACATCCGAAATCTGCTAGACAACGGAGACACAGTCGCCCTCATCCTCCTCGACCTCTCCGCAGCCTTTGACACAGTTTGTCATAGCACCTTAATACAGCGCCTCAGAAACATCGGAATCCAAGGAAAAGCACTGGAATGGATCACCTCGTTCCTTGCCGGAAGAACTCAGAGAGTTCGCCTTCCTCCGTTCAAATCAGAAGCCACCGAAGTCATCTGCGGCGTGCCACAGGAATCTTCACTCAGCCCCACCCTCTTCAACGTATACATGAGCCCCCTTGCAACCATCGCTCGCCAACACAACCTCAACATCATCTCCTACGCTGATGACACTCAACTGATCCTATCACTCACCAGAGACCCTAACACCGCCAAAACCAACCTACATGAAGGAATGAAAGACGTAGCCGAGTGGATGAAGCACAGCCGTCTGAAACTGAACTCAGACAAAACTGAAGTCCTTATCCTAGGCACCTCCCCCTCCGCCTGGGATGACTCCTGGTGGCCAGAGTCCCTTGGAAAAGCACCCATCCCGACGGACCACGCACGGAACTTAGGTGTCATCCTGGACTCCTCACTCTCTATGAACAGACAAGTCAACGCCGTCTCATCTTCTTGCTTCAATATTCTTCGCATGCTCAAAAAAACATTTCGCTGGATCCCCACCGAAACTAGAAAAACGGTCACCCACGCACTGGTCACGAGCCGCCTGGACTACGGCAACACCCTATACGCCGGTACCACCGCAAAACTCCAGAAAAAACTCCAACGCATCCAGAACGCATCAGCCAGACTCATATTAGACATCCCGCGCAAAGACCACATCTCTAGACACCTGAAAAACCTCCACTGGCTCCCCGTTAACAAGAGGATTACTTTCCGCCTCCTAACCCACGCACACAAAGCACTCTATGAACTTGGACCCGAATGTCTCAACTCACGTCTTTCCTTCTACGCCCCCTCCCGCCACCTACGATCCTCCAACCAAGCCCTTGCAACTGTACCCCGTATCAACAAAACCACCATGGGAGGCAGATCATTCTCCTACATGGCAGCTAAAACCTGGAACTCACTTCCCACTCACCTTCGCCTCACTCAGAACCACCCTACATTCAGAAAACAACTTAAAACCTGGATATTCGACAACTAATTCCCCACCCTTCCTCAAGCGCCTTGAGACCCTCTGGGTATGTAGCGCGCTATATAAATTTCTTGACTTGACTTGACTTGACTGCTGTGTGCTAATTGCTATCCTTGAAAAGGAGACTCTGAGTACGCACTTTTCGAAATGATGCTTGTATGTAATACTGTTACCTCTGAAACTGAAAGTGTTATTTTTGCACTACACAGCGTACCTTATATTTGTTTCTTCCGTGGTGTTTTAATAACACTTCCTGTTTTTCCATCAACAATTACAGGCCGGCCTTTACCCTTTGCGATGGGAAAAATGATTAACTCAGGCTTACCATTAGCGATCCGCAATTCCGCATCCCCCAGGCAGGCAGTGGACAGGTGTCTGTTCATCAAGATTGATCGACGGAGCGTCAGATGGAATGGAGGAGTACCGCGAATAAGAGGAATGGCTAGATGCATTCAACTTCCTAAATTCAACAGGACAACTGCAACATACAGTTACAGTATCCCCCTCTTCACTTCTCCTTATCTTTAAAAAATGTTATTTTTGTGAACTTTTTTGAGTGTGACTTCTATGAGTTTGCTCAACTAATTTAATCTACTAAGTGTTTATTCTCTCTGAGGGCAGATAGGCAAGTGAAATTGCGCATTTACTGCAGCCCTGTACTGTCACATTGTTTCTTCATAGTTAGTAAGTTGTAGAAAGTACTATATAGTTTTCAGTAACCTAACCATCCATTTAGCAAACAACTTCATGTATGCAGTAGTGCATGCGCTTCCTTTATGTCCCTTAAAAGATTTATGGATATCTTCGTATACAAAGATTTGTTTATCTTCATTTGTTGTTTGTTCATGCTGTTTTTTTTTCCTCTCTCCACAAAACTTTCCCATAAACCCCATTCCCATCCAATTTTCAAACCCTAACCCTCTTCCCCCGGACTGTGTGGTTTTCATTGAGGTGTGACTAAATGACAACAATAATTCCACACACTTGCTGGGGAGGATAAGGTCAAAGCAACAGAAAAATCATTCAAATCAGAATTTCATGTGCGCCATCGTGGATTGATCATCAACAACATCCTCCTCCTACACGTGATGAACCGAATGCTTAATGCTTACGCTGCTGTGTCCTTCACCTTCAATACTATTTCTTATAGTGGCCATATTCCACGCAACTAGTACTGATATTTTGAATACTTTAGCACTGCTTAGGCTACAATTTATGGCACTGTTGTCTACCGTACTATCAATCGTACTGTTCTATTGCTACGCTCAGGCCACTCAATGTTTCCTTTGATTTTTTTTCATATGCTGCTACTGCCAGTGTGTACCACTACTACTACCAGAACAACAATGACATTTCATCCGTCCAGGATTCCATACCCAACCTTAATCGCCATTTGCCATGCAGCCAGCCCTGTGCCTAGCGCTATTCTCAAACATGAATCAGAGTTAAGATAAACATTTTGGGGAGGTGAAATAATAGGCTAGGACTCGGAGGAGAGGAGAGACTGACAGTAGTACTAGTAAAGTACTAGTAGGGCAATTGAAATTCACTAACTCTGTTAGTGGCACTTTTGTACATTTTTGGACATTTAGATAATTCATGCTGGTAAGGTTGAGGAAACCAAATGTACAGTAACCCCCGCCCACCACCACACAAAATAATATGAACGCGTATACTATGTTTAAGTATGTAAAATAAATAAATATATTTTCCCTAACAAAAATAAACTATTGAAAAGACCCAACTCACCCCCTTCCCTAACCCCAACCAATGTCCAAATGTCCTTCAAAACTCCCTTTGAATCCCCAACGCCCAAGTCCCACCCCCCCCAACAGTCTTTAAAAAAGGGGCAAGGGACAGTCACTTCTTCCGGCGGTTTCCTGTGGACAGGTGTCCCGCATCTCTTTGCGGAGGTCCCGGAGCTGGAGCTTCTCTACCATGCGCTCCAGGGAGTCCAATTTCCGGTGGAGGCAGTGCTGACATGCCATCCAGGCACTGGGGGGGGGGCAGCTGCTAGTGTCTTCTTAGCTGCTCCGCCGTGGCTGTCGGGCCATGGTGCTGTACCGCTGGAGGCTGCTGACTGGTGGACCCGGGGGCACTGGAGGAGGATGCAGCTATTGCTGTCTCCTCCTCCTTCTCCCGAGCCACCAGCCTCCAATATTCTGCACAAATGGCCTCCAGTTTCCGGGCCCTGGCTCGGACAGTCATCTCCTTCCTAGTGAGCTTTTGTGAAGCATCTATGAAGAAAGAAAGAAAAATACTGTAACCAATACTCTTTAACAATAACACAAAATAATTCAACAGAAAGTTCTCTCATAGTAACACTAGCAACTTGCAAGCACAGTATAACATTTTGGCATGTATCTTTCTGCCGTCTTTGTAGGCCTGTAACATTAGTGGGAATTTCAGGAATTCTACTAGCAGCATTATGGACTCACTAGAGAGTCAGAGAGTACACCAGTCTTCTTCTTTTTTTTCTCTTGTTTTGTGAAAGAAATTACTTGTATGTGAACTTGTGGTAGCCGGCATAATGCCAGCTCAGTCAGCTTGCACCCAAGAAAAACAGACACAAGCCATGATGACGCAGACTCGCATTACTTTAAGCAGTGCATGCAGGTGGGGATAGGGAATCTCTTACTTTTCTATAGGGGTGGCACTGGCCATACTCGGTTACATCAAGGGCTACTGCTCAATGTAATTTATATTTCGCACTTCCCCCCGGGCCTTCACTACTACAAAAGGAAAATGAAGATTATTCATTTCTGATTATATATCCAGCCAATCACATGATCTTTGCTTATAGGATGGATGACTTTAGGTGCTTTGTTTCGATAGATTGAGTGAACAACAGCGATAGTCCACCCATGATTGACACAGCAGAAAGAAAATTATTAACGTAGGGAGTGAGTGTGATACCCATAATTGGCAGAGGAAGGGACTTGACTTGATATAATGTGAACTATACAATACATACACAATATATGCTGTGCTTGCAAAGTAAACTACTGTACTGTTAGTCAAGGGAGTATTTCTGAACAATCACAACTTCTAGGGGCAGATTTACAAGCCTCTTGCGCCTCATTTACGCCGCTGTTGTGTCACTTTTGTGACGCAGCGGCGGCGCAAATCCTTGGTGCGGGGTACTTACAAAGTGACGCATCTGGAAGATGCGTCACGTTGTAAAGCCCTGCGCCACATGTAGACGTTCTGTGCAGGGGGGGGCGTTCCGGCGCAGGAACGCCTCCTAAAAGTGGCTGAGTGAAATCTACAAGATTTCACTCAGTCTCTTTTAGGCCCATGCTGCGTCAAAACCCTGCACCTGCCTGAAGCAGGCGTAAGGATTGACGCAGCATTAACTAGATAGGGCCCCCAGAGCATTGCTGGAGCTGCGTCGCACTTGCGACGCAACTCCAGCAATGCATCACTTTTACGGCACAGATGCGTTACGCATCTGTGCCGTTTTTGCACCATGGTGCACCGCATTGTAAATGCAGCGCATCCATGATGGCGGAGCTGTGGCGCACAATAACTGACGCATCCCTGCTGATTTGCAGGGATGCGCCAGTTATTGTAAATATGCCCCTAGTATTTGGATTTCCTCAGCTTTGCTACTCTGGCACGGACATGCTGTTCAAAGTAACACTCTTCATCCACTGAGCGTCTGCTCTACATACACCTCTACTATCTATGAGGAAGAAGATACCATCCAGGCTTTCGAAGTAAACGTTTATCATTCTTCTTAACCTCATCGCTGCGGCGGTAATTTTCTCGCTACGCAGCTTTTTTCAAAAAGGCGCGTTAGATGACGAGCTCAGCTCGTCATCCGCACACGCCCCCGTGGCTGATGAGGAGCTGAGTTCGTCATCAGCATCGAAGGGGTTAATGTCTCAACTGTACCAACTTTACTTTTTCTCAACAACCAACTAACACCCTTTTTATTTTATTTGGTAAACCACCTTCTTGACTTGCATTTGAGTTTCACCCAAATGATATATTGCACTACACACCACACATGCATTTTTCTGATTCACCCACACAGGCAGTCATCTTTTCTTTCTTCTCCAACCATTCTTGCTTCAAGCAGCCATCCATCTGATTCCTTCCTATCAGCCACCTCTGCCTGCATTCAAAAACATGTATCATCTTTACAGTCATAAATCGCTCGTCCTTCCTATCACCCTTCTTTCCCTGTTCGTTCATCACATCCCTCAAGTTCATCTGATATGACTTGGCTTCACGATAAAAGTTTCCCAGCTGAGTTGAAGTCCAATAGAGGGGGCCATTGCTTACTCGAACTACCGCCGCTAATGCTATTGCTAAATCAAGAGTGACTGTCTTCTCCGTGATTGGCCAAAATGTAGTTCTAAATTAGTAACTGTTCTTAACAGTACAGTGTACTTGTACTAGTGTACTGTCTACTGTACAGCACATCATACACTCCTTTGCGAGCCTACTCTAAAATGTCAATAAGTAAGGAGTATAATAACTTACCACCGTCCGCTGCTGCTGAGCCATCCCCCACACCTCCTCCTTGTGGCACTTGTGGTGCCGCCGCATCAGCCCCTGGAGTAGTGGACGCCTCCGCGCTGCTGGCCCCGGCACTGGTGGTAGGAGGTGCGGCATCAGATGTTGTGATGACGCCTAGAAAAAACATGTCATATTTTTAGATGCCATACACCACCCCCTATTTCATCTCGTAATGGAAGAAAATGGTAATACATAACCAATTTTAATTATTGGGAATGAAAAAAAGTGACGGTTTTGGGGAGGGTGTTAACCTTTTATATGCTTAGCCATTACATGCTACACTTTTTGGCACAACTGATGAATGCTTGCTTTTTAACGTGCACCATTTTTCTAATTACAGACAGAAGATTCCATTGCCCTTCTGCCAACAAAAGCTTTTCAATTTACCACCTACTCCTCATCACCACCAGTACTTGAAGTTCAAACAAAGTGAGGGCTTCCGCACAGTTATTCTAATAACTAGATGTGTTAAGTTGAAGTATATTGATTCTAGGGAAGGATGTTTACACTTTAACGTCATCTATCACCACTGCTCGCTCGGAATACTGCGCTACTAAAAATAAAGAAATGTTTATTTCTTATTTGAAAATAAAACTTTAAAACTAAAAAACACTGTGTGGTTTTTGTTCACGAGTGAGTGAGCGAAGGGGTTTGCACTACTGCACTTTGCAGGCATGCTTCCGTGACTCTGATAGGTCGGGACTCGGCGGTAGTCTTCTTCTGTTCTTGTCGGTCATATAATCATTGGTCAGACACACTGGATAGTCGGTCAGGGGATTGGGGGTTCAACTTCTGTTCGGACTGAGGTATGTGGAAAGTCGAACTGCACCTATCATTAACAATGTCCTATTTCTCTTTTCCATACTTCGTATGTGCAGAATAGTCCCTGAAACACTAGCGGTATGGTATGTGCTCCTATTTAAATAAAAAAAGCCAACTACTAAGTTATTCTTGGTGGACACATTGACATTTTGTTGTTGGAAATTGTCAAAGCACTTACATTAAGAAGACTGGAATAGACAGCAAGAGCAACCCAGAGTATTGCACTCAGTGCCTAGAGCTATTGCTGGATCAGAGTTTTGTTTAACACAGTTTGCCGACTGGGCAAGCTTACCTACCTACACAGACCGAATCATAATAATAGTAAATAGTAATAGCACAGAGAGTGATAGTACAGGCAGGATAAGAATGTAGAAACAGTCTACAAGAAGATCAAAGACTGTTTTGTAAAAAATAGAATTAGGAAACAGTTTGGAATTAATAGGTGCTGTAAAAGTTAGGGAAGTATAATTATTAATATTAATATTAACATTACAACAGAACAACTTACTGGGGCCAGCAGAAGAGATATCGGAGGACCGATCCTGCCCACCTTGTTCCGCCCGGCGTCCCTGTCGTCCTTTTGCCCCTGGGAGTTGCTGATGATCATGAAATAAACACAAACATGGATGAATGTTTTTTTGAAATATTTGATTTCTTTGATCACAATCTAAAATGATCTCGGGGAAACAAATTACCAACAATTGCACTACATGTATTGACCTATCTGATCTGGTCAACTAGGAGGATTGTACAGTATTGCTGGATTCGCGGACCGTCTACTTGGAAAGTTATGTAAATCACTTACTAAACCAACAACAAAAAGGTTCTAGTACGACTGCCAGCACTCAGCAGCACAGGACGTGACAGACACAGTCCGTCATCATGATTGCAGACCACTGAAAAATGTCCTACTACTAATAACAAGTCATAATATACTCAACCTATCAATCCACCACTATCTCTTCTTCTTAGTGGCAGCAGGAGTACAAAGGAAGGACTAGACTTGAGTCTCTAGTCTCTCTAGCATTACGCATTTCTGTAAAGTACTACACTCATACATAATCAGGCCAAATGAGCACAAAGTTGCAAACAAGTAAGCATAGTAGCAATGCCACTGAGCAGGCGATCATCAAGCTGCAATCACAGAAGCTATAAACATTAATTTACCTGCAATGCAATCGAATCGGCAGCATTCTTGCTCTTCGGGAAAAATATATATTAGCAATATAAAAACACAGAGCAGAAGAAAACAAAGTGGTTATTAAATAGCTACTCGCTAAGCCCAGGGATCTCCATGCAGGTCGAGCATGTCCTGCTCAAGCTCAAGGCGGTCTGCCCACCAGTGAGTCACCTGTTGGTAGGTGCGCCGGACCCCCGACTCCCTAAACATGGCCCGGCATACCTTATCCCAGAGCTTGCAATGCTCCCAGAGGTCATACCCTGCAGTGGGCCTGCTGCCTGCTTCGACGGACTTCGGGAGGCGGCGCTGAACATAAAAGATAAGTGCAGCCACCTCCACCTCGCTGAAAATCTCCCGGGCCAATACATTCTCCCCCCTTAATCACCCGCAAGGGAGCCGGGTACGGTGTGCGGGACCCTTCCCTTTGTTCTTCCCGTCTCCCTTTGCCATGATCCTGGACAGGAATAGAAATAATAGAAAGA
Source organism: Lissotriton vulgaris (assembly GCF_964263255.1). NCBI lineage: Eukaryota > Metazoa > Chordata > Amphibia > Caudata > Salamandridae > Lissotriton > Lissotriton vulgaris. Next base: position 173,560,517 of record NC_141695.1, read on the forward strand.
GTAAATAAAAGAAAAGAGTTAAAAAAGTAGTTTTAAAGTAGCCAAAAGTAGAAAAAAACACAAAATGTAGATGTAGAAAAAGAGAGGGATAGATAATGAGTAAAAAAGATAAAAAAAGTTCAAAGAAACAAAGGATTGCAACGATTAGGGGAGGATTGAAAAAGCATGCTCAGAACCATAGCAATGAATGAAAAACAAGATGGCCACGCCCATTGAGGACCGCTTGGGTAAGTTTGCGCAATATTTCCCCCGCGAGCATGCACAAAACGCACACGACCACGTATTCACGCCCGCGCACAACGCAAGCATGCAACTAGCGCCCGGAAACGGAAATACGCAACGCGAACAAGATGGCCGCACCCATGAACGACCGCATGGGTAACTTCGCGGTCGGTGCGCTGAAAGCGGCCCGCGAACACGCAAAGCAGCCCGCGAAAACACGCAAAAAAATAAAATCCGCAAACTTGCACAAATTCGCTGATTAGGCGGACCGCAAATTTGCTTTCGCACCAATTTGCGTACCGCGATTTCGCAAATTTCCCCCATACTTAATCAACATGCAGATCTCTCCATTCACCACCGGGGCAGACCCATCCTGACTCCTGGAGCCAAGCACACCAGCCAGCTTCAGCCAATCACAAGCCAGACAGTCAATTCACATTCACTGCACAGACATGCCAACTTCTAGAAGTGGCACTTCCCCACTAGACACAACAAATCCGTGCACATCATCGCGCAGCATTTAATCTCACGAGTTTGCACATACCAAACTCGAACCTGCACTCCCCACACATCAGGAACTACCATGGTCACACATATTCCCCATGCATTCCTATGGGAGGGTAGGCCACTCTCACCACACATACACAGAGAGCGCACACACTTTACACCTGGACCGCAGGAAAAAGTGCGCAGAGGCCTAAAATCACCAACACCAGGTTACAGAAACAGGCTAGGCAAAAGCAAAAATGTTTCGGGGTGAACCTGCCAAAAGGGCCAAGTCCAACAAAGAGTTAAACTGCTCCTGGGTAGCTTTATTGCAGCTATTCAGTGGTCCATAAAAATATGAAAACAAACCAAATGTTTTTTTGCCAAGTCAATTAATTTAATTAGGAGAATTTCAAGATCCGTGTGAATACCTCCTTCACTTAGCTAGTGGCCTCCTCCCGCATATCAATACAATTTGGTAGTCGGATGGCCCTTAGGGCAGTTATGTCAAGTTTGGCAGTCAGGGTACTACATCACAACGTGGCTGACACGTTATCCATCCTAATACAAGAGCCTTAGACTACAATGCACTTGTAACACGGTGGATGGAATATTCGCCATGTTTGTGATGAAGCATCCCGCCCACCCAACTCTAAATTAGTCCATAGCACAGTCTTATCTTAGCCATGGCTCCCCCGCGTTACTCCGCAACCAACGTACATAACGTCCTCGAGATTCCCGGCCTCATTCTTTCTGCCCGAGCAGAATCCTGACAGCTCAGACGGCGCTCTGACATCGCAGTGATCACCAGCATTACTACCCTAGTCCGCGACACCCGGGGTAAGCCAGCTCCATGCCGGTCACTTTAATTTTCGTGCACCCGGCAGCTCTAATTTAGGCACAATGTAATTAGGGGTTAAATGTTTATCATGCCGGATCGGGTCACTAGTCTTTCGGCTCACATAATTGGCCAGCTCATTATACACTCGAGCAGGGGTCCGGTGCAGGCGCTACGTGATGCGCGCTTCCATCTAATTCATTTGGGTTAATGCATGGTTAGCTTCCCCTATAGCTTAACATTGGGCATCTATCCTAGTCACCGAGGCACTGATGCCCCTTGCACATCCAGTATCGCCCTTCACCATATGCGGTACTATTCTGTGTCACATTTGACGTCACTCCACTGGGTTCGCCCGATTAGTAGGGACTTAGCATGATTTGATCAATTAAAGAGATCTCAAACCAGTTCTACTTGTTCCCTCTAGGTTGACCAACCGGCTCCCTTACAGATTTATTCCAGTTCTACTAAACCCCCATGTGAGTATTCCCTACTCACTCTAGTCATTTGTGACGACCAATACCTACACCTCTCTGATACCTTTTCCCTTCCATTCCAGGCCCTTCCCCACCCCTTGTCTTGATAAAGACCCGCGGCGACCACCAATCGGGGCGTAACAGGGTCGAAACGTCGACGCTCATAATTGGTCAAGATACCTCCAGGAACAGGCGCAATAACCATCTGTTTCCTTGGAGAACTAACTCTGAACACTGGCCTTTCAACAAATAAAACACCCCTCCCCTTCCCCGTCTCCATTGTATAAATGTGTATATACGTGTCACTAAGTGTAATGCACTAGTCACTTTGTTCACCACAGTCACTCATCACATGTTTTAGCATTTATTGAAACCTAAAATGGAATGAAGTAATTCCTGTGTATTGTGATTCTGCCTTTTTATTATATAAAAGTTTTGTGAACTTCAGTCGTTCTCAGAGAGGTTTACTTTTTGTGTTATGAGCTGATATAGCCTTCTTTTAGAGCAATTCTTGCTGCCACCCAACAGAACCACTTTTGTTGTAAATCAGATTAACAATGGGACTTACACGATTTAACATTATGAGTGCGGAGTCTCCGTGGGGGCTGAGTCTTTACACTCATGGCTGAATCTCCTTACTCTGGGCACAATCTCCAAACGGCGCACTCTCTGAAGAGACTCCCCACTTGTAACTTTACTACGCGTGAGTCCCTTTGTGCCCACACTATGTTGACTATGCAGTGTAGCCGCACCCCTCAGGCTGTTCAGGATGAAAATGAGGTGTATGTTGAATACATACTCGCTAACAGACCCGGGAGACCCCATCAGCTTTTAGGCAAAAGTGGCTTTTTTTTAGCTCTCTCCCACACAAAATTGTCTTTGCTTCAGTAGAAGTTAGTGGGGAAAATACAGTCCCCCCTATTTTGATAGCAACATATCTCACTTTCCTGTTCTGATATATTGGCATGTATGCCTGTGTTTGCACCAGAAATGTAGTCTGTCTTCTTAGGCGGAGATGGCCTGGTACTTCCCTAAAGTCCCCCTCCTCTGCACCCTCAACCCTGGGGGTGGACACCCTCTAGGCTCCCATGGGGCCCACCCCACCTTTTATCCCCAAGGAAAACAATTCAAGCACCACACTGCTTTGGATTAGGGGTAGTAAACCCTGGCCCTATTTTATTACATAAAATAAAAGACAACATTTTTTATTATTATTTACATTATGTACGCTATATGCAGAAAGTCCAATACATTGATAGGTACAAGCTGTCAAATGGCTAACCTTAACATGCTTCTAATACATATACGCTCCTATCATAAGCTAAGCAATGAATATATTCTCACTCTGGGTATCCCTGTTAGAGCCTACGGCAAGGTCAATGACTGGTGGCCCTAGGTCCAGATGAAGCTAGGTCCCAACCTCCAACCGCAGTGACCTTGCTTAACATTGAGTTCTTCGTACTCTGATTCATTAACTGGAGTCTAGACCGACACATTCTCACGCTAAACGTAACTCCACGAGTAAGTAGTACCACTAGATGTGGAATGCGAATTCAAGCAAGCTAACAAGGCTGTCATAAATCTTTAGCAAGTAAGGATATGTTCGCTTCAGTAAGAGTATGTTCATGGAACAACAATAAGAGTAACAGGTAATATACCAAAATATATACCTTGCGTTTCTAGTGAACCGGCCCAACCTTACTTTAAGCTGGCTTATCCGAAACTGGGCTTTTGAAAACTTCAAAATAAATTTCAATTGCAAGAGCCTAGCATAGCACCCGTTGCATTACATGAGGAACATTGAAATCAGACTTTCAAAATGAGAGCACCTAGCATAGCACCGGTTGCATTACCTGAGGAACATTGGAATCAGACTTTCACTTGAGAGCGCCTAACAAAGCACCAGTTGCATTAAGCGAGGATCATTGAAATCAGACTTTCAAATGAGAGCACTCAGCATAGCACCAGTTGTATTACATGAGGAACATTGAAATCAGACTTCCAAATGAGAATGCTTAGCAAAACACCAGTTGCATTACCTGAGGAACATTGAAACCAGGCTTTCAAACAAGAGCGCTTAGCATCACACCAGGTGCATTACATGAGGACCCCTTCATATGTGCACAGGAGATTAAATGATTTGACCAGCATCACATGTCTTCCACGCCATTGCTGGGATATTCAGTTCCCCAGCTTAATGGCCACCCCCAAACACTAAACCTTGGGACCCTTTAATACCGATGCAAAAGCTTACCACGGTTCTCCCAGCATAGCCGGGTTTCCCATTTTCATGCCCATGAGAAAATGGCACGCTGAATATGCCCCGATAAATGAAACCTTTAATGGGAAGGACATGTGCCATCTCCCATACTGGATCCCTATGAGAAGAACTGCAAACAAAGCGTAATGCCCATGGCTTGACCCACCGTGTCTGACGAGAGGAAAATGCACCCCACTACTTCCATTGTAGAAAGGGCTTATGTTTAAACTAGCATGGCATATACCCAGCCACTCTGAATGTGCCCTCCACATGTGCGTGTCCATACATGCAGTTGCCAAGAAGTATTAACAAATACAGCACTGAATGTGTTCAGTTTCAGTTGTCTGCCGTATTTCATGACGCCCCATCAAAACTATTACTATCCTGTGGTCACATTGCACAAAATAAATGTTTGCCTTTTAAATTTCGATGTGGTACCCAAATCAGATGCCTACCATCTCATTTTTTTTAAAAAAAGGGGCCGGAATGCACGTGTCCAACCCAGCTACGGAGGTGGTGACCCTATTTGTTGTGCAGGCATCCCCCGGAGGCTTCTGCCATACGCCCAAAAATTATGAGCAGAAAAACAGCATTCCACTTGCACTGCAAAGCATAGTCCCATTTCTATGGGCACATGAAATAAGAAATATCGGAACGGACCAGACTGCCACCAGAACAACAATGAACACTGGTCCTCGTCGTCAAAAAGAGCTACTCTGGGGCGTGGTTACGGCGCCAGCCAAGATGGCGGGGTGACAGAGGAGCTCCCGCGGCAACCTCATTGTCTGCGCAGCTTTTAGCATCTCGTCGGGGGGTGTTTTGAGTCGGAGACACCTCCGCGGATAGAGAGACATGTGGTGATCCCAACCGCCTCCTTATTCTTCACCACCATAGAGTCTTTGGCATCGGACGAGGGAGGCTTTCATCTGCGCGGTCCCGGCTGTCATTTCAGGTCCTGCGGCGGCGATTCTCGTTCTGTACGCAGCGTGTGCCTGACCTCCTGGACTGTTTCCTGGGATGCCCAGTTACTTCCTTCCTCATTTTCAGGCAGGTGAGCCCCTGTACACACAAGTACTGTGATGTGGACAGTTGTTTTGCTGAGCTGAGGTCAGCGTTCCCGGTTTTGCGATTCGACCGCCATTTTATTATTTATTTTTATTTTTTCAAGCAATGTCGCACTGCCTGCCTCCTTGGAAGAACTACTCTCCCTGCTTTCATTTGATCTCTGCAATTTTGTTTATGCGCTGAATTTAAAGAAGGACCTGCAGTTTTGTCAATGTTCTCTTTTCTGGACTGCTTTTAGCACTTCATGACCCTTCATATCTAGCAATGGTCTAGCAACTGCATGCTTTCTCGCATTTGTGAGGTACTTCTATGCTCCTTTGAAACCGGAGATTTCTTCCTGCTTCTCATTGTGGTCGTGACATTGCAGTGTGTTCCTGGCAACCTTCATTCACCACAGCTGGACTTCTCTCCCTCAACCATTATACCTTTTGTGACTTTTATGTTCCTTCAGTACAATTGTCATGTGGTTGTGCTTTGACTCCATCTCGCCCAAGTTACGTGGAGGGCTCCACCCACTATATTTTCTCTGCTCTCTCCTGGTGCACTAGATGGCCTCAGGTTTTCTTTCTTGCCTCATGGTCCTCCTGTTTATTTGACTCTTTCTTCAGTCTTAACCTTGGACGGCTGGCGTCACTTCTATTCTCAACTCGTTGTTGTTCATATATGGGGAAACTTCGCAATTTGAAAATGTCTGCCACGACAAAGGGCCTTACCAACTCAGATTCGGATTCTCTCGCACAGGATATTGAAGAGGCAGCGTTGTCTAAACCCGAATCTAACATGGGGGCCATCTCCAAATCTCATAATTGCAAAAAAATCCCGACCACTCTGGCTTTTTCAAAACGCCTCAAAAAGGACCCTCCTGCCCTGGATACCACTCCTACTCCATCCTCCCTGGATCTTATACTGGAGGAACCACAAGCTTTAAGACCGTTTATGGAGACAACGTCCCAAACATTGCAAAGTATGCAGGATAAATGGACAACCCTGGATTCTGGAGTTTTACTTCTCGAACAATCGTCGGAATCTGTACAAAGCTCCTGTTCTCGGATTCCCTCCATGGAAGCTGAGATCCTTCTTCTTAAGAGGCAGACAGAGGACTTAGAAAACAGGAACCGCAGGAACAACCTTTGCCTCTACGGCCTTCCGGAACTTTCAGAAGGGTCTAATCCTACTGCTTTCTTTCAATTCTTCCTCCCAAAAATTCTGGACGCCCTGCTTTATCTTCCATTAATATTCAACAAGCACATCGGTTGGGCCCTAGAGTGTCTTCTAAACCACGTGGCGTCTTCATGCTATATCTACAATATACAGATCTCCAGCAGGTGCTCTCCGCCGCCAAGGTCAAGAAACAAATTGTATGGGAAGGTCATCGTCTCTACTTGTCGCAGGATGTTGCTAAAGTCACAGCTGACCGTCGGAGGCGTTTTCTGGACATGCGACCTCAACTGAGAGCTCTTAATGCTAGATATGGCCTCCTCCACCCGTGCCTTTTCAAGGTCACTTATAAAGAGAACACCACTACTTATGATGACCCTGCTGTGCTGCAAGAATTTCTTCGCAGACATGGATGAAGTGCCATGGACACTTTCGGAGCAACCTGATTGGCCTTCATTGTACCTAATTAATTTTACCTTGTGATCGTTGTTTCAATTTGTTCCTCATCTGGTTCCTATCGTTTTCTCCTTTTATACTAACCTTTGCTTTTATTCCCCTTCCTATAGGTTCACTCCCGAGCAATCCATCTCATTGTTTCCTCTGTTGATTTTTCATGTTATCTCTCTTGTTGTCACTATGCAGGCGGAGGTCTGGATGCGGTTGCTTTTGCTGTTGTCATCGCCGTCTCTGGTGCCGTCACTCCCTGTTTTTCGCGTTTGTCTTGTAAGTACGTTTTTTTGGTCGTCCTTCTGGACTTGTACTTTACTTTTCTCTTCTATTCTTGTTCTGCACCAATGCTTTCTCTTTCCTCTGTATTTTCCTTCTTTGTTTTCTCATCCCTTTTCCTCATCTTTTATCTCTACTGCTACGTGATCTTTTTTCTGGTTTCTCTTTCTATTGACTCAGCGAGCATGTTTCTACTATATTTACTCTTAGTAAGCATGTTTTTGTTTTGCTTTATATATTTGTCATTGTTTTTCATTCTGTGTCATTACTTGGAATGTTAAGGGTTTAAACAACCCTATCAAGAGAAAACAAGTACTGTCGCATCTGGCTAGATTAAAAGCTGATGTGGCTTTCATTCAAAAGTCTCATCTTTCAGAGACTGACGCCTTAAAAGTTAAAAGTTAAACGTTGTTGGGTGGGACATGTTTTTTTTTTCCCACTGACAATAAGAAGGGTGGGACTTTGATTTTGATTCATAAAAGGTTAAATGTTTCTATTACTTCTCAGGAATGCGATGATCAGGGTCGTTGGGTTCTAGTTAGATTGCTTATCGATAAGATACCGATTTACCGAATTGGTAAATACCGAATCTTACAGATTCGGTAATTGTGATTTAAAAATTACCTACATCTGCCTCCTTCTAATTTACCGATTCATAAATACCGAATCGGTAAAATTCGGTATTTATGAATCGGTAAATTAGATTCACCTACATCTAGCCCCTATATCATTTTTGCTGGGGATTGCAATTTGGTTTTTGATCCCATCCTAGACCGACATTCTAAAGTTTGGTTTTTACCCTGTAAAATGCACTGCCAGTTCACAAATACCATTCACAACAATGCTTTAGTAGACATTTGGAGACTGTGCAACCCAGATCTTCGAGAATACAGTTTTTACTCTCCTGCCCATAATTCTCAATCACGCATTAACTACCATTTTCTTAGCAAACCTCTCGCCCAACACGCTATCCACTCTGAAATCGGTTCTATTCTGATCTCTGACCACACCCAGCTACTCGTTGACATTAACCTTCTCCCCTTTTCTCCCCATTCTGGAAGATGGCGGTTCAATAATTCTTTGCTTCTAGACCCTATTTTTTGTACAGATTTTTCTAAATTTACAACTGAGTTCTTTTCGCTCAACCACACTCCCACCTCCCCTTATGTCATGGTTTGGGATTCCTTTATGGCGGCCTCTAGAGGTTTTATTATTAATTTTGTCTCCCGTAAGAAAAGAGCCAACAAAGCCAAATCTTCTTCTTTACTTGCTAATATTAAAAAGCTCAAACTTACCTATCATTCTACAAATTCTGAATCCTCTCTTAAAGAACTCATAGAAGCTAAGGTTTCTTTTAATAAATTCACCACTGATGCTGCTTTTAACTTGCTATTAAAATATAACGCGGCTACTATGGGGGTCAAAATAAGATGGGGAAGTTACTTGCTAATTATCTCAAAATTCGAAAGGAGCGCACGAAAATTGAACAGATTAAATCATCTTCTGGTGACTCCTTATTTAAAGATAAAGACATCCTTAATGAATTCATGATTTTTTATAAGAATCTCTACACACCTGAACTCGTTCCTTCTTCGGCCGATATTCTTTCTTACTTTCAATCTCTCTCTCCTCCTCCTTCGTTCCATGTGAATTTCGAGCCTCTGAATGCTGACATCACGCTTTCTGAGGTATCTCATGCGGTCTCTAAATTGCGTCATGGTAAAGCCCCGGGCCCAGATGAGTTTACCATCGAATTTTATACTCATTTTTATTCCCTTCTTTTACCAAAATTACTATCTCTTTATCAGTCCTTTCTGGCTTCCGGTTTGTCTAGTGGTTCCTTCCAACAAGCCTTAATTTGTTTAATCCCTAACGATGATAAGGACCACTCCCTATGTAAAAATTACCACCCCATTTCATTAGTTAACACTGATTATAAGATCTTAGCTAAAAATCTGGCCCTATACTCCCTGATTTGATTGGCCCCGAGCAGTCTGGTTTTGTGAAGGGCCGCCTCTCTTCGGATAACTCCAGAGTCTTCTTCAACATCCTCAGCAAAGCTTCTTCCTTGGCTTTCCCACTTGCTGCTATTTCTCTGGATGGGGAGAAAGCCTTTGCTAGGATTGGTTGGGATTTCATGTTTCAAGCTCTCTCTTGGACTGGCATTCCTTCCAAGTTTATCTCTCTTATCTCTCTACTCTATTCAAGCCCCCAAGTGTCGATGTTTGTTAATGGCACTGTTTCCGATTATTTCACCCTTCAAAGAGGAGTTCGACAGGGTTGTCCTCTTTCCCCTTTATTATTTGTTTTGGCTTTAGAACCCTTTCTTACCAAAATTCGACAAGATAACTCGATCTCCGATTTTCTTTTTGCTTCTCAGCAAGTTAAGCTTTCGGTATATGCAGATGACATCCTTTTCTACTGTTCGGACTCGGTTTCTTCTCTCTCCTCTTTTTTGCAGCAGGTTTCCTCTTTCTCAGCTGTTTCAGGTTACCGCCTCAATGTTGACAAATGCAAAATTCTTCCATTGAACTCTATATGTCAAAAACATCTTTTTGATATTTCTGGTTTCTCGTGGCAGCCGACTAAAATTAAGTATCTAGGTGTTTGGTTCGCTACCCTTTTATCAGACACTCTGAAGCTCAATTTTGATTATATCTCCAAAAAATTGGACTCCACCATCACTTGTTGGAACCCGCTTTTTTTGTCTTGGTGGGGTCGGCTGAATTCGATCAAAATGATGCTCTCACCTCTCCTATTATATACTATCTCCATGATACCAATTCATATTCCCGATTATTACTTTAAAAAGACTGATTGTATCTTGTTGAAATTTTTGTGGAAAGGTAAAAAACCCCGCATTGTATTGTCTTTTTTGCGCAAGGGAAAATCTCAATCTGGAGTTTGTTTCCCCGACTTCAAAGCCTACCACCGTACCTTTTCCCTCAAACAATCAGCTCGTTGGCTTTCCATGTTGCTTCCTTTCCATCCTCCCCTTTGGTTACCGATTGAGTCTTCTTTTCTTTCTCCCTTCGAGTTTCGCGAATTCTTATCCTTTACTTCACCTTCAGTTTTTGTAATCCCATTATTTCTCACTCCCACAAGCTTCTCTCTCCGTATCTGTCCTCTTTCTATCCTTGCATTTCTTCAATACACAAACAGCCTATCTGGCATAATCGACAACTTTTGATTCACAACCGTACTTTCTTTTGGAAGTCCTGGCATTCTCGCGGTCTTCGATGGATTTCCCAACTTCTTTCCCACAATCTCCCTCTGTCCTTCCCAGACCTTCGGTCTCAATTTTCATTGCCCTCTAGTTCACGCTCTCAATACGAAGCGCTTCATCCCACTCTTTTGTCTTATCTTGCCTCCTTACCGAATTCTAATCCCATTCCCCTACTCATTGCCCTATAGCCTCTGTTCTGGATTCCTCTCCTTCTGCTTCTTTCCTGTAAAATTCCGCTCAATTCTATGGCAGGACCGGAGGCTTCGGATTATGCCTTACTTTCTTCACTTTATTTCTCACAGCAGCAAGAAAACATGTAAAAACTACTTTTCCCATGAACACCAGGGAAAAAACAGGAAATTGAACAGTAAGTCCTTCATCAGTCTCTATGCACCGGCAGCAACCATCATGCCTTGCAACCACTTCCTCTTCCTCTTTCTTCGCTGCTCAGCAGCAAGTTACGTGGTTTTCTCTTCTCTCCTGGGTTTTTTGTGGGATTCTGTGGGCAGCGCGTAGATCTGTTGGTAGCGCTGGTGTTTGCGACCCCTACAGGTCCCCTTTGGCATCGCGGGACGCTTCTGCGCTCCTTACGCGATTTGCAGCCCCAGCAGAGTGCGGTGCGCTCCGAGCACTGCTAGGGGGCAGTGCTTTCTCTGTGTCTGTGCTATAATTCGCGTTTTAAACGCGTTTTTTACCGCGTTTTTCTGCAGCTTTAGCTCTGTCCCTTGCTACCCAGTGCTGACACCCTACGGGGTCGAAATTAGGTTCTCCCTCACGCTGACGCCCGAGTGGGTTGTATTTGGTAGATCGAACACCCTGACCGGGTCGTAATTTGGCGCTGGTGCGCAGCGCTTGGGAACGCTTGACTGGGTAGCGCCCTAGTACACAGAGGGCTGTGTGTTCCCTGGGCTAGCCCCGTAATTTGTGCCTTTTGGCCACCACATCCTCTGGGCTGCCCAGATCCATATTGTGCCCTCAGGGGTCTTGTCAATTGGCTGTGCTGTACCTCCCTCCTGTGGAGCCCAATTTACCTCATTATGCAGGGGGAGTCAGGCCAGTACCCAGAGGAAAACCCTCTCTCTTATGCCACCTGGGATGATGATTTTTACCAGGCGGTGGATGATTCCATCTACAAAGCAGTGGATCAAGCCATAGTACCGCTAGAACAACGCCTGACGGCGCGCTTGGACGAGGCGTACGCGAAAATTGCGGCCCTCATTCCGGCGCCTACTCCGACCTCGGATCCTTCCCCGTCGGCGATTCCCCCCCGCCTAAAAAGGCTTGCGTTGAGGGGATCAATCCTGTCGCCTTTGACAAGGTCCGGCATGCCTTCAAGGCGCTTGAGGAACCGTTACCCGTTCCTGCCCAGCCGGTAGTTGTCTCTCCTGTTACCCCCCGTACCATGTCCCCAGAGTCACGGCAGGATGATGATTCTCCGTGTTCGGAGGAGGAGGCCTGTTCCTCTAGATCGTGGCTTCCTTCCCAGCCATCCACATCCACGGCCCCTTCGGATATGTTGGACCCGGACGAGATCGTTCACCCGCGGTCCTCCGAATGGCCGTAAGGTGGCTTCGTATGTAGCGAACCGTCTCCGTAAACCGGTGGACAAAGACGCTTGCAGCCGCCTTCAGGCGGAGTGTCCCAGACCTTCCCTGGAGGGGAAAGTGGCCATGACCCCAGATATTGACCCCAAGATGGCCACTTTTCTCGCTAAATTTGTAAAAGACCCCCGGAAGGGCATTGACCGGTCCTGGCGCACGTGCCAGGGCAAACTGCTTGACGCAGTGGGCCCCGTGACCAAAAATCCTCGACATGGCGGAGGAGGCTAAGGTGTCAGGGGACGCCATTACCCCAGAAGTACTGTCAAATTGGGCGCAACGGGCCATAGTTTTCCTTGGGAACGCAAACTGCGCCCTCTCTACTGAGAGGAGGAGGTCGCTGCTCATCAAAATCGACCCCAAACTGGGTGACCTCGCCTCTTCGGAGGCGGGCGCCGTGGCGCAGGGCCGTTTATTTGGCGATCCTTTTATCAAGGAGCTGGGCAAGTTCATTGCGACATTTACATCTTTGGACCGGGCCCAGTCCAATATAAAAAAGGTGTTTGCCCCTCGTGTTTTTGAAGGGGCCGGACGAGGCAGGGGCCACTCGTTCGGCCGGGGTGCTCCCTCAGATAGAGGCCAAGGCTCCGGACGTGGACATGGTCAGGAACATAACTCCAGGTTCAATAACTTTTACCCCACCAGGGGTCAGAAATTCAGAGGACGTGGTGTCTATCGAGGCCAACAACAAGGTGGACGAGGTGAGTGTCCTGCCTTCTGCGACTTTACGGGTGGGAGGTCGCCTGGCGCAGTTGTTCCCAGCATGGCTTTCCCTTACCAAGGACGCCTGGGTACTACCGACGGTTCAGGGCTTCCAGCTGGAGTTCCATGGCCGTCCTCGGCAGCCCCAGCATCCGCGCCCTATTACCTTTTCACAGCGTGATGCGGCATTGGTGCGAGACGAGGTTTCCGCCCTCCTTCACAAAGGGGCGATTTGCCGCGCATGCGAACATCCGGACGGCTTCCTCAGCAATCTCTTCTTGGTCGACAAAGTAGATGGAGGCAGCCGTCCGGTTATCAATCTCAAAGAGTTCAACGAGTGGCTGGTTTACCGCCATTTCAAGATGGAGGGAATCCACCTCCTGCAGGATGTGCTGCGACCGGCCGATTGGATGGTCCGGCTCGATTTGAAGGACGCCTACCTGGCGGTCCCGATTTTCCCTCCACACCGCCGCTTCCTCCAATTCAAATGGGACGGACAGGTGTACGAGTTCACCACGCTGCCCTTCGGGCTCTCTTCCGCGCCGTGGTGTTTCACGAAGGTGCTCCACCCCGCGGTAGAAGCCTTGCGGGCTCGCGGTGTCAGGTTGATAGTGTACTTGGACGATATGCTTTTCATGGACCAGTGTCCGAGGCGCTTGAGGGCCCAGTTGCAGTTTGCAGTGGACCTGTTGCAAGGTCTGGGGTTTGTGATCAACAAGAAGAAATACCTCCTGGTCCCAGCTCAGTGCGCAACCTTCCTTGGGTTCAGCATAGACTCGGTTTCGGCTTCCTTGAGTCTCCCCGCACGGAAAATGTGCAGGATTCGTCACGAGTTGCGCCAGACTCTGGCGAAGTCAATGGTCTCGTTGCGGCATCTAGCACGGATCGTGGGCCTGTTGTCATCTTCGATTCAGGCCATCTTCCCGGGGCCGCTTCACTACCGGGCGATGCAGCGGTTGAAAGCGTACCACCACGTACTCACAGCTGATTCCGCTGTCAGCGGAGGTGCGGGACGAAATGCGCTGGTGGCTGACGCACATGGAGGCCTGGAATGGTCGTGCCATATTTGGGTCAGCTCCCGACATTGTAATAGAGTCGGACGCCAGTCGCGCAGGTTGGGGGGCCAGGTGCAGGGACTTCTCCACCGGCGGCGCCTGGTCTGCCCACGAGCAGTCTTTACACATCAACTGCTTGGAATTTCTGGCAGGCTCCTTTGCGGTCTAGTGCTGGACCAAGGAGCGGGTGCAGTTGTGTGTTCTTCTGCGGATGGACAACGTGTCTGCGGTCCGCTATATCAACCATCTGGGTGGCACCAGGTCCAAGATGCTAGCGGATCTAGCGCGGGACTTCTGGCACTTTTGCCTGGATCATCAGGTCTCGGTCACGGCGGAGTATTTGCCGGGCCGTCAGAACGAGGTAGCTGATTGGCACTCCCGGCATCTCCTGGATGCCAGCGTTTGGAAGCTGGATCCGGAGGTATTTTCCAATTAATGGCCCGGTGGGGCCCGTTCTCAGTGAATCTGTTCGCCTCGCGACTGGACCATCAGTTGCCGAGATATTTCAGTTGGCGCCCAGACCCGTCGGCGGAGGCAACAGATGCGTTCCTCCAGGACTGGTCGAGCGAACAGGGTTATGCGTTTCCCCCGTTCTCCATGATCACGAGGGTGTCGGCGTTACTGCGCCGTCAGTCAGCACAGGTGGTGATGATCACGCCTTGTTGGAGGTCTCAAGTCTGGTTTCCGGTCCTTCTGGAACTTTCTTGGGATTTTCCAATCCTACTCCCCCACTCTCCTCACATTCTCCTGAACCCGGACGGGAATCCCCACAGGTTGGTTCAGGAAGGTTCACTGAGGCTGATGGCATGGTGGATCTCCGGCGTCGCTGGTCTCTCCCAGGCCTTTCGGGAAAGGCAGAGGATCTGCTCTCAAAGGCATGGGCGGACAGCACCACCAAGAGATACCGGTCTGCATGGCACAGGTGGCGTCGCTGGTGTGTGCGACGGGGGGTCTCGATCCCGTGGGGACGGATGTAGTCTCAATACCTTCCGCTCGGCCATTTCGGCAGGGCATGACCTGGTTCAGGGATCCCCGATTTGGGAGCACCCTTTGGTTTGCAGACTATTGAGAGGGGTTCGCCTCTCGCTGCCCCCTGAACCGAGGTATTCAGTCCTCTGGGACGTCAACAGGGTTTTGAACTTGTTTCTTTCCTGGCAGCCGAATAGGTTTTTGTCCCGCAAGGAGCTTTCTGCTAAATTAGCAATGCTATTATGTCTGATTTCCTGCAGAAGAGTCTCTGACGTGCGCGCGCTTGATATTACAGCGCGGACCTTCTCCCCTGAAGGGGTGTCCTTTACAGTGAGCAGGAGGACTAAGACCCTTAAGAGGGTTGTTTCATATCCTGCCTTTCCGAATTCCCCGAAGCTGTGTGTAGTGCAGTGCCTCCGTGCATATGAGGATATGACTGAGGATACTCGCCCTCTGGGCGAGCGACAACTACTGATTGCCCTACGGAACCCGTACAAGGCTGTTTCTTCCCCGACCATCACTAGATAGGTGCGTTGGGTGATGCAGGAGGCGGGGATTGATACAAAAAAGTTTGGTGCTCATTCAACTAGGGGAGCCATGGCCTCGAAAGCCTTTACGCTAGGGGCTCGGTTGGAGGACCTGATGAAGGCCGCGGACTGGTCCTCGGACTCCACCTTCAAGAGGTTTTATTTTAAGCCAGTAACAGATGTAGCTCGACTTGTGGTCGATAAGCTTTGAACTGGCATAATCCGAAGCTTCCGGTCCTGCCATAGAATGAGAATTTGCCTAGCCTTGGTGCTGGTAAGTTCCAATTCTATTAAGGACTCGGAGGGGAGGATTATCCCCCCCTGAGACTTCCTGGAAGTGATCCCTCCCCGTATGGACCATAAGTAATCTATTTACGTGTTTTTTCATGAGGTTCTTAATGGTACTGTTCTACCTGCATTATACTATGTACCTGATGTTCAGTGAGATCGGGTCCTGACTCTGAGATTTTATTCCAGGGACTGATGGACCGAAACAGGATGCGTGAAGTTGCCGGACAGAGTGCTTCGCGCGAAGAAAGAGGAAGAGGAAGTGGTTGCAAGGCATGATGGTTGCTGCCGGTGCATAGAGACTGATAAAGGACTTACTGTTCAATTTCCTGTTTTTTCCCTGGTGTTCATGGGAAAAGTAGTTTTTACATGTTTTCTTGCTGCTGTGAGAAATAAAGTGAAGAAAGTAAGGCATAATCCTCGCCTCCGAGTCCTTAATAGAATTGGAACCTACCAGCACCAAGGCTAGGCAAATTCTCATTCTCTGCAGACAGGCCCAAATCAAAAGTTGAACTAGCTTGGGATCAGGATTTCTCTTTAGTTTGGCCAATTGCATTATGGGACAAAATCTGGTCTAAACTCCATAAAACCTCTAGGGCTGCCAATACGACCCAAACACTCTACTTTATTTATACCCGTACCCTTTTCACTCCCGCTGTTTTATCCTCTTTCTCTACAGACACTCTCCCTAATTGCTGGTCATGCTCCTGTCCATCTGCAAATTTACGACACATGCTTTTTGAATGCCCCCCCATCTTTCGTTTCTGGAATTTAGTCTGGTCACAGATGCAGACATTTTTTCATTGCAATACTCCCAATTTCTCCCGCTCACATCTTTTTGGGCTCTTGATCCCTAACACTCCCCCAAACAAGTAGCCACTATCCCCTGATGGATCTCTTTATCGCCATTGCTTTTCCCCATATAACTTCCAATTGGAAACAAGCCACTAATGTCTCCTTCCGATCATGGTGGAATGCAATATGCTTTCATCACAGGTTGGATACTAATTTTGTTTCCCCTGTCTCTTTAGCCATTAAGCGGGACCTCCTTTGGCTCCCTTTAGTGAATTACCTATCCTCTTCTGCCCCTTCCTCCATCACTCAAGATGTTCACTCTATTGAGGTACGCAAACCACCTTAAATCTCATTCTCCAGTTTACTTGTATACCTGTTCATAGATTCTAATGCTTGCTTTGTTGTTTTTTCCGGTATTTGATTATTGATGCATTTGTATATTTATTTCATCACATGGCTGTATGATTTTCACTCCCCTTTCTCCCTTTTCTGTATAATCTATTGTTTTTCTCATATTGATTGTTTCTTCACTGCTCTGGTTTTCTTTTGCATTTCTTCACTGTTTAATAAAATCAAACTTAAAAAAAAAAAAAAAGCTACTCTGCGCCGGAAACACAACAAGCCATTCTGGGCCTGACCTCGAGGCAAATGTAGACTCCCGGCAGACCGACATACCTAGCAATAATAAGGATCCGCCCGGCTTTCACTCTTCTGAGGTGGGAAGAATAAATATTATTGCCTTTAGTCACTGTAAGATTGTTAGTGTTGTAAACTCAGCATCTAGTTTGTAAAACAAGTCAGGTTTTCAGATGCACAAAAGCTGCAATCACCAATATTTGTTGGAACCAAGATTTCGGCAGTGAAGTTAAAAAGGAAACATTTGTAGGTGGGGGAGAATAAATCAGGAAAAGGGAGAACAAAGGGCACACGAACAGAACCTCAGTTGAATGGGTGCATGTGGAGACGCGGGACGAGAATTCATAGTTTAAATATCCCTTTTCAACAGTAACTGTTTGGTGTTATTTTAAGTTGCCCTTAATGAAATGAACACGTTTTAAAAACAGAAGTTTTCAAAAAAAACAACTTTCAGACCAGAAAAGCCCACATATTTTGTTTTGGTCGGGGGTCTGCAGTGGGAAAAGGCTTCTGCAAGAGAGCCTGGCACGGTAATCTGCGAGCGGGGCCCTTACAGGTGGGCCGCCACCTCAGAGTCTCTAGTGGGCGTGGTGGCCATGGGATCTGCATGCAAGCTGCTTTCTGTCAGTCGGGGGCCACCACGGGGACAGGGTACGGTGACCACCAGGTTGCAGCAGCAGGCAGCATAGTCACATCATGACAACAGGACCCCCCACCCCACAACATAAGCATGCATCCCGCAAATACCACACTAGACAACAGTGTTAGATTGGGACAAAACTGCTGCAGGTTTTTTACATACAACATTATGTAATCATAGTGGGTTATCTTACGGGCGATCAAAGGGCAGGCCGCATTCTCGCCACCTGCCCGCCTGATGAGCGTGGCAGCACCGTGGCGAACCACCTATGTGCTGCCCCTTATGGTAATGATTATACTCACGCCCCTTGTGGAGCGTAGCTAGGCAAACCCCCGGTTGCACAGGCCCTCAACCGCCCGAAGAACTACTGGGGCGCCGACACGGGTTCCCGGAACCTCCCCTGAGGCCCCAGGTCTTAGGCTCTGGCACCCCTATGTGCCCACTGAGGTACAGTGCTGCACCTCTCTGCTTCTGGATTGCCCTGTAACTCCGCCACAGCCCGGCCGGCGGCAACCGTCGCCGTCCAGGCCCCCCACTACCTAGCTTCCTTCCTACCTGCAACCTCTTAGCTGGAATGCTTCCTGCCGGACTAGAAGAAAGGTCCACCCCACTGTGAGAGGCGAAAACCGTTCCCCTCAAGGTGGCCTAAGATGTAACATAAATCATTTATTGCCTGTCAAGGCCAAGTCACAACTGCTTCAAGGACATGCTGGCGGCGGCCGGCCTCTCCTGTATTAAAATGGTGAAAGTTACATGTCCCAAGAGCATCCTAATTACCAAAACTGTCTGAATGGCACAAGCTGCGTCAATAGGAGTACAATAGCAAGGAAAAACTTAAGGTTTGGCTTGGCTGGCCCGGAGAGTGAGATGCCGGGGGTTCGGCACTCACCGGCAGGTGGGAGTATCCGGCAAAATCGATGTACCTCTCGTGTAGACCCTGGAGGAGACCGTGTGGTATACCTCAGGATGGGCACGTGTCCTTGCACACTGATGGGAGTGCGTAGCTCTCCGGGTATAGGCATGGGATCAGCACCCCGCTAGCTCCGCTGACGGCAGACACAGGATTACAGTGACTGTTGTCCAACCCTGGCCTGGGATGCTACCAGCCCCCAAAGGTGTCACAGATCCGGGTCCCCCTTACATGCTGGTCTGCCGAGCAACTAAGTCATGTGTTCACCCCTTGCGCCTCCCATACAGGATTTTACAGGGCCGGGCAGGTACTCCTGTATGCTCGTGGGCAAGGTCTCCTCAATCTCCGTTATTAGAGGCCGCCCGTGTATGGTAAAGGGACTGCGTCACCATCGCTGGATAGGTATCGCAGCGGACTGCCGCTGCTTACCAACAGAACACCCCAATTATTGCCCAGTAAGTCAACAATTGCCCAGACTTATCCAATGTTCTACAAGAGCAAGCATCCGATTATTGTACAGGACCTACCTGCGAAGCTCCGGTACCCCAGTTGACTATGACTGTAATACTTCCATTGGGTGCAACCTGTTAGCCCTACAACATGGACATTAATGACCCCTGGGGAGAACCTGAGAGTCCCAGACCCCAGCAGACTGCCCACAATGTGCTATAACCCTTAAACTGATAGTTCCGTTGCCCCCCCAAGAGTAGGGCAGTTCTCCATCTTCGTTCCTGCATTAAGATAAAAACATCCATTAGAAGCCCTGCCCTCCCCTCATATACTAATCTGATCTCAGCAATGAGAAGGGGCCATCAATGCCCCCACGCTACCCATGCCAAGCGTGTTTGTCAGTTACGAGTACTAGTTTGTCCACCTGACCCTCCCGAAAGGACTTAGGTGGGCAAAGCATGCGTACCTCCAGCGCCAGATGTAGTAGTGTGGTAGTGGCGTGGGCCTTCAAACTGACCTCAAAGTTCACCTCCTAAAGAGACACTTCCAACATTACTACATGCCCTCTCCAATATCTGATGGAAGACCTTACAAATAGCGAATTCTACTCGCCTTGACTATGGAAGTGTCTTCACAGTGTGTCCGTGATGTTTGAGAGTCTGACATATATTGCAGTATGATCTACTACCTGTGTTCGGTACTCTTTTGTAACATGCACCTATTACTATTCTCTTGAACACGCTTATTGCTACCTTTACAACGTGATGGCTACCTGTTATTGCACAAGTGCCACCATCGCCTACGTAACGTTTGTTCCTATGTGTGACTGTCGCCAGCAGGGTTGGATTGGGATCACAAGTCGGCCCTGGAACCCCTTAAAAAAGTGCCCCATGTTCCCGGCCTTCAACCAAATATAAAACAGCATATGCTGGTCTCATTGGGGTAATTTTTGGGAAATGTTAGATACCTATCATATTTTAAAGCTCATAGGAGCAGACACATAGGTGAAAGCTAAAAGCACTACTTTAGTTGGTAAAGTGAGGTGAGATAAAGTCTTAGAACTTGGCAAACAGAAGATTATTTTATTGTAGTTTTAGAGTTAACTCAGCCCGAGGGCAGAGATAATAAAAGCACCAGTCATATTAAAAGATCAAATAATGTTCATTTTGGGCCTTGGGCAAAAATTGCCCACCATCACAGCCTGTTCGGCTGCAGCTGTGACCTATTTCCAAGTTCAGCAGCGCTGACCCTAACATTGCGTCCTCTCAATATTTTTTTATTTATTTTTTATTTATTATTTTATTTTTTTAAAGATGCCTCACAACAAGGCCTATCCAAACACGCACCTGTCCGTCTACCAAGACCTGAAAGACTCTGGCACTAAGTTGCCAGCAACATGCCCCCAGCGGCGCCCCTTCCCTTACCCCTCAAGCTCCCCAGCCAAGTATAGCTTCAGGGCGATGACATAGAAGAGGAGGGGTAAAGTCCAGAGCTGCTGCAGCTCCAGGGAGCTGAGGTGATAATGGCCCTCCTTGCAGCATCGTTGTATATCAATTCTCGGACACTAAACACTAGTGTAGGCCTAAGCGCAAATGCCAAGGACTCACACGTGCGTTGAAACTGAATTACAGTCTGCAACCACCCACAGCTCCACTCACCCTACAGAAAGGACGACCTGGAGGCTGAAAGCAAACCCCAGAGAGGGTGGGTTGTAAGCAGACAACCTACTATGGCTGGACATCAAGCGGGCCTACGCACAGCCACTCGAGAGCCCGCATACCCAGCAGCACACAGGCTCGCTGCAACAAATCCGGACAAGGTTAGAATCATCCAGCACCTAAAACCAAGTGCCTACCATGCACAGGAACTTCAATCACTACGCCCAAGGCGCCTGCTGCTGGCCATTTCAGATCCCAGAGACCTATATAGACTGTCCCGTTATGCACCTAATTATTTATCCATTTTTATATAGCGCGGGCTTGACCCGAATGCATCATGCGCCTCCCAAAAGGAGTCGAGCCGCTGCACTAGAACATCACACATGTAGAAACACAAACCAAACGCCACATCAAGTGGAGCAAACGTGGCAGTCGAGCCAACAAACAAGGGTAGCAAACGGTGCATGACAGGAGGAAGAGATGGCGTGAGTCCAGGACTGTGGTGTTATTTGTGCGTTAGCGCACTAGTGTTCCGCTAGGCGGAACGGGAAGTAAAGTTAACGGAAGCGGAAGGCGGCCATTTTGTGTATTGGCGCCGACCGCTTCTGAGTAAAAGGTTGTGTGCTCCGGCGCTCCGTCAGCAAATAAAGACTCTACCTTCTATTTATGTGTAGATTGCTTCTTTTCAAGATATTACAATGGCGACGAAGGTGGGATTCAGATGTAAAACGGACCCCAGTGAAAGTGCTGGAAGGCATTAAAGCCAATAAACGGAGCATTTTGGCGCCAAAGTGGAAATACTATACGACGGAGCGTGGCAGAGGGCTACACCTGGAAACACGAAGCGCACCCCAGCCTGACGCGCACGAGAAGATCAGGCAGCAGAGGTAGGCCTGCATGCGCTCAGGACACCAAGTACCTCAGAAGCTCGGAGCTAGCGAGCATAGCGATAGAGCCCGCGCAAAGAGGGGAGACCCAAGGGGCAGAGGGAACATCGCCCCAGGAAGAATAAAATAAGCAAAGCAAACTGGCGGAACAGAGAGAGGGCAGAGGGGAGCCATCCACCGCCCGCACAGAAGAAGCTGCTGACGCACATACAGTTGGGGGGGCTGGGGCACAGACGTTACCTACCCCCCTCCACGCACAACTGAGGGAAGATAGCGAGAGTGACCCTGAAGAAGGGGACCCGACCAAGCACAACGCTCCAGGCAGCCCCCAAGGGAAGACAGTTTCCGTCCAACCCGCCAGGAACAGAACAGGCAGAATGGCAGTACACTCGTCGTCCCTCACGCAACTGGTACCGTTCCTAACTAATCCGGAGGAACCAGAGAGGCAATTGGAGGACTGGAAGAGGTATTTCCTTAACTACCTCGACACATTAGAGGAGGAGGCAGGCGCCCCATACTCAAGCAAAAGAAGGAAGAAAATCTTACTACATAACCTGGGCCCGGAAGGGATCAGAATCTATGACACTATCGTGAAAGCAGAAAGAGATGCCGCAGACACTGATGTTTTCAGCCACACCATCGCTGACCTAGATGCACACTTCCGGCCCGTGGTGTGTGTCGCGATTGACCGCTACAATTTTTTCCAAAGGAAGCAAAAGAGCAGCGAAACCGTAGACGAGTATGTAGTTGCCCTGCAGAAACTCGCCATCTCATGCAAATTCGGCGCATTACACGACGAACTCATCCGAGACCAGATCATCATGCACACGTCGAGCGCCCATGTCCAAGATAAACTATGGGTGAACGGAGATGCTCCACTCAAAGAAATCTGGGCCATGGTGAAGAAGGCTGAATTGTCGAAACGCTGCGCCCAAGCAGCCAAGAAGGAGACAGGAGGGACGCAGTCGGTGTGCCAGATATCGACTCAACATAGAGGAGACCGCCCCAAGCAAAGGGAGCCGCAGAAACACCTGGATGGCAGGAAACAGAAGTCCACCAATCCCACAGATCAGAGAGGGAATAAGGGAGGACGTCCGAGCTGCTACAGATGTGGTAGTGTCAACCATCTGGGGAATGACAAGGCATGCCCGGCGTTCCGAGCAAAGTGCTCGTACTGCGGAATATTTGGTCATTACGAAAAAGTATGCCGCCGGAAACCCAAAGGGGCTACAGTGAAGTTCGTGGACAGAGAGCAGCAAGACGACACCAATGAGTCTGAGGAAACCGATGATCTAGAGGAAATCCTGTACATAGATGTCCAAGTGTTGGAGATGGACGACTCAGGAAATGACAAGCCCCGATTAGACATGCTAATAGGCGGGATACCGTTGGAAATGATTGCAGACAGTGGAGCTCCCATATCAATCATTCAAAAGAAAGTATGGGAAGACAAATTTGCGTCCACACATGGAGAAAGACTATGTCCCATGGACTTGCGTCCGGTTACATACACCGGACAAAGGATCCCCATGCTGGGGTACTGTCCCTTGTCGTTCGAGTTCAGGGACCGCCAAGCCATGTGCAAGCTGTACATAGCGGAGAGAGGCCCCTCAGTGCTGAGCTGGAGAGACCAAGGTGCCTTGGGGATCCAGTTGAATCCAGGAGGAATCGAGAAAATCCTGCTTATGGACATGGAGAAAAGAGACGACGTGGAGTCATGGAAGAGGGCGTACCCAAGAGTATTCAACGGCCAAATCGGGGAGCTAGCGAAATACAAGCACCTGATCAAGCTGAAAGAAGGAGCAACGCCAGTGGTGCACAAAGTGAGGAACATCCCATTCAGGAGCAGAGAGGCAGTACAACAAGAGCTGGACAGACTCGAGAAGGAAGGGGTGATCAGAGCCATAGAAAGTGCAGAGTGGCTTTCCCCCTTGGTGGTAGCTCAAAAACCCAACGGCAAAGTCAGGCTATGTGTGGACCTGAGGGAATTGAACAAAAACATACTTGTCGACAAGTTCCCCCTGCCACGCATAAACGAGATGTTGTCGAAGACCAAAAACATCAAATGGTTTTCGACAGTGGACTTGTCATCGGCGTACCATCAGGTCAAACTACACCCTTCCTGTACACACCTCACCTCGTTTATCACACCTTTCGGCTGTCATGAATTCTTAAGGATGCCATTTGGCCTAGCTTCGGCGGCCGCAGTCTTCCAAAAGATGATGCACAAATTGCTGAGAGGAGTGGTCGACGTTCAATTCTTTCAGGATGATATCCTAGTCATGGGGAAGTCCATGCACGACCACAATGAGAAGCTCCACAAAGTATTCAAGATCCTACAGGACAACGGACTGACAGCAGAGTGGTCGAAATGCAGATTGGGAGTGAAATCAGTCACTTATTTAGGCCACGAAATAAGTGAAGAAGGAATCAGGCCCAAAACCGCCAACTTGAAGGCCATTCAAGACGCACCCACCCCGTGCAGAAAGGAGGACGTTCGGTCATTCTTAGGGATGGCCGAATACTACAGCAAGTTCGTGCCACAATTTGCTTCAAAGACGCACCACCTATGACAGCTGCTCAAAGAGAGGAACAAATTCCCGTGGGGTCAGGCAGTACAAGTGGAGTTTGAGTCATTAAAAAAGGAGA
The DNA here is from genome assembly GCF_964263255.1 of Lissotriton vulgaris. NCBI lineage: Eukaryota > Metazoa > Chordata > Amphibia > Caudata > Salamandridae > Lissotriton > Lissotriton vulgaris. The sequence goes on from NC_141695.1 coordinate 173,584,738, forward strand.
TGAGCGCCACCATCCCGCTCAAAGGATTCGATCCCCAGGCAGAGACAATCCTCACGACAGACGCAAGTGACCGAGGACTGGGGGCAGTCTTAATGCAACGTGCTGAGAAGGGGAATTGCACACTGTCAGCTTCGCATCCAGGTCCCTAGCCCCCAACGAAGAGAAGTTCAGCGTGGTGGAGAAAGAGATGCTGGCAGTGGTGTGGGCTATGGAGAGATTCCGCCAATACCTATGGGGAGCGCGATTCTTAGTAAAAACAGATCACAAACCCTTAGTCCGAGTGCTGACATCAAGTGGCCATGCGCACGCCACACCTAGGATCGCAAAGATGACTCTGCGCCTGTTAGACTTCCTCTACGACGTGGAACACATCCCGGGGCCACAAAACAAAGTGGCTGACTTCCTCAGCAGGGCGGCTGCTATGGAGGCGGCGAAGGACCAAGAAGAACAGGAATGGGCAGGCTATGTGGTCGCCACGATCCAGGAGGCAGAGAATGCGATAAGTATGCAAGAGTGGGAGGAAGCATTCAAAGAGGATGTTGACCTGGAAGCCATCAAGGGGTATGTAGTCCACGGGTGGCCAGAAAAGAGGCACCTAAGAGAAGAGCTCCGAAGGTACTGGGAGGTCAGAGAGGAACTATCACTGGCCGAGGATTCTATCTTCCTGTTGAGAGGAGACAAGGTGATACCACCCAAAGGAGTGCTGGAACATCTGATGGGCTTACTACATGAAGGACACCAGGGCATCACAAAAACCAAAGCCCTTGCCAGACAAGCTTACTGGTGGCCGGCTGTCGATGCGCAGATAGAAAAGCACGTGAGACAGTGCGAATCCTGTGCTAAAGCAGACAAATCTCAAAACCTAATCAGACCACCCCTGGGGAAATTCCCCATACCGGATGGCCCGTGGGAAATGCTATCAGTGGACATTTTAGGGCCAGTCCTAAACAAAGCAGGGACACTGAAATACGTAGTAGCGCTGGTGGACAAATTCTCCAAATGGCCAGAAATCGAAGTGAGAGAAAACATGGACACGGAGGCGGTGGTGAACTTCCTACAGTCCACATTCCTGAGAGAGGGCATTCCGAAGATCATCGTTAGCGACAACGGCCCTCAGTTCACTTCGACAAGATGGACAACCTTCAACGAAAGGAATGGGATAGAAGTGAAGCACCCACCCATTTACCATCCAGCAGGGAATGGCCAAGTGGAGCGGTTTAACCGCGTGATCATGGGAACCATCCAAGTGGCCATCAATGACGGTTTGGATTGGGAGAAGGAACTGGAAAAGATGGTCTGGGCATACAGGATCACCCCGGGCAGCACCGGGTACAGCCCTTTCAAGATTTTGAGGGGGAGAGAAGCGTTCACCAAGGACAATCAGGCGTGGAGGAAGTTGGTGATACAGAGCAGATGGTCTCCGGCAGTAGTGAAAAGGAACCTGGAAAGAGCGCAGGAGATTTACACGACTCACTTCAATAAGAACCACAAAGTAAAGAAGGCTGAGCTGGAGAAAGGGGACTGGGTAAGAGTCAAACTAGCAGTCCACAAGAAGAAGGGTGAGAGCAAGTTCTCGCCGCCATTACAAGTCTTGGAACCGTACGACCGATCGGCCTTGCTGAGCGACGGAAAGGTATGGTCACAGGACAGGATGGCCAGGTGCAGCAGAATCATCAAAGAGGAATGCGACGTGGGAGAAGGCCAAGAGAATGTCGAAGGAGATGGAGAAGAAGAAAGTAGCAGAGAACGACATGTGAACGTAGAAGAAGGACAGCAGGAAGTAAGTGAGAATGACTGTGGCACAGGAGAGAGAGAAGGACAGAGGAGCAAAGGGAAGGAAGAGAAGAATGAGAACGTGGCAGACAAGAGTGGAACTCAAGAAAGGGTGAGCATGGATCAGGAGTGCAGAGAGAGAACGACGAAGGTGAGGACCAGAGTGGGAAGAGAAGTGAAGACACCAGAGAGATTCAAAGACTTTAACATGGACTGGAAGTAAGAACTTTCATTGTTGAGTTACTGTGAGTAAAGGGGGGAGATATGTGGTGTTATTTGTGCGTTAGCGAACTAGTGTTCCGCTAGGCGGAACGGGAAGTAAAGTTAACGGAAGCGGAAGGCGGCCATTTTGTGTATTGGCGCCGACTGCTTCTGAGTAAAAGGTTGTGTGCTCCGGCGCTCCGTCGGCAAATAAAGAATCTACCTTCTATTTATGTGTAGATTGCTTCTTTTCAAGATATTACAGGACACGGAAGCGCACAAACTAACATAAAGGTACTGCGCTGAATAATGGAGGACACTCCAACTCCAGAGCAAAAACGCCACGTGGCACAGTAGGCACCCGTGCAGGTGACGAAAGCAAGCAAACGCTCTAGTAGGATACAGTGTGTTCGAGGAAGAGCGACGTGTGCATGGTACCAACGCAACTGAGGAAAGGGGTGGGGGGGCATGACCCTCACTTCATTCCCCCCACCAAGCAGACTCCCTCAGTCATGCCAAGCAAGGCAGACAAAGACAAGCTGGCGATAAATGAGAAACCACCAAACAGAGTAACCGTGCCACCCAGTGGCATAAACACCTCATAGCACTCTGGGATAGCTTCCGCAAGGAATGGTTGATCGGTTGTGGAACCACAAAACAACGCGCATACCGAACCACTCTACCCTAACCTACCGAAGGTTAGGGCAATACCCATCTAAGACTAGCGCTTGCATATAAATGCCCATAATTTACTGGTGCTGCATGCTATCAGGTTACTCGGAAGAAGATCTAGTCATGCACACATACAGAAAGGAATTGAGTTATTGGAGCCAACTCGCGCTCGCAGGAGAAACTGCGCTAGTGTGCAGGCATGGGGAAAAGCAGTAAGGAGTTGGACAGTAAGTGAGGACTGCAAGACTACGTTGGCATATATGAAACCTCACACCGCCCTAACAATAATGCGTCTCTGGCCTGGCTTGCCACTTGATCGGTAATTTCCAGCCTGGCCCGTATGTATATCCTAAAATGGGTAGAAAAGTCAAGAAACTCCTTAATATCAGGAGTTTTTATCCCCTTCATACTGAAAATGGAAAGCCCCAAATATAAACTACAAACACTCCACATGAATTGTAATTATAATTAGATTCTTCATAAATGAGGAATTCACATATCTAAAACGTATTGTATATAATTGCTATCTCCTGTCCCTGCAGAACTCCAAAACACACCCAAATTATTAATATGAGAAAGGTGCCTCTAAACCCAAATAGTTAGTTCTCTCCTGCGCCTCACACCAGGGAGTCCTGTGCTGCAGAGGAAGCATGGCACACATCCCAGCAGTCACTGCTCGCTCTAGGCATTACTTCCGCATGAGACTGCGACCCTATCCTGCAAAAGGGGGTGACTCCAGCTACCCCCATGTTCCCGGGCCCTCAAATAGGCATTCACCTGCGGAGGGCCCTGAACATTGAGAGGACTATCAAGGGCAGCCACAACGACAAACCCAAAATGCAACCGCTACGTTCAGGGTAAGTGCCAACCCAGCTGAAACACTGATCACCCACACATTCACGGGCATAGCCGCACATCCTACTCATACGCCTTGCACAATAAGACTCAGGCCTGAAATGATCACCTGGGGCAGCCTACACGGGCAATGCTACCCGCAGCGTGACGGAACCGTGGACGAAATGAGACCAACTCACTGCACCATATGCCAAGGCTTCTCGCGGGGACAACCCGCGGCGGCGACGCGACATACAGAGCAAGGCCAGGATGCCGGTAACCCAAACACAAACCGTGACGGACCTGCAACAACCGGAAAGAGTGGCCAGTGTCGGAGCCCCTTCCGGCCGCATGCGTCCACCCCCACAAGCAGTGCATGTAGGGGTAGGAACGTCGTGACCACGCATCCTGTCCATGCACCGCATCCATCGGGAATCAGACTGCTATTGCGGACGTGGCCCCCACCAAATGTGCTCAGTGAGAATCAACTCCAGGTACACACATCTCTTGTCATCCCACCTAGCCCGCGAGTCCTTGCCCTCAGCAAGGGAGACCCGGAATTAAAGCCAAGACCGGGTCAACACACAATACTATACTTAAACTGGGTGCACAGATGACAGTGCTAATCACCTTACATGTACAGAAAAGCCAGAGAGGGCCTGCAAAAAATGTATCTTATGAAGCCAGTATCATGCCTGCTAATTACCTTCTAACAGCTGCCAATGGCATCCTAACGGTCTAGCATATAGGTAACATGAATTAGCGCTTTCTACCGTATTATCTTGATGTCCCGGGTGCTTGCGGAGTGAGTCGGCAAGTAACCGGCCTAGCCCAGCGAATGTAATCGACCTATTGCGTGGGTTGCGGGAAGCTGACCTCTGCCCACTGAAAATAGAAGCCAGTGGGAAGGAGGGGTCAAAAGCAGCCGATGGCTGAGATCCAGAGGACCAAGGCAGGGCTAGGCTGCTCCTGGCCAACTATATAGGGCATACAAATGTGATGTAGTAAGACGCGCTCATTCTCATCACAACTACCTCATATTTAACTGTTTAAATGCGGTACAACCTCGAAGGGTAAATCATTATTTCTCTTTGCTGCAGCTTGCCTAGTGCGATGAATGGTAGCACAGTGCCCATATGTGGCCTGAACAGACGTAGAATCCCTCGAGAGTACCCTGCCCCTCCCGTAGAAGGCTTGGAAACACCAACCGTAAGAGGCCGTAAACAATACGAGGAACTCAGGCACAACCAGGCCGGTCTTGCTTCCCCGGTGTATATAAGCTTCGCTGAAGAAACAAACAGCATCTTCTCTGAGCTAGTCCACTGCGTGCTCTGCAATACATATGAAAAACCAAGCGGCAACAAGCAGGCTGCGAGGGAATCCGGGCACCAACGCTTATAGAGGAGAAACCACCAAACTCCTAAGATTTCTCGCCCCTTAAATTCATTCCAAATGTGTCCCCTCAGCACCCTGCGTGATGGTGCCAGAGGGGGAGGGGCCCGGAAAGGACTCATGCCAAGTGATTAAAACATCGGGCCTAGTGGCGGACACAGCAGCCCAGACCCCCACCATCCTAATAGGAGTACCCGAACTGGAAGGATCGGCATGCCACATTTGAAGACACCACCACCGCTGGAGCGTCACTTTGTCCCAGCAAGGGCGGGGCAAAGGGCATTGTGTGCCTGGCCGTGGGCCCGACGGCCCTCCTCAAAATGGCCACCGGTGGGGGGGCACTCTGTCACACACGCTCCTGGCCGCAGCAGTCTCTGAGCCAGACAAACGTGACCAAGACACCTGAAGGACTGGGTTATTTAAGACCCAGCGGTGCCAGGGGACAACACCTGAAACCTTCGTGGGTAACCTGCTCCGGCGTACGAATGACAGAGACACGGGACACTTCCTTTGGCGTCAAAGATTCGAGGTTTATTTACTGCAGGGAACACAGAAGTCACAGGAAGTACAACGAGTGTAAGTTCGAGGAGACTGCTTCAAATTGCTACTGTGGATCGCTCCTTTTATACAGTTTTCTCCCATAGAGTTACATGGTACACAAAGGTTTACAACTCGGTTCCCATAATTATCCCCGAGAGGGGTCACTTTGGTCACTTTGATACATTCAAGGTCCGGGGCATAAGTGCGGAAACATTTGGTGGTTCCCAACTGTAAAAACCCATCTTCCCACCATTAGTACATCCCAATCGGCAGTAAAACAGATCGAAGAAGGGACAAGGACAGGTGCAGAGGAAGATGGAAACAGTGGGGAGATCGAAAAGGGTGTAAAAGGGGAGGTATCGGGAAACCCGAGCTACAGGCATCAAAGGGACGTGCCTAATAAGATGCACGGCTGAGACAATAGACCGGCACGGCAAGATGAGTCTCGAGCGGGGCCATCTGCCTTACAGTATCATCCCCCTCGTCATAAAGACAATTTCAAAGAACATGTGTCTTCCGCGGATGTCTTGGGAATCCCAGGGTCGCGAAACGGACAACGTCCGTTCGCTGGCTACTTGAGGGCAAGAAACAAAATGGATGCCGTATCTAAGATGGAACCAGTGGGTACAGATGAAAAACCCACGTAACAAACGAACGGTTTAGGTTAGCACAGCGAAACTGCGCACACCCACTAACCTCGTCATTTGCGGTTCGTAGATACCAGACTCGACCATATTCGTGCGAGTCGAAAACACCACTTACAATTGTCACGGAACCTCAGACGCTCCTTTTGCCCTCATGTAGGCAAGCACTAGTCGGAATCATACTCGATATTCATCAGACCATCTAGATGTTGCTGTAACATAGCTCTGTCCAACCGAGTCCCCTTGGTAACAGGTGGCTGTCTTATACACGTTGTCGCACAGAGGCCACATAAGGCAGGACCACACTGCACACAAAGGCAACACGTGAACAGGAATGCCACAACAACTCCGATAATCATCAGAATCTTCCAACCCCAAGTCGACATCAGGCCCCAAAACCACCCAAGTAGCGTCCAATCCCCTACGTCCACGTGTATGGATTCAGAGATCTTATGCAACTTTGAGATGGCTTGATAAACGGTCGGAGCGTTATCTGGAATGAAAATACAGCAGCTCGAATGGATCACCTTACATACCCCACCTCGATCTGCTAAGATCACGTCTAAAACCATACGATTTTGTAACGTCATAAGCCTATCCGCCTGAAGTTCTGTGGTGATATTACCAAGGGCACTGGCAGTAATATTAGCTGTCGATTCCACCACTCGAGTCAACTGTCTCAGGTTCCTACTATTAACCATAGGCCCCCAAAACGGGAGGAAACCCTTGAAAAAGTCTCCTGCCTCTTGACCGGCAGTGTCCTCTTCGCTAATTACGCCTCTCACAACTCTAGTTTTGTGATAGTCTGCGTCTACAGTGAACGTCGGAGGCAACAGATTTGCGATAAAACATGAGCCCACAAAATCGGAGGGCAACCATGCATACGCACGATCATGGCAGACAAAGTATGTACCCTTGGCAGCCAGAAACACAGGGGACGAGACCATCGGCAGAATGTAATTCTCGGTGCAAGCACTCTCTCCAAGTCGAGCTTTCGATCTTCGGCCACGACCCATTAGACAAAAATTACCAATGTGGGGTACGACCCATATAGGAGGCGAGCTTTTAAGCTGTTTTTCACTCGTGAGCGCACTATACTCAACCTTACTCAGGACCCTATAGGCTTGTACCTCTTCCTCTGGGATGAGCGACGGCTCATAGATATCTCTATCTAAATCTTCTATCGCTATAGACAAAGGCTTATGATACGAGCCAGGGCCAAAGTAGGGAGAACGTGGCTCTCGACTGGGGTAAGAATCTAGTGCGCTTCGAAACATTGTTTGGAATGCTCGAGCTGAACCCTGGGAACTATACGGTAAGACCAGATATGGAATTCCCTTATCCGTGGTATGTGGCATCAGCCCACATATCCAACAATTAGTAGTATTAACCACTAACTGGTGTTGATGAAGGAGCTGAATAAAGGAATTATTTCGGAATTCTGCACGTCTAGCCTGCTCGTGTTCAGGTAGGATATGGAAAGAATGAGGGGATGCAATGGAGGTAAGTTTAGGGTCAGAAGTAGGAGTAGGTATGGCAGAAGGTAAGAAGTACGACATCATGTAATACACCCCACCCGCCAATAGTGCAGAAACGGTCAAAAGCAATACGAACATTTGAAACATAAAACATTTGGTACGAATAAGTTGTTGCAGTTTGAATCTTTGCGCCTGAGCTTCTTCCAAGTCCATCAGCTTTGAAAACGCCATCCCCTATGACCGTCCGCAACGTTTCTTGACGCACTTCGTTCTGTGTAGCAGTAGTCAATCCCTAGGAGTTCCCAGGAACCGACGGTCTTTAACCTAGCGTCAAGACCTACTAACCAGAAGGAAGTACACGCGCGGCCCTACGGCCTTTATTCACAATGTATATGCAAAATATCTCTCAGCTGTGGAAGCAAAAAAAAAATACATATGGAACGAAACTCAATATATACAAAAATAATTGCAATGATACGGGTGTTCAGACTGATCGTGGAAAACGGGAAATGCAATTGTCAAGGAACAAAACGAAATCTTTTTATTTGTCCTTAGTGCTGGATCGCAAAAAGTATCGAGTTTTCCCAGGACGTGTATGTTCATCAAACAAAGGATCCGATGAGGGAACAGAGTCCTGCTGATCAGTCGAATGTTCCGGTCTTGAGTCCTTTGGTGGCAACTGTTCAACAATGTCTTTCTGCTGCACTGAGGATTCTCCGACAGGTTGTGCGTCGCTAAAAGGTACAAAAGCCGGCAATCCTTCGGATTCAGCTGAAGCAATGCCCCTCCTCACCCACGAGTCTGCCGGTAAGGGTATAGGAACTTTCTTCGTATGGGTGGCATGCACCCAATTTTTTCGGCCTTCTAAACGGACGGCAGTCCTTGTGGCAAGGAGGACCTGGTAGGGTCCAGTGAAGCGGGGTTCCAAATTCTTCTTACGGGCAAAGTTGCGCGTTACCATCCAATCTCCGGGCTGGAGCTGGTGGCCTGGACCCTCCGTCTGCGTCGGCAATGCTTCGTAAACCTGTTGGTGAATTAACCTCAGTTTAGCAGTCAGATCATGAAGATAGTCAATCAACATTGGATACTCAAGACTAGAGAACACACCCGGTCTAGGGACCCCCCAGACATTCGCAGGACGACCGAACACTATTTCATAGGGACTAAGCCCTACTCGGGAGTGTACGGTTGCCCTAGTTGACAGTAAGGCTAAGGGTAAAGCGTCAGGCCACGAAAGACCAGTCGTAGCCTGAATCTTCGCTAGCTTTAGTTTAAGGGTGCCGTTATACCCTTCAACCAAACCAGCTGACTGGGGATGATTGGCGCTATGGAATTTTTGATTAATTCCAAGGCCCTTACACACACTCTTCATCACACTCCCCACAAACTCACTTCCGTTATCAGACCATACAATCCGAGGCATTCCATACCGAGGAAAGTATTCCTTCAGTAGGATTTTCGCAGTCGACAGGGCAGTATTGTCTTTAAGAGGGTAGGCCTCAATCCATCGGGAGAACGCGCAAACCACAACTAAAACATATTTCAGGTTGTTGCATCGCTCCATATGGATGAAGTCTAATTGAATCACCTCAAAAGGACATGAAGGGGGAGCAAAATGGCCAGGAGGTGTTGGGGTTCCCTTACCAGGATTGTACAACATACATACCATACAATTCTTAACCAACCGTTCAGCACATTTCGTGATACCATCATTCTTCCACACATGGGACAGCAACTTACAAATACCTTTCACACTAATATGTGCTAACCCATGCGCCATTGTCACAACAGCTAGCACATACGCATCCGGCAACATCCATCTCTTATGTTCCGACAAATCAACCCAACAACCATTCGCATCCAACTTTCCCGTCCTTTCTTTCCACTTCGTCTTTTCAGTCTCAGTGGCCCCATCTTGAATCGCTTTCACACTCTCGATAGTGTCCTCACACATACTAGTCTCTGTAGGCCACCTAACCGAACTCGCCACATACATTCTAGTGCTAAGGTTCCGGGCAGTCTCCTTAGCAATCTCATCCGCAAATGCATTACCACGACCAACATCATCCGTCACCTTACGATGTGCACTACATTTAACAATCGCTACCTGCTTAGGCAACGTAAGTGCATCCAAAAGATCATTCACAAGCTGTCCATGCTGAATCTTCGTACCATGCGACGTCATAAAACCTCTCTCTCTCCACAACCGTCCAAAGCTATGGGCGACGCCAAATGCATATTGGCTGTCGGTAAACACATTCACACGTTTCCCTTCCGCTAACACACACGCTCTAGTGAGAGCAATCAGTTCTGCAGCCTGGGCAGAGTTCTGATTCAATCTCGCAGTTTCCACAACAGTATTCAAAGTTACAACAGCATACGCAGTAGTCACATCACCATTCGGCAATTTAAAACATGAACCATCCACATACAAGGTCCCATCGGGATCTTCAAAAGGGGTGTTTTTAAGGTCCACTCGACCTTTTGTTTCCTCTTCAGTTCTCAAATAGCAGTCATGGGCTGCTATTTCATCTGACTCTGTACTAATTGGTAACAAAGTTGCCGGGTTCAGAACATTGCAACGTTTTATCTGAATATGACTTGCCAACAGCGTCAACTCGTACCCAGACAACCTCGCACTCGTCAAGTGCTGAGCTTTCGTACGATTCAAAAGAGTGTCGACCGCATGCGGAACCATCACCGTAAGCATATTATCCATGGCCAATCCTGCTGATTGTCGGATGGAGACCGCAGCTGCCGCTGTTGCTCTCAAGCAACTCGGCAATGCTCTAGCTACCGGGTCCAAGGTCAAGGAAAAATATGCACATGGACGTTGCTTACCACCAAAAGGTTGCGTTAAGACACTCAAAGCACAACGTTCCCTCTCGTGAACATATAATGTAAACGGCTTACTGTAGTCAGGGGTACCTAACACAGGAGCCGAACACAATGAATCACGCAATTCAGAAAAACTCTTCTGACATTCTTCCATCCATGGTAAAGGAGTTGAAACATCCTTGCACGTAAGAGCCACCAATGGTTTCGCTAGCAATGAAAAATTTGGAATCCATTGCCTGCAATACGACGTGATACCTAGAAAGGCACGCACATCTCTTTGGGTTGTTGGCACAGTCATTCGCGCAATTGCTGCAATTCTCTCTGGGGTCAACCGCCTTCCCTCCTTAAACAATAAGTGACCTAGATAGGTTACTTCTTGACAACAATATTGGAGTTTAGAAGGTGACACCTTGTGATGTAAGTCACAGAGATGTTGCAGCAACGACACCGTAGCAAGTTTGCAAATGTCCTGAGTATCTGCAGCCACCAATAAGTCATCGACATATTGGATTAAGGCCGCAGCAGCCGGCAACGAAAACGCATCCAGTTGACCCTTCAAGGCTTGACTGTAAATCGATGGACTCTCACAGTAGCCCTGAGGAGCACGTTTAAACCGGAAGCTGCGACCACCGAGAGAGAAACCGAAAAGGTCTCTGCTTTCTTCGGCAATCGGAATGCTAAAGAAAGCATTCTTCAAATCGATCACCGAAAACCAAGATGCAGAAGCTGGAATCAGAGTCAGTAGCGCCGTGATGTCAGGCACAACAGGGAACTGAGGAATCACAATTTTATTTACTTCCCGTAAATCAATAACAAAACAATAAACAGGCGGTTTCGAAGGATCAGTACGTTTTAGAATGGGCAGTACAGGGCTGTTGCACACGTTTCCCCGCGTTTCTTCAATAACATCTTTCTCAATCAGATCATAGATGATCGCTAACAGTGCTCGTTCACCATCAAGAGAGATTCGATACTGGGGAATACGTGGCAATCGTACTTTAGATTTCAGCTGAACAACATAAGGGGAGATGTCAAGCAGGCCCACATCATTGGGGCCTGTAGCCCACAAAGATGCAGGAAGAGAACTCAATTCCGGTGGAAGCTTGTCGAGAGACAAGTACATAGGAGAGACAACCCTCTCACCTAACGTAAGCTTTACACCCGCAGGAGAACAATACAAAGTTGCATACAAACGTTTTAGCAAATCCAGGCCCAAAAGATTTTCACCACAACCAGTAGTTAAAATCAACGGAGCTTGAAGCTCACGAGGCCCAATTGTAAGGGGCAAAGGGCGCGAAACTGGATTGCTAACGGGGGCGCCAGAGAATCCAACGGAAACATTTGTTAAGCCAGACAAAGGTGCGCCAGGGAGTTTCGAATGCATTATGGAACTTTTCGCTGCACCAGTGTCCAACAGAAAAGGCTCAACGACGCCCGATGTAGCAACTGCGACGTAAGGCCCTCTCTGATCAACCGGAACTGATACCACTCCCTCTCCTTGTCTATGGCTGTCCTAGTAATTACTGTCGTCAGTTCCCTGATCGACGTAATAATCATCTACATTGTACTGCGCAGATCGTCCTTGCGATGATCCACGTTGGTCAAAACAGTTATTGGAAGTTGATGAGTTATCTGAACGATCATTTTGAACACCACGACCCCTACCACGTGATGTGTGCTGAGAACCACCACGACCTCCTCTAGATGAGTTACCACTGTTACGATCGTTTAGAACAGGACAGTTGAATTTTAAATGACCCTCCTGTCTACAATAGGCACACTGATTGTACCCTAACGAAGATCTTTGGGAAGAGGAGTCATTTCGAGGTTGCGACCTATTCGATTGCGACTGCGATCTATTTTGCTGAGAAGCATTCTGATTCGAACGCGGAGGATAGGCCTGCTGCAACAACACTTTAGTTTTAAGTTCTTTCGTCTTTTTATCAGCGCGTCGTTCTCTTCTTTTTCTCTGTTTTCGTAATACTGTGCCGTAGCCAATATTTGAGCAGATGTAGAGACGGCCCACGCACTCTCAGAATTTTTTAATTTATTGCTCAAGTTGGGCAACAAGTTAGAGACAAATTTATCCACAAACAACCGTTGACCACCCTCAGTGCCCATATCCTGACCACTATGGTCGATGAATGCCTCCTCAAATCTCGTAAAGAAATCAGAGACACTCTCGTCCTTCTTCTGTTTACAGGCTGACAATTTGTCCCAGTTCACCCGCATAGCTGGCATAAGTGTTTTCATTAATGTAATTATTCTTTGAGGGAGTTCAACAATCAACTGCTCGGGTTTAGCACCACCAGTTTGCAACCCATCCGCCGCTACAAGGGCAGCCCAATCACCACCTAATTCGTTTGGATGATTCTCCTGACGAATCTTAGCCCATACCGGTTGAGGTACGACGTTGCCGAACAGCATGTCGATATCGGCAAGATTCATTATCGTAGCATCTACGAGCTGCGACAATTCCTTATAGTACCCTGCAGGATTTTTGCGAGGGTCAGGCAAAGATTGTTACACTTGCAACACTTCCGATCGTTTCCATGGGAGATGTATCCACACTCTCTGGAAGTATGGTGGAATAATGGGGTTAGCATTAGGATCGCCTGGCATCCACACTGGTGGAACTTCCCGCATGGGGAACTGACCAGACGCACCTAACTGTCTCTCAACATCCTCAACAAACAAGGCTTGAGGTATCGGAGAGGGGCGGAAAGATAACAACCGCTCAACAGCGCGTCGAACGTTGGTATCCACTATCATTCCGCTCGAGAACTGAAGCTGTAGATCAGACAAAGCCGTCAACACATCGTCAGATGCATCGGCCAATATCTGGTCGCGCAGAACCTTGCACATTTCTTCGAACACGAACCTCTGTGTCGGTACATTAAATTGACAGAACGTATCAAGTACAGCACGTGGAGGATTTCTAAGAGGGTATGTCATCCAACCCATCGCCATGTTATATAACGCAGCACGTTCCCTGTTACCAGGAAGCTGACTACGTCTTTGAGGACCGTCCGAACCAGCGGACCCAAGAACAGGGCCAAGAGAATTGAAGAAGCTAGCCGCAACCGGAGGGGTACGACATCGAGTAGATGGAGAAGTATAGCATAAGGGATTAACAAGAGATGAGGTAGAAGCAGAAGAAGCAACAGGAGTAAGTAGGGTAGGAGCAGTAGCGGGAGCAGGAGTATGTGGAAGCGGAGGAGCAGTAGGAACAGCAGTAGGCAAAGGAGCGGGAACAGCCGGAAGAACGGGTACAGTTGGAGGAACAGGTTGAGGAACAGGTTGAGGAGCAGGTACAGGGGGAACTACAGGAGGCGCGGTACCCTGTACATACGGAGGTGGCGACTTCATAAGATAGGACATTAAAGGATCCTCAACTAATTCTTCCTTGTTATCCGACTCCGTAGGCAAAGCAGGATAGCATTTATCTATGGACATACGCTGTAGCCTATCAAAAACTTCCTTTTCCTTATCCTCCTTATCACGCTGAAACTGCTCTGCTTTCTTTACAATAGTAGCAACACCATCTCTCTGATTACGTTTAGTCTGCCTGATCTCTTTCTGTTGGGCTTCTTTACGCCACAACCGAAAGGCATCAAACATGGCCGGCCTTGACTTTTTCTCAAACAATTTAGCCTCAAGATTATCCAAGATCGTGGTCTCAAAACTACCATGAGGTGGCCAACTAAGGGCACCATCTTTTTTAGTGCAACGAATCCAGTATTCATTAAAAGTAATCGGGCCTAGCCCGTGCTTACTGTAGAGCTCATAAGTGGGAGTTCCAACCGGAGGTATCGGACAAGAGTCCTCCAGTCGGGAATCCGTACCACAACGTCTGAAACAACTAAACAAAGTACCTCGACCAGGCATCTTGCACACTAGCCGAGTTCCACAAACGTCAAGGGTTACGGGATTTACCAAATCCCTGCAAAAGAGCAACAACCCTCGGTCTTTGGCGGCTGCAGTCGTCAAATATCACAACAAAGTACCAAGAACCACAAATGCAATGGAACCATGCAACAACTAAGCAACCACAACCAAGAACTCTGGGAGCGACCCACAAATACTTAACTCAAAGATCGATGGCGTCACCAGGAAGGCCCGTCAATCGTCTCGCTATACCAAGGTCTACGCCAGGCGCCAAAATAGGTCTACAGTCAGGGCAGCAGTCCGTCGCAGCCGTCAGGAGGCGGGAATCTTCGCGGGAAAAGTCTTCGGCCCAGTTATTTCGACAACAGGATCGATGAAGCGGAGTGCACCTTCCCTCGGAGATTTCACACGAAGTTCCTCACGATCGTCGGGCTTGGACCGGTACCACTGATGCAGCCCCACGTTGGGCGCCAACTGAAGGACTGGGTTATTTAAGACCCAGCGGTGCCAGGGGACAACACCTGAAACCTTCGTGGGTAACCTGCTCCGGCGTACGAATGACAGAGACACGGGACACTTCCTTTGGCGTCAAAGATTCGAGGTTTATTTACTGCAGGGAACACAGAAGTCACAGGAAGTACAACGAGTGTAAGTTCGAGGAGACTGCTTCAAATTGCTACTGTGGATCGCTCCTTTTATACAGTTTTCTCCCATAGAGTTACATGGTACACAAAGGTTTACAACTCGGTTCCCATAATTATCCCCGAGAGGGGTCACTTTGGTCACTTTGATACATTCAAGGTCCGGGGTATAAGTGCGGAAACATTTGGTGGTTCCCAACTGTAAAAACCCATCTTCCCACCATTAGTACATCCCAATCGGCAGTAAAACAGATCGAAGAAGGGACAAGGACAGGTGCAGAGGAAGATGGAAACAGTGGGGAGATCAAAAAGGGTGTAAAAGGGGAGGTATCTGGAAACACGAGCTACAGGCATCAAAGGGACGTGCCTAATAAGATGCACGGCTGAGACAATAGACCGGCACGGCAAGATGAGCCTCGAGCGGGGCCATCTGCCTTACAGTATCATCCCCCTCGTCATAAAGACAATTTCAAAGAACATGTGTCTTCCGCGGATGTCTTGGGAATCCCAGGGTCGCGAAACGGACAACGTCCGTTCGCTGGCTACTTGAGGGCAAGAAACAAAATGGATGCCGTATCTAAGATGGAACCCGTGGGTACAGATGAAAAACCCACGTAACTGACAAGGTTACAAGCAGCCTTACCTGTAGGTTGCCTGTAGATGATTTCGCAGAGACGTTATGGACCAACTTCCCCAAATTCTAGGCAACACCTAGTGACTGTTTTAATACACTGAGGTAATTAAATAGAAATCAGGGAGGTAGGCCGGATCGTGGACGCTACCTGCTTCCTTGATTGTCGACCTGCGAAGCAATAAGGAGAACTTTTGTAAATACTGATTTCTACACTGTCTATTTAAATCCTAACAGGTTTTCTATGATTCTACTTGGGCTTTAGTGAGTCCTACCTGCGACTGGTTAAGATCTGGCGTCGCGTCCGTGTTGTCGTCGTGAAGGGGGGTTGGGCAAGGTGATTGTTGACGTAGAAGATTGCTTGTTCAGCGTTTGTTCTCTGTAAAGTAAGTGTTCAAAGAAGAATGATGAGTTACTGCCTTACTAAATTGTTTGCTTTATTCATAACGTCCCTTTAAACTATCTTCCACTTACTCTGACTTCTCACCATGCTGTTCTTCACCTTCACTCCCTAATATGTATCATATTAAGACAAAAGACAAAATGGCAAACACAAAATAACATTAACTCTCTCTCTTTGATAATTCTCAAAGTCTCTAAATCCTTTTTCTGAAGTCTTTGTAAATTGCTCCTTTCCTTGGAATTTCTACAGAATTGGAAACTTGAATCCTTTCCAGGTAAGTCTCTAGTTCAAATATTCTCTGGTCGCTTGCTTGCGTTGGGCGCCAATAATTCAAACAAGAAGAAAAAACGGTAACTTAGCTTTAAGTCTTCTTTTCTTCTTTTCAGGTGATGCGCGCGATGAAAGCAGACCTTCAAAGTCCGACGTGCAGGCCGTCGTCTTGGTACTCCAGGAATCACCTCCGATGAGCAACGAAGACAGAAGGCAAAGCGTCGGTTTACGTTGGGTGTGGCTTTTTATAGAGGAACCACACCCAGCCACACCCAAGGAAGGTTGACGCATTGCGCGCCAAATCCATGCGTGCCGTTTTCCAGCGTGCGCGCTGAAAACGGCATCTCTGCTCTCCGCTCTCCGCTCCTTCTCCGAGCCTTCTCCTGCCCTGAACACAAGTCGGAAGACCCTTTCTGCATCAATACCTGTCATTCTCTGGCCATAACGTTCCTCTCTGTCTGGCTCACAACTCGATAAACTTGGGCCATGAATCCAACAAGCACTTGGCAAAAACAAATGACATCATAAATAACAATACTATACACATGAATCATAAAAGGCCTTAATCACTGTATAAACAGATTCTGAGTATTACACAATCACACATTAACATATTTCTGGCGTGCTGGTTGCACGGGACAGGGGTGGGTTTCAAGAGTGGGAAAATCTACGCCTGCATGTATGTGCATATAAGGCAGGTGAGGGATGGAATCATGACAGTACTCCCCTCTCAAGATCCCTCCCAAAATCTGTGGTACAGGTCTCGGTTTGTTTGGATAATGAAGATGAAAATTCTTGATCAATCGAGCAGAATTTTGGACGTTGGAAAGAGGTTCCCATGTTCGTTCTTCGGAGCCATAACCTTTCCAGTGTATTAAGTAAAACAGTTTACCTCGGACTCTCTTTGCATCTATGATTTTTTGAACCTCAAATTCAGGGACACCATCAACAAGGATGGGTGGTGGATTTTTAAGAAACCTAGTCTTTGAATTACAGGGTTTGATCAACGATACATGAAATACCGGGTGAAACTTGTACCTACTGGGTAAGGTGAGTTTGACAGTGACAGGATTTATTATTTTTTCTACTACAAAAGGTCCGATATATTTGGGACGTAGTTTTTTACAAATAGTCATTCTCAAATTCTTTGTAGATAACCAAACTCTATCTCCGATTGAGTATTCTGGTGACGGTTTTCTATGTAAATCTGCTGACTCTTTTTGACTCTCTTTCGCTTGAGCTAAATGATATTGAGCCTGTTTCTGAACATGAACCAATCTAGTAATGTGTTCCTCCAGTGATGGTATGGCTGATGGGATGCTTACTCTTTCTGGAACATTTTTAGGGTGGAAACCATAAACACAAAAGAAAGGTGACAGACTAGTGGAAGAATTGTCTAAATTATTGAAAGCGAATTCTAAAACCCACAAAATATCTGACCACTCTCTTTCGTCTTCTGCTAAAGCACACCTAAGAAACTGTTCAATAGTTTGATTCGTCCTTTCAGTTAAACCATCCGTCTGAGGATGATAACCGGAGGACATGCGAATGTCCATGTTCAAAGTTTTTCCCAATTCTTGCCAGAAGTGAGAGATAAACTGTGGACCTCTGTCAGAAATAATTACAGAGGGAATTCCATGTAACCTAATTATTTCTTTAGAGAAGATTTGAGTCAATTCTCTTGCAGAAGGGATGCCTTTTAATGGTATGAAATGAGCCATTCGAGAAAAGTGATCTACCACAGTCAAAATAGTGTTGAACCCCTCTTTGGTCTCTGGAAGCTCCACAATAAAGTCCAGCGATATCGTGTGCCAAGGTTGAGGCGAAATTGGGAGAGGAAGTAAGAAACCACTAGGTGCTTGATGTTGTGTTTTATGTTGGATACAAATTACACAAGTTTCGATATAATCTTTTACATCATTCAACAAGGTTGGCCACCAAAACCTTCTTTTGATTAACTGACTAGTTTTAGCAACTCCTGGATGTGCACACATAAGAGGATCATGATGTAATTGTATCACCTTTTTTTGCAGTTCTTGCGTTTGTACAACAATTTGCTCATTCAAATACAATAAACCTTCTCTAGTTTGCATTAAAGGATACAAAGTTTTCCATTCTTGAAAGGTCTTATCCTGAACTCTTAGTTTAATGTCTTCTACAATATCAGTGACCACCACTCCCACCTTGAAGCAAGCCTCAGGTAATACCGGTCGAACTTCTTGAAGAGAACTCTCCTTCTCCTCTACAGTCCCCAAACGTGATAATGCATCTGCCTTTAAATTCTCTCTTCCCGGACGATAAGTAATTACAAAATTGTAATCATTAAAAAACATTGTCCACCTTAGCTGTCTAGCAGTGAGAGCTTTCACAGAGCGTAAAAATTGTAGATTCCTGTGGTCGGTGTAAATTGTTATTGGATGTCTTGCCCCTAACAAGTAATGGCGCCATTCTTCGAAGACTGCTTTTATGGCTAACAATTCCTTGTCAGCTATGGCATAATTCTGTTCAGTAAGGGTTAGCTTTCTTGAGTAGTAGGCGATTGGATGCATTTGACCAGTTTCTTTGTGCCTTTGAGACAAAATGCCCCCTATAGCAAACTGTGAAGCATCCGCCTCTACAATGAATGGATTAGAAGGGTCAGGGTGCATTAACACCGGTGCTGAAGTGAAATGATTTTTTAGATTTTGAAAGGCTTCTTCAGCATCAGTATTCCAATCAAATTTTGTGTTCTTCCTCAATAACTTAGTAATTGGGGTTACCAATTGCGAAAAATTACGTATAAAACGTCTATAAAAATTTGCAAACCCCAAGAAACTTTGTACTTGTTTGACTGAAGAAGGGCTGGCCCAATCTAAAACTGCCTGAATCTTCTTAGGATCCATTTCAATACCATCTGGGCTCAGGACATATCCCAAGAAATCCACTTTGGTGGTGTGGAAGACACTCTTTTCCAGCTTTATGTACAAGGAGTTGTCAAGTAGTTTTCGAAGAATAGCTCTTACCTGTTGTACATGTTCTACGGTGTTATTAGAATAGATGAGTATGTCATCTATGTACACAATGCAACAGATATCCAAAAATTCTCTCAAAACCTCATTTATGAAAAATTGAAAAGCTGCGGGAGCATTACAAAGCCCGAATGGCATGACCTGGTATTCGTATAAACCAAATTTAGTACGAAATGCTGTCTTCCATTCGTCTCCGCTGCGGACTCTAACCAAATGATAAGCTCCCCGCAAATCTAATTTAGTGTATATCTTAGCATCTTTTAATTGGTCCAAAAGTGTCGGGATCAAAGGAAGAGGGTATCTGTTTTTGATGGTAACATTATTAAGAGCTCTATAGTCGATGCATGTTCTCAACTCTCCCCCCTTTTTCGGAATAAAAAAGAGGGGGGAGGATACAGGAGATTTCGAATGTCGGATAAAACCATTGGCCAGATATTCGTCTAAATATTCTCTTAGGTGCTCGTTTTCTTTCTCGGTGAGAGCATAGATTCTACTACACGGCAATGTAGCCCCCGGTACCAAATCTATCCGACAATCGAAATCCCGGTGAGGGGGTAGTGTGTTAGCCTTCTTTTTGTCAAATACATCATGGAGATCGGAATATTCTTCTGGAATTCCTTCCAGTAGGAGTATGCTCTTTGAAGTCAGGGGAAAATTATTTCCTAGGATTATCACTTGGGAATCTGGTGTTGTTAGACAAGAAGATACACAATGATCTGAGTCAAATAACAGGGTTCTTTCCACCCAATCTATTTTGGGATTGTGTTTGACTAACCAAGGTATCCCTAAAATCAAGCGAAATTGAGGGGCGTCTATGACGTCAAAAGTTATGTTCTCCTTATGTTTTTGTAAACAAGTCATTGACAGTATTTCGGTGTGGAATTGAATTAGTCCCGATGATAACTCCTTACCATCCACCGCTTTAACCACTTCTGGGTGTTGTTTGGCTTTGGTTTTAAACTCTAACTTCTGCAAAAACATAGTATCTATGAAGTTGCCTGTAGCTCCAGAATCAATCAAAGCATCCACAGTCCATTCCTTCCCCTTTTCTGTTTCAGATTGCAGAGTAACAGTAATACTAAGATGATGGGAAGTAAGCTCAGGAGTTATTGAGGCCAAGCTAGATAACTCACTCGACAATCTGACCTCTTGATTAGTCGAGCCAGTTAGTTTTCCGACTGTTGTACTAGAGCCACCTCAGAATTCTTACTCTTAGGTTTATTTGGGCGAACTGGACATTCCTTGACGAAATGACCTGATTTGCCGCAATATAAACACTGATTCAATTTTCTTCTCTTGTCCTTCTCTTCCTTACTCAGGGCCCCTTTAATTGTACCTATTTGCATTGGTTCGACTCCAGAATCTAACTTTGACGAGCTTTCAGGCTTAACAGTATTGTACCTTTCCTTAAATGAGAACACTTTAATTTCTGTTTTACCTTTTTCTCCTCTGCGTTCTAAAAGTCGATGATTAAGCTTCACAACTAAATCAATAAAATCTTCGATGGTGTCTGGTGGGTCTAAGATCTGTGTGACCATATCTTTTAACTCATCTCTAAGCCCTTTGTAAAAAAGGGAAACTCTTTTTTCTTCAGGCCAGCGGGCCTCAATAACAAGTCTATTGAACTGAGAAATGTAATGTAATAAATCCGAAGACCTTTGTTTGAGATGCAACAATTCATGGTCTGCGGACTGGACAAAAACGTGCTTGGCAAATAACTTTTTCATAGTATTCTTAAAAAGTCTGAGGTTATATAAAATTGGGTCATCGCGTTCTACAATTGGCACAGACCAAAGGGCTGCATCCCCCCCTAGATATGACAAAATAAAGGCTACCTTAGAGGAATCATCTGGGAAGGCTGCTGGCTTGGCTATAAAATGCAAATGGCATTGATTTAAAAAGATCGAAAACTTATTACTATCTCCCAAAAAGCGTTCAGGAGGTGCTAAAGGTACTGTAATTGGAGTAACTACCTGAATCTGAGTTGGAGTAGAGGAAGAACTGGGACCAGAATGCAAGGTCTGAAGTCCTGGCTGAAACGTGGCTGGTTTCAGAACTGGTCTTTGTGTTGAGGGAAACCCCCACTGACTAGAACCAGATTGCATATTGCTCTGAATATCTGTGATATCCCTACGAAGGGCTGCATTTTCGGCTTGAATAGCCGTTAACAAGGTTGTTATATCTTGCAAAGAACTTGCGATGGAAGGATCCATAACGTCTGGGCGAAAATATCGTCGTGGGCTTTGCCTTCTGACAAGGTTACAAGCAGCCTTACCTGTAGGTTGCCTGTAGATGATTTCGCAGAGACGTTATGGACCAATTTCCCCAAATTCTAGGCAACACCTAGTGACTGTTTTAATACACTGAGGTAATTAAATAGAAATCAGGGAGGTAGGCCGGATCGTGGACGCTACCTGCTTCCTTGATTGTCGACCTGCGAAGCAATAAGGAGAACTTTTGTAAATACTGATTTCTACACTGTCTATTTAAATCCTAACAGGTTTTCTATGATTCTACTTGGGCTTTAGTGAGTCCTACCTGCGACTGGTTAAGATCTGGCGTCGCGTCCGTGTTGTCGTCGTGAAGGGGGGTTGGGCAAGGTGATTGTTGACGTAGAAGATTGCTTGTTCAGCGTTTGTTCTCTGTAAAGTAAGTGTTCAAAGAAGAATGATGAGTTACTGCCTTACTAAATTGTTTGCTTTATTCATAACGTCCCTTTAAACTATCTTCCACTTACTCTGACTTCTCACCATGCTGTTCTTCACCTTCACTCCCTAATATGTATCATATTAAGACAAAAGACAAAATGGCAAACACAAAATAACATTAACTCTCTCTCTTTGATAATTCTCAAAGTCTCTAAATCCTTTTTCTGAAGTCTTTGTAAATTGCTCCTTTCCTTGGAATTTCTACAGAATTGGAAACTTGAATACTTTCCAGGTAAGTCTCTAGTTCAAATATTCTCTGGTCGCTTGCTTGCGTTGGGCGCCAATAATTCAAACAAGAAGAAAAAACGGTAACTTAGCTTTAAGTCTTCTTTTCTTCTTTTCAGGTGATGCGCGCGATGAAAGCAGACCTTCAAAGTCCGACGTGCAGGCCGTCGTCTTGGGACTCCAGGAATCACCTCCGATGAGCAACGAAGACAGAAGGCAAAGCGTCGGTTTACGCTGGGTGTGGCTTTTTATAGAGGAACCACACCCAGCCACACCCAAGGAAGGTTGACGCATTGCGCGCCAAATCCATGCGTGCCGTTTTCCAGCGTGCGCGCTGAAAACGGCATCTCTGCTCTCCGCTCTCCGCTCCTTCTCCGAGCCTTCTCCTGCCCTGAACACAAGTCGGAAGACCCTTTCTGCATCAATACCTGTCATTCTCTGGCCATAACGTTCCTCTCTGTCTGGCTCACAACTCGATAAACTTGGGCCATGAATCCAACAAGCACTTGGCAAAAACAAATGACATCATAAATAACAATACTATACACATGAATCATAAAAGGCCTGAATCACTGTATAAACAGATTCTGAGTATTACACAATCACACATTAACATATTTCTGGCGTGCTGGTTGCACGGGACAGGGGTGGGTTTCAAGAGTGGGAAAATCTACGCCTGCATGTATGTGCATATAAGGCAGGTGAGGGATGGAATCATGACAGTAACAAACGAACGGTTTAGGTTAGCACAGCGAAACTGCGCACACCCACTAACCTCGTCATTTGCGGTTCGTAGATACCAGACTCGACCATATTCGTGCGAGTCGAAAACACCACTTACAATTGTCACGGAACCTCACACCCGAGCTCGAGGCCTCTGATTCCTCTGCCGCACAACACCAGTGCGACCCGACTCCCGCCACAGGCAGGAAAAGGGGGGGAGACCTATGGCTACAGTGCCCACACTCACCGGAACAAACCAACGCCAGACCAGGTACGACGCGTCACCAGGACGAGCCAACGGCATCAGGGCAGCGAAAGACAAAATGTGTGTCCCCGCTGGCGAGGTCACCACGACGCGTCCGGTGCGGCAAAGAGGCATGGAAAATGGCGAGGGGGACTTAAGTACCCCCTCGCCCTGCCTGACGCACCGGACGTGACCACACAGCTCCTATCTACGCTTCCTTCGGGATTCCTCCTGCCCTGGGAAGGAGAGGGTGCTAGAGGGGGGCGGGGGAAGCCCTCTGTGACTAGGAGGCCGCCCTCCTAATGGCCACTGCGTGGCCTTCGGGCAGGCGCATTGCGACACAGAGGAGGCTGTTTGGTCATGTGGGCTGGTGTTGGCAATACACAAAAGAGGGGTAGAGAAACGGTGCACGGGGGGCCAGATTCGCTATCAGTGCTTGGTCTCAACCCCTCGGCTGTGCACATGCTCTGTGCAAGCCGGAAACTTTCACTTTGACTAACGTGAAATGTGCAGAGTGAAGCAAACCCCCAGGAGGGCCGAGAAGTAAGGGACTGCTGGAGTGGAGGGAAGAAAATAGTAATAGGAGTAAAGGGACCAGTAATAATGGAAGGATACAAATGACGACATTCTCATCGTAAGGAGGGAATTACAAACCTAAAACCAATCGGAAGGCAGCATAAGCCAATGAAAATGATGGGCAGAGAGTGAGCGGAACTTCCACAAAGCTTCCTTGCTACACTGCAACACAAGGCTCGACCTAAAAAGAATGGTTGGTACTAGCTGTCTTTGCTCAAACCATTCATCTCCCAAAGTGACTTCAGAACTGTTCGGTACCACTAAAAAGTCTGTTTTTGGCCCCCATTATCTCAATATATAAAAACAGCTTGAATCTTGATTGAAGAACTACTGACAGAATTCTGTTTAGTTGTTTTGGCTGTTGTGCTGTTCAATTTTCCCATGAGAAAATGAATGGCAAAGACAGCTTTTGGGACTTCCCTTTTTCTTGGTCCCCGTTTAATAGATCATTCTGAAACTTTCCAGGAAGGATCTAACCTGTTCAGTGGAACATTTTAGGAAGGTTTGTCAAACGGTTTGTAAAACAGCGGCAAAGTTATTAGCAAACAAAAAAACGATTTCCTATCGAAACCCGGGTTTTACTGAATATATATTTATATATATAAACATGTGTGTGAATATATATTTCCATGTACAAATATATTCATCACTACATTCTCTATGATAAAGAGAACTGTCTGCACTCCAAACGAGGGAGAAAATCCAAACATTTTTATTTGGCAAGCCAGCAACATTCAGGACGCGTTTCAGCTTCAATGTCAAGCCTTTCTCGCTGTGTTTCAATGTATAAATCTATATAAATATATTGCCTACTGGAAGTCGTGTTTTTTGATTTGCCAATATATTTAGCTCTGGTTGATGAATCTTGGCGAAATTTTCAAAACTAATGGTTCGCTCAGGTCAGCACGTGTCTTGAAGGTTCTAGCGGGGTCCGAGAAAAAAGAGGGGTCCTAAAACGCGCTTTCCCCATGTTAACTTCCGTAGGGATTTTGAAACAGGCTACAGCCCGAACTGCTGAACGGAATTACACCAAATTTAGCAAAAGGGTAGGTCTGAGTCCAGAAAGCGTGCTTTTTAAAAAAATGTAGAAATCCGTTCAGTAGTTGCTAAGAAATAAAAAAAAAATATCGATATCTGAGCGCTGATGAGGATTTGCGAACCCTCCCGGGCTTGCGAACCCTACCTTGCCTGTCAACACTCCAAACCAGGAAGTATTGGAAGCCATCTTGTGACTCGGTAACCGAGTCACAAGCAAAAGAGTGAAAAAAAATGAAATACAAAAAAGGGGTCAGGGTAGAAACACCCTGACCCCCCTAGACCTGCTCAGGGGGACATACAAGGACCCCAGGCCCCCAAAAAGCTTTTTTTTTTAACTGGCCGAATTCGCACTGGGCCAAACCCCCCCCCCCCCTCCAAAATGAAGCACATTTTGTTATCAGTAAGCCACCGGCTAGGCCAGGCCCCGGGGGCAATATTTATAATGTTTGTGGGGTCCCCTGGGGCACCCTCAGCCCGGGGACTGCCACCTCCCCGGCGCATTGCTAATTATAAGCGGGGGGCCTCGGACACAAGTGGACTTCATCCCTTGAGCAGCAGTGTGCCAAGAGCCACGTTTAGAGAGTAGTGTAAAAAGGGGGCATGGCCTAAGACCACTCTCAACAACCCAGGCATGTGGCACTTATTGGAGGTACCTGGCGGGCTAGTTGGCCCCCAGGGACCCTCATGAATGATGGGGACTTAATATCCCAACTTAGAACGTGCCAGGAGTTGTGTTTGCAGAATGGTGGGGAAAGGGGGCATGGCCTTTGTCCACCTCTCAGCAATCCCACTGTGTGGGGCTTACTAGAGGTAAGAGGTAGGCTAGCTAGCCCCTAAAGGAATCCCAGCAGTGAAAAGGACTTCTATCCCCATCCAAGTGCGTGCCATGGAGCGCTATGGCAGAGTGGTGGGCAAAGGGGGCATGGCCTGCTATGAGAACCTATTAATTCTGATGAGTGGGACTTACTGGAGGTAAGAGGAGGGGTAGTTGGCCCCAAGGATGTCCTTGGGGGCCAACTACCCCTCTTCTCCACCACTCTGCAACTGCGCCTCCTAGCAGACTACGGGATGGGGATACAGTCCAATTTATTCCAGAGGGTCTTTTGGGGGCCAAGGATCACTCCTGGTACCTCCTGTAATTCCTAAGCAGCAGAATACCTGAGCACTGTTTGGATGCCCAGCACGCTTTCTCCACCACTCTGCAAACGCGACTATATTTAAAGAAGTGTTTGCAATGTAATAGGTTTCGCATTTGCGACAATTAGAGCTATTGCATTGTAAATGCAAAAGTTTCTTACTAATGTTTTTTGTAGGGGTGGGCGTCATTTGCGTAGTCGCATTATGCAAAACTCAGTGAAACGTTAAAAAATCTCTGCGAGCACGCAGAATTTCACGAACACGTAGAATTGCTTGTTCAGCCCGTTAGCGATGTTTTTTGCCTGTTTGCAAACGCTGTTTGCCTGCTCGGGGAAATATCTTGTTTGAAAGCGCAAACAAGCATACAATCCCGCAGAGCAGCGGATCGTGGAATTTTGTGGCAATTACGCCTTCTCGGCGGAAAGCGAAATTACCCAAATTCAGAAAATTTCCGCAAGCAAGCAGAACTGAATTTACCGCTAAGGCCTAGTTTTTGGAGTGAGGTGAATGAACATTGTGTGTAGTGAAATTATGTGGAATGTTGCGCAGTGAAATTATTTGGAAAGAAAGTATGTGGTATTTAGGGTATAGGATTATATGTTCTGAGGATCAATTATGTGGTATGGTAGTCTGTGTTGTAGAGTGGTAACCTCACGTTTAGTCTTCCTCGTTTCCATAGAAGCTCAACTATTAACTCAGTGAGACAAAAAAAATGAATCACTAAGGAGGTATGAGCAGGGCCACTGGAATTATGTGACTGTTCACACAATTATACTTTTTTTGCAATTAGCCACATAATTCATCATTTGCTCCCTAATCTGCAGATTTATACACAAAAGTATTGTATCTAGCTCAAACATTACCAAAAATGCAAGTGTTAGAGCATGGTGGAAGGCTCTTTGCAAACCTAGAATGGTCATCTGTTACTTATTGCTAAATGTGGATGTTAAATTGGTACTAATGGTGTGCAAGCCACTCTTGCGTCTCTCTGCATCTCTTTTGCCTCTTTCTGCATTTCTGTTGCTTCTTTCTGCACGTTTCTTTCTTTTTCTGCACTTCTCTTGCCTCTTTCTGCAAATCTCCTGTATTTTCTGCACCTCTCTTCCCTCTTTCTGCACGTCTGTTGCCTTTTTCTGCACCTCTTCTGCTTCTTTCTGTATCCCTCTTGCGCCTTACTGCACCCTTTTTGCCTCTTTCTGCACCTCTGTTCCTTCTTTGTGCACTTCTTTTGTTTATTTATGCACCTGTCTTGCTTCTTTCTGCACCCCTCTTGCCTCTCTTTCCACCCCACTTCCATCTCTCTGAACTTCTGTTGCTTCTTTCTGCACTGATCTTGCTTCTTTCAGTACCTCACTTGCCTCTTTCTGGACATCTATTCCCTCTGACTGCAGTTTTCCTGT
Source organism: Lissotriton vulgaris (assembly GCF_964263255.1). Classification (NCBI taxonomy): domain Eukaryota; kingdom Metazoa; phylum Chordata; class Amphibia; order Caudata; family Salamandridae; genus Lissotriton; species Lissotriton vulgaris. The sequence goes on from NC_141695.1 coordinate 173,612,002, forward strand.
ATCTTTCTGCAGTTCACTTGCCTCTTTTTCTAACTCTCTTGCCTCTTTGTGCACCCCTCTTGCCTCTTTCTGCACCTCACTTTCTGCACCCCTTTTGCTTGTTTCTGCACCCTCTTCCCCCTTTGTGCAACTCTCTTGCCTCTTTCTACACCTCTCTTCTGCACCACTCTTTCTGTACCTCAGTTCCTTCTTTCTTCACCTGTCTTGTCTCTTTTTGCACCCTTCATGCCTCTTTCAGCACCCCTGTTGCCCCTTCCTGCAGATTTCTTCCTCTTTCTGCACCCCTCCTGCCACTTTCCGTCCCCCTATTGCCTCTTTGTGCACCTCTCCTATACCATTTCAGCACCTCTCTTGCCTCTTTTTCCACCTCTGTTAGTTCTTTCTGCACCTCTTTTGCTTCGTTCTGCACCTCTTTTGCTTCCTTCTGTACTTCACTTGCCTCTTTCTGTACCCCTCTTACCTTTTTCTGCACCTCAGTTGATTCTTTCTGCACTGCTCTGGCTTCTTCCTGCACCTTTGTTCCAAAATCCCTTCCCTCAATTAAGCAATCAGGGATTTATTAAGTGCGCTACTCACCTGTGAGGGTTTCAAGGTGCTGGGGAGGGTAGGGGGGTACAGCTCCATTAGCCAAAGAGCCAGGTCTTGAGGGCCTTCTCAAAGGAGTTCATGGAGGGGGCGAGTCTGATGTTGGCCAGGTGCTCATTCCAAGTTTTGGCCACGATGTGAGAGAATGATCTTCCACCTGCTCTGGCTCTGCGGATGTGTGGGGTTGTGGCCAATGAGAGGTTGGAATATTGGATGTTTCTTTTGGGTATGTGGAAGTTTATTATGAAGTTGAGGTATTTGGGTGTGGTGTTGTGCAGGCATTTGTAGGTGTGGGTGCAGATCTTGAAGGTGACTCTTTTCTCCAAGGAGAGCCAGTGGACCATCTGGAGGTATTGGCTGATGTGATAGTGCCTGGGGATGCCTAGGAAGAGTCAGGCGGTGGAATTCTGTATCATCTGGAGTTTTTGCAGTGGGGACTTGTTCATGCCAGCGTATAGTGCGTTTCCATAGTCCAGTCTGCTGGTGATGAGTGCATGGGTGACTATCTTCCTTGACTCCGGGGGGATCCATTTGAAGGTCTTGCGGAGAATGCAGAGGGGGTTGAAGCAGCTGGAGATGACAGCGTTGATATTTTGCTTAATGGCGAGGGATGAGTCGAGTACGATGCTGAGGTTTTTGACGTGGTCCGGGGGGGTCAGTGGGCTTCCGAGGGCTGTCGGACACCAGATTCTTTGTCCCATGCGGAAGGGTGGTTCTAAGTATGGGGGCTTCTGTCTTTTCACTGTTGAGTTTGAGGCAGCTGTTGGCCATCTAGACGGTGACTTCCTGCATTCCATTATGAAAGGTGAGTCTGGCAGTAGCGAAGTCTTTGGTGAGGGAGAAGATGAGCTGGGTGTCGTCGGTGTAGGAAATGATGTTGAGGCCATGTTGTTGGACGATGGTGGCAAGGGGAGCCATGAAGATGTTGAAGATGTTCAGGCTCAGCGATGAACCCAGTGGTACTCCGCAGGTGATTTCCGTGGGATCGGAGAGGATGGGTGGCAGTCTAGTTCTTTGACTACTTCTGGTGAGGTATGATTTGATGCAGTCTAGGGCTTTTCCTTGTATGCCAACGTCGTGTAGTCTGGACACGTGTGTGCAGTGGGAGACGATGTCAAAGGCTGCGGATAGGTCGAGCAGGATGTGATCTGCGGAGTGGCCTTGGTCCAGGAGGGTGCGGATGTCATCTGTGGTGGTGACTAGGGCAGTTTCAATGCTGTGGTTGCTTCAGAATCTGGGTTGGGACGTGTTGAGAATTGCATTGTCTTCGATTAATCATGTCAGTTCCTTGTTGACTGTTTTCTATGCAACTTTGGCCACGTAGGGGAGGAGCGAGATGGGTTGGTAGTTCTTGAGGTCAGTGGGGTCAGCTGTTGGCTTCTTGAGCAGGGTCCTGACTTTTCCAGTAGTCTGGGAAGGTGCCTGTTTCGAGGGTGGTGTTGATGGTGCATTGAATTTCGGGTGTGATGGCGGTGGTGGCTCTGTGGTAGATGTGTAGCGGGCAAGGGTATGTGGGGGCCCCTGAGTGGATGCCTTTCATGGTTGAGGTAGTGTCTTCAACTGTGATCGGACTCCAGGTGGAGATGGTGGCCTGGTCGGTGCTTCTGGGGGGCGGGCCAGCTGTGGCGTTGGGTGGAAGGTTGATGAAGTTGTCTTAGAGGTTTTTGATCATGAGGTGGAAGTATGTCCCAAGTTTGTTGCAGAGGTCTTGGGACGGGGTGATGTCTGTGGCTTCATTGCAAAGGTTTTGGTGAATTCCTGGATGACAGTGAAGTTCCTTGGAGTTGGTGGATGAAGGTGCTCTTGGTTCTGATTTGGTCATGGTAGTCTGCCATGGCCTCCTTATAGGTGGCGTGGTTCCTAGCTGTCTAGGTGCTTCTCCAGTTCTTTTCTAGGCATCTGCAGGTGCATCTGTCTTCTTGGAGGTCGCTGGTGACCAGGTGCATTCCTGGGGCGCTGTTTATCGGGATTACGTAGCGGGGCAAGCTCATCTGCGCATTTGGAGATCCAGGTGTGGAGTTCTCTGGCCTCAATGTTGGCGTTGGCTGCCGAGGTGTGGTTGTTCCGGGTGAGGGTGGAGTTGAGTTGGTCATTGGTGACCTTGCTCCAATTTCTTTGTGGGGCTGGTTTGGGTGCCCTGGGTTTGTCAACGGTGAAATGTACGCAGTAGTGGTTGGTCCATGGGGGTTGTGTAGTGTGGCTGAAACGAAAGCTGTTGCCTGCTGCAAAAATGTGGTCGAGGGTGTGTCCTGCCCTGTGGATCGGTGTGGAGATGAGTTGTTTGAGTCTGATGTTGGTGAGGTTGTCACAAAGGGTGGTGGAGTTGGGGTCGCTGGCGTTGTAGAGTTGGAAGTTCGGGTCTACGATTAGTATGTAGCTTTAGTTTTATCCACAAATCTGTGTACCGTGCCGGGAGGTCGCTTTCATTGAACAGGAACCTTGAGGGCCCGCATGGCTGCGGTTTGGATTTAGACACAGGCCAAGCATCCTCTTTTATATATAGGAGGAATTGCATATATATCCAGGACTCCACTTCCCAATTATTTATCTCGGCGAATATCGGAAGGGCCAGGAGGTGCTTCATATCGTGCGGAGGTCGTCTCTCGCTACTCTAACCAGCAGAATGTTTCTGTTTCAGTGTTTCCCTCATCCTTGGTAGTGGACTGGCCTTTCCCCTTCAAAGATTACGTTCATCATTGTCAGCTCTCTGATTTATTCTTATCAAGTAAAGTATCTGTGTCCTCTATAACTTGTATAACTGTGAAGCTTTCTCACGCTACTGTGTCGCTTAGAGGTTCGGCCTGCTGACCCAATTTCTGTAAGAGAGTACAGGCATTTCCCAGATTGGTGGAATTGCGTCTGTCTTTCAACTACAACCGGCTCTCAGTTTGAATCTAAACAGTATAGCATATGCCCTGACGAAGTTACAACAAGTAACGAAACGCGTTGGCTGTTTATGGGTATTGGGTAAAATTACCTAAATAAAGAAGAAAAAACTTTTAGGACTAAAAGCATCTGTGTAATCCCTGAATGGGTGCGCCTTCCACCTTATGTTTATAATTTGGAGGCCAAGGGAGCCCAGGGGCCGGGGGGGTCTGTAGACGAGGGTTCCCCCAGAGCATAGAGTTTGGGCTGGTCTGGAACTGGAAGTGCAAGTGTTCGGCAGAGGGGAAAGTTTCACTGGAGGTGGTGAGCCAGAGGGTGTTCTTGTGGGCGATGGCGAGGCACCCTCCCTGTTGGTTGGGGCAGTCCTTCCTCTGGTTCCTATATCAATCCCTAATGGCGTGTTGATGTTGGGGGCTGAGGTGGCATTGATCCAGGTCTCTGTTAAGAACGCGATATCGAGTGATTGGGAGTCGAGCAGATTCCAAATCTCCACAGTGTGTTTGTGTACAGAGCGCACGTTGAGGAGGATGCATCTTAGGATGTCGCCAGTGTTGGTTCCTGCAGTGTTGGAGGTCGGGGTGGTGGTACTGAAGGTCTGGCAGCAGTGGAGGCAGGAGAACTGCCCGTGGGCTGTGTTGGGCATGGCCAGTTGGCAATTGCTGAGACTTCCGGGGATGAATGCATGCAGGGCGGCTGTGCTGTATCCCTGTGTGGGACGAGATGCAGGGAACCTGGTGCTGGTCGCGGTCGGGTCACGGACAGGCGAAGACAAGCGTGCCTTAGGCGTGCCATTGATGCACCAGCGGCGTGCCCGCTGCTCACATCCCCGCAGCTGCCGCCATTTAGTAGGGTTGGGGAGGGACGAGCAGCTGGGAGGTAGGAAAACGGGCGTGGACATGGGAGAGGGGCTGCAGGGGCAGCAGCGACAGGAAGGAGGGGAGAAGTGGAGTGACAGGGAGTCAGGGAACTAGTAAACAGAAAATAAACCAACAAATTACAGAGCAAAAAAGGAAGAACAATAAGGCAGTACAATATAATTCAAGCAAGAACCATACAGTGATAATGCAATAATACAGTGGCAGTAATTTGAAATGGGAACAGCTGACTCAGGTTGAGCAGTCCGGCAGGGAGGGGCACGCATGGAGGAAACCTCCAGCAGGCTCAAACACCTCCCCGGAGGGTCTGGAGTCTCAACGGCAGAGCCGGAGGAAGGGAGCTGCTTGGGACGGAGTAAGCCTGAGACCGAGGTCGTAGGTCCTACTCTTTCTGTACCACTGTCACTCTTTCTGCACCACTCTTGCCTCAGTCTGCCCACGTGATCCCTCTTTCTGTACCTCTTGTGCCTGTTTCTGCAACTCTCTTGCCTCTTTCTGCAGTTCTCTTGCCTCCTTCTGTACCTCAATTACCTCTTTTTGGACCTCTGTTGGTTATTTTGCACTACTTTTGCTTCTTTCTGCATCTCTCTTGCAAATTTCAGCACCCCCTTGCCTCTTTCTGCACCCCTTCTACGTGTTTCTGTACCTCTCTTGCCACTGTCTGCACCTCTGTTCCCCCTTTCTGTACCTCTTTTTCCTGTTTCTGCAACTCTCCTGCCTCTTTCAGCAGTTCTCCTGCCTCCTTCTGCACCTCTGTTGCTTCTTTCAGCACATCTCTTGCCTCTTTCCCCACCCTTGTTGCTTCATTCTGCACTTTCAATGCTTCTTTCTGTACCTGGTCTTGCTTCTTTCCGCACTCTTGTTGTCTGTACATGTCTTGCCTGTTTCTGCATCTCACTTCCCTCTTACTACACTTTTTGTGCTTCTTTCTACCCATCTTTTGCTTCTCCCAGCAATTCTCTTGCCTCTTTCTGCACTTCTCTTGACTCTTTCTGCAACTCTCTTGCCTCTTTCTGTAGTTTTCTTGCCTCCTTCTGCACCTCACTTGCCTCTTTTTGCACCTCTATTGGTTCTTTCTGCATTGCTATGGCTTCTTCCTGCACCTCTGCTCCAAATTTCTGCATCCCTCTTGCCTTTTTCTGCACCCCTCTTCTTTCTTTCTGCACCTCTCTTGCCTTAGTCTGTCTACCTGTTCCCTCTTTGTGTACCCCTTTTGCCTGTTTCTACAACTATTGCCTCTTTCTGCAGTTCTCTTGCCTTCTTCTGTACCTCACTTGCCTCTTTTTGCACATCTGCTGGTTCTTTTTTACTGCTCTTGCTTCTTTCTGTACCTCTCTTGCAAATTTCTGCAACCCCTTGCCTCTTTCTACAACCCTTCAACCTCTTTCTGTACCTCTCTTGCCTCTGTCTGCACCTCTGTTCCTCCTTTCTGTACCTCTTTTTCCTGTTTCTGCAACTCTCCTGCCTCTTTCTGCAGTTCTCTTGTCTCCTTCTCCACCTCTGTTGCTTCTTTCAGCACATCTCCTGACTCTTTCTCCACCCCTGTTGCTTCATTCTGCACTTTCAATGCTTCTTTCTGTACCTAGTCTTGCTTCTTTCCACACTCCTGTTGTCTGTACATGTCTTTCCTGTTTCTGCATCTAACTTCCCTCTTTCTATACTTTTTGTGCTTCTTTCTACCCATCTGTTGCTTCTCTCAGCAATTCTCTTGCCTCTTTCTGCACTTCTCTTGCCTCTTTCTGCAACTCTCTTGCCTCTTTCTGCAGTTTTCTTGCCTCCTTCTGCACCTCACTTGCCTCTATTTGCACCTCTTCTGGTTCTTTCTGCACTGCTCTGGCTTCTTCCTGCACCTCTGCTTCAAATTTCTGCATCCCTCTTGCCTTTTTCTGCACCCCTCTTACTTCTTTCTGCACCTCTCTTGCCTTAGTCTGCCTACCTGTTCCCTCTTTGTGCACCCATTTTGCCTGTTTCTACAACTATTGCCTCTTTCTTCAGTTTTCTTGCCTCCTTCTGTACCTCACTTGCCTCATTTTGCACATCTGCTGGTTCTTTTTTACGGCTCTTGATTCTTTCTGCACCTCTCTTGCAAATTTCTGCACCCCTTGCCTCTTTCTGCACAGCTTTTACCTGTTTCTGCACCTCTCTTGCCTCTGCCTGCACCTCTGTTCCCTCTTTCTGTACCTCTTTAACCTGTTTCCGAAACTCTCTTGCCTCTTTCAGCAGTTCTCCTGCCTCCTTCTGCACATCTGTTGCTTCTTTGTGCACTTATCTTGCCTCTTTCTGCACCCCTGTTGCTTCATTTTGCACTTTTCATGCTTTTTTCTGCACCTGTCTTGATTCTTTCTGCACCCCTGTTGTCTCTTTCTCCACTTGTATTCCCTCTTTCTGTACCTTTCTTGCTTGTTTCTGCATCTCACTTGCCTCTTTCTGCACTTTTCTTGCTTCTTTCCACACCCCTGTTGCTTCTTTCAGAAATTCTATTGCCTCTTTCGCCACTTCTCTTGCCTGTTTCGGCACCTCTTTTGCCTCTTTCAGCACATGCTAAGATGACAGGAAAAGGGAGACAAATAGTGCAATTGAATGTTATATGTTGCCAAATTATCTTTGAGCTTTGCCTCAAATGATATCCGCTGAGGGTGGCTGGCATTTCTAATAGCACCTGAATGGCAACCTCCCACCGGGGGATAATTTAAAATAATATGATAGTAACTCAGTCAAGAATGGGCAAATTTGAAATGCAGTTATGCCAGGCACCAGCAAAGGGGGGTGCAGAGGGGGTGGATCAGTCCCCCCTCAAGATATATGCCCCCCCCTCTACCTACGGGGCACCGTTCCTTGCTGGATGTCTACAGAGACACCGGGTCCTCGCTGCCAGCCTCCGATAGTCTTTGACTCTGTGACCAATGCCATCAAGGAGACCTGAGCCATTCAGTCGCGTCAGCCTAGCAGGCCGCGGTCTGTTTTCAGCAATGTAGCCCAGCCACAATATGACACGGTCTGGGCCCCCAGCTGGGAAATGCGTGGATGAGTGAAGTAGGTCCCCATGGCTCCCGATAAGAGAGGTCGCAGAGTGCGGCATGGCCCGGCAGACTCCGCAGCCTGCCAAGCCATGCCACTAATGCAGTAGCAGGCTGCAGGCAGGTCTGGTAGTGCCACCCTCACCAAAAGTTATGGGGGGGAGACCCAAACCCCCAAAGTGGTATAAGTTGGCCTGGTAGGGTAAATGGTTGCTGTGACCTCGGTTACCAGTGTTGGGTGCCCACAAAAGCATTGGATAATATTAGAATTGTGTGCTCCACTGACAGAGTCCTCTCAATGAGCGGCCATCTTGCTGCCTGGCGACACCAGCCCCTCTGACCCCCCGGTTTGTCTCTGTTAATGTGTAGTGTTATATATAAGATCACATGCATGAATCTCTATTACATGTCATGTTAGACCTGACATCATTGGCTTGAGTCTCTTCTCCATTTTTTTTTCTGTTTGCCTCCTCTGTTTACGATGTTTTTGCTGGTATACTGCTTTGGGCACTGTGCCACTGCTTATCAGTGCCACAGTGCAAGTGCTCCCTATGTAAAATTGCTGTATTGATTGAATTCCATGTTTGGCTTATTTGGTTTACTGTCAGTCCCTAGTCTAGTGCACCAGGAGTGCAAGGGCTTGTAAATACAAATGCTGCTCGTGGGCTTGAAGCACCTGTTGTGCCACCCATAAGAGCGGCCTAGTAAAAGTATCTCTACAGGTCTGCCATTGCTAGACCTACGTGCAGTCTGGTACTGTCACGCTGACTGCTCAAGTACACCTACTTGCCAGTCCCCAAACCTTCCCATAACTCCATGTTAGTCACCCCTATGGTAGGCCTGAGGGCAGGGTGCATTGTAAGCATAAGGTAGGACAAGCCTGACCAAGTTGGCATGTCCTAATATTGAATTACAGCCATATTCGTTTTTCACTATTGTAAGGTTACCTGCTCTCCATTAGTTAGAATGGGCTGCCATGATTATTAATGCTATAATCCTAGCTGGCTCGGGGAGCATGGTACAATGTTGAGTTTGGTATCCCTGAACTCGGGGTTTAATCACGCATCCATTTGTGTGGATGGTTTTTGGACTCTGGGTTTGAAAATAGCACTTTTAGAAAGTGGCTATTTTTCTGTCTAACTATTTCAGGTTTCTGCTGGTTTGGTGTGTGTGTGACAGGAGCTGGGTGGCTCCATAGGTCTGAGTGAGTCAGTGTGGGATGAGTGGGACATTTGCTTTTAGAATAGGGGGAGAGTAGTTCCTGATAGCCTGCCCTGCCTGATACAATGCTGGCTCCACCTCCTGCCAGGCGACTGATGACTCTGTGCCTGCCAGGGACGATCCAGGCCCCACCTCCTACCAGGAGGCCGATAGCTCTGCTCCTGCCAGTGACAATGCTGGCTCCACCTCCTGCTGGGCGTCTGAGGACCCAGACCTGCACAGTGAATAGGCCAGGAGCCTCTTCCTGGCTACACCCACAACAAACCCAGGATGTGGGGAAATTCCCCTGCATGGACAAGAGGGATCAAAGCCAAAAAGGTGTATAAGAGAGGACCCCTGAACCAAGAATTTAGATCACTTCTGACAAGGAACCCCGAACCAAGGACAAGAAGCCTGCTGATCCAAGGACTTGCCTACCCCTTCTGCCAGTGTGCTGTTTGTTGGGGGGAGGTCTGCAATTGCTTCTTTATTTTTGCCAAGGAACCAGGAGAGAGGAACTGTGTGTGTACTCTCAAGCTTTGCTAAAGAAAATCTCCAAGGGCTGGAAGAGTGCCAGCCTCCTGTTGAAGTCACAGGGTTAAAGGACTTCATCTGCTAAAAGTGCTTGTTGTTGGAACCTGAAAGTCCAGCACCTCTGAAAGAAACCAGCCATCTCGACGCCGACGGATGCCGCCGAATCCAGCTCCACATCGTGAGTAACCGCTCCAGTGTCCCGCTTCCTCGACGCCGGCCGCCAGGCCCGATCGACACCAGCAGCAACGCCAGTGAGTAGCGAGTTCGGCTCCAGCTCCAAGTGACCCCAGGTCTGCACCGCTGCTGATCGCATCGACTTCGTGCCCTCTCGACGCCATGAGCGCTGCTCACTCTTGCAACATCATCATCGACATCGACGACGACGACGTATCCTGCTTCGCCTCGGGAGCGCTGCTCCTGCCTGACATCTGTCGACGCCGCTGCAAGTCGCCCCGACTCCGAGGCCAAATCAACGCCGAAGACGCGACGCCGGACATCTCGACGCCGCTGATCATCATGTGCTTCGCTTTTCCAAGGTACTGTGTTGTGGGGGTCTGTGCGACTCCGGGCTCGACGTAGCGCTCCTCGCGGTCGACGCCGAACCTTTGGATTAACTTTGCCTCGATGTCGTGTGACTCCAGTGTGGGTTACATTGTTGCCAAGAGCTGTGTTTTAAAGAAGAAGAGTTACTTTTGTGACTAAAGACTTTTGTGCTAAGAAGAAACTACACTTGAACTATTATTTCTCCTTCCAAGAGTATTTATAAGATTGTGGTATTTTTTTGTCGTTATTTGGTCTTGTGCTAAGCCTTATATAAAAATCCTTATTTTTATAATACTACTGTGTCGTGTCCATTTGTAGTGTATTCACTTTATTACTGTATGTGGTCATAAATGCTTAACGCACTGCCTCTGAGATAAGCCTGTCTGCTTTGCCAAGCTACCAAGGGGGTGAGCAGGGGTTATCTAAGTGTGTGATCCCCTTGCCCTGACTAGAGGAGGTGAGTCCCTATTTGTCAGAAGTGTATACCTCTGCCAACTAGAGACAGCCAAGTCTAACATTGGTGGGTCAGCGGTGAGGATCTGAACTTTGCAGTTATGACCCATGTGCAGTGATTAGTGTGCGCTACATAGTGAAAGCAGACGATAGCGCAGCCACAATTTATTTGGAAGGATTCTATTTTTTTTCTCCGCTTTTCTGAAGCTTGATTTTTTGAATACTGCCAGTTTTGACCATGAGTGACGCCGGAGTCACTACCCCTGTTGTTGTTGTGGAAGAATTTGATAGAGCAAAGATAAACGACTACAAGTTACATGAGCTGAAGTCCTTTTGCAAGAAGTTTAAAGTCCCTACCACAGGCTTAAAAAATAAGCCAGAATATCTCAAAGCATTGCAGGCCTGTTTGGAGGCCAGAGATCCCACTGATCCGGTGGTGGTACCGCCAGTGGAAGGGGAGGAGGAGGTGCCAGTGAATGGAGCAGTGTCCTCTCCCGGTAGCAGTGTTTCCTCTAAAGGTCTTTCCCCTGAAGAAAGAGAAGAAAGGGCGAAGGAGCGTGTATACAACATGGAGATGGCAAAACTAAAGATAAATGGGCAGTTGGACTTAGAAAATGCAAGAGGTAGGAGAGAAGCTGATTTGGAGATCAAAAGGTTGGAGTTTGAAAGAGAAAAGTTAGCTTTGGAGCGTGACACAAGGTTGAGGGAGATAGAGCTCAAAGCTAAATGTTTAGAATTGAATCCCTCTGGTGGCAGCATCCCATCTGTGTCTGCAGAAAGTAGATTTTATTTTCCTAAAGATGTGATAAAATATTATCATAAGAATGAAGATATTGGCCAATGGTTTAAAGCATATGAGTTAGCATTGTTGGCCCACCGGGTCCCTGAGAAGGATTGGGGAGCGGGGTTGTGGGGTCGCTTTGTGAATGAGGGGAGAGATACCCTGTTAGACATGCCTGTTGAGGATAGGATGTCTTATGCTCATATGAAAGATGCTTTAATGTTGAGGTATGGCCTAACCCCAGAAAAGTACAGACAAGCCTTTAGAGAATGTAAGAAATTGCCTGGTACGACGTGGGTTGAATATGTGTCTTTTTTTTGCAGAGCCATGGATGGTTGGGTAAAGGGCAGCAAAGTGGAAAGTTATGAAGCTCTTTATGATTTGTTTGCTTTGGAGCATTTGTCTAATAACTGTTTTCCAGAGATGCGCCAGCACCTTATTGATAGCAAGATATCTAACCCTAGATAACTTGCTGAGGAGGCGGACCGCTGGGTCAGTACCAGGGTCCACAAGGGTCCAGTGGGAGACTCAGCCAAAGGTGGGCAGGGTCCCCAGCAGAAGAGTGGCGGGGACAAGGGTAAACAAAAGGAGTCCCAGAAAGGGCCCCAAAGTAATCCCCAAGGGAACCAAGGGAAATGTTCCCAGCCTCCCCCTGTGAAGAAGCCAGGGGCCCGACAGGTAAACCTGTTCATAGGGGCCCAATGACCTGCTATGTTTGTAAGCAGGTGGGACATCGTTTTTATGATCCCAGAGTCCCATGAGGGACTCTAGTGCACCACCACATGCACCCTCCGTCAGTTGGCGAGTGTAGCCCTGGGAGGGGGGGAGATGGTTGCCCCTGGTGGGAGGGGTCCCGCAGAGATGTCCCTGGTCTCTTTAGGAGACATGGAAATGGTCCCTCCACCCCCTCTGCCTAGTAACACTAATACATATAGGCAGTGGGTGACTATTAATGGCCATAGAGTGGAAGCTCTCAGAGACACCGGAGCAAGTTTGACAGCTGTCAAGTGTCACTTGGTGTCCAGAGAGCAGGTGGTTCCCCACGCATTCTACCCTGTGATAGCTGCTGACAACTCCCAGAAAGAGTGTGAGGTAGCTCAGGTTCCCTTTGAATGGGGGGGAGTTTCAGGTACTCTTCAGGTTGCTGTGAGGCCCGCCATGCCTGTTGATTGTCTCCTGGGCAATGATTTGGAAGACTCCCCTTGGGCTAAGGTGGAGAGGGAGACACATTTGAAAATGTTGGGTATGCCAGAGTGGACGTGTGCAACCACTCGATCCTTGACAGCAAGTAAGGGTGTTGATGTGGTCCCGGAGCCTGAAAGTATGGCCCAGGACCCAGCTCTAAAGAGAAGAGACAGAAGGCGCGGGAAACCGGCCCCTATAGTTCCTGTGGTCCAAGATGAGGTAGACCCTGGGGGGGATGCCCTGGATCCCACAGAGGAACAAGTTGCTGAACTGGGAGACCTGCCCGAGCTGACCCATTGGCAGCAGGATGGTGGTCCCTCCAGGGAAGAATTTGTTGCAGAACAGAAAGTGTGCCCTTCTCTTGTGGGTATGAGGCAGCAGGCCTCAGCCCAAACCTCAGGTGATCAGTCAGGGTCACATTTTGTTTACTGGGAGAACGACCTCCTGTATAGCGAGCCTAATGCTGCTGAGCCTGGGTCAGCCCGTGTGCTGGTGGTACCCCAGCGCTTCAGAGCCTTCCTACTGGGTTTGGCTCATGACGTTTCGTTAGCTGGACATCTGGGGCAGGACAAGACCTATGACAGGCTTGTCACCCATTGTTATTGGCCTCAAATGAGAAGGGATGTAGACATCCATTGTAAAACCTGTCACACTTGCCAGGCAAGTGGGAAAAGCGGAAGGAAGCAGAAGGCTCCCCTCCAACCTTTTCCAGTGGTCAGTACCCCCTTTTACCGGGTGGGAATTGACATTGTTGGGCCCCTGGACCCCAAGACAGCCCTGGGCAACAGGTTCATCCTGGTCTTGGTGGACCATGCCACATGGTACCCGGAAGCCATCCGCCTTCGAACAGTGACGGCCACCGTGGTGGGACGGGCACTGATGGGTGTTTTCTCCCGCATGGGGTTCCCCAGAGAGGTGGTGTCAGACCGGGGCACCAACTTCATTTCTAATTATATGAAGTCTCTGTGGAAGGAGTGTGGGGTAACCTACAAGTTCACCACTCCTTACCACCCTCAAGGTAATAGGCTGGTTGAGAGATTCAACCGGACCCTTAAAGGCATGATCATGGGTCTTGAAGAACCAATGAGGCGTAAATGGGACATCCTCTTGCCATGCCTGCTGTTTGCTTAACATGAGGTGCCACAGAAGTCTCTAGGGTTCAGCCCCTTTGAGCTTTTGTATGGTCACCCGGTAAGAGGACCTTTGAGTCTGGTCAAAGAAGGCTGGGAGCAATCTCCCAGGAAACCTCCCCAGGATGTATACAGTTACATGCTGGCCTTTAGGAACCAGACTCGGCGCTTCAGAGATCTTGCTCAGGCAAATCTGGAGGCCAGCCAGGAAGAGATGAAGCGGTGGTACGACCGGAATGCCACTCTGGTCGAACTTCAGCCTGGTCAAGAAGTTTGGGTCATGTCCCCTGTGGAACCTTGTGCGCTCAAGGACAGGTGGACTGGACCGTTTAAGGTTGTGGAGAAGAAGAGCGATGTCACCTATTTGGTGGACTTGAAATCTCCCAGGAACCCCTTGAGGGTCCTGCATGTCAACCGTTTGAAGCCCTACTTAGAAAGGTCCGAAGAGGGCATGCTTCTAGCTACAGATGCTGGAATGGAGGAGGAGAGTGAGACTCTTCCTGACCTCCTGTATGCAAAAGTGCAAGATAGGTCAGTGGATGGTGTTGTCCTCTCTGACACACTGACCCTTGAGCAGCAGCAGGATTGTCGCCAACTGTTGGGACAATTCCGTGATCTGTTTTCCTTGGTTCCTGGTGTCACTCATTGGTGTGTCCATGATGTGGACACCGGAGACAGCACTCCTGTGAAGCACAAGGCTTACAGGGTGACTGACAAGGTCAGAGCATACATTAAGGAGGAGGTCTCCAAAATGTTTGCCTTAGGGGTGATTGAGTCCTCTAGCAGTCCTTGGGCCAGCCCAGTGGCCTTGGTCCCGAAGGCTGCTGCGCCTGGTGCTTCACCAGAACTTCGGTTCTGTGTGGATTACCGAGGACTCAATTCAGTCACCAAGACTGACGCGCACCCCATCCCCAGAGCTGATGAGCTCATAGATCGGTGGGGGGCTGCCCGGTACCTTAGTACGTTTGATCTAACGTCTGGGTACTGGCAGATCACCTTAACTGATGGGGCAAAAGAAAGGTCCGCATTCTCCACACCAGATGGGCTCTACCAGTTCCGGGTGATGCCCTTTGGGATGAAGAATGCCCCTGCCACCTTCCAGAGGTTGGTCAACCAGGTCTTGGCTGGACTGGAGGATTTCAGTGCCGCCTACCTGGACGACATTGCAGTGTTCAGCGCCAGCTGGGAGGAACACTTGGGCCACCTCCTCGAAACCAACAAATCCCTCGACTCCTCACAATCCGGCTTCCGAGCCAAATACAGCACTGAGACCGCACTTATCGCAGCAACAGACGATATTCGAACTCTACTAGACAATGGAGACACAGTCGCCCTCATCCTCCTCGACCTCTCCGCTGCCTTCGACACAGTCTGTCATAACACCCTTCTACAGCGCCTAAGAAACGTCGGAATCCAAGGAAAAGCTTTGCAATGGATCACCTCGTTCCTCACCGGAAGAACCCAGAGAGTCCGCCTCCCACCATTCAAGTCAGAGGCCTCTGAAGTCATCTGCGGCGTGCCACAAGGATCGTCACTCAGCCCCACCCTCTTCAACGTTTACATGAGCCCCCTTGCGGCCATCGCTCGCCAACACAATCTCAACATCATCTCCTATGCTGACGACACTCAACTGATCCTTTCACTCACCAAAGACCCTAACACCGCCAAAACCAACTTACACGAAGGAATGAAAGATGTAGCCGAGTGGATGAAGCACAGCCGTCTGAAACTGAACTCAGACAAAACAGAAGTCCTCATCCTAGGCACCTCCCCCTCCGCCTGGGATGACTCTTGGTGGCCAGAGGCCCTTGGAAAAGCACCCATCCCGACGAACCACGCACGAAACCTGGGCGTCATCCTGGACTCCTCACTCTCGATGACCAGACAAGTCAACGCCGTTTCATCATCCTGCTTCAACATTCTTCGCATGCTCAAAAAAACATTTCGCTGGATCTCCACCGAAACTAGAAAAACGGTCACCCACGCACTAGTCACGAGCCGCCTGGACTACAGAAACACCCTATACGCCGGTACCACAGCTAAACTCCAGAAAAAACTCCAACGCATCCAGAACGCTTCAGCCAGGCTCATACTAGACATCCCGCGCAAAGAACACATCTCTGGTCACCTGAAAAACCTCCACTGGCTACCCGTCAATAAGAGAATTACTTTCCGCATCCTGACCCACGCTCACGAAGCACTTTACGACCATGGACCCGAATGCCTCAACACACGACTCTCCTTCTACACCCCCCCCCTCCAGCTGCGATCTTCAAACCAAGCCCTTGCTATCGTACCTCGCATCAACAAAACGACCATGGGAGGTAGATCCTTCTCCTACCTGGCAGCTAGGACCTGGAACTCACTTCCCACTCACCTTCGTCTCACTCAGAACCACCTGGCATTCAGAAAGCAACTTAAAACTTGGATATTCGACAAGTAATTCCCCACCCTTCTTCAAGCGCCTGAGACCCTCTGGGTATATAGTGCGCTATATAAATATTTTGACTTTTGACCTTTTTTTTTACCTGCGCAGAGCAGGCCTCACAATCAAAGCCAGTAAGTGCCAGATTGGGCAGGGTTCTGTGGTGTACTTGGGGCACCAAGTAGGGAGCGGCAAGGTGGCCCAACTGCAACCCAAGATAGATACCATCCTGGCTTGGGCACCATCCAAAACCCAAACTCAGGTGAGAGTCTTCTTAGGTCTCACGGGTTACTACAGGAGGTTTGTCAAGGATTATGGTAACAGTGTGCACCCCTTGACTTCACTGACTTCCAGGAAGCAGTCACGAAATGTGATCTGGACTGACGACTGTCAAACGGCCTTTGACACCCTGAAAACTGCAATGTGCACAGCAGGTATACTCCAGGTACCCGACTTTTCTAAAGAATTTGTTGTCCAGATTGACGCTTCAGAGCATGGTGCGGGGGCTGTTCTAGCTCAGGTGAATGAAGAGGGCCGAGACTTACCTGTAGCCTTTATCAGTAGGAGGTTACTTCCCAGGGAACAGAGGTGGAGTGCGATAGAGCGAGAAGCATTTGCTGTGGTCTGGGCGCTGAAGAAGCTAAGACCCTACCTGTTTGGGACTCACTTCCGGGTTCAGACAGACCACAGGCCCCTCAGATGGTTGATGCAAATGAGAGGTGAGAATCCAAAACTGTTGAGGTGGTCCATTTGTCTACAGGGGATGGACTTCACGGTGGAACACCGCCCTGGCACAGATCACGCCAATGCTGATGGTCTGTCCAGATTTTTCCACCTTAGTGATGAGAACTCCCTAGGTCAAGGGTAGTTCTCCCCACATTTCAGCTGGAGGGAACACGTGTTAGACCTGACATCATTGGCTTGAGTCTCTCCTCCATTTTTTTTTCTGTTTGCCTCCTCTGTTTACGATGTTTTTGCTGGTATACTGCTTTGGGCACTGTGCCACTGCTGATCAGTGCCACAGTGCAAGTGCTCCCTATGTAAAATTGCTGTATTGATTGAATTCCATGTTTGGCTTATTTGGTTTACTGTCAGTCCCTAGTCTAGTGCACCAGGAGTGCCAGGGCTTGTAAATACAAATGCTGCTCGTGGGCTTGCAGCACCTGTTGTGCCACCCATAAGAGCGGCCTAGTAAAAGTATGTCTACAGGTCTGCCATTGCTAGACCTACGTGCAGTCTGGTACTGTCACGCTGACTGCGCAAGTACACCTACTTGCCAGTCCCCAAACCTTCCCTTAACTCCATGTTAGTCACCCCTATGGTAGGCCTGAGGGCAGGGTGCATTGTAAGCATAAGGTAGGACAAGCCTGACCAAGTTGGGATGTCCTAATAGTGAATTACAGCCATATTCGTTTTTCACTATTGTAAGGTTACCTGCTCTCCATTAGTTAGAATGGGCTGCCATGATTATTAATGCTATAATCCTAGCTGGCTCGGGGAGCATGGTACAATGTCAAGTTTTGTAACCCTGAACTCGGGGTTTAATCAAGCATCCGTTTGTGTGGATGGTTTTTGGACTCTGGGTTTGAAAATAGCACTTTTAGAAAGTGGCTATTTTCTTGTCTAACTATTTCTGGTTTCTGCTGGTTTGGTGTGTGTGTGACAGGAGCTGGGTGGCTCCATAGGTCTGAGTGAGTCAGTGTGGGATGAGTGGGACATTTGCATTGAGAGTAGGGGGAGAGTAGTTCCTGATAGCCTGCCCTGCCTGATACAATGCTGGCTCCAACTCCTGCCAGGCGACTGATGACTCTGTGCCTGCCAGGGACGATCCTGGCCCCACCTCCTACCAGGAGGCCAATAGCTCTGCTCCTGCCAGTGACAATGCTGGCTCCACCTCCTGCTGGGCGTCTGAGGACCCAGCCCTGCACAGTGAATAGGCCAGGTGCCTCTGCCTGGCTACAGCCACAACAAACCCAGGATGTGGGGAAATTCCCCTGCATGGACAAAGGGATCAAAGCCAAAAAGGGGTATAAGAGAAGGACCCCTGAACCAAGAATTTAGATCACTTCTGACAAGGAACACTGAACCAAGGACAAGAAGCCTGCTGATCCAAGGACTTGCCTACCCCTTCTGCCAGTGTGCTGTTTGTTGGGGGGGAGTCCTGCAATTGCTTCTTTATTTTTGCCAAGGAACCAGGAGAGAGGAACTGTGTGTGTACTCTCAAGCTTTGCTAAAGAAAATCTCCAAGGGCTGGAAGAGTGCCAGCCTCCTGTTGAAGTCACAGGGTTAAAGGACTTCATCTGCTAAAAGTGCTTGTTGTTGGAACCTGAAAGTCCAGCACCTCTGAAAGAAACCAGCAATCTCGACGCCGACGGACGCCGCCGAATCCAGCTCGACATCGTGAGTAACGGCTCCAGAGTCCCGCTCCCTCGACGCCGGCCGCCGGGCCCGATTGACGCCAGCAGCAACGCCAGTGAGTAGCGAGTTTGGCTCCAGCTCCAAGTGACCCCAGGTCTGCACCACTGCTGATCGCATCGACTTTGTGCCCCCTCGATGACGTGAGCGCTGCTCACTCCTGCTCCTGCCAGACATCTGTCGACGTCGCTGCAGGTCGCCCCGACTCCGAGGCCCGATTGACGCCGAAGACGCGGCGCCGGACATCTCGACGCCGCTGATCATCGTGTGCTTTGCTTTTCCACGGTACTGTGTTGTGGGGGTCTGTGTGACTCCGGGCTCGATGTAGGGCTCCTCGCGGTCGACGCCGAACCTTTGGATTAACTTTGCCTCGACGTCGTGTGACTCCAGTGTGGGTTACATTGTTGCCAATACCTGTGTTTTAAAGAAGAAGAGTTACTTTTGTGACTAAAGACTTTTGTGCTAAGAAGAAACTACACTTGAACTATTATTCTTAGCCTTATATAAAAATCCTTATTTTTATAATACTACTGTGTTGTGTCCATTTGTAGTGTATTCACTTTATTACTGTATGTGGTCATAAATGCTTAACGCACTGCCTCTGAGATAAGCCTCTCTGCTTTGCCAAGCTACCAAGGGGGTGAGCAGGGGTTATCTAAGTGTGTGATCCCCTTGCCCTGACTAGAGGAGGTGAGTCCCTATTTGTCAGAAGTGTATACCTCTGCCAACTAGAGACAGCCAAGTCTAACATGTCACATGTTGCAATGGTATCTGTAAGTGTTTTACTATTAAATTATCACCCCAGGTCCCATGCTATGTGCTTATATGTAACTGAATGGTCCATCCCAACTGTATTTTGGCAACAGATATGTTACACTAACCATTTTGCAAGTGTTTGTAAGTAGCGATTTTAATGACTACAACTATCATGAGGCCGTTTCTGTAACTCTAAGCAAGATGAAAATTTGAGTTTGCCCATTCTTGCTTATCTGACATATTACAATTGATGTTCATGCCTCATGAAGTTAATCAATTGTTAAATGTTGGTAAGTAGATATTGTAATGACTACAACTTCCAGGAAGCCCTGTTTCTAAAATTCTAAACAGCATGAAACTGTGAGTTTGCCCATTCTTGCTTCTTTGATATAGTACAACTGAAGTTCATGTCTCATGGAGATAACCATTTGTCAAGTGTTAGTAGGTAGAGCTTGTAATGACCACAACTACCATGAGGTAGTAACTATAAACAAGATGAAACTGTGAGTTTGTCCATTTTCACTTGTCTGACATGTTACCACTGATATTCAATTCTTATGAATTGTGCAATGTACATACAATGTCTAACTGCTTTGCTTGATGTTGCCCTGGTCTCCTCAACTGAAACTATTGAGGGCATGAGTGACACCATATCAAGGGCCAGATGTACGACCAATTACGAGTCGCGAAAGCAAATTTACAAAGGTGTCGGAGACACTGTTAGCGATTCTCAATGGGGACACAAAATGCGAAGCTCATGAATGTTATTGAGCCACTCGCAATTTGCGACCCCATGGGGAATGGCTTGTTCTCCCAGGGATAGTGGCCTGCTGGACTCAGTAGACCTCCGTGTCTGGGACTGCTTTTAAATAAAGCAGTTTTTAAAAATATTTTTTGCCCGTTTTCCTTAAAGAAAACAGGATGCTTTAAAAAAAAAAATGAAACGTTTTCATTCAATTTTTTACCCATATCCCTGCTGATGGTATCCCTCTCCTGTGCTGGGCCATAATAAAAATGGGTGTGGTCATGACGAGCTCAGCTTGTCATGAGCACAGGAGCACCGTGCCTCATGACGAGCTGAGCTCGTCATGAGCATTGAAGGGGTTAAGGGCTGGCAGTGGTCCCTAGGACCACTACCTGCCCTTAAAATATATTTTCCCATGTATTCCCAAAGGGAAAGGGGTCCCCTGGGGACCCCTTCCCATTTGCGAATCGTTTGTCACCTACTTGAAGTAGGTGGTAAATTGTGACTGTTTTGTGACCTCAAAACAGTCATACAAGGGCTCAGACTCGCTATTAGGAAGGGACGCCTTTGAAACGCCCCTTCCTAATAGTGAGTCGCAAATCCTAATTAGCAAGTCGCAAATAAATTGCAACTCACTAATTGGGGTTTGTATGTGGCCCTTAGGTATTTCTGCAAACGCAAACTGCTGGCAAACCTGCAAAAATACTTTGTACATCTGGCCCCAATAGTATACCTCAAATATTTGTACGGCAGTAAGCTAAGTCAACTGATTAGAACTGGCAGGTAACCCATTGACCCTGCACTGCTCACATGATGACTGATGCTAAATATACCACCAAGTTGTGTGATTGCATGTTTTGTACACTACCAAGTCTTGGAATGATAAACTACACATGTTTCTTCTCCACTGTGTTGGCTTAAATGTTTGGGAGATGTCATGTTCATACCCTGATCCAAAATGCAACATATCAACACATCTAATGAGCTGCTTAATTCTAGTGCATGTATTGAATGGCTCTAAGTGTTATGTTAACATGTGAAACACCACAGCAGTAGATCACACTAGTATTCTCTAGCTAGTTTGTTTTTCCTAGGTCTCTACTCACTGTGACACTAAACATTTGGATGTAGACACCACACTTCCACCAAAAGCAATGTTCTCTATTTCACATCATGTCGCTCTGGCAGAGCATCCGGGCAGAGCCTGGCCTCCAAAGAGACTCCTACGCCACTCAGGATCAACCCCTCAATGATGACAACACTCGTCAAAATATGGATGTCGATGACGGTCCTGGCACATCTGGTCAGCTTGGGCAGAAGGCAACTGTGGGTCTCACTGTGCCCACACCAACACCTCCCACCCCAGCTGCAACACCTGAGCCAACACCACCGCTGCAACCTGTGTACTTAGCACAATTCCTAACTTGTGCCCCCCAGTCCTGGATTCTGAGGTGACAATCACCAACCCAGTCATAGATGATCCAGAACCCAGTGGGGGAGGGCTCCCTAGCCAAGGGCAAAGGCTTGTGGGGGTAGGGTTCTTGGGAGGGCCACTGGGGACAATCACACCCAGGGCACCATTGACCAATTCTTGGGAGCCTATCAGGACTCCCAAGACGTGATGGGCCAGGTATTGATTGAAATCCAGGAACTGAAGCAGCTGCATGAGGACAATCAATCAATCCATCAATCAATCAATCAATCAATCAATCAAGTGTTTTGTAACATGCAAGTGGTAATGTGGAGGTGACCTGAATAAAAGGGTAGTCTGAAAAGATTACGTCAAGAATGTGACCCCCCCAATGCGTACAACAGTCAAACACCCACCAATAATCCCCATTGTGACCTTAACATGTATCTGTAACAGAAATGTGCACATTATACTTTCAGAAATTTAATCTTAGCAAAATAATGATGAATTTAGGATATTTTATCCCAAAAACCGTCAATGGCAGTGTACAGTGTAGTGCGCACACTTTGCCTTTATGCACAGTAATGCACTACACAGATGATTTGTGTCATGAAAATTACATGACAATAGAGTAGTCCATATATAAACATGTTAGCCCTCATTTGAAGTTGTGATGACGTACTTAACAGTTACTAATACTATACTTTCAACTTCTAAAATGGCAGAGGCCTGACAACACATATAGGACATTTGTATCGTACAGCCTCTGGCGGAAGTTGAACTAGCTGTGAACGGTTTCATCCACGACGGACACAGCATTGGCTAGCAGTGATTGTGACAGTCGGTGTCCAATGGCTGTGTGCGTCTTTGCTGATGACTGCGCATGTGGCATACATGTATGCTGCGGTTCAAAAAATAACTCACTTGCCTCCTGACACTGCTGCTCTCAACACCTCCACCACTTTGGCTGCTGTTTGCACCTCTGGGAGCAATCATGCCAGGCCAAGACGGAGAAAGGGCCCATCCCTTCTCTCCAGAGGAGCTGGAGACCCTGGTTGAACAGGTCCTTCCCCTGTATGGCCAGCTCTTTGGCTCACCAAAGGAACATGTAACTATCTCACATACATATTTTACTCTGTCCAACTCCTTCCTTTCCGTCAATCAATCAATCAGGGAATTGTTCAGCGCCCTACTCACCTGTAAGGGTCTCAAGACACTGGGGGGAGTGCAGCTCGGGTCAGTCGAAGAGTCAAGTCTTGAGGGTCTTCCTGAAGATGTGCAGAGTAAGGGGTCGTCTGATGTTGATTGGGAGCTCGTTCCAGGTCTTTTCTGTGATGTAGGAGAAGGCTCTTCCCCCCGTTCTGGCTCTGCGGATGAGTGGGGTTTTGGCGAGGGCGAGTTTGGGGGAACAGAGGTTTCTCTTGGGTATGTGATAGGGGATTCTTTCATTAAGATATTGGGGTCCAGTGTCGTGGAGGTTTTTGTAGCCATTCCCATAGGCTACAATGTGCCTCTAAAACCCAGAGGGAAATCGGATTACCAGTGAAAAATGTGATGGTCCCTACAAAGGAAAATCATGTAATGGATTATATGGCACTGTTCTTTGTGTACTTAACATCACCATTGTGATGTGTGATGTGTGATAAGCCCTAGATCCTTGTCTATGCATGTATACATTTCATGGTATATTGCATTGTAATGTACAAAGAAATGTAGAGCCTTTAATGCATGAGCTGTATTTTAGGGTTGGGCGGTGGACTCTGATCTGCTACCAGAGTTTAAGGATTTTTGCCAATACCGTGCTTCTCTGGGAGTACGTAGTTTGGCAAAAAACTATCAGCCCGATTCATCATTGGGAAGTTTTGCGAGTCTGAAATAGCGATTAATAAGGAATCGCTATTCCAGACTCGCAAAACGGGATTCATGTAGGAATCGCAATATTTTTTGCGATTCCTACAGCTTCCTTATTTGCGATTAGCTAATTGCTAATCGCAAATAAGGTATAACTCCCCATTCATTCCTATGGGCCTATAGGCCTAAAGGAATGAATGGGGAGTCATTCCTTATTTGTGATTAGCAATTAGCAAGTTCTGTTCCACCTTAGTTTTTATTTCTGACTGGAAGTGCGCTAACCAACTAAAGCTCAATCCAGATAAAACTGAACTTGTTCTCACTGGTGGCCCTTCTAACCCCTGGACCCCTGCACATTGGCCCCTCTCTTTTGGTCCCCCCCCTGTTCCCTCTTCTTCTGTCCGCACTCTCGGCATCAAAGTCAGCCATGACTTATCCATGCACAGTCAGATCAGCTCTGTTGTGTCCTCCTGTTTTCTTTCCCTCCGTTTAATTCGGAAAATCTCCCGCTTCTTCTCCACTGATGCTCTTAAATCCATAGTCATGGCCCTCGTCATCTCTCGCCTTGACTATGGGAATGGCCTGTATGTGGGCATACCTGCTTACGAATCTCGCCGCCTACAGGCCATTCAAAACCAAGCTGCTCGTCTCATCCTCTCACTCCCTAAATCCTCTCATATCACCCCGGCTCTTAAATCACTTCACTGGCTCCCTGTTCGTTTCAGATCCTTCTTCAAACTGGCCTGTTTAGCATTCCTGGCTCACTCTCGATCCGCACCCTTGTTCATCAACACTCTTGTCTCTTCTCATGCCCCTGTTCGCACCCTCCGTTCTTCCTCTCTCTCTCTTCTTCACACCCCTCGCTTCCGCAAATCCAGAACGGGGGGAACCCGATTCTCAGTCCTTGCCCCCCAGTTCTGGAATAGCCTTCCTCTTTCTATTCGCTCCATTCCCATCTACTCCCACTTCCGCAAAGCCCTTAAAACCTTCCTCTTTCTTCAGGCATTCCCCTCTTAAACTCCCCTGGGTCCCCTCTGCCGAGTTCTTGATCAGGTCCCTAGCGCCAGGAAGCCGCTTGGCCATCGTGCGCTCTATTAAATATTTTATTCATTCATTCATTCATTCATTCATTCAGCTAATCGCAAATGAGATTGCGATTTCAAGGGTGCAGGGGTGTCCAAAGGACACCCTGTAACACCCCTGAAATGTAAATTTACACAGATGTTACACACACACATGTCCAAAGGACATGTGTGTGTGTAACATGCAACTTAGAAAAATGCATTTAAATGCATTTTTCTAAGTTTTCGCTATTTACCACGAGATTTGACTTTGTGGTAAATAGCAGTTCTAAATTGCGAATTCGCAATTTTTAAATGTTTCAAGAATAGCATTTAAGGAATCTGTAATAGAGATTCCTTAAATGCTATTCCTCGCAAATTTGCGAGTTCTTAAATAGCGAATTTTGCATTTGGGATGATGAATCCCAAATGCATAAATTGCGCTCGCAAAGGGCCAGATTCTCAGAATCTGGCCCTTTGCGAGGGCAATTTCGCTTGATGAATTTGGGTGCATGTAACGGAGTTTGGCTCCACCACCCAGCCCTACTTTTTCCCAGTTCATTTATTGGTTATTTAGGCCTAGTACGACCTCTCGCTCTGCCTCTCAATACATCTGCTGGTATCTCGAGCCCTCGACAGGAATAAGTGAGGACCTGCAGCCGTACATCCAAACATCACCTGTCATGTAGACAACAACACATGACGTACCTGCCCATCCTCACGATTTAAAAGCGGTGCATTCCTTTTTCAACAAAACTGCAGCCTGAGCCTGGAGATTTATCACCGTCACCCCCTGCTTTTGTGGATGGTGATTGACCCTGTTGGTTAAGGTCCCTTCCTGAGCAGGTCTTACCTACACACCTGTATGAACGCTGCGTCAGGGAACTAGAGGAGGGATCGTCATTGTACTGCACATGGCTGATTTAGGATGAAGAGGTGTGTCAGAGACTTTGTGCGGCATAGCACACTGATGTACCTCGTACGTCACTCGTCTTGTGATCCAGCCGAGGACTGGCCGGTGCCCCGTCTGTGACATCTGCACAGCAACTTGGGAGAGACACTACACTACACTACACTCGACCCCTACTAAACTCTGACAGTACGATTTGGAGTTTGAACCCTACCACCCAACCCTAGTTGGCATGGAGCCGGAGAGGGAAGTAGCTGGCAGGCCTCATGGAAGCCCTCTGCGAAACACGTCAATAATTGGGTACATAATCCTGGCTTCCCTACTGAACAAACCACTGATCCAGGGTAAATCACTCAATTACCTCTAGGGTAAACGTACCACAAACAAAATACACATTGAATGCACTATAATGTACTCCTTGGCCTTAATTTCGGTCTAAGTTTTTATTTTGGTCTGGGGCAAATTGTTGGAGATGTAATGATTCATATATGGTTTTAAATTAGAGCAACTAAATTACCTAGCCGTCATTCGAACTGCTGCTTTTTACTTAAACAGGTATATGGTTTCAATAGCATGAGAAATCTGCTGTCTGCTCCTTGAAGGGAGTGTGGGCCCTCCTTCCCAGACCCCGACGCTTCAATCCCATGAAAAACATCCCACAAATGAAGGTCAGCTCCGTTTCTAGATCGATTTAATGTTAACAAGCACCTCATTTTATTAAAACTTATTCAATGATAAAAAAAAATGTCATGAAAACTCCATTGGAAACACTGCTACTTCCTCTTTGCATGTTTGTTGTATTCTGGGCTCTGTGTAAAGAGGAAGCCTTTAGATACCATTCTTCCGAAATAACAAGAAAGACAGGAAATGAATATTAAAGTCCAGACCAACATTACCGAGGAGCTCTTGATGTTGCAAGAACTAATTTCATGTTGCAAGCCTTCATTGTGTGTTGCAGAATTCCCTCTTGCAGCAAGTCGCCATTTTATGCTACACTTCTTCCTCAGGTGACCCGCCTGCGCGTCATATTACACCTCTTCATGCTATGTCACTTCTTTTCATGCTGCAAACCAGCGTTCCCTGTTGCCCGTCTTCTTTGGACGCTTTGGGCCTCATTTATGAGGTTTTGCCGTAGGGAAGCGCAGCAGGCCTTTCTACTGCGCTTCCCTGCTGCAAAAACAAACGGCAGGAATGCGCCCTATATATAAGATACGGCGCATTCCTATCCTTTTCCCCTGAGCCGGCTCACAGTGGGCTGCCGAGTGCCAACGCAGGCACCTTTGCACAGGAAGAGAAGCCTCTCTGTACAAAAATAATCACAAGATGTGTTCCCTCTTTCTAGGTGTGCTGCAGCACACATAGAAAAAGGATAAATGAGGAGAAATAAAGATATTTCACCGCGTTGCACCTCCCTTACGCCTCCCCTGGGGAGGCTTAAGCTTTTGGCAATGCCTCAGATTTACGATTTGTCGTAAATCTGCGGCAGTGTCATATTGCTGGGAACGCCCCCAGCAACACCCATTGCACACCCCTTTAACGCAGAGCACTGCATTAAAGGGACTGATATTTATCGGGCAGCATTAAGCCAAAAAAAGTGGCTTAATGCTGCCTGATAAATATCATGCATGCTTCTGCGACACGGAACATCACAAAAAGTAGCGTTCTGATGGCACAAGGGAGGACCCTTCAAGTCTTCAGTTCATGTGACAGACCTTAAGTTACCTGACATCTCATGCTCATTTTATTCTACAAGCGTTCAGTTCCTGTTGCAAAGAGCAATTTCAGATTATTTCCTGTTAAAAAATAGTGTAACTTTGAAAACCTGCAGATGAGCGGCCCCTGACCCTCCTGGTAGGGCGCTCCCCCTCCACGCAACTCCGACTGTGTGCTCCTGCTGCCGCTACCAATGCCGCTGGTAAGTGTCCTCCGTCTTTTTGGTTCGTTGCCACTGTCTCTCCTCTTGTGCTTTGTTTTCTGCTCTGTGCCACTCATTTC
This sequence comes from Lissotriton vulgaris, assembly GCF_964263255.1. Lineage (NCBI taxonomy): Eukaryota > Metazoa > Chordata > Amphibia > Caudata > Salamandridae > Lissotriton > Lissotriton vulgaris. The sequence continues at coordinate 173,638,760 of NC_141695.1, forward strand.
CCCCCCTTGTGCCCATTTTGCCTTCTGTACCACTGTTTCCCGCTCTTCGTACCTCATTTTCTGCTCTGTGCCACTCGTTTCCACCCCTTGTGCCCCATTTTGCTTTCTGTACCACTGTTTGCCCGCCGCTGTGCCCCCTGCGGCCCGCCCCCTGCCCACTCGCTGTTCCCGCCTCCCAGCTGCTCCTCCATCCCACCTCCCCATATATGCCGGACGCTGCACTGCCGCGCAGCGTACGCGCGCAGCGGGCGTGCCGCTGGCACGTCTACGGCGCACCTAAGGTAAGCCCGTCTGCGCCCATCCGTGCCTGGACTACGCCCAGGACCAGAACACCTGTACCCCGTGAACGCCACAACACCAGACTCCACTACGACGCCAGCACCCTCCACGCACTCAACGCCGGCCGAAACCACACCTGTTTCCAGGCCGCCCCAAAACGGACCCACGGACCCTGCTCCTGCCGCACCTGCAGCTTCACCTGCGACAGAGCCACCAAACCTCCAAGGACTGGACCCAACCACCTCCACTGCATACTCCTCAACACCCGCTCCGCACGCAAACACACCGCCGAGATCTGGGATCTGCTCAATGACTCCGCCCCAGACGTGGCCTTCCTGACTGAGACCTGGTGGAAGGACTCCTCGGCGCCCGGCATCGCCATAGCCATCCCGGAAGGCTACAAGATATCACCCGCAGGGATCGCGCCAGCGGAATCGGAGGAGGAATAGCCATCGTCCACAAGTCCACCCTCAAGGTCGCCACCCACGCAGGCGACACCCTGAACACCGCTGAACACCTCCACTTCCGGATCCACACCGACCCCAACACCACCTTCAGAGGAACACTCATCTACAGACACCCCTGGCCCCGGGCTCAGTTCAGCGACTCCATCGCCCACCTCGCCAGCACCCACGCACTTACCTCCATGGACTACATCCTCCTCAGGGACCTGAATTTCCACCTCGAGAACAACAATGACGCCAACTCCGCCACCCTGATCGACAACCTCACCAACCTTGGCCTCAGACAACTCGTCACCGCACCCACCCACGCCGCTGGCCACACGCTGGACCCCATCTTCTCCACAGGCACCCACGTCACCATTGACCACATCAACGAACTCCACTGGACCGACCACCGCTGCATCCATTTCACCTTCAAGAAACCAACCACGCACCACCGCACCCGACAGCTGCCTCACCGCTGCTGGAGCAAAGTCACCGAAGACCAGCTGATCACCAACCTCGCCCAGAACCCACCCGCCGACCCCACCAACCCAGACACCGCAGCCTGCAACCTCAGACAGTGAATCGACGACTGCGCCAACATCCTCGCCCCGCTCAGGAAACCCTCCAACAGCCACGCCAGCAAGAGAGCCACCTAGTTCACCGACGAGCTCAAGACCTCCAAACGCGCGTGCCGGAAACTGGAGAAGATATGGCTCCATGAACGCACACCGGACAACCACGCAGCCCACAAGTACGCCACCCGCAGACGTCACCACCTCATCAGATTAGCCAAGAGATCCTCCTTCAAAGACTCCTTGGATAACAACGCACACGACAGCAAGGAGCTCTTCAGCATCGTACAGGAAATCTCCAACCCCAGCGCCAACACCAACGACATCCTGCCCTCACAAGACCTGTACGACTCACTAGCCATCTTCTTCCACCGCAAGATCGCTGACATCCACGACACCTTCAACACCACGACCACCCGACTACGCCAGACTCCACTTCCCCAGTGAACACTACCAGCGCCAACCGCCTGACCTCCTGGTCCAACGTCAATGACGACGAGACACGCAAGGTCATGAACTCCATCCACTCAGGATCTCCGTCAGACCTGTGCCCACACCACGTATTCAACAAAGCAGACGCCGCCATCGCACCCCAACTAAGGAAGGTCATCAACATCTCCTTCGAAACAGCGACATTCCCAAAAATCTGGAAGCACGCCGAAATCAACGCCCTCCTCAAGAAGCCCAAGGCGGACCCCAAGGACCTCAAGAACTTCCGGCCCATTTCTCTGCTCCCGTTCCCGGCAAAGGTCATCGAGAAAATCGTCAACATGCAATTGGCCAGCCACCTGGAAGACAACAACATCTTGGACCCGTCCCAGTCCGCTTTCAGATGAAACCACAGCACCGAGACAGCGCTCATCGCCGCCACAGACGACAACAGGCGCCAACTAGACAACGGCGAAACATCAGCCCTCATCCTCCTGGACCTGTCATCCACCTTCGACACAGTCTGCCATCGCACTCTAAAGACACGCCTCCTAGAAGCTGCAATCCAAGGGAAGGCCCTTGACTGGACCACGTCCTTCCTCTCCGGCGGAACCCAGAGCGTCCGCCTCCCACCCTCCCGATCCGAAGCCACCGACATCATCTGCGGTGTCCCCCAGGGCTCATCTCTCAGCCCGACGCTGTTCAACGTCTACATGGCCCCCCTCGCACAAGTGGCCCGCCATCACAACCTCAACATCATCTCCTACGCCGACAACACCCAGCTCATCCTCTCTCTCACCAAGGACCCACACACCGCCAAAACCAACCTCCACGAGGGAATGAAGGCCGTCGCCGACTGGATGAGGAGCAGCCATCTGAAGCTGAACTTGGACAAGACACAGGTCCTCATCCTCGGACCCACCCCCTCAGCCTGGGATGACTCCTGGTGGCCGACCACACTGGGAACAGCACCAACACCCCCTGACCATGCACGCAACCTAGGATTCATCCTCGACTCCTCCCTCTCCATGTCTAAGCAGGTTAACGCCGTCTCCTCCTCCTGCTACAACACCCTCCGCATGCTCCGCAGGATCTACAAGTGGATTCTGACCGAAACAAGAAGAACGGTGACACAGGCCCTCGTCAGCACAAGACTGGACTACGGCAACGCAGTCTACACAGGAATCCCAGCCAAACACCTAAGACGACTACAACGTATCCAAAATGCCTCCGCCCGACTGATTGTCAACGTCCCCCGCCGCAGCCTCATCACCCCCCACCTGAGAGACCTACACTGGCTCCCCGTCGACAAGAGGATCACCTTCAAGCTCCTCACCCATGCACACAAAGCACTCTACAACGCCAGACCAGCCTACCTGAACAGCAGACTCAGCTTCCACACCCCCACCCGCCAGTTCCACTCCGCCAGCCTCGCCCTCGCCGCTGTCCCATGCATCCAACGAACGACCTCCGGCGGCAGATCCTTCTCCTACCTCGACCCCAAGACCTGGAACACCCTCCCTACCCACATACGGCAGGCCCAAGACCTACTCGCCTTCAGAAGACTCCTCAAGACCTGGCTCTTCGAGCAGTAGCAGCACCTCCCCCCCCCCTTCCACATAGCGCTTTGAGACCCTCACGGGTAAGTAGCGCGCTTTACAAGTACTCTGATTGATTGGTTGATTGATTGATGTTATTTGACTCTGGAATCCATTTTTCATATTACTCGTCTGCATTTCCTGGCATATATTTAATTTCATCTCACACGTTTTTATTTTATGCCTAAAGTATTTGACTTCTAGTTGCAAGATTTATTTTATATCACAAGCGTTCATGACACGTTGCAAACCTTCAACCTAAAACGCAATATCAAGTACAAGTTATTGCACAAACCTTGATTTTATGCACATCTTCATTTCTTGCCGCAACAGGGAATGCAGTGGGGAGAGAATGCAGGCTGGTACCTTAGAGTTGCATCTAAAGAACTGATGGGGGAAGGGGACATGTAACATTTCCTCCTGAAAAAGCAGTATTGAGGCATTACATTCAGTCACGTGTCAGGCTCTGACTCTCAAAGAGCAGTAAAGAGTAGTAAACCTAGTCCAGAGTGAGTCGCATCAGGGTGCTACTGAAAAGCCGGGAAAAGCTAAACTTTGCCTTACATGTGACTAACCCTGCCCCAACTCTTTCAACCTGTCTGACTTGGTAACAAATACAGGTTCACCCTTGTGACACCTCGCTGCTGAATCATGGATGCTTATAGCTACCCAAGTCAATGGTACTCATTGTATCAAATGAAAGGGGGGTGACTTTGCTCTACCTAATTCAGTAAATGCAGCTTGCATGTGTTTTTCTGTTTCAAAACCTGTGTGGCAGGCGCTTAGAAACAGGTGACAGAATAAGATTAAGGGCTAGATTTAGAGTTTGGTGGACAAGTATTCCACCACAAATTTGACTGGGTACCCTGCCTGTCAAAATGGTAGACAATCCATCTGCTATATTTAAAGTCAAGTGGATATTCATGTTTCCTCCGCTAGCTCCTCTCGTGAAAACTCTGCACCGATGGCCTGATGGAGTGGGCCACTCGGTGTAGGTGCATTACACCATTACACCATCTGCAGTTTTGAGAGCGGATGGTCAGATAAAAAAAATGTAAGGTCATAGCCACCAAGTAAACGATAGTGGTCCTAAACAGAAAAAATTCAAACTCCCCTCATCCCAACCCCCACAAATATAATTTTTTTGTTTTTCAAAGGCAAACCCCTTAGGAATTTATTTTTGAAATCTAAAAAAAGCTTGCTCTGATAGCACTTGAACATGGTGGACAATCAGGAAATTGTCAGTGCCTTCAGAAGATATGCCATGCTGGCAACTCTTCGGAAGGCACAGAGATCTCCATTGGGCTGGAGAGGATCTAAAAATATGATCTGTGGTAGTTTGTCAAACATCACGCACAGCGACCCTGCAACCATACTCCAAGTGAAGCCCTCAGAGTCTGATGTACTACGTTGGAGTAGCAAATCAGTAGATGTTTCTTATACACTGACTGCTTTGCCACCCCACCTTCATTTTATCCTGCGATGCACAACTCCCTTGCAGCGCAACATGCCTATTTAGGACTATGCATACTTTACGACTACAAGCCAGTGCTAAAGTGCTTGGACTCACTCCTATAAACATGGTAAAATAGACTTACAGCCAATTATCACATGTAATTTACTTATATGTCCTTAGTAAAGTAGTAGTACCTGTACCCAGATCAGTAAATTAAATGCTACTTATTGGCCAGCAGCACCTATTGATTCAACCACTTAAGTAGACTTTGTCAACATGTCTCAGATCTACTTTTGTAGCCTATGTGCTGATTAACTGCCAATAAACGTTTATGTCAAGCCTAAATCTTAGTTTGTATTACTTATATATTATTCCTAGGGTAGGCCCTAAACAGTGTGCATTGTATTTAAAACGTTGGATAAGTGCTTTTAAGTTTTACATTTCCTGGTTGTGAAAAACTATTTAATTCATTTTTCAGTACAGTGAGGCCTACCTCTCTCACAGAATTACATTGGGTTACCTTATTACAGTTAGTAAGTGATACCCTTTGTTTGGGAACAGGTATAAATGTCATGATTGGTCTCTAAATAATTATCATTTAAAATCCTCTTTAATGTAAAGTCAGATTACAAGCCACAATTCTGAAAATGGCACTTTTAGAAGGTTGGCAATTTCTTGTCATTTTCTTGAACCATTTGGGTTCTACAGTATGTCTCATGTGTCACGCGACTGTGATTAAATTGACAGTTGGCTTTTGTGCATTCTTCCCAGACAGTGAGAAACAGGGGGACTAGGTGTTGGCAGATTGGGCTACCAAGCCAAGAGGAGAGTGGCAGAGCTGGTCCCTGTCCCACTTACATTTCAAAGAAGTTGCCAGAGCATACCCACAAAGAATTTCACACCAACTTTTTATCACCCCTAACCCCTTGGAACCTTAGCAGGGAGGAAGGATATTCCAGAACCAGCTATGGGGTAACATCTCTAGAGCTTATTTCCTATTAGAAAGCTGGCACCAAGTATAAAAATGGGACCCTCAGACCAACTCTTCAGGAGATTCCTGGACCTGTGGAAGACTTTAGAAGAACTGTGTTGTATTTCAGAGAACTGCCTTGCTGCTTGGGGCCTGGCGTATTTCTCAGAGGATTGCTGAACTATTACTAAAGGACTGCACTGCTGCTTGAGGCCTGTATTTTTCTTTAGAGAGAATGCCTTCATTGCTGCTTGAAGGCCTTGATCCCAGAACTACCAGAGTGACTCCAACCCCGAAACCGGTCCTAGGATGCTTGTTTCTGGTCCAGGGAGGACCTTGCTTGGCATTTCGGGCTCGACTGTTCCCATGAGGCACAGGGTCAAGACTGATTTGCATATGGCCAGGTCTAACCTGGGATGACATGGTGAGCAAAAGAATGATGGATTTAACCCAGATCTCTTGACTGAAGGTGAATGTTTTGATTTGTTTAGCATTACGCCCATCAATTGTGTGTCTTTTGCTTTCTCCCCCTAAGTGCATCAGGTATGCCCAGAATTGGGTCCTGGGCTAACTGTGCCACTGGAATCAAGCTATCCTGGTTGAAGAGGGGTGAAACCACGAAACCGGTCCTAGGATGCCTATTTCAGGGTCCAGAGAGTTCCTGGCTTGGCAGTTCTCGCTGGACTGTTCCCATGAATTAAAGGGTCAAGACTGATTTGCATATGGCCATGTCAAATCTGGGGGGGCATGGTGAGAAAAAGAATGATGAATTTAACCCAGATTTCTTGACTGGGGGTGAATGTTTTGATTTGTTCTGCAATCCGTCCATCAATTGTGTGTCTTTTGCTTTCTTGCCCTTAGTGCATCAGGTATGCCATGACCTGGGTCCTGGGCTCACTGTGCCACTGGAATCAAGCTATCCTGGCTGAAGAGGGGTTAAACCACGAAACCGGTCCTAGGATCCTTATTTCTGTTCCAGGGAGGACCTGGCTTGGTAGTTCGGGCTGGACTGTTCCCTTGAGGCACAGGATCAAGACTGATTTGCATATGGCCAGGTCTAATCTGGGGTGGCACGGTGAGCAAAAGAATGATGGATTTAACCAAGATCTCTTGATTCGGGTGAATGTTTTGATTTGTTCTGCATTCCATCCATCATTTTGTGTCTTTTGCTTTCTCACCCTAGGAGCATCAAGTTTGCCCTGACGTGGGGCCTGGGCTCACTGTGCCACTGGAATCAAGCTATCTTGGCTGAAGATGGGTGAAACCTCAAAACTGGTCCTAGGATGCTTGTTTCTGGTCCAGGGAGGACCTGGCTTGGCAGTTCAGGCTGGACTGTTCCCATGAGGCACAGGGTCAAAACTGATTTGCATATGGCCAGGTCTAATCTGAGGTGGCATGGTGAGCAAAAGAAAAATGGATTTTACCCAGATCTGTTGACTGATGGTGAATATTTCGATTTGTTCTGCATTCCGTCCATCAATTGTGTGTCTTTTGCTTACTCGCCCTAAGTGCATCAGGTATGCCCTGACATGGGTCCTACACTCACTGTGCCACTGGAATCAAGCTATCCTATAGACTGGACCAGAACTGTGGAGGCTATAAGATCTGCCCCTTAGCTATGAATAACACCAAAACATTTCATGTCACCTGGGGAAAGAGTTCAAAATCAGGCAAATGATCAACTGCAATAGTCGCTTTGTGATTTATATGATCAAGTGCAAATGTGGTAGTTTCTACATAGGGTGCACTATCAGGACATTGAAAGAAAGGATTTATGAACACCTGAGGGCCATAAGACATAACGACAACAGATATGTAATGGGATCACATGTAGTGAATGCCATGCTCAGGGTATCAACAAAACCATCCTATTCTGTGGAATTGACCAGATCAAAAGGGACCAAAGGGGCGGCAACCAGGAATTATACTTAAGGAGTAGGGAGGCCTTATGGATTATGGAGCTGCAAGCGGTTGAACATGGGATGAATTCCGATCATGAATTACACTACTTCCTGGGTGAATGAGTAGAGATACCAGGAACTGTGACGGTAGCATACTAACATTCGATCTATCTGCTAGAATGTCAAAATGTATTAAGACTATCAGGAGCATGTACCACTATCATAATTTTGGATATAGGAATAGTGATTCTTCCGTTTATGATGTGATAACAAAAGTCTATCTAATAGGCAAATGTGAAACTATTGAAGTTTAACACGATGTGCTTTACATGGGCATTGCGTGAATCACTGTTACCTTCTGGAAATGAGAAATACAAGACACTTGTTTAGGATGTAAGGACATCAGTATATGTACCAGAATATTACTAGAATTATGCATTGTGTTACTGTCACAACCATGAGAACTATATCACGTGTTGACTCACAGGTGCATCTGGGATAATTTGAAACTGCCCCATCTGTATATTGTGTCTCAAGGATTAGCTTGATGTAATTTTGAATTTGTTATGAAACTTAGGCTGAATAACAATGACCGACCTATGATGGCACTCTGTATATTCTGTCTCAAGGATTAGCTTAATGTAAATTTTAACTTTGTGTGATATTTAGACTGAATAATAATGGCCGACCAATGATGGCACACTGAGATACCCACTCTTTTCCCATTACGTATCCTCTTAATAGGTTCACGTCACTCAAGGATATTCTGACATTTCTGCACACTGGAGATGCTGGACTAAATAGATAATATTAGGCATTCGTGATTTTTTCAGACGGCTTTTGAAGGTCAATATGTCATTTGATTTGACTGCGATATTTAACTACCATCAGTTATTTTGCAACTGATACTTCATTATTTATAATTTATTTATTATTTTTGTGTTTTATAGAGCGCGAACATGACCTGTGAGGGTATCAGAGCGCTTTACACGGTATACATTGTTGAGCAAACAAAAGATTAAGGTGCAGGGACAAACAGATCAAACGTTACACGGTATACATTGTTGAGCAAAAAGATTAAGGTGCAGGGACAAACAGATCCACATGAATGGTTGCACTCATTGTCATAGACAGAAACAAAAGCAAGGTTCCAAATGTATTCGTCGTGGGTAGCTTTTGATATGTGAGGCGGTAGTCTTAGATTAGTCCCACTCAATGAGGAGGTTGTGGGCAGGCCTTAGGCGAAGAATTTAGCCATGAGGAAGGTTTTCGTCTCAGTTTTGAAGCGTGCTAGAAGAGGGATTTTTCTGATGGAGGGTGGAAGAGAGTTCCTGATTCGTGGTGCTGCTCCGGTGAATGCCCTGTTATAAGTTCTTTTTTTTTTGTGAAGGAGACAGGTTGAAGCAGTAGGTTTCCGGCAGACCTGGAGTTTCTGCTTCCTCCGGATATCACTAATTTCTGTGCCAGATAAGCAGGGGAGTTTGTGTAAAGCGCCTTGTGTACCGTGCAAGCCAATTTCAACTGGATTCTGGCCTCCAGGGGGAGCCAGTTCAGCGCTTTCATGTGTGGAGAGATGTTGTCAAACTTCCTGGTACCTGTGAGTAGTCTGGCAGCCGTGTTGAGGCAGGCTTTTAGAGACGCTAAGGAGGTCTTAGGTAATCCTGTGAGGGTGGAACAGCCGTATTCCAGTCTGGAGATGACAAGTGCTTGAACTGCAGTTTTTAAGTCTGGTGCATCGATGAAAGGTTTTAGCTTCCAGAGGTAGCTCAGGTGGAATCTGGCTGCTTTGGCCATCGAGTTAATGTGGTCTCTCTTATTGAGATTACTGTCGAGGATTATGCCCAGGGATTTGGCAGAGTCCACGATGGTCGGTGGGCAATTCAAGGCTGTGATGGCCTTAATCCACATCTGGATCTCCGGGTTGGTTTTAGATGGAGAGGAGAAATTTAGTTTTCTTTGCATTTAGTTTGAGTTGGTTATTGGCTAGCCAGTGGACAGTTAATTTCAGGGTCTCGTTCAGGGAGAGGATCTCATTGAGCGAGGAGATGTTGATGTATAATTGGGTGTCATCCGCATACATATGGTAGGAGATGTTGGCGGAGCGGAGAACTTCGGTGAGTGGCTCAAGGTAAAGGTTGAAGAGGGTAGGGGAGAGGGTTGAACCTTGGGGGACTCCGACTGTGACCGGGGTGGAAGCTGATAGATTGCCGTTGATGAGGAATCTCTGGGAACTATAGTGGAGGAAGGATCTGAACCATTCTAGTACCATGCCATCCAGGCCCATCCTGAGTTTGAGGCGTTCAAGTAGTTTTTCATGGTTGACCGTATCGAAGGCGGAGGATAGATCAAGAAGGATTAGAAGGCAGGTTTTGCCTTGGTCTAGGGCTTGGAGGGCATCGTCCACGATGTGCTGCATAGCAGTTTCGGTGCTGTGCCCTGGTCTAAATCCAGATTGGAAGTCATCTAGTAGGTGGAAGTTGTAAATATGCTGGCTTAGTTGCTGTTGAACACACTTCTCTAATACTTTGGCTAGTAGCGGGATATTGGAGATGGGTCTAAAATTGTCAGGAGAGGCAGAGTCAAGTGAACGTTCTTTTAAGATGGGGAGAACTTGGCCAGCTTTCAAAGGGTCCGGGATCAAGCCCTGCTGGAGAGAGGCGTTGATAATTGCAGTCCAACAGGGGACGATGGATTGGGAGGCGGTGGTGAGGCAGTTGGAAGGAAGCGGATCATTGAAGTGATTGTTTGGTTTTAAGCTAGAGAGAATTTTTGAGATGGAGTCTTCATTATAGTATTTGAAGTCCGTCCAGCGGGCTTTGTTTTTAGGGGAGGCCGTAGAGGTAGGAGTGGAAGGGTGTGACAGAGCAGAAGGGGGTTGGGCGCAGGTGGTAGTACTAAGTTCAATTCCTAATGCCGTGATTTTATCAGCGAAGAAGGAGGAGAATTCGTCTGCAGATATTAGCGATTTGGGGGATTCTTTCGTTGTTTTAGCCAGTTTGTTAGATTGGAATTTGACCAGTTCAAAAAGCTTTTGGGGTCTGTTCTTGGCATTACCTAATTCCGATCTGAAGTACTCTTTTTTGCAGTTGATGATGTGCTTGTTGTATGCATTTCTCGCCTGGCGCAGCAGTTTTAGATGCACTGCGGAGGGGTGTTGTCTCCAACTTCTTTCAAACTGATGGAGGGCTCTCCTCTCCATGTTGAGGGAGCCAGTGAACTAAGGGTTTCTGTCCTTGATTCGAGTTCTTTTAAGTTTTAGAGGGGCAAGGTCGTCTAGAATGTTCGAGATGGATGTTGAGTAGTGCTCATTGAGATCGCTAATCTTGGTTATGTGCAGGGGTGGGGGTAGGTCAGATCTGCATCGAGCCTCGAATTTCCCAAAGTCAAGGTTCTTAGTGTCTCTGGTCCATCGTTTGGGAATCACCGGTTGAGACGACTTTGTCTTGCGAGTCCCGGGTAAAATGAAGGATATGGAGTGCTGGTCAGACCAGTCGCAGGAGTCTATGGAGATAATCTTGACAGCGGACATTTAGAAATGATCCAGTCAAGGATGGCTCCTTTTGAGTGGGTTGGCATAGAGCAGGCTTGGGTCATGGCTTGGTCATTTAACAGGTCTTTTATGGCATTGACTTAGGGATCTTTAGCATCATTCCAATGCAAGTTGAAGTCACCCAGGAAGATTTCTGTGGCATTGGAGGAAATCTTTGTAGTCATGATTTCCAGAAGGTGATCAGTGAAAGCATCGTTTGGACCTGGTGGGTGGTAAAAGATGTGCAAGTTACAGAGGTGTACTGAATTGTTGCAGACGGAGAGTGCAAGGTATTCGCAGGAGTCTGAGATGTCTGTTGCGAGTTCCGTGATAAGCAAGGAGGATCGATAGATGCAGGCTATGCCTCCTCCTTTCTTATTAGCGTGTCTATCCAGTCTGGCGATGTTGTAGTTGGGAGGGACTAGTATATTCAGGCAAGGCGAAGAGTATTCCTTTAGCCAGGATTCAGTTAAAATGGCTAGGTCTAGGTTTTTGTCCAGAACGAGGTCAGCGATGTCAGCGGCGTGTTTAACTGCTGACCGGCAGTTTATTAAAAGACCAGATAAGGGGGTGTCGGAGGGAGAGTCAGGAGTCTGGACAGATAGAACTACAGGCGCCAGATTTCATGATAGCATAGATCCTGTTAATTGAATATGGATGGGTGACTTTATCGATTCTACCCGTATGAATGACGTGTCAATCCTTTAAAGATGGCAGCCACGGTTTTTCTAGACCACCGACGGACGCATTTTTACCTTTTTCATTGCAAGAACAAAACTTATATGATGATGCACAATATGGCACATTAGACAATGTTAATATTAAGAATTTAGGAAATAATATTTCTACGACTACAGGCAGTCACCCAACATGGCGACGGTTGAGATGTTCACAGGGAACGTGAACTGTTTAGTCTTTTTCAATATCGCTATGTACACAGTGCTTCCGGCATCCGGCCTAAACGATCGCGGCCATACGGAGTTTCCAGGGAGCTAGTGAGACAGTACTTTGTGCTAAATTCAGGTACATATAAGAATCAGGGCGAGTTTTTGCTCACTTCAAGGAGGATTTTATAATGTATGTATTTTGCACCAGGATAATGACTGCCCTCCCCGTTTTTTTAACTATTGCATCATGTACTGAATTGACATTACGCTAGTCCGCATCTTACCACGAATAATGGATCATGCTATTAATCTACTTGTTATTAGTCCGCGTCTTAGCACGAATAATGGATCGAGCTATTAGGGTAAGCGAAGTTTAGACTCTTAAATCACGGTGGCTAGGGAAGGGTTTTTTTGTTTAGTCACAACACCGATAATAAAACTATTTATAGTCACGGAAACCCACAAGCACGCACGATGCATGTCACTTGGATCCGTTCCAACTGAACGTAGTAACACCATCCTTTCATATCTAACATTCACTGATTAGCAAGGGTTTTTCCTGACCCTTTATCTAATAAGAATACCATCTTTTTTTCAGAGAATTGTTCATGTCAGAAGATCTGCATACAGATTAATATTTACCCACCCAGCCAGTTTGAGGCTGGGACAGAAGTATAACCAGCCAGAAGGTATGTGGCTTACCTCCTGGTCTTGAAGCACGGAGATATAAATATGGTTATGACCTGCTGCTCACTTTTAACAATATATATCCTTTTAGGCATTCTATTTCAAGTTGGAGATCATAAGGTAGGCCTCAGTTCTGGCCCAGACTATATACCATGGTAGTGGACATATCTGGGTTCTTGCTGCACTATGTATGCGTCGTCATAGCAACTTGCACATTCCTTCCCTACCTCACACGCTCTCCTACTCTCACTACCTGAGTATGACTCTCTTGGTTTGTCTATTATTTATGAGCTTTTGATCTACACTTTTTGGTTTTGGACTTAGGACCCTCCGGAACCTATTGTTTTATGTGTTCCTCACTATCCCATACTTGCCACACTTAATAGGTGGCGGAGATTCATTGTAATAACATGCTTTGTAATATCACGCAAGAATGATGTTAATGACTATTGCAATGTGAGTGCCCGACAAAATGTGGGCTTATACTATGCTTTCTGTATTATTTCTTTGCCAGCCCTGAGGAAGTCGCTGGTTTCTTGTCCCGAATAACGAAACACGTGTTGGCTGGATTCTGAGCAAGACACTAATATTAAAGCATCCTATTTATTATTGTGCTCATCCTGAATAAGAAGCTTTTTTTACTTTTGATAATTTGTACATTGGCGTGATAGGGTTGTGCATAAAATTTAGCGAGTCCAGGTCGCTTTTCAAATATACCTACACGAGGCTTGTTTGATAACCAGACATCCAACCTTTTTGTGAAACCGTTGATTTTAAAATTGATAAGACATTGTTGCTCATTTGGTGCACCGCATTTTTATCAGCCATTTATTAGAATCAAGAACATCCACCAACTATGGAGTTGCAGGTTTTAATCACTAGGAACTAATCACATTGAAACAGGATCTATAATTGTGTGGCTTTCCTGAAGGAGGCGTTGTATACCCCAAAACGCGTGTCTAGTTAATAAAGATATTGCCACTTTCTAACCCTTTATTTATGCATATTGATTAAATGTTATGTGTTACATATTGTGTTTTGTTTTTTAAATGTTTTGTATAAATATTATTTGTTTAGATAATATGAGAAGAAACTATTAAAACGGTAACAACTTTGAATATATTTTTTCCGTCTTTCTTGGTATTTTTAATGTCATAGATACTGTGTAAATTGATTGCTTTATTGACATTGCCTAGGAGTTTTTGTCACTAACAGCAATACAGAAGAGACATTGCATACATGCACTTCTCCTCAGACGTAAGACACAGGTGGCATTCCTTCAGGACTCTCACCTGCCGGATTCCGAAACACAGAAAATGCGGAAAAAATGGAGAGGAAATATCTACTCCACTAACTATTCCGCCTTCGCTAGGGGGGCGACTATTTGGGTGCGCCATGGGGTACCATTTGTTGAACTTGAATGCCGGGTAGATGATCAGGGATGATACATACTGGTGAAGGGCACCCTTGATGGCTCACTGGTGATCCTTGGGAGTATTTATGCCGCTAACTTTGATCAAGACCGTTTCCTGAGTAAGCTGAGTGGGGTCTTGGAGGATTGGGTCAGAATCCCCTGGGTGCTAGGAGGGGATTGGAATGCAGTACTGGACACTGGACTGAATAGGTCACATCCCCCCCCCTACAGGTACAATTGCTGGCAAGCTAGCAGACCAATTCACTACATGGGTTAGTGGGTGGAAACTCTCAGATACGTGGAGATGCCTTTACCCAACCCATAAGGAATACTGCTTTTACTCCCTGGTACACAGCCTCCATACTAGAATCGACCGGTTCCTCTGTTCAAGTTCAGCCATTGTGAGGGTCCACAGCTCTACATATCTGGCCAAGACCTTTTCTGACCATAACCCCCTAGAGCTCACACTTAGCTGGGGCATAGTACCCACCCCAGTGCCTACGTGGAAGCTACACCCACACCTGCGCGAGGACGCCCCCTTTCGCACAACTCTATCCCACACCATTACCAATTACCTGGCCGAAAACTGAAATACAGCGACCTCTCGCCTGATAGAATGGGATGCGTTGAAGGTAGTGGTGAGAGGGGCGACGATTGGACAGTTGGTGGGGGCCAGAAAAGAGACACACCAACAGTTGCATGACATTGAGTACAGGCTACATGTACCGGAGAGGGAGGCAGTATTAGACCCTGACAAGCGAGAAGTGCTACAATCCACTCACATAGCAGTTTAAAACTGTACAGATAGGCTCTAAACTTGGCACGCCTGAGTCATGTTGGAAAGACTACTTAAGTGGGTGGCACAACTAGTGCTGCAGGCCCACTAGTAGCATTTAACTTACAAGCCCTGGGTACATTAAGTACCACTTTACTAGAGTGGTATAATTAAATTAAATCTCAGATGGGAATTAACCAATATTACCATGTTTGAAGGAGAGGGCATAAGCCCTTTAGTAACGGTTAACAGTGGTAAAGTGCACAGAGTTCTAAGGCCAGCAAAACCAAGGTGAGAAAAATGGAAGAGAACATCTAAAAATGAGCGGAAGGCTGACAGATCTAACACACAGGGGTTTAAACAAGGTTCTGTTGATATCAGCTCACCCACTGACTTGAGGTCAAATAATTTTTCTGTGGAGTTGGGAGGTAATCACCTAAGGCAGTCACTAGCCTAAAACAAAACAGGACATCTCAATTAAAACTGTTTAGGATTTTAACTAAAAGTGATCAGCCAAAGGTGGGGGAAATCATACAAATGACAGAAGGTTCAAAATTGCAAGATGGAAAATCCCTGGAATCCATTGAGAAAAGCATAAACGGGGGACAATTGCTACCACGGATCCATAGCTTTAAGTCGGGAGCACATACACATACAAATGTTTCCTACTGCTATAAGGTTGGCACCTAGGATGGTTAACTAGGCCCTCTCCCCCATGTCCACATGAATTCTACTGAATTAAACAACAACACAAATAATAGCTTATTTGCCCACCATAATGTGGTGGGTAAGTAAGACCTCAGCAAATTCAGTCTTGAGCAATATTAATATGCAAATGTTTACCTAAACCATATCCGATGGCTCTTGAAAAGGGTTAAGTCTCGCCTATTATAAAGCAGCTTGAAGTGTTCTCTAAGTCCTCCACCTTTGTTTCAGCCTGAGGGGTCTCTAGTCATAATTTCATAAATTAATTTTGCAGATTGGATATATATGTGAAGTCATTAACTGCAAGGATGAATGCCCAGATTCAAGGCAATGCTAAGTAACTAGTCGATAGGAATTCCATTCCATTTGAGACTGTACTAAATGGATGGGATAGGACCTTAAATCCAGGATCATTAACTCTTGCAATGTCCTGTCCATATGAGTTAACCCTGTCTATAACATCCAAGGCCCAGATAAAAGTCCTAAGCTAGACTACTGCAGGTTTACAGCAAAAGCACAAGGAGTGAGTCATATACATTAAATCAAAAATAATCTGTTGCTTTCAGGAGACCTGGGCAATGAATGACATAACCCTGGATGAATTCTCTACATGCAGCATACAGGAAACAAAGGGGGGTCCTAGAGGTGGTCCAGCTATCTGGGTATCCCTAAGACTGGATAGTCAAAAAGATATCTTCGCAAATTGGTAACAACATCAAACTGTTGTGAATTTACAGTAAGTTATGTAAATTGGAAATTCTGAATGTGTATCTTCATTTGGGGCATCCAACAGATTTTCACAACACCTTGATGAGCTAGATATATGTGCTGGGACTCTCCATTGTAACTATATGCCACCAGCTGAAACGAGACTTCCAGGGGCAAGCTGCCACATAACTTGGTGTGTGGGGACTGTAACACTAAACCAGATGCCACACTGGCCAACCTAGATGTTCTCCATAATTATTTTGTCTATAGCCTGGTTTATCCAGAAACTCTGTCAATTGGTTTTTTCCTAAACTATTTTAATTTTATTTTCAAAACCTATCATCGTGGCATCAATACAGTAGCTATCTGAGTTCAGCGGGTAGTTCAGCTGGAACGAGAGACAGTGAAATGATCATTTACATCATAATATAATATAATAACATGAATTGCACTACATCATTACAAACAAGGCATGGCAGCATCATCCTCATTACAAGTAAGTGCATAGTACTCATTTTATGGAATTTACATAGGCATCCCCTGCTTGTACGGGTTGTTCTTTCCACAGCAAAAATTAAGTCCCTACCCTTCTACCATTAAATAAGGCTAGGTACCTCGGGGTTCCCAACTGCTTGGCTATGTCTCATTTGGCTACCACCAGTCCCAGACTGCACAACATTAACTTAATTCATGATACATCAACATAGTTAGGTATTCCTAAAAGGATACATTTGTGATCATCAGGGATTTGTATCTCTAATATTGTCCTTAGTCCTGACCGTATTCAGCGCAAATATTCATTGCTGTCTATTAAATGGGACACCCAGTAATAGACCCGGAGATCAGGGAGGCCCTTGCCTCCATTATATGAATTGCGTTGTAGTTTACGAAGGGCTATTCTTGGCCGTTGTTCCACACGGGTTTCTTAAGTTCACACTCAATTCGAGTAAAAATATCATCTCTATTATGTATTTTGCATGGCATATGTGCATTTTGAAAGGGTGATCCTTTTAAATATTCCCACTCTTTCCTAGGGTAATAGGGCAAGCAGTTTCCAGCGTGCCACATCTAGTTTAAAATCATTTAATATTGTTTTTACATTTTAACTGATGCATCGCTTCAGAGTCTGTTGTGGCATAAATCCCTAAGTACTGGAATGCTTCCCTAGATATTTTAAGTTGTCAGTAACCTTTAAACGTATGGAAGACTGCTGAGATGTAGTCTGTGGGTTGTGTGAGATAAAGCAGAAGGTCATCTGCGTACAGGGCCAATTTTCCTTTTGGGATGGGAGAACCCTCAGAGTACAAATCAGACATCTTAGGGGTTCCAAGGTCAGGGCAAAAATGAGTAGAGAACGTGGGCATCCCTGCCGGGTCTAACTCATTATGGGGAAGACAGGAGACAGCATGGTATTTACCTTTACTGCGATAATCAGTTTTGTGTAGAGTAGGTCTAGCTTCTCTCTGAAGGGTGATGGTAAACCTAGCTTCTGAAACATTTGGGCCATGAAACACCAGTAAATCGCATCAGATGCCTTCTCAGTATCAAGAGAAGTGATAAGGTGGGGGTCTTGCCTATGGTGAGTCATTGCCATCCTATTATGGAGTCTACACAAGTTCCCTCTGGTGGAGCATTTCAGCATAAAGCCGGATTGATCATTGTGGACTAATGAGGTAACCACTTTTAGAAATCTGGTGGCTAAAATAGTAGGTAGGACCTTGGTCTCTGCGTTTATCATGGAAATAGAGTGGTGGGAGCCACAGGAGGTAGAAGGTTTCTCCAGTTTGTATAAGACTACTATTGTGGCTCTACGGAGATCTGGTAGAAGGATACCATCTTCACGCACTTTGTAGTAGGGGTGGAGTATGTGAGAAGCAAATATATCTGCTTGTTTCTCGAAAAATTCAGCTGGGAGGCCATTGGGGCCAGAACTTTTTCTGGGTTTTAATCGAAGCATTGCATTTTAGACCTCCTCCAGAGTAATGCCCACCTGTAGTGATTCCCGGTCATCGTTGGGCAGGGTTGGTAGTGTAATCTCTGCAAGGTAATCATCATTTGGGTAGAGTTTAACAAGGGACGGGATTTATACAGGGCAGAATAGTATGTCGTAAATTCCCCTAGTATTTCTCCATTTGTCGATGAAAGGTTTCAGCTTCCAGAGGTAGCTCAGGTGGAATCTGGCTGCTTTGGCCATCGAGTTAATGTGGTCTCTCTTATTGAGGTTACTGTCGAGGATTATGCCCAGGGATTTGGCAGAGTCCACAATGGTCGGTGGGCAATTCAGGGCTGTGATGGCCTTAATCCACATCTGGATCTCCGGGTTGGTTTTAAATGGGGAGATTAGGAGAAATTCAGTTTTCTTTGCATTTAGTTTGAGTTGGTTATTGGCTAGCCAGTGGACAGTTAATTTCAGGGTCTCGTTCAGGGAGAGGATCTCATTGAGCGAGGAGATGTTGATGTATAATTGGGTGTCGTCCGCATACATATGGTAGGAGATGTTGACGGAGCGGAGAACTTTGGTGAGTGGCTCAAGGTAAAGGTTGAAGAGGGTAGGGGAGAGGGTTGAACCTTGGGGGACTCCGACTGTGACCGGGGTGGAAGCTGATAGATTGCCGTTGATGAGGAATCTCTGGGAACGATTATGGAGGAAGGATCTGAACCATTCTAGTATCACGCCATCCAGGCCCATCCTGAGTTTGAGGCGTTCAAGTAGTTTTTCATGGTTGACCATATCGAAGGCGGAGGATAGATCAAGAAGGATTAGAAGGCAGGTTTTGCCTTGGTCTAGGGCTTGGAGGGCATCGTCCACGATGTGCAGCATAGCAGTTTCGGTGCTGTGCCCTGGTCTAAATCCAGATTGGAAGTCATCTAGTAGGTGGAAGTTGTAAATATGCTGGCTTAGTTGCTGTTGAACACACTTCTCTAATACTTTGGCTAGTAGCGGGATATTGGAGATAGGTCTAAAATTGTCAGGAGAGGCAGGGTCAAGTGAACGTTCTTTTAAGATGGGGAGAACTTGGCCAGCTTTCAAAGGGTCCGGGATCAAGCCCTGCTGGAGAGAGGCGTTGATAATTGTAGTCCAACAGGGGACGATGGATTGGGAGTCGGTGGTGAGGCAGTTAGAAGGAAGCGGATCATTGAAGTGATTGTTTGGTTTTAAGCTAGAGAGAATTTTTGAGATGGAGTCTTCATTATAGTATTTGTAGTCCGTCCAGCGGGCTTTGTTTTTAGGGGAGGCCATAGAGGTAGGAGTGGAAGGGTGTGACAGAGCAGGAGGGGGTTGGGAGCAGGTGGTAGTACTAAGTTCAATTCCTAATGCAGTGATTTTATCAGCGAAGAAGGAGGAGAATTCGTCTGCAGATATTAGCGATTTGGGGGATTCTTTCGTTGTTTTAGCCAGTTTGTTAGATTGGAATTTTACCAGTTCAAAAAGCTTTTGGGGTCTGTTCTTGGCATTCCCTAATTCCGATCTGAAGTACTCTTTTTTGCAGTTGATGATGTGCTTGTTGTATGCATTTCTCGCCTGGCGCAGCAGTTTTAGATGCACTGCGGAGGGGTGTTGTCTCCAACTTCTTTCAAACTGATGGAGGGCTCTCCTCTCCATGTTGAGGGAGCCAGTGAACCAAGGGTTTCTGTCCTTGATTTGAGTTCTTTTAAGTTTAAGAGGGGCAAGGTTGTCTAGAATGTTCGAGATGGATGATGAGTAGTGCTCGTTGAGATCGCTAACCTTGGTTATGTGGAGGGGTGGGTGTAGGTCAGATCTGCATCGAGCCTCGAATTTCCCAAAGTCAAGGTTCTTAGTGTCTCTGGTCCATCGCTTGGGAATCACCGGTTGAGATGACTTTGTCTTGCGAGTCCCGGGTAAAATGAAGGATATGGAGTGCTGGTCAGACCAGTCGCAGGGGTCTATGGAGATAATCTTGACAGCGGACATTTAGAAATGATCCAGTCAAGGATGGCTCCTTTTGAGTGGGTTGGCAGAGAGCAGGCTTGGGTCATGGCTTGGTCATTTAACAGGTCTTTTATGGCATTGACTTAGGGATCTTTAGCATCATTCCAATGCAAGTTGAAGTCACCCAGGAAGATTTCTGTGGCATTGGAGGAAATCTTTGTAGTCATGATTTCCAGAAGGTGATCAGTGAAAGCATCGTTTGGACCTGGTGGGTGGTAAAAGATGTGCAAGTTACAGAGGTGTACTGAATTGTTGCAGACGGAGAGTGCGAGGTATTCCCAGGAGTCTGAGATGTCTGTTGCGAGGTCCGTGATAAGAAAGGAGGATCGATAGATGCAGGCTATGCCCCCTCCATTCTTATTAGCGTGTCTATCCAGTCTGGCGATGTTGTAGTTGGGCGGGACTAGTATATCCAGGCAAGGCGAAGAGTATTCCTTTAGCCAGGATTCAGTTAAAATGGCTAGGTCTAGGTTTTTGTCCAGAACGAGGTCAGCGATGTCAGCGGCGTGTTTAACTGCTGACCGGCAGTTTATTAAAAGACCAGATAAGTGGGTGTCGGAGGGAGAGTCAGGAGTTTGGACAGATAGAACTACAGGCGCCAGATTTCATGATAGCATAGATCCTGTTAATTGAATATGGAAGGGTGACTTTATCAATTCTACCCATATGAATGACGTGTCAATCCTTTAAAGATGGCAGCCACAGTTTTTCTAGACCACCGACGGACGCATTTTTACCTTTTTCATTGCAAGAACAAAATTTGACACCCTTATATGATGGTGCACAATATGGCACATTAGACAATGTTAATATTAAGAATTTAGGAAATGATATTTCTACGACTACAGGCAGTCACCCAACATGGCGACGGTTGAGATGTTCACAGGGAACGTGAACTGTCTAGTCTTTTTCAATATCGCTATGTACACAGTGCTTCCGGCATCCGGCCTAAACGATCGCGGCCATACGGAGTTGCCAGGGAGCTAGTGAGACAGTACTTTTTGCTAAATTCAGGTACATATAAGAATCAGGGCGATTTTTTGCTCACTTCAAGGAGGATTTTATAATGTATGTATTTTGCACCAGGATAATGACTGCCCTCCCCGTTTTTTTACTATTGCAGCATGTACTGAATGGACATTACGCAAGTCCGCATCTTACCACGAATAATGGATCATGCTATTAATCTACTTGTTATTAGTCCGCGTCTTAGCACGAATGATGGATCGAGCTATTAGGGTAAGCGAAGTTTAGACTCTTAAATCACGGTGGCTAGGGAAGGGGTTTTTTGTTTAGTCACAGCACCGATAATAAAACGATTTATAGTCACGGAAACCCACAAGCACGCACGATGCATGTCACTTGGATCCGTTCCAACTGAACGTAGTAACACCATCCTTTCATATCTAACATGCACTGATTAGCAAGGGTTTTTCCTGACCCTTTATCTAATAATAATACCATCTTTTTTTCAGAGAATTGTTCATGTCAGAAGATCAACATACAGATTAATATTTACCCACCCAGCCAGTTTGAGGCTGGGACAGAAGTATAACCAGCCAGAAGGTATGTGGCTTACCTCCTGGTGTTGAAGCACGGAGATATAAGTATGGTTATGACCTGCTGCTCACCTTTAACAATATATATCCTTTTAGGCATTCTATTTCAAGTTGGAGATCATAAGGTAGGCCTCAGTTCTGGCCCAGACTATATACCATGGTTGTGGACATATCTGGGTTCATGCTGCACTATGTATGCGTCGTCATAGCAACTTGCACATTCCTTCACTACCTCACACGTTCTCCTACTCTCACTACCTGAGTATGACTCTCTTGGTTTGTCTATTATTTATGAGCTTTTGATCTACACTTTTTGGTTTTGGACTTAGGACCTTCCGGAACCTATTGTTTTATGTGTTCCTCACTATCCCATACTTGCCACACTTAATAGGTGGCGGGGATTCATTGTAATAACATGCTTTGTAATATCACGCTAGAATGATGTTAATGTCTATTGCAATGTAAGTGCCCGACAAAATGTGGGCTTATACTATGCTTTCTGTATTATTTCTTTCCCAGCCCTGAGGAAGTCGCGGGTTTCTTGTCCCGAATAACGAAACACGTGTTGGCTGGATTCTGAGCAAGACACTAATATTAAAGCATCCTATTTATTATTGTGCTCATCCTGAATAAGAAGTTTTTTTTACTTATGATAATTTGTACATTGGCGTGATAGGGTTGTGCATAAAATTTAGCGGGACCAGGTCGCTTTTCAAATATACCTACACGAGGCTTGTTTGATAACCAGACATCCAACCTTTTCGTGAAACCGTTGATTTTAAAATTGATAAGACATTGTTGCTCATTTGGTGCACCGCATTTTTATCAGCCATTTATTAGAATCAAGAACATCCACCAACTATGGAGTTGCAGGTTTTAATCACTAGGAACTAATCACATTGAAACAGGATCTATAATTGTGTGGCTTTCCTGAAGGAGGCGTTGCATACGCCAAAACGCGCGTCTAGTTAATAAAGATATTGCCACTTTTTAACCCTTTATTTATGCATATTGATTAAATGTGATGTGTTACATATTGTGTTTCATTTTTTAAATGTTTTGTATAAATATTATTTGTTTAGATAATATGAGAAGAAACTATTAAAACTGTAACAACTTTGAATATATTTTTTCCGTCTTTCTTGGTATTTTTAATGTCATAGATACTGTGTAAATTGATTGCTTTATTGGCATTGCCTAGGAGTTTTTGTCACTAACAGCAATACAGAAGAGACATTGCATACATGCACTTCTCCTCAGACGTAAGAGACAGGTGGCATTCCTTCAGGACTCTCACCTGCCGGATTCCGAAACACAGAAAATGCGGAAAAAATGGAGAGGAAATATCTACTCCACTAACTATTCCGCCTTCGCTAGGGGGGCGACTATTTGGGTGCGCCATGGGGTCCCATTTGTTGAACTTGAATGCCGGGTAGATGATCAGGGATGATACATACTAGTGAAGGGCACCCTTGACGGCTCACTGGTGATCCTTGGGAGTATTTATGCCGCTAACTTTGATCAAGACCGTTTCCTGAGTAAGCTGAGTGGGGTCTTGGAGGATTGGGTCAGAATCCCCTGGGTGCTGGGAGGGGATTGGAATGCAGTACTGGACACTGGACTGAATAGGTCACATACCCCCCTACAGGTACAATTGCTGGCAAGCTAGCGGACCAATTCACTACATGGGTTAGTGGGTCGAAACTCTCAGATACGTGGAGATGCCTTTACCCAACCCATAAGGAATACTGCTTTTACTCCCTGGTACACAGCCTCCATACTAGAATCGACCGGTTCCTCTGTTCGAGTTCAGCCATCGTGAGGGTCCACAGCTCTACATATCTGGCCAAGACCTTTTCTGACCATATCCCCCTAGAGCTCACACTTAGCTGGGGCATAGTACCCACCCCAGTGCCTACCTGGAAGCTACACCCACACCTGCGCAAGGACGCCCCCTTTCGCACAACTCTATCCCACACCATTACCAATTACCTGGCCGAAAACTGAAATACAGCGACCTCTCGGCTGATAGAATGGGATGCGTTGAAGGTAGTGGTGAGAGGGGCGATGATTGGACAGTTGGTGGGGGCCAGAAAAGAGACACACCAACAGTTGCAGGACATTGAGTACAGGCTACATGTACCAGAGAGGGAGGCAGTATTAGACCCTGACAAGCGAGAAGTGCTACAATCCACTCACATAGCAGTTTAAAACTGTACAGATAGGCTCTAAACTTGGCACGCCTGAGTCATGTTGGAAAGACTACTTAAGTGGGTGGCACAACTAGTGCTGCAGGCCCACTAGTAGCATTTAACTTACAAGCCCTGGGCACATTAAGTACCACTTTACTAGAGTGGTATAATTAAATTAAATCTCAGATGGGAATTAACCAATATTACCATGTTTGAAGGAGAGGGCATAAGCCCTTTAGTAACGGTTAACAGTGGTAAAGTGCACAGAGTTCTAAGGCCAGCAAAACCAAGGTGAGAAAAAATGGAAGAGAACGTCTAAAAATGAGCGGAAGGCTGACAGGTCTAACACACAGGGGTTTAAACAAGGTTCTGTTGATATAAGCTCACCCACTGACTTGAGGTCAAATAATTTTTCTGTGGAGTTGGGAGGTAATCACCTAAGGCAGTCAATAGCCTAAAACAAAACAGGACATCTCAATTAAAACTGTTTAGGATTTTAACTAAAGGTGATCAGCCAAAGGTGGGGGAAATCATACAAATGACAGAAGGTTCAAAATTGCAAGATGGAAAATCCCTGGAATCCATTGAGAACAGCATAAACGGGGGACAATTGCTACCACGGATCCATAGCTTTAAGTTGGGAGCACATACACATACAAATGTTTCCTACTGCTATAAGGTTGGCACCTAGGATGGTTAACTAGGCCCTCTCCCCCATGTCCACATGAATTCTACTGAATTAAACAACAACACAAATAATAGCTTATTTGCCCACCATAATGTGGTGGGTAAGTAAGACCTCAGCAAATTCAGTCTTGAGCAATATTAATATGCAAATGTTTACCTAAACCATATCCGATGGCTCTTGAAAAGGGTTACGTCTCGCCTATTATCAAGCAGCTTGAAGTGTTCTCTAAGTCCTCCACCTTTGTTTCAGCCTGAGGGGTCTCTAGTCATAATTTCATAAATTAATTTTGCAGATTGGATATATATGTGAAGTCATTAACTGCAAGGATGAATGCCCAGATTCAAGGCAATGCTAAGTAACTAGTCGATAGGAATTCCATTCCATTTGAGACTGTACTAAATGGATGGGATAGGACCTTAAATCCAGGATCATTAACTCTTGCAATGTCCTGTCCATATAAGTTAACCCTGTCTATAACATCCAAGGCCCAGATAAAAGTCATAAGCTAGACTACTGCAGGTTTACAGCAAAAGCACAAGGAGTGAGTCATATACATTAAATCAAAAATAATCTGTTGCTTTCAGGAGACTTGGGCAATGGATGACATACCCCTGGATGAATTCTCTACATGCAGCATACAGGAAACAAAGGGGGGTCCTAGAGGTGGTCCAGCTATCTGGGTATCCCTCAGGCTGGATAGTCAAAAAGGTATCTTCTCAAATTGGTAACAACATCAAACTGTTGTGAATTTACAGTAAGTTATGTAAATTGGAAATTCTGAATGTGTATCTTCATTTGGGGCATCCAACAGATTTTCACAACACCTTGATGAGCTAGATATATGTGCTGGGACTCGCCATTGTAACTATATGCCACCAGCTGAAACGAGTCTTCCAGGGGCAAGATGTCACATAACCTGGTGTGTGGGGACTGTAACACTAAACCAGATGCCACACTGGCCAACCTAGATGTTCTCCATAATTATTTTGTCTAAAGCCTGGTTTATCCAGAAACTCTGTCAATTGGTTTTTTTCCTAAATTATTTTAATTTCATTTTCAAACCCTATCATCGTGGCATTAAGACATCAATACAGTAGCTATCTGAGTTCAGCGGGCAGTTCAGCTGGAACGAGAGACAGTGAAATGATAATTTACATCATAATACAATATAATAACATGAATTGCACTACATCATTACAAAGAAGGCATGGCAGCATCATCCTCATTACAAGTAAGTGCATAGTACTAATTTTATGGAATTTACATAGGCATCCCGTGCTTGTACGGGTTGTTCTTTCCACAGCAAAAATTAAATCCCTACCCTTCTACCATTCAATAAGGCTAGGTATCTCAGGGTTTCCAACTGCTTGGCTATGTCTCATTTGGCTACCACCAGTCCCAGACTGCACAACATTAACTTCATTCATGATACATCAACATAGTTAGGTATTCTTAAAAGGATACATTTGTGATCATCAGGGATTTGTATCTCTAATATTGTCCGTAGTCCTGACCGTATTCAGCGCAAGTATTCATTGCTGGCTATTAAATGGGACACCCAGTAATAGACCCGGAGATCAGGGAGGCCCTTGCCTCCATTATATGAATTGCGTTGTAGTTTACGAAGGGCTATTCTTGGCCGTTGTTCCACACGGGTTTCTTAAGTTCACACTCAATTTGAGTAAAAATATCATCTCTATTATGTATTTTGCATGGCATATGTGCATTTTGAAAGGGTGATCCTTTTAAATATTCTCACTCTTTCCAAGGGTAATAGGGCAAGCAGTTTCTAGCGTGCCACATCTAGTTTAAAATCATTTAATATTGTTTTTACATTTTAACTGATGCATCGCTTTAGAGTCTGTTGTGGCATAAATCCCTAAGTACTGGAATGCTTCCCTAGATATTTTAAGTTGTCAGGAACCTTTAAACATATGGAAGACTGCTGAGATGTAGTCTGTGGGTTGTGTGAGATAAATCAGAAGGCCATCTGCGTACAGGGACAATTTTCCTTTTGGGATGGGAGAACCCTCAGAGTACAAATCAGACATCTTAGGGGTTCCAATGTCAGGGCAAAAATGAGTAGAGAACGTGGGCATCCCTGCCGGGTCTAACTCTTTATAGGGAAGACAGGAGACATCATGGTATTTACCTTTACTGCGATAATCAGTTTTGTGTAAAGTAGGTCTAGCGTCTCTCTGAAGGGTGATTGTAAACCTAGCTTCTGAAACATTTGGGCCATGAAACACCAGTAAATCACATCAGATGCCTTCTCAGTATCAAGAGAAGTGATAAGGTGGGGGTTTTGCCTACTGTGAGTCATTGCCATCCTATTATGGAGTCTACACAAGTTCCCTCTGGTGGAGCATTTCAGCATAAAGCCGGATTGATCATTGTGGACTAATGAGGTAACCACTTTTAGAAATCTGGTGGCTAAAATAGTAGGTAGGACCTTGGTCTCTGCGTTTATCATGGAAATAGAGTGGTGGGAGCCACAGGAGGTAGAAGGTTTCTCCAGTTTGTATAAGACTACTATTGTGGCTCTACGGAGATCTGGTAGAAGGATACCATCTTCACGCACTTTGATGTAGGGGTGGAGTATGTGAGAAGCAAATATATCTGCTTGTTTCTTGAAAAATTCAGCTGGGAGGCCATTGGGGCCAGAACTTTTTCTCGGTTTTAATCGAAGCATGGCATTTTAGACCTCCTCCAGAGTAATGCCCACCTGTAGTGATTCCCGGTCATCGTTGGGCAGGGTTGGTAGTGTAATCTCTGCAAGGTAATCATCATTTGGGTAGAGTTTAACAAGGGACGGGCTTTATACAGGGCAGAATAGTATGTCGTAAAATCCCCTAGTATTTCCCTATCTGTGGATTATAGGGTGCACTCCTTACCCTGTATTTGAGTTATCATCTGGCTTTGATCTCCTGTCGGCTCCCCCATGCCAGCCATTTCCTGGATTTGTCACGAACCTCATAGAGACAATGTTGTGCGGTAATCATGTGGTGGCATACTGCATCTGCGTCCATTAAATAGATTCAGGGTGCAGGGTGTTGATCTTTCGTTTTAGGAAAGAGTGTGGTTGAAGAACGTTTTTGGCTCCTGCTTTTAGCAGCTGTGTCGTCCAGGTTTGCCTTCTTTTTCTTTATGAAACAAAGAAGTACCTGGTTTGTGTATTTTACCGCTTTTTTTGTGTGGGAAAAGAAATAATGATCATAAGGTTCATATGTTCAGTGTATACCATTTACATTCTTTTTTGACATATAGAATATACGTTTGAATTTCTTGGCTGAGCATCAATACATCTAACATCCACCAACAGTCATTTTTGATCAAATGCAAATCAAATTAATCATACAATGTGGTAATATTATTCAGTGAAAAAATAATACAAAAAACATGTAGAATTCATCCAATTACTTCTGAAGGAATTACACCAGCCGACACATTTTCATAAACACAAGAACTCTATTTGCCTAACAATAAGTGATTTTAAGGAGTTCCTTAGAGCTACATGAGCAATTCTTCTTCACTCCCTATCGGGTGCGTAAACCTTTCTACACCCTAATTTTGGAGTATAGAGCTGATTAAACGCCCTATGTGGCAAATATATTGAAAATGGCTTTTTCTTGAAGGCAATGATATTTTGGATTCTATCCTGTATAGCTGCCTCATATGCATTCAACAATGTAACAGCTGAATTGGCCAAGTCTTTGTTATCTTTGTCATTTCAGAACTTATCAGCTAAATAAATCTTATTATAATTCCCTGATCATCTTAGTTTTATGTATTGTTGCTGCTGTTTGTTTTAAGTGCCTAGAGACCTGGTGGTGAGTTGGCGCTATAAAAGACCAAGTTAACAATAACAATAACAATCAGTGATGTCACTGATCATGTCATGAGTAATGTAATATGTGAGGTCATAAGCAGTGCATTGCGGGGCGTAAGTTATAGTTAGCTCAGTTAACTATAACTGCCGAATTTCACTGGTTTGTATGAGTGAATTCCGACCCTAACTATAACGTCCCTGTAACCCTGTAATCTTTGTTTTTTTCTGTGTATTTCGAAGGTTTTTTCAAGTCTATTTGCTAACTATAACATCCCCTTAACCTTTGTTTTTTCTGTGACTATTTAAGGTTTTGTAAATGCTAATTCCAAACTATAACATCCCTGTAACCTTTTATACCATGAATCATACAAAGCTGTTCTCACATTGACAATTCATTTGATGTCAATTGCACCCCATTATTGGTTACAATAGTTTCCGGGTATCATTCTTTACTAAACACGTCTATGAGAAATTGAAAAGCTTCAGATGTGGTTACTCTCGCTAAAGATTTTAGCTCTGACCCTTTTGAATGGTAGTTGTAGCAAATTGATTCTGCCCAAATAATTAACTAGGAGTTTTTGCTTTGAACTACCCGTTACCACTTTTTTACTGAGTGATACGTACAGTAAAGTGACGTTAATTGGACTGAGTATGTTTACTGTGAGTTTAACGTAAGGCCACTGCTGCACAGCTAGGGTAAGAGGCACTGGGCTGGTCAAAATGTACACAGGTAAATACATGTGTGAGCACATGTGAATTGCACATGTGAAACTACTGTTGTATGCAGCCCGGTAATTGCACACAGGTATCCTGGCACCGAAGGGACTCTGTAAGCATTGCAGCTGACAGAGGGTAGCCTTTAAAATACAAGTAGGCATTCTTAGAGTAGGTCTGTAGGACTAACTGAAAGATCTGTAGTGCTTTCATTGTATTATACACACAGGAAAATATGCCCTGAAGTACAGTTTCACTCCTATTAGACCTAGACACAGCAAGGTGACATATTGGGGCAAAACATGCAGACTGAGTTTAAATTTGCAATTTCCAACAAACTAAATCCACATCTGATGAGAATTTCCAAATTTCTCTGGCTCATCTCATAATCAGTAGGGGGGCATTGTCCCCTCTAATGGGCCATGTCAATTAGCCTACTCCCTAGTCCATCTGGGCTGAACATGTCATCCCGAGATAGGGGGGCAGAAAAACTGCTGGGTCCATTCAATGGTAGGAAAGTGGCCCATTCTTAGCTGGGCCACCCTCCTCCATTTTTTTTGTTATGAGCATTTTTCCATGGTGCCTAGTTTGCTTTATGCCCCCCCTGGGGGGTGGGAGGTTTGGCAGGACCCCCCCCCCCCCCCCACCACCACCAAATACCTCAGCTGGGCACAGTGGTTTTATTACAAATTGAACACTAACGAAAATTAATATTTTCCAGGAAGAGCATAAGAAGCAAGGCATCCTCACATCAATTGTTGATTTGACAGCCTTAAGGTAGCGTGCAGGGGATTCTTTCATACCTTGAAAGAGGGAGACAACACTTATTAGCAACTATTCAAGAGTCAGACATCAGTCGTACCAATGACAAGCAGATAAAGAATTGGAATGTTTTTCTTTAGGTTTACTTTTTTTTGCACAGCAGTAAAGAAAGAAAGTGGAACAGAAAGAGGTATTGTGATAAAGGAATGGCCTCCAGTCCTCCATAAACTATAGAGGGTTGGTGTGATGATTAGATTGGTCCTGGACATGACTACCTATTGTGAAGAGAACTTAAGCCTTTATTTAGACTGAATAAAATGTTACCATTTACAAACCAAGAAAGTTTGGGCCTGATGTATTACAGAAAATTGCATGCGCAAACAGGTTTGTGACCCGTTCGCGCATACAATATTCCTATGGGCCATGTACCAACACTATTTTGCAACTCGCAAATAATTTGCGACTCGCAAAATAGTGTTTTGCGACTCGCAATTAGGAAGAGGCGTTCCCTTCCTAATACCGACTCACAAGCCATGTATGAATGTTTCCTCACAATTACCACCCTCTTTAAGCGGGTGGTAATGCAGTCCCAAATGGGAATGGGTCCCTAGGGGACCCCTTACCCTTTGCAAATGCAGGGGAAAATATTTTTTAGGGCCAGGCACTGGTCCCAGGGACCAATACCTGCCCTTAAAAAATGAAACGAAAATGTTTCATTTCTTTGTTTTACTGAATCCCTTTTTCCTTTAAGGAAAACAAGCTGTATTTTTTTTTAAACTGCTTTATTGTAAAGCAGTTTCAGACATGGAGGTCTGCTGAGCCCAGTAGGCCACCATCCCTGAGAGGGCCAGCCATTGCCACTGGGGTCGCAAATTGCGTGTGTCTCATTAATATTCATGAGATTTGGATTATGCGACCTCATTGGGAATTGCAATCAGTGTCTCTGACACTGTTGCGCAATGTAAATTGTGACTCGCAATCGAGTGCAAATTGCGAGTCTCAATTTACACTGGTTGTATATCTGGCCCTAAAAAAATAGTAATAAGATAGAAAAAATGTTCACTTGTAAAAAGTTGGGAGACTTGGGAATGAGAAAAAATAAGAGATCTCAATACAGAGGATATTTTGGGAGAGAGCAACTGTCCTAGGTAATACTTACTGCAAAAAACAATCCTGCCTACAATGCAGGGCCCTTGCAACACAGCACAAGGCAGCCTGAGTTGACGCTAAGGAGTACATTGTGTACCAATGTAAGGAGAGGACAGTAATGCGCCACGTAATGTTAAATATGTCAAAATACTGATCTGTTCCTTCCATTCAGCACAGCAAGCTGTCTTGCTGAATTGCTTTGCATGAAAGTATGATAAATCTGGCCCCTACTATCCAGAACATGGAAGCCCTACCACTGCCAAACCCCTTGTGGTGGCTGGCTGTCCTGCATTATGGTGTCATTGGTTAATTTCAGAACACCCTAGCCTGGCACAGGGATTTCGCATCCAGGCTTCTCAAACATCCTTAGGTCATGGATGCCTTGTTACGACAAGTAAACAACTGTCCCTGCTTTCCCCTTCACCAAACCTAAAATCAGAAAATGTAGTTATCTGTTAAAGTTTATGCCCTAAATGTGGTAGGTACAATCAACTGTAATGATTGCTCCAAATGCAAGCATAGAAAGCAAGGACGGATGTGTTTAGTAACTGAAGAATGAAATGAACCATGAATATGGAGATGGAATGTTGATTTACTGTTTACATGTCCGTGCCCACCGGCCATACATACTCTGAACAGCAATATTTCAGCAAAGATTAAGAGACAATTTGAGCAGGGAACATGGCTCTTATCGATGTTGCACAATACAAGTGCACAAATGTAGACA
The DNA here is from genome assembly GCF_964263255.1 of Lissotriton vulgaris. NCBI lineage: Eukaryota > Metazoa > Chordata > Amphibia > Caudata > Salamandridae > Lissotriton > Lissotriton vulgaris. The sequence goes on from NC_141695.1 coordinate 173,670,691, forward strand.
TGTATTTCAGTGCCTGGCTACCCTTACGGGTGATTAACTGTGCTTTACAAATCAAGATTGATTGATTGAAAATAAGATCTGACTTGTCAATAGAGACATCGTCACACTCAGTTACATTTACATTGAGCTACACCGGAAGGGATACCCATAGCAGTGTGTCAGGGAATAAGCTCACATGGGTGACACTCCCTACCACTTCAAAGGCCTGGCTGTCCACCAGTCACACTACAGGAAAATGTTCTTCAGTGATGCCCACAAGCAAACTGACCAGGAACATTTTCAAGTAGACCTTTGGATTGTTGATGTCGACATTCATGTTTTTACACATCAGCGGCTGACTCTGTAACAGCCACCTGAGAAGGAGTGCAAAATGGACATCTGGTGATCAAAGCAAAAGACAACATCTACAAGATACAACAGACTGAAGCTCTAAATTAGAAAGCAAAGACCAGGGTTCATGACAGTACACTATTAGGTGAAAATGTCATATATAAATATTTGTATAATGTAGTGATAGCGAAGACGCAGAAGATGATTGAAGTGGAGTTTATTGCAATATTCAGTAGGTGCTGCGCAGCAGCGAGATAACACAGGACCAGCACACAACCAACTGCCTTCAGGTTTTGAACCAACACTCTAAATGGAATGCACCTGCAGAACATCTTGGCGAAGCATTCCATAACAGGTGAAGAGGACACTACATTATCCTCCCCTTCTCAACAAAACAAAAGAAAAACAAAATGAAAAACAAGTATAAAAGAATACAACAACCAAGCATTAGCCAAAAAAGAAAAAGGCTAAAGGTAAAAGAAGTAAAAGAGTACATTTTCAGTTACCATGGGTGACTCGAACAAAATGCAAGTTCCTAGTTGCGATATCTGACTGGAATGGCACGTCGACGGAAACACAACAACTGCATCAGGAGGAACAGAACTAAACCTATCGTCAGACTCATTGGAACAAGAAGGTGCATTGACAGACTCATTGGAACAAGAAGGTGAATTGACAGACTCATTAGAGCAAGATGGTGTAAACTGTCTTGAACCACCAGTGACTTTTACAACTCTGGACAAGTTTCATCAGTTTTTTAATTGACTCTTACCGCATTACCACAAACTTTGTCAACAGTAAAAGGCTCCGAAAATTTAGAACAACCTTTCTTCGCATGAGTGGGTAACTTGACTCGAACTATGTCTCCAATTTTTATAACATTAAAAACGGATCTTTTCCTAGAATCAAAGTACTCCTTTAGTTGACACTGAGCTTGCAAAACATTAGATCTAACCACATCATCCACATCATTCACAGTATTCATTTTGACCCATCTAGCCATCCATCCAGGACATAACTTCGAACTTGGTTTCCTTCCACGATGAAGCTCAAAAGGGGAACATTTTGTGGAAGAATGGGGTGTTGTACGGTAGAACCAAAGAATGGACCTAACAGCATTTTGAACATTACATTTACCAGCTAAGGCCCACTGCACACAATTATTAATTACTCTGTTCATACGCTCCACTAAACCATTGGTTTGTGGGTGATAGAGCGCACGTCTCAAATGTCTAATCCCGCTTTGGTGCACAAAATGTTCAAATTCTTGACTTACAAATTGAACACCATTATCACTCACAATGGTAGTCGGAAACCCTTCTCGTAGAAAAATGTCTTTAAATAAATCAATGACATTATTAGAATTCGATTCATTAATGAAACGAACCTCTGGCCACTTAGAGTAGTAATAAATTGCCACAATGGCAAATCTTGAATTGGAGGGGAGAGTATTAAAAGGTCCTACCAAATCAATACCAATTTTTTCCCAGGGCTAGCTTGGAAATTCAATGGGTTGCAAAGGTGGGGTACGTAACTTCAAACTTTTCTCTGAACTCGAACAAACCACACATTCACCCACAAATGTTTCAATATCCTTATCCATCTGTGGCCACCACATGCGTTCACGTAGCCTTCTCTTAGTAAAAGTCTTAACAAGATTACCCTCATGCGCATCTTGAGTAAGTCTAAGCCTCAGTGACTCCGGAGGAATCAATCTATCACCCTGCATGAGTAATCCATTCTCAATGGAAACCTCATTTGCAATTTTAACAAAAGTCTGCAAGGAAAAATGAGCGTTCCTTTCTTTTGGCCACCCCCCTTTCACACACTTGATGACCTCTGCAAGAAGATTGTCTTCAGCTAATTTTTCCCTCCATTCTGCTTCACTGATCGCACACATATCATCCAAAACCACAGCGGCGACAAACAATTGTCTTCATCATACTCTTCCTTCTGATCTTCACATTCAACCGGCTGTCTTGAAAAGTAATCTGCCCTACTGTTTTTGCAACCCGGAATATAAGCAATCTCAAAGTCGAACTGTAAGAGTTTTGTTGTTAATCTTGCAATTCGGTTGTGATCAGTACATAACTTAGTGTTTAACCCAAACATACGGAGTAAATTTCCTTATAGCCCACCAACACGCCAGTAGTTCTCTTTCGATTACAGAAAAATTCAATTCTGAACCTTGCAAAACTCTGGAATCATAACCCAAAGTAGGTTCATGTCCCTTTTCATTTTGAGTGAGAATGGCACCCAAACCCACCCCACTGGCGTCCACTGTAATTGTACACATCAAATTGGGATTTTAAGGCTTGAGAATACTGGGATTAACCAAACTCTCCTCGATCCATGCAAAAACATCTTCGCATACTTTGTCCCAAATGAACGGAACACTTTTCTTGAGCATATTAGTAAGCAGTTGAACCCGAGAGGCATAATCCCATGAACAATTAAAGACTCACTTTATCACAAGGAGGCGGAGAATCCACAATGGCTTTAACCAATCCTGGTCTAGGTTCTACGCCATGCTCAGAAAGAACATGACCCAGGTACTCTATTTTTTGTACTTTGAAAACACATTTTTCTTTCTTTAAAACTACGCCAGCATCACGCAAAGTATCTAAAACACTACACACAGTATCATCATGTCCCTCCGATGTTACACTATGCACCAACACGTCATCTTGGAAAACGACGACTCCCTTTATATTTCTAGGTAAATTTGACATGATCCTTTGAAAGACTGCTGCCGCAGAGGCCAACCCAAACGGCATGCGGCAGCACTGAAAAGTTCCAATGGGAGACACAAAAGCAGTCAAATGCCTTGATGACGGATCCAAAACCACTTGGTGATATGCTGAAGCAAGATCTAATTTCGAAAACCACTTTGACCCATTAACTAAAGACAACATGTCTGAAATTTTTGGCAGAGGATGCGAGTCAATCCAAATATTTTTGTTCAGACCGCGTAAATCTATGTAGACACGAAGCTCGCCATTTTTCTTTTTAACAACGACCAAGATACTAAGCCACAGAGAAGACTCAATTGGTTCAATTATTCCCTTTTCACAAAGCCCCACAAGTTCCTTCTCAAGTTGTTCTCTCACGCTAAAAGGCACATTCCTGAGTTTATGTTTTATAGGTATAGCACCATCCTTAACCTTAATACAATGAGTGAACCCTCTAATCTGTCCCAGATCACTACTAAAAACTGCAGTATACCTCCCAGACAACACATCTACAAATTTTCCTATTTAACAATAGATACCTGACCCTTAGTGCCAGGCCTAAGTATCATCTTGAAGAGACCTTGATGGAACCAGCCAAGGATATTTAACCCCTTGATAGCCACATACATTTTTCCCCAAATGTTCCGAACTCTAAATTCTAAGGTATCTTCAAAATATCCTGCCAATTCAATTGTTCTCCCCCCGAATGAAACAGGAGAGCTATCAGGAGGCAATAGGAAACGTGAACCCCAAACTTCATTTAATTTTTCTTGTGTAATCATAGTGTCAAACCACTTTATTCGATTAATTAAAATCATAAAAGTATGCTATACATATACAAAACGTTAAAAATATTTGTTAAAGATATGTTATACAAGATAAAAACACAGTACAAAAAGCATTTAAAAATCGTTAACAATCAATTCCATGATTAAAACCATTGATCAGTAGACATAAACGTTATATTAAGAGGATTGAATTTCTTGTGCAGCTTCCTGTCTAACCCTCCTGCTTCTAACAGACGCAGCAAGGAAGCTGGCAACACAAAACATGATTTCAGGGGCTTCCAACAGTTGTAAAAACAGTAAAGCAGGTTTACACTGAATAACATTCATCTTTTTCAGTAATGGAAGAATAAACCTTTTCCTGGCCTCATGGTACAAAGGACAAAAAATCATAAAGTGCAAAGTGTCTTGGGTAGAAAAATCATCACATTTGCACGGAGCAGCATCCTCGAGCCTACTCCAGCCCTGCAAATCCCATAGTACCATATGTATTTGGTTGAACCGGAATTTTGTCAATAGCATCTATGAAAAGAATTAGTCACTATGGACAAGTAAGGAGACATCGCTAATGACAAAGTAACCAGAACATGGCCCCTGACCGATGGTTTACATAATTCTACTGCTTCCCGCTCTGCCTCACTTAGCTTAGTAAAATTAGTTTTTACCCACGCTAAGTCAGCCTTACATAGAGATTCTGGATTGGAAAAAATCTCAGGGCGCCCCATATACACAGCTAACATTTTTATATAGGACAACCACTGGATTGCCTTCATGTTCTCTAAGTTGATACAGTCCTTTAGAATCTTGTGGTTTAGGGAAAGGTTCGAATTCAACCAAATTTTAATACACAGCAGGATAGGGGCTATTTTAATTATGTCTGTTATATATCCTATCCCCAACTCAAGATGAACAGAGTGGGTAGCTGTGGATTGTGGAAGGCCTAAAAGGGACCGTAAAAATTAATTTTCTTCTGTTTGAATGAGGTCGGGTTTGGCAAACCCCCATATTGCTGCCCCATACCTTGCGATTGATATGGTCTTGGCTTTATAAATTGCCAGGATCGCCTCATAGGGTTCCCCCCCCCAATCTTTTAGCGAATCCTAACACTGCAGCAGAAGAACTTCTCACTGCGTTTACCTTTATTGAGAGCTGTGGGGACCATATTCCCCTATTATCAAAAACTACTCCCAAATAGGTAAATATTTTTACTCTGGTGATTTCTTCATTGCCACAGTAAAAGGTCTATACTTGATTTTTTGAGGCACCCAACGACATAACATGAGATTTGCCATTATTTACCACCAGATCCAGGCTTTTCATAAAATCCCCAAAAGAGTCCAGCAATCTTTGTAGGCCCAGCGGAGTCCTTGCTAATAAGACAGCATCGTCAGCATAGAGGAGCACCGGGATCGGTGTTCCTCCCATGCGCGGAATGTCAGGAGTGGCTGTTAACAAATTTACCTCCAACAAGTTTACATACAGCGTAAACAACATGGGGGCCAAGATACATCCCTGACGCACCCCTCTACCAGACTTAAAACTTGATGTGCATTTCCCCACATTCGTCATCCTAATTGAGGCATTTAGGTCTTTATGCAACTCGGCCAGAATATACACAAGGGACCGATCAAGGCCCATCTCCAGGAGCATTGTCCACAGCCTTGATCTATTAACTAGATCAAAGGCCGTGGACAAGTCCATAAAGCCTAAGAAAATAGAGCCCCTTGCCGCCTTCGTGTATTTAGCTATAATTAGGTGTAGGTTCAGACATTGGTCCTCCGTGCTCCTCCCTGCTCTAAAGCCATACTGGGCGTCGGACAGTATGGTATTGTCCGAAGCCCACCCTGTTATCCTCGCTAGAATAACCTTCCCTAAGATTTTAATGGAGGAGTCTAGCAAAGATATAGGACTGTAGCATCTAGGGTCTCCCCTTTGACCCTTTTTAAACACTGGAATTATTATCGAACGAGACCATGACTTAGGGAATCCTACACAGGCCGAGGTATTGAAGACATTAGTCAGGATATTTGCCCAGTACATAGGATTTGCCTTGTACATATCTGAGGGTACCCCATCCGGGCCTGGTGCCTTTCGTCCTGCTGTGCCCTCAATTGCTTTAACAACTTCAGCTAAGTTAAACCTTACTGGCATAACAGGAATTTCAGAGGCTGGGGCCACAAAGGTTTCCTGCTCTAGATGACTTCCATACATTTTTTCAAAGTCGCTCAACCAGTCCTCCTCTGCAATATTTACTTCTAAGATAGTATTTTGAGTACAGGAAAACAAGGGGGTATTGATAATAGACCAAAACTTGGCACTATCTTTTAGGGTTGCTTTATCCATAAGCTCAGCCCATTCTTCGTGTTTAATTTCATTTTTCCTTGCCTAAACTACTCTTGAGTACTCTCTCCTAAGCTGCGCAACCAGAACTTTATTCCTAGGTTGATCCAGAAGAGCTTTTTTGAGAAGGTTATGGGTTTTAGTACATTTGTGGTCGAACCAGCCCATTACCGGTTTATTTTTTCTGCTCGACAATTGGACGTAACTTCTTTAGCCACTTGGGAGCAGATAACTTCATATGAGGTTATTACATCCTCCCCATTAGAGGGGATCTCCACAGATCTTTAATTCCTGGGCAGCCTTGGCGGTAATGGTATGGAAAAAATCCTCTGGCACAACCTTACTCCAATTTAACCTCCTCCCCTGATCTTTGGCTTTAACCTCAACTACAGCTTGTGGCGGAACAGTTTTATTTAAGAGAAAAAAATACCATTTACTAACTCAATCACCACAGGATTGTGGTCACTAAAAGAAGAAGGTATAGCATTATAAAAGATTACATATTTTAAAAGTCCTGATGAGAGAAATATGTAGTCAATGATTGTTTCACAATCCCTACCTACCTACATACGTGGCAACACGGGTACTTTTATCAAAAAACCCTGCTTTAAACAGATCATTGTTAGACAGGAGTTTCTCCAGTGCTTCCCCCTTGTGATTATGCTCGAAATGCTGCGGGATGTGAAATCTGGTCCATCATTATCAATTAATAGACAGTTCTGACTACATAAATGCACATTAAAATCGCCCAACTAGATATATTGGCAAAACGTGGTTTGCTTTACATTATAAGTAATTAAAAAATCTGTCAGCCAAACCAAATGTTTATTTGGGGAATCCCCTTGCTGCGAGTTATAGCAGTTCACTAGAATTAATTTGGTATTCTTTGTCAGACATAATTCCAGTATAAGAAAATTATGGGAGGCACAATCTACCCTTTTAACTCTACCCCTTACATTCACAGAGACCATTAGCACAAGGACCCCTCTATCTCTCCCTGCTGACGATCTCAATGCAGGAACAAAATGCGAAGTGAAACCATCCACCCAAAAATCACAGTCCTTATCCCATGCCTCTTGGAGAGCCACAATATCATGTTGTTTAATAAAATTTAACCAGTTACTAACATCTCTCTTGGAGCACAGGCCAGCAGCGTTCCAACTTATCTTCTTAACCGTTTCCCCCTCGGCGTTGCACACAGTTACGGGGTTACAGTATGTATTGAGAGAAATCAATGTAGTATGATCAGGTACCATGGGAACCAAATCTGGGGGGGTCTCGTCTCCTGGTCCCTCACAAACCTCTCGTCAATCGCACATCTCTAAGCCAGAGAGTGCATCAAATCTGTTATGTGTGACAATATTGGGCCCATATTTAAAATAATTCTCTCCACTGGGTCCCTGCATTGAGCCCTGCGTCTGAGCCATGACAGGGGTATATGGTCTCAGTCTCGCGCTATGTGGGGGGGCTCTAGTTAGATGATTATAGAAGAACTGAAGAGGGCGCACACAAATACTATTGGCATCGTACGTCATCGAGGCTGCCCTTAACAAAACTGTGGCCACATGTTGTGGGTGTCTAAAATTTACAATTATGCAGTCCCCATTACACGTCTTTCTGGAGGGGCCAATCCAGTTGGCCCTTCTAGTTGTTATAATGTCAGGGGAAAATTTTATAGGAAAACCACACCTCCTATTCAACCACGACACAGTTTTGTTTTTGAGGGAATCATGCGATTCCTCGGATGTCTGGGCCGAATGCAAATCATGGGGCGGGACATTGGTTAAACCTACTACATAGGGGGTACAATCCGGGGGAAGGTTTATAAATTTGCTTCTCCTAACAGGGTTGTTGCTAGATGTACCATCAGGCCCTGTTGTCGGTCATGTAACTACACTCACTACAGTAGTAGGGGCCTGGATAACTGGGTCAGTTCTAGTTATGTGCTGATTGGATTGCTGCTGATTTTCAGCCGTAACTTCCTGCTCTGCCCCACCTGTGCCCTTCCCAGCCGGTTTTATACTATCAGCCACAGCTACTTGTTTGGCTATCAGGCCTCCTAGCCTCTTTACTTTGGTAGTAACACTGTCGAGTTTGCGCACTAGGGGTTGGACATACACTTCTAATTTTGCTTCGAACTTGGCTTCCAGAGAGCGAAGTAATTGGGCAAATAGGTCTGAGCTTATTTTATTGTTAGCCACATTACTTTCTTCCTGTATTATAATAGACTCATCAATGTTGTGTTTTGCTGGTATGGAGGTATCTACCCTTCTTTTTGTATGCTTCTCCCCCCCCCCCTTTTGCTTTGTTGTTTCCTGCAGGTTCTAACTGGTCTAGTGATAGGCAGTGCCTCCTCATTGCCAACACTTGCTGTATTTAAAACTTCTAAATGAGGCTCAGAGTGAACCTGGGCTACCACCGTGGTGACCACAACGGGACCCATTTCAGGGGTGGCAACCTCTGGGGGATCCTCCAAAGGGATCAGGGAATCTTGGGCAGGGTCAGGTGGGCTTCCCCTACCTAGAGAGGCCCTCCTATCATTATTAATTTTATTTTCCATCTTCACCAGGAAGTTATCAATGGGGCCTACCCCCAATGTAAATTTCTCCTTCGTGGCACTTGGCATAGTTTTCCCTATTACCTAGATTAAATCAACTTGAGGGAAATAAAGCAGGGTATGTGTCCTGAGCTGTACAGTGGGGAAAACAAGACAAAATGATTTGGTTACCAGACACTCTACCGTGTAAACACTTTACCAAATGTCAATGTCCTGGATGTCCAGCAGACCCGACACAATTTGGACACAGTATATGGCCCTGCCCTGTCTCTTCCTGTCTATGAATGTCATAGACTGTCCCGCCCTTATCCCGGGCTTCTCCCGCGTGCTCCCGCGTCGCGTGGAGTAGCGCTGCTGTTTATGCGCCTCCTGGCGCGAAATTGCGGTGTGCGGCTCCCTGGCCACTGAGGGTGCTGGGAATGATAGTCCCGTGGTCCCCCAGTCCTGCTCTCCGCTCTGCGGCGGCACTCGAGGTGGCAGGGAGTGCGGCGGCGGGAGGCAGGCTGGGTCGGCGGTCCTGGGCTTTCCTACAACGGACTGGCTCCACAGGTAGGAGTGCGGCAACACCCCGTAGATTCTGCAATCTCCCCCGCTCTGCCAAGAGTAGCGCTGCTGTTTATGCGCCTCCTGGCGCGAAATTGTGGAGCGCGGCTTCCGGCCACTGAGGGTGCTGGAAATGGTAGTCCTGTGGTCCACCAGTCCTGCTCTCCGCTCTGCGGCGGCACTCGAGGTGGCAGGGAGTGCGGCGGCGGGAGGCAGGCTGGGTCGGCGGTCCTGGGCTTTCCTACAACGGACTGGCTCCACAGGTAGGAGTTCGGCAACACCCCGTAGATTCTGCAATCTCCCCCGCTCTGCCAAGAGTAGCGCTGCTGTTTATGCGCCTCCTGGCGCGAAATTGTGGAGCGCGGCTTCCGGCCACTGAGGGTGCTGGAAATGGTAGTCCTGTGGTCCACCAGTCCTGCTCTCCGCTCTGCGGCGGCACTCGAGGTGGCAGGGAGTGCGGCGGCGGGAGGCAGGCTGGGTCGGCGGTCCTGGGCTTTCCTACAACGGACTGGCTCCACAGGTAGGAGTGCGGCAACACTCCGTAGATTCTGCAATCTCCTCATAGTGATTCTTGCACCTGAATCAACCAGCAAACATAACTTCTTTGTTCCAACCCCAATTTCCACATATGGGTCCACACATTAACATCACTCACCACAACCACCATGTCTCTCAAATCATCTTGAATTTTATCAAAACTATCATGTGCAGATTCTGATACCGTTATATTAGCAACTGAAGAATTAGTTTTTTGAACATTCTTTGAGTCTTGCTGAACCTCTTGACCTTTTTTAACATTCTGACAAACCCTTGAAAAATGTCCAGACTTACCACACATTCTGCACGTGACATTTCTAGCATGGGCGTCCCGACCTAAAGTGAGGTGTATTCCCACATTTGAAACAAATATTTGTTTGTTTGAAAAACCTATTGTCATTACGAACAAAATTCTGAGAATTTTGAGCTGACCTTGAGTATTTAGAACTTACAATAGTAATAGACTCTTCTTTTGTAGAAGTAGACGTTCCCTTTTCATCTAATTCTTTTACCAAAACTTTTGACAATTCAATACTCCTAGCTATCTAAATAGTCTCCTCCAGAGTGGGGTTACCCAGAGACAACAGTTTGGAATGCTCCTGCAGAACATCTTGGCGAAGCATTCCAGAACAGGTGAAGAGGACACTGCATATAACTAATCATGTCATATCATCCTTGTAACGCAAATGCATCGCACAAAACACCTTCATCCTACCCCCTTTTTCTCTCCCTCTTACTCCATGATTTATAATCCAATCGCTCCACATCTTTGTAAGCCCAAACACCTAACAAGAGAATATGGACTCTTTATGTTTTCTACTTATCACGACCATGCCTTGGTGATGTCACAGTCATGGAAAGATCTGATGTCATGGCAAAGATGAAGGGTTACTACTACCCCTAGCACAGTTCACAGTACACAGGAGTTTTGCAAAATTATAAATATTTGCTTGGGTGTCACTGCAGTTATTGGTCATGTGATGTGAAATGCTCAAGATGTTCCTTGGCAGTACATTAAATGGTGCGTTGAATTTGCATTTTCAATGGTGTGTTGCCTGCGGTATCTATTCTCCACCCAAGCTTCTCGTGCTAATGAGGCTGTGCAGCTAGTGTGCTCTAACCACCCAAATGACACTGGCCACAGAGGTGTATACTTGTGCCCTGGTATTACCTAGGATCACCACCCCTAGGGGTTGAGGTGCCTCATGATCATAACATTGATCTAAGTAAGCAGCGGAAGCACTCACTCATTATTCAGATAAGACCAAAGTGATGGTTTGTTCCTACCTGGCACATACCATGGTTGAATGGAAATCTCCCTCTTCCCTCCACCTCCAGCCATCATTGCTACAGGCTCTTGTACATCCTCTGTCCCTGCCGGTAAGGTTACAGACCCTCTGCATATCTGAAGAAATGTAGGTTTTGGAAGACCTCTGAGGAATCATAAAATAATTGCCTGTCTTGTCATAGTACTGTTGTTCATGCACCTGGGGGAATATGTGAAAAGTTGTGACTTGGCTTCCTGTGCTTATCTTGGACCTGCGGTACAAAAGGGGGTGGTGATGGACGGAGCATCTGAATCAATCAAACACTCACACCCATTCAAAAGATCTGGGTTTAATCCATCACCGTTCTTTAGCCCACTCTGCCACCCCAGTTCAGACATGGCTATATGCAAATCAGTCTGACCCTGTGCCTCATGGGAACAGTCCAGCCCGAGCTACCAAGCCATGTCTTCCCTGGACCGGAAACAAGCTTCTGAGGACCGGTTTCTGGCATTCCAGTCGTCTTCAGCCCGGCTTGCTTGAATCCAGTGGCAAAGTGAGCAAGGGACTCACGTCTGAGCATACCCTGCCACACTTATGGCGGCCAAAAGCGGTACAAAAGGGGGTGGTGATGGACGGAGCATCTGAATCAATCAAACACTCACACCCAGTCAAAAGATCTGGGTTTAATCCATCACCGTTCTTTAGCCCACTCTGCCACCCCAGTTCAGACATGGCTACATGTGGGTCCAAACTTAGATAACCTTTTGAATGCAGGTGTTGGAAGACCTTCCATGGAATCATAAAGCAACAATAGGTCCCGTTCTATTGGCGTTGTTCCTGTACCTATGGTGAATGTGTTGGTGGTTATGCCTTGGCCTCATGTGCCTATTTTGGGCCGGAGTTACATCAGGGTCCAAGCATATATTGCTGCCTGGTGCAGTGGCTTTTAGGGTGCTTGATGCAGTGTCACAACATATCACCTATGAAATGTAGAATTTAGAATATATGTGTATACCAGTAGGTGTGTGTTTGTGTGTGTGTGTACACATTGCTCTATTTGATAAAAGACAGATCAAATCATATGTAAAATGAAAGGCTGACAATGATCTTTGAGTACCTTGCATGCCTAAAGTCCTTTCTTGAAAATCGTACTCAAAGGGCCTCTCTGCAACCTTATCTGTCTGAACCCAAAAGTTTATGGTGTGGGGTTCCCCAGTGTCGGCGTTGAGACCAATCATTTTTAATATATACCAGGCCCCACTGTTCACACTAATAGGAAACTGGGGCATGAAGGCCATATGATATCTTATGCCGATGAAAACACATTTGATGTTTTCTTTTAAAGATCAGGCGGCAGATTCTCTTAAGATTTTAAAAGGCTGCCTGAAGGACATAGCTCTTTGGATGAATAATAACCAACTTAAACTCAATGCTGAGAAAACGGAGGTATTGTTCTTCGGTAAGATCCAGCCACCTGCAGCGGATCTGTGGTGGCCAATGGAAATGGGCAGCCTGCCCGTTCCAGCAGGCACAGTATAAAATTTGGGAGTAAAGTGGGAAGCTGAGCTCTCCTTTTCTGCATATATACAGCAAGTGACAGCTGCCTGTTTCAGGAAGCTGAGACACCTGCAAAAATTCCGACATTTGATGCCGGAGGATTCCCCCCGGGTCATAGTTCATGCCACACTGAACTATGCTACGGCCTATACAAGGGTTTGCCAAACAGAATCACGCCTAGAGGTCCAACTCTCAAAAACTGCTTTGCATTTCGTGAGCAGCAGATCGTTTACAGTGGGGGCATCTAAGCTATGGAATTCCATGCCTAACCGTCTACATCTGATTAAGTCAGAACCACTATTCAGGAAAGCTGTAAAAACATGGCCTTTCAGCCCAGTTTAAACTGCTCTCAGGACTCTGGCGTGACACGGCCTGGCTACTCACTGCCGATTGTTTTTAGCACCGGGACATGTCTGCAGGAGGTAGTGATGGAGCAAGGTTTCATAGGTAAAGAAACTTGCCTGTTCTTAATCCTCTTGAAATAATATGAAACAAATTAAAAAAAATGTTTTGTGAAAACTACTAATAATTGCACCACACAACATTTTTTGTATCTAGGGGAAGCTTGATTATGTGTTTTACTAACAAGTAATCCGAGTGTCTAAAAATGGCTGTGGAAAACGCGGGAACTCTTTTGCGCATGAGTTCTACGTAGTATGACATCCTTTGCTTTTGGTGGGAATACTTTGCAGCGGCGCAGTAGTGCCTAAAATGGCAGCTTTGATCCTCACATGCTAATGCAAATGCTTTTGCTTAAACTAAACCTTGTGTGTTTTGCTAATCTGCTAATGCAATAGTTAAAATAAGGTAATGGAATTAGAGTAGAAATAAGTGAAATACAGTGCATTCATTTTTTTTTGTATTCTAACATGTCCTTCTTTGACTTTATTATTAGCTCATATTTGGGCCTGAAGGGTGATTTGAATCGCCATTTTTGAAAACCTTCTCCGCATGTGCTGGGAAGACCTCGAGCAGTGATATTAAAGAATTGCCAATTCCCATCTTACCAATGAAGCGCCTGAGAACTTTACCTCTTGACCCGGAGAGGGGAATAAGATGTGTACAAATTATAATACATTATATTAAAAGTAATATGTATGTTGCTGGGTGGAATAAAAGCTTGGGAAAGTAAATTTAAGGGTGGAAACATAGAACAATTAAACCAAAGAAAATGACTTCACATTAGTATGGTGTGATGACCTCTCCCCATCCCACTGACCATTCGAATGAAGGGAATACACGAATATTGAAACATTGGGGGGTGGTGCATACCCTGAAAATTGGTATAACTAAGGTAGGCTAGTCAGTTAGATTGTCTGACTTGTCACAGACCTGTTATTGACCCAGCGTATGCTGAAGGAGATCGTGGATGTCACGGAACTCAGAGGGCTGGTTGAGCACTCTGAAAGAAGAATCGGGAGATTGCTGAAGGAGAAGACTCTGTCCATTCTAGAAGGGGAACGAAAGTAGCTGCAGAGAGGGATGTAACACTGGTGTTGCACTTAGTAGAGGTTACCTGTCCTGTACCTGTCCTGACCTGTTGGCTCCTGATTAGTTGGGAGTCCTTTCTTTCCAGCTCTAGGCCAGGGGTTGGTCCTCGCACCATTCTAGGTAAACATAAATCTGTGTGGTATGTCTTTGTACCGTTTCCTTTTCTCACCCTTCCCAGGTTCCAATGTCTAGAAATGTGACTAAGATTTTTGCTTTGATCATTATTTTTATCCTTGAGAAATTGATAACTGACATGTATTGGTATTTGACTCACAAAATATTGCATAGATTACATTTTTAAAACTCTCCCGAGTCTGCATTCATTTAAAGAAATAAGGATGAATTGTATTTTTATGCCTATTATTCTAACAACCTGATTTATCTGCCATAGGAAATTAAGGTATTATGGTTTGGTAAGAAAAAGGTGTACAGGTAAATTCAAAATTCAAGTCAGATAGAATCCTGAACCTCGGCGCAGGTTTGCCAGCTTATTGTGTGAATGTTTTATGGGCCCAGGTGAGTATGGTGTTTTAGATATAACCCAAGCTGGGAAACGTGCGCCATCAGTAGCTGTTTGCGCTCTACAAATGGCAGTATTATTATTACCTTGATCATAACAGAGGTGGATATGTCATTCTCAGTAATACCAAGTACAGATGCTAAAATGCCATGACCATTACACATTTATTAAGATGATGATGCACATTATGGGCCTGATTAACACAGGTAACTTTTCAGTAAGTTCACAATTTTGAGAAAGTTTACTACTTTTTGTGTGTTGACAAACTCTACTTTTGTAGTCACCTACACTTTTGTAGTACGTCTAGGCTAACCAGGTGTAAAAATAGTAGAGATATTAATTTATATTTATTTACATTTTAACCATTTTAAAAATGTTCATTTAATTTAACATTATTTCTAAATGTGTGGCTAGGTTCATTATTTTCTATGTTAAGTTCTTGCAGTACCAGTGGTTGGCCATGTGTAGTGCTGGACTTACTAAAAAAAAGTGTAAGTTACTACGAAATTGCAGTTTGTGAATACAGAAAAGTGGTAAATTTACTCAAAAGTGCAGTTTTTGAATCAGGCCCTATAAGTAATTTAATTGCTGTCATAGTGTGGGGTGATTCGCGACTTGGTTGAATTTCTATGCTGGATAGAAACCATTTCTCTTTGAGCACATATGTGCCATGCACAATTTTGCAGTTATATTGTTGGTGCAGCTATGCATTAAGAACCCTTCTAGTTTCTAACCCAAACCTAGCTGACCCATTGCATTTCCCTGCATTGCCACTCATGGTTTCAGCCGCAGCATAGGTGCAGGTGGTCCTCCAGCTGCCAGGATGTCCCTGTAATGATTATTGGTCAAGGTCTATAATACGAATATTCACGTCTCTTGCCCTTCCACTCCTTCAGTATCCAAGTTAAACCATCAATCAAAGTTAGTTCCATTGCACCTGGTAGTCTGAGTCCCAGCATTGCTGCACATCTTGCTTCAGCGGCCAGGATGGCCCTATGATTATTGGTCAAGGCTTATGATAAGAATTCTCACATGTCCCATGCCTTTCCACTCCTCCAGTGTCTAAGTTCAGCCATTCATCACAGTTAGTTTAATTGCATCTTATAGTCTAAGCCGCAGCACAGGTGTAGGTCCTACTCCAGCGGCCAGGATGTCCTGTTTTGATAATCGGTCAAGGTTTGTAACAAGAGTTCTCACATGTCTCATTCCCTTCAACTCCTCCAGTCTTCAGCTTGAATAAAGTTCAGTCATCAATCAGAGTTAGCTCCATTGCATCCCATGGTCTCATGGAATTAGTGCAGATCCTCCTCCAGCAGCCAGAGAGTCCTGGAAATGATTATTGATCAAGGTTGGAATTAAAATTGCTTGTATCTCTTGCCTTTCCACTCATCCGGTCTCTAGCCCAACCACAAAGGATCCAAGTAGGAAATTGAGTTACTGGTTGATGAGGGTGAAACCCAAATCAAGCAACATTCACAATCTCTGTCAGCAAATCCCAAATTACCCTTTGCTCAACCCTGTAGTACCTTGGCACAAAAGCAGTCAAGCTTAACCCAAAGGCAGTGTGTACAGTATTTATGCAGCACTTCAAACGATAATATAGTGAAAACTAAAAAAACCTACTCCATTTTGGAAACATAGAGTACAATTGAATGCATTATTTTAGAACAAAAAAATGAAAATCCAACTAGTAAAACTGGAGATATCCAGTTTTTAAGCTTTAAGTGAAAGTAGTGCTAAAAGCACAAATTGCCAACTGTGGTTATGTGATCACACCGGTCCGGGACAAAGTAACAATTTCAGGCTGACAGCAATGAACCGGATACAGGGACCAAGTTATGGGCACTAAACAAAGTACCTTAAATCCTGGTTTTCAAAGATTGCAAGATCCTGTGTTGAGCATGTATCACACAGAAGTGGTTCAGAGGAGCAGCGGGCTGTTGCACATAGTCCAACATCGTCATCAGCTATGCCACCGATGAGAGGGCCAGTCCTGCATGGAAGATGCGATGCACACCTGCAGTTCCAAAGAAGCAGCAGCACTGCTATGCAGAGTCCTGCATTGTCTTGAGGATGCGGTTGACCAGGTGCTTCTAATGTGAAGGCCTGCATCAAGGATGTATCAAAGAGTGGCAGTTACATGGAGACTGCGGATTGTGATGCGTAGTTTGACATTGGGGATGCCTCACGCTGCTCTGGTTCTGAGTGGAGCAGCGTGGAGATGCATTGCATTGCAGTATTTCTGCTTCACCAGACCACAGTTGGCTGGCAAGGTACATTCAGCCCACTTCCAAAGGTCCAGGACTGTCGCTGTACCATTTGGGGGTAGGACTCACAGCAGAAAGAGTAAATGTGCTGGGTTGAAGATAGCTGTAACCTTTTCTGTCCCTGAGGCTCTGATCCTGAGGCCAGCCAACTAGCCATTAGAGTCACTCTGGTGATCCTAGGTTCGAGATGCAGGTCCAGTCCTTTTACTTGGGCTGCAGGGCAACAGAGTAGATATCCTTTTTTGCAGAGCAGCATGCAGTCTTTCAGAGTCTTCCACAGGTGCAGAGGTGTACTGAAGAGTTGGGTCCAAGAGTCCAGTATTTTTATAACTCATGCCCACTTTAAAAAAAGAGAAGGTTCTGAAGGTTTCCACACCCAGAAGTGTTTGCAAATTCCTCTGGCCCAGCTTGTCTAGGGTCCAAAAAGACTATTTCCAAACCATTTGTAAGTGTGCTCAGGTTGAGCCTTTGTGATCTGCAAGAGTGGTAGGTGACAGTTCCCTCTTTCAAGTCAGAGATGGCTCATTCCGCCAACACTTATTGCACTTTGTCTCACTGTCTGGGAGCAATACACATAAAACAATTTCCAGCTTCACCTAGTCATGTAACCCAGGATACAGGTTGCAGACACCAAAGGTTAGGACAAAAAGGGCCAACTTTCTAAATGTGGCATTTACAGTAATTTGGCTTAAAATCTGACTTTACCATTAAAGAAGGTTTAACATTACAATTTGATAGACACCAAATGTAACATTCCTAACTGGTCTTAATTTAAAGTTATCACTTATTAAAAGTAATGAGTTAACCCAATGTTATCCTTCGAAATTGGTAGGCCTCACAGTAGTAAAACACACATTTTGGGTGTTTCACTAATGGGACATGTAAAACCAAAAAGTACAAAGTACTATGGGCTGTTTAGGGCCTGCTCTAGGGGTGACTTATATGCATTTAAACAGGAGGTTAGGTAGTGGGAAGAGGTTTATCTTTCCAAGTTGAAATGGTTGTTTAAAACTGCACACACAAGGCTCAATTATGACCGCAAATGTCCGACCGCCATCTGGTGCTGCGGTCCGTCCAACACATTACAATGTGTGCTGTTGGAGGAAGGAGGCGGAGGGACAGTTCGAAGCTTTTGACGGGCTCAAGGAGGTCCTCGGTGGGTCAGAAACACCTCAAAAACCCCTTAATGATAGCAACTCTGCAGTCAGGATTATGATGTTGGTTTCCAACAGCAATTCCATGTTAGCCTTCTTGACATCTGTCAGAAAGTGACATTGGTGGCCCCATATCAGGGTCTTCTTCCTTCCTCACCCCCGGCATTGTGGCCAGAGGGCACTGGTGCCCCCCTACACATCCCTGCCCTGTGTGGCAGGCACTGTGAGGTGCCTGCCACACGGTGCAGTAATGTTTGAAAGCACCAATTTTTCAATGGAAGCTTGTGCTGCAGGCTTTGTCTGCCCACGGCACTAGCTTGCATTGACAAATTGATGTTTCTGACCGCTCTATTGGTAGTCTCATCCAAATAATGAGGTCAGAACCTCCAACCTAAGGTCTGCAATGGTGTCGGGCGGAAGAGAATCTGCCCGACATCGTAAGAAGCCCCACAGTCCGAAATGGCAAGCCTGAGACTTGTTTATATGGATTCTTAAGAGATTGACACAAGCAGTGCTGCAGCAGGCCCACTAGGAGCATTTAATTTACAAGCCCTTAGTTAATGTAGTACCACTTTACTATTGACTTAAAAGTAAATTAAATATGTTAATTGGGTGTTAGCCAATGCAACCATGTTTAAAGAAGAGAGCTCATGCACTTTATCATTTGTTATCCCTAGTAAGGTGAGCAGAGTCTTAAAGCCAGAAAAAAAAGACAGCAAAACAAGAGGGTAGAAAGCAAAGAATGAGCATTTAATTTACAAGCCCTTAGTTAATGTAGTACCACTTTACTATGGACTTAAAAGTAAATTAAATATGTTAGTTGGGTGTTAGCCAATGCTACCATGTTTAAAGAAGAGAGCTCATGCACTTTATCACTTGTTATCACTAGTAAAGTGAGCAGAGTCTTAAAGCCCGAAAAAACAAAGACAGCAAAACAGGAGGGTAGAAAGCAAAGAGTTGGAGGAAAACAATGCCTAGGATGTCAATCAGGTCCAACAATCCATCAATCATAATTTGTTCCATTACATCTAATGGTCTTAGATACATCACTCAATTTGGTTCTCATTTAGTGGCCAGGGTATCCCTGTAATGATTGCTGGTCAAGCTGTGTATTAAGGTTTGCATATAGCTCTTACCCTTCCACTCCTTCAATCTCCAACCCAAACACAACTGAGCCGTCAATCACTGATGGTTCCTGAGTCTCTCAAGGCCAGGGCCACAACACTGGTGCGGGTTCTCAGGTAGCCAGTGTGTCGGTGTAATGGTCACTGTAAATGATTTTCACTTTCCTTTTAAGATAATCTCACCTTCATAGTGTGCACTACAGGGTCCATGGTATGCAGAATATTCTGTAAGAGCCGTTCTATACCTTATGGTGGCCCAGATAGCCATACAGCTGGTAATTTTCCCCAACAATATGGTGGGCCACTTTCTGCCACATTTTCACATAGTTGTATGATGGGTCAGCAGTGAAGTAAGAAGCAGTGTGGTAAGATGTGGTTTACAGCCAGAGCTGTCTCTAGTGCTGTTGGTGCCGTTTTGTGCAAATTTTTGTTGACGTCACTCATTGCAAACATTTATGTTTTCATGTTGAGCTGCACGGCTCCTCGGATAACAAACCAAAATTAATCACACTGATGCACAGCCCACTGACAAACCACAATCATTTTCCATTACAATAACTTAATTAAGTTTGGATGAGTGTCTTTTCTCTAAATAGCAAAAGTTTTACTGTGCTGAAATGTCCCCAGATTTCCCACAGAACCAAGGCAGGTGTTGAAATCCAAACTCCAGACTCCCCCCTTTCCTCTCGGAACCTACTCCAAACACCTCCGAAGTCCCCCTGGGGTACTCCCTCAACCATATGCTCTTCAACGTCTACATGGCTCTGCTCGCCAGCCATCGTCAGAACATATGGACTCAATATTGTGCATACACAGACGACACCAAACTCATCCTCGCCCTATCCAACGAACCCAACACCGCCAGACACAACTTTTGAGATGGCATGGAAGCCGTTGCCAAATGGATGAAAAACAGCTGCCTACAACTAAATACCAACAAAACAGAAGTACTCATCATGGGCCCAAACCCCGATGCCTGGAACGACACCTGGTGCCCCCCCGCCCTCGGAAGTCCACCGACCCTACGGACCACGCACGTAACCTGGGAATCATCCTGGACTCCGAGCTCAAAATAGACCGCCAGATCAACTCCATCTGGTCCTCCTGCTTACACACCCTCCTACGCAAGACCTTCAAATGGATCCTCCTCAAACACAGAAAGACTGTCACTGATGCCCTGGTCACCAACAGACTTGACAACGGCAACACACTCTACGCCGGAATAAACAAAAATGTCACCCGCAAGCTACAGAACATCCAGAACACCACCGCACGTCTAGTCCTCAACGTGCCAAGACACTGCCACATCTCCCAGCACCTGGCCACATCCCACTTGCTCCCCATCGAGGCTAAAGTCACCTTCAAGATACTCACCCAAGCACACAAGGCCCTCCACCACACCGGACCAGAAGACCTGAACAGCCGACTCAAATTCCATGCACCCCAAAGGACCCTACTATGAGCTCAGCTCTCCTGCACCGTACCAGAAAGACCAGATCGGGAGGCCGCTCCTTCTCCTTCCTCGCGGCTAGAGCCTGGAACGCTCTTGTGCTCCACCTCAGACAGACAACATCGCTCCCCATCTTCGCAATAAACCTCAAAACCTGGCTCTTCAACAGACCCCCTCCTTGATGGACTGGAACATGCACACCCCGCTCCCACCCAACCACAGTGCCTTGAGACCCTTATGGGTGAGAAGTTGCACTCAACAAACGCCTGATTGATTGATTGAAAGAGTTACGTCTTCATTTGGAATTCATGACATTTCCCCAAACTAGGGGCATATTAGCAAGAAAACTAGGGGCCTTTTAGCATGAACTTCGTTAAAATTATCGCCGTTTTAGCGGCAGGAAACTGCCGCTAAAACGGTGATAATGGGCTTGCTAATATGCGTTATAGAATTCCAATAGAAGTCCAGGTTAGATGTCCTGCACATCTAACCTGGGCTTCTATTGGAATTCTATAACGCATATTAGCAAGCCAATTCTCGCCTTTTTAGCTGCAGTTTCCTGCCGCTAAAACAGCGATAACTTTAACGAGGTTCTTGCTAATATGCCCCTAGTTTTCTTGGTAGACAAGTAAATGCTCATTTTTCATCATACATTTCTGTGCAAACCCTGTTTATGTTCCAGAAAGCTTTACTTGTTCCAGGCAGCGCGTGCGCGGCCACATTTCGCACATTTGTGTATTCATTTGTTATTCACAGGAACAGGCTGCATTTGGCGTGAGAGCCTCACACGCACGTATACAGAACACGGAACTACTACAGATTGGGGTTTCCTTTTCTGAGACCACAGAAAAAAACATGGCTTTGAGTTTTTTACATGACACTACGTTTAAAATATGTGTATATATATATATATAGCTTCCAGTGTACTCTAGAGTGCCCCTCCCTCCCCCGATCCCCCCGCCCTAATTGACACTGACCGCTCAATATTTTGGAAGTGCTGAAGACTTTAACGGGCAGGTTTTGTCCGTCTTTATTGCTGCTCTGTGCTGCATCCCAGCTATGCCATCCACCTTGACTTTGCAGCATCGAGTTATCAAAGAAGTGTAAACCTAGAAATAACACGTCATTGCCCACTACAAGCCCCCACCTCCCCAGGGCACCTACAGACTTGAAGCTGTTAACCGTTGCTACACTGGTTTGCTCGCTTCCCAAGCGCTAGGACACACACAGACTTCTTGGCGCTACACACATAGGAGAAAAGGAGGGGGCGGGGGTGTAGAATAGGTTTTGTAGTGTAAGGGTGCCATTCCAGTACAAAATGCCATGCTTAAGCAAAGTATACATCTTTTCATGATTTACTGTGTGCTATACAGTACACGAGTGAAATGTTTTCCTCTTACATAACACCTGATTCAAGAAAGCATTATTTTTTTTACCAAACCACTTTCTTGGTAAATTTAGCGTTGCGTCAAAAAGCATGGGTGGTAGCGTGGGAACGGTCAAGCACCACAATGGACTACTCCCTTGTCTTAAAGCAGTGCAAAAAAGCGCAAAGCTCCTTGTCTCACTGAAGCAAAGTGTTGATAATGTATCCTAAATAATAGGCATCCGAAATCCCTATAATTTTGAGTTAAAAAACATCAGATGCGCGGAATCTAACCCATTTGTGTTGCCTTCAGGATAAATGTTCGGCTCGCGGAACTTGCCTTTCTCACTTCTCAAATTCTCTATAGATAGCACGGCTGAGACCTTGTTATTGCAAAGATCCAGAACCCAGTACAATGTATGCTTTCATTATGCAATGCCTGACATGTTCGTAACTTACACTTCTCTTTTAATTTCACATTCAATACATGTTCTTATTGGTGTTTTCAATTAAACGTATTTCTTTTTTCGATCTATCACACTGCCTAAGGGCTTGACACACTTTAACATGCTTCTCTCGTAACATAATATTTCTTAGGTTTACACAAACATGGCATCAGGGCCGGACTGGGAACCAGAACCGGCCCTGGCAAAGTGCTCGGCCGGCCCCCCTCCCCCCCACCGGGAGGAGGGGTGGGAGGGGGGGTGCGACCGCGCTCTGTGCCAGGGCCGGTTTTCGGACGTTTTTGTTACAGGGCTGTTTTTGTAGCATAACGGCCCTGTAACAAAAATGGCTCCAGGGGCCCAAAACCGGCCCCCAACCATGCGGCCCACCGGGGGATTGCCCGGTGCCCGCAACGGCCAGTCCAGGCCTGCATGGCATACACTTTTCCGCATGTGCGTTCTTGTGAAAGTAACGTTTAGTCCCCGTTTCTCCTTTACTCAGCTTTCATACATTCCTTGTGTATTGTAGGTACCTTGTCCCATCATTTTGCCCCACAGGTGTGCACCAGTTTGAATGCTGCACTATTTAGGCAGAAGTAACTCATGTGTGAAAATAAAATACCTGATGAGAGAGGAGCAGGTGCTCCATAATCATATGTAATCGGTTCTCTGACACAATATCAAAATCAAAAATATTGTGATAGAGAAATATCGTGCCTAAAGTATTGATCACAAAAATATTGTTTTTCTATACATATAATGGTAAGTACAAAAATATCAGTTAAAATAATGTTTTACACTAATATAAAAAGAAAATATACATATAAATATTGTTTATAATATATATATATATATATATATATATATATATACATAGTTAAAAAGAGTAAATATTACATATTTTAGTATATAACATTAATATAATGTAAATAAAATATGTTTAAGTATTATTTAAACATATTTATACATGCATACCTATTTAAACAAACATATATATTCACATATTAAAATATAGTTCAAAACTATTGAAAAGTATTAATTATAATCTATATTTTTATTTGCTAATCTTTTTTAGATATACCAAAATCATATATATTCAAATCAACCACTCCTGCTAGCAACCCTTCGCCTTCAGTGGGGGTGGCTCGAACCGGCGGAGCAGCCAGACTTTTTAATATTCTCGACACAACGGCGTTCCTCACGAGCACTCAGGCCAGGGACGAACAAAACACAATCCACTCGTCAATCCAAAAAAAGAGATTTATTCCTTCATAAATCTACGTGACGCGTTTCGCACTACACGGAGTGCTTGATCACACAAATTGCACCAGAAACTACACATCTTTTATGTTTACATTTCTCACATTTCTCTAGACATAAACGACGGACTTTAGAATCAGATATGTTCGGTAAATATTCAAACGTGTCGCCATTTTGTAATGGTGTAACCTCTGTATTGTTACCAAGTTATATATATACACAAAAACACAGAACCATTCTGGTCAATTTAACAACCTTAAATACACGGGCGTTCTCATGATCAGTAATGAGGTGATTATTTAGAAATTATTCATATCACATTCTTCTACAGTCCGATTTAGAGTGAATTCATAGTAATGTGTACATGGATAGGTAATCTAGCTCAAATTTAAAATACAAAAAAGATTATCCCATTTTACCTATTCTATATCTTCTTCCCAAGGTACACAAGTGTATTCAGAATCCCCCGGGAAGACCGATTATTTCTTCCAGAGGATGTGTACTTGAGAACATCTCACGGTACATCGATCATTTTCTTAGAGATTTTGTCATGGGTCTTTCTACGTATGTGAGAGACACGAAGGATTTCCTTGACAAAATCAAGAAAGTGAAGATTGACAAAGATTGCCTGCTAATAACTATAGATGTAAATGCTCTTTACACCATAATTGAACACAACCAGGGGATGGAAGCATGTGCCAGATTTCTGAAAAGGAGGGATATAAGATTTCTGGGACACACGGCCATGTTGCTTGACATGATTAAACACTGCTTAGAAAACAATTTCTTCAGTTTTAATGGTGAGATTTTTGTGCAAGCCCAAGATGTGTAGTTTCTGGTGCAATTTGTGTGATCAAGCACTCCGTGGAGTGCGAAACGCGTCACATAGATTTATGAAGGAATAAATCTCTTTCTTTTGGTTTGACGAGTGGATTGTGTTTTGTTCGTCCCTGGCCTGAGTGCTCGTGAGGAACGCCGTTGTGTTGAGAATATATATATATATATATATATATATATATACACATACCAATAAATAATAAAAGTAACAAGTGAACTGCAAAACATTTACAAATATTGCAATAGTAGGGAAAACGTGGGACACCGTAGGGGTAACATTTACAATTTCTACTTCAGTGTGCAACAGAAGGGCAAGCGTTGGACACCAGAACAGGTAAAATTTACTATTCCCAATCCAGTTGGCGCAACAGTCGGGAAAGCATTGACCTCAGGATGGGTAAAATGTACTATTCCCACTCCACTGAGTAGGGAAATGTTGGACTCAGGATGGGTGCAATTTACTATTCTCACTCCAGTGTGTGCAATAGTTGGGAAACATTGGACTCAGGAGGTATGCCATTTACTATTCCCATTCCAGTCTGTGCAACAGTAGGGAAAGCGCTGGACGAAGGAGGGGTTAACACTTACAACTACTACTCCACTCTGTGCAACAGCAGGGAAAACGTTGGACTAAGAAGGGGTAACATTTACTATTCCTACTCCAGTAGGTGCAACAGTAGGGAAAGCATGGGACTAATATGAGGCAACATTTACTATTCTCACTCCATTCACTGCTATAGTACAGAGAGAGAACTTCACAAATAACATATGTTAACAGCACTAATAAATATCCAAAAATAAAATATTCTAAATATAAAAATTAAGTCTGTACATTTTAACTAAAAAGTAAAAAATTACATGAATATACCAATGTTAAATAATTATTATCAATTCAAACAAATATTATTTATATAATTAAAATATGATAACAATGGTGGTCAGAATGACCTCTGCGGTCCTGTCCAAGGGTCCAATTCCGATGCGGTTAGGAAGGCCTTCTAACAGTATTTGCCCTGTCCGAATCCGATCGGGAACATGTCTTTCCGACCGAATCAAAAAGGTTTCCAAGCGACCGAGTATGATGCGAGTTAGGCGTTAAGAATATCCTCATCCAAACCCAATGGCATTCAGAATGACCAAGCCGTACGGAGCAGACTCGTACGTCTCTACGGGGCGCGTTTCCGAACAACCGAGCACAATGCTGGGTTTGGACAGCCTTTCCGAATTGTGCTGTCTGTCTCACATCGGCAGTCAGAATCAGACTTTGGGGGCCTGTAGCAGGCCCCCCTGCTCCCAGAGCCTTTCCAATTGGGCCATGGGCCCCCCTTACCAGCCATGCAGAGTGAGGTAGGCACCAGGGAGTGCCCACCACAGGGTGCCCGATTTTCCCCAGCCAGCCCTTTCTTCAAAGGGAGTCTAATCATTCAGTTCAAACATAGGCTCCCATTGATGTCAATGGGAGTCCAACCGAATCGTATCTGGAAGCATCCGGATGCATCTTACTCAGTTGTCGGACTCTCCCTATTTGAGTCTATCAATACCATTCCCAAACTGATTTGGTCGGGATGATTACCAACCTGCATCGTGCTCAGGCCCCAATGCGGTTAAACCAGCTCATCAGAGTTTGCGGGAAACAGAGGGACAGATGGCACAAACTCAAATCCACAAACCTCTCCACGTTCTGGGACACCCTGGATCCTGCCTTGCAAGTCCTACTGCTGCACTACCTGCTTGATTACTATGAGTTCTGACTCCGTTGCGGACCCCAACATTTCTGCTGTATATGAAATCACTGGCTTTCCAATCGTCAGAGTTTACCAGTGCATTATTATTATTATTATTATTATACTCATTTGTTGTGTGCAATGAATCATCCCCAGGGGAATCTCTCGGCGCCTGAGTAGCGGTCACCTAAACAGAAACAGAATCTTAGAACGGCCAAGTCTTGAGCAGTTTCTTAAATTGAGACAAGGTGGAACAAGCACGGATCTCATCAGTGTGACTGTTCCAATGGACGGGGGCTAGGTGAGAGAAGGCACGACCACCCATTTTGGCTTTCCTGATTCACCACTCGATCTCAACTGACATATGGTAGATACAGCTTGAGTTTCTTCTTAAGGTAAGCAGGACCCGTCCCCTGAAGGGACTTAAAAACAGTACATAAAAGCTTGAAAACTGCTAGTTTTCTAATAGAAAGCCAATTGAGTTGACGTAGGAGAGGTAGAGATGGGGTGCATACCGGTCTATTGAAGGCGAGGCTGGCTGCTGTATTCTGAACCACCTGCAATTTTGATAATAGGTCTTCCCTGATTTCGACTTGTAGAGAGTTACCATAATCCAGTCTACTAACCAAGAGCGACTGAATGACAGTTTTCCTTGCCATGAGAGGGATCCAAGGGAAGATCTTCTTTAGCATCCGCATTATTCCGAAGCAGGTGCCTGACAAAGTCTTCACATGTTCCTCCCTAGAGAGTTTATTGTCAATTCTGATGCCTAAATTCTTTGCCCAATTTTTGGGTGAGGGAGCCTCACCTAATTCTGATGTCCACCATTATGGGATCCACAATTCATCAGATTTACCAAACAGCAGTATCTCTGTTTTGATGGAATTAAGCTGAAGAAAATTCTTCTTCAACCATATGGCTATATTTGACATAAACTTTTTAAACTTAGCTTTGGTCAC
This sequence comes from Lissotriton vulgaris, assembly GCF_964263255.1. Lineage (NCBI taxonomy): Eukaryota > Metazoa > Chordata > Amphibia > Caudata > Salamandridae > Lissotriton > Lissotriton vulgaris. The sequence goes on from NC_141695.1 coordinate 173,697,935, forward strand.
TGCAGTGTATGACTATATAGGGACTTTCACCTGCGTGTTGTGTCTGTGTACAAAATAGTTCAGAACCCACAGCTTCTAATAATTGAGGCTGAGGGGCCACATACATAATTAACAAGGTGGGACTCAAGATGGATCCCTGCAGGACCCCTTTATCCACCTGTGTGGTCTGTGACACAAAGGAATCCAATTGGACAAATTGTGTTCTGTCAGTCTGAAAACTTTGTATCCATTTAAACGCCATGCCTCTGACACCAATCTCTCGTAGCTTATCCAGAAGGATGAAATGAGACATGATGTCAAAGGCTGACAACAGATCAAGGAGAACTAGCTTCGAATAGGTCCCCTTGTCCAGTGACATCCTCATAGTGACGGTGACTTCAAACAATGTGGACTCCCGACTGGGATAAATTCAATAGGTTATTCCGTTCCAAATAACCAGAGAGGTGATGATTGAATAATGTCTCCATGATCTTTGAGCTGCAAGGGAGGAGAGATATCGGTCTGTAACTAAAGAGATATTACAGACTTCAGCGTGAACATCGGCTAAGACCGGAGTAAGTTCTGACATAATGACAGGCAGAACCGGGTCTAATGGAGAACCAGATTTCAAGTGAGCTAATAAGGAGCTCACTTGCTCACCAGTGATAACAGGGAAAGATTCTAGGCTCCGACAAAGAGTGTTTTTTGGGGGGGGGGGGAGCTCCCTCATGATCAACCTCCTCCGGACCGAAGGAGCTACAGATTTTACCAATACTTTGAATAAAATGGCTATCTAGGTCCTCACATAACTCTTATGTGGGAGGAGATAGAGGGTTATTTGCCCTCTGGTTAGTGAACTCCTTGAGACTCTTAAAGAGCTCCTTAGAAGAATTCTTTGCTTCTGCAATTCGGGCACCTAAATATGGCTATGTTGCAACTTTTTAGATAAGCTCTATGTGCAACTTGATAGAGTGATTTGTCTCTCTCTGATTTTGATTTCTTCCATTTTCTTTCCTTGGTTCTACAAAAGGCCTTATCTCACTTAAGAATTTCTGAATACCATGGTGCTGGGGCCTCCCTGTTCTGGAATTTTACCTTTTTTAAGCGGCACAATAGAATCTAGGGCTTCAGTTACTGAGGAGAGGTGTAGGCCAGACTAAAAGCAGAGGATGTCACCGTTTTCCAAGATCTGCGGAGGTCCCTGCAAACTTGAGGGTGGCTGGCCGCTTTGGTGAGCGCCCAGGAAAAACTTAGTGCCAAATGGTCAGTCCAACCTAATGTCAGGGGAGGTTGCAATACTAATTCTGGGATGTTAGTGAAAATGTTGTCCGCACATGCCTGGAAATATGTGTGGGACTAAGTACTCTAGAGGAAAGATCCAGTGACTCCATGGCTGCAGCTAAGCAGGCATACTCTGTGTTGGAGAGAACCTCCAAATGATGGTTAAAGTCCCCTACAAGTAGGAACTTCTCAGTTTGCTGTGTGTAAGGTCCAACCTTTCTAATAGCTATGTGCAAAACTCTTTCTTGTTTCCTCCTGGTGGATGATAGACTAAAGCTCCTGTCCATTCAATCGCCTGTGCCCTCTCCACCCTGAAGACCAACAACTCCATATTGGAGGAGGAGACAGTGTCCAAGGTCTTGATGTAATTAGGTGGACACGTGGCAATAGCTAGACCTCCGCCCCTCTTGCCTGATCTATCCCAATGTACAACAGAGTATTCAGCAGGGAATGCTATAGCCAGTGCCGGCGTGGCATCATTGTGCAGTCAGGTCTCAGTGAAGAGGCACATATCTGGTTTTAAGTTAGCCACCAGGTCCCAGATTTCTGCCACATGCTTTGGAATGGATCTTGCACTGAAATACAGCCCTTGGAAGGGAAATCATTGCCCTCCCTTGTGCTACTTCTCTACCCTAAAGGACTTCTTACATAATCGATTGTTTTTGGAAAAAGGGTGCAAGAGTCCTGGTGTTTGCTGTTGCTCAGCCACAGACCAACCACATGGTGGACAATTTCCCTGAAAGATGCCGTCCTCTACTTGTGGGATATCTTTGCAAACTGCCCTAGGGGCCAAATCCCCCAGCTCCAATAAAACCTCCATGGAGAAGCCTAACATGGGCGAAGGAAATACCTGTGGGAAAACAGGCAGAATCTCCTGACAGCTGGCAGCGTCCAGGCGCGGCTGCGAATGCAGTAGTTTTATTCCCCAGATGACCCAACAACTAGAGCGCAAACCACTGCAAATGGCGCCAAGAAAAGTATCATAATGGGGCCATCGAGAGGTCCATGGCCCCGGCGGTCAGATATTTTCCTGCTAGCACGTTCGAAAGGCGGCTTTCCCTGCCCGGCATCGTAATCAGGCCCTATATTCCCACAAACATAGGAGTCAACAATTAAAATGTATTGTAAATAAACAATAAAACTTTTTTTTTAATGATTTTAATTTATGATTACTTAGATACCTTCTTACCCTGTTGCTTTACAAACTAAACAGCACACTACCAAGATATAATGAATTCAAAATTAACATAATTATCAATTAAATAAATAATAATTAAGTAATAATTCATTATCCATGCATTAATTCTTAATTAACTTCCCAACCTGTAACCCTAAAAAAACAACAACCCACATCTAAAACATATTACAAATTATTCCATTTCCATAATAATAATTTTTTTTTACATTTAGGCCCTGATTCAGAGGTTGGCGCAGCAGTGCTGGCTCAATTCAGGGTCTGCGGCACCAAACCAGTGCATGGACCACCGGCTGTATTACGAGTGAAAAAGTACAACTCCTAATATAGACAGCGGTTCTTTGGCCTGTAGTGTCCCTCTATCAATGAGGACACTGGACACAGGTATTATTCTTCGTGCTCCATTTATTCAGCAACCTTTCCTTTCCCCGTCCCTACTCTAACTGACCTCTTTCCTCCTTGACCCCGGCTCCTCCCTTTCTTGTCCCTCCCACGTCTCCACCCTCCCAACACTAGACTACTGACCACATTACATGGCCTTTCCCATGGAGGTGCCTTGAAAACAAGGTGACGTCACTGCTGTGCTGGAACTGGGGAGTATACAGACAGGAGGGCACATGTATTGCCCCCCCCCCCCGAATGTATCCTTATGGTGGGGGGGACATACCGGCCCTATAGGGCCTCCTTTGTTCCTGCACTGCCAGCCTTTTCATGGCGGGTCTCCGCCATGAAAAGGCTGGCTGTCCCAGAACTCTAAATATGCTGAGCGGGAATGCGCCAGTCTGAGCTCAATGTAATGCATTGTGGTGCTCCTGCGCCACTGCCAGAGAATGACTGTTACCTGGCGCAGCTCCATCACCAATATGATTTACAAAGTCGTAATCGGCAAAAGGGTGGACCACCACTCCTGTACCACTGTGAGTAGACTCAGAATCAGGCCCCTAGTAATGAATAACTAATAATTCATTAATTATAATTGTTTAACTTCCCACCCATTACCCCTACAAACTCAGCAACATACACCTGACATATGATTACAAAATATCTTAATTATTCAATTTACAAAATTAATTAGCAATGAAATAATTTATAGCAATAAAATGATTTATTAAACAATTAGAATTAGTTTACTTCCCAATTTGTACCCCTACAAACTTCAGAACCCGCACCTACGACATAACTTGGAAAATACAATATTTACACAAGTTATATAATTAATTATCAATCAATAAATTGATTAATATAAAAAATAATTATTAAGTATAATAAAACTACTTCCCACCCTACAGCCCAGAAAACCCCACAAGCCACACCTAAAGTGTAACTTTAAAAAAATTTATTTTACAATTTACATAATTAATTATAAATCAAATATTTATTAACTACAAATTAATTATTAATGAATTATAATTAATTTACTCCCAACCTTGTACCCCTATAAACCCCAGAGCCCGCACCTAAGACATAATTAGAAAAAATATGAATTGCACAATTTACATAATTCATTATCAATTAAATAATTATTAATAATAAGAAATTAATTAGTTATCAATTTACTTTCCATCCTATATACCTACATAGCCAAACCCTGCTAAAACACTAGAAATTACCATAAACAATTACATTAAATTTGAAAACAACAAATAATTGAAAACTGTAATAAAAACATTAACAATAATTATACAAACAATTTATAACCTACACAATAAAACATATACTAACATGCATGAAGATAATAAGAAACAATATGATTAACAACATTTTTGTAAATTATATAAACAAAATAGATACTTTTAAAATTGATAGTAACAACATAGATATTTTTGTAAACTATTTTAACAAAATAGATATTGACATTTTTCTCACAATAGTTTGTTCGAATACCACATGATCATCATTACTCCCCCATGCTTCTGGAGGTCTTTACTCTCTCTGTTGTTTAAAAAATATGCTGTTGCAAAAATGGACAAGCCTGTTTGCTGACATCTGTTACACAATCATTGTAGAAAATCATTAGAGCAGAGCCGCAGATTTTTGGAGCCCAAATCCAACAAACACCTATCACTAGGAAGAATGAAATGTGGGACAAGATAGTCAAGAAAGTGAATGCTGTAGGTACCACCCTGCACACAAAGAAGGACATCAAGAAATGGTGGAACGACCTGAAGGCCAGGATCAAGACCCTGACCAACAGTCACCAGAAGACTGGTGGTGGTCGTCCAGGGCAACCATTACAACTCACAGCCTGGGGAAGAAGGTGCATGCCATTCTGCATTCGGATATCTTGATAGGAATATCTGAGGGCCTGGAGTCTGGTAAGTAGCACCTCAACAACTGTCACAACATATCAATGTCCACTTAGCACACATCACAGTTTTTGACAAAATGTTGTATATCTGTTTGTCAAATATGCAGTAGTCAAAGTATCTGATATATGTTATTGATAGTGACAATCTATAGCCCTGCACATACGTTCACAAGTATCAATAGCTATTATGCTGACTGTAAGTGCATTACCATGAAATCATCATCCCTTGAACAATAACATATGCAAATTTCCAGTAGTACAGCCCACCACAACTGTATTTAGCTAACAAGTATGTTACACAAACCAGTTTTACAAGTGTTGACAAGTAGAAGATAAAAGGACAACAGCTACCATGAGTCCCTGTATTTCTACCTCTGAACAAGAGGCCCCTGCGTTGTTTCTCCATGCTCACTTGTCAGCCATGTCGCTACTGAAGGTCACCTCACAGGCAGGTAGCCAGTGGTCAAGTGTGGGGTAGGAGAGAATAAGAGAATGACATGACTACAACTATCATCAGACCCTGTACTTCTAAGTCTGAGCAAGAGGCACCTCTGCTGTTACTCCAAACTCACTTGTCAGCCATGTCACTACAGAGGGTCGGGTCATATGGACTGATCACTGTTCAGACAATGATCTGCTCAGACTCATGTCTACCTAATTAACCTGAACTTCTCCTGGTCTCTAGAGCAGTAAATAATTAGTCCATTAACAATACCATGCCATGTGTGTAGTGTACATGAAATATCAGTAACACATGTAGGTAATCCAGCTAGTTCAATTTGACAGGTGATGCATTGACGCTGCTTAGCACACATGATTAGCAATGACCAAACTACAACCAAGCCATTGGTATGCCTCTTATTGGACACAAATTGGACTAGCAATATAATAATCCTCATGTAACTTTTTTATTGTGTTTGTTGCAAGCCCTTGGGAGTTGGCATTTCCATCCCTCATGACCCCGACCCTGCTTGCAGGCCAGGTCACCTCCCTGCTGCCCAGCAAAGTACAATGCGTACAGTATAAAAGAATACTGTAAAAGCATGATATGGTTTCTAAGCCATAAAATATAACATAGAATACATACATTAATAAATAATGACTAAAACTACTCAACTGGTGCTTCTAAAATATGCCTACCCCGGTGTACCTAACCTAGGCCTAGCACGAGGGAAGTAGTAAGTGAGGTGTAGCTTTAGTTTAGTATTCTTTGCCAAGAATCTCTCCAAGAATTCTCTAAGGGTCTAATCAGCTCCGTACCTTAGTTTTAGAATGAAGGCGGTCTTGTATCTCTCTCTCCGAACTCGATTTCCAACATCCCGCAAGGGCAGCCTTGAAACACTGGAGCTGGATTTCTCGGCAGGAAAAAAGACAGCGTCTCTTGGTGCGTCTGCTGGAGGGGTTGGCTTTCTTCAGCACTTGCCGCAGCGAGCTGTGTCGAGTAGGTAGATAGTCGAACTGCTCCAAACCACCGTGTGTTTTCTTGGGAAAGTGTGGGCATATTTATACCTTGAAGGTATCGAGATTGACGTACGATTTGACATAATAACGTCATCAAAAACTGAGTTCTTTGAAAACTCCAGGATTTCTTGGATAAATTAATATTCAAGCAAGGGGAAGTCCCTGACTGCTTAAGGCGTGTTTTTCCAAGAAATCGTTGTGGATTTTCGGAACTAGTGGAAGTAGCCATGCTGTATTTGGACTACATGGGCTAAGTCTAAATATGGTTATGATTTCTATGCCTATATAAGGATAGGGTGATTTATACCTATATATGGGCATGAATCGGGAAAATTACACTAGGGTGCTAAATTCATATACAACACCCACTCCACTTTATTAAGTTCAACATTATTAAATTATAAGTACTGAAACATATCTAAAGCATGTGTTTACAGGCCCACCCAATATACAAAATTTGCATTTGAAAAGGCTGTACATGAAATGAGCATAAACTGTACGCATTTGAGAAAAGTGTTTACATATATGATACATAGCATGAAATGATTATTGCTAACTTAATGAATCACAAAATTAAATTTATGAAATGGCTCTTAAGTACAGAGAAAAAGACCATCTCATAGCATATTATATAAACTGTTTTTGGTTTTGAGGACAAGGCCAAATATTGTCTCTAGGAAGTGTTTAAAAGAATTCCTGTTCTCTATGAACATTTCTACTTTAAGCAGATTATTCTGTGCCCAAAAAAAAAATTCATTTTTGGATAAAGTTCAAATTGATTCATAGAAAAATAGTACCCATTGAGAATGTTTGTTTTGAAAAAGTGAAGGTCGGATTTCAGAGTTCATGGAACACTGTGTTCAAGATTCAAAAGTTATTCTCGGTGTCAGGAGAAAACATCAGATCGTCTAGGCTGGCAAAGAAAACGTCTACCATAGTAGGCGAAAGTGGAACTACTTCAGTTAGTAGATGAAATGTGCACAGATGAAAAGCATCGCCGTCAGCGTTAGTCGCATTAGCAATGTTCCCAGTAGGTGGTACCTGTGTGCCTGTTGTTCCACGTATCACACCCTCAGTTAGACTTGCCGGTGAGACCTCAATGAATGCCGTCATTAGGATTGGTAGCCGTTGGGGGCAACACGATGCATGAGTCGTTACCGGACCTAGCAAGGCGCCAACATCCGATGGCAGTACTGATGGAAGTGTAAGACAAATGTCCAACACGCATTCTTCTCCGCAAAGCAGGCATCGTAGAACAGGTAAGATGCAATCTTGCCAGATTGGTCTGAATGAAAGGAACCAGGTGGTATTCAGATCTCTTTAACGAACCAAGCCAAGAATCTGTTTAATTCTGTCACGGTACTGCATGGTTAGAAGAGCGTCTTCCATGGTAGTCAGGGTATCTTTGTTGACTGGACTTGCCATATCGGAGCAGAAGGAATAAAAATAGAATTCCTGCTACGAATCCCAAAATGAGAGGCAGGCCGCCGAACACAATGCCGAGGAGTGCTTCAAAGGGTGCTAACAGTCCCCAAAAAATCGTCTTAAATACATGTGCAATACCACGCATATCAGACATGTTTAAGATACGACCAAACATTTCTGCAAAATGTATTGGGCAGTTTGTTGATAATAGGGCATGTATCTCTGCAGAAGTCCTTACGACTTGCAGATCATACGTTTCTCTGGACGAGGTCAGTGGCACAGTGTTTTGCAAAAGAATGGCCTTCATTCTGCTTAAAGTATCAATTTGTATAGAAGAGATATTCAGTGAAGGCCATAACGCTGACTCCCTGTATGTCTTGCCTTTTGGAAAAAAATACTTGCATACAACAAATGACCCTGGCTGACACACTAACTAGATAGGCTTTTCCTGGCAACATGCCACAACAGCTGTGATCATTCAACATTATGTAGCTACCATTGGATAGCTGCCTAAAAACTGGATCTATCACTGCTGCTGTTGAACCTTGCAGGTGGCAAGAAAGGTTTTTTGAACAACCCTCTCAGGCTCCTTGCAAATTAATACCTTCGCATAAAAGTGTACCGCTTAGTGAGTTCTTACAATTTTTACCACTAAGAAATACTTCCTTTCCCCCACTCCAACATTTGTGTGTGTATGGTAAATTCCAGGTTGACTTAATGTACCCTTTACCCAACCTTGGATGTACGTTGTTACAACCATGCTTTTACCACGCATGCCTTTACGACGCAGGTTTTTCAACGTAAGTCAAACTGGTGTCTCCTGTGGAGATGAAATTGGTTCTTCTTTGCTATCTTGAGGAGGGAATTTTTGGGGTAAAGTTTGGGATCTCATTATTAGTTCTATTTACCTTGTCATTACATCCCTTCTCCTCACCGGTACCTGACAAAGACACTGTCCCGGCTGAGCAGGAGAGCCCATGGACTGGAGGACTTAGTTGTCACAGTAGATGCATGCACATGGCTAGGCCCTCCTACACACCTTCAGATGATGGGAAACACACTAAAAATTGTAAGCCTAAATGTCCGCGGACTGAACCACCCAGTGAAAAGAACAGCGATTCTGTCCCTTCTGGAAAGCCTCCTAGGGGATGTCTTTCTCCTGCAGGAAACTCACATTTTGTAGCACAATACACACCGCATGCGCTCCTGGCATGTCCCCCTCCAAGTCTGGTTGTCCAATATTGGACAAAAGACAAATGGGGTTGCAATTCTTTTCAGTGGAAAGTTTAATGGCACTCTGCTGGCCACCACTGCAGAAATAAAGGGGAGACTTTTAGCTGTCCAAAATCAGTGGGAGACCTTGCAGTTCACACTCACCAACATTTATAACCCGAATACACAAAAGCAATACATTCGCAAGTCCCTGGATGAGATTTTATTGTCCGCTGAAGCAGAACTCTTAGTGGCTGGTAATCTTAACCTGGTCATGGACTTCAATTTCGACTTTAGATCGTTCGGGAAAACAACACACACAGACGGAATCCCTATCGGACAAGGGGACGCACTGGTTTGGAGAACACAGGTTTTTAGATGTATGGTGCAATTCTCATCCAGAAGTCAGGGACTATTCATATTACTAGGCAGCTCACAAAACCTTTGTGCGCATAGACCACTTCTTGGCCTCCCAGGCACTGGCCTCAACTATATCAGACCCCACCATTGAACCCCACTCTTTATCAGACCCTACCATGATCACAGTTACACTGCAGAAGAAAACACACGCTCCATGCCCGTGGGATTGGAGACTGAGCGACACCATACTGCAATCCAAACTGATAGTAGAGGCGGTCCATGCATGTATCACAGCTTTTTGAGATCAACTACACCGGATCTACTTCCTTAGCGGCGGTGTGGGAAGCACTGAACCTGGTAGTTAGAGGGGAATGTATAGCAATCTCAGCTGAAGAGAATAGAGTATGCAGGGAAAAAAGCAAATCATACAGCAGGAAGTGAAAGAGCTGGAGGTGATCCATAAAAGAACTGGGGTGCCGAGAGTATGGAGGGAGCTGGAAAAAAGGGACTCTTACGTCTTCGACATAAAGTTTTTATCAGTAACGACAAATGCGGCAAAATGTTAGCTCAAAGACTCAGGGCCAAGACCATGACTACCACAATCCATTCCATCAGAACGGCATCCGGGGATTCTGTGCAGATAGATAGAGACATAGCATGAGAATTTCAAACCTTCTATCGCTCACTGTATGCTGAAGAAGACACAACCCAAATGTCCCCTCTCTCGTTTTTGCGGGACATTCAGGTCACTAGACTGACAGATACCATCGTTGAACAGCTAGACCAACCCATCCGTGCCGATGAGGTGATTACCGCCATTGCATATCTCCAAAGAAATAAAGCGCCAGGCCCGAACTGGTTCACAGCCCAATTTTATAAATAATTTTGCCCAGAACTGGCCCCACTGCTAACCCGGGTATTTAACTTGTTTTGAGACACGGGATCTCTGACAGATTCGATGCTGGAAGCTTCGAAATCTGTTATCCTGAAACCTATGAAAGATCCGGCTGATTGTGCCTCTTACCGCATGATTTCACTAATAAACATTGATGCAAAAATTTTCGCTGGCATACTAGAGGGTCGACTCAATCCGCTGATGGCAGGGTTAATTGACCCAGACCAATCAGGATTCCCACCCACTGACAGAGCGGGGACAACACAAAAAGGTTGCTACACCTCACAGATGTTATCCACAGATCAGGCCGAGAGTGTAGGAGAGTAGGGTCTGCTTCCTATGGTCACCCCCACTTGTTGCTGTGATTTTCTGGTTTTTCGACTTTAGTGTGGCTGTGGGCCTGCTAATCAGACCCACAGCCCAGCTATTCTCCCTCTAAATTGATACCATGTACTTTAGGTACATACCAGATTGGGTATTGGGCCACCTTTGTGAACCCCTGTATAGTGTACCCTAGGTACCCATGGCATAGGTGCATCCAAGGCCTACCAGGGCTGCAGCATGTATTATGCCACCCCTGGCTGGCCCTCCAAACTGACACCACAGGATGATCACTCAGCTTGGGTAAGGTGGTGTAATCACCCCTTACTTAGATATAGTATACCTATATCTACCTTATATATAGACACATATGCACCTATAAGTCACTCCTATGGTAGGCCTCGACAATCCTGGAGGCAGAGTGCTTGGTTTTATGTGGGTGGGTGTCCTAGCATGAGCTGAGCCCCTCTGCAGCTTTCAGAACCATCTCCTTATAGCTGTTCTATGATATAGCCATACCATATACTCTTAAATGGATCATAATCCTCGCCGTTAATGCTAACTTTGGTTTGGCGTTATCAAAACATGTTGGGTAGGGTGTCAAACACTTTGGAATACTACCCCCCGCCAATTCTGGCAGCGGGGGTAGCATTCCACCATTCTAGCGGGAAAAGACATGTATGTTACTGCTTTACCCGGTTAAAGTTAAACAGAGCCCCAGCATCACAAAATGGATGCTGCTGCCTCAGACACAAGTCTGACCTCCTGCTGCTGGCAGAGGAGACCTGGACAAACGGTTTCCTGTCCAGGGAGGTGCCAGCATCTCCCCATACAGGCAGATGTGTATTGGGACAGGGAGGACTGCATCAGCAGATGCTTTTTGAGACACTGCCTGGGGCACACAAGGTGCTCTATGCATAGCCCGGTTCAAACCAGTTGCTGGGGCACTCCAGCCCCAGCTCTGGTGCCAAACTGGACAAAGGGAAAGCGGTGTAACCACCCCCTTCTCAGATCCAGCTATAGGAGGCACCTAGTCAGGTAATCCAGCCCCTTAGCTTAGTATAAGTATAGGAGCTGTGTCCCCAGGACTTTAGATTATCCTAGAAAGAAACTTTAATACAGAACTCTTGGACCTTCAACATTCTATTCTGACTTGAAGACGGAAGACATCTCCCTTGTGGTCAAGCATGAGCTGAGCCCCTCTGCAGCTTTCAAAACCATCTCCTTATAGCTGTTCTATGATATAGCCATACCATATACTCTTAAATGGATCATAATCCTCGCCGTTAATGCTAACTTTGGTTTGGCTTTATCAAAACATGTCGGGTAGGGTGTCAAACACTTTGGAATACTACCCCCCGCCAATTCTGGCAGCGGGGGTAGCATTCCACCATTCTAGAGGGAAAAGACATGTATGTTACTGCTTTACCCGGTTAAAGTTAAACAGAGCCCCAGCATCACAAAATGGATGCTGCTGCCTCAGACACAAGTCAGACCTCCTGCTGCTGGCAGAGGAGACCTGGACAAACGGTTTCCTGTCCAGGGAGGTGCCAGCATCTCCCCATACAGGCAGATGTGTATTGGGACAGGGAGGACTGCATCAGCAGATGCTTTTTGAGACACTGCCTGGGGCACACAAGGTGCTCTATGCATAGCCCGGTTCAAACCAGTTGCTGGGGCACTCCAGCCCCAGCTCTGGTGCCAAACTGGACAAAGGGAAAGCGGTGCAACCACCCCCTTCTCAGATCCAGCTATAGGAGGCACCTAGTCAGGTAATCCAGCCCCTTAGCTTAGTATAAGTATAGGAGCTGTGTCCCCAGGACTTTAGATTATCCTAGAAAGAAACTTTAATACAGAACTCTTGGACCTTCAACATTCTATTCTGACTAGAAGACGGAAGACATCTCCCTTGTGGTCAAGGAGTGACCACCCTGTGCAAACAGGCACCACCAGTAACTTGCCGGTCTGATTTGTCGATGCTCCCGCCGGAACCCGAAGACTCAGCGACACAGGAACTGGACTCTCAGACTTTCTTAACTCCGATCCACATCCACAGTAAAGTTGAGACCCATGGCGGACACAAGAGATGTGGGACCGGACACCCTGGACATCCTGGACATCCTGCATTTTGCTAACTGCTCAACTACCGAGGTACCCTTTCACTTGTGCATTGGGGTACGAGAAGCCCCAGAACTGTGCGCCATTTGCACTGAAGCTCAGCCCTCCACACTCCACGAGTGCCGTGTGTGGCCCGCTCTTGCATTTCAGCTCAACCTGTTTTTCCCGTTCCTTGCTTGTTGGCTAGTGAGCCCCCTGAAGACTTTCCTTTTGAGCTAAACTGCTTTCCTGGTTGCTCCAGGTTTGCTCCAGCTTCCCTTCAAAGGAGAAGTGCCACAGACCTTGCTAGTCTGCAACAGAACCAATCTCGACAGCCTGCGTAGGTTGCAGTTGCCAAGGCTTGTTGGGTCCAATCCGTATACTGATACCGCAGTCAACTCGATCCATTGTGGTACAGCTCGAATCCAGCGCCTGGTTATCGTTGATGCCTCCTGTACCTCGTGACTGAAGAGACAAGCTCACCTTCTTCACCTTCAAGCACGCAACATCGCATGGTTCCTTCCTGGTTCCTTCCTAGTCACTGGCTAGTGAGCCAGACTCTGTCCCCTCTGCTTTAAGGTTCTTGACATCACTGATCCACCCTTGGATCCACCCGGACACTTTTCTTCTGTTTGCCTGCAGCACTTCTTTGCAGATCTCCATAGAAAACGACGACGAAACCCGACACCAAAAGGCACCTATGCACCGGCTTCCCTGGGTGAGGTAACACAAATACTCCGGTGCTCCCGTGGGTCTTCACTCTCGAAGTGTCCTAGTCTAAAGGGGTTTTATCATAGTCCATCCGGAAGTGTCCTAAAACAGTAACTCTGTAACATCTTTGTTTCCCATTATAAGTCAATGGTAACTCGCGACTGTGTTTAGACACTGCACGCGTCTCCCGTGGGCCAACCTACTTCTTAACCGTTGGTTGTTTAGTGTAGTCCCAGTGATTCTACAGGCCCTACAGGCTCACGTCGTTCTTATACCACTTCTTTAGTATATGGCTTGTGAGGCCCCTAGGGCAATAACTGTATTTGTGTAACTTATCGTAAGCTTATTGAGTAACTTGTGATGTACTTTTCCCTCTGACCTCATAAAGAGTGCTGAGGGGTTGTGTTTAGAATAAATGCATATATATTTGATATGTACCATGTGTGGTGTCCTTTCATTTGGTACTCAAGGGATTATAATTGGTAAAACAGCTCGCTTCACATGTCCTCTGAAGTCTTAGGTTATGACTGCTGGTCCATGCTACCACTAGGAAAGCTTGTCTATAAGGTTGACTTTACAACCACCATCAATAAGGGTCGATTAGACTGGTGCAAGATGCCCACTAGAATAGTGGACATCATATGCCAGGCTAACTTCTCACAGAGAGTTGGCATTCCTTGCCACTGAAGCGGAAAAAGTGTACGACCAAGTGAGATGGTCCTATTTGTTCACTGAGCTATTCCATTTCGGCTTACGGGATGGCATTATCAAATGGATCTCCTGTATTCATAGTGCGCCCAGAGGTTTTGTGAGGGTAAATGGGGAATCATCCACCCGTATCCCCATATCCAGAGGTGCTCGACAGAGCTGTCCCTTGTCCCCACTTCTTTTTGCGCTCTGTATGGAGCCTTTTATGAAGAAGGTATGGGACAACCATCTGGTTAGTGGTTAGTGGTATTAAATTCGGGGCTTACACACATACCATCAGCCTATACGCGGACGATGTGATCCTGTTGTGGCCACAGCTACAAACCTCACTTCTGGCCCTGCTTTTGAGAGACAGTGAAGGAAATCTGATAACAACTCATGGTTGCAAGGAGTGTTTTCTGCACATGTGTCAGAGCTCATAGCACAAGGATGTACCATTTTAGAACAGCTCAGAGTTACAATTTTTACTGAACGTCAGTTTGGCTTTGGAGTCGTACACAAAACTGCAGTTGTTAAATGTGTCATTACTTGACAAGGTACTGACTACGTAATAGCTGGAAATCATTATGTTCATGAGATGGCAGGGGTTTTTGCCTTGAATGCACAAACATTTAATGACTAAGTACTGAAAGACACATCCAGTGTCACCGATTGCAATTTGTTGTTGTCAGCTTTAGATAAATGGGAGGAAGTGAGGAAACTGCATGATGAGGTGAAAGAAGCAGAATAGAAGAGTTGTGAGTGAGCAGGTTCTATCAAAAGGGTTTACATTGATAGCAGACCAGTGTTGCATGCAGCTTATTGTCATCATTGGCAAGACACTACCAAAGTTCTGTACATGTTGAGAGAGATGCAATGATGCACCTTTTCCAAAAGGTGTGGTGCAATCCCAGATTCAGAGTAACTGCAAAGATGCTGTGCCATCGCTGTGCGGTGTGTCAGCAACATCCCAGGAAGGTTCTCATGAGTCACAGCGGGTCCTTTCAACCGGATGCAAATGGACTTTAAAGATATTCCCCTTTGCAATGGACTAAAATATGTTTTTTTAAAATGGGTTAAAGCCTATCCTATTAGGAATAATAGCATGACTGTCAACATTACTGTTGAGGGAATTGATTCTGAGGTTTGGATTTCTGACTTCTCTTGAGTCAAACCGTGAAACTCATTTTAATAATGAGGGCCTAGAAGTGTTATGTGCAGCAATTCAGGTTAACAGAGGCGCCATAGCAGTTACTAACCAGAGGCTTCTGGGGTGGTGGAGCAGATCAACAGCACATTGAAATCCGGAAGGTGAACGTATGTACTTCTTCAACTCTGAAGTGGCCAGGTGCATTGCCTTTCATGTTAATGAGTTTCAAAAGCACTCTAGATAGGAGGACAGGATTATCGCTTCATGGGGTTATCATGGGACGTGTGATGAGGATGCAAACTGTTCCTGCAGATGCTCTAGTCAACATAATGGATGATATGATTTTAGACTTCTGCAAGGGCCTTGCTGACGTAGTACATTCCGTTTCACAGCAGGTTGGAGAAGCTGCCCTTGCAATCCAACAGTAGCAGTGCCACGACCTCAGTCTAGGTAACTGGGTAATGGTGAAGAAACGTGCACGAACCATGTTTGGAACCTATTTGGAGGGAGAGTCACCAATACCACTGTGCAGCGGCAGCTGGTGACATTTAGAAGTGGTGAAGCGTAATTGTTTTCAAAGTGGGAGTTACGGTGAGAGCAAACCAAATAGACATGAAAGGGGTTTGTAAGAAGGGGTTCTTCCGCAGAGAAAATTTTGAAAACAAAAAGAGTGGGCAAATGGTGCTTTTTAATTGTTCCAGCACCACTACAGCCTCCATGGGAGACCAGATTGATAGACCTGATGCAGTTAGTTATCATCAGCATCCCCTGGCCCAAAATAGAATCTGCACATAAAGGAAGAAGGCAAGGCCCAAATAAGGGCAGGTATAATTGAACTTTTAACCCCCAGGAGATAAGCTACCGTAGGAAGGGGTTCTATCATTATATATATATATATATACATATTTACAGTTTATAATACAGAGATTATTTCAATATTCTGTTTAAATATGTATATTTGGAAAAAGTAAATAATTATTGGCAAGCCTCTGTAAAACGAGATTTTACCACTTGACTTCCAAGCTAATCTGTCTGTATACGAATGAAACAGTGTGCACAGGCTGCACAGTCGAGTTGTGCTGCTTTGTTCTGTTGGTCCGTGCACTGTAGGCAGACTGTCACCCACTTCTAGGCCAATAGTCTGACCGCAGGACGAGTACTACCGACTATTCCTGAAAGCTCAGAACAATCAGATCAAAGTGATACAGATAATGAGCAAACAGCTGTGAGGAGATCCAAAAGAGCAAAGGTACGCATCTCTTGAATGGACTTATTTGGCTGCCAATGAGTTGGGGAGAGAGTTCTACATACATTAATCTAACATAAGATGTGTGTTTATAAAGTGAACGTTCACCCAAAGGTATCTTAGTGCTGAATAACAGATGTTTTTTATTACTCAACTCATTGCTACTCATTTTATCGACCTCAGAAGAATGAAATCCTGAGTGGACCCGCAAAGATTTAAACCCATGACCATGTGGTCAAACACAGACCCCTACAGTGGGCGCATTAGTCCACTAAGCCACCATTCCCAGCTTATCAAATAAGCATTGCCTTAACAATACGAGTCTACCTGAATCTCCTTTAACCAAACTTTGTTGTTGATTTGAATTTTAATCTGGATGTACCAATTGATGGACTGACACTGCTTTTCCTGAATATACTCATCAACAAAGCTGATATGAAAGTAATTCTGTATCTGAAAAGTTTTCGAGCTTTGCCATAATTTTTTTGTGCCAAGACTTTGTTGAATTGCTCAAACCACTGCTGGTGCAATCATTTATTTTTCTTTAGTTAAAAGGACTACATTTTGAGAGGTCATGCGATGCGACACTGGAATGTCTTCTGAATGCAAATGTGTGTATACACTGTGAATTTTTCGATAATTGTCCTGATATTAATTACAATGCGTATTTTCTTAAACCTGCCACATTTTGTTTTCTGTGAAAGATTCTGAACATACTAGTTCTTCTGAAACTTCTAAAAGAAATGATTCTGATTCTATTGACTTGAATGGTAATTCTTTACACAGCAATGCTTTAGGAATAGATTTTACCTCAAATATTTATACTTTTCTGGTTAGCGAATATGGAAATAATATCGATGTTGGTAATTGCTACGTTTGTATGCAAATACCTTCATTAGTTGCTGAGGACGTAACTTAATATAGCTTTCCTTTAATATATGGAGTTTCTTGCAGTATGTTAGTGTCAAGAACCGGTCCGAGAGAATGATGGAGATGAATAATCCCTTCTTTTTTTCAGCCACAGTTAATGACTGCAACCAGAAGTCAGGCAGACCGAAAAGGGCACGATTGTCAGCCCATCGGTGACAAGTCAAAAAAGACGAGGATGGTGCAACGGAGAGAAAGATCGGTAGAGGAAGCTGCGCAGGATGGTGGAAGGCACGGAGCCCTGTTTTTAATGAAGAATACCAGCCTGAGAAGGAGAGGTGTTTGACACATGTCTTGAACGTGGAGTCTGCAGAGGTAGAAGGAGCAGAACATCTAGAAGAGGCGGCGGCAGGAGACGCGAGAATACCCGAAGAGGGGAGGAGAAGTCCTGGTTACCGACCCGCTCCTGTTCCCAGTCAAGTCCCATCAAGGGCGTGGCTTTCCCAAGTGCTTGGAGCTGTTTAGTAGGGTACATGCAGTGGGAGGGAGAAGGAGTTTTTGTGGGAAGAATATATTAAACAAAACAGAAGTCTGGGGCTCTGGTGAAATGGGTAGTATCTTTTAAACCCCAGGTGGTCTTTTTTCAGGAGACTCATTTAAAGTCTAATAATCCGAAGCTGTTTATTCCTAGATACTTTTCTTATGTCTTCTTTTCATCAGCAGGGGTGGCCCGGAGGGGTTGCTATTTATTTCTCAACGGATCTAGCCTGGGAATTTTTACAGGTTCGTAGAGATGCCAAGGGCAGGTGGCTATGGGTGGTGGCTAAGTTGCAAGATAAAATTATAAACTTTGTGAATTACTATGGCTCCATCCTTGATGATATTTCCGGGTTGTCAGAAATTTATGAATCTTTAAGGGGAGTCCCAGGACAGATAATTCTAGGTGGAGATTTTAATTATATTCAGGATTTGTCAAGAGATACTTCTAATACGAAAAAGAAACAGCTTAAGCCTAAAATCAAATGTTTTTTGAAGCACTCCTACATGAATATCAATTAGTGGATCCATAGCGCTATAGGAATGCTGAAGGTGAATCTTTTACATGTTATTCACACCGGTTTCGGACTGCATCTAGAATAGATTTCTTTTTAATGTCTAGATCATTTCAGATCTCAAGAACTCTGATTGGATGCAATCTGTTTTCGGACCACAGCAGAATAGAATTAGAGCTGGTACTTGGAGGAGTGGATGGGGAGCGTCCCAGGTGGCAGCTGGATCGCACCCTGCTACAAAACCAGGAATGGGGTTCAGAATTCAGAGAATGGATTACACAATTCTTTGAAATAAATGACAACACAGCTGAACCCTTTTCTTGGGGAGGATTTAAAGCAACAGCACGCGCCCAGATCATCGCGTACACTAGCGCTAAGGCAAACGAAAGAAAGCTAGAAATATCTAAACTTCAGTCAGACGTAGAGATGGAATATACTTTGCAGCTCCAACAACACTCGCGCAAATTAGAGCAGGCTAAAACTCTTCTACGTGATTTTTTTATTGCAGAAGAGATTAATAGTTCAAAAGCCTTCCAACAAAAGGTCTATGAAGACAGCCAGTTGGTGGGAAAATTATTAGCTAACTCTACAAGAAAAAGGCAGGAGTCATCACCGATAGCGAAAATCCGTGATCCTCAGAGTGGGCTGGAGGAGGAGGATAGAGACAAGATCTCTAGGATTTTCCTGGATCATTTTGAAAAAATCTACTCTACGGAATACCAGGTAGAGGAAGCAATGATCCAGGACTACTTCGCAAACATAGAAATCCCCAAAATCTCCGAAAATCATGTCAACCAAATCAGTCTTGAAATAAATACCCATGAAATACAAGATTGTATAAAGGCAACTTCAGGGGGGAAAGGCTTCCGGCCAGGACGGATTCCCAATTGAGTTTTATAAGGTTTTTTTGAAAGAATTAGTAACTCCCTTGAAAAAGTTTTATAATTATGTTAGGTTAGGCGGGCACGTCTCTGTTGAGCTTAAGGAATCTACAATTATATGTTTTATTAAAAAATATAAAAATTAAAATGATGTTAATTCTTATAGGCCAATTAGCTTATTAAATTTGGATTATAAAATCCTCAGGAAAATATGGGCTGAAAGATTTGTCCTCGCAGCCCAGGAGGTTATCCACCAAGATCAGTCTGGGTTTATCGCAGGACGTTATATGGCAACAAACACGGAGTTCTTAATCCAGGCATTGGACTATTTTAAAGTAAATTTGACTCCAGCCTGTATTTTAATGATGGATGCAGAAAAAGCGTTTGACGTGGTGAATTGGGCAGCACTGTGGTTTCCCGGCCTCAATTATTAAGATGCTTCATAACATCTATGAGGGAGCATCGGCTCAAGTAATAATCAATACAAAACAGGCTGATAAGATCAAGGTAAATCGGGGTACAAGGCAGGGCTGCCCGTTGTCCCCATTGCTCTTTACTTTTTTCATCGAGCCTCTAGTAGTAAAGATTAGGGACAACGAGGCTATTCAGCACCCTATCAACGGTATGTCTAAATTAAAGTTGTTTGCCGATGATATTATACTATATTTAATACCTAAAAAACAAAACATTGAAAACTTAATGAGAGAGTTTAAGAACTATGAAAAGATAGGGGGATATAAAGTAAATCCTAAAAAAACTGAGGTCCTTGCTTTAAACACTGATCATTATTTTCTCCCTGTTGATCTGCAGGCCCAAGCTGCAAGGAGTGACCCAATTAGATACCTGGGCATTTTCGTGACCACCGAATATGATATGCTTTTTTCTATGAATTACATTAGAATGAAGAACAAAATTCGGAATCTTTTAGATCAATGGCTCCTTCTCCCATTATCAGTTATAGGCAGGGTATCATTGATTAAAATGTCGGTGCTGCCCTTGCTCATATTTCTGTTCAGTAACGTTCCCCTTAAAATTAATTTAGGTTTCTTTAAAGAGCTTGAAACAATGCTGAGAGGTTTTATGTGGGGCAAAAAAGCTTTGAGAGTTAAACTCCAGTGTTACAACTCACAGTTGATCAAGGAGGTTTAGCCCTACCCCATTTAAGGACCTATTACGAAGCTGCATTTTTTGATATATTGGCAGGATTATTGAGGAGTAATCAGACAAGAGATAATTTATTTCTTATAAGGATGTTACAAGAGGCTGGTTCCCAAATTCCAGTTTTTTTTAAAAATTGCAAAGCTCCCAAAGAGGTCAAGATATAAAACTTTAAGATAATATGCCTCAAGACTGTCGCTCCTTTTCAAAAAACATGGTACCGATGGCTCTCATTTTTTAAGTTTAATTGAATGTACCCAAATAGGCCTCCCACTAAGTTTAAATCATATAAAAAACGGGGAAGTTTGAGGGTTTCGTGAGTTGAGACATCTTGTAGTCCAAAACAGGGTAATTAGTTGGCAAGAGGTAGTTGCTAGAACTAACGGTCCCTTGCGTCCGACCTTTTTTGAATTTATGCAGATCTTCTACTTTATCAGAAATGAGATAAGTAGTCTGCTTAATGCTCCTAATGCTATACTAACAGCCCTGTATGGAGGAAAGAAAAAAGGTATCGGGTATTGGTACAAGATGCTTCATCGCTCAGGCCAAAATGTATTAGTAGATAGACATCTTGAGAAAATAAGTCTCTCTACACAATGCATTTTTTCCACAAAGGATTGGGAGGTCCTATGTCAGCTGGGAAATAAATGTTTACGTGCTGCCAACTATAAAAGGATGTCCTTTCTATCTCGCTGGTTAGCATATTATACACCGGTGGCTTTAGAAAAGATGTATCCTGAATGCTTCAGATGTATGGCTAGTAGCCAGGGAAGATGGCATCATATTTTCTTCACTTGCCCGCAGCTAGAAACTTTCTGGAAGGGAATATTTGCCGATATCGAACATGCTATTGGGATATCTTTTCTTCCAGCAGCAGAAGTAGCCCTTTTCGGTATATGCAAAGATAGGAGCGGGCTTGATAAAGCAGAAGAAGTATTTATATTTATATCTTGTGCAGTTGCTCGTTCTTTAATACTTCAAAATTGGAAGTCCAGCGTGATTCCATCTCATATAAAAGGGTTTAATAAAATGAGGAGAACATGTTTTTTTGAAAAAGCTTATGCTGGCTGAGTGGGAGCCATTGGGAGATTTGAGAGGAACTGGAAATATTTTGGGAATCTAGAAGAAATAAAGGGATGATGATTTGTGAAAAAATTCGAGATTTGATGATTTTTAATAGCAGCCTTCTCATCTATGAATGTGATAGCTTTGTTTATTTTTTTCTAGGACATTTGCACTTCATTAGCACTTTTTTTCTGCATTAGCTTGCACTATGCACTTTTTAAGACTGTACTTTTTTATACTCTTTGCACTTTTAGCAGCAGCACTTTATTGCAGTTTTGAACGTTTTTGCAGATGCACTTTTTAAATTGCATATTTTGTACATAATGTCCGGGAAAATGTTAATGATGTCATTGGCTGTTTCTTCTATCTCGTTGAACCTCCCTTTTATCTTTTTATCTTTTTATCTCTTGTCTGTTATCTAAGAAAATTATTGGAAATGTATTGATATTGAAATCTAAAGTGTAACATGTTTTGTACCTTTTGGTTACCCATTGCTCTATTCAATACATTTTTTTTTTTAAAAGAGTTTTTGTGGGAAGGACAGAGACTGAGAAGTGAGGAGGGGAGGGAGATGGGGAGAGTTTTTTTTATCATAACCCCTATCACCTTCCTTAAGTAATGCTTAAAGCACGATAATCCAAAGGGTCACCACTATAACTTTATGAGAATAACTGCACCAAGATAAAAGCAAGAGCAAGCAAGCTATTAACCCACCAGTCACTTGGGTGAAATTGAATACAAACAGTGGCTTACCTAGTCTTTCTTTTTTCTGTTGTTTTTTTTCCTTTTACGAGGGTGACCGTGGAATGCCGTCTCAAGGCCCAGAGAAGAAGAAACTTACGAATAGGCATTACAAACTTTTCTTTTTTAATTTGTACCCTACTGTTGTTTATGTCCTTTATGAATGGTAATTAAGAACCCCAAATAAAGAAAAGGCAACAAGTAAACTTAAGTACTGACTACTTCTGCACTAAACTACCCACTCCAGATTACAGTTAGCTACTCTATTTTATGCACTGATCAACTACAAAAGTATTACTCTAAATAGGATCTTTTCTTAACATTCTGGGCTAAAACATTTAAATCCACATTCTGAAGCTTCAGCAGTTAAAAGTTAGGGTCACATATTTAGACCAACTCAATATCTGGACATGGCTTATACACTTAGAAATAACCTAAAATGTAAATTAGTGGGAGCTGAAAAGAAATGTATACATTTTGTGGAAAATAGATGAGATAATGAAACAAATAATAAAACTTTGCCTTAATGAATTCATTGCAACTTACTGCTAGAAGAAAAGAAACTCATAGTTGGAGTGGTTTCACTGTATTAGACTGGCAACACAGAGGTAAAATTTGTATATATACAAAGAAATCAAATACTGATACTGTTTTTGTAGGACTTAGCCAATTTGAACTTATATTTTAAATGTATTAAAATTGGGGAAGATATTTAGCTGGTGTAGATCCTATTTTCCCTAAGGGTGTATTATATTTGTGGGAAGACTATGTGATTACTTATCGCCAAAAGGATGGTATGGAAGTTGTAATCTGGGAATGGTGTTTCCAAAAATGTATTTTGTTAAGCGTAATAAAGAAGAGTTAGTGCATACAAATGTGAGAAGAAAAGAAGTGCAAGTGCAAGTGAAATAGTAGGTGATATATTTGGAGTTCTAACACCTTCAGTAGACCTAGCATTAAACTCTAAGAAAACTAGAAAGCTTTCCTGCGAGGAGCAGGTATTCTGAGCACGACTCCCTAACTGTGCTATCAGCCTAGAAAGATTTGAAGAAGTTCAGCTAGATACTTTTCAGAAACGTTTGGTCTCAGCAAAATCTGGCTCCCCCTTAGATGTTTGCCCTCCTAGAACTATGGCAGACCACTCATATAAGCTAGCCACCTCACTTTCTCCCTATTTAATTTATCTATCAACACAGGGAAAATCCCACTAGGCTGGAAGAAGGCTTAGATTGGACCTATTAAAAAAAGGCCAATAGGGCATAGACCAATCTTGCCAACCAATGACCTATCTCCTTCTACTGGGGAAGCTGTTGAAGAAGCACATACACAAACAACTTATAGGCTATCTGGGGACAGATAGATTGTTAGATCCTTCTCAGTGTGGTTTTAGACCCTCAAAAAGCACAAAGATGGCCTTGCTAGTGGTAACCGACTGCATCAAATGGTCTCTCGATGCTAACATATCTTCAATGCTGGTGTTGCTGGAATGTCAGCAGTGTTTGATACTGTATCCCATCTCAGGCTATTTGGTAGGCTGCAAGAGATTGGTGTCCATGGAATAACTCTACAATGTCACTCTGGGATATGGAATAACCCTACAATGTCACTCTAGGTCCTCACAAGTCTCGAACCATGACTGTGGATTGAGAGTATCAGTTGGCTCTTGTCTCAGTCCCACGCTCTTCAACATTAACATGACTCCCCTCACCAAAATTGTTAGTATTTTTGGCTTTGATATTATATCATATGCGGATACCCAGCTACTAATCTCCTTTAATAAAAATCTGACTAAAACTAAATCTTTTTCTGCTGGGATGACAGCCATCGCTACCTCAATGTCTGACAATACACACCAGTTAAATGCTGTAAAAACAGAGATTATGCAGTTTGGAGAGGCCCACCAACATTGGTCACTGGATTGTTGGGTCCCAGAATTCGGTATGGCTCCCTCGCCCAAACTAGTTGTAAAAAAACTGAGAGTCCAGCTGGATGAGTCTGTTACTATGAAAGAACAAATTTCGGCCACCACAAGTTCATGTTTTTACATGATGCATCTGCTGAGAAGAGTTTTTCATCTTCTACCACTCTGCATGAGGAAAACCTTAGTCCAGGCATTTGTTATCAGTACTCTAAACTAGGGCAATGCACTTCTGCCCTCTGCCAATGAGAAACTGATATCAAAGCTTCAGGTAGTACAGAACATCGCTGCATGACTTAAGTAACCTTCCTTCTGGAACGGCATCGGCCCCTCTTCCACAGGCTTTAAATTGGCTACCAGTGAGAAACAGAATTATTTTTAAGTTCTGCTGTTTAACTCACATAGCTCTACATCGTAAAGGGCCCACCTATCTATCATCAAAGTTCACTCGCTATTCCCTCTCCAGACTCTTAAGATCATGCAACAAAGGTCTGCTTAAAGTCCCCAGGTTGAGAACGTCCATGTCAGGAGGCAGGTCATTTTCCATCCTTGCTCCCTTCAATTGAAATAACTTGCCACTGCAATTATGCATTAGTGAGGACCACCTCCATTTCAGGAAATTACTCAAGACTCACATATTTTAAGAGTAGCACCCTTTTATCTGTTGTCTTAGTTTCGCACCAAGATACCTCTCTGTGGGTGATTCGTTTGCATAATAAATTAAAATAACATTCTGTACTATTGTTGATCAATCAATCAGGGTTGGTAAAGGGCAACTACTCACCCGTGAGTGTCTCAACGCGCTGGGGGATGGGAGCTCCTCGGTTGAGTCCTGGGGTCACCCAAAAGCCAGGTCTTGAGGGTCTTCCTGAACTGGGGCCATGTGGGAGATTGCCAGAGGGGACGGGCACTTTGCACACATTAGACCGAGTGACACATACAACCGAGACAAGTGTAGTAGAAACATCATAAAAGAGTGCTTTAAAATGTAAGATGAAGAAAACATACATGCAAAGAAATTCTAATACATATAAATGAGTTGCACTAATGAATTTCTTATGAATATGTTGTTTATGAACCATTACCTATGAACTTGTGCTGTTAATAAAGTAGCCTAGTAAATTTGTAGAAACTAGGTACAATCTTGAAATTGAACCTAATTCTAGAGGTTCTAATATTTATGGAACGTAAAATATGAATTTCATAGGGTATATTTAAAGAAAAATATACTTATATGCATATTGAGAGAAATTGTGATAGTAGGGTATTTTTAAAGTGAGCAATTTCCATGTAATCATGTCTGGTGAAAGTTCTACATAATCTTTATTTGAATTGTTTCTATTACATTATATTTGATATTGATTTCAAGTTTATTTCATTTGAAATGTGTAATGGCAATTTAAAGGCTCTTTCAATATACTTTTCTTTAATGCTGACTTTTCCTCTGAACAGGTCTATTTACAACTACGGAAATGTTGCTTTATTCGTTCACTACATATGTAACTTTCGAAATTCTTAAAATGTGTCTTCATTTTTCACAGTGACTTATTCCTGTGGGATCCGGATTTCAGCTGTTACTATAAACTGATAATTTGTATTTCTTTTTCACCGATGTTAGGCCTATGTGGACTTTCGAATCTTTCGTTTCTCATGACTAGCATGGGAAAGCAACTTTCTGTTGCGAGTGTCCTAGGTGGCATTATGTGAATCTGGGCATATGACGGTCTTTCAATAGTGGTGTGATGCTGCATCGCTGGTACATTGTTAGAGACTTTATGGAAGAAAAAACTCCAAAGGAGGGACAATGCCACTTGATTTTTATTTCTCAATCAACAACTGCAATACTTGTTTTTCCTACTCTGAGACCCAAACGCTACGCTGATCAATATTTGCAGATTAACTAAGAACTATCCTCTTACTTTTGGACTGCTTTCCTGGTGTACTGAAACCTTCTTTGCCAAACTATCTCAATTTAATTTTATTTCATTTTTTGTTCTTTGCTAATGGACTCACCTTTAATGGACTTTAAATCTACAACCTTTGCCCATCTTCATAGGATTTGAGCTGTTAGACAACAAATCTATCCTTCTGCTTTTAATGGTATCCGTACTCTGTAACTCAGTGAACTGTTTTTCCTAATAACTATCTGATAAAGCCTTGCTTAAATGTTTGATCCTTTAATGCAAGCTGTGATATTCTTAACTGAAATTATCAAAAGGTTACTAATTGCTTTAGATTTTAAATACAATACCCAAATTAATTTATTATCTGTCTTAGTTTATTATTGAGTTTTGTTAGTTCTTCCATTAAAACTATGATATCTTACTATTGAGTTAAATGCATTGTAGGGAGAATCAGAAAGCTCTTTCAGAACATCAAGTATTTCTTCTTTGTTCTGTGTTCAGGCCGATATTGCTTACACCGACACACAGTTTACATGAGCAGTCCAAGATGTCTGAGCTCGCCCCTTAATACCAAGGGATGATACCGTACTATTATCTTAGATACTATTTCGTTGTGAAATCTCAAACATGTCTACGACCACAGAATTATCATTACACCTTTATAAAGCCCAAGGCCTGCTCACCACAGGGCGGTGAAACACGTAATATTCTGGATTATCAGAAGAACTTTGATTAACAAAATAGACAGGATAAAATACCATTCTCGCTTGTTCTCTACTTTGAAAACACCAGAACAATGGATGGATCTTTCGAAAGACCTGTGAACATTTACAATTGTGACCAACTGTGGTAGAAGATTTCCAATCACATTTTACCACCAGCTGTGTCCTTCACCCAACTGTGGATTTGTAGTGTACAAACATTTATTTACTTACCACAAACACTAACAACCCACCATGCAATGGCATGCTGTGGAGCGGCCCCAGAATGATGGTGGGAGGTTGTACTAGCTGGGTTGTCCCCAAACAAAGTGGATAACCACCAAGGCTGCAGAGAAAAGGCTCAGAACAACTCCCTAGACCACTGTATATTAAAGAGCTCCAATGGAGAACCAGGGTGAGATCCAAGCTAAGAGAGATGTTAATGCTGACCCAGAACAATTCAATACAACAAAAACAATCCGCCCCCTCTGATAAGGAAATGGGCTCGACTAGTCCCCACATAGAGTACTCAGTGGTAAGCTCACCAAGGCCAGCTCAAAAGCAAGATTTCATTGTCAAAAGGCTGTATTCAAAACATGTTTTTCATTTTATTTTTTATAAAACGTGAGTATAAAAAGACCAGTTCAGAGTCTTTTTGCTGATTTAATAATACAAGATTATACCAATATACATAAAAATGTCATTCATTCATTTACTTTTTCCCACACCACCCTTCAATCGCACCATTCGCCTCATACAAAACACATGCAATCTCAAGACATCCAATACATGTTGCACTTAAGTTGCCTGAATGAACAAGGTATCCGGTCCAAAATAGTCTCAATACACAGGTGGAGACTAGAACAACAGATAGCAGGAAAAAATCGAAGTGCTGACGCGCGTTTCGGTGCTGGGCCAGATCAAAGGCCACACCTTCATCAGGACACACAGTAGAAGGAGGAGGGGAAAGACAACAGCAATGACCTAATAGTGGTGGGCCTGGTCAAAGGATTTTAGGACACACCGGATAAACAAGAAAAACAGTCTGCGGGGACACAGTGGTCAAAGGGCAACAACCCTAGTTCAAATATGTGGTGAGTTGATGCATAGTCACAGTGGGCGATTCCTCACCCGGATTTCAAGAAAGACGGAGACCGTGTAGGTATGGAGGGCCTTCAGATACCAATAGGTCAGGATAAAAAGTTAATGCTCTGACGACCCTCAGCATAATCCGCTCGTGGAATCCAGAGGTTTAAGATGGGTAGCGAGGCAGCAAACAAAGTCGAGTTCGCTGACAGATTCCGGCGGAATCAACTCAGGAGGTAGAAGGGTTCTCAAATCAATGTAGGAGCAATAGACAGTCTGATATTAACTGAAGAATAAATCACTTGCTTAGGAACTCCCGTCTCATGGGCGTGCTGCAGAGATATAACGCCCACAACGCCAGAAGTTAGCACATCAGAAGGTGCTAGATAAACTTTGCCTGGGTGAGTTCAACAGGAAGGGCCTGAGTGACCACTACTGTTCACCAATAAATATACGGCTGCTGCATTCTTAAAACTGCCATCTGCATGCCATGAAACCAATCAGTTTAGGAGTGCTTTATAAAATCCTTTTAACATAACATAACATACTGCTAAAACACACAATCTTGGCAATAGAAGGACAACATGAATAGAGAAATTTGAAGATGTAATAGATGCAATAGATAAAAAAGACGATCAAAAGATATAAAGTATCTGAGAAACATAGCAGGTGAAGGAGTGAAAGAAGTCATGAAAAAGATACCACAAGAAGGTGAAGTGACGTACGATCAAATCCGAACAACCTTGAAAGGTACATATAATTCAGTGCCAAAAGTGGACTATGAAAGATATATATTCAGTCAAGAATACCAGACACCAGGTGAACCATCTATGATTTTTTTGGAGAGAGTGTATATTCTGGTTAGGCATGGGCGGAAAATCCGTTCCGCTCGCGGATTTTGCGGATTTTCGGGAAATCCGCAATCCGCGAGATTTGCGAATTTCCTGCAAAATCCGCAAATCCGCGAGCAGCGGATTTTGCTCGCACTGCTCGCACTGTTCGCGTGAGTTCGCGCCCCGCGAATAAGTGCGAAATTGCAGAAATACGATCTAAGCAAAACTGAAAGTAACTACTTACCAGGTTCAAAAGTTCAGGCACATCATTAGTAGCCATTTCCTGTAGTGCTTCCTGAGGGGCCCCTCCAGAGTTCAGTTGCCAGTTGAAACTATTATGTGACCCTGCTCTGAACCTCAGAATAGTTACACATATGCCACAAAGGTCATGAATTACAGCTAAGGGAGACAAGCAGGAGCCAGGCTGGAAGTTAAAATCCAATAATCAGCCCCTAATTCATTATTGTCAGTTGGGGCAGGGCAGGTGTTGTAACTAATTTTGCAACAATGAAAGCACTTAGCAAGTGCAAAAGATCACTAATCAGGGCGCACTAAGGAAGCAGGTGCCAGCTAAAAAAATATTCTGTGACACATTAATCAGCCCCAAATTAATTCAGGTCACTTGAGGCAGGGAAGGTGTGCTTTGCTTTGCCGAAAATAATGTACACTGGACAACCAGAGGGTGTGGTGATGAAACAGAGGGTGGCATGGGTGGGCCAGAGGGTGGCATGAGTAGTCAGAGAGTGGCAGTGGTGACAGAGAGTGGCAGTGATGAAGAAGAGTGTCCCAAACAGGTTGGACACGTAGAAACAACAAGTTCGCAAAACTTGCGACCCGACAGGTAAGTTCGCAAATTGCGAAATTGTAAAAACCCTCGCGAACTGGCAGAAACACGGGCGAACACAAAAAAAAAAAAAAATCCGCAAATTCGCGGGAATTCGCGGATTTTGCGGATTGCGAGTTCGCAAATCCGCAAATTCGCGGATTGCCAATCCGCAAAATCCGCTCATGCCTAATTCTGGTGAGGCACCACAAGTTCAGTGAGTTTATTGATGAGAAAGCTACCCACCTCAGATTATTCACTGGGGGGCCAATTCACAGAACTAACTTAAGACAAAATCCTAAACTTACTACTTTTGTTATTCACAGAAGTTAGAATTTTTTCTTAAGTTTATCTTAAGACAGACTTAAGAAAGACTTAAGGCAAAATCCTAACTTAAGTCTGTCTTAAGTTTGTCTTAAGACAAACTTAAGACAAAATCCTAACTTCTGTTATTACCAAAAGTAGTAAGTTTAGGATTTTGTCTTAAGTTAGTTCTGTGAATCGGGCCCTGGATGTCTGTCAGATTTCTTTTGATGACAGGTACTGAAGGAAAGTCTGAGCTTAGACCAAGTCTTTAAGGCTGCTCATGCTGAAGAGTGTGTTGATTCTCAAGCGACTGACATGGAGGCCTGCAGCACCCAAAGTGCATCACTCATGAGCCTGAAAAGTAAGTCAAGGTACAAGACAGAGGGACACCAGGCAATGTCTCCACAGAACAAGAAAATGTGATATAGATGTGGGCTGTCATTTCCACATGAAGGTAATGGTCCTGCTACAGGACATATATGAATTAGTGGTGGTAAAGCAAACCATTTTGTGATTACTTGGAAGGTGAAGAGATAAGTAAGTGCGTCACCACATGAAGACGAAATTGCAGACTGAACGCTACCTCAGTGGAGGTTGATACACTTCCAGAAGGCTAGGCGGTCCCACCAACTGAGTCAAATCGACACCAAACGACGTTGATCATGGTCTAAATCAACAACAGTAAGTTTGTAGTCTAAATCATCAACAATACGTTCCTCAGTATCAGTTTCCACTAAAAGTGACAATGACAAATGTGCAATGTTGATGTTTACTTAAAAAAGGCATGCATATGTGGTATTACTCAAATGTAAGGAAAAATCCAAAATGAAGAAAAATTGACACAAAAAAAGCACCTAAGGCACTCAAATATTGTTCAAAGATCACTCTAAACATAAATGGTATAAGTGAACTACAATATGAATGCTCATTATAAAATTGTAAATCAATTCCTTTATTATTTCACGGGTTATAAAAATTCAAAACAATGAAAGTATAATTGCGCAAAAATGAAGATGTTTGTACTGTTGCTCAAAGACAGACGAGTTGCATTTCACTTGCCAGAAGGTGATTTGACATGACATCATTGAACCCTCCACTGGTCCAGCACCAGGGGTTTCTTCCATTGCAGTAGTGGCCAAAAAGAGACAGTGAAGGAACTCTATGCATAAGTGTTGTTAGAACTGGGGGTCTCTAGTTGGCAGAGGTAGGTACCACTGTCCAAAAAGGGACCCTTGATTCTAGTCAGGGTAAGGAGGAAACCCTCTGAGATAACCCCTGCTTACCCTCTAGGTAGCTTGGCACGAGCAGTCAAGGCTATTCAGGAGGCAATGTGTAAAGTATTTGTACCAACACTCCCAGTAACACAGTAAAAACACCACAGACTGACTCCACAACAGTTTAGAAAAATAAAGGTATTTAATCTAAACTACACAACACCAAAACGACAAAAATCCAACATACACAGTTCAAGAATATGGTTTCAAAAGAGTTCTTAAGGTTGTAATAAAAAGTTCTTTAGTTTGCGATAAACTAGTCCTCAGTTGCATGAAAAGTTCACAGTTGCGTCACGTTTCAGACACAGTCCCTTTGGTTGCGACAAGGTTCCAAAAGCAGAAGCTGATGCGGTGGAAAACAAGCGATGCGTTGTTCCTGAGACCCTGGGGAGGCGATGCGACAGCCCCGCTGCAGCAGCAACGAATCCGGTCTGTATGGGGAGGAAGGCCACTTGTATAGATTCCGGTGCGTAGGTTCCGTAGGAAGTTTGTTCTCGCAAAGGCACGATGCGGCGATCTCTGGAGTTGCGACGATCTCCGGGGCGACGATGCGCGAACCAGCAGTGATCTTCTCTCTCGCGGCTCCTCGATGCGATGGCTTCTGCGACGACACTCGCAGCGACGTGATGCGGTCCGCTAGCAAGCAGTGCGGCGATCTTACCCAGCAACGACAGGCTCTGCGACGACACTCGCAGCGATGTTAGGCTTCCCGCACCGATCGGGTGCGTCCCGCATACGAAGGATGCGACGGCTCTGACGCAGGCACTGCAGTGGCAGGCCCAAGACACCATTTTAGGGCTACTCATGTGGTTGGCACAATCAGTGCTGCAGGCCAACTAGTAGCATTTGTCATCACCAGCCCTGGCACACCCAGTGCACTTTACTAGGGACTTCGTGGTGATACAAATATGCCAATCATGTATATCCAATCATCATAACAATTTACTTAGGGAACACTGATCAGCAGTGACAGAGTGTCCAGAGCATCTAAACCAGCAAAACAAAATCCAGCACAGCATCAAAAATACAGGAGGTAGTGGTAAAAAGATAGGGGGAAACCAAGCCAAAGATGCCAGGTCTAACATGTGTCTCCTCCAGCTGAAAGTGGGGAGAACTACCCACCCTCTTGGGGGCTCTCTTCACTAAGGCGGAAAAACTTGGACAGACCATCAGTGTTGGCGTGCTCTGTACCAGGGCGGTGTTCCACCGTAAAGTCCATTCCCTGTAGGGAGATGGACCACCTTAACAGTTTTGGGTTTTCACCCCTCATTTGCATTAACCACCTGAGGGGCCTGTGGTCGGTCTGAACACGGAAGTGAGTCCCAACTTCTTCAGAGCCCAGACCACAGCAAAAGCTTCCCTTTCAATCACACTCCAATTCCGTTCCCTGGGGAGTAGCCTCCTACTAATGAAAGCTACAGGCTGGTCTCCATTCTCCTCAGTGACTTGTGAGAGTACTGCTCCCACACCATGCCCTGAAGCGTCTGTCTGCACTATGAACTCACTGGAAAAATCAGGTGCCTTGAGCACCGGTGCTGTGCACATGGCAGTTTTCAGGGTTTCAAAAGCAGTCTGGCAGCCTTCGGTCCAGTCCACTCTCT
This sequence comes from Lissotriton vulgaris, assembly GCF_964263255.1. Taxonomy (NCBI): domain Eukaryota; kingdom Metazoa; phylum Chordata; class Amphibia; order Caudata; family Salamandridae; genus Lissotriton; species Lissotriton vulgaris. The sequence continues at coordinate 173,730,473 of NC_141695.1, forward strand.
TGGGCAACTTCCTAGAAGTGAGTTCTGTCAAGGGGGCGACAATGGTGCCATATCCCTTGACAAACCGTCTGTAATACCCGGTGAGTCCTAAAAAGGCTCTCACCTCTGTCTGGGTTTTGGGGGGCTCCCAAGCCAGAATGGTATCAATCTTTGCCTGTAGGGGCGCCACCTGGCCGCTCCCCACCTGGTGTTCCAAACACACCACAGATCCCTGCCCTATCTGGCACTTGCTGGCCTTGATAGTGAGGCCTGCCCTTTGCATAGCCTTGAACACTTCACAGAGGTGTTGCAAGTGTTCCTCCCACGTGGAGCTGAGCATCGCAATGTCATCCAGGTATGCGGTGCTGAATTCCTCCAGCCAGGTCAGTACCTGGTTAACCAGTCTCTGGAAGGTGGCAGGGACATTCTTCAACCCAAAGGGCATGACTCGGAACTGGAAGTGCCCCTCTGGCATTGAGAATGCAGACCTCTCTTTGGCCCCATCAGTTAAGACAATCTGCTTGTACCCAGAGGTCAAATCAAAGGTACTGAGGTACTGGGCAGCTCCCAACCGATCCACAAGCTCATCAGCTCTGGTGATGGGGTGTGCGTCAGTCTTCGTGACCGCATTGAGCCCACGGTAGTCCACACAAAACCGGAGTTCTGGAGAGGCACCAGGCGCAGCAGCTTTGGGTACCAAGACCACTGAGCAAGCCCCGGGGCTGCTGGAGGACTCAATCACCCCTAGCGCCAACATCTTGGAAACTTCTTCCTTGATGCTGGCCCTGACCTTATCAGCTACCCTGTAAAATTTCTGTTTCACAGGCAGACTATCTCCAGTGTCCACATCATGGACGCACCAATTGGTGACACCTGGGGTCAGGGAGAACAGAGAGGAGAACTGACCCAACACTTGGCGACAGTCTCCTTGTTGTTCTGGGGTCAGGGTGGGCCAGAGGACCACACCATCCACTGACCCGTCTTGCTCCTTAGCTGCCAGGAGGTCAGGGAGAGGCTCACTATCCTCCTCCCCTCCTGCATCTGTAGCCAGGAGCATTGTCACTTCAGACCTCTCAAAGTTTGGTTTGAGGCGGTTCACATGCAAGACTCTCAGGGGTTGCCTGGGGGTCCTCAGGTTAACCAGGTAGGTTACCTCACTTTTCCTTTCCACCACCTCATATGGCCCAGTCCACTTGTCTTGGAGCGCACAAGGCTCCACTGGCGCCATCACCCACACTTTCTGCCCAGGTTGAAATTCGACCAGAGTGGTATTCTGGTCGTACCATCTTTTCATTTCTTCCTGGCTAGCTTCCAGGTTCTCCTGAGCGAGCTTCCTGACGCGTTGTGTCTGGTTGCGAATGGCCAGAACATAGCTGAACACATCCTGGGGGTTTTCCCAAGGGATTTCTCCCACCCCTCCTTCACCAGTGTGAGGGGTCCTCTAACAGGGTGGCCATACAGGAGCTCAAAGGACTTCTGAGGCACCTCCCTGTAGGCAAACAACAGGCATGGTAACAAGATGTCCGACTTCCGTTTCATGGGCTCCGCTAGGCCCATAATCATACCTTTTAGGGTCCGGTTGAACCTTTCAACAAAGCCATTTCCTTGAGGGTGGTAAGGAGTGGTGAACATATAAGTTACCCCACACTCCTCCCACAGAGACTTCATGTACCTAGAGATGAAGTTGGTACCCCAGTCGGAGACCACCTCTCTGGAGAACCCCACACGGTAAAAGACCCCCATCAATGCACGGCCCACCACGGGTGCTGTGATTGTCCTGAGAGGGACAGCTTCCGGGTACCGGGTGGCATGGTCCACCAAGACCAGGATGAACCTCTTGCCTAAGGCTGTCTTGGGGTCCAGGGGCCCTACAATGTCAATGCCAACCCGTTTGAAAGGGGTGCTCACCACTGGGAAGGGTTGGAGGGGTGCCTTCAACTTCATTCTAGTCTTGCCACTGGCTTGACAGGTTTGGCAAGACCTACAAAAGGAACCAACATGCTTCTTCATCTGGGGCCAGTGGAAGTGGGTGACAAGCCTGTTTAGGGTCTTGTCGTGCCCCAGATGTCCTGCGAGAGGCACGTCATGAGCCAGACCCATTAGGAAGTTTCTGAAGCGCTCGGGTACCACCAGCACACGGGCTGCACAGGCTCAGCAAACTTAGGCTCACTATACAATAAGTTATCTTCCAAGTAGATAAAGTGATCTCTGGCTGCTCCACCTGCTGCCTGATCTGCAGCCTGTTGCCGCAGACCAATGAGGGAAGGGAATTCCTTCTACGCCTGGCAGAATTCCTCCCTGGAGGGACCACCTTCCTGCTGCCAATGGGTCAGCTCGGGGAGGTCCCCAAGTGCGGCCACCTGTTCCCCTGTAGGTTCCAGGGCATCCCCCTCAGGTTCTGCTCCTTCCTGAAATGTGGGAACTGCTGGGGCAGGCTTCCCGCACCCCCTGCCTCTTCCTCTCCTGGCAGGTCTCTGGGCCACTGTTTTAGGCTGCAGCTCTGCTGAGTCCCCCTTACTTGCTGCCATAGCACGCGTGGTCACACAGATCCACGCAGGCAGCCCCAACATCTCCAAGTGAGTTCTGTGTTCTACATCCTTCCATGGAGAACTCTCCTGGTCGTTACCTAGTGGACAGTCTACAGGCAAGGCATCACTGAAAACAACTTCCAAAAGACCAGATACTCCCCCCCATTCAAAGGGAACACGCGCCAACTTGCAGAGGCGCACTGAGCTGTCAGCTGCCTCTACAGGGCGGAGTACATCAGGGATGATTTACTCTTCAGACTCCCACTGACACCTCAAGAATGTCACGCTGGCGCCAGTGTCTCTCAGAGCCTCTACCTCCCTCCCATTGATGGTCACCTTCTGCCCATATTTCTTAGTGTTCAGGGGCAGTAAGGTTTTCTGGACCATCTCTTGGTCTGCTAGAGAGACAAGGGACATAACTGCTAAGCCCTCCTCCCCACTGGAAATCAAATCCCCGCCCAAAGCTATACTCACTAACCCTGGGGCTTAAGCACCAGTGGGTTCTGTGTTTCTTTTTGGGACAGTTGGGGGCAATGTGGCCCACCTCGTTGCAGTGATAGCAGGTAGGTGGACCCCTGTTGTTTCTGTTATCTCTATTGTCCCGCTTGCCCTTTGGGGGCCATGGCTGTCTAGGTCTGGGGGGTTGGGATTCCTTTCCCTGGGAACTATTTTGGGGCCCATGTGAGAACTACTTTTGGTTACCCTTGTCCCCGCACTCTTCTGCTGGGGACCCTGCCCACCTTTGGCTGTGGTACCCACAATTCTTCTGTGGACCCTGGTACTGGTCCAGCAGTCCGCTTCCTTAGCAAGCTCAATGGGGTCTGTTAGCTTGCTGTCTAAAAGATGCTGGCGCAGCTCTGGAACACAAAGACTACTCAAGTGCTCCCAACTGATTAAATGCAACAACCCCTTAAAATCAGTTACTTTACTGCCCTTCATCCAACCTTCCAGTGCACGAGAGTACAAATTCACACACTCCATCCAAGTCTCAGACTCTCTCTTCTTAGAGTTTCTAAACTGCAGTCTATACTGCTCTGGAGTAAGGCCATACCTGAGACATAAGGCCTCCTTCATATTGGGGTAGGTCATGGCACCTGCCATCTCTAAGGGCTCTAGAGCACTCCTCCCAGAAGCCTCAAAATGTTTTCACAGGCCTGCCCCCAATGCTCTTCAGGCACACCATTCATTCTCAAAGCAATCTCATAGGACGTAAACCATGCATAAATATCCTCACTCCTATTATAATTCTGTACCAGATCCTTGGGAATATATACTTTTCCCCCTTGCACTGGCTGTGCGCTGCCACCATTTGAACTGGCATCCACCTCCTTGGCTTTAAGATCCAGTTCTCTCATGCTCAACTCATGAGCCAAAAGCAATTTCTTTTCTTCCAAGCCGCGGGCACTTTTGCTCTCCTCCGCTGCCTTTTCTCTCTCTTTATCCATTTCCAATTGCTTCATTTTCATGTTCATGACTTCTAAGTCATATTCTCTTACTCTCTGATTTTCTTGTAACTCTTCTGGGGTGAGGCCCCTACCGGAGTGGTTGCTGCCAGCTCCTGCTCTGCCCTCTGGCAGATCTGTGACTTGAAAACCATTCTCTCCATTCACATCATCATTTCCCTCTTGTGCCTCCCAATGGGCCTTCAAGATTCTCTGCAGCTCTTCCTTTCTGTAGGCGCTCTTTATGGGGCACTCAAACTCAAGGCAGAATTTCCTAAGTTGCTCAACTTTGTATGAATACAGATCTCCAATGGAAAACTCCAATTCTACTTCTGCCCCCTCACTGAGTGCCTTTCCTTTCGCAGACATGATGCTTTGAAGAGTTGCCCAAAAATCAAATAAAAAATCAAAAACCAGCAGTATGCTGTGGCGTGGTGGTCTGCACTCACTAGTGATGTACACAAATCACTGTGGGTCTAGTACAAATACAAGTTCAAATCCACATCGCTGACCAACAATGTTAGATCTGGGGGTCTCTAGTTGGCAGAGGTAGGTATCACTGTCCAAATAGGGACCTTTAATTTTAGTTAGGCTAAGGAGGAAACCCTCTGAGATAACCCCTGCTCACCCTCTAGGTAGCTTGGCACGAGCAATCAAGGCTATTCAGGTGCAATGTGTAAAGTATTTGTACCAACACTCCCAGTAACACAGTGAAAACACCACAAACTGACGCCACAACAGTTTAGAAAAATAAAGGTATTTAATCTAAACTACACAAGACCAAAACAACAAAAATCCAACATACACAGTTCAAGAATATGGTTTCAAAAGAGTTCTTAAGGTTGTAATAAAAAGTTCTTTAGGGTGCTTAAACTAATTCACAGTTGCGTGAAAAGTTCACAGTTGCGTCACGTTTCAGACACAGTACCTTTAGTTGGCGGCTGCGGAGGTGGTGCTGGGCCGCACTGGGATGCTCCGCGCGAGCTGTGGCTGGTGAGGGCGGGGTGCGCTCCGGTGCGGCTGTGAGGGCCGGTCCGGCCGGTGTCGGCTCTGTGGTGCTGCGGAGGCTCTTGCGGCAGGCTGCCTGGGTCTGCGGCAGTGTATGTGCCGCGGGTGAAGACGGATTGCCCGACGTTCTACTGCCGAGCGGCGGGGCCTGCCGGGAGGCCGTGGCTCTTGCTCTGCCGGCGCCCCCGGAGGGCTGAAGTGCCGCTCCAACGACACTGCTGCACTGTTCTGGGGCTGTAACAGCGTCTGGAGGCATCGGGGAACTTGTGGACTGACCTGGTGACTGGGGCTACTGGAGGCCTGTAAGGCTGTAATTGGCGCCTGGAGAGACCCACGCTGGGCCTTGCTTTCCTGTGCGTCGCCGGCTGGTGGTACTGCCTGTTGTTTCTTGGCATTCCCTCTCCCTGACGGCTGTGTCTGCTCTCCCATCCTCGTTATTGGCTATCCTGCCCGATTTGCTGGTGGTGGCTGCTGAGACAGTGTGGGCTGCTGGTGACGGTGTGCTGGCGCTATGGGCAGGCCTGAAAGGAATCAGCCCAAATTAACTTTTGATGCTAGGAAATCTGAGATGTTGGCCTCGCAGGCGCCGTCGGACACAGAGCTCGCAGGGGTGTCTGGGGGTACACCTAATTTGGAGGCCGTGCTGGTGGCGATGCAAAAAACACTGCAGTCCATAGAAGGTACCATGGAGGCAGTGAATCACAGACTGGACCATATGGCGTCGCAATTTGAGAGACAGAATGAACGGATGGGAGAGGTTGAACAGAGAGTGTCTGCCACCGAGGATGGTCTGGCCACCACCTCCACCAAGGTGTTCAACATGGAGCGTGTTTTGGAGGTCATCCAGGCCAAGAATGAGGAGTTGGAAGGGCGGTCCCGGCACAATAACATCCGCGTCACGGAGTCTACCAATGTGGGTCGGATGGAGGATTTCATGGAACGCTTGTTGCTAGACATTTTTGGAGCAGATCAATTATCCCGAGTGTTCATAGTAGAGCGGGTGCATCGCTCATTGGCGAAGAGTCCAGTGCCCGGAGCGGCGCCCCGTCCCATCATTGCCCTCATACTCAATTATAAAGACAGAGATGTGATTCTGCGTCTGGCCCGAGAGAAGGGCACCATAGACTATCAGGGCAATAAACTCGAATTCTATCCTGATTTTACAGTGGCGGTGCAGACAGCGAGGAAGGAATTCCAGGTGGTCAAGCAAATGCTCAGGGCAGAAGACATTCCATATGCCATGCTCTACCCGGCCCGCCTCCGAATTGGACCGCCAGCAGACAATAAAATTTTTACATCTCCCAAGGCAGCCATGGAGTATGCGAAGAAAAAAAAAAACGGAAACGAGACTCCAATGCAGCGCAGGATGGGGAGGAGAAGATGCGCGATGAAGCGGCATAGGTCTACGCTCTCCTTCGGCATTATTGTCGATACTGGTCATACTGGTTGGGACTTCACTGTGCGATAATGCTCCACTCTTATCATAGTCTAGTTGATGCTTGTACACTACTGCGGTGGGCTGCTGGGTCCGTGCGTTATTGAATTTTCAATGTTATTGTCAGTGGCTTGGCCGCAGAGCTGTGACTAATGTAATGTTCCTTGCTTACATGTTGGGGTTCGATACACAGACACATTTTACGGTTGCTATGTGGTGGCGGGTCGTGACCATTGTGCTGATACGATGGAGAAGCTACGGCTCTGGAGAGGATTTATGCTGCACTGCTGTTTGATATATTGTCGGTTGAGGTTGGGCTCCTGCGCCTCTGTGCAGTCCTATATAGAAGGGTTGCACCTGCCTTACGGAAGAGGTCTTGGGGATGGCTGCTTCCTGGGAGGGTTTATGTTGTCCTGGTAATGTGCCTGCTCCCAGTTATATGTTAGCAATTGCTGATGACTGAACTGCTGCCTCCTCCACTGAATGCGGCTGGAATGTTCTGAAATATGCCGCAGCGCGGGGTGTCTGGGGATGGCAGATTGGATGGCTTGCTCGATCCCCTCCTGCTTAGCTTGCTAGTGGGAGTTGGGCACCTCTATGCCCCCACGCATGGGAGCTCCCCACACTTGGTTTGGTGCGAAGTTTGGGGTATGGGCACTGGGGGGTTGGGGATGGCTTTGGCAGGTTGGGGTGCTGAAGTGGGTGGGGGGTGGGGATCAGGTTGCCAGGAATTTCGGTTCTGGGGAGGGAGTTTGGCACAGGGGGGTACATGCAAGGAGGGTTTGACTGGTGATGCTGGGGGCTACCTTGGGTGGGACATGGTAAGGAATGTCATTGTTACTGTTTATTGGCCGGAAAGTACATTTGAGATGAGATGGTTAAGTATGTGTATTACCTATCATTCTCTCTAGGGGGGGTACGTGGAATTGGATAACGTGGAATGTGCGGGGTCTTAACAGACCACAAAAGACTAGGCAGATGCTTGCGTATTTAACTAGGCATGCTGTACAGGTGGCCTTCCTGCAAGAGACGCATCTCAGCGGGCAGGCGGCTGTGGCGATCGCTTGCCGTTGGGCTGGTACCAGAGTGGCCACTTCATACTCCTCTTATGCCCGTGGTGTTATGATTCTCATTAAAAAAGGTATCCCATTTGTGAGTTTGCATGAGGAGATCGATCAGGAAGGTCTCTATATCATATTGCATGGAAAACTGTGTGGTACGCTAGTCACGTTGGTTAATGTGTATGGGCCCAACATCGATGATCCGGATTTTTATGTCACGTTGTGGAATAAGATCTATCAGCTGCCTCCCTCGGCGATCCTCTGTGGGGGGATCTGAACGTGACGCTGGATCAAGGGTTGGATAAAAAGGAAACGCGCCAATCGTCCATGAAGCGTGAATGCGGGGCTGTCAGGGATGGGATGGAGGTGCTGCGGCTGGTCGATGTGTGGCGCCTGGGTCATCCTAATGTGCGGGAAGGCACTTGCTATACCTCTGCTCATGACACATGGTCGAGATTGGATTACTGGCTGGTGACGAAGGATGTGAGTGGTTGGGTGGCGAGATCTGAACATCTGGCTCGTACTTTATCCGATCACGCTCCTGTTTTGATGGAGGTCCAGCTCCCGACGCATGCGCATGTACCGTTTGCCTGGCGGCTGCCTGCCGGTGTTCTGAAAGATCAGGTTATGCGAGAGGGTTTGCGTGAAGAGATTGAGAATGTTGGTTGGTGACTAGTGCGGGCGTGCTGTGGGAGGCGTTTTAGGTGACAGTGCGGGGCACATGTATCGGCATACAGGCCGGGGCACTTAAATCGCTTAGGAATTCTATGGAGTGGCTGGAACGTGAGTTGTTAAGTCTGGAGCGACAATGTGAACAGGAGCCCTCCGCTCGCTTACTAGCGGATGTGCGCTTAAAGGTCTCTGAGTACAACGAGCTAGCAGATCAGGAAGTTCAGTACTTATCCAAGCGTACTAAAGCTCGGTACTATGGCGAGGGTGGCAGGCCTGGGCGGGGTATGGCAGACAGGCTACGGGAACCCTGGGCTAAACAGTGCGCAGTGCAGGAGATCAGGGAGGCTGATAGGACTGTGACTGATGCAGAGGGTATCTTGGACTGTTTCACTCGGTACTACACTAACATGTATGCACATAAAGACACGGCAGACGAAGGGGACATCGCTGACTATTAAGAGGACGTCGCGCTAGTCTGGCTCTCGAAGGGGCAGCAGGACTTTCTGATGCACCATGTCACTGAGGGCGAATTGAGAGATGCGATTGCGGCTTTGCCAAGCGGCAAGGCAGCTGGTACAGATGGCTTGCCGCCTGAATTCTATAAAGAGTATGTGGATTTGTTGCTGCCGCATCTGGCGATAGTACTGGAGGAGGCCTTTGAATGTGGGCAACTGCCTCCGACGCTGAGGGAGGCTCTGCTGGTGGTCCTCCCGAAGCCCAGAAAACCTCTGGACTGCTGTGAGTCATACCGGCCGTTGTCGTTAATGAACACAGATGTTAAGATTATTGCCAAGGTGTTGGCCTCGCGATTGCAACTATTATTGCCGGTGATGGTGTTGCCGGACCAATCTGGATTTGTCCCGCCGCGATCCACCACACAAAAAACTTAGAGCTCTGTTCGCGGTCCTACATCTACTCAAACCTGACTTAGCTGCGGTGGCGGTCCTTTTGGACGCTGCCAAAGTGTTCAACTCTGTTGCCTGGAGCTACATGATGGCCGTACTGCATCGTTTGGGGGTGCCATTCTTTTTCACGTCGCTAATTGCTTTGTTGTACACTAATCCTGTGGCCCGCGTGCGAGTGAACGGACGCGTGTCAGAACTGTTCACCATACAAAGGGGCACGAGGCAGGGGTGCCCGCTCTCGCCATTACTGTTTGCCATCATTATGGAACCACTAGCCTGCATTTTGCGGCAGGGACATGCATCCTCATCCCTTTGTTTCCGTCTACGCTCTCTGGCGGTATCCATGTACGCGGATGACATGGTGCTTTATATTCGAGAACCAGACAGATATCTAGATGGGGTGCTCAGGGAATACGTGCGGTTTGAGCGTTTCTCCGGCCTATCGATCAATGGGGAAAGTCCATAGTGCTGCCCCTGACGGATGTTACGCGCACATTTCCGTTGGAATTTCCTTTGGAATGGGCTGACATACCTGTCCGCAATCTGGGTGTCTGGATACATAGAGAAGCCCAAGAAATGATTTGGGCTAATTACGGTGTGGCCATTTCCAATTTAGAAGACCAAGTAGCACGCTGGACTCGGTTGCCGCTATCGTTCGTGGACCACGTAGCTTTGATTAAAATGGTGGTGCTCCCCAAATTTTTATATTATTTTGTCAACATCCCTCTCCACTTGACATCAAGTTTTTTCACAACGTTGCAGTCCCTACTTACTGCTTTAGCTTGGGGAGGGAAGAAACCGCGTGTGAAATGGGACACCCTGACCAAGCCATATGAGAAGGGTGGCTTTGCGGTGCCTGACATGAAGCTCTCTTATCTATGTGCGCAGGCGCATTTTGCCTCGTACTGGGTCTTGGCGCCACCATATACTCCACACGTGGCGATCGAGGCGGCGGCAGTGCAACTGTTGCCGTTGAAAGCAATGATTGTAAACTCACACTCTGTATATGAAAGGGACGAGGTGGACACGGTGCAGAACACGGTGAGAGCGTGGCAGGAGTTGGGCAGACACGTTGGTTCGTTGCCACTCTATGCGCCGGCCATGCCACTGCTTCATCATGAGCATATCTCAGTCTCGAGTGAGATAGGGGCTCCACACTTCCTACAAGATGCCGGCATAACCACGATGGGGGACGTCTTTCCGGCAGGCCACTTTCTGGATTTATCGTCCATACTGGACTGCACGAATAATGGCACCATGGCTACCTTCATGTATGTCCGGTTAAAAGCCGCAGTGCGCGCTTATTATCTGACTTTTCCGTTGGAGCCGCCCGTGCTGGCTGCGCTACAGTTCACGTATACTGCTACTTCTAGAGTCAAAATGGTCTCGAGGTTGTACAAAATTTCACAAGATGAGGAGGGTGGTATGGATATGGCTGCGAAGACTAGGAGGGATGCATGTCTGCTGGAGCCGCTCCTGGAGGATGAATGGGAGGAGTGCTGTGCCATGACCGGGAAGTTTGCTATTAATGGGACCTTCAGACTCTTGCATTATAAATTCTTGCAGCAATGGTACTACACACCGGAACAACTCTTTAAATTTGGCCTCCGTGACTCCCCTATGTGTGTGCGCTGTGGAGCGGCTGTGGTTGACTTTCTGCATCTGGCTTGGACGTGCCCGCGAGTGTCTAGGTTTTGGATGGCAGTGACTGAGGCGCTGTCTGCTATGACATCGGTGTCCATTGAGGCGACACCACGTATATGTTTGCTGGGAATGGTGTCTGGAGTTCCTCTGGGCGTTGGCTGGTTGGTGGCTCTGGCGCTGCAACTTGCTAAGCGTGGTGTGGCGACCTGCTGGGGGGGGGAGACGGGTACCAGACGTAAAGACTTGGTTAAAGGACATGGCATATTGTCGAGATCAATTGACATGCTATTATGAAGAACTACCAGAGCGCTCCCATCCCCGCGACATCTGGGGTCCGTATACCACCTACATGCTGGCGCAATTGTCCGATGATGACTAGCTCTGCCTGTGTTTCTGTGTGAGGGTTGCTATACAGGGGGATGCCTGATGGGGGACGGTGGTCTGCAGGACACTCCTGTTCTCTTAATTGCTGCTTTGTACTGAGGCTTCTTGACATGCGCTGGTTGCCTGGCCGGTGACCGGCCACTGATTGCGTAGCCTTTGCCTGTGGTTGACCCTTCCGAATTACGGCATTTCCTTGACTCCCTTGCTTTCTGGCTTGGCTACTGCTCTGCTGTACCTCTCTTCTAGGGGGGGCGGTCCCCCCGTATCGTATTTGCTATCCCATGCATTGTTGCATACCTGCTGTGCTACTCCAAGGGGGGAGGGTTGGAGGGGGGAGGGGGCGGGGGAGGGCAATGTAGTTTCTAATGTTTTTGTTCAAATTAAAAAACACAAAATGAGACCTCAGTTGACTTTCTATCTGCTTCCCAGATTCGGTTCCATGCTCTATGCTGCTAGATGCTGGCTGGTGCGCCACCGGGCCTTTGGCTGTCGGTACTCTGGCTGTGTACTATGACTCGTTTGTGCTTCTGATTTCATCGTTTGCGGCCGGCCGGATGGGTTGTAGGCCAGATGCTGTGTAACTGTACTTCAGATAATAAAGGTCTTCCAAAAAAAAATCATAACACTTGTATAGCGCACTACTCACCCGGAAGGGTCTCAAGGCGCTTGGGGGAAGGGGTCCGCTACTGCTCGAACAGCCAGGTCTTGAGTTGTCTCCTGAAGGCGAGGTGGTCCTGGGTCAGCCTAAGGTGGATTGGGAGGGAGTTCCATGTCTTGGCCGCCAGGTAGGAGAAGGATCCGCCTCCAGCGGTGGCTCTTCGGATGCGTGGTACGGCGGCAAGGGCAAGGCTAGTAGACAGTAGCTGGCGGGTGGGCGTGTAGAAGGTCAGGCGGTCCTTGAGGTACTTGGGGCCCAGGTCGTGAAGAGACTTGTGTGCATGGGTGAGGAGCCTGAACGTGATCCTCTGCAGGTCCTTCAGGTGGCCGGAGATGTGGCTGCGTCGGGTGATGTCCAGGATGAGTCGGGCGGAGGCGTTCTGGATGCGTTGGAGTCTATTTTGTAGCTTGGCTGTGGTTCCGGCGTAGAGGGTGTTTCCGTAGTCCAGTCAGATGGTGACGAGGGCCTGGGTGACAAGTCTTCCTGGTTTCGGTCGGGATCCATCGGAAGTTCTTGCGAAGCATGCGAAGGGTGTGGAAGCATGATGAGGAGATGGCGTTGACTTGTCTGGTCATCGAGAGGGAGGAGTCCAGGATGAAGCCCAGGTTGCGTGCGTGGTCTGTTGGCTTGGGAGCGGTGCCCAGGGCTGGGGGCCACCAGGAGTCGTCCCAGGCGGAGGGCGATGGTCCCAGGATGAGGACTTCCGTCTTGTCTGAGTTCAGTTTCAGGCGGCTGTTCTTCATCCATTCGGCGACGTCTTTCATCCCTTTGTGTAGGCTGGTTCTGGCGGTGTCGGGGTCTCTGGTGAGGGAGAGGATCAGCTGGGTGTCGTTGGCGTAGGAGATGATGTTGAGGTTGTGTTGGCATGCGATGGCAACAAGAGGTCTCATGTAGACGTTGAAGAGGGTGGTGCTGATGACTTCGGTTGCCTTGGATCGAAACGGGGGGAGGCGATTTTTCTGTGTTCTTCCGGTGAGGAACGAGATGATCCACTCCAGTGCCATCTGTTGGATGCCGATGTTGCTGAGGCGTTGGACTAGGGTGCGGTGGCAGACAGTGTTGAACGCTGCAGAGAGGTCCAGGAGGATGAGTGCTGCTGTTTTCCCGTTGTCGAGCAGGGCTCGGATGTCGTCGGTGGCTGTGATGAGGGCGGTCTCGGTGCTGTGGTTGGCTCTGAAACCGAACTGCGAGGGGTCGAAGGATCTGTTCGTCTCGAGGAAGGAGGCAAGCTGTCTGTTGACGATCTTCTCGATGACTTTGGCAGGAAAAGGGAGGAGCGAGATGGGGCAGATGTTTTTGAGGTCGGTGGGGTCCGCTGTTGGTTTCTTCAGTAGGGCGCTGAGCTCGGCATGCTTCCAGCTCTCCGGGAAGGTGGCGGTGTTGAAGGAGGTGTTGATGACGTCCCGGAGTTGGGGTGCGATGGTGGAGTTGGCCTTGTTGAAGACGTGGTGGGGGCAGGGGTCGGTTGGAGATCCGGAGTGGATGGTGTTCATCGTGCGGGCTGTGTCTCCGGTGGTCACCGTGGTCCAGGTGCGGAGGGTGGCGGTGGGGTGCGTTGGTTCGACAGTTGGGTGCGTGTGAGGAGCGCCGAAACTGTTGTGGATGTCGGCAATCTTGCGGTGGAAGAACGAGGCGAGATAGTCGCAGAGATCTTGTGAAGGAGTGATGTAGTTGTTGCCGGTGCTGGGGTTGGAGAACTCCTTGATGATGCTGAAGAGTTCCTTGCTGTTGTGGGCGTTGTTGTCCAGTCGCTCCTTCAGTGATTTCTTCTTGATGGTGCGGATGAGCTGGTGGTGCTTGCGGGTGGCGTGTTTGAGGGCGGTCATGTTGTCGGGGGTCTGGTCGAGGAGCCATGCTTTCTCGAGGGTGCAGCAGGTCTTCTTGGAGTCCTTGAGTTCGTCAGTGAATCAGGGGGCCTTCTTGCTTCTGGGTCTGCTGGGAGGGTTCTTCAGTGGTGCGAGGTCGTCGGCGCAGGCGGTCAGCCACTGCTTGAAGTTGCGGGCTGCTTCGTTGGGGTCCGTTGTGCTGGCAGGTGGGTTCTGGCTGAGGGAGGTGGTGAGCTGGTCGGCGGTGATCTTGCTCCAGCTCCTGTGAGGAACCTGTTGAGGTGGTGGTGGGTTGTGGCTTTTCTGAAGCTGAAGTGGACGCAGCTGTGGTCGGTCCAGTGAAGTTCGGTGGAGTGGCTGAAGGTGCTGTGCTTGCTGGATGAGAAGACGGGATCAAGCGTTTGGCCGGCATAGTGGGTGGGGTGTTGACCAGTTGCTTGAGTCCGAGGTTGGCGAGGTTGTCCAGCAGGGCGGCGGTGTTACGTTCCTTGTTGTTCTCCAGGTGGAAGTTGAGGTCCCCTAGGAGGATGTAGTCGGCGGAGGGGAGGGCGTGTGGGCTGATGAAGTCTGTGATGTCTTCGCTGAATTGTGTGCGTGGTCCCGGGGGTCTGTAGATGAGGGTGCCTCTGAGGGTCGTCTTTGGGTTGGTGTGAATCTGGAAGTGGAGGTGCTCGGCGGCGGTCGTGATGCGGATGGTGTTCTTGTGGACGATGGCGATGCCTCCTCCGGTCTGGTTGACCCGGTCCCTCCTGATGATCTTGTACCCGTCCGGGATGGCGATGGCGATGTCGGGGGCTGAGGAGACGTTCATCCAGGTTTCCGTGAGGAAGGCGATGTCTGGTGATGTTGTGTCGAGGAGGTTCCAGAGTTCCACGGCGTGTCTGTGGACGGAGCGGTTGTTGAGCAGGATGCACTTGAGCTTGCTGCTGGTGGTTGGCTTGGCGGGCGTGTTGCAGGTTCGGAGGCAGGTGAACTTGCAGGTTCTGCAGGTGAAGGGTCCATGAATGTGTTTCGGGGCGGTCCGGCAGCAGGTGGGGTTCCGGCCGGCATTGAGTGCGTTGAGGGCAGCGGCGTCGTAGGTCTGTCGGGTCGTCTTGCATCGGTGGGGGCCAGGGGTCCTGGCACTGGGCGCGGTCCAGGCGCGGACGTGTGCAGACCGGCTTACCTTTGGCGCTCATACGGTGCTCCCGCTGCGCGCGTCCGCTGCGCGCTCGCTGAGGGGGCGTCATAAGTAGGGAGCTGGGAGGGAGGGTCAGCGGGGCGGCGAATGGGCAGGAGGGGGGGCGGGGCCGCAGGGGGCAGCGGCGGAAAAAGAAATCGGCCGGAATCAGTGGGAAAAGCGGAGGTGGGTGGCTCAGCGGAGGCTGGGTCTCCTACGAGGAGCTGCGGCAATCAGGCGCAATCCAGGAAGCAGGTTGGGAGGCAGGAGGCAGGAGGCAGTGTAGCGTGGGTTGACCTCGCCTAAGGGGCGGCTCAGCGGTCGCTGCCTGCTTCTTGTGTGGACCCCTTAAGTAGGGAGGGAGGGTCAGCGGGCAGCGAATGGGCAGGAGGGGGGGCAGGGCCGCAGGGGCCAGCGGCGGAAAAAGAAATCGGCCGGAATCGGCAGGAAAAGCGGAGGTGGGTGGCTCAGCGGAGGCTGGGTCTCCTACGAGGAGCTGCGGCAATCAGGCGCAATCCAGGAAGCAGGTTGGGAGGCAGGAGGCAGGAGGCAGTGTAGCGTGGGGCGACCTCACCTAAGGGGAGGTTCAGCGGTAGCTAGTATTCGCCCATCATTTCATGCCCCACTTACCCCCTTTGAATACCCTTGACTGATACTGGCCCACAGTGGCATTTTCACAAACTTTTACCCTGATCCGGACCGGGTTGGAATTATCACAGGTTCTCCGATACCGCACTTTTGAGATATATTCAGCCCTGAAGAGTCACTGGTAACTACCCGTCTGACGAAACACGTGTCAGCTGTTTTTTTCTTTGGATCTCCTCTTGAAGGAGGACCACAATCACATAAAAACCGAAAAGAAATAACTATTGTTTGTCGATCTTGTTTCCTTACTCTTGTAATTTCATTACAAAAGATTGTGTTTACAATTTACAGGGTGGGTCTTGACCCACTCTTTCTCAGGGGTTTTGGGTTCCCCCTGACCAAGGAGCAGCGTTCTTATTTTTGTACCCTTTTCATTCTCAATGCTACCTGATGTGCGCCAATTTTTCTGAATACTAAAACCCCACGCAGAAATCTTAGACCTAAGTCTGCCCGACATCGTAATTAGCCCCAGAATTTAAGAATTGTAATTGCTTGCATGTCTATAATTATCTATGTATTTATTCATGTATTTATTTGTGTATTTATTTTTTTAATTACTTATTTGTCTAGTTTGAAAAAGTTGTAACTTGATATTTAACACAGCGGGAGATTTAGAGTCTTGTAAATAAAAGAAGCTAGAACTCTTTTGGTTCCGACAGTACACAGTAGGCCTGTAACGTAGCACTAGAGAGATGAGTTAAAGGCAGGCTTAGAATATTGAGCTCTGACTTACACTCAGCAGAATAAAGATGTGTACAACTTCTCTCCGGGAGTGGCATGGTTATTGACGAGTACCTCAGCTGTCAGGAAGCTACAGTCGTAGGAAAGGTATAGACCCAGGTGAAGACTGTATGTAGTCTGCCATAAGGGTTTGTGAATCTAATAGCTCACCAGTAACAAACAAAATCACCTGATTTTGAGAGACCTGCAGCATGCCACTGACAGAGTTACCCTGAGCAAAGCAGTCCCATGTGAGTGGTGAGGACTAGCAAAGACATGCATAAGTATAAGATTACTTCATTTTAGTGAGTTTACAGGTTCTAATAAGGCAAGAGACAGTTCTGCAGATTGACCCCAAGTGGATTTGGGTGGAATGGTCTGTAGGAAATAACGAGTAGTGCAGTAAGCTCTTCTTAAAGTCTTTATGGTTAAACCAAGTCTCATGCAGGGGGCAGTCACACAGCCAGTAAAACACTCATTGGAACAGAGCTGCAAATTAATTGTTTCCTAAGTCGAAAAGAGCTAATCCAACCACAGTCACATATTGCTTTAAGGTGGAAAGACCAACCCGGTGGTGCCCCAGCCCCCAAATCAGAAGTGGGGCATGTCGAGCTGTCTGAAGAAGGAATGAGGGATGAGCAGGGGAAGGTTTGCAAAATAATACAATACAATAACCGGGGTGTCATCACCATCTTCCGATTACTGAAAGCAGGGGGGAAGGCCAAAGAGCAATCTGGGCCCTAAGTGATCGTGTCATTCATCCCAGATTTCCTTTCTGCAAATCAGAAGGGTAATGGTAGATATTAATTACTATGCATTGAAAGGTAACTGATTCTCATGTTCAATCTGGATTTTAATTGTAAGGAAAGGGAAAACTATTACCATAAGTTAAAGAGACACCTCTTACATTATAAAAACATTATCATGTTCGTAAGTTTTGCTTGTGTAATTTACATCCCTAATATTTTGAAATCTCTGCAAGGACTTTATCACTTAGGCCTTGATTATGAGTCTCAGCTCAGGACAGTGGAACCAGAACCATTGTTGATTATGAGCCTGGCATTCCACATTAGGGGCTGATGTTGGTGGGTGTCCGACCCACAGCATCAGCCCCATAGTTTTGTATTTTAATTATAATATTATTTGTATTAAATAACATATGTATTAAACATTATTTTCCATTTGATACATTTTGTAAAACAATATTTATATTTTTTTGTATCACAGATTTATATTTTTGTTATTTAGTATGTTTTAGAAATTATTTGATTTTTTACAAGTTAACTAGTCTGTTTCTAATGTTGCACTGACTGGAGTGGGAATAGTGAATTTCATCACCCCTCCCCTCAACCCAACACTTTCTGTAATTTTGCACTTATTGGAGTTGGAGTATTAAATTCTAACCCCTTTGCAATCCAAAACTTTTCCTACTGTTGCACTGACTGGAGTGGGAATAGCACATTTTACCCCTCTGTAACCCAACACTTTCTCTACTGTTTCACAGACTGGAGTGGGAATAGTAAATCTTACCACTCCGCAATCCAACACTTTCCCTAATTTTTCACTGGCTGGAGTAGGAGTAATAAATGTTAGAACAACAGGAATTGGTGTGCAGTTCCTACAAGGTTATTATAGTGACTAGAAGGAGAACACCTACAGCTCGGTATGACCAGAAGGGAGGATGGAGAATTCCTCCTTTCGGATATATTGCCATCACACACCTGCTTCACCATTGGGCATGCTCCTCGTTGGGTCGATGGTGCAATAACCGACGGGCACCCTCAGTGGGGGCTCTTTGGTGGAGATCTTTTATCCTTGTCGTTTGATGAGTGTGTGTGCGGGATATGATGTGGAAGTGTAGTGTATTCTCTTTACAGCATTTGATGAGAGACACTTCTTCTGCTTAAACAGCTTTTTTGAAAAGTGGTTTGCTCTATACACATATCTTATACTACACACAACATGCAACGCTCATCTTGATAAATATTCATGGTATGTACATTAGCCTTCCTCGTGTGATAGCCATGCATCCCAAGCGTTACATCAAAAACAAATGTGTGTTACACGATGCCCCTGGTGTGTGTGTGTGTGAACATTATTGTGCTGCCTTTCGGCCTGGGTATTGGTGGCTCTAAGACGTATCATCAGCGACGGGTAGAGTGCACATCCTACATCACATGTGACAAACAGTAAACAATAATGTGTAGATTTGTTTTGCTGTACGCGCTGTTGTCAATATAGTAGTGTGTTATATGTGAGACTTTTCAGATTCATGTTTGACATACATTGCTTGACTGTAATGAGTGTTATCACTGTGTATATTCACAACCTTGACAACGACATGTGATGTTTGCTATTCAATCTTTTCTAACAGCATCTCATTAGATATAGTTTGAGCCCTCCCAACACATTCTACATTAATGTAAATTGCGCATTCTGCGACGTCAAAACTGCAAAAGAAACACACATAGGTACACTTCCGGATCAGCAAGGAACTGAACAATGCCCAGATCCCCAGAACAATTATTCACACCCCTCACTGGCCTGGCGTACACAAGCCGAGCCCACTTTGCGCACGTATAAATAGGATAACAACAACGCCACATGTCCCAATTCTTCCACACTGCCTCAGGTGATATGACCGGATCCGCCTCGCATATCACAATGCGCAATAAAAAAAAGGGATCCATGAGATGTGCTCCATCCTGACAATCAACACTGGTTCTAAATTGTGAACCCTACTGCCCGTCATGTTTCGAAAGGGATCCATGAGGTGTACACCATCCTGCAATCAACATTGCAACTGAATTGTGAACACTGCTGCCCGTAGTAGTTTCACAAACAATAATGGCAGCAGGTGTGCAGTGGGGCCTGGGTGCACAGCGGCTCCAATTGAGCGTGGTGCTGCAGGAGGGGTGGGCTGCATCAGCCTGAGTGCGCAGGTGCAAACAAGTGAAGTTGCCCTGTGTAATGATGTGATCTCTGACCTCATTCAGTCACATCTCTGTCTCATTCTAAAGACCTTCTGGACCATACTGAAGGCCTGAGCCAGCGGGCAGTACTGCCCTACAGACACGTGTTGAGCAGAGTGCTGAGGGAGGGGTGGGGTGCATCAGCCTGAGTGTGCAGGTGTGATCAAGCGAAGTTACCCTGGGTAAGGATGTGATCTCTGACCTCATTCAGTCACATATTTCTCATTTTAAAGACCTGCTGGACCGTACTGTAGTCCTGACTCCTGAGCCATAGGGCCGTGCTGCCCTACAGACACATGTTGAGCACAGTTCTGCGGGAGGGGTGGGGTGTATCAGCCTGGGTGTGCAGGTGCGAACAAGCGATGTTGCCAAGCGTAATGATGTGATCTTTGACCTCATTCAGTCACATGTCTGTCTCATTTTAAGGACCTGCTGGACCATACAGTAGGCCTGAGCCAGCAGGCTTCGCTGCCCTACAGACACGTGGCATTGGCTTGTAGGTCACTGTAGAGGGCTCATTACCAAGTGTACATGCACACAGGCTTCTGCCACTGCTTTACACATGCACATTATGCTTCTACCATGCGCTCTGTTCCTTTGTATGTGAATGTTATTATAACATATTATTATTTAACCTTGTGTAATCTTGTGCACTCCAACTACTCTTTGAACCACGATTTCCACTAACAGTTGGTAGATCGTTCTTCAAAAATGAAGGATGCACTCAACTGGTGTTTTCTATTAAGCTTGAAAGAAAAGCCTTCATTTACCTCCACAAGTTTCCACCATTAAGTTATTTCTCCCTTTTCAGACACTGAATTAATTGACTCAAAATGGGCGGATCGGAAGCTCAACCCGTAATTATGCCCTGGGCATTCTGAACCCTTCCATCATGGTATCAACACACTGTCCCTGACTGTAGACCTGCTCTCCCACCCTACAAAAGTACCCCGGACTCGGAGCTTGCACCGGCACGTCGTTGGACACACTGATGGTGGCAGGTGAGCAGTGAAGCCTCGGTGCGCAGGACCTACAATTGAGCATAGTGCGGGGGAAGGTGCTGTGGGGCACCAGCCTGGGTGTATATGTGCAGTCAAGCAATGTTCCTGTAGCTAATAATCTAATCTCTGGCCGTACTGCTGGAGGGGTTAGGTGCATCAGCCTGGGTGCGTAGGTGCGAAAAAGCGATGTGGCAGTCCGTAATGATGTGATCTCTGACCTCATTCAGTCACATCTCTGTCTCAGTTTAACGGCCTGCTGGACCGTACTGTAGTCCTGAACCAGCAGGCAAGGCTACCCTACAGACACGTATAGAGCGCAGTGCTGCGGGAGGGGTGGGGTGTATCAGCCTGGGTGCCAAGTACGAACAAACGATGTTGCTGTGTGAAATGATGTGATCTCTGACCCGATTCAGTCTCATCTCTGTCTCATTTCAAGGGCCTCCTGTACCGTACTGTAGGCCAGAGCCACCAAGCAGCGTTGCCCTACAAACACGTGACGTTGGCTTTTAGGACACTCTAGTGAGCTCCTTAATGAGTGTACATGCACACAGGCTCCCGCCACTGGATTACACGCGAACATTATGCTTCGCGCATGCACTTTATTCCTTTGTATGTAAACCTTGCCATAACATATTATTATATAACCATGTCTAGTCTTGTGCACTCCAACTCCTCTTTGAACCACGATTACCACTAACAGTTTGTTGATCGTACTTCAAAAACGAAGGATGCACTCAACTCCTATTTTCTATCAAGCTTAAAATAAACCTTCATTTACCTCCAGACATTTTCACAATTAAATTATTTCTCCCTTTACAGAAATGCCATTGATTGGCTCAAAAGGGGCTGAGCAGGAGCTCGCCCCGCAATGATGCCCTGAGCATTCTAACACCTTCCATGGCAATATCAAGACACCGTTCCATGTTGGAGACCTGGTCTACCATACAAACGGACCCTGGACTCAGATCTTGCACCAACACGTTGTGGGACACACCAGTGGTGGCAGGTGAGCAGTGAAGCCTCAGTGTGCAAGACCTACAATTGAGCACAGTGAGGGGGAACGGACTGGGGTGCAGCATCCCGGGTGCACAGGTGCATGCTAGCAGTTTTCCAGTAGCTAATAATGTAGGACTATATTATCAAAGAACAGCGATAAGAGGTTGATAATATGCCCTTGTGAATTCCCATAGAATCCCAGGTTCACACCAAAACTTGAGCTTCTAAGAAAATTCACAAGGGCAAATTATTGTTATCACCCTTTCTTCATAATATGGCCCATAATCCCATAATCTCTGCCTTCATGTATTTAATATTAAGGACTACTTAACCCACACTCTTTCTCGCAGACCCCGGCGTCCTACACAAACAGGTGATGGAAGGTAAACACTAAGGGCTGAGTGCAATAGGCCAACGCTCTGTCTCCACCTCCCTCTCTTCTTTTAACTCTCCCTTCACTTCTCCATTCCGCCCACTGCCCCTCCCTTTTATTTTCACTATGGTCCTTTCATTCCAACTAGCTTTCTTTACCTCTTCCACATAGCACACATACTTATGTTTCATTTTTGTCTTGCAGGTTTCCAAAGCTGATTTCACAGGAGTCCAAACCACGTTTCTTTTATTATACTGTTCTTTTAAAGTTACATTTCTATTTATTTCTGTTTTAATAAAGGTTACTTAAAAAAACTGTATAGATCTTGTGACAACACTTGACTATTATTTATTGTGATAATCATCTGTTTATAGAAGATTTTAAAGACAGCATTATTTAATATTAGAGTGCACCTACAAAACATAATCTAACTAACTGTTAGACAAATGAATCCTGGGTAATTGTACAACTGCAAAAGATCTATGAGTGTATCACTTTATACCACCACTAGCAGCCCGTCCTGATATTGTCCGGGTATGAATTGCTGCCGTCCAGTAGTATATTGTTTTGTAGGATTTCGTTTTGATAGCATTTCTTATCTGTGACAGGCCTGTGAAACGCTCCGATTCACAGTGCACTTCTGATGCACTTAAGAGTGCGCGTTCAGTAGTGTGTGAAATCGAGTTTCCCTACTTTATTTTTCCTTACAATATTATATAGCGCGAACTAGACAACATGGCATGAGCACAATTTACATTACAGAAGAACACATTCATTTGTGGAAGGAACAGGAAACAAAGCGATTTGCTGGAATCACAGGATGTTGAGATGATGCCAAGATTTGAACGTAGCTCCCCAGCTCTAAAGTTCGCAATTCTAGAACTTGTGGTGGGAGGTGTGTCTAAAAGTGAATGTTGGTGCTGGCCATCAATGAGAGAGACCTGTGCATTTTTCATGTGGTGGTGAAAAAATATGAGTATGTTGCTGGAGATATGGGCCGCCGTGCCACCAATGTACTTACCGGGAGAGGGTAATCAACCATTATTCCGCAACTTTCTTTCCGCATACCATCACTCCGCATACTTTCATTACGAAAGTACCATGACTCCGCAATGCCATTATAACGCATGGCATTACATTTTATATGCTTTTACCACGCATACATTTACAACGGAATTCGTTGTAAATGCATGAATGGTGAAAGCATTTTTTCTTATGTTGGGATAAGGTAAGTATGGGTATAGTGGTATATGTTTTGGGGTACTGAGGTATATGTTTTGGAGTGTTTGGGTATCTTAAGGGTTCAGTTATAGTTTTGGGTTATGGGGTACAGGGGTAGTTTTAGGGTAGGGATAGGTGTGGGTTTTGGGGTACAGGGGTATTTTTAGGGTTCAGGGCTAGGTTTGGGTTTTGGGGTATAGGGGTATTTTTAGGGTTGAGGGGTAGGTTTGGGTTTTGGGGTACAGGGGTATTTTAAGGGTTCAGGGCCAGGTTTGGGTTTTGGGGTACAGGGGTATTTTAGCGTTCAGAAGTAGGTTTGGATTTTGGGGTACAGGGTTATTTTTAGGGTTCAGGGCTAGGTTTAGGTTTTCGGGTAGAGGGGTATTTTAGCGTTCAGGGGTAGGTTTGGGTTTTGGGGTACAGGGTTAATTTTAGGGTTCAGGGCTAGGTTTGGGTTTTGAGGTACAGGGGTATTTTTAGAGTTCAGGGGTAGGTTTGGGTTTGGGGAACAGGGGTATTTTAGGGTTCAGGGGTAGGTTTGGGTTTTGGGGTACAGGAGTATTTTTAGGGTTCAGGGCTATGTTTGGGTTTTGGGGTACAGGAGTATTTTTAGGGTTCAGGGGTAGGTTTGGGCTTTGAGGTACAGGGTTATTTATAGGGTTCAGGGCTAGGTTTGGGTTTTGGGGTACAGGGGTATTTTTAGGGTTTAGGGATAGGTTTGGGTTTTGGGGTACAGGTTATATTTATAGGGTTAAGATGGGTTAGTGTTTAAGGGTGTTGAGGTATTTTAAGTAGTAAGGGTGGGTTATGATTATGGGGTGCAGGGGTATTTAAAGGGAGTAGGGTGGGATTCGTTTTTAGGGTGTAAAGGGTAATATAATAAAATAATAAATAAAAATAATATAAATAATGCAATTTTAAAGATTAAGGCCTAGATGTAGGTAATAGCAATTTACCGAATGGTAAATACCGAATTTTACAGATTCGGTATTCACTATTCGGTAATTGCTATGTAGGTAAAATAATCAGTAAAAATACCGAATCTGTATGATTCGGTAATTACCAATTCTGTAATTACAGAATCGGTATTTGCCATTGATTCCTATGGGCCTTGAAGCCCATAGGAATCAATGGCAAATACCGATTCTGTCATTACAGAATCGGTAAAATTACCGATTTTGCAAGGGTGACAGGGTGTCACTTTGACACCCTGTTGCACCCCTGTTTCTGGCTTGTGTGCCATTTGGCACACAGACATGCCCTTAGGGCATGTCTGTGTGCCACATGGCACAGGTGTACATGCACAGATGTGCATGTACACTGGAATTCGTTATTTACCATGGAATAGTATTCCATGGTAAATAACGATTCGGTAAGGGCCTGTGGCACTGATTACAGTGCCACCTACATCTTGATTTACAGAATCGGTAAATTTACCGATTCGTTATTTTACCGATTCTGTATATTTACCGAATCGGTAAATATACCGATTCTGTAAATAAAATGCCCCCTACATCTCAAAAGCCAAATACCAGTCGGAAACGGCCGAAATCGGCCGTTTCCGACCAGTATTAAGGCTCCTACATCTGGCCCTAAATGTTTTAATTAAATAAAAAAATGTGTATATATATATATAATATTTATAAATATATATAAATATATATATATATATATATATATATAGATATATATATATATATATATCTATATATATATATATATATTTATATATATATATATATATATATATATAGATATATATATATATATATATATATAGATATATATATATCTATATATATATATATATATATATATCTATATATATATATATATATATATATATATATATATATATATATATATATATATATAGATATATATATATATATATATATATATATATATATATATATATATTCTAATATAATAAAGAGCCCAAACCTTTGAGGTGGGTAATTTCAGGAACCACAGCACCACTCACAACACCCAATACAGCGTTGGAAAGGGCAGTTGCAGCAGAAGGACATAGGCTATGCAGACGCCCACCACATACATTTAAAAGGAAGAAGAACCGTGCCAGCTAAGTAGTCCCTTGTGGGCGGGTCTGCGTTATGCTGTGGGCGTGTGCTGGGGGCGTAACACACGCTGGGGGCATGTGGTACAGTCCGCCCTTAATGCCATGTCTCATATCGTGTGCTGTGGCCGTGTGCTGGGGGCGTGGGTGTGTGCGGGCACGAAATTACATAAAAATAAGCGAGCGAGCGTTGTGCCTAATATTTTATTGTTTTTTCTTCCCAGGTTCTGTACATTCCAGGTCCGGGTGTGCTTGCCCCGTGCTCCCAGTGACGTGCACCTGCTTTACTGTATGGAGGTAAGGCATGGCACTATTCCCAAGGGCTGGAAGGAGCACAAACAGGGGCCATTGTGCAGGAAATGTAATCTCGCCTTAACTTCCGGTGACGCCTGAAGCGCACACTGGAGATTTTCCACTTCTGTTGCACACATGAATAACTTTGGCGCTGGTGGACGAATCTTCGTGAATTTCTCCAAGAAAATGGCCTGCTTTGCTCCTTCCCTGAAAGTTTGGGGGTGATTCATCAAGTGGGGGCCGAGAAAAACGGGGGTCCCAAAACGTGTTTTCCCCATGCAATTTTCCATAGGGACCTTTAGCCAGGGCTACAGCCCGAACGGCTGAACGGAACTACACCAAATTTGGCAGAGAAGTAGAGTTTGGTTCGCAGATTGTGCTTTTTGTTAAATGGTGTAAATCTGTTCAGTAGTTCCTGAGAAAATCAAAAGTAAAATCTTAGTGATATCTAGAGATGAAGTACCGTACTCTGTACTGTACTCTGTACCTTCCCGAGCATGGGCTGCATGCTGATTGGCTGTCAACTGTCTGTCAACACTCCAAACCAGGAAGTGTTGGCAGCCATCTTGTGCCTCGGTAGAACCGAGGCACAAGAAAGCAGTGAAACAAACGTGCAAAACACACAAAGGGGGCAGGGTACAAACACCCTGACCCCCTAGGCCTGCTCAGGGGGTCCCACAAGGACCCCCAAGGCCCAGAAATGTTTTCTTTTTTTTTATCGCGGGGGTATGAAGTACCGTACTCTGTACTGTACTCTGTAGTCTATGCTGTACTGTACTCTGTACCTTCCCGAGCGCATACTGGAGGTTCCTGGTGGACTAGTTGGCCCCCAAGGACCTTCAGTATGCAAGGGGAATTAGTTCCCACTCTGCAAACGCGCCAGGGGGCTGCGTTGCAGAGAGGTGTAAAAAGGGGCGTGGCCTCATTACACCTCTCTGTAAGGCAGCCCCCTGGCGCCTACTGGAGGTTCCTGGTGGACTACTTGGCCCCCAGGACCACCAGTATTCAAGGGGAATTAGTTCCCCCTCTGCA
Source organism: Lissotriton vulgaris (assembly GCF_964263255.1). Classification (NCBI taxonomy): domain Eukaryota; kingdom Metazoa; phylum Chordata; class Amphibia; order Caudata; family Salamandridae; genus Lissotriton; species Lissotriton vulgaris. The sequence continues at coordinate 173,756,505 of NC_141695.1, forward strand.
AATGCACCAGGGGGCTGCGTTGCAGAGAGGTGTAAAAAGGGGCGCGGCCTCATTACACCTCCCTGCAAGGCAGCCCCCTGGCGCATACTGGAGGTTCCTGGTGGGCTAATTAGCCGCCAGGGACCTCCAGTATGCAAGGGAAATTAGTTCCTCCTCTGCAAACGCGCCAGGGGGCTACGTTGCAGAGAGGTATAATCAGGCCACGCCCCTTTTTACACCTCTCTGCAACGCAGCCCCCTGGCGCATACTGGACGTTCCTGGTAGGCTAGTTTGCAAGGGGACTTAATCCCCCAACGCTACAGGGCACGTTTGCACAGTGGTGAAGGTAGGGGGCGGGACTTGAGGTGATGTGAGTGCAAACATGCCCTGTGGCGCGTTTTAGGTTGGGGAATTAATTCCTCTTCAATCCAGAGGTCCCCTTAGGGGCAACTAGTCCAACAGGTATCTCCAGGAAGCGCCACAGAGCTGTGTTGCAGAGAGTTGTAAAAAGGGGGTGTGCCCTCTGAACACCTCTCTGCAACACAGCTGCCTGGCGCATATTGGAGGTACCTGGTGTGCTAGTTGGCTCACAGGGGACCTCAGGATTGAATTCCCCAATCTAAAACGCGCCAGAGGGCATGTTTGCACACATGTTACCTCAGGCCCCGCCCCTTCCCTCACTATTGAGCAAAATATTCCTGTAAAATCAGCCTAACTACGAATTCTGATTTACTCACCTGTTATCACAAGAAACGTCAGTGCTGCATCTTTGAGCGCACTACTGATGGAAAGATATGGTCTCATCGCCAGGATACCCTTTGGGTGACAGCTGCGCTTAAGAAGTATAAAATACATACATACATAAAAGTAATTCTAACCATACTTACAGTAACTTGAATTTCCTTCCATAGGCTAACATTGACTGGTTTCACTTGGAAATGTTTCGAAGTGTGGAGTTTTGGAATTTAAAAAGTTTCCTAAAAAATCAGTCAAACTACGAATTTCAATTTACTCACCTGTTATCAGGAGATACCTCAGTGTTGCATCTTTCAACTCACTACTATTCCTGAAGAGTAACTGTAACTGTACTTACCAGTAACTTGAATTTCCTACCATAGGATATCATTGCCTGCTATATAAAATATATATAAATGAAAAAAATATTAAATAAAAAAAATATATTACAATTTCAATGTTTTTAAAAATTTATATTAAAAATATGTAATGTAATTTAAAAAATAAAATATCTAAAAATAAATACTTTAAAACAATGTAGTAAATTAGTATAAAAAAAGATGACAATTAATACATTTAAAAATTATCATTTACAAAACCTTTGAAATTCACTGAAAAAAACATAGGTTTCAGCCACGGTATAGTTAGGAATTAGCATTTAAAAAACCTTGCAAATTCACTGAAAAAACCATAGGTTTCACACATGTTATAGTTAGCTGGACATTTTACTCTTACAAAACCACTGAAATTCCCCCGTTATAGTTAGTTCATCTAACTCATCTAACTATAACTCGTGCGCCCGCAATGCACTGCTGATGACATCACATATTACATCACTCATGACATGGTCAGTGACATCACTCATGACATCACTGATGACATCTCAAAGCACAATCACAATCCACACTCTAAGCATCTTGAAGGGAATTCTGGATGCACTCCGAGGATGTCTGTATGTGGAGTAAGCAGTTTGGAAAATAAGATATTTCTAAAATGGTGGACAGGATGCCGTTTTAAAAAAAGAAGAGAAATGATTGGCTGATTGTGAGCATATACACTGAAAAAAGGGTCCATGTTTCTGTGTTTTAAAATCATGTTTCTTATTGGTAAGTAAAATGTTTTTGAAAGGTACATTAGATAAGATAAGTTGTACTTTGGAAAGTCAAGCACACTTGCTGGTTGAATTTGCAACATTTCGTGCTGAACTTGTGACCTCTGTGTTCAGTTGAGTGTTCCATGAACTGTTACTATGGTAACAGGCATTAAGCAGAATGGCGGTAGGGTTGAAATTTATTTCAATTGGCAAGGGTTGAAATGTATAACCAATAGAAATGTGTGTTGGCTTTTGAATTAATGTGGGAATCAATGTGATTTGATATTGACATGTATATGTGTGCAGAATAAGAGGGAAAGTTTGCTATTGTTTAGTTTTGCTAAGAGCAGTGCCCTACATTCATTGTGTGCTTAAGAAAATCTGGTGTGTGAATCAGATACTTCATAATCTACGAATCAATTTGAAAGGTGAGTTATTAATTTGTGAGGTTCTGTATGTGGTGCCTTTGTTTTTAATCATAAAATGTAAGTAAGAAGAATAGTCTTGCTTGTTGGGTATCACACTGTGAGTCGGTGTCCACTTGTCCAACCATTTTGACAGAAGCATGTGGGTATTTAATTTCTTTACTGATACATAACTGCTTAAAAGCCTATCCTCTGACCCTGTCTTCAGGTTAGGCCGCCCCACGCCGCTGCCGCCTGCTCTCCCTGGTTGCCCGCTGCCTCCTTGCCACTCGTTTTTTCCCGCAGCTGCTCCCTGTGGCCCCGCCCCCGGACCTCCTGCATCCCCATTCGACGCCCGCTCCCGCCACCCAGCTGCTCCTCCCTCCCGTCAGTGCTCTTAAGGAGTCCTTGCAGCAGCGCAGGGAGCGCCCTCTGACCCTGTCTTCAGGTTAGGTCGCCCCCACGCCACTGCCGCCTGCTCTCCCTGGTTGCCCGCTACCTTCTTGCCGCTCGTTTTTTCCCACCGTTGCTCCTTGCGGTCCCGCCCCACGGACCCCCCCTGCATCCCCATTTGCTGCTCCGCTCCTGCCACCCAGCTGCTCCTCCCCCCGTCACCACTCTTATGCAGGCTACGCAGCGACCGCGCCGCTGGCGCGCCAAAGGTGCGCCTAAGGCAAGCCCGTCTGCGCCCTCCGCGCCTGTACCACGCCCAGCGCCAGGAACCCCTGGACCTCGACGATACCAGCCCACATGTCTGACCTATGATGCCGTCACCCTTCACGCACTCAACGCCGGCTGGAACCCCGCCTGCTACCGAGCCACCCCGAAATGCACCCACGGACCCTTCACCTGCCAAACCTGCAAGCTCACCTGCCTCCGGACCTGCACCGCACCTGCAAGGCCAAGCACCAGCAACAATCACCTCAAGTGCATCCTGCTCAACACCTGCTCTGTCCACAGACACGCCGTCGAACTCTGGAACCTCCTCGACACAATATCACCAGACGTCGCCTTCCTCACAGAAACCTGGATGAACGCCTCCTCAGCCCCCGAAATCGCCATAGCCATCCCGGAAGGCTACAAGATCACCCAGAGGGACCCCATCAACCAAACCGGAGGAGGCATCACCATCGTCCACAGAAACACCATCCGCATCACGACCAACTCTGAAGACGCCCTCACCTCCACCGAGCACCTTCACTTCCAGATACACATCAACCCCAAGACCACCCTCAGAATCACTCTCATCTACAGACCCACTGGACCACGCACACAATTCAGCGAAGCCATCGCAGACTTCATCAGCCCGCACGCCCTCTTCTCCTCAGACTACATCCTCCTAGGGGATCTCAACTTCCACCTGGAGAACAGCATTGACAGCAACACCGCCGCCCTGCTGGACAACCTCGCCAACCTCGGACTCAAGCAACTGGTGAACACCCCCATCCACTACGCCGGCCACACGCTTGACCACGTCTTCTCCTCCAGCAAGCACATCTCCTTCAGCCACTCCACCGGACTACACTGGACTGATCACAGCTGCGTCCACTTCAACTTCAGGAGAACCACGACCCTACCACCACCCGCAACAGGTTCCCCGCAGGAGCTGGAGCAAGATCACCGCTGACCAGCTCACCACCTCCCTCAGCCAGAACCCTCCCACCAACACAACGGACCCCAACGAAGCAGCCCACAACTTCACACAGTGGCTCACCAACTGCGCTGATGACCTCTCACCACTGAAGAACCCTCCCAGCAGACCCGGCAGCAAGAAAGCCTCGTGGTTCACCAACAAACTCAAAACCTCCAAGAAAAACTGCTGCACCCTCGAGGAAGCCTGGCGCCATAACCAGACTACAGAAAACATGACAGCCCTCAAGAATGCCACCCGCATACACCACCAGCTGATCCGCACCACCAAAAGGGCAACATTCAAAGAACGACTGGACAACAACACCCACAACTGCAAGGAACTCTGCAGCATCGTCAAAGAGCTTTCGAACCCCAGTGCCTGCAACAACGACATCACACACTCGCAAGACCTCTGCGACTCACTCGCCTCGTTCTTCCACCGCAAAATCGCCGACATACACAACAGCTTCGCCGCACAGACCACGCACCCAACCACGGAACCAGCGCCCCCCACCACCACCCTCTGCAACTGGAGACCGGTCAGCACTGAAGACACGACCTGCACGATGAACACCACCCACTCCGGATCCCCAACCGACCCCTGCCCGCACCACGTCTTCATCGCACCCCAAGTCCGTGACATCATCAACATCTCCATCGCCACTGCCACCTTCCCGGAGAACTGGAAACATGCTGAGCTCAGCGCCATCCTGAAGAAACCCACCGCGGACCCCACGGACCTCAAGAACTTCCGCCCCATCTTGCTCCTCCCTTTTCCTGCCAAAGATATCGAGAAGACCGTCAACAAACAACTCACCGCCTTCCTCGAGACAAACGGATCCCTTGACCCCTCACAGTCCGGTTTCCAAGCTAACCACAGCACAAGACCGCCCTCATCGCAGCCACCGACGACATCAGATCCCTGCTTGACAACGGGGAAACAGCTGCCCTCATCCTCCTGGATCTCTCAGCAGCGTTCGACAGAGTATGCCACTGCACACTAATACAGCGCCTCAGCAACACCGGAATCCAAGGGAAGGCACTGGCGCGAATCGTCTCGTTCCTCACCAGAAGAACCCAGAGAGTCCGCCTCCCCCCATTCCGATCCGCGGCCACCGAAGTCATCTGCGGCGTACCTCAAGGATCCTCGCTCAGCCCCACCCTCTTCAACGTCTACATGAGCCCCCTTCCAGCTATCGCACGGCAACACAACCTCAACATAATTTCCTACGCTGACGACACCCAGCTGATCCTCTCCCTCACCAACGACCCCGCCACCGCCAGAGCCAGCCTCCAGGAAGGAATGAAAGACGTTGCAGAATAGATGAAGTCCAGCCGCCTGAAACTGAACTCAGACAAGACGGAAGTCCTCATCCTGGGATCATTCCCCTCCGCATGGGACGACTCCTGGTGGCCCCCTGCCCTGGGCACTGCCCCCAAGCCAACGGACCAAGCAAGTAACCTGTGTTTCAGCCTGGACTCCTCCCTCACGATGACCAAACAAGTCAACGCCGTCTCGTCATCCTGCTTCAACACCCTGCACATGCTCAGAAAGATCTTCCGATGGATTCCCACCGAAACCAGGAAGATGGTCACCCAGGCCCTCGTCACCAGCCGAATGGAACACGGGAACACCCTCTACGCGGGAACTACAGCCAAACCTCAGAAAAGACTCCAGCGCATACAGAACGCCTCCGCACGACTCATCCTGGACATCCCCCGCCAAAACCACATCTCTGCCCACCTGAGAGGCCTGCACTGGCTCCCCGTCAACAAGAGAATCACGTTCAGACCCCTTACCCACGCACACAAGGCTCTCCATGATTTGGGCCCCAAGTACCTCAACAACCGCCTCACAATCTACACACCCACCCGCCAGCTCCGCTCGACCAGCCTCACCCTCGCAACCGTCCCACGCTTTCGCAGAGCCACCGCTGGAGGAAGATCCTTCTCCTACCTGGCGGCAAAGACATGGAACTCCCTCCCCATCCACCTACGACTGACCCAGGACCATCTCTCCTTCAGGAAACATCTCAAGACCTGGCTATTCGAGCACTAGCGGATCCCTCCCCTCCCAGCACCGCGAGGCCCTAACGGGTGAGTAGCGCACTTTACAAATACACCTGATTGATTGATTGATTGATCCTGTTTTCAACTATTAGTAGTATTACAACCCAGTCACTGCCAACAGCCGCGGCCCGTGGAGGGAGTTGCGGTAGGGCAGGCAGGCGGGGCAGGGGAGGGGCAGGGTGGGGGGTGATAAACACTGGAATCTGGATGATTGCAGGTAAGTAAACAATAAAATAATAAAACGAATTTTGTAGCGCGCCCTGCATCGCATTTTGCAATGCAGGGCACGGAACGAAATTCATTTTATTAATTTAATTGTTTACTTACCTGTAACCATCCATATTCCAGTGTTTATCACCCCCACCCTGCCCCTCCCCCTCCCCGCCTGCCTGCCCCATCGCAACTCCCTCCAGGGTCCGCGGCTGACTGCCAATGCATTTGCAGAATGATTCAGGCATTCACACAAGCAGTGCTGTAGTCAAATGTGTAGAATGTATGCGGTCACCTAATCCCTTTTAGACTAGTGAGTCTCTTCTGCTAAAATCCAGCGAATAGTCTTGCTTGTCTGGAATCACACTGTGAGTCTGTGTCCACTTGTACAACCATTTTGAAAGAAGCATGTGGTTACTTAATCTCTTTGTTGACACGTAACTGCTTAAAAACCTATCATGTTGTCAACTATTAGTAGTATTACGGCTAGATTCATCATCGGCATGTTTTGCGAGTCTAAAATAGTGATTATTAAGGAATCGCTATTACAGACTCGCAAAACGGGATTCATGTAGAAATCGCAATATTTATTGCGATTCCTACAGCTTCCTTATTTGCGAATAGCTAATTGCTAATCGCAAATAAGGAATAACTCCCCATTCATTCCTATGGGCCTAAAGGCCCATAGGAATGAATGGGAAGACATATCAAGCGGCGAATCGCTATTAGCGATTCACATTTTTAGTTTGCGATTTCAAGGGTGCAGGGGTGTTCAAAGGACACCCTGTTGCACCCCTGAAATGACTTTGGATGCTGGTGTTATGTACACACACATGTCCCAAGGACATGTGTGTGTGTAACATACAACTTAGAAAACTGCACTCCAGTGCATTTTTCTAAGTTTCCGCTATTTACCACGAGGTTTGACTTCGCGGTAAATAGCGGCCAAAAATTGCATTTTCGCAATTCTAAAATGGTTCATGAATTGCATTTAAGGAATCGCAAATTGCGATTCCCTTAATGCAATCGCAATTTGAGAAATCGCAATTATTTTCCATTTTTCAAATTGCGAGTTCATGAACCATTGATGAATCTCAAATGCCATTTTTGTGGGCGCAAACGGCCGATTTTTGCGATTCGCACAGTTTGCGCTCGCAAAAATGCTTGATGAATCTACCTCTTAGAACCCAGTCACTGCTTATGCATTTGCAGAATGATTAGGCATTCAAACAAGCAGTGCTGTACTCAAATGTGTAGAATGTATGCGGTCACCTAACCCCTTCCAGACTAGTGGGTCTCTCCTACTAAAGTCCAGGGAATAGTCTTGCCTGTCTGCAAACACACTATGAGTCCGTGTCTAGTCTTAGAATCATCCTGACAGGAGCAGGTGCTTATTTAATCTCTCTGCAGACATATACCTACTTATAAATTTATTGGGATGATAACTATTAACACTATGAGAACCCAGCCACTGTGTATGCACTTGGAGAATGAGTCAGGCGTTCGGAGAAGCAGTGGAACAGTCAAATGAGCACTATGTATGGAGTCCCCTAACCCCTTCCAGACTACTCAGTCTCTCCTACTAAAGTCCAGGGAATAGTCTATCCTGTCTGCAAACACAATGTGAGTCTGTGTCTAGTCTTAGAATCATCCTGACAGGAGCAGGTGCCTATTTAATCTCTCTGCAGACATAAACGTGCTTATAAATTTATCGTGATGATATCTATTAGCACTATGAGAACGTGGTCAATTTGTATCCACTTGGAAAATGAGTCTGGCATTGAGAGAAGCAGTGAAACAGTCAAATGAGCACAATGTATGTGGTCCCCTAACCCCTTCCAGACTACTGAGTCTCTCCTACTTAAGTCCAGGGAATAGTCTTGCCTGTATGCAATCACACTGGGGATCTGTGTACAGTCATAGAAACATCCTTACAGAAGCATGTGCCTATTTAATCTCTCTGCAGACATATAAGTGCTTATAAACTTATCTTGATGATAACTATTAACCCTATGAAAATCCAGTCACTGTGTATGCAATTGGAGAATGAGTCAGGCATTCAGAGAAGCAGTGTACCAGTCAAATGAGAACAATGTATGTGGTCCCCTAACCCCTTCCAGACTACTCAGTCTCTCCTACTAAAGTCCAGGGAATAGTTCTGCCTGTATGCAATCACACTGCGAGTCTGTGTCTAGTCTTAGAATCATCTTTACAGAAGCATGTGCTTATTTAATCTCTCTGCAGACATATAAGCGCTTATCAATTTATTTTGCTATCAAATATTAGCAGTGTGAGAACCCAGTTACTGTGTCCATATTAGGAGAATGAGTTAGGCTTTCAGACAAGCAGTGGTACAGTGAAATGTGCATAATGTATACGGTCACCTAATCCCTTGTAGACTATTGAGTCAGTCTTGGAAAAGTCCAGTGAATAGTCATGCTTTTTTTAAAACGCACTGTGAGTCTGTGTGTACTCCTACTATCTAATTTTCCACTGAAACTTAAGCACTTATAAATGTATTAGGCTCTCAACTAGTACAAGCCTGTGAACCCACTCACTGTCTATGCTCTTGGATAATGAGTCAGCATTCACACAAGCAATGATATACCTTTCTGTGAGCTAGTACTACCCTACGTACTTATTTACTGTGTATGCATTTGTAAAAAATGTATTCTTTGTAATAATTATTCAATTAGTTCCTGTGTGCTTCAGTAAATGAATTGTGATTACAAAAGGAAGTGTTTAAATTGTCTTAATATACAATGTGTTTGCTTATTAGTAGAAAAGTATATTTTATAGATTTGTTGAAATCATTTTATATACATATATTTTTTTACAGATATTGTTTATCATCATTAAAATAAACTTATCATGACAAAAAAAAACTAAAAATATAAAAGAACAGAAAAAGGACTATTATTTGAAGAAAATTCAGCAACAAGTATTGGATGACCAACAACATGTGCGGAAAAAGAATAAGTCTTCTGGTAAGCGAATGAAAGAATTTATTAAAAAATTTCGAAGCCTAGTTTGAGTTTGAAATTATTTTTAAAGCGCGCGTACACCTGATGGTTCCATGGCGCTACAGTATGCCGAGTCCTTGAGAGACAAGAATAACAGGGGGGGGGACTAATAGGAGATTAATTAGGGGAAGGTTTTTAAAGCCTTTCTGAAGAGTGAGTATTGGGTGGAACATCTAAGTTGGACTGGGAGGGAGTTCCAGAAAGTGGGGGCAAGGGTGGAAAATTTAGAACCTCCCCATTTTTTTCAGCGAAAGCGGGGAACAATCAGCAGATATTGGGAAGAGGAGCGAAGTTCCCTGGCGGGTGTGTAAGGCTTGATCTCCGAAGAGATAAAGGCCGGAGAAGAGCCTAGCTGGGCCTGGAAGACGAGGCAGCCCACCTTAAATTGGGAGCGTTCACGAATGGGGAGCCAGTGCAAGGATTTCAAGAGGGGAGTGACATGATGGGATTTGGTGAGATTGTAAACCAAGCGGGCAGCTTGGTTCTGAACCAGCTGTAACGACGTACATTGTAGGCAGGCATGCCATGGTAGAGAGCGTTGGCGTAATCCAAGCGAGAAACGACCATGGCAAGTACGATAAGTTTTAGGGCCGTGAAGGAGAAGAAGCGGGAAACCTTGCGGATGGTGCGGAGAGATAGAAAAGAGGAGGAAACCACCGAGCTCACCTGGGAGTGCAAAGTGAGTTGGTTATTAATTTTGATACCGAGGGTTTTAACAGAGGAAGAGGGGGATGGAGAGGGCCCAAGGGAAGGGGGCCAAAAGAGGGGGACCAAGGACTGGAGCAACCACCTGTCAAAACCAGCTCTGTTTTATCTGGGTTTAGTTTCAGGTGGTTGTGATTCATCCAGTCCCGAATAAAGAGCATTGTGTATTGGAAATTATATTTAGAGTCAGGAGAGTGAGAGAGAGAAAATATGAGCTGGAGGTCATCCGCATAATTGTATACGGAGACCTCCATTTGCTGAAGAGCAAAGATGAGGGGAGCTATGTATAGGTTGAATAGTAAAGGGGAAAGAGAGGAGCCTTGAGGGACCCCACATAGCACCTTCCTAGGTTCAGCCGAGAAATCGCCCAGGCGGACCGCTTGGGTGCGATCACTTAGGAAGGAGGACAGCCAGACCAGGGCCGAGCCACCGATCCCTGCCGCCCTGACACGGGAGAGTAAGATGGAATGGTCCACTGTGTCAAAGGCGGCGGAGAGATCGAGTAGCACCAAGGCCTGGGAGATGTTAGTGTCCTATCCCTCTCTAAGGTTGTCAAGAACTGAAAGCACGACTGACTCGGTGGAGTGAGCTGGGCGAAAACCGGCTTGGCGGGGGCCAAGACTCGGTTTTCTTCCACGTAGGTGGTGAGAACTCTGGTGACATGGCGCTCCAGAACTTTCCCTAGGAAGGGGAGCAGAGAGATAGGGCGATAGTTGGCGGGGACAGAGAGGTCTGCGCCAGTTTTTTTTTAGAATTGGGAGGATTATAGCAGTTTTGAGCACAGGGGTAACCACACCCTGGGACAGGGAGCAGTTGAGAAAAGTAAGAGGGGGTAGTGGGCAGTTCATAAAAATGTGACAGAGAACATGAGCAGGGCACGTGTCAAGTGGGGACCCAGATTGAACCAGAGGGAGGAGAGAGAGAAAAGATTCCTATGTTACAAGAGGGAATGAGTCGAGAGATGCCTCTATCGGGGGGCAGGGGGGGTTAAGGAAGGAAGAAGAGGGGGGGAGGATGTTGGCTCTGATTGTTGCGATTTTATCCAGAAAATAAGAATTCAGGGAATCGCATAGGGGTTGAGAGGGGGAAGGTTTGAGAGTAGTCCTGTCGGAGTAAGCGAGTTTATTAATAATAGAGAAAATTTCCCTGGGTTTATTCTCTGCGACTAGAATTTTAGAGGAAAAGTACTCCTTTTTGGTGGACAGAATGTTTTTTTTGTATTGCTGCAAGAGGGAAGTGTACTGAGTTTTGAGGATAGGACAGTACTGTCGTCTCGATGCTCATTCTGCATGACGAACCGAAAGTTTTAGCGCCTTCAGTTCATCATTGAACCAGTGGTTGGAGTCGTTCGTCCGTCTAGAGGAGACCCGCCTAAGTGGGGCGACGGAGTCGCAGGCTGAAAGTAGCCAAGAATTGATAGAGCTGGCTTGTTCTGAGGAGGGCAGACCAGATAGGTCTGGGCTGGAAGATGAGAGAGAAGAGGCCAGAGAGGCCACATCTACCCGACCCCAGGATCGTACCCAGATATTTTTAGGGTGCGAGGGCTTGGTGGGTGGGCCAAGTTGAGAGAGAAAAGAAATCAGTGAGTGGTCAGACCAGGGACAAGGGGAAATAGACAGCGACGAGATGGGGCAATTCAGAGACCAGACCTGGTCAAGGGTATGGCCTTGAGTGTGTGCAGTGGAATGGACATACGAACTGAAGTTAAGGGAGTGTAACGTTTCGGGAAATTCTTTAGAGGTGGAGCATTCGGCAGGATCGGAGGGCCCAAAGTTGAAGTCGCCCAGCACCAAAACGGAAGAGTTGTTGACTGCAAGGGTGGCCACAAGTTCTTGGAACCCGTCAAAAAAGGTTTGGGAAGGTTGGGGGGCGGTACATAAGTAAACAAATGAGGGGTACATTAAAGGAAAGTGACCGAACGACTAAGAAGTCAGATGTACCAATCGGAGGGAAGCTGAGAGGTTGAAATGGAAGATCCTTCCGAGCAATCAGGGCGACACCCCCGCCTGATTTGCCGGATGGCTGGTCAGCTCGGAGAGCGTAGTAGGAAGCAAGGAGAGAAGCTAATAAGAGCGGTAGGGAACTGTCCCAGAACCAAGTCTCCGTAAGGAATAGAAGGTCCTGTTTATGGAGATCAAGTAGAACAGAAAGTTTGTGACAGTGTTTAACAGCGGAGCGTGTATTGAGATAGTAGATGGAAAGAGCAGCGCGTCCAGACCCGGCAGGAGGGTCGGGACAGGGGAGGGGGGAGAGAGGAAGCGGATGTATCAGGACATGAAGAACGGGAAGAGCGGCTGAGGCTGTCAGTCCCAGGTTATTAATGTGGGTGGTTAGGGAGGCTTCGATAGGCCAAGGGCCTTGGAGACGGAATAGTTGCGCCGATGAGTATTGAAGTGATCCGGGATAGCAGGGTGGCCTAGGCCCTAGGCGCGTTCGGTTGCGGACGGGCGCAGACGGGCTTGCCTTAGGCGCGCCTTCGGCGCGCAATCGTCACGCCCGCTGCGCTCGTCCGCTGCGCGTTTGGTGGCGGCACATGACTTGAAACTAGAACTAGTGTGCAGATTGTGGAAAGTACAAAGAATGCTTCAACCAGAAAAAAATGGAAAAAATTAAAGATTACAATCGAAAGACACAATGTATGGTAAAAGAAGGCAAAGTCAGTATAAAGAAAAAGGAAAAGGATGTTTTACAATAGAGTTGTCTTTAATTTGTTGAAAGATATGAACAAAGATAAAAAGAGCACTATTTTATAAAAAGAAGAAGGAAATTATAATTATTGTTGAAAAGGCTTTTGAATTAAATAGGAAATTATTCATTTTAGTTTTAAACAGAATTTGAACACTAGATAAACCAATCCATTTTATGAAGGCCAAAAGTAAGAACAAAAGAATAATTAACAGAACTAATGTTTGGGATATTTGTTTGGGTGAATGGAAACACAGTTCAAGTTCAGAGCCTTTCTTTAATGAAGAGAGTTATTGTCAGACCAATATCTTATTGCATTTAGTTGATACCAGTGGTTGAGGTTATGAGGTTAAAAATGGTTGTCCTATTGAGAAAGAAAAGATGGTTTCTAGACATGTAGAAGAACTAATAGCTGATGAAGTTCTAGGGAGACGTCCAAAAGCCCCTGTGTATATTTGGGATTGCAGTAGTATTTGTAGTATACGTCAGGAATCTATTGAGAATTTCTGCAATTTTTTAAGACAGTATAGTAAAAAAAAGTGTTAAACAGAAGATTAAAATGTTGCAAGGACTAGATCCCTGCAGAGTGAGAAAAAATACTGGTTTGCAAGGTCATTCTCTGGCTTGTCTTTCTAGGAAAGTATGTCAAAGTGTTTTTCATCATTTCAGAATTTTAGCAGTACATCATTCTCAAATGTGGAAGTCAGTCAGAAGATTGTATTATGCAAAATGTCCAGCACTTATGTTAAATGAGTTGAACAGTGCTCTTTTGCGTGGGTCAGTATCAAATATGAAGAAGGTTTGTGATGAAATTGAGTTTCGTTACTTTGGTCCTGAACAAGAGAGTGCAGAAACTGACACAATAATAGAAGAAAATATTGAAGAGAATGTGCAACATGCTACTAAAAAAAATTTGAAGACCAGATTACAAAGTTTAAGGTGATATTAGGTGAAAGGCCAAATTATTCTTGTATTTGTTGCTGGCAAACTCACTATAAAAATCAAACTAGGACTGTTGATCTGTATTTAAAAAGTGAAAGAGAAAATAATGATAAGTGGAGGAATTTGCAACTTATTTGTTGGTAGAGAACTGTTTTGATTTGGGTTCTGATCAGCGTATTTGTAAATATTGTTATAACAAATTAGACGAGAATAAAATGCCAGCTAGAGCTGTCTATAATAATCTAGAGTTGGTAACTATTCCTTCAGAAATGATAGATTTAAATATGTATCAGTCTATACTGATTCAATGTGTACACCCATTTCAGGCTATTGTTCGTATGGAGCCTAAAACAGGTAAATTGCCTCTTACCGATTTACAGAGAGGATTAAAAGGAAGAGTTGTATATTTACCTATAGATTTAAAGAAAAAGATTGAAACTGTGGTGTAGAGAATGTAGAAAGTGAACCACTAGTTATTCTAGCTAATGGTGTTCCTACTAAGAGTAAGAAAATCTGGCAAGAATTAGTGGATATTAGGAAAGAGCAAAAGGCAACATTATATCTGATAAAAAAACAATGATTACTACAAAAATGTGCATGTGGAAGAAGAAGAAATACTTTTAGGAGATGATACTGAAACGTCAAGTGGTCAAATTGAAAAAGTGGACATGACCAAAAGTGAAGAAATCTATGAACATTATAGTGTACATCCGCTTCATTCGAAAGAAGTGATGGGGAATACTATTGAATTATTCCAAATGAAATAAGCAAAGGGGAGTCCCATGAGTGTATGGGAAAAAAGTTTGGAAGCTCGTTGTTTTCTGCAGCTCCTCCCAACTGGAAAAGGTGAACGATATGATGAACAATCAGTGCAGATTCCTGCATCTGAATATTGGACAACAAGATTGTATGCAGAAGATCCAATATTTTGACAATGTATCCCATAAATATTTCATCTTTTGTTTGAGAGTGACTTGTCTGCACTTTCATATGCAGGCAACCACATATTAAAAACAGGAGTACATCTTCAAAATGTTTCTGCAAAATAATTTATGGATAAAGTAAATCAAAGAGATGATCATTTAGAATCTCAGCTGATTAATTTGATGACAGGTCAGCTTGGTACTAATGAGCATTGGTACCATCGTCATTGAGAACTTAAATGTATGCTAAGGAACTTAGGAACTCCTATGTGGTTTCTTACCCTAAGTTGTGCTGAATATGCTTCGGATGATTTACTTGAATTTCTTTGAGAAGCAAATTCGAATATAAAACATATTGAATACAAGACACCTGGAGAATTGTGCTCTTTGGATCCTGTTAATGTATGCAGATATTTCTATCGTAGGTTTGAAGCAGAGATGTCTTTTATCTGCAATAAAAAGAATCCTCCTCTTGGAGAAGTAGTGGATTATTTTGAGAGAAAGGAGTATCAAACTAGAGGTGCTCCTCATATAAATATGGTGTTATGGTTCCCGGAGGCACTCAAATTCGGAACTGATTCGGATGACACTTTTTTGTCTTTTATTGAAGAATATGCCACATGTGCTATACCAAAAAGAACTGAAGAAAACACCTTAAGGCAACAAGTCTTACGATTCCAAAGTCATCAATGTGGAAAATACTGTTAATGAAAGTACAAGTCTAAGGAAAAGTTTTATACCAAATGTAGTTTTTTATTTCCACGTCCAATCAATCAATCAATCAATCAGTTGTTTGTTAAGCGCACTACATACCCGCGAGGGTCTCAAGGCGCTGGGGGGGGGGAGATGGGGGCCACTACTGTTCGAACAGCCAGGTCTTTAGTGTCCTCCTGAAGGTCAGCAAGTCTTGGATCTGTCATAGGCTCAGTGGGAGGGTGTTCCATGTCTAGGCGGCGATATTGGAGAAGGCTCTCCCGGCCGTGGTTATTCTTCGGATGCGCGGGGCGGTGGCAAGTCCAGTAATATCCAAACGAAGAGAAAACAGTTTTATGTCAGCTGTGAGACATACCATTACTAGAAATTCTCCCAAAAATATATACAATTTGAAGTGAGGAATCAAAATATATCAATGATTATAATCCAGTTATTCTCTCAATGTGGAATGCTAATATGGATATTCAGTATGTTGGAGATAATTCTATTGCAGTTGCCCGGTATGTGACATCTTATATTACAAAATCAGAAAAAAACAGAGTTACAAGAAATGTGAGAAGAAGTTTCTCACAGGAAGAATTTTAGTAAGAAATTGTACAGTTTCAGTTTGAAGATGTAATCCCATCGAGAAATTGGAGCCTTTGAATGCTCAGATCGGTTATCATCTGCAAGTTTATACTCAAAATCTAGAAGAATCATTTGGGTGAGTCTAGGTCTTGCTGCAACGTGAAATTGAGTACTTAAATCTGTACAAGAAATTGAATATTTAGCAGGAAAAAGAACGTAAAGTACAGATATTGTCAAAACAAATATGTTGGACACATATTATCCAAATAGAAGTCATCATCTTGAAAAAATATGTCTTTATGAAGTGCTGCAATATTAGACTTTTAAACGGAATACTACAGAAAACATAAATGAAAGAAAATATCCAGTGATTGGTTCCGAAGGATGTTTGTTGAAGCAAAGGAAAGGAAATTTGATTACTCAGAGAAAACTGAGTTGTGATACTCTGGATCAAAGGGAATTTTACTATTTAGCACTCTTGTAACTCTTCAAACCGTGGCGTACAGTATTGGAATTACATGGAGATTTTCAGAGCTATGAAGATTTCCTCAATGCTTGTAAAGATACCATAGAATGTACTGTATTTCCAAATTATCTCAAAATGTTGAACGATGAAATAGATCAAGAAGCTACAATTGCAGCTGAGATTGTTAGATATAGTTCTCAAGACAGTCAAAGTTCTGCTCCACTGAGTCAAGATCTACTAGGACAACCAATTCTTAAAAATGAAGAGGCAATCACAATGCATGAAGTGGAAACAGCAATGCATCAAGCTCAAGAAGATATTATGGATTTAGGAAACTTGGAATAACTACTAATTGTTAAACAGAAAGAAATATATCAGCAAGTGAGACAACAGATTGACCATGGATTTCTTCATGAAAAGAAATAATTGCACATGCACATCATTTCAACCTATCCGAATGTATGTCAGTGGTCAAGCTGGAACAGGAAAAAGTTTCTTAATTAAAGTATTGACCAGTTATCTACAGAAAATAACTGACTCACATTTGTCTTGTGTTGTAACTACTGCAACTGGGTTGGTAGCACACAATATTAAAGGAATTACATTACATTGTTTACTTATGCTACCTGTATAGCATGAACATAAATTGGAATATAACAAACTATCTGGAGAAGCTTGCTATGAAGTATCAAGAGTGCTAAAGAAAATGTAACCGCTGATTATACTTCAGGTAAGCATGGTATCAAACTTAATGCTTGCTTTTGTGCATTTAAGAATGCAGCAAATTCTTAAAACAGAGTACGATGTCTTATTTGGAGGAAAACATATGATAGGTTTTAGAGATCTACTTCAACTTACTACTGTAAAAGGACAACCAATATTTAAAACACTTGTGCATGAAGACACCAGAAAGTCTTTGGGAAGTGTTGGAAACGTTAACATTTGGTCATATTTTGAATGCAAACAACTCATTACAAATTTGCGACAGGCAAATGATGTTGATTATGGAACTATTCTTCAAGATATAAGAATTGGAGTACTGACAGAACATGGCAAACAAGCTTTGCAAAGTCGTCTACTTACAAACTTGTTTCCAAATGAAAATATAGTTCCTGAAAAAATATATATGGAAATTGCAGAAAATCAATCTATAATCTGCTTAATGCCAACAGTGCACGAGTGTTCTATATTCAATGAACAGCTTTTGAAGCTAGAAAATGAGAAAACAATAAAAGTGGAAGCTATAGATACAATAGAGCATGAAGGAATCATTATTATTTTAACCGAAAAATTAAAAACAAAATTGGATTCTTTAGAAAAATCTATATCTAAAAACTGCTGGTTTAGAAAATAATTTATATGTATGTGTAAACTGTCAGGTAATTTTACGGAGTAATTTGGATGTGGAAAAAGGTTTAGTAAATGGAGCAATGGGTAAAGTTGTAGATTAAAGGAGTAAAACAAATTGGTTTTTGTTCAGTTAGTTTTTTCGCTTGTTAGAGATTTATATGTTCGTAGAAAACAGTTTCGTCTTTCTCTGGCATATGCAGTGACTATCATAAATCTCAAGGTTTAAGTGTAGATAATTCTTTGGTAAACATTGGAAATACCGTATTTAAAGAGGGTATGGCATATGTTGTTTTGTCCTGAGTCAGAACGTTATATGGATTGTATTAGATTGATTTTGATGAGAGAAAGATTAGTGCAGATGCAAACTGTGTAAAAGAGTGTAATTGGTTAATAAGAGTGTATGCTCCCAATTTAGGTGAATATCCTGTATTTGAAAAGCGTGTAGTAGGTCGAAAAAAAAGATATGAGAACTCAAAATAATGTTGAGATTGCAAGCAAAAACAAAAAGGACACTGTTAAAGAAATTGTTGGGTATCAGTTAGTAAATAGTTCAGGTATCAACTGCTATGCTAATGTAGTGGTCAATGTTGTATTTTTTCTAGAAAGTTTGCAACAGCAAATTATGGAGAATCGTGAAAAAATATTTTGTTCTTTGTTGCATTGTATTTATGAAAAATTGAGAACTGATAATAGGAAAATACAGAGTGTTTTCTGATATTCGTAATCTTTTAGATATATGTTGTGGTTCTACACAATTTATGCAGAATATTCAACAAGATGCTCAGTCATTTCTATTGTATATGCTTGCAGTATTCGAAAATAAAGGAGTAGAAATTGAAAATCGTTTTGGCCTTCGTTATAACATGAATGTGAAAATTGTATGTTTACATGTAGCACTAACATAGAAACTGAAGGATTTATACATTTGACATGCTATGTTATGTTATACTTTATTGTATAGCGCACGGCTGCCCCAGCAAAGGGGCGTCCCGGCGCTTGATCAGAAGAGAGAAAGCAAACATAGCCAACAGAAAGAGCACAGCAAAACCAATTACTGACAGAAAAGGTGAGTCTTAATTACCAGACTGTAAAACAGTGTCTTTCAGCAAACTAGTTAAAGCAGCAAATCAAAACATGGAGTGTAGTCAATGCAAATCAGAAATGTTATCAACATTATTTATACAAAGATTTGGACAGTGTATAATTTTAATGATACAACGTTGTAGAACTGATGGAAGAAAATTGGAAACTTTAATTAAACATTTTGTAGCAAGTCAACTATCAATATCAGGAAGAACTTTTGTAGCAGTAGCAATTATTTTCCATGATGGTCCTTGTACAACATCTGGACATTACACTGTCTATTTAAAATGCAATATACAATGGACATATTGTACTGATGCTCAATTGATTTTTAAACAACATTTGCCTAACAAATTACCAAATTCCCACCTAATATTTTTAAAGCCAAAGTTTTAAGAACATAATTCGACCTATTAGGAATATGTTAAAATGTATGAATATGATTACGATTGGACAATTTCAGTATAAAGGATTTCAGGAATAACATTTGGCCTAGAGGAAAGGTATTAATTTTAATGAAGGACTTTTTCTTGGACATTCTCACAGCATATCTTTTTTAAAGAACATCATTTAAAGTATATGGACATTAAAAATAATTGTTCATTAAATTATTATTTCAGCTCTTTCCTATTGAAGTAAGAAAATTCTCTTAGAAAGAAGCATTTTATATGTGTGATTTGTATTATATAGTATGTTATTGAAGATTGTTTTTATGGAATGTTGAGAAATAGTTGAGTATATTGAAATTCTTTTTGACACAAATTTGTTTTTTTAAACAATCTAATTGATTGGGTTTTTTGTGATGAGTAACATTGAAATGACTGTAGTGAAAATCAATATATTCTGAGAACAGCAAAAAAGGCAAACAAAATAATTCATATAATGTTAAAATTATGTTGCGTTATAAAAAAGTATAATATTATATATTATAACTGTATTTTTCTTCTTTCACAGATACTAATTTTAAAGTACAACATTTTTAGAAATTTAGATTATAAAAAAACAAGTAAAAAATTCTTAAGCATTTTTTGAAATATACTACTATCAAGTTAAGATTACGTAATGCTAACACTATCAATGCACTGCTACATCCAGCTCTGCACTATGTGTATTAACCTTTAACTAAGGGGCCTATTAGGATGGCAGACGGACCAGCGTCCGTCTGCCACCCCTGAGGTGGGGGGACCGTCCGCAGGGGCAGCGGTGGTCCCTCCGGTGCAATTAGGATGTGACTGCCACTCTGGCAGTCACATCCTGTATCTTTAACCTTGCGGCGGGTGCTGCTTTAAGCAGAACAGGCAGTGGGCCCACTCTTAAAAAATGAAAACAAAACTTTTCATTTTTTTTCTTTTAAATCCAACTCATTTTCCTTTAAGGTAAATGGGTTGCATTTAAAAAAAAAGATTGCTTTATTTAAAAACAATTACGGACATGGTGGTCTGTGGACTCCAGCAGGTCAACATCCCTGTGATTTTATGATTTCTAATGAGTTGCAAATTGCATCCTACCTCATTAATATTAATGGGGTTGGTTGATTTGCAACACCCTAGAAGTCACTAAATGAAACTCATGTAGTTTCATACATTAGGAATAGCAATCACCCAACAGCAATTCACAGAAAATCCCAATTAGGTAATCACTATCCCTAATATTGATACATGTGGCCCTAAATCCCGTGGTCTGCGGTCTGTACCCCTGTCTCTGACTCAAAATCCAGGGATCTGAGATTTGTACCGGTGTCTCCGACACAAAAGTCTCCGTGGGTCTGGGGTTTCTACCCCAGTCTCCGATATAAAAGTCCCCGTGGTCTGAGGTTTTCACCCCTGTCTCCAACACAAATGTCCCTGTCGTCTGAGGTTTTTACCCCTGTCTCTGACACAAAATTCCCTGTGGTCTGAGGTTTGTTATTTTTTCTACATGAATCCATATGTTGCTTGTTTTGATTAAAAATCAGTCCCAATCGCTCAGATTGTGAGCGGTATCCCTTATGTGGATTTTAATGTAAACTTGAGACAAAACAAATGTAGTCTCAGGAGCATCTACAGGATATCCAAAGATTTTGGAGTAGATGCCTCTCCCACTATATAGTGGAATGCTTCATTATCAGCGTCTATCCACACCATAATAGAACTGTACTACCAGGGCGTGCTCAACCATAAATGAGAGTTCTTATATAAATCGCCACTGTATTTAAAGGAGGGATCCAGAAGAAATTCAGTTAAAAATGTCTTAGGGTATACCAAAGAGGATTCCTTTATTATTCGAGTACCCTAGACACAGATAAAAACAAGTCTAGGGGTCTACATGAGCATCAATGACTCAATTACCCCTATACAAGCTAACATATTTCGGCTCATTTAAAGCCTATACAGATCTGTGGCCTTCGTGGGGGCTGTTAGCATCCCTTCCTATCCTTGTTAATCATACCATGCATAGGAGGCCTAAGGCCCTCACCTTTATATTGGGATCTTTCCATGAAAAAAATGAATTCTGGGTGGTTCTGGAATCATGGTCATCTGGCGGGAGATAAGCACCTATTGTCAGAAATTCGTCAAGACCAGCATTAAAGTTTTCGTATGCAGTTTTATGCTTTCCCAGATTTACCAGAAGTGGTAGACCTGGGAATGTGCCAAAAACCTACACCTCCCCAGGTGTGGCTTAACAAGTAGAAATATGCTTCTTGTTTATTCCTCTTTCTCTAAGAGGAAAAAGTCTCAGAGGATTGTGTATGTGCAGGAAGGTGCCCCTTCCTGTTCAAAAACAATCCTCCTTACACTGCAAGCACCCTTGCACCATGGTACAAGGGTGCCTGTGGTGGCAGTGGGGAGCCACAAAGGCACTAGCACAGGGGAAAGGGCAGGAATGTGCCATATTGATATAAATACAGTGCATTCCTGGCCTTCCCCTGTCACGTAGCGCAGGAAGGTGACATGCTGTGGTGCACTGCGTGACTTGGCCATGAACATGGTCCCAAACCCATAATATGCCCCATTTTCCCCAATGTCCTCCTGTGATGTTCTTATTTCACAGGTGTGGTACCTGATTCACAACTGCCTCATATGTGACCTTGGCCTTAGTCATGGAGTTGAGGACATATTCGATAGGGAGTATCCCAAGGCCATCTGCACCTTTGCCGGATGTTGGACCAGTGCAGTTCCCCACCTCTGGGTGGCGGTAGGCACGTGTTGCCCGATGGCTCAGGCCAACACTGCGGTCCAGCAGGGCTCACACAAATCCTAACCAGTCCAGGCCACCAGGATGGCACATCATCGCAGGCTGCACACCCACTCAGCACTTAAGGTGCCCCCACCTCAGTGAACTGAAATTCACCATCCCTTGGTGGCAGGCCTATGCCAGATGCAGTCTTTCTGGGCCCACCAACTCTGTGCTACGCAAGTCATGGACCCTTTCTTATTGAAACTCGTGATATGCCTGGTGGACTCAGCCATGTCATCTCTGGCAGTGGGGAACAACTGGGACACGTAGCGACGTCCCCCCCTTATACGTATGCTGAGTGGGCTGGGACGTCGTACACCAGGCCAGCGTAGCTGTGTGCAAATAATTATGCCTGGGCTCTGGGCGTGGTTCCTTCCTGGGATGGACAGGAAACCAACTGTTGCATGTGTCTCTCTGTCACAGTATTGACACTACACAGACCACAATAGACAGTGTTGCAATGTTGCATGCACCCGGAGGGCAGCTGAGCACGAAGGTTTTGTACAAGGAATGCAAGTCCAATTGGGCTCTTGGCTCATACATGCAAACTGTTGTGTGTGTAATTCTACTGTGCAACATGAGCAGAATGCCTGCTCCCTATTTCCAACATTCCATCGGGCAAAGTTGTGAAAATGCACGATTGTTGTTCAATAGCAATGAGGCCACAGCTAGTGCACACATTCCCAGTCATCTCACTGAGTATGTGTGTCACAGTCAAACATGTGCATTGCTGTCATTACCCAAGGTCTACCTTTTTTACAATCAATGTCCTTACATTCATCCATACATTAATCGTTGATCGATAATGGACATGAAACATCTGTGTTATTTGAATGATTTATTCACATTCTGTGAAGTGTCAGAGCTGGAGCAGTACATGGCCATGCAAAACACACATTACATTGTAGCCCAGTAGAGGGTCAGCCAGAGTCATTCAGGGATTGACAAGTACATCAGAAGAGAACAGGCTGCAGTCTGATTGCTGTGTCATTGGTAATCAAACAAAATATGGCAGTCCATCTCGGGGTTCAAGATGAGTGTCACAGAGTGTTTTGGGGTACAGTGGGAGGTGTTGGTACAAGGCATGATGCAGAGGGCAGAACCAAACTGATACAGGTCACATGGCGGAGAGGAATGCTACAGGGTCCATCACAATAGTAAGGTGGATTCATCTGCATCTTCCTCCTCTACGTTATCTGGCTGACATGTGGGTGCTGGTGTTTGTTATGTAGCACTGTGTGCCACCGACACTTCAGGTGGTGGAGATGTGTTTGTCGGAGTTCCTGCAGTAATCATCAGGGACAGGCTCTGTGGCAGCAATGGCAAGATGAGGATCTGCAGAGCACGGTAGATCCCAGCTACAACTCGCAGTTGTTTAGCCGTGTCACCTATCCTTGCAGCCTGCATCCACTCCATGTTCTCCATCAGCCTCCGCGCCTGTGCCAACTCTGTACTGTCATTGCTGGAGCCTGTCTGACTAGACCAGGGGTCTCCAACCTTTTCTGTAGTGAGAGCTACTTTTGAGGAGTGAAAATCATTTTGAGCAACTAAAGGCCGAGCAACTCGCGAATTCTTCCCAGAGACTCCCACGCCCAGATTTTTTGACTAAAGAGCCTCTAAGCTATCATTTCAATAAATTTTAATAAAAAGAAATGTAAAATTATGTTCTTGGCTCCGGTTTGTGGCCAGGAACAACTTCACAGCTGGCAAGTTTTCTGGTTGCTTATGTATGACATTTCTTTGATTTTACTGTCTGACTGTATGTATGACATTTCACTGTCAATGAGTGAAAATGTGAGTGGCACCATTATGGTTAAAACAAAACAATAATATCCTTGGAAACAAATAAATCTCTCAAATGACCCACAAGTGAGACCTGAAAAGTTTAGTCAAAGCCCTGAAACTGATGTAAAACCCCGGAAATTGAAGGTCACAAACCACATTGTTTGAGCTTAAAACAGAGCAGGCCTCGAAAATGTTTAAAAATATTATCTAACCTGCAGTTTAAATAACTTCAATTACATGCTCTCCCTTTAAAAATGAGTCTTTTTTTTATTTAGTGTCAACATAAAGTACTTTGATCATAGGCATAAATTAACGGCACAAAATGCATCATCTTGTGAACAATAGTAGAAGGCAGCACTGTTTATTTTCTTTAAAAAAATAAGGGATAAATGAAGGTTGAGATGCATAAAAAATAACCATTTTGCCAGTCCAAGACGTTTCAAATAAAGGTTCAAATTGGACAAGCATTGTCATTACCACATTTGACAGGTCATTTGTTTTATCTGTGTGCTAGCTGTTCTTAAGTGTACAATGTTTTATAGATAAAGAGGCCTCTCTGTACAGCACAAACTACACAGCGACCTCAGGTCAAGCGTAAATCAAACATGATTACACATGTAGGCTACACCTCATGGCCGCGGTATTTCAAACTACTTAATACTTGTTATTAACTAAGCATCCGACACCCCGATTTAGTTCACAACAAAGTGCACCCAGATAAATATTTTTGGGCTTACCATAACGTGGTCTTACTGCTGGTGCTTGCTGTGCTTATCTGTTGGCATTGCTCGTACAACAGGGACAGAGGCTCTCTCGGAAGGGGGCATGCTCTTGTAGGTCGAGTGGCATCATGTTAATGACACTGCTGGCTGCAGGCATCACTCGTCCCCAATTGGCCTCGGTCAATGCTGATGCTTTGCTTCTGGCATCACGGTAGGCAGAAGTTACGCAGACTTCTATCTTGACTGGGCCTGGGGCTCAGGAGAGTGCACTCACTGCACGCAGCCTGCAATGCTGGTCCATAGTGGGTGCAGAGGAGTATTTTAAATGCCGGTGGAAATCTTTTAAAAACAGCCCAGTGCTGCTGGGAGCTTAGTGATTAGAAAACAGATGTGCGCCCCAACCTCTCCAACATGTAGGCCTGTCAGGAGAAGGCCATCTATGTACGTTCTGGGGCCGACAGTATGCCCTACTACGCACCCTCCACCTCCCACATGAGGGCTCAGGCCAGTGCGCCTCCTGTTTTCCCAGTGCTGAGGTGGCCCCCAGAACTAGTACATACATCTTCCGACGCCGACCGTGCAGCACCAAAGAGCACAATTTCCTCTGACCCACATGGTGAAAAGGTGCCACTTGCCTATCAGCGGCTGGAACCAGGAATGTCAAATTTAAGCTGACGTCACCATTGTCAAAACACACTGCGTGGTCCTGGTGGGTAGGCGCGCTTTGCCAGAAATGAAAGGCAAGGCGCTGCCCCTCTGCTTCATGTGTGGGCACTGCAGGGTAATGGTCATGCTGTGACAGGCCACGTGGTATGAAGGAGGCCACAGCAGGGCTCCACGAGTCTCCGCTTCGTTGAATCATGCAGCAGGCTCCAAGGCTGTAGTGTAGCATGTGTTCTAATTGTAATATGCTGTTGTGGCTCACGCTTGCGTCTTCTTCACTTCATATGCATTGTAAATCCCTGGCGTAGGCAATCTAACACTGCTCAAGGCAAGCCGACCTCACTCGCTTTTCCCCGCCCCAGCTAACTTAATAGCCAATGGCAGCAGTGCGATCCCGGAAGTAACTCTAGCAAGAACAGACACGAGGCTAAAAAGGCCCAAAAATAAACATAACAACAGTGATAAGGCACAAAAGTGAGTACCGGGCCGTGAGCTACTAGGAGGTTGTTGGCGAGCTACCGGTAGCTCGCGATCGACCGGTTGGAGACCCCTGGACTAGACAGTTCTTGTATCCGAGTAATGGCTCCAGCGAGGTCAGCCAAGGATCATTGTAGAGCATGGATCGATCTTTGGGTGTCCGTTAGGGACTGTAAGTGGTCCCTGATGTGACTTAAACATCCACATATGGTATCTAGTTTGGCTGCCATGAGGTTGAAACCCACCCACACATGTTCAGCCAGCCCCCTTTGGCAGTCTAACACAGGGCGTTGGAAGGCCATTTGTTTTTCTATAAGGCTCTGAAAGCCAGCTGTGGTGGTAGGTTCTTCCTGCTGTGAAGTCTGTGCATGGGGTGGGGTCACCTCGATACAGCTGGGCTGCCCTGCACCTGGAGGTGGGGTGGGGAGGCTGTCCACGAGCAGTTGGAGGGTGTCGGAGCAGGGTGTCCTCTTCATCATCACCAAAGGGATGTCTGGTCTGTTCTGCAGGAGGTGGTGATTGTCCCTCTGGAATGTAAAGGGGTGATGCAGGTTAACAATGTGTTACATGTATGTTGACACATTGTACATGTTCACACACAGTCTGCATGACAATGTACATTGTGACTGTTTTGGAGGAACTGGCTATTTGACGGGAGACAGTGTACATTTTGACTACATGGCGGATGTGAAGTTGTACTCGTACATTGTCATCTCACAATTTCCTGCTATGCCATATGTGTTTAGCCATTTTCTAAGCACAAGCGGCACCAGTTGTGTCCTCTTTTCTGTTGTGAACGTGTTGCACTTTGTACCACATTGTCGTCACTGTTGATGTGCAGTGATTGCTATGAGTGTGTGCTGCATAGTGTGAAATTGGCCCCTGTGGCTTTTATTCATAGGCCCCTTATCCCTTTGAGGCAGTGTGCCTTTGACTTGTGTGTTAGTACGGTGCTGAGATGTTGACTTTTTGGGTCATTCATGATCTTGGAGTTTTTTTGTACTCTTGTGGATTGTTTGTATGCATATGTGTTGTTGCGTCAGGGGTTGTATGTGCCCGTGGATGTGTCAGAGTGTGACCTGCTCCTTTGAGGATGTGATCTGAGACATCTTTGTGAAGTGTTGTGCACCAAATCATGTGTTTTGACTGCAGCCTTGCTATTGGACATACAGTGTCACTTGCATTGTCAGTGTGGCTCACAGAGCCGCAGCTTTGCTAGATTCAGCACATGTGCATGGGTAGGTTATGATATTGGTGATCGTGAGGTGGGCCACTTTGTGCACATGGTGGATGTGGGCCTACTTGGTGTTTCAATGTGTGCTGCAGTGTGCCAAGGGTATCAGGGACATATTCCACTATCATTGTGGGTGTGCAGTGTGCTACACATAATTGTGCATCTGTGCCATTGTGCTCATCTCCCCCTGTGCTCCCATTCCCTTGTCGTTACTCACCCTGTTGCTGTTGTTTCAGGTAATTTCTAGCTGTGTCCGGTACCCCAACTCCTTGCACCGTCTCCACACTGAAAAAAGTAAAACAGTAAAAGGTGCTCACCCCTTGGGCCAACCGCCTGGAATGCCCCAATACAGAAACAAATCACAAAAGGCAGAAGGAGCAGCTTTAGTTAAATTATGAGTCTACAGAAGACATCTCACACTAGGACTAATATCCCAAAGCACCAACAAACATGCAGAGTTATCAAAACCTATTAAGACACATATTTTCTTTCTTTAATTCTTTGCTTCCATTTTCAAAAAGTAACAAGGACACAGTCAACTCATTGCAGCCCACATTATAGGTTCTTCTTCAGGGCACAAGAATGTGAGACTTGTCCTGAGCCCAAACAGCTATATGCGAAGGAAAGTCTTGCAGTACACAAGTTTGATGTTATGGAGTGGTCTTGTGTGGAATACACATAGTGGCTAGCAACTCAGAATATTTTCAAGTGTATCCTTACTCCGGTTGATAAGGTTGTACCATTATTAGTCTAATGGTGGTTTTACTCGTTGCATCTTAATGGTAAAGATCTTTGCATATAACTCTTTGGAACACAGGTTGGTGCTTGGTTTCTGACAGGTGGAGGTTTTAGGGGTTTCAGTCCTGTGTGTAAAGGGGGTGTGTCAAAGTCATAAAAATTAAATGAAAGCAACTGCTAAGCTCCTCCCATATTACATCAGTCATGACAATGTTCTATGACATCTTTGATAACATCATTGCAACATCTGAATGACATAACTTATGACAACACTGTGCATGACGAGGGTGCGAGTTATAGTTACTTTAGGGCATGATGGCATGATTTAACTTTAAGGCATGATTTCTAGATAACTATGACTGGTAAATTTCAGTGATTTGTTTGTTTAAAATGGTACGCGTAAACTGTCATCATCAACTATCTATTTAGTGACTTTAACATTAGTTTTTTTCAGTGAATATATATATATATGTATGTATATATATATATATATATAAGTAAGAACTGATGTACACAACCCACTTGGGATTCATTGACATTTATTGTTTGGAAAACGGCATGCAGCCCACTGGGGTAAAACGAAGTCACTACAAGATCCAGGAGGCCACTCGCGGTGGCCACGCCCACTGAGGCGGGACTTTTGACAATATAGACGCCATTAAATTGCGCTTTGCCGTTGTTCTGAACTTTGAGCATGCAGCCCATGATTAAGTGCTGTTAGCACGAAACGCGTCGGGGAGCAGGACTCTGTACTTGAAGTGTCATCCATGCTCTTTCCTGTTTTGCAGTGCCTTCATTAAAGAATATCAGCGTAAACTCACCGGTTGTGGGCTCTTCCATTGCAGGCACCTTGTTGATGGATATATATATATATATATATATATATGTGCCAGTTCACATCCTTCGAGAAACCGGGACCCTCGGACTGCGGTGCAAACCAGGGTCAAAGGCACCCTGTTCGTATTCACTTTCACCACACGCCAACTAGCGTGTAAATGCACTCGGTCTCCAAACAGTATTCACCAATGAATCAAGCCATCCAGCAAAGGTCGTTAGTATATCTTTTATTCCAGCATGGAACACAGTTCATAGAACTAAACCCCCAACGCGTTTCAGCGACTACTCGCCTTGGTCACGGGTGAATAGTAAACACAAAGGTGAACATTAAATAAAGTTTTGAAAACTTCAAGTGTAAACATAAACAACAGACATGGTGCTCAAAGTAAAAGTAAAACCACAGCGGCCATCTTGGCATGGTCAAAATTGCATGGTGACGTGCCCCAATGTCAAAACAAAGCATAATTAAGCGCTCTACTTTTGCATGCAAACATGCGTGTAGGTAAGAAATTTAAACAGGGTCCCAAGTGGGTAAACCAATTATTCTTTTGTCATGGCTAGACATGTCCTAAAGACATAACTCAGCAAAGCGCATGATATGCAAAGGCTAATACACTTAGCGAGTGACACATTAGATCAACTTCAAAAATCCCCAAGTGGGAAAACATATTGTCCAAAGAATGGTACTATATAGGGCTCATGGGGAACCAGAATGCGAAGGATATATCAACGACCGTCTTTTATACAATAATCAGACAGGTATTAACCCCCAATGACTAATCTGCAATCCCAAGTGGGAAATTCTAAGCATACATATGAGGTAGGCAGAAATGTGGTTCAAATCCAACCACAATAAATTCGCATTCCAAATTAAAGTTGTATAAATTCGCATTCCAAATTAAAGTTGTATCAAAAATTGTATCAAATTAAGCTTCCAAGTGGGAAATTAAAGCATAACCCATCGGATGATCAGTTCCTCTGGACGGTCTACTCTTCACAGTTTAGTGTTACCTAAAAAATAACAACAAAGACGGCACGTCAGAGCTATACATGCTATTACGAAGCGGCCAAACATTGCTAGTGTCAATAAAAGACAGATTCTGCTGTGAAGTGATTAAAAACATATGAATCATTGCTAGAAGATCAAAATTTGACACAGTACATATCATAGCTGAAATACATAGCAGGCAGCATTTTAGGCATCTACTCTCCCAAGTACCATTTAAGTTCTTCTTCAGAATTCAAACCTCCTGGGATACGTGTGTCGAGGTCAATGATATACTTACTCTCTAACTGGCGTAACCTACGGATTCTGTCACCCCCCCTCCTCATGCCTGGAACTCTGTCAATCACAAAGAATTTCAGTAGATTGCGATTACTTTTATGTTTTTCTTCAAAGTGCCGGGCGACTGGCGAGGTTTGGTCCTTGTTATCAATCGCCCTCATGTGTTCAAGAATACGTTTTTTCGCAGGGAACATAGTGCTCCCTACGTATTTTTTAGCACATGGACACATCAGAACATATATGGCATGATCAGAGAGACAGTTCAGATGTTGCGTGATCGGCTTTACTCTGTCTTCTACAGGATAGTAAACTGACTTTACATTGTTGCTAAATTTGCAAGCTTTGCATTTTAAGCAAGTGTAAAATCCCTTTATTTCCTGGGTTTTCATAGGTGTCATCCTGATCTCATTCTTACTCAGTTTATCTTTGAGAGAGTCAGCCTTCCTGTAAGTGATGCTAGGGTTACTGCCTAAGACTTCTTTGAGAGTCTGTTCGGTAAGTAACACGTTCCAGTTCTTTTTGAAACTTTTTCTTACCTGCCACGAACTAGCGTGGTAAGTAGAGATAAACCTGATAACCTCCTGCTCCTCAGGTGGGTCGGTCTTGGGTACCAATAAAGAGTCATGGCTGATATTTCTAGCCTTAGTAAACGCTGCTTGGACAACCTGTGGGTTATAACCTCGCTCTTCGAAACGTTCTGTCATAATGACACCTTCCTTCACAAAGTCCTCATCCTTACTACAGTTTCTCCGAGCCCGGAGAAACTCTCCATAAGGGATGCTGCGTATGAGTGATTTGGGGTGGCTGCTGTCAGCGTGGAGCAGGGTGTTGCCTGCCGTCGCTTTGCGGTAGAGCTTGGTGACAAGTTTATTCTTCTCCACCTCAATTTGCAGATCCAGAAACTCCATCGCACAATTACTGATCCTACCCTCAAAGGTGAGGTTAACATCATTGCAATTCAGCTCACAGATGAAGTCTTCTGCCAGCGTTTCCGGGCCATCCCAGATGATGAATAGGTCATCAATGTAACGCAGCCACGTTTTGACATGGCTGCGATACAATCTGCTGGTTTCCGCCACCCGTTGCTCCCAGTTTGCCATGAATAGATTAGCAAAACTGGGAGCAAAACAAGTTCCCATCGCTGTCCCCTGGCGCTGTCTAAAGTATGTCTCATTAAAGATGAAAAAATTGTTTTCGAGACAAAACAGCATCATCCTTAAAATCATGTCTGTGTGGTCCCGAAAGGAGATGGAACGTTTCTTCAAGAACCTCCGACAGGCATTGATACCATCCAAGTGCCTGATGGAGGTGTACAGGCTGCCTACATCAAGAGAAATCAAAAGATAGTTGTTTTGCCATTCTAGCTTTTTGATTTTGTTAATGAAATCTCTACTGTCCTTGAGGTACGAGGGTATCCCCTCAACAAAAGGACGTAGAAAGAAATCGATGTATTTCGAGGTATTTTCAAGGAGGGATCCAATGGACGAAACAATAGGCCTGCCAGGAGGCTTAACAGCATCCTTATGCAGTTTGGGCAGAAGATATAATACTGCCACTTTGGGGTTTCTATTTAATAGAAAGGAATATTCATTCCATTCCAGTAAACCCTCATTGTGCCATTCTTTCAACATGTTGTGATACAAAGTGTTAGTTTTTTCAATCTGTTCAATGGACGATACCTCATAACAGTCAACATTATTTAGCTGACGCATACCCTCCTCAACATAACTGTTCACATCCATTACCACAACATTCCCTCCTTTGTCCGATTGGCGGATAACAATTGAAGGGTCATCCTCCAAACTCTTAACAGCCAAACGTTCGTGTTTGTTTAGATTGTCACACATCCAGTCTTTCTTTCTGGCCAGTTTTTTCAGATCACCAATCACCAGATCTTCAAAGACATCAATGCCACAGGCTGGCAGTACGGGGTTAAAGTTAGACTTTGGTTTGAAATTGTTGGGACAATTCAAGCTGGGATTGAACCCCAGTGATACAGCATCAATGGGACTCTCAGGGGGTACATTGAATTCCAATTCTTTCAAGGCAGCCAAAGCTTCAACATCCCAGATGGATTCAGTAGCTGGCTGGTTAGTCTCGATCGTTACAAGAATGTGAGACTTGTCCTGAGCCCAAACAGCTATATGCGAAGGAAAGTCTTGCAGTACACAAGTTTGATGTTATGGAGTGGTCTTGTGTGGAATACACGTAGTGGCTAGCAACTCAGAATATTTTCAAGTGTATCCTTACTCCGGTTGATAAGGTTGTACCATTATTAGTCTAATGGTGGTTTTACTCGTTGCATCTTAATGGTAAAGATCTTTGCATATAACTCTTTGGAACACAGGTTGGTGCTTGGTTTCTGACAGGTGGAGGTTTTAGGGGTTTCAGTCCTGTGTGTAAAGGGGGTGTGTCAAAGTCATAAAAATTAAATGAAAGCAACTGCTAAGCTCCTCCCATATTACATCAGTCATGACAATGTTCTATGACATCTTTGATAACATCATTGCAACATCTGAATGACATAACTTATGACAACACTGTGCATGACGAGGGTGCGAGTTATAGTTACTTTAGGGCATGATGGCATGATTTAACTTTAAGGCATGATTTCTAGATAACTATGACTGGTAAATTTCAGTGATTTGTTTGTTTAAAATGGTACGCGTAAACTGTCATCATCAACTATCTATTTAGTGACTTTAACATTTGTTTTTTTCAGTGAATATATATATATATGTATGTATATATATATATATATATAAGTAAGAACTGATGTACACAACCCACTTGGGATTCATTGACATTTATTGTTTGGAAAACGGCATGCAGCCCACTGGGGTAAAACGAAGTCACTACAAGATCCAGGAGGCCACTCGCGGTGGCCACGCCCACTGAGGCGGGACTTTTGACAATATAGGCGCCATTAAATTGCGCTTTGCCGTTGTTCTGAACTTTGAGCATGCAGCCCATGATTAAGTGCTGTTAGCACGAAACGCGTCGGGGAGCAGGACTCTGTACTTGAAGTGTCATCCATGCTCTTTCCTGTTTTGCAGTGCCTTCATTAAAGAATATCAGCGTAAACTCACCGGTTGTGGGCTCTTCCATAGCAGGCACCTTGTTGATGGATATATACATATATATATATATATATATATATATATATATATATATATATATATATATATATATATATATATATATATATGTATATATATATACTCCTCCAACCGGTTCTCGTGCCATAGAACGCCTCAGGCACTCTCCCCAGTGCGCAGACACACAATCACAATCGAAGCCAGTCTTTACGTTATTTTTCAATTTATTCCATCAAATTCAAGTGCATGGGGTAAGGTATATATATATATGTATATATATATGTATATATATATATATCACAGAATGGTTCCTTCTACTAAAAAAAGAGAAGAACGGAGAGACACAGGGGGGTACTGTGGGAGGTTGCTTTTATTCCAAAGAACTATGGCATGACGCGTTTCGACGTAATGTCTTTTTCAAACGCCAGTTCTTGCCCCACGCTAGCAGCAGTCCTCTTGAATATCTTCAGTCGCTCCGCCTTAAATGGAAATCCTGGTTGGTCAGTCCACGTGCACCAAAACACCAGTAGTCCATGTAGTGAACTACCGGTCCCAGAATACCCTGCCACGGCGTTCCAGGTAAGTGCTGCTCCCAACTGCGGTGTGCTCCGCGTGAAACCAGGTTATTGTTCGGAGCGCTGTTTAAAACTGCGGCTGTCAGGACACTCGGAGCAAAGTTCACCTCCCCAGTCCCCTTGACGCCTCGAACCACACAGTTCCACTCCTGGGGCTGGCCTGGGAAACCTCCATGCAGTGACTGAGGCCCCTCTGCGTAGTCGCAAACTCCTTCCAGCGGCCAAAGTGCAAAGGTGGGTGTGGTGGGTTGGAGCATTTCACCACCGTGAAGAACAAGAAATGCTGAAGCTGTCCGGATTGCTCCTTCCACTTAGTCGAGATGGGACTCTCCAATGCACGTCCTGGACCCACGTGCAGAATGTGTCACGGAATGATTCCTTCTACTAAAAAAAGAACGGAGAGACACAGGGGTTACTGAGGGAGGTTGCTTTAATTCCAAAGAACTATCGCATGACGCGTTTCGACGTAATGTCTTTTTCAAACGCCAGTTCTTGCCCCACGCCAGCTGCAGTCCTCTTGAATATCTTCAGTCTCTCCGCCTTAAATGGAAATCCTGGTTGGTCAGTCCACTAAACCAAAACACCAGTAGTCCATGTAGTGAACTACAGGTCCCAGAATACCCTGCCACGGCGTTCCAGGTAAGTGCTGCTCCCAACTGCGGTGTGCTCCGCATGAAACCAGGTTATTGTTCGGAGCGCTGTTTAAAACTGCGGCTGTCAGGACACTAGGAGCAAAGTTCACCTCCCCAGCCCCTTTGACGCCTCAAACGACACAGTTCCACTCCTGGGGCTGGCCTGGGAAACCTCCATGCAGTTACTGAGGCCCCTCTGCGTAGTTGCAAACTGCTTCCAGCGGCCAAAGTGCAAGGGTGGGTGTGGTGGGTTGGAGCAATTCACCACCGTGAAGAACAAGAAATGCCGAAGCTGTCCGGATTGCTCCTTCCACTTAGTCGAGACGGGACTCTCCAATGCACGTCCTGGACCCACGTGCAGATATATATATGTGTGTGAGTGTGTGTGTGTGTGTGTGAATATATATTCACTGAAAAAATCAAAGGTTAAAGTAACATTATACTTAGGTAAAATATTAAAACCCACCGGAATTCACCAGTTAGAGTTAGAGTTATCGCAAGTAACTATAACTAGTGCCCTAAAGTAACTCTAACTCGCGCCCCTGCCATGCACAGTGATATTATAAATTATGTCAAAGAAGATGTCATGCGTGATGTAATATGTAGTACAGTTAGCAGTGCATGGTGATGGTGTGAGTTGTAGTTACCTTAGGGCACGAGTTATATTTACATGCAATAACTCTAACCATTACTGGTGAATTTAAACTGGACATTTTACCTAACTATAATATTCCTTTTTTCAGTCACTATCTAAGGTTTTTTAAAGTGAAGAAATATTTAATTACCATAGGTTAATCCAACCCCCAGCTACACATGGTCTTTGGACGTGCGCAGCAGGGGGTTGGCAACACCCCCTGCATGCAGCCAACCCCATGCTCTGCAGAGAGTATGGTTGTACATGAAGAGCGGTTGGCCACAAGGCCTGGCCTGCACCCAATCTCCCACAGCCATAAGCTGCACAAAGACTTTGGCTGTGCACAGGAAGGCTTTGGCAACAAGGCCTGGTCTTTAGCCAGACCCTGTGCCATCGCCCCCAAAGGCAGCTAAACCCTCACCGCTGGCACTTGGGACCTCAGGTCCTTTCTTTTGTTGGAGAAGATGGAGGAGTCACATGTCTCCCCCTTTCTATCTATTATGACCCTGGAACCCCCATGCCAAAGGACCATATATATTTTAAATGGGTGGGACCCCTCCCTGAGCCTCCTTAGGCACTGGGGATCCCATCCCCATGCAGTTTTTAAAAATAGAGGAGAGGTGGGCCATGAGGTCCCCTCCCTAGCATTGATAGGCCATGGTGACCCCACTCCCAAGAGCCACTAATTAAAATGATGGTGATGGGGCACAATGCTGGTATTCGCTCCACGGACCCCATCATCCGGGGCCCAACACCATATTCACAGGGAGGGGGGCCAGCTGCCCACCTCCCTGGGCTGATTTTGCCACAGGAACACCATCCCCCGGGGCCCAGCCAACAAAGGGTGGGTGCCATGATGCCCAGCCAGGGCACCAACCAAGCTATTGTTGGGTGCCCAAGGGGGAGCCTCAAGGATCTGATGCCCAGCCGGCCCCCTGCATACAGCCGGAGCTGGCATTGCTCCCACCCGCAGGCAGCAGCTAAAAATGCTGTTCCCTGCGAGCGGCAGCAACCTTTTCATCTGTGTCCCTGCCCCAGTCCACTTCCAGAGGGTGGGAGCATTTTTTATTTAAGCTCAAGCAAGTTGGGAGCAGACTTTGTGTTTGCTCTCACTTGGTGGAAGATTTGAAATTGCTCTTGTCAAGCAAGAGTAAACACAGGTTTTTCCTGCACAAGCCAGTGTGGGCAGGTAAACCACTATGTCCAGGGGGGTTGGCTTGCTAAAGATTGCCGGGATCCGTTAGCATGAGCTGAAAGCCATTTTGTACTTGGCAGCCATTTTAGGTAGGCATGTGCTTGCCATGTGTTTTCTCCCTCTCCCAGAGCCTTGCACATGCTCAGAGGGGCCTGGATAGTAGAATGCACCTGCCCTTATGTTATAACTGTCAGGCTATTCTTACTGATTTGCTCGGTTTGGTCTCTCTTCCCACTTTGCTGAGCAAGCAAATTTTGTACACCCATATTAGTCAATTTGCATGCTGGTATGAGCCCCTTGGTTTTCTGCTAACTATGTAAACCTATGCATATATAAGGCTCCTGTTCTCTGTGCTCCTTGGAATGCCTCCTACAGTTTTCTGAGGGTACTGTGTGATGTAGTATCCCTCATCTGAGGTTAATAAATATGTCTTTTGATATTACAGCTTCTGTGACAATCTCTTATTTGTTTGTTTAAAAGGACCAGGTGTATCAGTGAGACCCCTGAAAAGGTTTCTATTTTCTTCAGGGTCCCTGGGACATAGCATGAGCCAGCCCTGAGGAATGGGGTCCCCAGGGATATTAATGGCTCAGGGAGGGTGGGCTGAGCTCCTCTTTCCCTTTCCAGATGTGGCCGTGTTCTGGAGGATGGGGTTCACAGGGCAGAAATCACCCTGGGGAGGGAGGCCCTATGCTCCTCTCCTCCTTTGCATATGTGGCCAGCCCCCAGGGGACGGGGTCCCCAGAATCGAAATTGGCATGGGTAAGGGGGGTCCGTGCACCCCTTCCCCTTAACTATGTGGCCTTGCCTCGAAAGATGGGATCTCTGGTCCATTTTTGGCTGTGTGCCCACCTCCCGCTTCAGAGCACGGCCAGGCCTTAGGGGATAGGGTCCTTGGGGGCAAAATCAGCCTGGGGAAGGGGGACTTGTGGGCTCCCCTTCCCCAAAATATAAATATGTGTTGCTCCTGCGGGAGACCATGCTTATTTATTTTATATTTTAAAAAATGTGTCAAAGGTCCTCTATGAATTTGCAGCAATATTTAAAGAAAAAAAAGACCTAGGGGTCATGATATTCCTATCCTGACCCCTGTGTCTTTTTATATTTTTTTTAGGACTTGGACATGAGTCTCAAGTCCGAAGATAACAGCCACAACTTCCTGGTTGGTTGAGGTGGGTGGCAGCCAAACCAGATCTCAGTTTGAGACCTGTCAGGATCCGTGGAGCTCAGCATCCCTAGATATACAAAGTTTTTGAGCATTTGCTGGTCATAAACTACTCAACATATTTGCACCAAAACATACTGTTTCTGTACTTAGATTTAGCTTTCTGTCAAATTCGGTGTAAATCTGTTCAGCGCTTTAGGCTATAGCTGTTTTTAAAGTTCCTATGTGAAAATGAATGGGGAAAACATGTTTTGGAACACCCTTTTTTCTTGGCCCCCACTGGACGGATCACCCTGATACTTTCCATGCACAAACTAGACAAATAATAGCATATTTTTGAGGAACATTTTGTGGAGATTTGTCTAGCGGCGCCAAAGGTACTAGCAACACAGAAAATGAATTTTGTATGGAAACACAGTAATAACTATAACTACTTGGTGGCAACCACCACTGGGAGATAGACAGGCAGACAGACAGACAGACAGACAGAGAGACAGAGAGACAGACAGACAGACAGACAGACAGACAGACAGACAGACAGACAGACAGATAGATAGATAGATAGATAGATAGATAGATAGATAGATAGATAGATAGATAGATAGATAGATAGATAGATAGATAGATAGATAGATAGTATTAGCACATTGTTCCCAACAAAACTGTAAGGAGTTGACCTGGTATATGCTGTCCACTAATTAAAGTGAGCACCTTGTACCAGTCCAATTGACCCTTATTAATACGTTAAAGACAACCTTTATTGAAAGCTATCCTAGTGGTAGCTATGGAGAGCAGCCTTCAGGCTAAGTTTTGAAGGAATGTAAAGCAGCTTGCTTTACCAGTCTATAATCTCTTGAATAACCAAATGAAAGGAGAACCACACCAGGTATATATATAAAACATATGTATTTATTACTAAACACTCTCTACTAATCTCTTCATGAGATTAGAAGTCAAAGCACATAAATTACAATCAAGAAATCAGAGTAAATTAGCACAATATATACGACAGGCCGCATATACTAAGTAAGTGGTATAAGAACCACGACTTGATTAGACACAGTGCCTAGAGCACGTAGAGTTGCTGGGACCCCACAGAACCATCCAAGGTAGTGACCCAGGAGACCCACGGGGGACGCATGCAGTCTGGGAACACAGGCGCGAGCCCCGTACAATGCTATGAGGAAAGTCGCGGTTGCAAGTTTAAAGATAAAGGACACTTTGAGCAAATTCCTTTACACTTAAGGGATTCTAGGCCCACCACCCCCGGGAGCACCGGAGTACTCTCGTTACCTCACCCAGGAACGCCGGTTGCATACGTGTCAAATGGTGTCAGTTCGCGTCGTCATTTTCAATGGCGATCTGCGGCAAAGTTCTGCTGCTGTGGAAAGAAGTGTCTGAGGAGATCCAAGCCTGGTTCTAAGATGGAAAGAATCTGAAAGCAGAAGGGGATAGAGTCTGGGTCACTAGCGAGTGACCAGGGGCATGATGGACGAATGCCCACTGATGTCGGTTGTTTCAGGCGTGAAGAGGTGAAGCTTAACTCCACTGCCACAAGGACCAGGATGCTTTGACGATGACCACGAGCTGGAATCAAGCTGTCCCACGAAGGATGTCGAGTGCTGCGGTGTTGGTGCTTGGATTGAACACAACAAGCCTTGGCAACGGCAAATCTTGCAGGAAGGGAGTAGATGCTTTTGTGAGTACCAGCGAGGTCTTTGGGACTCCCCAAGCGATAGAGAGTCAGGGCACGTCTGGAGCAACCAGTATAGCCCTCTGAAAGTTAAAGTTGCCTTCTTAGGGACCCACAGGTCAATGGAACATGGATCGCGAAGGGACCTCAAGAGAATTCACAAAATACAGGCCCACGGAACACTCGTGGAGTTCAGGCCAACAATCTTCAGTGCAATTGCTGCTTGGGTTCAGGGATACAAGCATTTCAATGCACAGCCTCAGGGGATGCCGTAAAGCTGTTGCTGCTGCAAATCGTTGCGGTGTTCGGGGGTTTGGGTTGCATCGTCTCGGCGACGGATTCGGGCCAAAGACTTGCTGTGGGCACTGATCGATCTCAGAGACCTCGGGAACCCATCTCCTATGTTGCAAAGTTCTTCGGAGTCCTCAGGAGCTTCAGAGATGCAAACTGTTGAGATGCGTCTTTGGTGCCTGCCAAGCAGGGGAGTAACTCCTTTCTCCAAGGGAGATTCTTTTGTCATCTAGTCTTTAGTAGATCCTCGAAGGTTCAGGATTCTGTATCAGAGTTTCGTCCAGGTAAATCTAAAGTCCTGTTGCCAGAGGTTCCTACTTTTTTACCCAAGGAAGGGGTGGGACAAACTCTGGGGACACACCCATGGGAGGATCAAGAAAGAGGGGTGGCTACGCCCATTTACTTTGTCCAGTTTCATGCCAGAGCAGGGGCTGGTAGCCCATGCAACTGGTTTGAACTGGAGTATGCACAGGGACACCAAATGTTCCCCCTGTGCAGACTTTCTGGCACTATAGGAGTGCACCAACCCAGCTCCAATACACTAAAGCCTGTATGGGAGGTGGTAACACCTCCCTTATACAGGAAACCTATTGTCCAGGCCTCCCCTGCTGGAGTTTCAT
The DNA here is from genome assembly GCF_964263255.1 of Lissotriton vulgaris. NCBI lineage: Eukaryota > Metazoa > Chordata > Amphibia > Caudata > Salamandridae > Lissotriton > Lissotriton vulgaris. Next base: position 173,795,946 of record NC_141695.1, read on the forward strand.
CCAGCAGCAGGAGGTGAGACTCTTGTCTGTGGCTGAAGCATCCATTTTGTGATGCCAGGGTTAAGGAAAGCGGGTATACCGGTGGCCCACGCATGTCACCGTGGAAGGGAGGAATCATGTCTCCCACCTCAGTCCTGGGGGGGAGGCATGATTCCAAGGTGTTTGACACTAAATACGACATGTTTCTAAGCAAATCTCAGTGCCTCTCGGCTATATTTCAGTTTTGCAGAGCCCTACCGCCGGCCTCCCGCTTCCCGCCCGCCTTCCCGCCTGCCTTAATAATTATTTACAGGCTGGAAATAAAGTTAAATAAAACTTACCTTATTATTGAACTGCAAATTTCCCGATCGCGGCTTCTTCTTTGAAACTGCGCGGGAGCCTGAGCATGCGAATTCCTTGCGAGGAATGCGTATGCGCAGGCTCCCGCGCATGATTCCCGGCAAGATTCTCAACGCGGGGAGATCAAGTTTCTCATTGCGAGTGGTCGCGTATGCTCTCTACCGCTCGCGATGAGAAACTACCAGTCCGCGTTGGGAAAGCTGCAGCTCGAGTAAAAATCTACTCGAGCGGCAGAAAACTATAGTTCGCACTGTGCAAGATGCCGTTTTCAATGATGGCACAGTGCCGGATGCTTGTACGCACTGTGCAATCATTGAAAACGGCATCTTGCACAGTGCGAACAGGGTACTACTCAGTTCGCATAGTGCAAAGCTTACTTCGCAAACTACGCCCAGCACTACTTCCAGGCAGAACAGGATTTCATTGATGAATTCATGCATCTCCTCAAACTCCTACACCAACCTTTAGGGCAACTTCAACCTCCCAAAGACTCAAGCTGAAAGAAACCACCATCCTCAACCTCGTTAAGACACATTCAACATGGTATAGCATGTCGCATAACCAACACACTCCAAAGGCTACATCCTTTGCCTCATCTTCTCAGCATCGTCTTCAATCCAATGCACACCACCGGTATCGCTGGACTGGCCCAACCACTTTAAAATCATACCTTCAGATCCTTCAAAGACTTCATCATAGACAATGTAATGCTCGAGCTAATCTCCCACCCTATCAACTCCACATCCGACGCCAACAACCTCCTAAACAACTTCCACAATTTTTAAGAAATCTGTTTGAACATCCATGCCTCAATTAAAACATGCAAGTGCAAGCCAAAACCTACAGCTCCCTGCTACTTTTAAGAACTTGCTGACAATAAATAAGCCAACTGCAGAAAATAATTAAAATGGAAGAAAAGCAAAACATTGCATCAGCCAAAGCAAAGAACTATACCAGTAACTCACAAAGACACAAACAGAAAAAGAACGCTATTCAAAACAACCAAGCATTACATCAACCCTAGGCCATACCCACCTATTCCTATTCCTTACTACACAGAAAAGTGCAGTCAGGCATAGATGCAGTGAAAAAAAAGTGCACAAGATCCAATAGTACATTAAAAAACACCAAGCCTGCTTTATCTCTTACGTTCTCCACTTCCTGTAGCATCCTGCAATGGTCCGCCTTCAAAGCCTCTCTTACCCGCACTCACAAGTGTTGTTGTAACGTATCTAGGGCTCTAGTGTAATTTTCCCGATTCATGCCCTTATATAGATATAACTTATCATATCCTTATATAGGCATACAAATCATAACCATATTTAGACACAGCCAATGCAGTCCAAATACGGCATGGCTACTTCCACTAAGCTCCCAGAGTACAACGAGTTCTTGAAGACAACCAGCCTTCAGCAGTACGGGACTTCCCCCTGCTTCAGTATTGATTTGTCCCAGAACTCCTGGAGTGTGTAAAGAACTTTGAGTTCTTAGTGACGTTATTATGTCCACCCTTACGCCAAACTCGGCACCTTCCAGTTATAAATATGCCCACATCTGCCCTAGCAAAACACACAGTGGTTTTGGAGCAGATCGACTAAATACTTGCCCGACGCCCTGCTGTATGCGAGTGCTGAAGGAAGCCGACCCTCCCTTCTGACGCACTGAGAGAGAGGCTGTCTTTTCTCCTGCCGAGAAATCCAGCTTCAGTGTTTCCCTGCTACCCTTGCGAGTTACTGGGAGATCGAGTCCTGAGAGAGAGATACAAGACCTCCTTCATTCTTTAACCAAGGTACAGAGCTGATTAGACCCTTAGAGAATTCTTGGATAGATTCTGGGCAGAAACTATTTAACTCAATTTACACCTCACTTACTTCTTCCCTTGTACTAGGCTTAGGTTAGGTACACCGGGGTAGGCGTATTTTAGATGCACTAGTTTAGTACGTTTAGTCATTATTTTATCTATTTTCTGTATCTTATGGCTTAGAAACCATATAAATGCTTTTACAGTATTATTTCATAATTCTCTTTTTACTGTACGCACTTTGTTTCATTGCAAGTATCACGATTGTAGAAATTCACTTCTCTTGCATGAGAAAGAAGACTGCTCAATAAATAACCTTTTTATTGAAAACGCCTGTCTCTCTATTTCTCTGCACTTCTGGTGAAACGTATGCACGATTGACTAGGTGAAATAGCCATCTATTGTTTCTGCGACTCTGAAGATATATTCCTTATTCTTGGGGAACAAAGTTGTCATGTTATATGGTTGTCAGAAACTAACCCCTTCTTGTGTATTCAAGAAAGTTTCTAGTGACCTCTGAGCTAGCTGGCATTCACAATTAAGTCTAACATATTCAATAGAGACCTAGTCGACCAAAGCCCTACGTCTAAACTATCGTTTATGTTATTCCAATGCACAGAACCTATTGGGAATATAGGAACCACACTACATGACGCCCAACGTTTGGTAAGGCGATAATTTAACGCTAGATACTAAAGTAACTAAGTTGTGCTTTTCACACAGACCCCGTTTTCTGTAAACACTCCAATAGACATCTGGAGTGGGTAAAAGGTTAGTATCCGCCAGAACTAAGTAGGACGAGAATCCTATGTATTGTTTTTTTTGGTTTATTCAACGTTGAAGGATACAGTGTTCCAAAATATTTTGCACCTAATCTTTGTTTCCTTGAAACTTGCTCTGCAAACTTTCTGTCAGCAAAATGGCGGAGAGTGACGACGAGAGGGAGAGAGCTTGAATAGCAGCTCAACTATTAGCAGAAGACACATGTCTTCAGCAAAATGACCTGGATGCAATAATCATCCTGATAAATGTAAGAAAGAGTGTAACTTACAAACTAATAAATAGTGGTGTATCATTGAAAGGTGGTACAGTCATATTTGTGGTAGAGGCACATGAATATTGGCAGACAGAGGTATTCTATTCATTGATAACTTTTCCAACAGCAAATGCTGTGACACTCGAGTTCCACTACTACAAAGCAGGGAAAACTCCAGCGGAATACGTTCCTTTCGAGGACTCGAGAACGTTGAAATTCCACTAACTTACCAGGAGCATCAGCTCTGGTTTAATGGTGCCCTAAAACATCAAAATCACATTACCAGGCACGGTCCACTAGGTAGACCAGGAGCCACATGGCCGGTTCTAGCCAGATATACACCACATCCTGACATTTAAGAAATGTCAGACAGAGAACTATTAGTTCAATTAAAACAATTAATTAAAATACATAGACAATTGGACCGCTATGTCATGCGAACTTTAACAGTCCAAACTGCTATAAAAATTCCACAGCACACCACTCGCCAGGGGAACACAAATAAAATTACACCACAGACTATACAATCAGTCATTGATAAATTACACGCAAAACGGGAACAAATTCCGTTCTGGCTGGCTCAAATGATTACTCAAAAAGAGTATGTAGCAAGCATAAAGATAAAACATGCCTAGGATCCTGAGGACACAACTCAAGAACGGGGAGTGGGCCCAAACAATGCTAGACAGCGCAGCCTAAGTGACCATAGCTCACAAGATCCTGATGAATCTTCTGGAGACAGTGGACACGAATGAATACATTCAAGTGGAACCGGCAGACACCAGAGTCAGTGTACCCCACAAATTATATGAAATAACATTGCATATAGAAGGGGACATAACTAGGAAAATAAGAACTCTCTTTTGGGAGAAGCTATCTAAAAGCTATGATATTCTTCTAGCTGACAAAGACTGGCCACAATATTTTGTTAGGGAGTGCCCACATGGCGAAGAAATGATTATGCCTGCCTTCTCAAATAATATTCCAATTCATAAAAAATACACAAAGGCAAGAAAATGGGCAGTGGCCCAAGCCCCTGCATTATATAAAAATAATGTAGGATGGGATGAGGAATCCCCTCACCATAAAATCCAGTTAAAAAATCAACCTACTGCACAAAGGCAGTATCATGTTAAGCAAGAAGCTAAAAAACAAGTCAGGGAGATCTTAGATCAACTTGAGTACCAGGGGTGATGGAAACATGCACCTCACAAATGAACTATCCTTTGTTTCCTGTCTCCAAACCAGACAATTCATTTCGTCTAGTATTGGACTACAGACATTCAGGGGCATATTACCAAGCAATAGCGATAATTATCGCTATTGCTTGGTTAGAGACAAAAATTTACCGCTGAGCTGCGGCGATTTTTACCGCAAATAAACCTTGGTATTACCAAGGTTTATCTCAAATGCGATAAAAAGCGCCGCAATGCATGAATATCGCTGAAAAGTCAGCGATATTCATGCATTACCGAGCTAATGCTCTTAGCCATGTTATCCACCTCCTATTGCATAACATGGCTAAGAACTGCTCAGAGCAGGTGTTAGCTTTTGGAGATATTCGCGCTTAGCGCGAATATCTCCAAAAGTTGGTAATAGGAGATAGCGATGTTAGCGACTGTTTTCAGTCGCTAACATCTTGGCACGCCCACTTTGCATGTCATTAGTGATAAATATCACTGACGTTCAAAGTGGGGCCCAAGATGGTCGCTATCTCCTACTAGCAGTCGCTAACTGGTGTTAGCGACAGCTAGGTAATAGGGAGATAATTTTATCTCCGCTTTCTTGGCTTTTAAAGCCAAAAAAGCGGAGATAAACCCCCTTGATAATATGCCCCTTAAACTCTTGTTGCAAAACATTTGCAGTACAAAATTCACACAGTGCAGCACTGATGAATAACATTGTGCGCAAAAAATATAAAACGACATTAGAAATTTCAAATGGTTTCTTCTGTCAAAACGTTGCACCAGAAAGCAGGTATTTGACCGCTTTCTCAAGTACGGGGGCCCAGAGGCAATTTTGCCATCTCCCCCAGGGATTCAAGAATAGCCCAGGATTATTTTCAGCCAGAGTAACAGAGTTACTACAAATGTATGATGATGAGGCATTATCTTACGTTGATGACATCTATCTAAAAGAGGACGATTTGAACAGGCACTTGAAAAGAGTGAACACCATTATACTTGGGTTCGCATCTGAAGGGTACAAATTCAACTTTAAAAAATCACGGATTGCCCACCTATCTGTCCTATTTCTAGGATATGAGTTATCAAGTGAAGTGAAAAGCCTAGCAGCCAATTTCTTAGAGAAATGTGCCTGCTCCAAGCACCAAAAACGCTGATAAACTTACATTCAATTGTAGGTTTCCTGAATTTTGGAATAACTTACATTCTGAATTACGCAGAGAGGGTTAAACCTCTCTACGAATTAATAAAACCTGATTTTAAACAAACTAATTGGAATTCACTTCAACTGAGAAAATTCTGACAGCGGTTCAAACTGCTATAGAAAAAGAAAGAGCCCTCGCATAAGGAAAACGCATATCAGTCGTTACACCTGTACCTGCCTTAGAGGCAGTGACAGGAGCGAGCATTACTAATGCTAAAGCTTTACATCCAAGATGGATACAATGGGTTAATTCTCTTGCTGCAACAGACGTTGAATACAGTTTTGACCCTAGCTTGAAAACACAAGATTTTCTCCAATACGAGTATGAATGTCCTCTGCCGACCGAAATTCTGCCTCTTGAACATTACGGCTGTATAATATATACAGATGGATCAGCACAGCCCGCAATTGGGGGTAAATAAGCCTATAGTGCTGCGTGCGTGATTGTAAAAGGTCGCTGGCACGAAGGTAAATTCCGACCTATTGTCACAAAAACTCAATCACTCGGAGACTGTACAGCTCAGCGAGCTGAACTACAGGCTTTCAAGATGGCGCTTGAGAATACCGATCGCAAATTCCCCACACTCAAAGTGTTCGATTTGTTTTACTGTGTCCAGTCTTACAATGAATACTTGCAGAACTGGGTTCAAAACGGTTTCAAAGATGCAAAAGGTGGCACAATAAAGCATATGGAAAGGGGCGACCTTTCGGTCCCCCCGAACGTATGGCGGAGTACCACGATCCCCCCGGGAAGCCATCTTGGGCGGGAGGCGAGTCTCGGCTGGTATGCCCGAAGCGGCGTAGCCGGGGCGCGCCTTTTTCCCGCCCTGGAGTGGGCTGGCCTAGACACTGACGCGGCCGGGCCACGCCCTCGGGGCAGGCCGGGGCGGGTTTACGCCCGCCCTGAAGACGGATAAAAGGAGCAACAAGCCAAGGAAGCATCCTCTTGTTCCTGTGCTCTGAAGCTGCACCACCTCGCTGCACGTGAGCTCGAGACGGAACGAAGAGCCAATTTTGAGCGTTGTAATCTTCCTTGTTTGTTTTTCAGATACTCTGTCGTGAGAATGCCTAAGAAGGCGGGAAAGCGAATGACTACCGACCAGATGCTGCGTGTTCTCATGAAGGAGGTGACCGACTTAAAGAAGCGAATGGCGGAGAAAGACGAGGAAGGGGGGCCGAAACGTCCTCTGGCAGGAGCAGCTCCAGGAGGAAAAGGCAAGAGGCCCAGAAGGGGAGCAGCTGGGGGAGACATCCCAGTTCCCTGTACCCCACTCGAAGCACCCACTCCTTTGCCAGAGGAAGGGAATCCGATTCCCGTAGTGGTCACCCCCGTGTCCGGGGAGGATATGCCGCCCGAGCTGGCAGCACAATTAGCAGTGTGGTTGGGTAAAGGTAGCAAGGGCGCCACGGCTGACGACGAGCAGGTGTTGATGAGGCAGCTGCGGGAAACAAGGGAAGCGACGACGGCACCATCGCCACCAGTTTCAGTCGCAGATACAGCTTCCGGTTCAGGTAAGCGGCCATTGCCGATTGCGAGGGATGAGTCGGCACCCTCTCGGAGGGAAAAATTGGGTCAACATGTCCCTCTGGCTATTAAAGAGAAGATATGGGCAGGGGAATATATAAACATCTTCTCGTTGCTTACCGACCATTATGAAATGGAGCATGTTAAGAGCCAGAAAGAGCTCATGCATCCAAGTGTTTGGCGCGCAAAGATGGCCGCCTTTAAGGTAAATGAAAACATTGGTAATTGGGGCAAGGCATGGGGGGTTTTTACATCCATCTTGGGTGAACGTAGGCCCGAATTGCTGCCCGAATTGCCGATTTATCAGTCACGGATCATGGGGTACTCTGTATCTCACGAGGGCAATCATTGGTTTTGTTACGACAATATTTTCAGAAAAGCGAAAGAGCATGATAAAAACTTAACTTGGGATTGTTATGATTCTGTGTCCTGGTCCAAAATGGAGGACTCTGGTATGTTGAAGGTGCCATTGGTAGGAAGTAACGTTGGTGAATCCTCCCGCCAATATGCGGGGACGCCCTTTCGATCAGGTACGAGTAACGACAATCACTCAAGGCCAGCCGGCAACGCAAATAAAAGAGGGGTTTGTTGGAACTTTAACAGGGGGAAATGTACTAGGCCCCAGGGGTCATGCAAATTTAGGCACGAATGTGGGGGGTGTGGGCAATCATCCCATCCTGAGTCCATGTGCAGAGCCAAAACGGGTGATAACGGGGGTAGAGGAGGCGCCAAACAGGTCTGACATAGTCCGAGGGGCGCCTTTACCTACCCCGATTGATACCATGGCAATGATTCCCTGGCTCAGCGAATACCCGGATCACGCTTCCGCTGGGGTGTTGCGCAACGGATTTTCATATGGTTTCCGCATCCCAGTGGGAGAGTTTCAGGGTATGCCACAATGTAAAAACCAGATATCGGTCTTACAGCATACGACCGTGGTACAAGAAAAGATCGAGAAGGAGGTGGCTCGAGGTCGAGTTGCCGGTCCATTTAATGTGCCACCAGTTGCTAACTTTGTTTGTTCCCCTTTAGGGGTGGTCCCCAAGAAGGACCCGGGGGAGTTTCGGCTGATACATAATTTATCAGCCCCACGTGGTCTTTCAGTAAACGATGCGATAGACCCGGAAGTGTGTTCGGTGCGGTACGCATCCTTCGATGAGGCCGTAGCCATTTTGAATCGCCTGGGGCCCGGTGCGCTGATGGCAAAATCTGATATCGAGTCAGCGTTCCGGTTGCTCCCGGTACATCCAGACGATCAGCGTCTCCTTGGTTTCATGTTTCAGGGTCATTATTACATGGATAGGTGTATGCCGATGGGGTGCTCTATATCTTGTGCCTATTTTGAAAAGTTCAGTTGCTTCCTGCAATGGGTCTTCACGAGGAAAACGGGGTTTCAACATGTGATGCATTATCTCGATGACTTTTTGTTTCTGGGGGCAGCCGGGGATCCCGAATGTGGACAGGCTTTGACTGCAGTTTGTGTTTTGATGAATCAGTTTGGCGTGCCATTGGCACCAGGTAAGACTGTGGGTCCCTCGACTTGCCTCGAGTTTCTGGGGATCGAGCTTGATTCCAAGGAAGGTTGTTTTCGTCTACCAGGGGACAAAGTGTTAAGATTCAGGGCATCCCTGCAAATGTGTATCAGTGAGTCTAAGGTTAGGCTACATCAATTACAGCAATTGGTGGGACAGTTGAATTTTGCCCTAAGAGTTATACCGATGGCCCGCCCCTTTTCTCGCTCGATCGCTCAAGCCATGGTCGGCCTGAAGGAGGGTCATCATCGCACAAGGCTCTCGGCAGAGGTTCGCCAGGACATGCGCATTTGGTTGGCATTTCTGGCGGATTTCAATGGCCGAATTGTCTGGAACAAACCGGCCGTGTCCTCTGAGGAGCTGGGGCTGTGGACGGATTCGGCAGGGAGCATTGGTTTTGGCGCCATATTCGGCACTCAGTGGTCGGCCCAAAAATGACCGTCATGGTGGCATGAGAGTGGTCTGACAAGCAACATTGCTTTCCTTGAACTTTTTCCCATTCTGGTGGCCCTGAGAACTTGGCCCGAGGGGTTCAGAGATCACTCTGTGGTATTCTGGTCTGATAACATGACCGTTGTTGAGTGTATCAATAGCCAGGCAGCACGTTGCAAGTGGATTCTGAGATTGCTCAAGGAAATTGTGTTATTATGTATGCAATTGAATGTAGTATTTAAGGCAAGACATGTCCCGGGGGTGATGAACCAGGCGGCTGATGCGCTTTCTCGTTTTCGTATGCAGGCCTTCTGGGGTTTTCTGCCCACAGCGGACCCGGTGGCAGCACCCTTTCCCGAAGCTCTCTGGTCTCTCGGTGCCCCGAACTACAGAACCTCGTGGGAGAGAGTTTAGCACCCAGGACGAGGAAGGCATATGAAGGGGCGTTCCGTTCCTATTGGGCCTTTTTGGGGGCAGCTAGAGGGGAGCTTTGGGGCCAGGAGGAGTTGGTAGTGAAATTCCTGCTATCTTTACGTCAGGCAGGCAAATCAGTGGCTACGGCCCAGAGGCATCGGGCCGCCATTTCCTTTGTGGCTAGGGCCCATGGGATCCAGGACCCGACAGCGTCTTTCGTTGTGCAAAAAGCGCTACGTGGGTGGCAACGCCTTGAAGGTCGCAGAGTAGATGAAAGGCGCCCGATAGGTCTGGATAGGTTGGCTTTGTTGTTATCTGTACTTCCTGCAACATGTTCATCCCAGTATGAAGCAGTGTTATTCCGAGCCGCTTTTGTGCTAGCATTCCATGGGGCTATGCGGGTAAGCAAATTAGTGGCAAGGAACAAGCAGGATACCAGGGGGGGACTGTGCCGAGAGCACGTCCAAGTCAGGGGGGAGACAATGACTGTCTCATTTGTCAAGTCCAAGACCGATCAGGGTTCAATGGGGGACTGCATAATGATACGAAGGATCCCCGGGTCCTCCATGTGCCCGGTGAGTTGTGTAGAGGAGTATTTAGCACAGAGGGTGGCATCATGGGGGGGGACCTTGTTGAGACACGCTGACGCCACCCCACTGACGAGGTTTCAGTTTCAGCCGGTGCTTGCGATGTCGATTACGGCTGCGGGCTTGAACCCGGGCGAGTTTGGGACCCATTCCTTTCGGATAGGGGCTGCTACAGAGGCTACGGACAGGGGTCTGAATGTTGAACAGATTAAACGTGTGGGGCGTTGGTCCTCTAATTGTTATAAGAGGTATGTGCGGTTGCACATGTTGTGAAGCTGTAACGATGTACTCACGCTTCTTGTTTTTGTTTGGTTTCAGTTGCGCAAGCTTACGAGGCGGGGCGGACTATGCAGTCGACCCAACACCGGGCCAGCGGTCATACTTCACCGACTGTGAAAAAGGAGGTGTGGGTCGTGGGCCACTCATACGTGAGGCGAGCCGCGGACGTATTCAAAGCAGGTGACATGAATCACGTGGCTGGGGAATACGGGTACAGTGTGTCCTTCTACGGAAAGGGCGGACTCTGTATTGACCAGTTTCAATCATTTTTTGAGGGTTTGCTAGGGCGGACGAGGTCACCGCCGTCTATAGTCATAGTACATCTTGGGGGCAATGATTTGGTCACCACTGGTAGACGACTTCTTCTTGAGGCGATGCTTTCCACTGTAAGTTGGTTGGCGAGGAGAGTTCCAGGGTGCACGATTGCATGGTCACATATGATCCCGCGTAAAGTATGGCGGGGGGCTATTTCTGTTTCTGCTCTAAACCATTCAGTAAGAAAAATTAATAACAAAGTGAGTAGATTGTTCCGTTCCAATACACTGCATTCTATTTCGCATGGTTGTATTACTGGTGACAGTATGTATTTGGGGGATGGTGTTCATTTGTCCCGGGTGGGGAACGAGTTACTCATAGGAGACTGTATAGCTTGGCTAAAGACTTTAAGACATGACCTTTAGGTAGGAGTGTTGTGGGGGGTCCGGATAGCCGGTCAACTATCCGGCCTGTGGCGGTAAGGTCATGATCGGTGAGCACTAATTGGAAGATTCCTATGAGTGGGCGTCACCCATTACGGATGGGAGCGCTCGAAGGAGGTGGCCATTGGCCCCTCAACGGGGAAGGCGGTCCCTTCTAAGGATGGGACGCCGAAAGGAAAGGAAAGGCGGTCAAGGCCCCTTCCTGGGTAGGGGGGGCTACAGCCCCCTCCCGGAGAATTTCACGGGGCCAGGACATCTGCGATGGCAGATGTGGTAAGTTGTGTGGGGTTTGGGGGGGGGTCTACGCTACCTTCTAGATTCCTCACACGAGTCCTCGGACGACCTTTAAGTGGCGTCGAGTTTATTGGGGCCCCCGTCAAGTCAAGGGAAATTGGTAGTTGCACTCGAGGTACACCTCAGTGCGGTCGCCCCTCACAAGTGAGGGGGATATTTCGGGTTAGGGATCTTGACACCGGTTACGACCTTGCCGTTGGCCCTTAAACGTTAGGATGTACAATTTCAAAATTTCAAGTTAGATGTTTTGTAGGATGTTAGTTCGGCTAGGAGAACCTTTGTATTAGAGAATATGTTAAGGTTAGCCAAACATCGCAATGTGGTAATGAAATTATACATAATATGAAACTGTTATTTTAATGTTTTAATTTTGTTTCATATTTTAATAAATACGGCCGGGAGGGTCACTCCCTCCCGTCTTCCAAAAGTTCAGAACTGTTTCCGGTTTCCCATCCTTGGGGATTGTGTTGAGAGGGGGTGGCGGGTATCTCAGCCATATGGAAAGGGGCGACCTTTCGGTCCCCCCGAACGTATGGCGGAGTACCACGATCCCCCCGGGAAGCCATCTTGGGCGGGAGGCGAGTCTCGGCTGGTATGCCCGAAGTGGCGTAGCCGGGGCGCGCCTTTTTCCCGCCCTGGAGTGGGCTGGCCTAGACACTGACGCGGCCGGGCCACGCCCTCGGGGCAGGCCGGGGCGGGTTTACGCCCGCCCTGAAGACGGATAAAAGGAGCAACAAGCCAAGGAAGCATCCTCTTGTTCCTGTGCTCTGAAGCTGCACCACCTCGCTGCACGTGAGCTCGAGACGGAACGAAGAGCCAATTTTGACCCACCCACCAGCCCCTGAAGACAGCAAATAGTTTTGAATAAAGTTTGATTAACTCTTTTGTTTGCAGGTCGGATTATTATCGTGATAACCTTGAATATGCAATAAAGAAATGGTCAATTTGTGGTATGTTTTGCAAATAAAGTAATCTTGCTCTAGTGTTGATCAGTAGCATGTTTTAATAAAATTGTTGCTTTTAACTGTCTTTTAAGTAATTTAGTCATTTAGTTTAGAACTCATTTAGTTTAGAACTGTCGTATTTATTTTGGTCGGGCGGTAAGGTCATGATCGGTGAGCACTAATTGGAAGATTCCTATGAGTGGGCGTCACCCATTACGGATGGGAGCGCTCGAAGGAGGTGGCCATTGGCCCCTCAACGGGGAAGGCGGTCCCTTCTAAGGATGGGACGCCGAAAGGAAAGGAAAGGCGGTCAAGGCCCCTTCCTGGGTAGGGGGGGCTACAGCCCCCTCCCGGAGAATTTCCCGGGGCCAGGACATCTGCGACGGCAGATGTGGTAAGTTGTGTGGGGTTTGGGGGGGGGTCTACGCTACCTTCTAGATTCCTCACACGAGTCCTCGGACGACCTTTAAGTGGCGTCGAGTTTATTGGGGCCCCCGTCAAGTCAAGGGAAATTGGTAGTTGCACTCGAGGTACACCTCAGTGCGGTCGCCCCTCACAAGTGAGGGGGATATTTCGGGTTAGGGATCTTCGGGTATCTCAGCCATATAATGCTTTGGGAACAAGTAGTTCTTTTACAGAAAGAACTACAAAAGACTCACGTGATTCATATACTGAGTCCTCAATGTGATGGCGTTCACGTTGCAGGGAATTCATTAGCTGATGAAGACTCAAAGGCAGCCGTCCACACTGCTTCCGTAGCTGCAATCACTCGTTCAAAAACGAAAATAGACAGCAAAATAATGCAAGCTGTCAATGCTTCAGTACAAAACAGTGGTAAGACACTCCCGAAAGGCTTTCCAGTAAAGTACTCATATAAAACTGATGCAAACAATGTTCCTTTTGCTCAAATCTCTGGAGTGGGGGATAGGGCAATTCCAAACATGGAACAAAGGTTAGGACTAATCTTAGCAGCGCACGAAGGGCTCGCCTATGCACATGCCGGTGTTTCCACCACAGTATCTTTATTAAAACAGAGATATTGGTGGCCGCGCATGATGAAACAGACTAGAAACTATGTTCTAGTCGGTGAAATATGCCTATAAATGAAAGTATCAACAGTGAAACGTCCTGCGCAGACGCCCCTTCTGATCTCAGATAAACCATTAGCGTGTGTTTACCTGGACCACTGTGGTCTCTTACAAAGGGACGGTAACTATAAATATATCATGGTCGCAGTGGATTCCTGCACAAGGTTCAATTGGATGTGGCCACAGCGCTCGGCTGACGCCAGAACTGTTATAAAAGATTTGCGAGTCTTTATCGGCACATACGCAATTGGCACTCTACATTCTGACCAGGGTCCTGCGTTTAGCTCTCGGGCTTACAAGGAGGCCATGGCCAGCTTGGGCGTTGCATTGCGGTACTCTAGTCCCTTCGATCCAGAGGGTAATGCAGTAGTGGAAGAAAAAACTGTGACATAGAGCAATCTATAACAGCGAGGGTATTAGGTTCGGGTGATGGGTGGGTCCAACATAGTCTAAATAATCTGCCAAGAAATTCTCTGGGTGGAATCACTCCATATGAACTTTTGTTTAGTACTGGAATGGTAATAGAAGAACTCGATAGTCAAACTTCAGTGGTGGAAGAAAAAACCTTTGATATCAACGATCGTTTGGCTGTTTTACAGGTCTTAAATGAACTAGAAGAAGTCTGAGTAACACAAAGAAAAAGTAAAGCAAAAGTCAACAACCACTGAAGAAAAACCACCAGCAAGACCTGTCTGGATTCCAAAGAAGGGGATCTGGTCAGAGAGAAGATCGCCGTGAAGAAGGAATTTGGGCCTTCTTACAGAAAAGCAGTACCTGTCTTAGCAATCAACAGAGCAAGATCAGTAGTAGTACCGCCCCTTGCTGAAAAAAAGGAGAACAGAGTTGTATCAATCGACCTGGCAAAACCATGTGGCCAATAGTAAGTAGTAGGCCCAGTGGACTCCCAAGATGTAGCAGAAGACCAAACCTTGCTACAATTCAAGAGGTTCAAACTGAGAGACTAATCACATTTGATAAACCTGCAGTGAATAAAAAAGGACTATGCAACAAAGCCATGAAACTTGTGCCTCTTGATACCCAAATAACGGTTCATCAAGAAACACCTGTCTACAATGATGTAGCCTCTGACTATACTAATATGACAAAGGAAGAAGCAACTACAAAGATCAATAAGAATCATGATGCAATTCCAACAATTGACAGAACTGCCTCTGGCTATTTCATCAATTTCGATGACTTTTCTGAAGATCCTAGTGAACATGAAGAAAAGCCGGCAAACAAGACACTCAAAGAAAAAATAACAGAACTCTTTCATCAGCTTGGATAAATATATCTGATTTCACCATGGATTGAATTGTGGATTGTGTAAGGTGTACTTTTCCTCCTGCTCTGGCTCATTTTAGTTTTAAGCTTGGGAAGAATGATTGATGGAAAATACAGTACAATGGACACAGCAAGTCAGAACATCAACTTGGTCCTAAAGCCACACAAGTCATCTCATGTTGAAAAAAGAGACTTGTCATCAGTATACATTACAGCCATTCCTATACCTGGTGGTGTAGCATGGAACGCTACTGATTACGACATCTATGGCCCGGTTGCACTCTTGAAGTATCCACATCAGTTCAAGGTTTCATTAAGTGACTTTGTGTCACCGAGCAGTTTCTCTGATGATTGGGACTTGAGACTATTAATAATATGATGTCTGATTTAGAAATGTCAGCAAAGTTTACAAATCATGATTATTTAGAAGGTTCATCTGATTATGAAGAAATGCATTGCTCTAACCATTTTGGGCACCACTATTTGCATAAATCTGCAAAACCTAGGAATGTTTTAAATTATAATCAACTGGAACATTGTCCTACACCGCCAAAAGGCAGCTCGAAAACATTTTATGAGAAATGTCCATACTTCTCAGGGTTTAATGTCACGGATCCAGAAACGTTTTATTTAAAAAATGTGAATAAGACAGGAATGAAAAATATGTTAACCAATACAAAACATATATATTTTGCAAAATTTTATGAACAATTGTCTCCATTTGGTTTTGAATTCTGGAAAGATAACATTGAAACAAAAACAATCTGGGGTTCAAAAGATGAGCAAGTACAGGGATTAGAATCATTATTAAGAGCCTGCATGATCCCAGAATAATTAATGTTCCTGAATGACATCATTCAACAAACAACTTGTCTTGGCCTAGCTAAGATAAAAGATTTAAACAACCCATCGATACCAAAGCCTATGCCTGATAGAAATAGCACTACAGATGTGGGGTTAGACGTGTCCCATATTTTACACCAAAACAGAACTAATTGTGATTGGAAAAAATGGTTAATCTGGCCCACAGACACAAATAACTGTCAAGATAGATTCCTGGACAAAACACAGGGGTTCAAACAGAACAGGCCAGATCCAAGATATTCCCAGAGACAACATCCAGGGATAATAGCAACATACTGTGCAGGAAAACTATGCCTCGAGTGGCTACAGAAATCCACACTACCTGAAATTAAGCAACACTTGACTTTACTTAAAGAAGGTGCTGACTTGCGGGATTTCTTATTGGGACCTCGCAAACAGCGGCAAAAACGTTTTTATATACGCCGGTATATATGCTGCTTACAACGAAGCTTGGAAAATAACGCAAATTGAAACTGCTGAAAAAATACGAGAAATTGATCGTTATATTTGGGAAAAATCACTGTCTGTAGTGGAAAATGGGTTAACGACTCTGTCCGTCAGAATTTATTCTTTGGACAGCATTGTATCATCTGATATTGATATAATAGAACAGGATATGCTAATGTTACAACATGGCCAGTCCCATTACATTCTATTGTACAGTTAGGCTGGACGTTACAAAATCTGCGTTCAGGCTACGTTCCTTGGCGTATAATCAACACAACGTCATTATTTTCTATCTTTAACCTTACTGATAAACAAATCTCTTTGGCACAAAAAGGAGCAGACTATACGGTGCTGAGCATTGAAAAAACTAGAAAGATTACCATTAACAGTTTCAGAGAAACCTGTCATTGAATGGATAATACATGGTACCATAACAATACCAATAACTAGATTCCAGTTTCAATACTGCCTACAGCATATACCAGCGGGCCTGAATGAAAGGTTGGGTAAAGGATACATCAAGTCGACCTGGAATTTACCTTACACACATAGATGTTGGAGTGGGGGTAACAAAGAGGTATTTCTTAGTGGAAAAAATTGTGAAAAGTCACTAAGTGGTACACTTCTATGTCAAGAAATTAATTTACATGGAGCCTGTGAGGGTTCATCTAATGATCTTTCTTGCCACTTGCATGGCACTCCAGCAACACAAATAGAACCTGTTTTCAGGCAGCTTTCCAAGAATAGCTATCTTATGTTAAGTGACCCCAGCTGTTGTGGCATGTTGCCAGGAACACCCTATCTCGTCAGTGTTACATCCTGCATCAATTGCTGTATGCAAGTATTGTATCCAAGCAGCAAGCCAGACAAGGAGGCAACAATTTGGCCTTCATTGAACATCTCTTCTATTTGAATTGATACATTAAGCGAAATGAAAGCCATTCTTTTACAAAAAACTGTACTTTTGACCTCGTCTAGAGAAACGTATGATCTACAAGTTGCAAGGACCTCAGCTGAGATACATACGTTATTATCAACAAACTGCCCCATACATTTGGTAGAAATGTTAGGTCAAATTTTAAACATGTCAGATACCAGTGGCATCGCACATGTATTTAAGACAACTTTTTCGGGACTATTAGCACTCTTTGAAGCAGTCCTGAGCATTTTTCCGAATTTCGTGCACTCTGTGTTCGGCTGTCTGCCTCTCATTTTAGGACTCGTAGCAGGAATTCTATTTTTGTTCCTTCTGCTCTGATATTGCATGTCCAGTCACCAGCGATACCCAGGTTACCATGGAGCAAGCGATCCAGGCACTGCGGTACCGAAATAGGATAACACAGGTTCTCGGCTTGGCTTGTCTAAGAGATCTGAATACCACATGGTTTTTATCATTCAGACCAATCTGGCAAGCTTGCATCTTACCTGTTCTACGATGCCTGCTCTGCGGAGAAGAATGCGTGTTAGACATCTGTCTCTCACTTCCATCAGACTTACCTATGGATGTCGATACTTTGCTTGGTTCGGTAACGGCTCATGCAACGTGTTGTCCCCAGCGGCTACCAATTCTGATGAAGGCATTCGTTGAGACCTCACATTACCATCACGACTAGGAGGCGGTGAGGTACGAGATGAAAGCGGCACCCAGGTACAATCTTCTGTGAACATTGCTGATCCAGATAATGCTGACGGTAATGCATCTCACATATGCACTATTTGCACTTTTTCGGAAATGGCCCAATTTTCACCTACTGTGGTAGACAAATTCTTTGCCAGCTAAGTTAATGTTTTCTCCTAACAACGAGAATAACTCTTGAGAAACAAGCACACAGTGTTCCCTGAACTTTGATTTCGGCCTTAAGTTTTGATAAACAGAACTTCTAAAAATGTGGAACTATTTTTTACCACAAAGAAATTATTTTTTCTCAATACCAAAATATTTCCCCTTTTTTTGGCACAGAGTAATCTGCTTGATGTAGAACTATTCTTAGAGAACACAATTTCTATTTTTTGATACCTAGAGACAATATTATGAAAATAGCCTCTAGCACATGTACAGTCCATACTAATATAATAAAGAGAGAGCCCAAACCTTTGAGGCGGGTAATCTCAGGAACCACAGCACCTATCACAACACCCAATACAGCGCTGGAAAGGGCAGTTGCAGCAGAAGGACATAGGCTATGCAGACGCCCACCATATACATTTAAAAGGTAAAAGAACCGTGCCAGCAAAGTAGTCCCTTGTGGTCGTGTCTGCGTTGTGCTGTGGGCGTGTGCTGGGGGCGTGACAAATGCTGGGGGCGTGTGGTACGTTCCGCCCTTCATGCCATGTCTCATATTGTGTGCTAAACTCACCCTGCTCCCTTTAAATACCCCTGCACCCCATAATCATAACCCACCCTTACTCCTTAAAATACCCCAACACCCTTAAACACTAACCCATCTTAACCCTATCAATATACCCTGTACCCCAAAACCCAAACCTATCCCTAAACCCTAAAAATATCCCTGTACCCCAAAACCCAAACCCAGCCCTGAACCATAAAAATTCCACTGTACCCCAAACCTACCCCTGAACCCTAAAATACCCCTGTACCCTAAAACCCAAACCTAGCCCTGAACCCAAAAAATACCCCTGTACCCCAAAACCCAAACCTAGCCCTGAACCCTTAAAATACCCCTGTACCCCAAAACTCAAACCTACCCCTTAACCCTAAAAATACTCCTATACCCCAAAACACAAACCTAGCCCTGAACCCTAAAATACCCCTGTACCCCAAAACCCAAACCTAGCCCTGAACCCAAAAAATACCCCTGTACCCCAAGACCCAAACATAGCCCTGAACCCTTAAAATACCCCTGTACACCAAAACTCAAACCTACCCCTGAACACTAAAAATACCCCTATACCCCAAAACACAAACCAAGCCCTGAACCCTAAAAATACCCCTGTACCCCAAAACCCATACCTATCCCTAAACCCTAAAACTACCCCTGTACCCCATAACCCAAAACTATATCTGAACCCTTAAAATACCCAAACACCCCAAAACATATACCTCAGTACCCCAAAACATATACCCCTATACCCATACTTACCTCATCCAAACATTAAAAAAACATGCTTTTACCATTCATGCATTTACAACGAATTTGGTTGTAAATGTATGCGTGGTAAAAGCATATAAAATGTAATGCCATGCGTTATAATGGCATTGCGGAGTCATGGTACTTTCGTAATGAAAGTATGCACAGTGATGGTATGCGGAAAGAAAGTTGCGGAATAATGGGTGTTTACCCTCCCCCGGTAAGTACATTGGTGGCACGGCGGCCCACATCTCCAGCAACATACTCATATTTTTTCACCACCCATTTGAAAAATGCACAGGTCTCTCTCATTGATGGCCAGCACCGACATACAATTTTAGACACACCTCCTGCTACAAGTTCTAGAATTGCGAACTTTAGAGCTGGGGAGCTACGTTCGAATCTCGGCATCAGCTCAACATCCTGTGATTCCAGGCAAATCGCTTTGTCTCCCCGTGCCTACCACAAATGAATGTGTTCTTCTGTACTGTGAATTGTGCTCATGCCATGTTGTCGAGTTCGCGCTATATAATATTGCAAGGAAAATAAAGTAGGGAAACTCGAGTTCACACATTACTGAACGCGCACTCTTAAGTGCATCAGCAGTGCACTGCGAATCCAAGCGTTTCACAGGCCTGTCACAGATAAGAAATGCTATCTAAACAAAATCCTACAAAACAATATACAACTGGCCGGCAGCAATTCATACCCGGACAACGTCGGGACGGGCTGCTAGTATTATATAAATCTGTGATGAAATGATCTCGACCTTCTCTTCTGTATTAAGAGCCATTTCATAAATGTAAATTTCGTGAATCATTCAGCCAGCATTTCAAATGAAAAAACTATATGCATTATTTGAATGATACCACTGCTTAGAAAACGTACAGTGCAATACTAATTTTTCGTGTACAAACCATTTCAAATGCATTTATGTATTTTTGAGGTGGGATTGTAAGCACATGCTTAGAAATGTTATAACTGTTTAGTATTCAGTAAAGATGGACATTCTACGTGGAGTGGGTGTTGTAACGTATCTAGGGCTCTAGTGTAATTTTCCAGATTCATGCCCTTATATAGATATAACTTATCATATCCTTATATAGACTTACGAATCATAACCATATTTAGACACAGCCAATGCAGTCCAAATACGGCGTGGCTACTTCCACTAAGCTCCCAGAGTACAACGAGTTCTTGAAGACAACCAGCCTTCAGCAGTACGGGACTTCCCCCTGCTTCAGTATTGATTTATCCCAGAACTCCTGGAGTGTGTAAAGAACTTCGAGTTCTTAGTGACGTTATTATGTCCACCCTTACGTCAAACTCAGCACCTTCCAGGTATAAATATGCCCACATCTGCCCTAGCAAAACACACAGTGGTTTTGGAGCAGATCGACTAACTAATTTCCTGACGCCCTGCTGTATGCGAGTGCCGAAGGAAGCCAACCCTCCCTGCTGACGCACTGAGAGAGACGCTGTCTTTTCTCCTGCCGAGAAATCCAGCTCCAGTGTTTCCCTGCTACCCTTGCGGGTTACTGGGAGATCGAGTCCTGAGAGAGAGATACAAGACCTTCTTCATTCTATAACCAAGGTACGGAGCTGATTAGACCCTTAGAGAATTCTTGGATAGATTCTTGGCAGAAACTATTTAACTCAAGCTACACCTCACTTACTTCTTCCCTTGTACTAGGCTTAGGTTAGGTACACCGGGGTAGGCGTATTTTAGATGCACCAGTTTAGTACTTTTAGTCATTATTTATCATTGTATGTATTTGATCTATTTTATGTATCTTATGGCTTAGAAACCATATAAATGCTTTTACAGTATTATTTCATAATACTCTTTTTACTGTACGCACTTTACTTTATAGCAAGTATTACGATTGTAGCAATTCACTTTTCTTGCATGAGAAAGAATACTGCTCAATAAATAGCCTTTTTATTGAAAACGCCTGTCTCTCTATTTCTCTGCACTTCTGGTGAAACGAAGCATGCACGATTGACTGAGTGAAATAGCCATCTATTGTTTCCGCGACTCTGGAGATATATTCCTTATTCTTGGGGAACAAAGTTGTCATGTTATATGGTTGTCAGAAACTAATCCCTTCTTGTGTATTCGAGAAAGTTTCTAGTGACCTCTGAGCTAGTTGGGATTCACAATTAAGTCTAACATATTCAATAGAGACCTAGTCGACCTAAGTCCTACATCTAAACTATTGTTTATGTTATTCCAATGTGCAGGGCCTATTGGGAATATAGGAACTACACTACATGGCGCCCAACATTTGGTAAGGCGATAATTTAACGCTAGATACTAAAGTACCTCAGTCGTGCTTTTCACACAGACCCCTTTTTCTGTAAAAACTCCAATAGACGTCTGGAGTGGGTAAAAGGTTAGTATTCGTTTTTTTGGTTTATTCAACGTTGAAGGATACAGTGTTCCAAAATATTGTGCACCTAATCTTTGTTTCCTTGAAACTTGCTCTGTAAACCTTCTGTCAGCAAAATGGCGGAGAGTGACGACGAGAGGGAGAAAGCTAGAATAGCAACTCAACTATTAGCAGAAGACACAAGTCTTCAGCAAAATGACCTGGATGCAATAATCATCCCGATAAATGTAAGAACGAGTGCAACTTACAAACTAATAAATAGTGGTGTATCATCGAGAGGTGGTACAGTCATATTTGTGGTAGAGGCACATGAATATCGGCAGACAGAGGTATTCTATTCATGGATAACTTTTCCAGCAGCAAATGCTGTGACACTCGAGTTCCACTACTACAAAGCAGGGGAAACTCCAGCGGAATATGTTCCTTTCGAGGACGTTAAAATTCCACTAACTTACCAGGAGCATCAGCTCTGGTTTAATGGCGCCCTAAAACATAAAAATCACATTACCAGGCTCGGTCCACTAGGTAGACCAGGAGCCACATGGCCGGTTCTAGCCAGCTATACACCACATCCTGACATAGAAGAAATGTCAGACAGAGAACTATTAGTT
Source organism: Lissotriton vulgaris (assembly GCF_964263255.1). Lineage (NCBI taxonomy): Eukaryota > Metazoa > Chordata > Amphibia > Caudata > Salamandridae > Lissotriton > Lissotriton vulgaris. Next base: position 173,817,991 of record NC_141695.1, read on the forward strand.
AAATTAAAACAATTAATTGAAATACATAGAGATTTGGTCCAATATGTCATGCGGACTTTAACAGTCCAACCTGCTATAAAAAATCCACAGCACACCCCTCACCAGGGGAGCACAAATAAAATTACACCACAGACTATACAATCAGTCATTGGTAAATTACCCGCAAAACGGAAACAAATTCCGTTCTGGCTGGCTCAAAAGATTACTCAAATAGAGGCAGTATTCCCTGATAGTACATCTCATGAAAAACCCAGAATTCTGACAATCTGTGTACCAATGGGGATCGCACCACATGTGGAGGACTGTGACACTTGGGGAACAGTCTTTGCTTCAATCAAAACAAAAACACATGGTGTTCCGTCTATGGCGGTTATACCAGACGTACTAAGACAGATTCAAAATTAATACAGTTCAGAGCCTGCTTTAAATCTAAGTATGAAATAACTGAAAGACTTTAAGCAAGTCTTGGCTATACTACTAGCCAACATAAAAAGAGAAGCAGCATCTGTGACGATCCGCCAAAAATTAAAGGAAACAGTGATAGCAGACCAGCCTTTTGAACTTGCCAGTATAATTGAAAAATCCTATGAAGAATTAGGTAGAGATAGTTTGGGTGGGAAACCATTAAAACCACAACCAACAGAAAATCCTGAAAAGACTTTCATTAAAAATAATGTAATAAATCCTAAAAAAAGGTGGGAGGGTAATAAACAGACCATTCCCAGAGAAAAACAGCTTCAGTCCAGAGGAAAGTCTCCCCAACGGAGAGATAGATCTCCAGAACGGGGGGTTGGTCTCCACAACGGGAGCCCTCTGAGAAAAGATATAACCTAGAAATTGGGATAATTTGAAAAAGCCTGACAGATATCAAGATATTGATACACGTCCCTCTCGATCTTTTCAGACTTCCTCACAGAAAGTGGAAAGAAGAGGACGGTCATAACATAAAGAAGAGCGCGTCAGTCCAAAGACAAGGTACCTGCTCATAAAAGTAAAAAATCTAAATTTCCCAAAAAGAAGGTAGCAAGCATAAAGATAAAACATGGCGAGGATCCTGAGGACACAACTCAAGAACGGGGAGTGGGCCCAAACAATGCTAGACTGCGCAGCATAAGTGGCCATAGCTCCGAAGATCCTGATGAATCTTCTGGAGACAGTGGAAATGAATGAATACATTCAAGAGGAACCGGCAGACACCAGAGTCAGTGTACCCCACAAATTATATGAAATAACATTGCGCATAGAAGGGGACATAACTAGGAAAATAAGAACTCTCTTTTGGGAGAAGCTATCTAAAAGGTATGATATTCTTCTAGCTGAGAAAGACTGGCCACCAGAATTTGTTTGGGAGTGCCCACATGGCGAAGAAATGATTATGCCTGCCTTCTCAAATCATACTCCAATTCATAAAAAATACACATATGCAAGAAAATGGGCAGTGACCCAAGCCCCTGTATTATATAAAAATCATGTAGGATGGGATGAGGAATCCCCTCACCATAAAATCCAGTTAAAAAATGGACCTACTGCACAACGGCAGTATCCTGTTAGGCAAGAAGCTAAAAAACAAGTCCGGGAGATCTTATATCAACTTGAGTACCAGGGGGTGATTGAAACATGCACCTCACAAATGAACAATTCTTTTTTTCCTGTCTCCAAACCAGACAATTCATATTGTCTAGTATTGGACTACAGACATTTAAACTCTTGTTGCAAAATATTTGCAGTACAAAATTCCCACAGTGCAGCACTGATGAATAACATTGTGCGCAAAAAGTATTAAACAACATTAGATATTTCAAATGGTTTCTTCTGTCAAAACATTGCACCAGAAAGCAGGTATTTGACCGCTTTCTCAAGTATGGGGGCCCAGAGGCAATTTTGCCTTCTCCCCCCAGGGATTCAAGAATAGCCCGGGATTATTTTCAGCCAGAGTAACAGAGTTACTACAAATGTATGATGATGAGGCATTATCCTACGTCGATGACATCTATCTAACAGAGGACAATTTGGACAGGCACTTGAAAAGAGTGAACACCATTATACTTGGGTTCGCATCTGAAGGGTACAAATTCAACTTTAAAAAATCACGGATTGCCCAACTCACTGTCCTATTTCTAGGATATGAGTTATCTAGCTAAGGGAAAAGCCTAGCAGCCAATTTCTTAGAGAAATGTGCGCTGCTCCAAGCACCGAAAACGCTGAAAAACTTACAATCAATTCTAGGTTTCCTGAATTTTGGAAGAACTTACATTCTGAATTACGCAGAGAGGGTTAAACCTCTCTACGAATTAATAAAACCTGATTTTAAACAAGCTAATTGGACTCAGAAACACACAGAAATTTTACGTTCAATACAAACAGACATGTTAGCTAAAACAAAGCTGCAAACACACGTAAACAAACGCAACCTTGTAATTCGAGTCATCCCAGGAAGATGCGGATTCACGTACCTGACCTATAACGAAGGTGAAACAGTACCAATAGCTTACAAATCACACTTGTTCACACAAGCTGAAATAAAATTCACTTCAACTGAGAAAATTCTGACAGCGGTTCAAACTGCTATAGCAAAAGAAAGAACCCTCGCACAGGGAAAACGCATATCAGTCGTTACACCTGTACCTGCCTTAGAGGCAGTGACAAGAGCGAGCATTCCAAATGCTAAAGCTTTACATTCAAGATAGATACAATGGGTTAATTCTCTTGCTGCAACAGACGTTGAATACGTTTTTGACCCTAGCTTGAAAACACAAGATTTTTTCCAATATGAGTACGAATGTACTCTGCTGACCGAAATTCTGCCTCTTGAACATTACGGCTGTATAATATATACAGACGGATCAGCACAGCCCGCTATTGGGGGTAAACAAGCCTATAGTGCTGCGTGCGCAATTGTAAAAGGTCGCTGGCTTGAAGGTAAATTCCGAACTATTGTCACAAAAACTCAATCACTCGGAGACTGTACAGCTCAGGGAGCTGAACTACAGGCTTTTAAGATGGCGCTTGAGAATACCGATCGCGAATTTCCCACACTCATAGTGTCCGATTCGTATTACTGCGTCCAGTCTTACAATGAATACTTGCAGAACTGGGTTCAAAACGGATTCAAAGATGCAAAATGTGCCAGAATAAAGCATAAAATGCTTTAGGAACAAGTAGTTCTTTTACAGAAAGAACTACAAAAGACGCACATGATTCATACACTGAGTCATCAACGTGATGGCGTTCACGTTGCAGGGAATTCATTGGCAGATGAAGCCGCAAAGGCAGCCGTCCACACGGCTTCCGTAGCTGCAATCACTCGTTCAAAAATGAAAATAGATAGCAAAATAATGCAAGCTGTCAATGCTTCAGTAAAAAACAGTGGTAAGACACTCTCAAAAGGCTTTCCAGTAAAGTACGCATATAAAACTGATGCAAACAATGTTCATTTTGCTCAAATCCCTGGAGTGGGGGATAGGGCAATTCCAAACATGCAACATAGATTAGGACTAATCTTAGCAGTGCACGAAGGGCTCGCCTCTGCACATGCAGGTGTTTCCGCCACTGTATCTTTATTAAAACAGAGATATTGGTGGCCGCGCATGAGGAAACAGACTAGAAACTGTGTTCTAGACTGTGAAATATGCCAAAAAATGAAAGTATCAACAGTGAAACGTCCTGCGCAGACGCCCCTTCTGATCTCATATAAACCATTAGCGTGTGTTTACCTGGACCACTGTGGTCCCTTACAAAGGGACGGTAACTATAAATATATCATGGTTGCAGTGGATTCCTGCACAAGGTTCATTTGGATGTAGCCACAGCGCTCGGCTGACGCCAAAACAGTTATAAAAGATTTGCGAGTCTTTATCGGCATATACGCAATTGGCACTCTACATTCTGACCAGGGTCCTGCGTTTAGCTCTCGGGCTTACAAGGAGGCCATGGCCAGCTTGGGCGTTGCATTGCGGTACTCTAGTCCCTTCCATCCTGAGGGTAATGCGGTAGTGGAAAGAAAAAAACGTGACATAGAGCAATCTATAACAGCAAGGGTATTAGGTTTGGGCGATGGGTGGGTCAAACATCTAATAAGTGTCCAACATAGTCTAAATAATCTGCCAAGAAATTCTCTGGGTGGAATCACTCCGTATGAACTTTTGTTTGGTACTAGAATGATAATCGAAGACCTCGATAGTCAAACTTCAGAGGTGGAACAAAAAACCTTTGATATCAAAGATCGTTTGGCCATTTTACAGGACTTAAATGAAACAAGAAGAAGTCTGAGTAACACAAAGCAAAAGCCAACGGCCACTGAAGAAAAAACACCTGTCCCAGCAAGACCTGTCTAGATTACAAAGATTGGGGATATGGTCAGAGAGAAGATCGCGGTGAAGAAGGAATTTGGGCCTTCTTACAGAAAAGCAGTACCTGTCTTAGCAACCAACGGAACAAGATCAGTAGTACTACTGCCCCTTCCTGGTAAAAAGGAGAACAGAGTTGTATCAATCGACCTGGTAAAACCACAACCATGTGGCCAATAATAAGTAGTAGGCCCAGTGTTGTAGTGTAGATTCTATATTCCCAATAGGATCTGCGCATTGGAATAACATAAACGGTAGCTTAGACGTAGCACTGAGGTCGACTAGGTCTCTCTTGAATATGTTAGACTTAATTGTGTGCGCCAGCTGGCTCAGAGGTCACTAGAAACTTTCTCGAGTAAACAAGAAGGCGTTAAGCTTTCCTGAATAGACAAGAAGGGATTAGTTTCTGACAACCATATCACATGACAACTTTGTTCCCCCTGCAATAAGGAATATATCTCTAGAGTCGCGGAAACAATAGATAGCTATTTTACTCAGTCAATTGTGCATGCTTCGTTTCACCAGAAATGCAGAGAAATAGAGAGACGGGCGTTTTCAATAAAAGGGTTATTTATTGAGCAGTCTTCTTTCTCATGCAAGAGAAATGAATTGCCACAAGTGCAATACTTGTCATGGAGTAAAGTGCGTAGAGTAAAAGGAGTATTATAAAATAATACTGTCAAAGCATTTATATGGTTTCTAAGCCATATGATACTTAAAATGGATAAAATACATACAATGAAAAAATAATGACTAAACGTACTCAACTGGTGTTTCTAAGATACGCCTACCCCAGTGTACCTAACCTGAGCCTAGTACAGGGAAGGAGTAGATGAGTTACAGTTTTTTGCCAAGAATCTGAATCAAGAATTCTCTATGGGTCTAATCAGCTCCGTAACTTGGGTATAGAATGAAGGAGGTCTTGTATCTCTCTCTCAGGACTCGATCTCCCAGAAAACGCAAGGGTGACCGGAAAACACTGGAGCTGGATTTCTCGGCAGTAGAAAAGACAGCGTCTCTCTCAGTGCGTCAGCAGGGAGGGTCGGCTTCCTTTGGCACTCGCATCAGCAGTGCGTCGGGCAAGTAGGTAGCCGATTCTGCTCCAAACCACTGTGTCTTGCTTAAGGCAGATGCTGGTATATTTATACCTGGAAGGTGCCGAGTTTGACGTAAGGTTGGACATAAGACGTCATTAAGAACTGGCAGCTCTTTCAGGACTCTCAGGAGTTCTAGGACAAATCAAAACAGAAGCAGGGGAAATTACCGGGCTGCTGGAGGCTTGGTTTGTTTAAGAACGCTTTGTACTTTCTAGGAGTCTATGGGAGTAGCCTTGCCGTAGTTGGACTGCATTGGCTTTGACTTAATATGGATATGATTCTTATGCCTTTATAAGGATATGATTTGTTATAACCACACAAGGGCATAAATCGGGAATATCTAATTAGGGTCCTAGATACATTCACAACAGTGACTCCCAAGATGTAGCAGAAGACCAAACCTTGCTACAATTCAAGAGGTTCAAACTGAGAGACTAATCACATTTGATAAACCTGCAGTGAATAAAGAAGGACTATGCAACAAAGCCATGGAACTTGTGCCTCTTGATACCCAAATAACAGTTTGTCAAGAAACACCTGTCTACAATGATGTTGCCTCTGACTATACTAATATGACAAAGGAAGAAGCTACTACAAAGATCAATAAGAATCATGATGCAATTCTAACAACTGACAGAACTGCCTCTGGCTATTTCATCAATTTCGATGACTTTTCTGAAAATCCTAGTGAACATGAAGAAAAGCCGGCAAACAAGACACTTACAGAAAAAATAACAGAACTCTTTCATCAGCTTGGAGAAATATATCTGATTTCACCATGGATTGAATTGTGGATTGTGTTAGGTGTACTTCTATTCCTGCTCTGGCTCATTTTAGTTTTAAGCTTGGGAAGAATGATTGATGGAAAATACAGTACAATGGACACAGCAAGTCAGAACATCAACTTGGTCCTAAAGCCACACAAGTCATCTCATGTTGAAAAAAGAGACCTGTCATCAGTAAACATCACAGCCATTCCTATACCTGGTGGTGTAGCATGGGACGCTACTGATTAGGACATCTATGGCCCGGTGGAACTCTTTTTTTTTTTTTTGTCCTCATTTGCCTTCCCTTAAAAAAAAAGTGTGATACCAACCACCTTGCACGACTTAAAGGCGTGATTTGATATATTGGTCGTAGAGATGTCCCAGAAGAAACAAGGGTGCTTTCTTTTAACTCCATCTAGGTATATTTCAACCTGCAGGACCTTTATCGTAACTAAGCTGGCCCTGGTCCGAGGAGTGTTCATGGCATAATCATAGGACCCGGGAAAAAAACCCCCAAAAAAACCACCTGAATCATCTCCAATTGATTAAGAAGTCCCAGAAAGCCAAGTTGCACTTACTAGCTGTTCTTTTAAGGTCAACTTTGGATGTTTCATATAAGGATGAAAGCCACCGAGAGTGTAATGGGGGTGTCTTCTCTACCCAGTGTATACAAATTTGTCTTCTCGCCAATAAGATTGCGTAGAAAAGAAAAGATTTTGCCTTGCCTGTGATGTTGTCTTCCAGCCCAAAGATGACAAGTTGGAGGGTTATTGACAAGGATATATTTAAGATAGAGTTTAAAGTATTCTTCACTTCTTCCCAAAAACTTGCAATGTCAGGACATTCTAAAAAACATGTGAACATCACAGGCGCCTACCAAGCTGCATTTGTTACACTTTTTATTTGGCAGAAATTTAGAGAGTTTCAACGGTGTTATGTATGCACGATGTACAGAGAAGAGGTGATTTCGTCTTAGCTATGAAGGCTTTACGGTTTTATAGAGTAGTCCAAAAGAATTTTGCCACCTCTTCTCACATGGAAGACCAATCACTGCTCCCCATAACTCATCTGGAAGTTGAAACTCCCCATCATTTTCTTCCAACAGCTGCCAGTACCATGTAGCTTTTTCTTTCCCTCCTGTTGGTCGTTCTAGCAGCTTTTGTTCCATTATGCTTATCTTCCCAAAATTGGCATCTATGCGACTCTGGGATCTCGCCCAGCTGTCCAGTTGAATGTATTTGAATCTGGAAAGCCCCGAGCCAACTAGGTCATATAACTCGTCCCAGGCTATTAGTTGGCCCTCTTTAAGTAATCGGCCACATCTCGTGATACCTGCTTGTTCTATTATGGTAGAGAGGCTATCTCTCAAGCATGGTGGTAAACCCGGTGAGTCCCAAATTGAGGAGTAGTTGAAGTAGTATGACAAGCCAAGTTTTTTTCTAATGTTAGCCCAGTGTTTGGCCCATGATTGTACCATTTTAAGTTTGATATTTTTGAAAAATGTTTGACTTCCAAATTTAAACATGAAACCATTTACTGCTAGATTCACCCCTATTAACATAGCCCTGTACATAGATTCAGTAGTAAGATTAGATGGCATTTTTAGGAGCATTCTAGAGTGTGACATCTGGAAGGCCCATGAGTAATAGAATACGTCCGGCAGTGCAAGGCCCCCCTTTTCCCTTCTTTTTCTCAGGTTTTTCCATGCTATTCTTGTGGTTTTGTAGTTCCATATAAAGGAATTGATTTCTCTTTGACATTTTTCGATCATTTTTGGTTCAAAGGCAATTGGGATAGCATTAAAAATAAAGGTGAATTTTGGAAGAATACACATTTTAACTAGATTTACCCTGCCCATTATAGAGAGTGGCAGGTGTGTCCAGGATTTTAGTAGTCTTTTGCTCTCAGTATACATTCTATCCGAATTAGTTTCTCTAATGCTGCCCACTTCTTGGGTTATTCTAATTCCTAGGTAGCGCATTGATGTTGATATATTTACCCCAAGCTGTGTATTTGGTAAATTCCATGCCATTATCTCGCTTTTACTAGAGTTGATGTCATAACCCAAGATATGACCAAATTCTTCAGCCTGTTGAATAAACACTTGGAATGACTTAACTGGGTCAGATGTAAAGACCAAGATATCATCTGCATATAGTGCTACCCGCCTTTCCCACTCTCCAAAGCTAAAATATGGAATATTAGCCTCCTCCCGTAAAAGCTGAGCGAACGGTTTGATGTATAAGTTGAATAGGAGAGGGGAAAGCGGGCAGCCCTGCCTTGTACCTCTGGATACATTAAAGGCTTCCGTCAAGGCCCCATTAACCAGCAACCTGGCTGAGGGTGCACTGTATAATTGTTTTATAGTTCTACAAAACCCTTCCCCACAATTGAATTTTTTTAATACGTCGTTTAGATAGAGCCAATTGACTCTATCAAACGCTTTAGTTGCGTCTAAAGTCAAAGTAGCTAAGGGTAAAGAGAAGGCAGTGGCAATGTCTATAGCCCCTACTAGTTCATATGTTAACTCCGCTAGTTGTTGACCCTTAATAAATCCTTTTTGGTCTGAATGGACTATAGTACCAATAACACTAGCCAATCTTGTAGAAATGATTGTTGTAAATATTTTGTAATCATTGATGAGTAGTGATATTGGTCTATCTGACCCGCACTCTAGTGGGGATTTTCCTGGTTTCGGGATAACTCGATTGAACTCTTGAAGTATCCACATCAGTTCAAGGTTTCATTAAGTGACTTTGTCTCACCGAGCAGTTTCTCTGATGATTGGGACTTTGAGACTATTAATAATATGATGTCTGATTTACAAATGTCAGCAAAGTTTACAAATCATGATTATTTAGAGGGTTCATCTGATTATGAAGAAATTTATTGCTTTAATCATTTTGGGCACCACTATTTGCATAAATCTGCAAAACCTAGAAATGTTTTAAATTATAATCAATGGGAACATTGTCTAACACCGCCAAAAGGCAGCTCGAAAACATTTTATGAGAAATGTCCATACTTCTCAGGGTTTAATGTCACAGATCCAGAAACGTTTTATTTCAAAAATGTGAATAAGACAGGAATTAAAAATATGTTAACCAATACAAAACAGATATATTCTGCAAAATTTTATGAACAATTGTCTACATTTGGTTTTGAATTCTGGAAAGATAACATTGAAACAAAAACAATCTGGGGTTAAAAAGATTGGCAAGAACAGGGATTAGAATCATTATTCAGAGCCTGCATGATCCCAGAACAAATAATGTTCCTGAATTACACCATTCAACAAACAACCTGTCTTGGCCTAGCTAAGATAAAAGATTTAACTACCCGTCTATACCAAAGTCTATGCCTGATAGAAATAGCACTACAGATGAGGGGTTAGACGTGTCCCATATTTTACACCAAAACAGAAATAATCCAGATTGGAAAAAAAGGTTGATCTGGCCCACAGACACTAATAACTGTCAAGGTAGATTCCCGGACAATACACAGGGGTTCAAACAGAACAGGCCAGACCCAAGATACTCCCATTGACAACATCCAGGGGCAATAACAACAAACAGTGTAGGAAAACTATACCTCGAGTGGCTACAGAAATCTACACTATCTGAAATTAAGCAAAACTTGACTTTACTTAAAGAAGGTGCTGACTTGTGGGATTTCTTATTGGGACCTCGCAAACAGTGTCAAAAATGTTTCATATACGCCGGTATATATGCTGCTTACAACGAAGCTTGGAAAATAACGCAAATTGAAACTGCTGAAAAAATACAAGAAATTGATCGTAATAATTTGGAAAAATCACTGTCTGTAGTGGACGATTGTTTAACGACTCTGTCCTACAGAATTTCTTCTTTGGACATCTGCTATTTTATATAGTAGAACAGGATATTCTAAGGTTAGAACATGGCCAGTCCCAATTACGTTCTTTTTTTTTTTTAAAGTATTTTTATTCGTTTTTCCCCCCCATTTTTATATGGGTACATAGCACAAAAATATACATACAGGGTGTTAGAAATTAGCATCCAAATCAAAAAAAAGAATACCAACAATAAAGAAAACCAGATAGTAATAACGTAAAATAGTATAAAATCCAGGTTTATATAGTCCACATGTGTGTCTAAAACTGTACAATTTAAAGATTTAAACATTTATGCTAAATCCCTTATATTTTCATTTAGACATAGATAAATCATATACCTTCTTCAATTCTGACATGTAAATAGATCAAACAGTGGTTCATAGCTTTAACAATTCCTACCCTGGGTCTATATCTCTCCATCTTTGAATAGGGTCCCATATTTCCTTACCTATTTTCTTACTAGTTGCCCCTTTCCTAGCATAAATTGCTTTTTCAAGATTGTATATATTCAATAGCTTCATTAACCATTGATGGAATGTAGGAGGTATGCGATCCAGCCAAGCTGAAGTAATACACAGTCTCAAGACAGCCATAGCTAAAAATATAAAGTATTCATAAGCTGCACTGGGAGCACTTTGATTAACTCCAAGCATTACCACTGCTGGAGTAAGTATGATTTCTATCCTCAATGTATTTTTAAGAAATGTTTCTATTCCATCAAAGGTGGTTTTCAAGTGAGTACACTTCGCAAGCATATGAGTAAGGTCAGCTTCATCACTATCACACCTTGGACATGTAATCCCATTTGTACCACCCCACTGTGCTATCCTAGCTGGCGTATGATATAATAAATAAAGAGTCTTATAATGTTGGGCTTGCAGTGATGCTGAACATAGGAGTCTCTGGCCCAATTCCAGTGATCTATAAAAGCAGCTCTTATCAACTCCCAGTTTCTGTGTCCATTTATTCTCAAATTTGATCAGATCATCAGACTGATGCTCTATCAGTTCAGAGTAAAATCTTCTTATTGAGCCCTCTGTTACGTTCTATTGTACAGTTAGGCTGGACGTTACAAAATCTGCGTTCAGGCTAGGTGCCTTGTCGTCTAATCAACACAATGTCATTATTTTCTATCTTTAACCTTACTGATAAACAAATCTCTTTGGCACAAAAAGGAGCAGACTATACGGTGCTGAGCATTGAAAAACTAGAAAGATTACCATTAACAGTTTCCGAGAAACCTATCATTGAATTGATAATACATGGTACCATAACAATACCAATAACGAGATTCCAGTTTCAATACTGCCTGCAGCATATACCAGCGGGCCTGTATGGAAAGGTTGGGTAAAGTATACATCAAGTCGACCGGGAATTTACCTTACACACATAGATGTTGGAGTGGGGGTAACAAAGAGGTATTTCTTAGTGGAAAAAATTGTGAAAAGTCACTAAGTGGTACACTTCTATGTCAAGAAATGTATTTACATGGAGCCTGTGAGGGTTCATCTAATGATCTTTCTTGCCACTTGCATGGCATTCCAGCAACACAAATAGAACCTGTTTTCAGGCAGCTTTCCAATGATAGTTACGTTATGCTGAGTGGCCACAGCTGTTGTGGCATGTTGACAGGAACACCCTATCTCGTCAGTGTTACATCCAGGGTTACTTGCTGTATGCAAGTATTGTATCCAAACAGCAAGCCAGACAAGGAGGCAAAAATTTGGCCTTCATTGAACAACTCTTCCATTCGAATTGATACATTAAGCAAAATGAAAGCCATTCTTTTACAAAAAACGGTGCCTTTGACCTCGTCTAGAGACACGTATGATCTGCAAATTGCAAGGACCTCAGCAGAGATACATACATTATTATCAACAAACTGCCCCGTATATGTCATAGAAATGTTAGGTCAAATTTTAAACATGTCAGATACCAGTGGCATCGCACATGTATTTAAGACAATTTACACCCTTTGAAGCAGTCCTTTGCAATTTTCCGAATTTCGTGCACTCTGTGTTCGGCAGTCTGCCTCTCATTTTGTGACTCGTAGCAGGAATTCTATTTTTGTTCCTTCTGCTCCGATATGGCAAGTCCAGTCACCAGCGATACCCAGGTTACCATGGAACAAGCGATCCAGGCACTGCGGTACCAAAATAGGATAACACAGGTTCTCAGCTTGGCTCGTCTAAGAGATCTGAATACCACATGGTTTCTATCAATCAGACCAATCTGGCAAGATTGCATCTTACCTGCTCTATGATGCCTGCTCTGCGGAGAAGAATGTGTGTTAGACATCTGTCTCTCACTTCCATCAGCAGCACCTATGGATGTTGATTCTTTGTTTGGTTCGGTAACGGCTCATGCAACGTGTTGTCCCCAGCGGCAACCATTTCTGTTGACGGCATTCATTGAGACTAGGTGGCGGTGAGGTACGGGATGAAAGCGGCACACAGGTACAACCTTCTGTGAACATTGCTGATCCAGATAAGGCTGACGGTAATGACGGTAATGCATCTCACATATGCACTATTTCCACTTTTTCAGAAATGGCCCAACTTTCACCTACTGTGGTAGACGACTTCTTTGCCAGCCTATCTGAGTTAATGTTTTCTCCTAACAATGAGATTAGCTCTTGAGAAACAAGCACACAGCATTCCCTGAACTTTGATTTCAGCCTTCAGTTTTGATAAACAGAACTTCTAAAAATGTGGAACTATTTTTTACTACAAAGAAATTATTTTTTCTCAATACCAAATTATTTCCCCTTTTTTTGGCACAGAGTAATCTGCTTGATGTAGAACTATTCTTAGAGAACAAGATTTCTAGTTTTTGATACCTAGAGACAATATTTTGAAAATAGCCTCTAGCACATGTACAGTATTATATAAATCTGTGATGAAATGGTCTCGACCTTCTCTTCTGTATTAAGAGCCATTTCATAAATGTAAATTTCGTGAATCATTCAGCCAGCATTTCAAATGAAAAAACTATATGCATTATTTTAATGATACCACTGCTTAGAAAACGTACAGTACAATACTCATTTTTTGTGTACAAACCATTTCAAATGCATTTATGTATTTTTGGGGTGGGATTGTAAACACATGCTTAGAAATGTTATAACTGCTTAGTATTTAGTAACGTGGAGTGGGTGTTGTAACGTATCTAGGGCTCTAGTGTAATTTTCCCGATTCATGCCCTTATATAGATATAACTTATCATATCCTTATATAGGCATATGAATCATAACCATATTTAGACACAGCCAATGCAGTCCAAATACGGCATAGCTCCTTCCACTAAGCTCCCAGAGTACAACGAGTTCTTGAAGACAACCAGCCTTCAGCAGTACGGGACTTCCCCCTGCTTCAGTATTGATTTGTCCCAGAACTCCTGGAGTGTGTAAAGAACTTCGATTTCTTAGTGACGTTATTATGTCTACCTAGGTCAAACTTGGCACCTTCCAGGTATAAATATGCCCACATCTTCCCTAGCAAAACACACGGTGGTTTTGGAGCAGATCGACTAACTACTTGCCCGACGCCCTGCTGTATGCGAGTGCCAAAGGAAGCCGACCCTCCCTGCTGATGCACTGAGAGAGACGCTGTTTTTCTCCTGCCGAGAAATCCAGCTCCAGTGTTTCCCTGCTACCCTTGCGGGTTACTGGGAGATCGAGTCCTGAGAGAGAGATTCAAGACCTCCTTCATTCTATAACCAAGGTACGGAGCTGATTAGACCCTTAGAGAATTCTTGGATAGATTCTTGGCAGAAACTATTTAACTCAAGCTACACCTCACTTACTTCTTCCCTAGGCTAGTACTAGTACCTAAGCCTAGTACTAGGCTTAGGTTAGGTACACCGGGGTAGGCGTATTTTAGATGCACCAGTTGAGTACTTTTAGTCATTATTTATCATTGTATATATTTTATCTATTTTATGTATCTTATGGCTTAGAAACCATATAAATGCTTTTACAGTATTATTTCATGATACTCGTTTTACTGTACGCACTTTACTTCATAGCAAGTATCACGATTGTAGCAATTCACTTCTCTTGCATGAGAAAGAAGACTGCTCAATAAATAACCTTTTTATCGAAAATGCCCGTCTCTCTATTTCTCTGCACTTCTGGTGAAACGAAGCATGCATGATTGACTGAGTGAAATAGCCATCTATTGTTTCCGCGACTCTGGAGATTTGTTCCTTATTCTTGGGGAACAAAGTTGGCATGTTATATGGTTGTCAGAAACGAATCCCTTCTTGTGTATTCAAGAAAGTTTCTAGTGACCTCTGAGCTAGCTGGCATTCACAATTAAGTCTAACATATTCAATAAAGACGTAGTCGACCTAAGTCCTACGTTTAAACTATTGTTTATGTTATTCCAATGCGCAGAGCCTATTGGGAATATAGGAACTACACTACAGTGTCAATGCCTCTCCTGAAGGGCTCAAGACTGGCCAGATCCTTCCACTCAAACAGAATCTACACAATGCTCTAATCAGCTTGGCAACTACTCACCCCCACTCACCTGCAATTCTTCAGCACAATCATTGAAAAAGAAGTCTATGTTCATCTCCAAGATCACATCAGTGCTAACCATCCCCTGCACAACTACAAGTTTGGCTTCGGACACACACTGCAGCACAGAGACCGCCCCCCAACACATCGCAAACAAAGCTTTTGTGACCACAAACAAAGATGACTCTTTCTCTGGATTTTGCTGCACCTTTCAGGAGCCTTCAAGACAGTCAATCATCTCATCCTCTTGTGCATCCTGGACTCCTGAATGGGATTCAACAGCATTGTCTTTCACTGGTCTTATCCTTCCAACGGACACTAGTTTATTCAAATAGGCTCTGCCGGGTCTCAAAAGATCCCTATCATCCGTGGAGGCTCCCAGGGTTCCATCTTAATCCTTTACATGGAGCCTGACAGATAACAGCATCAAGCATCAAGATTCACCAATATGTTGATGATAACACAACTCACATAAAAGTATTCCCTGCTTCCGATATCCAAC
Organism: Lissotriton vulgaris; assembly: GCF_964263255.1. Classification (NCBI taxonomy): domain Eukaryota; kingdom Metazoa; phylum Chordata; class Amphibia; order Caudata; family Salamandridae; genus Lissotriton; species Lissotriton vulgaris. The sequence goes on from NC_141695.1 coordinate 173,833,099, forward strand.
TCTCAAACACTGCCTGGATGTTTAGTGACTACTTGAAGCTCAACCCAACCAAGACAGAATTCGTGTTTATTTGTCAAGAACAACAGGACAAACCTGGTTCAATGACACCAACTGTGACGGCTTCAAACTCCAACTTTCACTGAATGCGAAGTCACTTGGAATTCACCCTGGACACCAACCTCAACAAACAAACAGCCCAAAAACACCTAGACAGCCAAGAAAGTGAAACCACGTTTTTCTAGGAAGTGACTTTGGAACTGCTATGCAATCATTGTTTCTGGATAGTCGTAAAGCCCTGCTTTGCAGCCCTCCAGAGTCCACACTTGCACCCCTTGAGGGAATGCTACACACTACAGCAAGTCTCATTCAAGGCCTGAATTAATGTGAACATATCACACCTGTGCTGATAGAAAGCTATTGGCTTCACTTGCCAGCCCACACCATCTTCAAACCAAGTTGTGTCCTTTACAAATCAATCTCAGTCAGCACTCTCGCTTATCTTACGGACAAGCTCGCCATCTCAGCACACCCGCAACCATCACACTGAAAACTAAGTGTGAAAAGATAAAACAAGGCAGCAGACCTAAACAATCAGGATCTGGAAAAACATCCCCTTATTCATCAGGACCAACCTGACTCTGTTCCAATTTAGGCCAAAGTTGAACATACAACTCCTTCAAGAACCACTACATCATGATGCAGTAATTGTCCACAGCTTCCTCTCCACTCCCTCATTGACGTTATGCTTGCCTCTGACTCTGTAGATTGCTCTATTGCCTTTTTGCTAGGTTTGTACAACAGAAATACCATATAAAACATATATAAATACTTGCATACCAAGTGGTAACAGTAGGCACACCAAAGGATCCAGGAGCACAAAAGGCGGCTGATACAGCAGCGTCAGCAGGTACGACTAAAACATTGCCTCCTTTAGGTTTGGGAGAGATGCATTCAGCTAGGGAACAGTTGGGGCAACATTTGTCTCAGGAGACTAAGGAAAAGATCTGGAAGGGGGCATATGTTAACATTTTCCCCTTTTTATAGATGAGGCAGAAAGTGACGAGGCAAGGAAGAACAAAGAATGGACGTACCATAAAGAGTGGTCAAACATAATGTTAAAATACAGGGTTGAGGAGAACTTGGCCAATTGGATACAAGGTTTTACTATATACATGGCAATCATGCTGGAGTGTTTCCCAGAGGTGGGGTCTGAAATGGCATGTCACCAGAATAGGATCACCGTTGCGCATGCGACAAAGGGGGGCGATGGTTGGAAAGAATACGATAAGGAATTTAAAAGGGCAAAGGCGCAGGACCCATCACTTAAAGCATTTGTTCAAGGGCACATCTGACAATCTACGGGGACAGGCCCAGGATAACTGGAGTTTTCAGCCCTTTCGTGCAGGTCCTGCTGGGAAAACGAGGGGCATCCCAGGAAAATCAGGGGGCATAGGGAGAAAAGGAGTATGTTTTGATTACAACAAAAGAACCTGTAATAGAGCACCAGGCACATGTAGGTTCAAACACTCCTGTGGTTTCTGTGGCAACGCATCCCACCCTGAATCCAAGTGTTTCAAGAAATCCAGAGAGAATGGGGGCAAGAAGCAGGAATGAGAGAGCACCCCTGGAAAAGGCTAGATCCCCTGTGAACATCAGCGCCATGATTCCCTAGTTAAACATGTACAAGTGCCCAGTAGTTGCAAGGATGATTAGGGATGGGTTTGTAGATGGTTTTAGAATCCCGGCGCAGGGTTACAATGAAGTGGCACACTGCAGGAATCAGCTCTCAGTTAGGTCCAATGAGGGCATAGCAGCAGAAAAACCTGAGAAGGATGTAAAACTGGGTAGAGTGGCAGGCCCATTTGACACCGTCCCAATGGAGGATTTTTGTATGCTCACCACTGGGAATGGTTCCAAAGAAGGTGCAGGGCGAATTCCGCTTAATCCACAATCTTTTGGATCCAAGGGGGAGTTCTGTGAACGAGGCAATTTCAGACCCATTGTGTAGTGTAATATATGCATCTTTTGACCAGGCAGTGCACATGTTAAGTTTTTTTAGGTCAAGGAGCCTTATTGGCGAAGTCTGACATTGAATCTGCTTTCAGATTACTGCCAGTGCACCCTCTAGATAATCACCTGCTGGGTTTCCAATTCCAGGAGATGCATTATGTAGACAAATGTATGCCAATGGGTTGTTCTGTATCCTGTGCCTATTTTGAGAAATTTAGCTCCTTTCTGGAGTGGGGTTTCAGACAAGAAACAGGCCAACAATGGGTATTACATTACCTCAATGATTTTCTCTTCCTGGGGGCACCAGGTTCAGGGGAGTGCAGGGCAGTGTTAACAAAGTTCTGTGCCCTCATGCAAGAGTTCGGCATGCCATTGACATCCGGTAAGACAGTGGGTCCTAGCACAAAGATTGAATTCCTAGGGATTGAGCTGGCATCTGTCCAAGGGGTATCTAGGCTACCGGCTGAGAAAGTGAATGATTTCAGGGTAGCTTTGCAGCAGGTTGTGGGACAGTTGAATTTTGCACTATGCACCATGGTGCAGGCTGTGTCTGGGCTCAAAGGCACCATCACGCCAGGCTATTCGGAGAGGTCAATCAGGACATGCTCATTTGGAAGGCATTCCTGCGCGATTTCAATTGTAGGGTGGTGTGGCCTAGCTCGCCCAGATCCAGTCCCAAGTTGGGACTGGTGACCGACGAGGCAGGTAGCGTAGGTTTCAGTGCCATTCTGGGGTCTGAGTGGATTGCACAGCGTTGGCCAGATTGGTGGAGAGACTCTGGGCTCACAAGTAATATAAGCTTCCTGGAGCTTGTTCCCATCCTGGTGGCACTGTCCGTATGGCCTGAACATCTGAGAGACCAGTCTGTGATATTCTGGTCAGATAACATGGCAGTGGTGGAAGGCATTAATAACCAAAAGCAAAGTGCGGTATGATCCTGCGTTTATTGAAAGAGATCGTGTTACAGTGTATAAAATTGAATGTACTTTTTAAAGCCAAGCACATGCCAGGTATACTATATCATGCAGCTGATGCATTGTCTCATTTCAAAATGCAGGCATTCAGGTCCCACCTCCCAGATCCAGCGGTACACCCAACACCTTTCCCAGAACCGCTTTGGCAGCTTGGTGCCCCAGTTATTTGACCTCGTGGTAGCTAGCCTAGTACCCAGGACTAGGAGATCTTAAAAAAAGGAGCGTTTGGGCCTTTTTTGTCATTTCTTGGGGAAACGTGGGAGCAAAAGTGGCACAACCCAGGGTCAGTGGTCTCTTTTCTTGGTTTTATGAGGGATCAGGGGTGCCCTGTAGCAGGGGCCAGGCGTCACATTATGGCCATATAATTTCTAGCTAAAATAAAAGGGGCATGGGATCCCACAAGGAACTTTGTAGTGCGCCAGTCTTTGAAGGGCTGGCAAAGTGCTGGCAACGCTTACAGGGGGGTCAGCCTGATGACAGGAGACCCATAGGAATGGAAACATTAGCTAGTTTGATGGGAGCCCTGCAGCGGGTTTGTAAATCCTCAAGTGAGGTTGCATTGTTTCAAGCGGCATTCTGCCTCACATTTTATGGCGCTTTTAGGATAGGAGAACTGGTGCCAAGGAACAAAAGGGATTGGCAGGGATTCCTTGCTGATCTCCTTACATAAATCCAAGAGTGATCAGGGAGGTAGGGGTGTGAGCATAGTGCTTCACAGGGCAAGTAACCATGCATGCTGCCCCATTGCCAGACTAGAGGCCTTCATGGCACAACGAGCAAGGGTCATGGGGGGCCACTTTTGATACATGGGGATGGGTCAACCCCCACTATATTTCAGTTCAAAAGAGTCATGGTTTTGGCCATGCAAGACGCTGGGCTGGATTCGGCACACTTTGGACCCACTCTTTCAGGATTGGGGTGGCCACGGAGGCAGTGGCAATGGGTCTGAGGGACGAGCAGGTCAAGAGGATCGGTAGGTGGTCCTCTAACTGTTATAAGAGATATGTGCGGCTGCATATGCTTTAGTCCATTTGTTGTTTCAGGTTAACTGCAATTTCTTCATCCTGTGACTCAGAGAGAAGATGGCACCAGTCCACTATTACAGAGTGCTATTGTGCAGTTATGTATGTCTGTAGCCTGCCAGTGGGGCAATGCACTGACAAGTGTTCTATTTGTTACGTCTACTTGCAGTTTCTTCATCCTGTGACTCGGAGGAGAAGCTGCATCGGTTCACCAGGAAGATGAGAGGAGGTCACCCGGTCACTCAGGGGGACGGCGGTCAACAATCAACAAACAGCACAGGTGATGGCCCAAGTTCACTCTTGGGCCCAGGAACGGCAAGAAATTTGGGTTGTGGGACATTCATATGTCGGTCATTTGAAAACTTTCTTTTCAGGGGCCTACAAGGCCAGGGCGAGTCAGTTGGGAGCAAAAATTGTATTTATTAGATAGGGCGGTCTGTGCGTGGGGCAATTCAGGGAACTGGTGAACCACGCTTTAAAAAGTAAGGGAGCACCAGCGATCTGGATCCTGCACCTAGGAGGTAGCAAATTGGCTTGCCTAGGCCGGAGGGTGCTAGTATAGGACCTTCTCACTGAGGTAGGATGGTTGGCAAAGAGGTGCCCCGATGCTATGATCATCTGGTCTCATATGATCCTAAGGTTTCAATGGAGAGGGGGGGAGTCAGTACGAGCGTTGAATCACGCGGTAAAGCGAATCAACAACATGTTTGACAAGCTGTTCAGGACCCCAAAATTGAGGTCAATAGGACAAAGGTACATCCGAGGGGATCAGTTCTTCTTGCAAGATGGGGTTCATCTCTCATCCAAAGGAAATCAGGCATATATGGAGGACATCTTAGTAAGTTTGGAGAGTATGAGACACAGGGCATGAACTCCTAGTGGGCTGAGGGGGAGGCCAGATAGTCGGGCAACTATGCTGGCCTGTGGCGGTAAGTTCATGATTGCTAAGCATAGTCTTCGGTCCTTAGCGGTCAGCACCATGTAACTCCAGGGGCAGTGACAGCCAGTAAGTAGGCTGTAATGGTGCAGGGGCCAGGGGAGTCACTCTTCCCAGTGGGCCTGTGGCCACCCTCGCATGCACATGCACATTAGGGCGCCAGTATGCAGAATTCTGCAGCCCACGTTATGGAGTTTAAGGCTCAGGGCGTAGGGGAGGACGGGGGAAAGTATCTGTCTGATAAGCTGTACCCCCTGTGCAACCTTACTCCGGTGGAGTATTTGTGGTTAACTGGGATCTGTGGTCTGCCAGTCATTGACCTTGTCATAGGGTCTAGAGGGAACACGCAGAAAGTGAATATATGCATTGTTAGATTTACGGTAGGAGTGTCTTGTGTATTAGAGTTTGATAAGGTTAGCCACATTACAACCTTGTGTCTACCAATGTATCTGTACTTTCTGCATCTTTGTACATAAATGTTAATAATTAATGTTTTATTTTGTAATAAATACGGCCGAGGGGGTCACGACCCCCTAATCCAAAATTTGGTGTGCTTTTAATTCTTGACTATTGGAAATGCAATAGGTCTCGCATTTGTTTAAGTTAGAGCTAGTGGCATAATAAATGGTAATTTATTTACTTATGTGTTTTGAAAACCAACACATAAATGAAAGGCATTGTCATTTACAATAGCCAATAGCTCAAACTCTTGCAAATGTGAGACCTACTGCATTGCAAATGCAGTCACTATACTGGAGGAAGGGCATCAAGTGGAATGAAAAGACTTGTGGGGGCTCGCAGAGGGGCGTGGTCGATGTAATGAAGGGTGTGACTTAAAAACCCAAACTGAAAATCCAAGCTCAGCATAGTGTGTCGCCCCACTGGTATTTTGCTGTTTCGTCATTCCATCCACATACAACAAGTAACACTACATCCACTACAAGCCAGGGCTATTGGCTTTGTCAATGGTCGTTAGTTGCATAAGATAAATATGCAACAGCGATGGCTTTGATGAACATAATTCTAAAAATGCAAGCATCATACTGCCCCATCAGGCTTGCATTACTCGTCACTGGCCATGCGCCAAGATAACCATATAGACAGATATTGTCCCATTAGGTTTTTCCATTCTGCAAAGGCCAATATCCCAAGAGGTGGACCAGCAGCATGCATAAGATACCAAAATCATCCCAGAGAGCAGCTGGTTCACATCAGAAAACGCCAGCACAAAGAAAACTAGTGTGCTATGTAGTGACATGGTGATAAAAAACATAGCCACATCATTCATGGAGAGTGATGACAGGTACAAGTACTACATATGTATAAAATACACTACAGTGTGCCCTGCTGTCTGAAAACAGGGATTAATGTCCCCCCAACTCAAATGATTGTATAGATCTTAAAAGGGTAAAGAGCTGATTTGCCCCCCAAAATGCAAAATTGTAATCTTCGGATTGCAAGCGTATATTAGGTCTCGACCTCTGCCAATGCCTCTGGCATTGCAGATGTCGAGAGTATAGAGTTGAAACCAGGCAAGCTAAACCAGGTGGATTGCTCTGAGTGCATGTGCCCGTGCACTCTTTCCATTTGCCTCGCATCATTGCACCAGACTTGCCACAGCAATGCTAGCAACGCCGAGAGCTTCACTTCAAAGGAATCCGCTCCCCCGCCCCCGGCTTCACACTTCAAAGGAATGCGTTTCCCGGCCGCTTTTCATTTCATTTCATGGCCAAATAGTTATTTGTTTAATCACGTGCTTTACCATGCAGGCCTAGAGTACATTTATCTAGTCTTATGTGAAGTGTACCGTTCATTGTAGTGTGCTTTGATGCCAGTGCGGGGAATGAGATTTTGATATCAATTTATGATCAATTTAATAACTTATCTCTTTCGTCAATTTTGGATCGCTTTTTATCTGTCATTGAGTAAAAGACAACCCCCGCATAGGTTAGATAAACCCCATAAACTGACGCCACTCTGAAGAACCACTGACAACTGATAAGGTTTAAAAGTTTTATATAAAATCAAAGTTAAAATGCATATACAATCCTCTCGGGATCAGATCTTAATCAATGTATAAAAGAATACAAAATCAATTCCAGAATCAGCAAATTAAAAGCTTCTATATGAAGTGGTTCCTTTGCGTCATCTACAGAAAGAGAAAAATCATCAAGTTAAATCTGTCCCTACTCTATACTAAGTGACATCCCTACTTCGCAAGATTCCTTAACCTAAAAAGGTGTCAGCAGTTTGACTCCCAAAGAAGTTCAAACTCTCTTAGCCTCTAAAGGTAACTTAAATTTAAGAAGCAGTACCCTCGCTGCCTACCCATCCGCTCTCTAAGGGTCCTCGGCCTACTGCTCTCTTGCGCTCTGATCTCTCTCAGCGCATCTGCTCAAGTCATCTACTCTTCGCCCTTCTCTCTGTTCTCGCTCTGAGCAATTCGCTTCGCTGTTCCCTTCGCTAATTGCTATATTCACCCCGGGGTGCTGTCCCTAAAATACACAATCACAGTGTGGGTGGAACGCCCCTTCGACGCCCACCACGGACTTTCCCCGTGAGGTCATCTTCTAGCTTTTTCCTTGCTTCGTCTCTTCGCGTCGTCCGTTAAGTTGACCTTTCTCCTTAGACGCCATCTTCATCTTCTTGTTGGTGACTTCATTCAATATTACAATTGACATTTTCGGAGCACAAGTCAACAACCTCAGCAGAACTTTAATCTTTATAGTTATGTATATAACCTTTCTTGGTCCTGTGAATGGACTTCTCAAAACAACCCTCAAATTCCAAGCGCTTCTTATCACGTTTAGGCCATAAACTTTGTCCGGCATTGTCACCTTAAATCTAACAAGCTCTAGACTCCTTGGCTCGCACGTTCACATTAAGGCTATTCACGGCTCCTGTGAGCCCACTAAATTACATACAGCGGACTACCCTCCTGCGACCCCTTGGTCAGTCAGGTTAAAATCACAAATGACCTAAACCCTTCTAACATTCTTACAAGAAGCTTTCTACACAGTATAACCTTTAACACACATTTATATATAATCGCATTTAGCAAATCCTTTACGTATAAGTGAATATATTGTACATAGAATACAAACTACATAGAGTATAACTTTATATTCTCATTTGTTACATCGCCGTATATGTTCTCTGCACATTTCTTCATGTTACATTTCACGCAGTTTCTCCATTTAAAACTACACACGTACATGAATTCTACTTTGCACGTTCTACATTTCGTAAGCATTTCTACACATTTCTACATTAGCCCACTATGCATACGGGCCTTCTAAATGTAATACATATTCAAAAGTAAATACAGTTACATTTCCTATATTACTTTGATTACATCGGTTAACTTTATGCTATAAGTGTCAACTTCACGTTACAACTCCTATGTTTATGCGATATGCTTGTAAATATGGTCCATACATAATTTTTATTCAAATTGCGCTCTCTCAGTTCCCCCCTTTGATGACTTCTAGGAGTCATCACTAAATGCAATTTGAATAACATCTCTACACAGAACTAGTTACAATATTCCCTCTTTTCATCGTTTCGAGAGCTCTTAAGCTTTTGTACTGTTGATCTTGTAACGCAGCTAATCTCCTTTCTTGCTCTCTCATGGATCTTTGTAACCGGTTCGACCTATACCATTTATACAATTTTACTAAACCTAACAATGTGATTATACAAATTAATACTATTAATACAGGTTTTAATATATACCATACTATGTTTTTACCAAGGTTAGCAACCCAACTCCCAACCTTTCCTACTCCATGACCTACTTTTTCCCAAACATTTACTTTTGATAAATCTTCGACCTCTTGATGAATCTGTGTAATGTTGCTTATGACTTTCTCAAGTGGTTTTGAATTATCAGGAATATAAGTACAACATTCCTGAACCTTCAAAGCCTTACAAACTCCGCCTTCTTTTGCTAGCAGTACATCTAAAGCAAGTCGGTTCTGAAGAACCATTGCTCTAATCGACTGCATCTCACCTTCTACTAACATTAATGACCTTGCAGTACTTGCAGACAATCTGTCTACAACCGTAGCTAGTCTCCTGATCTTAACATCATTAAGTATTAAACCTAACATAGGAAACATCGCTCCAAATACATCTCCAACAACTTCTGCATCTCCTACTTCCCTTTTCGCTCTCGTCGAAGCCTTTCCTTCTATGATCGCTAAATCCTTTGCATGATATATTTTGGGGAAGACAATTGCCAAGTAACACGAACCATACCAATTGTCCGGCAGTTTTACATAGGCATTTCTTCCGCATACAAAATACACATTCGGAATCGCTTGCATCCCTTTCATGAGATCCTTCGTATAGTGCTCTAATCTAAAAGCATATTCGCAATTTACTTCACCTACAAATACACTCTCATAATACGTCTTGCTTCTAGTTAAACATAACTTTCCTTTCTGCGTTCTATCCAATGCTATTGGACCATTGCTACCTTTCCTTTTGTGTGCCTTCTCTTCTTCGGTCCAATCAGTTTTCCACTGTCCTGACATTTTTAGAATCTTCTGCCTTCTGTATCTGTCGTCTACTTGTCCTATGAACCTTTTCTCAACTTCTGACACTTTGCAAGTTAGATTATTTCTGCGTGCGTATGAAGTATCTAGTGTATCCCAAGGAAGAAAGAATTTGGCTAGTCTATCCTCCTTTTTGTAATAGTCCCACTTATTCATTTGCTTATAATTCGGAACTTCAGGCAGTACCGAATCATAATTTGAAAAGTAGTACTCAAATCCTTCTCTACCATAAAATATACTAAGCAGTAAACTACATGTTATCCCATATGTCAGTGGGAGATGATGATATCTAATGCCTTCGTCTACAGAAGCCGGCAATTGCATACAAACATAGCAATCTTTGGCCTCCATGGCATCGATATACTCGTACAATAATTTAGCATATGCGTTTGACCTAAAGTTTCCCTGTGACTCGTCTATGTGTAACCTACGAGCTTCATCTGCCAGTAACGCCTTTTCACGTATTACATTGCTCTCCTCGTTCTTCCCCACAAGAGCAGGTCTCAAAGTCGTTACAGGCTTTACATCTGTTGTTTCTTTATCGCTTTCATATCCTATTATGTATGATATTGTCACTACTGTAATTATGAGAAAAATCACTACTGCTATTAGTGTACCTACTATACATTTAGCTTTTCGGTTTGGGTTGCCGTTCTCCATGTTATCAAACAGCGTAGCTCCTTCTTTTGCGAAAAGTTTTTCTTTTCCAGTCTTTGTTTGCTTTATTTGCTTTCTCAGTCTGTAAAGTGCTCTTTATCAACAAAGTCTCTTTTTCGCAACAATGTCTTTTTCTTTTTAGCAACAGACAACCCTAACCCTTCTCCGTCCTCAAAAATGTAATCCCTAATTTTATTCTTCTTTCCACTCGGCGCTAGGTTATCTTCTTCTTTATAGCTTATATACAAAAGTCTTTTACGCATCAACAATTATTCTCGTACCTGCAGCTTTCACAACAATTTCCAATAATTCAAAACAAATGACTTTTTCTTCTTCTTCTGGAATTTGATGACCAAAAGTCGGAAACTGTAATCTATTTAGCACTAGATCTTGAATTTGACTCAAATATGGGGGTATGGGAAGTGTGAAAGTCAGTAACCCCTCAGTCTCGAGTCCAGGCGTCAACATCCATATCTCCACTGCCACAAATGGATCGTGATCGATTACTTTCACTTTCTTCACTCTCCCAGATTTCTGTCCCCAAGACATCTGCTAGATAAGTCCACTCTGGGGTGGCGTACCTTCTGCAGGGCACGCGTACCCTTCTCGATCTTCTTGGACTTTCAGTTCCTGAGTCTGTAGTTTCTTCTTCCTGATCCGATTCTTCAGCGATCGGGACAAGAGCTCTTTCTTGATCTGCTTTTAAGCTTGGCCTTCTCCTTCTCTCCGGCCAACTAGCTTCATCACTCCTTGTCCTCCTGCTCCTTGTTCCTGGACTTGTTTCTTGGTCACTCTCTGCTTGTTCAGTATCTGATTCGATCTCCCAATTACTCTCTTCTCCTGAGGCGACTTCGGTCCCACTGGTGTCCTGACCTTCGTCGACCTGTTCCGTCTCAGTCTCAGCTTCTTCGATCACCTCCACAGCTTGGCTTTCCCCCTCTATGGCTTCTCCGCCTTCCGCTGGATTCTCATCCGAGAGAGGAGCTGTTTCTTCTAGAGGTGTTGGCACTCTTCGGGTGTGTGAGGCATGTATCCAGTTTGGCAGGCCTCCACACTTTACTGCAGTATTCGTCACAAGTATGACTTGAAACGGTCCTCTCCAGCGCACGTCTAGGCAGTTCTTCCTGACGTGTTTTTTCACCAAAACCCAGTCCCCCGGACTCAGGTCATGGCATAAATCTTGTGCTGATGGAACCTCTGCAGCCTGGACCTGGAGGGACACAGAATTAACGGCATCAGATAGTCCCTTACAGTAGTCCAAGATCAAATCGTCTGTGATGTTCACTAGAGCTGCAGTCGGAACCAATGGCAATCTCATGGCTCTCCCCATTACCACTTCATGAGGAGAGAGACCTGTTTTCCTATCTGGTGTGCTACGTATGCTCATAAGAACCACTGGAAGTGCATCTGGCCAACTCAGGGATGTTGCTGAACAAACTTTGGCAAGTCTGGACTTGATTGTACTGTTGATTTGCTCTACAATCCCTGAAGCTTCTGGTCGATAGCTGCAATGTAGTTTCTGATCGATACCCAAAGCTGAACATAGCATCTTCACTATTTCGCTGTTAAAATGAGTTCCTCTGTCCGATTCCAAAGAGGATGGCACCCCAAACCTCGGTATTAACTCTCTAAGTAACAATTTTGCTACTGTAAGTGTATCGCACCTACGTGTAGGGTAAGCTTCGACCCATCTAGAAAATATGCAAACAATCACTAAAACGTATCTGAGTCTATTGCATTTAGGCATTTCTATGAAGTCAAGCTGCATTCTATTGAAAGGCCCCCCAGACCTCCCAATGTGACTCAATGTTACTGGTGTTCTCTTTCCCACGTTTAGTTGCTGACAGATCGTACATCGCTGACACACTGCTTCTGCCGCTACTCTAAACTTTGGATTGAACCACGTTTGTCTGAATACTCTCACCATGGCATCTCTACCTATGTGTGCTGATCCATGCAATTTCCTTGCCATTGGACTAACAAGATCATTTGGTAAAACTGCTCTCCCATCTGCAGATATCCAGAAATTCATCTCACTTCTAATACAACCAGCTGTTTCCCAACTCTTTTTCTCATCATCTGGTGCATTTTCCTGAACACTCCTTAGCTCATCCCACGTATCTACAGTATCCAACAACATTGTCAATTCAGTTCTTTCCTGGATTCCCCCCACTTTTACATCAGTGTGAGAATATCCCTGTTCTGCGCAGTAACGCGCTACCTCATCCGCATAGCGGTTACCTTGGGACACAAAATCTACATTTTTTGTATGCGCAGCACATTTGACAACTGCAATAGCTGTCGGGCCTTGCAATGCCTCTAACAATAGTCTCACGAATTCTCCATTCCTAATGGGAGAACCCGAGGAGGTCATGTAACCTCTTTGAGACCATAACTGCCCGTAATCATGAACTACCCCGAAACCATACTGGCTATCGGTGTATATGGTGACTCGAAGTTTGTCGCCTGCTAAACAAGCACGCGTCAAAGCAACAATTTCAGCTACCTGAGCGGAGTGTACTCCTTCCAGGCAAGCGGCTTCTATTACTCTCGTAATTGTGCAAACTGCATAAGCTGCTCTCAGCTGACCGATATCGTCTCTTACACATGAACCATCAACAAAGAAAATTTCATCTGGGTCAGTCAATGGCTCATCTACGATATCGGGTCTCGGTTTGGTGCATAGTTCAGTCACATCAAGGCAATCATGATCTGTACAAATTTCATCCTCGATCTCATTTGGAAGTGGCATCAAAGTTGCAGGATTCAAGACGGAGCATCTTTTTAGGGTCACATTCTCGGCAGCCAGTATGACTTGCTCGTAGCGTGTGAGCCTGCTATTTGTCAGATGCTGAGTCTTAGTCCTGGTCATTAACAATTCTACAGAATGTGGTACGTACACCACTAACTGATGTCCCATCACCACGCTTTCAGAACGTTCAATGCTGACACCCGTTGCAGCTACGGATTTGAGACATCCGGGCAACGCTGCGGCTACTGGATCTAATGTAGCCGAAAAATATGCAACTGGCCTACGCGCATCTCCATGTAACTGGGCCAAAACTGCTAACGCGCATCCCTCTCTTTCGCAGCAGTAAAGCAAAAATGGTTTTGTGTAATCAGGCATCCCTAAAGCCGGGGCGCGACATAAGTCCTCCCTCAGCTGCAAAAACGCCATCAAACAATCTTTGTCCCATGGTACCGGATCACTTACTCCTTTGTGCGTCAGTTGTAATAAAGGTTTTGCCTTCAGTGAAAAGTTGGCTATCCACTGCCGACAATAACCGACCATGCCTAGAAACATCCTGACTTCTCTTTGTGTTGTAGGCGCGTTCATTTTCATGATCGCCTCTATTCTGTCTGGAGACACCTTCCGCTTTCCCTTTTCAATCCTATGGCCCAAGTATTGCACTTCAGTCTTACAATACTGCAATTTACTTGGAGACACCTGGTGTCCGTTCTCGGCCAAGTGATTTAACAAGGTTATGGTGTCTACTCTGCAAGCTTCCTCAGTTTCTGACGCAACTAGGAGGTCATCTATGTACTGGACTAGAACCGAATTCTTGGGCAGTACTAGACTTTCAAGATTTCTTTTTAAAAGCTGGTTAAAGATCGATGGGCTTTCTGTATACCCCTGAGGGATACGACACCATGTTAAAACGCGATCTTCCAGCTTAAAAGCGAAAAGATACTGACTCTCTTCATCTAAAGGAATCGAAAAGAAAGCCTGGCACAAATCTATTACGGTAAACCATTCAGCTTGGAACGGTATCTGAAATAATATCACTGATGGATTCGGTACCACTGGACAACATGAGACAACAATATTATTAATCTTTCGAAGATCCTGCACTATCCTGTATTTTCCACTAGGCTTCTGCAAACCCATAATCGGGGAGTTACATGGACTACCCACGATCTCCTTCAGTATTCCTTGTTTAATCATGGATTCGATCACAAGCTTTATTCCTGCAATCGTCTCTGGTGTCAACTTGTATTGTGGAGTTCTTGGATACTCAGCATTGGGTCTTACCAAGATCTTTACTGGTTCTACTCCTTTGATAAGTCCTATTTCTTCTCCAGTAAAATCCCACACCTCAGCTGACACTTTCTCTCTCAAATCCTGTGGAAGCTCTTCCAGTGTTAAGGTAGGATATAGTTCCACGCACTCCTGCAAGTCTACAACCTTAAAATCGGCATCCTCATCATTGGTCTGCACTTCTCTCCTTCAGGTGTGCAATGTATTGTGCAATTCAGTTTACACAACAGATCTCTTCCTAGCAAACACACAGGGCTAGAATCACAGATCACAAACTGATGTTCGTAACTGTAATTCCCTATCTTTACTGACACTGGCTCGGTCAGAGGATTCGTCATCCTCTTGTTTGCGACTCCTACCACCTGAATCGTCTCTCCCGATATTGGCAGACCTGGGACTACCGCTGATCTCAGCGTGGATTGAGTGGCCCCCGTATCCACCAAAAAGGTTGTAGGACATCCAGCCACCTCAGCCTCTACGTATGGTCCTCTCTGATCTACTTCCAGGGCTGCACCTAGAGTACAGTCTTCCTCCCTATTCACTCGTTGCCCTGTAAGAGGATCAACGTAGTAGCATTCTTCTCCTCCTACGAACAATGGCATTTGTCTATAGGTTTTCCCTCCATTTGTAATGCGAGGTGGTTGAGGAAACGGGGCTCGAGGAGTCTGAGTCCCCCCTTTGATAAACTTTCCCTTCGGGACTGCGGCTCCCTTAACCACGTTGTTCTGTACCTCTTCCTCCTCTTGTTCTAATTCTCCTGTCTCGACATTGTAAGGACACTCGCGTCGCCAATGTCCCACCTCATTACACTGATGACACCTCGTTGTCTTTTTCAGTGTCGCAATATCCATTCTCGGTCTTGGTCTTTCCTCCTCATCTCTGCTCTGATTATTCTGTTTCTTCGCTTGCGTTCCTGTTCCCTGTTGCCGCTGTCCACCCTTTCCAGCTGCTTGCATTTGTACCAGCATTAGTTTTTCCTTGAGTTTCTTTGCCTTCGAGTCTATTTCATCGCTACAGTACCTTGCATACCTCAGAATCTCATCTAAAGGTTTGTTCTGCCAACAGATCAAATGCTGTTGTATCATCAGGCTTATGTCCGGTCTCAATCCTAAAACAAACTTTGACACAAACTGTCCTATGTCCTTAGGATCCATTACGTCTAACCCACTGTACTGCTTGAATGCTTTCAGTAACCTCTCATAGAACTCGTGAACTGTCTCTTTAGGCTCCTGAGTTGTTCGATCTATCTTAACCCAGTCTATGTCTTGCACTGGCACTTTCTCTTTTAGCCATGTTATTACCCTCTCATATTTTTCCATGACTCTGTCTGACGGACCATTTGTCTGGGTATCTCTCGGAGGCTCACAAGTAGGCCATTCAATACTAAGTTTGCATGCCGTCCATAAATCTCCGGGTACTACGATATCGAACAATGTGTTCAAATCGATCCACAGCACCTTAGAGATCTTCACGAACCTCTCTACCTGCTTGTACCACTCTACAGGGTTTTCTCTTAGCTTCGGGAAAGAATTAGTAAATGCCGCTAAATCCCCCCTACTCCAAGGTACATGAACGTAGTTTCCGTTCGCGATTTCTCGCAAAGGGAAAGCTTCCATTCGCATTAGGTCTGCATCCTGGGACTTCACAATTGTACTTCTTCTGACCGATCCCCTCTTAGACCATTTTTCCTCCCATCTATCCAGATCTCTCCATATTCTAATACACATGACTAGTTCCCTTATGTGTACTCTTAGTCCAATCGTTCTACGTTCATCCAGATCTCGATCTGTGCAATTTAGCCTATGATTGGGCTGTAAAGCTTTGGTTCGTGACATGTCTATCATATACTTTTCTGCTAATTCGGATAGTTTTTCATGAGCTGCCCTTGCTTTCCGAGTAACATCTTTGGATAAGAACAATATTTCATCTGGTGCGTACAGTTCCAACCTCTCTATTGCCACTGTACCGTCAATTATTTCATCCAAGTCTGATTTTAAACTCATTACATCAATCCGTCTTGCTTTTATTTCAGCTCTCAGTATGTCAGTCCTAGGTGGTTCGCTCATACCCCTCTCACCTCCACTATGCGCCCTACGCCTAAACACGGGTGAGTTATGAGGAGTTTTCCTTCCATCTCTTTGTTCCCACCTCTCTAGATCCCAAGCCTTTCCATCTTCCCGTGGGGTGTGGTGGAACATCACTCCATCCCCCATCCCTACATTGCGCCTTTTCGGCTCGGTTTCTCCAGATACGAGATAGGATCCACCGTTCTGTTCAAAATCACTGTAACTCGCTTGCTGTCTGGTGTCGCTCAATAAACGATAAGGTCCTTCATGGCCCTCCATGCTCCCGCGATCTCGTTCTTGATCACCAGAAGTATGGCGAGACGTTTCGCGACTCCCTATATTCTCATGACTTCGCTCGCGGTCACCGGATGCATGGCGAGACCCTTCACGACTCTCCGTGTTCCCGTGATTCCAATTTTGCACTGTTTCACCCGGGGTATGGTGAGTGCACCTGAAAGTATTTCGGTACTCCTGCGTCCTTCGTTCCCCCTCACTAAAGGTGACGCGAGGCACTTCGCCACACCCTGCACTCCTGTCGTCACACATTTGCCTATTGCCGCTGATAGTAGGACAATTATTCCCGCTGTTTTCCTGGCTCCCTCTCTCCCACTCCGGGCTGCTTTCGCCAGCTCCACAATGAGAGAGGATCCGGTTATCCTGGCCTCTCCACTCTGCTCCTGTTTCTAAACTCTTATTCCGAATCTCTTCGGCAGTATCCCATTCTTTCAGGTATTCCCTTAATTCCTTATGGGATTTCGGTTTTGGTCCCCTCAAGTCCATTGGCCCTCTTTGACCCCCCTGTTCTACCCAGGGACCTGTTGCGGCATCTAATGGGGTACTCCGACTCATCGGTGCTAGTATCTGTCTCTGAGGATTCATCCTGGTATTCCTATTCTCCATCTCTGCCCTTTCCCTGTCCCATCGTGCCTGTTCCTCCTGCTGGACCCCTTCTGGGTTGTAGATTGACACAATAGGGCCTATGGTAACAGGTACTTGTAGAGCATCCGGCATTTGGTAGGACCTTGCATGTTGCGTTTCTGGCATCTTCTGAACCACGAATCTTCCCACTACTCTCTGTTCAGAACTAGATTGAGGTACTTCCTCATCTTTCTTGGGATCCCACTCTGTTACTGGGATCGATTTATATTCCCCCCATCTAGCTCCGTCTTCTTGTTGTAATATGGGACTTGCGGCCCCTCCGCTGTACGGAGGTGGTCTATCTGTTAATAGCCTCTCTATCAGATCCTCTTCTGTCTCGCTTTCCTCATCTTCCTCTAGAGGTTTCTTTTCTCCCGTAACTTCTAGCATCGGGTACAGTTTGTCTGCTTCTATCTTCTGCACCCTCCATTTCTTAGCTTCCTCATCCCATTTGGCATCCTGTACCGCCTTTACTGATCGTCTCACTCTTTCTTGGCACCTGTTTACGCTCTTTTCGTGTGCTGCTCTAAACCATGCACTAAGGGCTTCGAACTGTGTTGGCCTCGGTAGAGGTCTCGTTGCAAGCATTACCGCTTTCAGTTCGTTCAACACGTCTAGCTTAAACGTTCCGAATCTCGGAAACGTCAGTTCCTTATTCCCTTCAGTTAGCTTATTCCACTCGGAGATCCATAGTATGGAGTGTAAGCCTACATTTACTGCCATATGATAAGCTGGTGTGCCTTCTGGTGGAGCTTCTTCTCCGGCATATAAGTTTCTTCTATTCCTCCTAAAGATTGTTCTTAAACCCTTAAAACACTTCATTTTCGCTGCTCTATTATTTTCCTCTTTCTCTTCCTTGTTTACGTCCCAATGATAAACCAACCAATCCCTACGCGGCTCTCGCTAATCGGCCTATCTCAGCGCGACTCTACGCTGACCGACCAATCTCAGCGCGGCTCTACGCTGACGTATGACAAACTAACCAATCTCAGCGCGGTTCTATGCTGACGTCACTCGTTCCCTCTGCAGCAGTTCTCCTTCTTTCTCAACTCGTCTCACGATTTCGCATGCGTTTTCATTCATACGCTGAAAAATGACTACTTCCGTCCAAGCGATCACTTTTCTCTGACTGTACGGCCACAGTCTAACTGTAATTGTCACCTCAACTGGCGAAAACGTCTTCCTCTTACGGTCAGACAATCGCCTCAACTGATAGGTTACTTACACACAGTAAACGTACGACCAGCGTCCGTTACTCATACACTCACTCTTACGCTCCCCCTATCATCGGTCTGTCGGGCGATCAATGGTACCTCATGTCCCCCTTTCAATGGTAGACAAATTACTCTGGGTGTTCGATACACCCGAACCACTTAAGTCCTTCCCTGGAGCTTAAGATTTCATCCGGTTGCGCGCGCTCACAACCTTCCCTCAATCACACTACAGGCATTCAACTCCGCTTGACATTACAACACAAGAACAACATAAAATACCGCAATCTTACAACGCATGACCCTTATACTCACTCTCGACCGACTCTGCTGCTTTTCTCTCGACGCACCGTCAGCACCGTCTTCGGCAGGGATTCTTCTTCTGGTCGTCGATGACTAGGGACCTTGGGGTAAACTAAACCTGACCTAGGTTGTCTTCCTCAAGAAGAAAACAATCTTTCTCTGCTACCAACTGCGGGGAATGAGATTTTGATATCAATTTATGATCAATTTAATAACTTATCTCATTCGTCAATTTTGGATCGCTTTTTATCTGTCATTGAGTAAAAGACAACCCCCGCATAGGTTAGATAAACCCCATAAACTGACGCCACTCTGAAGAACCACTGACAACTGATAAGGTTTAAAAGTTTTATATAAAATCAAAGTTAAAATGCATATACAATCCTCTCGGGATCAGATCTTAATCAATGTATAAAAGAATACAAAATCAATTCCAGAATCAGCAAATTAAAAGCTTCTATATGAAGTGGTTCCTTTGCGTCATCTACAGAAAGAGAAAAATCATCAAGTTAAATCTGTCCCTACTCTATACTAAGTGACATCCCTACTTCGCAAGATTCCTTAACCTAAAAAGGTGTCAGCAGTTTGACTCCCAAAGAAGTTCAAACTCTCTTAGCCTCTAAAGGTAACTTAAATTTAAGAAGCAGTACCCTCGCTGCCTACCCATCCGCTCTCTAAGGGTCCTCGGCCTACTGCTCTCTTGCGCTCTGATCTCTCTCAGCGCATCTGCTCAAGTCATCTACTCTTCGCCCTTCTCTCTGTTCTCGCTCTGAGCAATTCGCTTCGCTGTTCCCTTCGCTAATTGCTATATTCACCCCGGGGTGCTGTCCCTAAAATACACAATCACAGTGTGGGTGGAACGCCCCTTCGACGCCCACCACGGACTTTCCCCGTGAGGTCATCTTCTAGCTTTTTCCTTGCTTCGTCTCTTCGCGTTGTCCGTTAAGTTGACCTTTCTCCTTAGACGCCATCTTCATCTTCTTGTTGGTGACTTCATTCAATATTACAATTGACATTTTCGGAGCACAAGTCAACAACCTCAGCAGAACTTTAATCTTTATAGTTATGTATATAACCTTTCTTGGTCCTGTGAATGGACTTCTCAAAACAACCCTCAAATTCCAAGCGCTTCTTATCACGTTTAGGCCATAAACTTTGTCCGGCATTGTCACCTTAAATCTAACAAGCTCTAGACTCCTTGGCTCGCACGTTCACATTAAGGCTATTCACGGCTCCTGTGAGCCCACTAAATTACATACAGCGGACTACCCTCCTGCGACCCCTTGGTCAGTCAGGTTAAAATCACAAATGACCTAAACCCTTCTAACATTCTTACAAGAAGCTTTCTACACAGTATAACCTTTAACACACATTTATATATAATCGCATTTAGCAAATCCTTTACGTATAAGTGAATATATTGTACATAGAATACAAACTACATAGAGTATAACTTTATATTCTCATTTGTTACATCGCCGTATATGTTCTCTGCACATTTCTTCATGTTACATTTCACGCAGTTTCTCCATTTAAAACTACACACGTACATGAATTCTACTTTGCACGTTCTACATTTCGTAAGCATTTCTACACATTTCTACATTAGCCCACTATGCATACGGGCCTTCTAAATGTAATACATATTCAAAAGTAAATACAGTTACATTTCCTATATTACTTTGATTACATCGGTTAACTTTATGCTATAAGTGTCAACTTCACGTTACAACTCCTATGTTTATGCGATATGCTTGTAAATATGGTCCATACATAATTTTTATTCAAATTGCGCTCTCTCACCAGCGATTGTTGAAATTACCGTGTACACCTTTTTTGTGCACTATGATGCGCTGGGGTATGCAGATGGGTTTGTTGTATTGAATTTGAGCTCGAAACCTTTAATCTGCTTCTGTTGATACCATGAATTGGAAGCTGTAGATTTGTGAAAATATAGTCTTAAAGTGTAAGAAATTCGAAATGACTTTTTTCCATGTTCCCAGTCGAATAATATAGCGTAGCATGCCATGGCCATCATTGCCAGCTGTACTCTCCTGCTGGCTTCAGGTCCCTGAATGCTGTTTTTTTAATTTTTATTTATTTGAGTGTATTTTGAGAATCCCATTCGGTTTGTATCCAGCTGTTTATTTCTGCTAACTACTTCCTGCCGCGGATCTTTGATTACTTGAAGGAAAGCCCCTTAACTCTAGTTATTGTAAAACGACTTTTCGCCGCTGCCCCACTACATATATATGTATATATGCATATCTCGCCCACCGCACCTGACCGCTATTAGTAAGGTGTGAGCTCTCCTCACAGCTAAACTGTTGTTTTCATGTTGAATATGCTACGTTTATTCAAAGTGAAACCTCGCACTGTTGGTATCACTTCTCTGTGGCATTTCTAGCTGTCGACAGATGTGATGAATCTGAGCATGAGAGGAGGACTCCTCGAGGTGCAGTGAAGGCTTCTGGCTGACTGCAGTGGCCGCCTGAAAGGGCTCTGCTTTTGTCACCGGTTCTGAAGCAGGCCCCTCTCTTTAGATATAGGCCGTTTGTCTTGTCTACATCCCTTATACCAGTGGTTCCCAAACTTCTTTGACCTGTGGCTCCCTTGACCTAATTGGCAGTTGACCGTGGCTCCCCACCATTTTTTTACAGGTGGGTGGGTGGTATGTACCTCCTGTTATCTTCCTTAAAGTAATTGGGACGCATTCTTTCACTCATCCAATCATCCGTTCACTCATCCAGCCATCCGTTCTCTCATCCATCCACCCTTTCACTTCACTCATGTATCAATCCTTTTGTCCATCTACCCCCTTTCACTAACTCATCAATCCTTACATTCACCCTTTCACTCATCCATCCATTCACCATTTCACTTATCAATTCATACATCCACCCATTCACTTGCCCATCATCTACCCTTTCATTCATTCATCCATCCATCCTTTCACACACCCATCTACCAATTCACTCACCCATCAGCTGCCCTTTCACTCATCCATCCGTCCTTTCACACACCCATCCACCCTTTTACTCATCCATCTACCTTTCCACCCATACATCCATCTATATACCTTTTCTCTCATCCATACTTCCACTCAGTCACTCATCCATCCATCCTTTCTTTCATTATCTATCTATTCCCCCTTTCATTCATGCATTCATCCTTTCAGTAATCCATCCAGCCATTCAGACATTACTTCACTTATTTACTCACCCACCTTTCCACATTATGAGCTGAGCCTTTGTCTGCAGAGTTGCAGGCAGAAGAGGCCTATCAAGAATGAACTACAGCAAGGGGTGGGGTGGTGGAGAGTTCACTATGCCCCTGCACTTAGGTAGACTGAAAACGTAGAAGTCATGAGTCATGCATGATGCACAGTGCCAGGATGTGAGGTTACTGTAACATGGTGTTGTTTCCTGGGCTTTAAGCGGTGTAAAACAAATGGGGGGTCTCTTCAAAGGGGGTGTTGGATGTAATTAAGAGCGCAGTTTAAAACACCTAGGCTAAAAATATGCTCTTAGCATAGTGTTCAGCCCGACTGGTATTATGTTATTTCTGTCATTGCATCCAGATATATAATACTGCAAGTATCATTACAGCAACAACAAGCCAGGACTATTGGCTTTGTCAATGGTTGCTAGTTCCTTAAAATAAAAAAGCAGCAACCATGGCCTTGTTGAATATAATATTGAAAATACTTCAGTTCAAAAATGATTAGACAGTGAAAGAACGATAACCCGTTCTTTTAAACTTATTTCACAGGCTTCTTTAAATGAAGTGTTTTCTAATGTTGCAGCATGGGCGTTTTACTTTTTTTATGTAACAGAATGCCCTTCTGTCCACTGAGGCTGGGGGAGCCCGCCACATGCTTGAACACCCCTGTCTGCCCCATTGTCATTCGGTAAGTGGCAATCAGCCCCATACAGAATTTCAATGGGCGGGAGGGGCTGCTCCTGTGCTCCTGGAGGAGTGTGAGGCGGCTCCAGCAGTGGGGGTGAGGCCTCTCACAGGGGAGCAGCACTGCTCCCTGTGATGGCCACAGTTACAGATAAAAGGCGTAGGGACGTCCGTGGAATTTACGGACGGTTGGTCACCCTAAGTGTGCGCGGCGCCCCTGGCACCTCATTACGGCGCACTGGGGAGCCGTGGCGCACAGTATGGGAACCACAGCCTTATACCTTTTCTTTTAGCCCTCCGCCTCGTCTTCTTGCTGCTTTCTTATACGATGTCGTGTAAGCTCATTTTACCTGCTCTCTTGGTTTCGAGCTATTGTTAAACCAGCATTTTTCACTTGGGCAAAGGGTAACTCGAGAGCAGGCAAGATTCCAGATGTCAAAAAACCGTCAAATTACCTCTTCAGACATTCAATTTCATATTTCACCATACTAATTCACCACTAATCCTTTATGGGTTTCTGGAGTAGCGTGCTACTAACCCAAAAAAGCGCTTTAACACCCCATCAGGGGTAACAAGCGCTATATAAATACAAACCTTTTGTCCTCTTCTATCCTTCTGCTATCCTTCCGAATCCAAATAACTAACATGTCCACCACTTAAAATGTACTTGCATGTTTCACTATACTAATTCAACACTAATCCTCTATGGGTCCTGGAGTAGCGCACTACTCGCCGAAAAAGCGTTTTGACGCCTCATCAGGGGTAGTAAGTGCTATACAAATGCAATAACAATGCAATATGTCACGCCACGTTACATGGAACTGCTTGGGAGCTATCAAGCTCCTTTCCACCTATTCTTTTGGAGTACACACATCATCCATGTAGACAAATATCAACTTGACCATAATTTTATCTATTTTTTTATAGTGAATGTGGAATCCCTTCAGTGCACTGCTCCTGGCATTAATTATGAATTGCGTTAAGCTTGTTATCGCTCGCAATTCACTCTCAGAGAGGCATCTCAGCGCTTTATTCATCCATCTAGGCTGTCCCGAACCCTTCTATCTCCGGGCTCCCCTTTTTAAAATCCTGTCAAAGTCTGCACCCTCCACGCTCCAGGCCCTGCTGATGCCTGAAGTGGAAACATTATGCTGGAGGTGGTTCATGCACCTGCTGTAGAGATTTGAGCCATTCCAATCAAAACTTCAACTCACCATGAAACTGCACAGGGGGTCAATGTGCCTGCTGGAAAGCACAGCATGCAACAGATTTGTTTTTTTATGTCGGTAGCTCAGTTGGTTACTGTTTTTATTGCAGAGATCCTTGTATTACCTTCAGGCCACAAGTTAAAATCCTTGTGACAAAGTATAGTGAGTTATGGCCATGCGCCAATAGCTGCATGCACATAACAATGCGTATATTTGTCATTGCCTCGGTCTTTCGTTTTTTTAAGGTTGCTGGAGAATAGCGCCTTGAGACCCTAACGGGTGAGTAGCGCACTTACAATCCACCTGAATGAGTAATAAACATTTATCAGTAAGTGATATATAAATGGCTATTAGTGTAATAACTCATGCATAGGTACTTCTGACATTCTTACCATGTTGACAGAGCTCCTGCATAGGAAGCTTGGAAGCACGCCCCCTCTCCCGCCCTATGCCCACCCCAGCCCACCGCTGCTTTTGATGAGTGCCTAAACTTGTTTTTTAGGTCGAGTAATTTTAATTACTTGAAGACTATTATATCTGAACCAAAGTCTCTTGAACCAGCGGATTTCCTGCAATTCATGTGGTGCATTCGAGCATGAAGCTTTCCCAGGCGCGCGACTGGCCTCGCACACCATCATCAAAGGCTTCTGCTCCCCCTCACTCACACTCCATCCCCATATGCTCTTTTCCTCACTCCCACTCGCTCTCTCCCCCGCCCCCATGCCCATCCTACTTGTTTGTTGTTTGTTGTTCTTTGCGGCCCAGCCGCGCAGCCAAGTCTTGGTTTTTTTTCCCTTCTCTCCCCGAGAGTCTAAATGAGGTGATTTATAGTAGTTATCCGTCTTTAGGCTCATCCATCAACTTTTAGTTGCTAGGCTATCAGAGCAGCAGCTGTCTGCTTTGAATCTAGCTGAAACATTGTCAGTCATCGCATGCAGGTATGACCTTTTGTGGTAAAAACATTATCTCACGTGCAGAGTTAAAGGAGCAGGCTCTGTTTTTTTGTTGTTTTTTTTTGGGATGGCCAGGGTACATTGTGTATCCTGTGAGGATGCGAACAAAATTATAAAGTAAACATTTCCTTTGCATTTTTGACCTGCTTAGTAAAATGCCCTCGGGAGGGCACTCAGAGGCCTGTAAGACAATCTGTGCGGTGCCACATTTTATAGAAATAAATCTCGGTTAAGGTTAATAGTCTGTGTGGCTAACATACACGGCCTGGTGAAGTTCTCTGGTGGTGGGCGCTTGCTTTCTGCACGTGCTCATTTCAGTAGGAGACTTGAGTCGGTGCCTGCAAACATTTCTTCTAAGCAATCTTCTTGGTGGATAAAGACCGGCACAAATAAACACATTTCAGTAAGTGTGCTGTGTTAGTAAGACAGTTACCAAACTGCATTTTCTTTCAAGAATGACAATTTTGAAGATAACAACCACGGAGAAGTCAGTGTAACTCGCCCCTTCATCCTAGTGGCTTTGCTTGTGGGTTTGTCAGAAGGCTTCGTAATCATACCACTTTCAACTTTTGGGGAGATTTTAAAAAGTGCCTTTTAGAAAATTTACATAAAGTAAGCCATCGGATACATATATTTACTTGTCAAACATGATCTGGAATCCAAGAAAGTGCTCAACTGGTTAAGCCCTGCCCCCAAACCCCATAACATGGGGTCTAATCCCTTTTTTCTATTTAGAAAAAAAACATGATTCTCTGAAAACTACCCTGTTTTCCTTTCCCTCTGATTGTAAATGTGTATTTTTCGTACTCAGCACCACCAAAGCAGTACTCAGCACCACCACATTATCTCTCAGCACCACCACATTATCACTCAGAAGCACCACAGCATCACTCAGCACCACCACAGCATCACTCAGCACTACCACAGCATCACTCAGCACCATCACAGCACCACTCAGCACCACCACATTATGACTCAGCAACACCACATTATCACACAGCATCACCACATCACCACTCAGCACCACCACAGCAGCACCACCACAGCACCACTCAGCGCCACCACAGCACCACTCAGCGCCACCCCAGCATCACTCAGTGCCACCACAGCATCACTCATCAGCATCACTCAGCGCCACCACAGCATCACTCAGCGCCACCACAGCATCACTCAGCACCACCACAGCACCACTCAGCACCACCACAGCACCACTCAGCACCACCACAGCCTCACTCAGCACCACCACAGCATCACTCAGCACCACCACAGCATCACTCAGCGCCACCCCAGCATCACTCAGCATCACCACATCATCACTCAGCGCTACCCCAGCATCACTCAGCACCACCACAGCATCACTCAGCATCACCACAGCATCACTCAGCACCACCACAGCATCACTCAGCACCACCACTGCATCACTCAGTGCCACCACAACATCACTCAGCACCACCCCAGCATCACTCAGCACCCCCACAGCACCACTCAGAACCACTACAGCATCACTCAGCACCACCACAACATCACTCGGCACCACCACAGCATCACTCAGTGCAACTCCAGCATCACTCAGCACTGCCACAGCATCACTCAGCACCATCACAACATCACTCCGCGCCATCACAGCATCAATCTGTGAAACCATTAAACAACAACTGGTTCAAATATGTTCTCTCAATGTTTCAAGCTTTATTACAAATGCCACAAAAATATGTTAATATTTAACTTCTGTTCTTGGATTTTCATCACAATAAAATACACTGAACATAATCTTCACAAAAGTTATTTACAAAAGTTTAAGCTATTGCCATTATAAATTACAATCACTTTTATTTAAGTATTAATTATTTAAAAAAATTAAAAGCCATTGTTATTTGTAATATCAATACATCTAGGCCATGTAAATACAAAACATGTTGCATTACAAATGCTATAGGTGTCACATTTGCGAAAGTTATAACTATTGGCATTGTAAATGACAAAGCTATTAATTTAGCTATTTTCAAAACCAACACATAAATAAAAAAAAATGGTCATTTACAAGACAAATAGCTCAAACATTCATAATGCGGGACCTATTGCATTGCAAATGCTCGTTTACAATGGGAAGTATACAGGCTGGACTGATTAAACTTCCCATTTAGTAAAGTAGAAAGGGTTTCCAGCCTCCATCAATTGACACTCCTCACTACATTTCGTCAGTTAAGGTTTATTTGATGAAGTAGGACAAGAAAGCGCGCATGGGGGAGGGGGTGGTTGGGGAAATGACACACATTTCAGCAGGATGTTGTGACAATGTATTGAAAAACATAATAGAGTCTACGTTTTAAACATGCGGGAATGGTATGGATGGGCGTAAGCTTTGAAACAATGGGTGATTTCTGATGTGAATAACGCATTATTCATGCAAACAAAGCACTCACTGCCTTCCGTGTTTTTTAAGGCTTGCGGTATATACAAATATAATTTTGCAACCGGAGGCAAGCTGGACAGTTTTGTAGCTGTCGGCAAACTGTGTGTTTTTAGGGCACCAGAGCTAATGGGGTTCTGCCCAAGGGTACTGTAATACGAATAAAACCAATTAAATGTGTAAACAGCACAGTCCCACAGTCGCCTCTTCCAAATTATAAAGCCAGTTCTGGATGATGCGTAAATGCTGACCCGAGGGCAGATAGTCTTTGGACTGGAACCGCAGTTGTAAAAAAAATCTGGTGTCCTGCAACGTTGCATTTACCATCTGTTCTCGTGCACTGCAAGGGGTCTCAAGCTCCTTATCTTGCCGGACAGCGCCATATCATATCCCGAGAAAAAGCAGAGTCTTCAAAACAAGCCCTCTGCTGAAATGGAAGGCGAGCTGCCTCTCACTGAAAAGAAATGTCTCTTGTGAAACGCGCACCAGAGGAGCCTTGACGCGTGGTGTGCGGTGCTGGAAGCGGGATTTGGGGGGCAGCCGAGCCACAAGGTCTGCCCCCCGGGCAGGTTTGGGAGGGGGAAGTGGGATTCATGCGGGCGGCCATTTTGCCGCTGTTTGGGCTGCCTGAGATAGCCCAAAGGCAGCCCAATTAAGAACAACAAGCCCAAAAGGGCTATATAGGGGGGTTAAACTTCCGCCCAGCCACCATTTTGGGTATTGCAACCTGGTGGCTGGGAGCATAAGTACAGTGCATACAAACAGAAAACAATTTATAATAAAAACTACGGCGGGCTGCCAGCAGCTGAGTACAGCGCACTTAAGTAAATCACATACCAAAATTATACTTAAAACAAGGTGAGAAGGGAGAGAAGGGGGGCCACGTCCCCAACCACGACCAGCGCTTACATCTGTCGGCAGGGTCTGACACGTCCGTCAGGGAGGGGTAAAAAACAGATGGCACACGGCAGACAATTAAGTGCGAGCGAAGCGGACAAAAACTGTAGTTAGGCGCCGCTGCTTCGGGACAACACGGAAGTTACCATAGGATCAGCCAACAGAAATCAAGAAAACAATAGCAATGCCAGACTTAAACTGATCGCAAGGGGCAAGAGAAATTACACGGAGTTGAAGCCAATGTACAGATTACTTTAATTCTCGCTGGGACAGCGCATGCAGCACATGAGCTGCCAAGGAGAGACCTAAAAAGGGGACTTAGAAATTACCAGGCCATAAGAGCTCCTATGAGAAGGGAGCGTTTAGGGGAAACCTGAGGAGCAGCATAGGGGAAGGTGGAAGCAGAGAACCTCTGGTGGCCTTTGGCAGAAACGGGGCAAGTGGGAGCAACTCTGGCAGCCTGGAGAAGAGCAAGCAACGGTGCTTGGGGTTGACAGATCATGCAGGAAAGGCTCTGGCGTTCTAGGGAGGGAGAAAGGTTGAGTACCTTGGAGAGAGAGAAGCTGCCAAGCCCTCTTTTCCTGCTCCTTTTCTTGCCGTTCCTCAGTCATCTAGCGCCTTTTATCTTCGCAAGTGGGAAGATACCTCTAGAAGCTTCCCTATGAGGCTAGCAGAGGGATTCACTTTTACTTTCTTTTTGGGTTGTAAGCACTACAGACTGTTTATAGTGCAAGCGGTCTGTTCTCTGCATAAACATTAATACTTAGTTTTACCTAACAATGGACGAGGAGTCAGTTTCCCAAAGTGTACAGCTGGGAGACACTTTCGATTCAAAACATGAAAAGCACTAAAAGCTATAAAACAATTCATGATGATGACCTTCCACTGTATTCTAAGCAGAGAAATATATATGCTCTGCCATCTTAGAAGCAGGCGCTTCGAAACAAAATCTTGCAGCCAGGTGCATACAACCACCATCTTGCAGTCAGGCACATGAAGTGACACCACCATCTTCCGGTGAGGTGCATACTATCACACTATCATCTTGTAGATCGGTATCATAGAATTACACCACCATGTTGTAGTAAGGTGCATACAATCACCATCTTGCAGTAAGATGCATGCAGTAACAATGTTATCTTGTGGTCAGGTGCATACAATCACACCATCATCTTGTAGTCAGGCGCATACAATGACACCATAATCTTGTAGTCAGGCCCATACAATCACACAACCATCTAGTAGTCAGGTGCATACAATCACACCATCATCTTGTAGTCAAGCGCATACAATCACACTACAATCTAGTAGTCAGGTGCATACAATCACACCATCATCTTGTAGTTAGGCGTGTACAAGCACACTACCATCTAGTAGTCAGGGGCATACAATCACACCATCATCTTGTAGTCAGGCGCGTACAATCACACCATCATCTTGTAGTCAGGCGCATACAATCACACCACCATGTTGTAGTTAGATGCGTACAATCACACTATCATCTAGTAGTCAGGAGCATACAATCACACCATCATCTTGTAGTTAGGCGCGTACAATCATACCATCGTCTAGTAGTCAGGTGCATACAATCACACCATCATCTTGTAGTTAGGTGCGTTCAATCACACCATCATCTAGTAGTCAGGCGAATACAATCACACAACCATCTAGTAGTCAGGCGAATACAATCACATCATCATCTTGTAGTCAGGTGCATACAATCACACCATCATCTTGTAGTCAGGTGCATACAATCACACCATCATCTTGTAGTTAGGTGCGTACAATCACACCATCATCTTGTAGACAGGCCCATACAATCACACAACCATCTAGTAGTCAGGCGCATAAAATCACACCATCATCTTGTAGTCAGGTGCACACAATCACATTACCATCTAGTAGTCAGGTGCATACAATCACACCATCATCTTGTAGTCAGGTTCATACAATCACACTACCATCTAGTAGTCAGGCGCATACAATCACACCATCATCTTGTAGTTAGGCGTGTACAATCACACCATCATCTTGTAGTCAAGTGCGTACAATCACACTACCATCTTGTAGTCAGGCGCATACAATCACACCATCATATTGAAGTCAGGTGCGAACAATCCCACCATCATCTCGTAGTCAGGCACATATAATGACATCATCATTTTGTAGTCAGGTGCATACAATCACACCATCATCTTGAATTCAGGCGCATACAATCACACCATCATCTTGTAGTTAGGCGCGTACAATCACACTACCATCCAGTAGTCAGGCGCATACAATCACACCATCATCTTGTAGTCAGGCGCGTACAATCACACAACTATGTTGTAGTCAGGCACATACAATCACCATCTTGCAGTCAGATGCATGCAGTAGCACTGCTATGTTGTGGTCAGGTACAAAAAATCACAGTCATCTAGTAGTCAGGCGCATATAATCACAACCGTTCTTGTAGTTAGGTGCACACTGTAACACCACCATCTTCTGAAAGATCCGTCAATGGAGTAGGAAAAAGGAAAGGTCCTTTCATCTGGTTATTTACCTATATTGTTTTTTTGAATGTGTACTTACATTCTAGAACATGTGTGGATTGCTTACCCTCAATGTATTTTCATGGCCTGTTGGCTTGTTTCGAACCGAGGGACCTTTGACGTTCATCGTTAAACCGTAAATGCAGGCAGGGACTCGTCGCAATGCTGCCTGATGTGCTTGTTTTTAACTGTCAAAAATGTTGCAATGTTATTAGTTGGGGAGATTTTTTGAGGTACTGCCCATCGCCATTTGCAGGAGGGCATCATTAGTTGCCCCAGCATGGGAGGTGGAGGAAGGAGCAAGCAGGTAATGCCCGGAAGTGGCCATGGGGTGTGCGATGCAGGAGAGGGGGCATGGGCAAGGAGCTTTAACAGTGGGCTGGCACCTGGTGCCCCCCCCCAAACACACACACACACGTTGGACCTTGAGATGCCACCGCATTCTGACTTTGAGAATTAGTAGCTCGATAGCAGACGGAAATACAAGCGAGGATTAAGCAAGAGGACAAGATCTGCATTCACTGAGCCGATTAGTCAGGAGATCCAAAACTGATGCCGGGGGTGAGGGGATATGAAGGCACCACTCAGTCATGACTGACTGGCTTCTCTGGCCTGAGATTACCTCAGAGCCAGATCGCCAAAGGGACACCCTAATGACCTGGTGCTTGCAAATAAGGGCACCATGGCCGATGCCAATACACAATGGTCTGTCAGAAGCCTTGAGGGTATAGGGGTGCCAATGGTAGGTTTAACTTCATACACATTTAGGATCGATGCAGCAACTGCAGCAGGCATGGAAATGTCGCCCAAGAGGATTAAGGCTATTGGAAGATGGGAGTCTAGTTGCTTTGAACGCTATGTCTGACCTCCTTGGCGCTGGGAAACCCTGTTTGGGTAGCTGCACGCATTATAAATTAAATTAAATAAAAAAATAAAATTGGGCATAGCGTCAAAGTGGATAGGGCCCCCTTGCCCCTCCCCAGACCATACCACTTCTTTAGAGGCTAGTGAGTGGTACCCTCCGTTTGTTTGTTTCATTACAGGGAAAACAGGGAAATTGTGTTGGTTTGGCGATTCAGTAGTCGACAGGGCAGCAGAGAGATTCAACAACACCGTCTGGGAGGTGAGGTTCAAAATGGAAGGTCATTGGTTGGTTGTGTCCGGCCTTAAGTTATACCTGCCAGTGCTGCAGAGTGACGCTGTTGAGTTTGGCTGCCATCCCAAGCCGGACAATCTTCTCATTCTTGTCAGGGGGAATGACATGATCCCAATTCGGAGACGCAGAGTCTGTGAAAGGCTCACATCTATGTTTAACAAGCTGCACCATTTGCTCCCGGCTGCCATGTTATTGTGGTCTGAAGTCATCCCTCATGGACCGTGGCCCCGCGATTCCAACCGTGAGACCATTAAAAGTCAGTTCAATAGCTAAGCAAAGATGGAACCATGAACACCATCAGACACAGGCTGCTACACCTGGATAATATTGAATTTTTTGATAAAGAAGGCATTCACATATCAAACAAACTTTAGGGTTATTGATGGAAAAGGGAAGTCTTGGTGGTGTAGAGGGTGGATGCACCAGTGGCCACTCTGCCCCTGTGGTCCATTGTAACCGAAAAGTGCACTGATTCTTGAGGGCATTAGGTGGGCCGCCTCCTTTGGGAGAAGCCTTCCAGTTGTGTGTCTTGTCAGGGAGCTGTCCAGCTGGTGACCCTACACTTTTAGCTCTACCTCGGGTACTCTGGAGATTATGTAGGGTGTGACCAAGAGTCACAGGGTGTCCCGGCAGGGACTAATGCTCCATGTGGTCTCCGGAGCTGTCAGAGATGTTTGTTGTGTAACTTTGAGGACTATCAAAGGGAGAGAGAGGAAAAAAGGGACTAGTTCACTTCCCCGATGTATTGAGAGTAATCAAGAGGAACTAGCCCAATTGGAATGCTCTGGATAAAGTGTGTTTTGGGTAGAAGAAAACATTTATTTCTTGTGAAAGCCCTCACCCACCAAGCTAGTTGGTGGCATGTTTCATCATCGGGCCCCACCCGGTGGCACCCAGTGTGCCCCGGGTGTGCTGAGACGCCTAACTTTGTCTTTCTGTACTACACTGCCCCCAAAGAGTGATGTTGAAATTTGCAAATTTGTGGTCAGGTTTGCTGTATTGTGCATTATGGAATATTAATGGTTGCAGTAGTTGTTATAGCCCTTTGTTTGATGAGAAATACATTTGATACGTCCTAACCCAAGAAGGGGAGTCTGTTGTGTTTGCGGGGGAGGGAGGACCAAGCAGATTTTAAGGGTGACCCCCAACTCCATTGCACCAGTGAGCGCTCTGTGCCACTTTCCACTGCTCTGGTCACACAACCACAGCCTTGCAAGGAGGCTGCACTACCCAAACCAGGCTTCCCAAGCATCATCAGATACGAAGCACTCAATACCTTTCTCTTGTTGTGCATTGAGGTGGTCTATGTTGCTTGTGTAATTCGCTGCTAGTCAGGGGAAACCAGGAGAGGACGATGTAAAACACAACTATTTGCAGTTGTACTGAGGTTTGCGGAATGCACAACACACCCTTGGAGTTCTAGGCGCTGTAGTGATGCAACATTGCAGCCACAGGTATGTGTTTCACAAAGCATTGTGGTATTATCTAAGCAGCCAATGCCATTTATTTCACTGATGGTCAGTGATAGATCTAACTGATTAATGAACTGATGACATCAATTTAAGAAAGACCACATTCATTCTTTCTAAAAGTTCTTAATATTTCATCATAATCTCATTTTGAAGAAGAGGCGTGCGTTAGCATGGTTTACGCCTGTGCTCTGACTTCAATTTCTATTTCATAAAATATGTAAGCACAAAGAAAACAAGAGATTGGAAAGAAGAAACTACTTCAGCTCCCAGCTACCCCCCCCCCCCACACACACTGAGGGTAGTTCAGCTCTAGTACTGCAGCTGATCTCAGAATTTAAATTAATTAATCAGAGAACGAGGAACATATGTCTTTCAATTAATGCAGGCAGTTTTGAAAAGCTAATTGATTAGAAGGAATGAATCGGAATAATTTCTGTGGGCACAACACTCTGGGCCTTCCACAGAGAGGAGAACATGCATGGAAAGAGAAGAGTTACTTTATCTGAAATGTCCCCGTCTGCGAGAGCAGCGTGTTCAGCTTGTCCTTAGTCTTGAGTAACAAGTTGGGCACCTCGTGTACATCTTCACAAGGTACCTGCCCAGTACTTTAGGCATGCATTCTGCCATTCCTCCATCAGCAAACGTGGTAGACTGGATATTTATACTCCGACCATTCTCCTTACTCACAAGGATTTCAGGCTTGCACAGAGTAGTCATTCCGATACACACGCCTTCAATGCTGAGGCTGGTCTTTCGAAAAGTCTTGTATTTTTCCAGGAGCTCCTCTGCATCTCTGATGTAGTCATCAATGTAGGACAAGATACGTTGCCTGCCACTAATGTCAAGTTGTGCATCACGGGGCCCATGAGCGCGTCTCAGCGCCTCCTTGTAGATGTTCATGTGCACGTGGAAGGCCGCTCCATGCATCCAGACCCGTAGAGACCGGGTGGTGCCCTGGTCATCTCGAAGCATGGAGTTCCGCACCCTGGTGAGTTGGTCACTCAGCAGCTACTCATAATGACTTGTCTCCTTGATCAGGTTCTCCTTATCCCTAATATTTGCCTTCCAGCGCTTGGTGTAAGCGTCCACCAGGTCTCGGATCTCAGAGACTTTCTCCTGAGCGACGATGCTCAGCAGGACACTCTCCGTCTTGGGTGTGTTCTTGGCCGTGTTCAACGCCAAGTCTAAGAAAATTTACAGGACGAAAGCCCCGATGCCAAAGACGTTCGGCACTGGAGTAGTGCCCCCCACCAATTTTACGAACTCAGTGGCATAAGTGGAAGCTTTCTCCTCTAAGATGTTCATGTTCTCCTGATTGTAGACACCCAGAGCCTGGGTGGAGCCGACATCGAGGAACCTCAGGAAATTCTGATCCAAGCTGATCATCTCAACCCAGACTACATCACATCCAGTACTATGCGACACATCTTCTGCAAAGCCATGCATAGACTCTGTTGACATTGAACAGTGTGGTAAATGGTTCTATGTCTTTTCCCTCTCTACCTCTTTATTAGAATGTCCTATGACATCATGGAATGTTTGAGTGTCTCACTGTGCTGAGATTGTCAGTTGGTCATCTCAGGCTGAGGAGCTGGTAGCTCTCTCCTGGTGGGGTTTCTCCTTGTAACTTCCTATCCTGTAACCTGCCACCTAACTAACTACCTATCAATAAAGAGAGATCTCCTACTACAACTGGACCACGCATCCTTGTTTGTGTACCACATTTTGGCGACGTTTCTTGGACTGACCTATGCTGCACATAAAGAGGACTGTAACTGAGCACTAAGGAAACCAAGGACAGAAGTACGTTTTTATTCTTTTGTAATTGGAGAAACGCCCAGCAAACCCCACCAGTGTCCTATTCATCTTGGACAGCCTGTACCCTGGGCGTTTGTGTTGTGAGAGACCTAACTGCCATCTTGCTGTCATCTGGAGACTGTCTGTCTCCAGCTACAGGAGCCACTGTCTCAGCAGGCCTTATCACCCTGTTGTGCCTTTTGTCTGCCCTGTCCGTCTTGACAGTTCGCCATCAACATAACTACTGTGGAACTGGTGACTTTTCCTACAGTGTGGGCATTTCTCCTCCTGTGAGCACTTGCTGTGTTTGTTCTGCCGGAGGTGCCCTGGCGCTAGCAGTTCTCTTTATCACAACATCCGTCATCTGTTAATTCATGTTCCGCCCCATGTCTATGCTGCGTTTTTTTTTGTCACGGAGCTGCCCAGCGCTAGCAGTACTCTTCACAACAGCCAACTACAATCAACATCGGTGAGTCCTGTGTCTTACGTGTGAAGTTTCTACTTCTGACTGTGACAATCTTCAAATCATTGGGGCATAGTGTCTTTGTGCACTCACTACGCAGTTTCAGTAATAGTTGACAGTTGAACCGCCGCTCTTCAGCCCTTGCGCGGACACACCACTGACGCACACAACCTTACCAGTCTCGTGGTGCCGGCATCTTTCTTCTGTGACGTCTTCCCACTTGCCAGCTGCTATACAACTTTGTACAGCACGTCTAAGCCGTGAGCCATTCGGCACGGACGTGGCGGCGTGACGCCTTTTTTGTTTCCTGTCAGTGCGCAAGCCTTCGCAAGTGTGCGTCCGGTTCTGTGAGTCTTCGCAGGAGTGCGTCTGGTGCTAAGAGTCTCCACACCATAGCGGACTCCATTTCAGCGGCAAGCGGAAGGTCAGCAATGGAACTCTTTTCCCCTCTTCACAGTCGCACTACGCATTTGGTACTTTCCACTTACGTCACTATTTGGTGTTTGAACACTTGCGCCTTGACGCCCACCGGGCTTAGTTGCGCGATAAAAATTGTATTTCATTTCATTTCATTTCATTTCATTTCAAGCCTTCCTTGTGTGTTTGAACACTTCAAGCCTTCGTTGCGTTCCGAGTTTATTTTACATCGCACTGTGCATTTGGTCATTGACTTTATTGGGAGAAGACGTATATGGTTTATTTTACATCGCACTGTGCATTTGGACATTGCCATTATTAGGAGAAGACGTATATGGGAACTCGGGTGTGACACCTGAGCTCAAGCTTGCTGTTTGCATATTTTGTTGTTGCTTGTCACTGCCTGGAGCAATCTATGAGCACCCCGGGTGAGATATCGCTCACTGGAGCTAATGTCTTGCTTATGCTTGTATTTATTATTATCTCCGTGCATGTTGTGGGTGGGCATATGTTTGGGGCATAATCTCTTGTTCTGATTGGGAGGTTCTTCTAGTGTTTTCTTTCTTCCCATTGTTTATTTTGCATATTGTGTTTTCTGTCGTGGTGGTTGCTTTGACATACACCTGGAGTTACACATAACTCTCTCTAGGTGGTCATATACTTTATGTTCTTCCCTTTTGTGAGGAGTTTGGTTTCCTAAGGCAACATCTTAACCCTATGTTGTACCCTTATTTACGGGAGGGTGTGGGGCTAGTCAATGCCTTATTTTGAGATTAGGGCGGTGTTGTACATTATGGGGTACCCTGTTTATACATATAGGGGACGTTGTGGTTTTGGTCTCACAGGGTGTGTAGCCTGTGTTTCACCCTGCTTGTGCAGCTAGGGTGTTTGTGTCTAATTAATACCTCATCCATGTACTTAGGGTTAGTACTTATGGTGTACCCTTACTAAGGGGAGGTTGTGGGGTTGTGGTGCCAGTCAGTGCCACATTTTGTTTCCTAGGGTCATCTTGTTACCCTTTGGAGAAGTTACGTTGCGCACTTTTTACGTGGTGTACCCTTTTATTAGGGGAGGTTGTCTGCATGTAACTATTTTGTTCGAAAGGTTCAAGGATTAGTATCCTTTGTGTACCCTTTTCTGGGGAAGGTGGTGTGCGTTGTCAGCGCCGCCATTAAGTGATGTTGCGTTGAACAATTTCTACATTGTTCAATTGTGTACCCTTTTGTTAGGGGAGGTTCTCTGTGTTGGTCTAAGTTGCATCACTCTTTGTGGGTAGTCGGGGTGCGTTGTCAGTGCTACCTTTTGGTGTAGTTCTGCCACTTTTGTTAGTGTGTGGATACTGTGTATTTTGTTCCAGGGGCGTTAGTTTCCTCTGGTGTACCCTTTCTTGGGGAGTTGTTTTGTTCCACAGTTTAAAGGTTGCCTTTCTTGGTGTACCCTTAAAGGGGAGGTTGTAGTGCACGTCTTGCATTAGCGATGAAGACTAGTGTTAGTCTTTATTTCAGGCCTTTTCCCCTTTTTCTGTGAAGGTTGCTAGTTCATCTTTTTGTGCTTATTTACATCTGCACTCATTTTGTCATTCAGTTGTTACACCCAGCTTGGTTTGCCAGGATCGCTACCTTGTTTTATTGTACAACCTTGTTTTATTAAGGAGGGTGGATGGGCATGTAATGTAATTTGCATTCTTGTGTTTTGTCTAATCATGACCATTTGTGCATCTTATGTTTATCTTTCTACATGCCTCTTTTTATTGTCCCTTGTTTCTGCTTTCACGCTTGAGTTTCCTGCTTTTCAAATTGTCTCTTTGATTAGCTCTTGTGTCTACAGTCTCCTCTGAATCCTCCTGCTCCGTCTTTCCTTCTTCTTGCTGTTGTTCGCTAACGGAAGAGGATGTGTGGTAAATGGTTCTATGTCTTTTCCCTCTCTACCTCTTTATTAGAATGTCCTATGACATCATGGAATGTTTGAGTGCCTCACTGTGTTGAGATTGTCAGTTGGTCATCTCAGGCTGAGGAGCTGGTAGCTCTCTCCTGGTGGGGTTTCTCCTTGTAACTTCCTATCCTGTAACCTGCCACCTACCTACCTATCAATAAAGAGGGATCTTCTACTACAACTGGACCACGCATCCTTGTTTGTGTACCACAAACAGCTTCCTCCCATGATGGCCAGATAGAATTTCACGGAGTGATTACATTTGATGAAGTGTCAAGAGTCACCTCTGGTCTGTGTTTCACCTCTCAGAAGCAAACATCAATCTGCTGCTGTTGTCAGTGAGCCAATGTCTTATATGGAGTGCAGGAACACCCAGTGGCCTGGCCAAGGTGCCAACACTACGCCCACCTTTTTCTCAGTGTGTTGTTTACATTCCTTATCAGTTCTGATAACTTTTCCCACTTCCTCCTGACAGCAGCTCCAGCTGCAGTGGCCTGATGAGGTCATGTGAATGCTCATGATTTGGAAACACTGTGTCAAGCAGTGCATGTCTTGCACTTTCCTACCAGTGGACACAAGATATCACAATCAAGAGTAAATACCAGCATTTGCAGTGGTAATCAGTGAGGCTCTTATAACATTAAAAGCTTTTTGTTTTAACAAACAAAATAAGCATGGAATGAAGACCATGGTGTACAGTTTTCTTTCCTGAAAAACAGACAGGGTGAGTGATAAAAGCAGTGCACAATTTTCTTTCACAAACAGGAAAGTATGGAAGAGAACAGCAGAGCAATGTTCTCTCACACAGACTAGGTACAGGATGGGTGACAACACCAGTGCAATGTTCTCTCACATTGAAGAGATACAGGATGGATGACAGCAGCAGGGCAATGTTCTCTCACTCAGAACAGGTACAGGATGGGTGACAGCAGCGGAGCGATGTCCTCTGACAAAGTATGAACAGGTACAGAATGAGTGACAGCAGCAGTGCAATGTTCTCACACATTGAAGAGATACATGATGCATGACAGCAGCAATGCAATGTTCTCTCACTCAGAACAGGTACAGGATGGGTGACAGCTGCAGTGCAATGTTTACTCACACAGAACAGGTACAGTATGGGTGACAGCAGATGTGCAATGGTCTCTCACTCACAACAGGTACAGGATTAGTGACAGAGCAGTGTAATCGTCTCTCACACAGAACAGCAGAGAAATGTTCTCTGACACAGAACGAACAGGTACAGGATGGGTAGGATATGATGGATAATGCTACTCCGTTTTCATAGATGTCAAAGTTAAATATTCTGACTTGGAATGTTAGAGGCTTGAACGACTGTTGCAAGATCCGAAAGGTAGTGTCAAAATTTCCAGCAAAATCAGATAGATATAGCTATTTTACAAGCGACATACCTGGCTCCAAATACTGGGCTCCTCTCATTGCGTTGTATGCGTGGGGAGCCTTTGCTGCAGGGTTCACTAATCATGCGTGTGGGGTACTGATATGGGCTCGCCGGGGCGCAGGTATTAAATTACAAGAGATACTTATTGTCATGGGCTCGCCTATGTGGTAGGGCATTGCTGTAAAGACTCTTTGGATGTCCTCCTTGTAGGGTTATATGGTCCTAACAATGATGACCCCCAATTCTATTACTCATTGCATGCTAAACGTGCCACATACAAAGGCTTACCACAGATATGGGGTGGCGACTTTAATTGTGTTCAGGCCCCGATTTGGACCGGTCCCGAGGCCCACTGCGACGGCCTACGGCGGCTGCCCATGGTATAGCTGTGGTGGCAGAGGAAAATGGCCTGGTGGATGCACAAAATGAATGTGCACCCTACTTTTAAAAAACAATGCTTTTCATCTCCCATTCACGTACTGTTTTGTATGACAAAAAAAAGTAGTTCGCCATCTTTAAACATATCTCTTATTCTTCGAAGGAACTGCATGAGCTACAGATATCTTTCCACACCCTCTAGCCATACCTTCAAAATGCCAGTGTGGATCATAGGACATAGCTATATTTTCTGGTGCAAGATGTATGCAGAACACAGATGTATTGACTTAGACCTAGGTTTACAAAATGTGGACATAAAATGGTTTGCACACAGAGGATTGAAGTGGCACCAATTGCTACCTTTGGTTAAAACCTCTCTGCATCTTCGACACCCTGACCTCATGATTGTGCATTGTGATGACCTAGGCACATTGACTGGAATAGGTTTGGAAATGCTTATGAAGGACACCTTTGTACAATTGATTTTACTTTTGCCTCAAACTTTCTTTGTATATTCCAATATACGCCAAAGACAGAAGTGGAAATGGTCAAAACAAGTGGGCAGTGAATATTATATAGTATCCAATATCAAAATAATTCTACAAAGAGCTGCAGTTCAACTGGTGGTTACCAGATATCCCTCACAAGTCAAATGCAAATGCTTGATGAAAGGGTTTCAATGGTTTTGCATTTGACTCGCGAGGGACATCTAGTAATAACTAGTTGAACTGCAGCTTGATGTAATGATAATTTCAGTGCTTCGCATTTGACTTGTGAGGGACATCTAGTAACGACTAGGTGAACTGCAGCTCTTTGTAGAATTATTTTGATATTGAATACTATAATATTCACTGCCCACTGCTAATCTCGTCCCATAATGCTTTGCAGGGCCTTTGGTTGGGATTTTTTGTTGCCAATAACTGTGCTTGGGGTGGTCCTAAGAGGATGTGCTTTTTGTTGATGCTCTTTGTGTTGAAGGCATCTACTTGGCCCTCCCCAGGTTGGGGGGACTCCAAAATCATCAGCTCTCTCATTGCCAAATGTTTTCATTGTAAAAGTTAACTTTGGTGAATTGGTTATATGCTTTTAAGCATGTAAAATTGCTTTTTCAAAGCATCTGAGGATGTTGTTGATTTAGCTGCTATACGTGATTAAGCACAGTTTTGGTACTATAATACGTGCAATTTGCAAATTGGGAATTAGTACAAACTTTGCATGCTCCATTAGCGTAGCGTAGTATTATGCTCAGGGTTACTCTGTAGCACCCCCAATCACCCTACAGATGTTGCACTGCTTAAAACAAAAGTTCCACCTACTACGTATGCACACATGCTGACACTACTTTGACAAGTGTGCCGCAGTGGCCAGAAAACATGAGTTCAGAGCACAGGGCTCACGATTTAATCCCCTGCTCCAGCAGCACCTTAGCTCAGCACCATGTGACTCTTGGCAATAGCTCACGTAATAGCTCACATCATTTCCATGCCGGCCTCACGGGCCTTCAGACCCATAGGGGTGAGTAGTTTGCACTTTACAAATACCGTATTGATTTGATACGTGCAAATTTATCTTCGCACTCCCTGTATAACACCCCCCAAGCACCATACACAAGTTACAATGTTCGAAACAAAAGTTCCTCCGAGTAGGTATATCTACATGCTGACACTACTTGGACAGATGTGGCACAGTGGCCAGAGCACGTGACTTCAGAGCATATGACACACAGTTTGAACTCACACTTTCATCCCCGAGTCCGGCAGCAGCTCAGCTTAGCACCATGAGATTCTAGACAATACCTCACATATTTTCCGTACCCCAGGAATTTCAGACCAGTAGGTGTCAGTAGTGTGTCCTAGTAGGTATAAACACATGCTGACTCTACTTCCACAGGTATGCTGCAGAGGCCAGGGCACATTACTTCACACCATAAGACACACAGTTTGGGCTCATGCTTTGATCCCCGAGTCCTGCAGCAGCTCATCTTAGCAGCATGAGACTAGGCAACACCTCACTTAATTTCCGTACCCTAGCACTTTCAGACCGGTAGGTATGAGTAGTTTGCTTCACACCCTCTCTATAACACACCCTAAACACCCCACAGAGGGTTACAGTGCTCCTTCCCTCCTACTGTTTTTCACCCTTTTTTCCCCCCACTCGCTTTAACAGAATCACAAAATGGTGGCCAACACTTCCTAGTTGCAACCAATCGCAGCGCTCGCAACCAATTAGCAGCAAGCTCGTGCTTGTAACGCCTCCGCCAATCAGATGGCAGAATTCCCAAATATTGATGTCTGTACATTTCGATATTTCTCAAAAACTATTGAACGGATTTACACCAAATAAACAAAAGTGTGCTTTCTAGACCAAGACCCTTCTCCCTGCCAAATTTGGGGTAGTTCCGTTCACCCGTCTAAAGCCGTGTTTAAAGATTTCTCTTTTTTCTCGACCCCCCCTTGACGAATCACCCCCAAACTTTTCAGAGTGTTGTAAAAAGGGGCGAGGCCTCTGAACACCCCTCTGCAATGCAGCTCCCTGGCGCATACTGCAGGCACCTGGCAAGTTGTAAGTCGGGGAATTAATTACCCTTCAATACTGAGGGTCCCAGAGGGCCAACTAGCCCACCAGGTATCTCCAATATGCGCCAGGGAGCTGCGTTACAGACAGGTGTTCAGGGACCATGCCCCTTTTTGCAATACTCTGCAAAGCAACACAGCTCTGTGGCGCTTACTGAAGGTACCTAGTGGGCTAGTTTGACCCTAGCGACCCATAGGATTCAAGGGAACCTAGGGGCATATTATCAAGGGGGTTTATCTCCGCTTTTTTGACTTTAAAAGCCAAGAAAGCGGAGATAAAATTATCTCCCTATTACCTAGCTGTCCCTAACACCAGTTAGCGACAGCTAGTAGGAGATAGCGACCATCTTGGGTCCCACTTTGCATGTCAGTGATATTTATCACTAATGGCATGCAAAGTGGGTGTGCCAAGATGTTAGCGACTGGAAACAGTCGCTAACATCGCTATCTCCTGTTACCAACTTTTGGAGATATTTGCGCTAAGCGTGAATATCTCCAAAAGCTAACACCTGCCCTGAGCAGTTCTTAGCCATGTTATCCAATGGGAGGTGGATAACATGGCTAAGAGCATTAGCTCGGTAATGCATGTATATCGCTGTCTTTTCAGCGATATTCATGCATTTCGGCCGATTTTTATCGCTTAGGAGATATACCTTGATAATAGCAAGGTTCCTAAGCGATAAAAATCGCCGCAGCCCTGCGATAAAAAAATCGCCGCTAAACCAGCATAGCGATAATTATCGCTAGTTGTTGGTAATATGCCCCTTAATTTCCCAACTTAGAACTGACACAGGGCGCGTTTACAAAGTGGTGAAGGGAGGGGACGGGGCCTCAGGTGATGTGTGCAAATACACCCTGTGGCATGTTTTAAGTTGGGGAATTAATTCCCCTTCAATCCTGAGGGCCCCTGGGGGCCAACTAGCCCACCAGGTGCTTCCAGTAAGTTACACTGCGCGGCATTGCACAGAGGTGGTCCAGGCCGTGCCCTTTTT
This sequence comes from Lissotriton vulgaris, assembly GCF_964263255.1. Classification (NCBI taxonomy): domain Eukaryota; kingdom Metazoa; phylum Chordata; class Amphibia; order Caudata; family Salamandridae; genus Lissotriton; species Lissotriton vulgaris. The sequence goes on from NC_141695.1 coordinate 173,876,285, forward strand.
TACACCTCTCTGCAATGTAGCTCTGTGGAGCTTATTGGAGGTACCTAATGGGCTACTTGGACCCTAGGGACCCTCAGGATTCAAGGGGACTCAATCTCCCAAATTAAAACGGCCACAGGGCGCGTTTACACAGTTGTCAAGGGAGGGAATGGGGCCTGAGGTGACGTGTGCAAAGATGCCCTGTGGTGCGTTTTAAGATGGGGAAATCATTTGCCTTCAATCCTGAGGGCCCCTGGGCTCCAACTAGTCCACCAGGTACTTCCAGTAAGCGTCACTGCACTGTGTTGCAGAGAGGTGGTCCAGGCTGTGCCACGTTTTACACCTCTCTGCAATGCAGTTATGTGGCTCTAACTGGAGATACCTGGTGGGCTAGTTGAACCCAAGGGACACTCAGGATTCAAGGGGACTTTATCCCCCCAATTAAAACGTCCACAAGGCGTATTTGCACAAGTCAAGTCAAGTCAAGTCAAGTAGATTTATATAGCGCGCTACATACCCAGAGGGTCTCAAGGCGCTTGAGGAAGGGTGGGGAATTACTTGTCAAATATCCAAGTTTTAAGTTGCTTTCTGAATGCTAGGTGGTTCTGAGTGAGACGAAGGTGAGTGGGGAGTGAGTTCCAGGTTTTAGCTGCCAGGTAGGAGAAGGATCTACCTCCCATGGTGGTTTTATTGATGCGAGGTACGGTAGCAAGGGCTTGGTTGGAGGATCGCAGCTGGCGGGGGGGGGGTGTAGAAGCAAAGTCGTGTGTTGAGGCAGTCGGGTCCAGTTGGTAAAGTGCTTTGTGAGCGTGGGTTAGGAGGCGGAAAGTAATCCTCTTATTGACGGGGAGCCAGTGGAGTTTTTTCAGGTGACTGGAGATGTGGTCTTTACGCGGGATGTCTAGTATGAGTCTGGCTGATAAGTTCTGGATGCGTTGGAGTTTTTTCTGGAGTTTTGCGGTGGTACCGGCGTATAGGGTGTTTCCGTAGTCCAGGCGGCTTGTGACCGTTTTTCTGGTTTCGGTGGGGATTCAGCGAAATGTTTTTATGAGCATGCGAAGAATGTTGAAGCAAGATGATGAGACGGCGCTGACCTGTTTGGTCTTCGAGAGTGAGGAGTCTAGGATAACGCCCAGGTTCCGTGCGTGGTCCGTCGGGATGGGTGCTTTTCCAAGGGCCTCTGGCCACCAAGAGTCATCCCAGGCGGAGGGGGAGGTTCCTAAGATAAGGACTTCTGTTTTGTCTGAGTTCAGTTTCAGACCGCTATGTTTCATCCACTCGGCTACTTCTTCCATTCCTTCATGTAGATTGGTTTTGGCGGTGTTAGGGTCTTTAGTGAGTGAGAGGATGTCATCAGCGTAGGAGATGATGTTGAGGTTGTGTTGGCGTGCGATGGCTGCGAGGGGGCTCATGTATACGTTAAAGAGGGTGGGGCTGAGTGAGGATCCTTGTGGTACGCCGCAGATGACTTCAGTGGCCTCTGACTTGAATGGTGGGAGGCGGACTCTCTGGGTTCTTCCGGTGAGGAACGAGGTGATCCATTCCAGTGCTTTTCCTTGGATTCCGATGTTTCTGAGGCGCTGTAGAAGGGTGCTATGGCAGACTGTGTCGAAGGCTGCGGAGAGGTCGAGGAGGATGTGGGCGACTGTATCTCCATTGTCCAGTAGCGTTCGAATGTCGTCTGTTGCGGCGATGAGGGCGGTCTCCGTGCTGTGTTTGGCTCGGAAGCCGGACTGTGAGGCGTCGAGGGATTTGTTGGTTTCGAGGAAGGTGGCGAGCTGGTTGTTGACAGCTTTCTCGATGACTTTGGCTGGGAATGGAAGGAGCGAGATGGGGCGGTAGTTTTTGAGTTCGGTGGAGTCAGCTGTGGGTTTTTTCAGAAGGGCGCTAAGTTCGGCGTGTTTCCAGCTTTCCGGGAAGGTGGCGGAGTTGAGGGAGCAGTTGATGACGTCTCGGAGGTGTGGTGCTATGATGGAATCTGCTTTGTTGAAGATGTGGTGAGGGCATGGGTCTGTGGGGGATCCTGAGTGGATGAGTTCATCAGGCGGATGGTGTCCTCAGTGGAGATTGGGTTCCAGTTGTTAAGGATGTTCAAGGGGGGTGAAGGTGCGGCAGAAGGTTGAGTGGGTTGGTCTCCGGATTGGTTGTCGAAGCTGTTGTGGATGTCTGTGATTTTGTTGTGGAAGAACGAAGCTAGGGAGTCGCAGAGGGCTTGAGAGGGGGTGATGTCGTTGGAGTTGGCTGAGGGGTTGGTAAACTCTTTGACGATGTTGAATAATTCCTTGCTGTTGTGGGCGTTGTTATCTAGTCGGTCTTTGAATGCGGCTTTCTTTGCAGTCCAGATCAGTTGGTGGTGTATGCGGGTGGCGTTTTTGAAGGCGTTCTTGGTGCTGGTGTTTGGGTCTTTTTTCCAGGCCTTCTCGAGGGAGCGACAGAATTTCTTCGATTTCTTAAGATCATCGTTGAACCAGGAGGCGTTTTTGCTGCCTAGTTTGATTTGACGTTTTTTCAACGGTGCTAGGATGTCGGCGCTGTTGGATAGCCATTGGGTGAGGTTAATGGCTGCTTGGTCGGGGTTTGAGGAGTGGACAAGGGGGTTTTGAAGCAGCGATGAGGAGATCTGGTCGATGGTGATTTTGTTCCAGTTTCTTCGTAGAGTAGGTTGAGGATTGTTGTGAATTGTGGTCTTATTGTAGGTAAAGTGAACGCAGCTGTGGTCCGTCCAATGTGGAGTTGTGGTGTGACTGAAGGAGACATGTTTGCTGGAGGTGAAGATAGGGTTGAGTGTGTGACCTGCGATGTGGGTGGGGTTAGTGACAAGTTGTTTGAGTCCGAGGTTGGCGAGATTGTCCAGAAGGGTGGTGGCGTTGCTGTCATTGCTATTTTCCAGGTGAAAGTTGAGGTCTCCCAGTAGAATGTATTCCTTGGAGGGGAGGGCGTGTGGGGTGGTAAAGTCAGTGATGTCGTCGCTGAATTGTGCACGGGATCCTGGAGGTCGGTAGAGGAGGGTGCCTCTGAGTGTGGTCTTGGGATCGGTGTGGATCTGGAAGTGAAGGTGTTCGGCGCTGGTAAGGTTGACGTCTGAGCTGGTTGAGATGCGGATGGAGTTCTTATGGACGATAGCGATGCCTCCTCCTGTTTGGCGGTCCTTACGGATGATCTTGTATCCTTCTGGGATGGCAATGGTGATGTCTGGGGCTGATGAGGCGTTCATCCATGTTTCTGTTAGGAAGGCGACGTCGGGAGAAATGGTGTCTAGCAGGTTCCAGAGGTCAATGGCGTGTCTGTGGATTGAGCGGGTGTTGAGCAGGATGCATTTTAGGTGGTTGGTGTCAGATCTCTGTTTGGTGTTCGTGGATGAGGAGTTGTTCTTGGTGCTGTCGAACTTGCAGGAGTTGCAGGAGAAGGGTCCATGGGTGAGTCCAGGAGCGGCTTGGGCGCAGTTGTGGAGACGGCCGGGGTTTAGGGCTATGAGGGTGGTGGCGTGGTATGTAATGCGGGAGGGCTGGGCATTTCGTGGACCACTGGGCGCGGACGGGCGTAGATGGGCTTACCTTTGGCGCACCTTCGGCGCGGCCGTAGCGCGTGGACGCTGCGCGTTGGGACATCTGCTTTAAATGGATAGTGGAGGGGGCGGAGCGTGGGAGGGTCAGCTGGGAGGCGGGATCGGGGAGGCGGGCCAGGGGATAGCACAACAACAAAATGGAGGGCAGAAATGAAAGTGAAAACAGCGAGGGCACAGCACAATGCTCGCCAGCAAGCAATCCAAGGCTCCTAAATCCAACAAAATATTTACACCTAAAGCGCTATTCACCTAACAACCAACCTTGAAGGCGTTACACAATAGTGATGTCAAAGCGATAAATACAGAGCGCTAAGCAAATAATCACAATTAGGTTTCCAAAGCGCTACACGATAATGAGCTTCAAAGCGCAGTTATAGTAGGACAAGCTACGATACACGCTGTTAATTTTACAGTGAATGAAGCACAGAGCACGATGCAAAAGAGTAAAATAAAGTTTCCCAAGCGCTGCACGAACAAGAGCTTCAAAGCGCGATTATTCTGTCAGAAGCTACAATACCAGGCGCAGTCAGGAGGTCGCGGGTGCAAGGGGCTTCAGCTGCGGGCTGTAGGTGCTGCAAATAAATCGAGCAAGGGAGCGTGGGGGAGCGACCGTTCAGGAGGGAATCCAGGCGGTCACAGCTAGGCTTGGGCTGAGGAGAGTCTACTATTCGTGTGTGGGAGGGTCAGCTGGGAGGCGGGATCGGGGAGACGGGCCAGGGGATAGCACAACAACAAAATGGAGAGCAGAAATGAAAGTGAAAACAGCGAGGGCACAGCACAATGCTCGCCAGCAAGCAATCCAAGGCTCCTAAATCCAACAAAATATTTACACCTAAAGCGCTATTCACCTAACAACCAACCTTGAAAGCGTTACACAACAGTGATGTCAAAGCGATAAATACAGAGCGCTAAGCAAATAATCACAATTAGGTTTCCAAAGCGCTACACGATAATGAGTTTCAAAGCGCAGTTATAGTAGGACAAGCTACGATACACGCTGTTAATTTTACAGTGAATGAAGCACAGAGCGCGATGCAAAAGAGTAAAATAAAGTTTCCAAAGCGCTGCACGAACAAGAGCTTCAAAGCGCGATTATTCTGTCAGAAGCTACAATACCAGGCGCAGTCAGGAGGTCGCGGGTGCAAGGGGCTTCAGCTGCGGGCTGTAGGTGCTGTAAATAAATCGAGCAAGGGAGCGTGGGGGAGCGACCGTTCAGCTTAGCCCCCCCCTTCCTTCACCAGTGTGCAAATGCGCCCTGTGGGGCATTTTAAGAGGTGCCCTATTATGTACTGGGACTTACAGAGGAGGTCTTCCTAATCACAGGGGTACCCCAACGCATAGTGTTCCTTAGTATATATAGGTGTTTTAACTGTATTTTAAGTGTCTTTTAGCATATCACTGGCTCCAGGACTGGTTAGTCAGAGTCAGACTATGGTCTCCTACGCTGACGACAGGCAGCTGGCTGTCGCACCTAGAGGGGATTCAGACCCTGAGGCTACCAGATTTTGTGAGGGTCTCAGTGCAGTGGCTGGATGGATGACAGCCAATTGCTTACAGCTTAATGCTAAAAAGACCGAGGTCTTGATCGTGGGCAAGCAGAGCAATCTTTGGGGTGACAAATGGTGGCCGTTAGAACTGGGCCCCATCCCCACTCGGGCAGCTGAGGTGAAAAATCTGGTGGTGTGGCTAGACCCCTCCCTTAGCTTTTCCATCCATACAAAAAAAGTAGCAGCCACCTGCTTTGGGATCTTACGTGGCCTTAGGCCGATTCTGGCATTTTTTGACGCCTCTACTCGACAGATGATAATTCAGGCTGCCATACTATCTAGACTCGATTATGCGAGCTCACTTTTGCTCGGAGCTAACCTTGCATGAAATTACCAGGTTGCAGCGCATTCAGAACGAGGCTGCCAGGGCTCTGGTAGGCCTTCCTAGATTTTGTTCGGCAACATAAACTACCCGTAAGCTTCACTGGCTACCCCTGATTCAGTCTATCTTTTAAAATTCTGAAACAATCTTCGCCTCAGATACTGGAGCATCTTATTACTCCTTATGCTCCTCCTCAGCAGCTGAGGTCATTTGGGCAAAATTTGGCCGTTGTTCCATGTTTTAAGAGAAGCAGAGCAGGTGGTCGTTCTTTTAGAGTGTTGGCACCCAAGCTGTGAACTCTCTCCCTGCCCATATTCGCGCCCTGGATGAGTTACTGGCATTTAGGAGAGCCGTTAAGACCTTCATCTTTCCCATTGGCCCTTAGGGTTTCTCCGCTTGGTTTCTTTTCTTGCCCTGACTGAGTTGTGTTTCTTTTCCAGACACAGCGCCGGGACGCCCCTTTGCTGGGGCAGCTGTGCGCTTTAAAAATGGAAATAACATACCATAACATAACTTACCACCAGTACCCATCTGAAAAAATTGTAAAAACTGCACCAAAACCCAACCACTTATAAATCAGTGATATTATCAGTGATGCCATTTGAGATGTCATCAGTGATGTCATCAGTGATTTCACTGACCATGTCTTGAATGATGTAATATGTGATATCATCAGCAGTGGATTGCGGGTGTGAGAGTTATAGTTAGCAGAACCAACTATAACGGAGGAATTCCAATGGTTTTGTATGAGTGAAATGTCCAGCTAACTATAACAGCCCTGAAACCTATCGTTTTTTCAGAGAATTTCAAAGAATTTTTAAATGCTAATTCCTAACTATAACATGTCTGAAACCAATGTTTTTTTCAGTAAATATAATATATATGAGGAATGAGTGGGTGGATAAGTGTCTCAATGGATGATTTGGTAGTTGTGTGACTAACTGTATAAGAGAGTGATTAAATGTGTCTTTCTGAATGAATGGGTGAGTTACTCATACAGACATTCAGTTGGTGTGTAAGCAGTTGCATGGGTTGATGAGTAGATAAATGAGGGTCTATATATGGGTTATTGATTGGTTGTCTGTATGAGTGCCTGAGTATCTGTGTGAGTGGGTGGGAAGTGTGACTCCGTGCAATGATCTATGAGTGGGTGATTCACTGGGTGTATGGGTTCAAGAGTGCATGTGTGAAGGGTTGTATAGGTGGGTGAGTGTGTGTATGGGTGTGTTGGTGAGTGAATGGATGCCTCAATGGTACATGTGTGAGTAACTGCATATGTGAAGGCAGTATATGTGGCTGTTGGAGTATATAAATGACTATGGGGCAGATGTATGAATCTCAAATGGGTTTGCAAATGCCGAAATTCACAGAATTTCAGCGTTTGCGAACTCATTTTCGCTAAACGGTATGTATGTAGTAAAATTGAGTGCAAAATAAGGAATCGCAAATTTGCGATTCCTTAAATGCAATATATGAAGCACCCAAGTTGTGCAATTTCTCACTAAGAAATCGCAAATTACCACCAACTTGAAGTTGGTGGTGATTTGCGATTTCTTTCACAAAAGCACTTTTTTGCATTTGTGTAGGTGCCATGTGGCGCACATACATGCCCTTAGGGCATGTATGTCGGCCATATGTGCACACATGTGAATTTCAGGGGTGCATCAGGGTGTCCTTATGACACCTTGCACCCTTGTATTATTCTCAATTTGCGATTCTCAAATTGCGAATCGCAAATTGAGAATAACTTCACATTCATTCCTGTGGGCCTCCTGGCCCATAGAAATTAATGGGAAATTATTCCTTAATTGCGATTTGCAATTTGCTTATCGCAAATAAGGAATTTTAAGAAATGGCAAACATTTTTTTAATTTTCTACATACATACCAATTTGCAAATCTCAAATAGCGATTTCTAAAAAAATCGCTATTTGAGATTCGCAAATCTCGATGTTGATACATCTGCCCCTATATGTGAGAGTGAGTGATTGTGAGAGTGGCTGTATGGATAAGTGCGTGCTTGTATTAGTTATTATATAAGAGTGTAAGTATGTGTTAGTATATGTTTGAATAAGTGAGGTGGTGTGTGTGTAACTGTATAGATGAGTAAATGGGGGTCTGATTGATTTTTTGCATGCCTGACTAGGTGTGTGAGTAACTCTAAGGATGAGTGGTGGAGTGTGAGTGTCTGTATAGATATGTGAGTGCATATAATAGTGATGTATTGATGGATGACTGCATGTATGAATGACTGTATGGATGAATAAGTGAATGTGTGTAGATCTTGGAATTATTGAGTGGGTATGCACTAACTGGTATCTGTATTTTAGAGTGGGTGTATCAAAGGTTATATTAGGGCATGAGTAGGTCTACTGAATGTTCGATCTCTTGTAAAACACCATGCGGAAATTGCTTTTCTGATAGACTCTCTACATCTAGATGTTCTCTTCGTAACTGAAACTTGGACTAAGTCTGACTGCGCTGTGGAACTTGGGTGGGCCTGCCCTCCGGGTTATCTTATAAAACACTCCCCTCGAACAACTGGTAGGGGGGGTGGTATAGGCTATATATTTAGAGATTCAATCTCCTTCATTCAGTTGGAGGTGAAGGATGTATTAGGATTTGAGACCATGGGCTTCTCTATCACGGCCCAGAGCGGTACTTTGGTAACAGGACTTTTATGTTATAGGCCTCCCGCCTCAACCACCACGGCCATTCAGCCATTGATTGATCTTATCTACGACCTCTCAAACTCCCATACTAGATTACTAGTGTTAGGTGATTTTAACCTCTGGCCTTCTGGCCCTCAAGATCTGGCATATGGAGAACTTTGCCAAGCATGTAGCAATATACAACTTGCACAGTTGGTTTCAGCACCTACTCACGTCAAAGGGCATACTTTAGACCTTGTATTTGCCGACAAAGATCTAGTCGTAGTGGGAGAGGTCGTGAATCAATGCTGGACTGATCATGCACTAGTCCCACTGTCTATCTCTTTGCCTGGTTCACTAAGGACAGGTGATCCAGGTGCCACTAAGATCAGTAGGCAATGGTCTCGTCTTCTGAAACATCCAACCAGACCCACCCTGCTGCCCAGACCATTTACAGTGAAGGATAGTGTGGATAAAAGTTATCAGGTCTTTTGTCAGCAGATTGTGACATCTCTGGACGAATTGGCTCCTTTAAGGAAAGTGAGGGACAGACCCAGAAGAACTAATGCCTGGTTCACTGATGATCTTGGACAGCACAAACTCCGCTGTACACAGGCAGAACGACTTTGGAGGAGAGACTATAGGGAGGCAGATAAGGTAGCATATAAAGCGACCTTGCAGGAATACAAGATTCAGCTGAAGAAGGCCAAGGCTCAATTTCTGGCAGACACGTTGGCCAAGGCCCCTAACAAATCGCAGGCATTGTTTAAAGTGGTCGACAATCTAGCCAATCCATCTAGTACTGCTCCGGCTATCCCGGTCTCCCAGAGATTGTGTGACGCTGTGGCCTCTGCATTTGAGGAGAAGATTAAGAAAATTCTGGACTTCAGATCTCCAGCCAGCCTACATCTTCTTTGCCCTCCCTCGCAGAACCTCCTCCCGCGGAGACCCAGTTGTCCTGCTTTCCTAGTCCTTCTCTGGAGGAATTCTGCCTTCTGGCGAACGGTGTGTCTTCGGGATCACCACTTGATCCTATGCCCCATAAGATCTGGAAGGCATTTCAAACTGAGCTGTTTCCACCGCTCCACGCCATTTGCTGCCAGTCACTGAGTACAGCAGTAGTTCCAGATAGCTGGAAGAGGGCAATTGTTACACCATTGCTGAAGAAGGCCTCCTTGGACCCTTCAAGCCCGGCCACTTACAGGCCTATTTCGCTTCTGCCTTTTATAATAAAGGTTGTGGAGAAGTGGGTCACGAAAACACTAACCAGCTTTCTGGAAAAGAACTCCTGCCTGGATACATCACAGTTCGGCTTCAGGCCGGCTCACGGCACGGAGGCTGCTTTGGTCACCGTGTTGGACGATCTATGAGCGCGTGTCGATATGGGCAAGTCAGCATTCTTAGTGCTTAGTGTTCTTTCTGGAGTGCAAAAAACGATGGATTTAGGCCCAGATCCTTGTACTGGGGTGAATGTAAGACATTGATCTACATTCTGTCCATCAAATTGTTTTTTGTAATTTTCTCCCTGAGTGTACTGGGGTAGCTAAGACGTGGGTCCCAGAGCCTCCACACCACTGGAGTCAAGCTAGCCGGGCTGATGAGAGGTGTTACCTCGAAACCGGTCCGGTCCTCGGATGCTTGATTCCGGTCTGGGAAAGATATGGCTGTTGTAGTTCGGACTGGACTGTTCCCATGGGGCACAGGGTCAGAGCTGATTTGCATTAGCCATTATCTGACCCAGGGTGGTGTGGAGTGCAAAAAACGATGGATTTAGGCCCAGATCCTTGTACTGGGGTGAATGTAAGACATTGATCTACATTCTGTCCATCAAATTGTTTTTTGTAATTTTCAGCATTCTTAGTGCTGCTTGACATGTCGGCCGCGTTCGACACGGTGGACCATGCAGTACTACTGGACCGTCTCCGGAGCACAGGAGTAACTGGCCTGGCCTTGAGATGGATAACATCTTATCTCAGTGACAGACAGCAGGCAGTGGCACTACCACCTTTTCGCTCTGCCATGCAGCAAGTGAATCAGGGTGTCCCCCAGGGGTCGGCGATCAGCCCGATCCTGTTTAATCTGTACTTGCGACCTCTGGTTGCCCTGATAAAGTCATTTGGCATGTCTGTCATCAATTATGCCGTTGACACTCAATTGATTTTTTCATTTGAGGGTACCAGGGCAATATCGAGAGACACCTTCCACTGCTGCATGGCGGCCACAGCAGAGTGGCTGCGAGCCAACTCGCTTCAATTTAATGGATCTAAAACGGAGGTTCTCCATTGCTCCCTAGACCGTACCCCTCGTCCGCTTCCAGACGATTTTTGGCCCACATCTATTCCAGGTATGGTAGAGGCTGCTGAGTCGGCCCGTTATTTGGGAGTTCTGTTTGAATCCAACCTGCAGCTTGATGCCTCTGTGAACAGAACTATAGTGGGCTGTATGGGCTTACTTCGTGCCCTACGTAAGATCCTACCGCTTCTTCCCAAGGAGGCAAGGGCAGAGGTAGTGCGCAGTTCTATTCTTTGTCGATTAGACTACTGCAATGCACTACTTCTGGGAGCACCAAAAACTTTGATTCTAAAGCTTCAGAGGATCCAAAATATAGCGGCTAAATTGGCTCTATCCCGTCCTCGATCCGCCTCTTCCTCTGGCGCATTAGCAGACCTCCATTGGTTACCCATCCAAGAGAGAATTTCCTTTAAGGCGCTCTGTCTCGTCTTTAAGGCCTTGCACGGACAGGGGCCGATACCGCTCCAAAACCTTTTTTCCTGGTACCGCGCTGCCAGACCCCTAAGATCCTCCTCCGCATTTCTGGTGACGGTCCCCAGGATCAATAGAGTGAGGATGGGTGGTCGTGCTTTTAGTTTCACGGCTGCCACTCTCTGGAACACCCTCCTGTTGGCGCTGAGGTGTAGACAAGATTTCATCCCTTTTAAAAAGGACCTCAAGACCTTTTTGTTCCCCAGAGCAATGTAATGGTAGCATGCCTGCAGGATAGACGCAGTCTCAGCGCCAGGATACCCTTTGGGTGGCAGCCGCGCTTAACAAGCAAATAAATAATCTATCTATAACGGCCAAATTTCTCTGGTTTTGTACGTGTACAATGTCCAACTAACTAAAACATCCCTGAAACCTGTGCTTTTTTCAGTGAATATCTAATGTTTTGTAAATGCTAATTTCCGACTATAACGTCCCTGAAACCTATGTTTTTTTCTGTGAATTTCAAAGGTTTTTTAAATGCTAATTTCTAACTATAATGTGCCAGAAACCTGTGTTTTTTTCAGTGAATTTCAAATGTCTTTTAAATGCTAATTTCAAACTACAAAGGTAGGACATGTGCAGAAAGAGGAAGAAATGCGCAGAAAGAAGCAAGAGAAATGCAGAAAGAGGAAACAGAAAACCAGAAAGATTAAAAAAGGTACAGAAAGAAGCAAGAGATGTGCACAGAGAACCAACAGAGGAGCAGAAAGAGGCCTTGTTGCAAAGTCATCCTGAGCCCCCAACTTTTTACTGACGGGTTGTGAAGATTTACAAATGAATAGTTTTGAAGTCCAAAATAAGTTAAAAGCTGTTTAATAAAAAGGACATAGTACTGTTGTTGCCAAGACTTACAGAAGAATGTCAAAGCAACAGTTCTAAATGATGTAACCACAACTTCACAGCATGTGCCATAGTTAAAAGAACACAAAGTAATTTAAGGGGAAACATACAATTAAAAGGGAAATACTACAGGCAATATAACACATCTCCTTCCTTAGAAACATTAAGAATGATTCATAGAACATTTAGATACACGTTTCACATTCCAAACTTGTCCATCTTGGGTGACCACATTATTACCATTGACTTTAACAATTTTAACAGCTCTGCTAAATTTATTATCATGCTTACAAAGGATTCAAGGTTTCCCTATCCTAACAAAATCCCTCACAACAAAATCCGGTATTTTAACTTTCATACAAGAATCATAACTTCCTTACTCTTCAGTTGTTTTAATTCAAACCTACGAGCTACGTCTTTTTTATCAATATCAGAAACATGGACCTTAACAACTTTCTTCAACCACCAAGGGCACAATTTGGAAACAGGATCTCTTCCCCTAAGCAAACGGAAAGGGGACACATTAGTAGTAGAGTGTGGAGTTATCCTGTATAACCACAATTTCTCCCTTAACTTGTCCTTCCAATCACCACCAAAATTTCGTGCCCAAAGTATGTCCTGCTTGAGAACCCTATTGCACCTTTCCACTTGACCATTTCCTTAAGGTTCATAAAGAGACGTGGTAATATGTTGAATGTTATGTAATTTCAAGAACTCCATCATCTCAACCGATTTAAATTTTACTCCATTATCTAAAATAAACACTTCTGGAGTACCTTCTCTGGCAAAAACTTCCTTTAAGAATATACAATCACACTACTGGTCGTAACACCTGGGACTTACTTCACTTCGGGCCATTTAGAATGATAATCCACCATAACAAATTAAAATCTACAATTTTGGGGTAAAAAATTCAATAAAAGCAATATCTAAACCAACTTTCTGCCACGGATGATCAGGCCATTTGATTGGAATAAGTGGAGCAGGGTTACACTTGAGACATTTCTCACTACATACACATTCTTGACACTCTATAACAACCCTATCCACATACCTGTTTAAACCAGGCCACCACAAAAACGACCTGATAAGCCTATTCATTGAAGACATACCAAGATAACTTTCATGACTCAAATCTAAAATCATGTCCCGTAGAGATGCAGGTGGAATGCATTTGCCTTGTCTGTAAACAAAATCTCCTTCTGATATGTCCCTCTTAGAAGGCCAACCAACACAAGAATAATTTACAACTTGTTGTAAAACTTTATCTTCTGCCATACTATTTTTTCCCAATTCCTCAGAAATAGCACAAAATCTATCTGATAACACCTCAGTAATACTTGCCACAACTTCCACTTTACACACATTGTGATCACCATCGTCACAAGGAAGACGAGATAAACAATCTGCTGTGACATTTACCTTTCCTGGAACATATTCAACGGTAAAGGTGTATTCTTGTAAATGGTTGTCGAATCATCCATTGCTGCATCCATTGGTTTGCGCGTCGTCTTCACTGATGCCTGTGATGTCATTCTGGAAACGCAACGACGGGCTCAGACTTCTCCTTTGTTTGATGAGTGTCTATGGCAACGCGCGCATTCAGCTCTCAGCGCGACTTACAAAACCAGACACACGCAGCAGGTAACGATCCTCTTGGGAGACTGAAATCCATTAAACAGTGTAAATTTGTATTTCAATGATGAAATAAGATGAGAAATTCGCAGAAAAAGGATGTTGCAGGTTATGATGACATCCTTGTTAGAAACATGAAATTCAAATCCAAATATGAAATATTCAATATCCAAATGTTTTAAAATTTAATATTCCAGGAAAACAGTATTCAAAAAATATCATAGAAAAACGACAATGAGGTGAAAGATCTTCTTTTCAAACAAATAGAAGAAGTATAATCCAAAGATAAAAATAAAAAATATATTTTGAAATTAATCCCAATGAAATAGTACCTCTCCTGTGCTCCAAATAGTAGCAGGTACAGGGTCCTTCGTCACCAATGTGAAGATTTCCAAATGAATAGTCTTGAAGTCCAAAATAAGTTACAAGCTGTTTAATAAAAAGGAGCACAGTACAGCTGTTGCCAAGACTTACAGAAGAATGTCAAAGCAACAGTTCTAAATGATGTAACCACAACTGCACAGCATGTGCCATAGTTAAAAGAACAAAAGGTAATTAAAGGGGAAACATACAATTAAAAGGGAAATACTACGGGGAATATAACACGGGTACTGGTGCCAGTGCTATACTGAAAGACACTTAGAATACAGTGAAAACACCTACATACACAAGGGTACGCTATGGGTTGGGGTTTCCCTGTGATTGGCATGACCTTCCATGTTTGGCCATGGTATATAATAGGGCTAGAGGATTAAAACTACCTCTAACTAAGAGGTGCAGAAGGAGGGAAGAAAAGTGCGGAAAGAGGCAAGTGAGATGCAAAGACAGGAATGAAAGGTACAGAAAGAGAGAAGACGAGTGCTGAAAGAGACAACAGGGGTGCACAAAGAAGCAAATGAGGTGCAGAAAGAGGCAACAGACATGCAGGAAGAGAGATGCAGAAAAAGGCAAGAAAAGTGCAGAAAGAGGCAGAAGAGGTGCAAAAAGAGACAACGGGGTGCAGAAAGAAGCAAGAGAGCTGCAGAAATAAGCATAGAAAGTGCGGAATGAAGCAACAAGGGTGCAGAAATAGGCAGGAGAAGAGTAGAAAAGAGCAAGTGGGTCACTGCCTGAGTACTTGGGTACTGACTGAATGATTAGAGTACTGAAAGGAGAGTGCCTGGGTGAATTTATAAGTTTTTAGGTTTTGGCATAGTTTTTGGATTAGTACATGGTGCTGGATGACTGACTGGAGGAGTGCATGGGGAGTAACAGGGTGTTCTGGAGTGTATGGACACTGCCTGGGGAATTGAAGGTGTGAAAGAGAAGTATGTAGGTGGTTAGAGGACTGCATGCATAGTGGACAGGGGTTTGTAGCAGTGCATATGTTAAGGCCTGGGTTACTGCATGAATAATTGGCTACTGACTGAATGGTTCGAGAACTACAAGGAGAGTGCCTGGGTGAATTTATAAGTGTTTACTTTTTGGCATAGTGTTTGGATTAGTATATGTGATGGATGGCTGACTGGAGGAGTGCATAGGGAGTAAAAAGGTGTTTGTTGGAGTGTATAGATACTGCCTAGGAATTGAAAGTGTGAAAGACAAGTGTGTAGGTAGTAAGAGGACTGTATAGTAGATAGGGGTTTGTAGCAGTGTATGTGCTAAGACCTCGGTCATTGTATGAGTACTTGGGTAGTGACTGAATGATTAGAGTACTGTAAGGAGAGTGACTGGGTGATTTTATAAGAGTTTGGGTTTTGACACAGTGAATGGATTAGTACATGGTGCTGGGTGGCTGATTGGAGAAGTGCATGGAGAGTGACAGGGTGGTTGCTGGAGTGTATAGGTTCTGCCTGGGTAATTGAAGGTTTGAAAGACAAGTGTTTAGGTGGTTAGAGGACTGCATGTGTAGTGAACAAGGGTTTGTAGCAGTGTACGTGTTAAGGCCTGGGTCCCTGTTTTTTTGTACTTGGGTACTGACTGAATGATTTGAGCACTACAAGGAGAGTACCTGGGTGAATGTATAAGTGTTTGGGTTTTGGCACAGTGTGTGGATTAGTACAAGGTGCTGGATGGCTGACTGGAGGAGTTTATGGGGAGTGACAGGGTGTTTGCTGGAGTGTATGGGTACTACCTGAGTAATTGAAGGCGTGAAAGAGAAGTGTGCAGGTGGTTAGATGACTGCATGCATAGTGGACAGGGGTTTGTAGCAGTGCGTGTGTTAAGGCCTGGGTAATTACATGACTACTTGGGTACTGAAAGGAGTGTGTCTGGGTGAATATTTTATGTCTTTGTGTTTTATTTTTATTTATTTATTTTTTGATGTTTTTATTAAAAAAAAAAAAGATTTTTACAACGTTTTTTCCCCTAACTCCTCCCCCACACCCCCTGCACAGGACATGAAAAATAGCAAAAGAATACAATCAAGTTTCGTTTTTTTCCATGACATTACTATATCTCAAGTTACAATTTACAATAATTCAGACTGGCAAATTATACTGGGTAAGCTAGAGCATTATTAAAAACAACTGGTAGAAACCCCTTGAAGGGCGAACAACCAAACATAACCCCATGTATACAGCTAGAATAATATTCCTGATTGCAATATACACCCGCCCTGAGGCCCTATGGAAGTTCTATGTTTCCGGCCACCCTATTCTTCCAATCTGTTATTGGTTTCCAGATCTGCAGACCTAGGGATCTGGCATTCTTCCCTTTTCTGGCATATAGCGCTTTTTCCATGTTGTATGTATACAAAAGCCTGGCCAACCATTGCTGCATAGTGGGGGGGAGCTTGTCTCGCCATGCTGAAGCTATGCACAGACGAAATACTGCCATAGCTATGAACAGAAAGTTCTCCAACTGTGGTTGCTCTCCAGTCCCATCCAATCCCATTAATATTACTTCGGGTGTCATTGTTAACTTACAATTCAGTGATCTATCTAAAAACCCTTCGATTTCTTTTATCAGAGGAACTAGGTTGGGGCATTCGCCAAACATGTGAGCTATGTCTGCCTCCTGGCTGTCGCATCTTGGGCATGTTATGCCTTGTGTGCCCCCCCCCCCCCCCACTGTACAATTCTGGCTAGGGTGTAGTATAGCTTGTACAAGGTCTTATAGTGCTGGGTTTTTAATGAAGAAGAGCGGAGAACCTCCTGTCCCATCCGCAATGACTTCTCACAGATCCCCTCCCGAATCCCTAGCGCATCCATCCATTTTGCTTCAAATTTACCCAAGTCATCTCCCCTGTGTGCTATAAGTTCGGCATAGAACCTTTTTATCGTGCAGCTGTGTCCCCCTTCTATTATTTGTAATATTGTATTGTCTCCAAATCCTAGAGGTCCTCCTCTCTTTCCAGCCAATAAGCTTCTTGTCTGCAAATACTTAAAAAACGTCCTTGTACTGACCCCAAATTTTCTCTGTATTTCTGAGAATTGGCGCACTCCTAGCGGGCCTATCAAATCCCCCATTCTTTTCACTCCTAACCGTCCCCATTCCTTGAAAACAGTATCAGCAAAGATCTCTGGGGGTAATGTGGGGTCATTCCCTAACCTAGTGTATGCATGGTATCTACCCAGTCCAAAGCTCTTTTTAAACGCCTTCCACACCTTTTAGGCTGCTCCAGGGTCTTGAATCTGGTTCTCTTGAAGTAACTCGGTTCAGTATATCTCAGGAACACATTCTGTGCCTCCTCGCCTAAAATCAAACCGAAGATCTCTAACGAGCCGTTATAGAATTCTACTTCCATCTCGGCCCGCCAATAAGGCCCGTTATTTGCTGCAACACTGCTGCCCAGTAATAGAGTCTCAGATCGGGTAGTGCCCACCCCCCCCTCTCTCTTGGTAATGCCATATATTTTAGTGCCCTTCTTGTTTTGCCCTGTGACCAAATAAACCGGTTTATTATGAGCTCTATTCTACCAAACAAAAGTGGCCTAAAAAATAGAGGTGTAGTTCTAAATATATATAGAAATTTCGGGAGGAGATTCATTTTAATATAATTTACCCTGCCAACTATAGACATGTGCAGATTATGTACCCTATCCAAATCCTTCTTCGCTTTCGCGATGATAGGAGAAGTGTTTAAGTCCACTAGATTGCCCAGGTCAGCCGTGATTGTTATTCCTAGATAAACCCCCTCAGCCACCACCCGTGAATCTGTGCATGTTGCATATATGTTCTTTATGATTTGTGTCTTAGTTTTATTTAGTGCGTACCCCGCGACCCGCCCAAATTGCTCCGCCTCCTGTTCTATTTTACTGATGGCCTCTGATGGTGAGGGTGTGATAATCGCAATATCATCTGTGTATGCTAGTACCTTAATCAGCCCCATCTTAGTGTCTAGCGGCCTAATTCCATCATTAGGCTCCAATTTCATAATTAATGGGTCTATGTAGAGTGCAAAGAGCAGGGGTGAGCACGGGCACCCCTGTCGTGTGCCCCGTGTAATTCTAAATGGGGTAGTGCAGCTTGCATTCACCCTTACACACGCCGTTGGTCCTACATACAATGATTGTATCGATTTTATGAATCCTTCTCCGATTCTCCCTTTCCTTAACACTGCCCACAGGAATTCCCACGCCACATGATCGAAGGCCTTTTCGGCATCTAGTAACATAGCTGCCGTAGGTTTCTCTTTGTGTTTTGGCGCAGTGTTTGGAATAGTACATGGTGCTTGATGGCTGACTGGAGGAGTGCATGGGGAGTGACAGGGTGTTTGCTGGAGTGTATGGATACTGCCTGGGGAATTAAAGGTGTGAAATACATGTGTGTAGGTGGTTAGAGGACTGTATGCATAGTGGACAAGGGTTTGTAGCAGTGCATGCGTTAAGACCTGGGTCACTGCATGAGTACTTGGGTACTGACTGAATGATTAGAGTCCAGCAATGAGAGTGCCGGGGTAAATATATAAGTTGTTGGGTTCTGGTGCAGTATTTGGAATAGTACATGGTGCTTGATGGCTGACTGGAGGAGTGCAAGGGGAGTGACAGGGTGTTTGCTGGAGTGTATGGATACTGCCTGGGGATTTAAAGGTGTGAAAAACAAGTGTGTAGTTTGTTAGAGGACCGCATGCGTAGTGGACAGGGCTTTGTGGCAGTGAATGTGTTAAGGCCTGGGTCACTGCATGAGTACTTGGGTACTGACTGAATGATTAGAGTACTGCAAGGAGAGTGCCTGGGTGAATTTATAAGTGGTTGGGTTTTGACGCAGTGAATGAATTAATACATGGTGCTGAATGGGTCACTAGAGGAGTGCAATGGGAGTGAAATGGTGTTTGCTGGAAGTGTGTGGTTACTGACTGGGGAACTGAAGGTGTGAAAGACAAGTGTGTAGGTGGTTAGAGGACTGCATGCATAGTGGATAGGGGTGTGAAGCAGTCTATGTGCTAAGGCCTGGGTCATTGAATGAGTACTTGGGTACTGACTGAATGATTTGAGTACTGTAAGGAGAGTGCCTGAGTAAATTTATAAGTGTTTGGGTTTTGGCACAGTGTTTGGATTAGTACATAGTGCTGGATGGCTGACTCGAGGAATGCATGGGGAGTGACAGGGTGATTGCTGGTGTGTTTAGGTATTACTGGATAATTAAGGGGTGAAAGACGTGTGAAGGCGGTTAGAGGACTGCATGCGTAGTGGACAAGGGTTTGTAGCAGTGCATGTGTTAAGGCCTGGGACATTGCATAAATACTTGGGTACTGACTGAATGATTAGAGTACTGCAAGGAGAGTGCTTGGGTGAATTTATAAGTGGTTGGGTTTTGGCGCAGTGTTTGGATTAGTACATGGTGCTGGATGGCTGACTGGAGGAGGGCAATGGGAGTGACAGGGTTTTTGCTTGAATGTATGGATACTTTCTGAGGATTTGAAGGTGTGAAAGACAAGATTGTAGGTGGTTAGAGGAATGCATGCATAGTGGACAGGGTTTGTAGCAGTACATGAGTTAAGGCCTGGGTCATTGCATGAGTACTTAGGTACTAACTGAAATTAGAGTTCTGCAAGCAGAGTGTCTGGGTGAATGTATAAGTGTTTGGGTTTTGACGCAGTGAATGGATTAGTAGATGTGTTGGATGGCTATCTGGAGGAGTGCATGGGGAGTGACAGAGTGAATGCTGGAGTGTATAGGTACTGCCTGGGGAAATGAAGATGTGGAAGACAAGTGTGTAGGTGGTTAGAGGACAGCATGCTTAGTGGACAGGGGTTTGTAGCAGTGCATGTGTTAAAGCCTGGGTCACTGCATGAGTCCTTGGGTAATGACTGAATGATTAGAGTACTGCAAGGAGAGTACCTAGGTGAATTTATAAATGACACATAGAGTACAGACAAAACACCTACATACACTAGGGAACACTATGCATTGGGGTACTCCTGTGATTACCATGGCCTCCTCTGTAAGACCCTAGTACATAATAGGGCAGGGGGATTAAAACTACCTCTTAAAAAGCACAACAGGGCGCGTTTTTACACTGGTGAAGGGAGGGGGCTGAGCTGATGGGTTCAAACATGCCCTCTGGCCATTTTAATTTGGGGGATAAAGTCCCCTTGAATCCTGAGTGTCCCTTGGCTCCAACTAGCCCACCAGGTATCTCCAGTTAGCGGCACAGAACTGCGTTGCAGAGAGGTGTAAAAAAGTACCACCTCTCTGCAACACAGCGCAGTGGCGCTTACTGGAAGCACCTGATGCGCAAGTTAGCCACCAGGGGCCCCTAGGATTGAAGGGGAAGTTTTTCCCCAACTTAAAACGTGTCACAAGGCGTGTTTGCATACGTCACCTCAGGCCCTGTCCTCTCCCTTCCCTTCCCCACTGTGTAAACACGCCCTGTGTCCTTTTTAAGTTGGAAGATTTAGTCCTCTTGATTCCTGAGGGTCCCTAGGGTCAAACTAGCCCACTAGGTGCCTCCAGTAAGGGCCACAGGCTGCGTTGCAGAGAGATGTAAAAAGCAGCATGACCTGGACCACCTCTCTGCAACGCAGCGCAGTGACGCTTACTGGAAGCACCTGGTGGGCTAGTTGGGCCCCTGTGGCCCTCAGGATTCAAGGGGACTTAATTCCCCAACATACGACACGCCACAGGGCGTGTTTGCACACGTTAACTCTGGCCCCGCCCCCCTCCCTTTACCACTGTGCAGAGGCGCCCAGTAGTGCGTTTTAAGTTGGGGGATAAAGTCCCCTTGAATCCTGAGTGTACCTGGGGTCCAACTAGCTCACCAGGTACCTCCAGTAAGAGACCCAGAAGGTACCTCCAGTATGCACCAGGGAGCTGCATTGCAGAGAGGTGTTCAGAGGCCACACCCCTTTTTACACCTCTGTGCAAAGCAGCTCTGTGGCTATATATATATATATATATATATATATATATATATTACCTACTGGCGATAGCCAGTAGGTATATATAGTTAGGATTTTTTTCCTATGGGACTTTTGAAAATTCTATGTCTAATAACTTTGGCGTTTGTGGACGGAATCGGCTGAAATTTTCAGGAAAATGGCACATTTTGTTTCTGAGCAGCTCCTGAAAATTTGGGGGGGGTTCGTCAAGGGGGGGCCGAGAAAAAAGGGGGGTCCCAAAACGCGTTTTTCCCATGTTAATTTCCATAGGGCGGTTGGACTCACTTTTAGCCCGAACGGCTGAATGGATTTCCACGAAACTTGGCAAAATTGTAGGGACTGTTAGCCCGATGTGCCTTTGCTAGGTCTCAATATATGTGCTTCAGTGGATTTTGAGAAATTAACGTTTAAATCAAGATATATATCTGTAACAGCGCTCCGGGCAGCGCTCCGGTTAGCGAACTTTTCGCGTATCGGAACTTTGCAAAGCGAAGCTGATTGGCTCTCCGGTGTCTGTCAACATTCTAAACAGTCCGGTGCGGCCGCCATCTTGTCTCTCGGTAGGATCGAGAGACAAGAGGAGGCCAAAACAAAGGGGGAAATGAAGGAAAGGGGGCAAGGTAGACCCCTCCTGACCCCCTGGGATTGATGAGGGGGATATTATAGAGCCACGCCGGGCCCAAAAAAAAAAAAAAAAAAATCCGATTTTTTCGCCGTAGAGACGCGTCTTGGTTCGCGAACCGGGCAGCTAACCGGGCAGCTAACCGGGAAGCTAACCGTCAGTGTAACCCCAAAAAAAAAAAAAATCCGATTTTTTCGCCGTAGAGACGCGTCTTGGTTCGCGAACCGGGCAGCTAACCGGGCAGCTAACCGGGAAGCTAACCGGCAGTGTAACCCAAAAAAAAAAATCCGATTTTTTCGCCGTAGAGACGCGTCTTGGTACGCGAACCGGGCAGCTAACCGGGCAGCTAACCGGGAAGCTAACCGGCAGTGTAACGGGAGTCTGAGGAGTAGCTGATTGGCTGTCAATATTGTAAACAGTCCGGAGCGGCCGCCATCTTGTCTCTCGGTAGGATCGAGAGACAAGAGGAGGCCAAAACAAAGGGGGAAATGAAGGAAAGAGGGCAAGGTAGACCCCTTCTGACCCCCTAGGATTTATGAGGGGGATATTATAAAACCACGTGGGGCCAAAAAAAAACAAACAAAAAAATCCGATTTTTTCGCCGTAGAGACGCGTCTTGGTACGCGAACTGGGCAGCTAACTGGGCAGCTACCGGGAAGCTAATCGGCAGTGTAACGGGAGTCTGAGGAGAAGCTGATTGGCTGTTATCATTGTAAACAGTCTGGAGCGGCCGCCATCTTGTCTCTCTGTGGGATCGAGAGACAAGAGGTGGAAAAAAAAAAGGTGTAAATGAATGAAAGGGGTAAGGCAGACCCCTCCTGAACCCCTAGGATTGATGAGGGGGCTATTAAAGTTCCCTGGGGGGTGAAAAAAAAAATTTGCGATTTTCGCGGTAAAGGTGCTTCCTGGTACGTTAACCGGGCAGCTAACCGGCAGCGTAACGGGAGTCCGACATATTGTGTTTTTTGAACGTTTGTGATATGTGCACGTGTGGATTTTGTCTAATTAAGGTTAAAAAATATATATATATCTTTAAGCGTGTTCTGGCGCGCTTACGTTTTGGGTTTGGTTTGCGCTGCAGAGACGATACGTCACGGTTATGCGATGCATCATGAGGCGTCTCACGGGCTACGTGATACGTCACTTAATAAAGAATATATTTTACAGCTATAGATATTAGCTTTTAAAAAACCAATGAAATTCACAGAAAAAACCATAGGTTATAGACCATATATAGTTAGGAATTTGCATTTACAAAACCTTGAAAATTCACTGAAAAAACCATAGGTTATAGACCATATATAGTTAGGGATTAGCATTTAAAAAACCTTATTTTATTTGCACAAAACCATTGAAATTCCATATATAGTTAGTTGCACTAACTATATATCGCGGACCCGCAATCCACTGCTAATGATGTCACATATTACATCATTCATGACATGGTCAGTGACATCACTGATGACATCACTGATGACATCTCAAATGACATCACTGATGACATCACTGATGACAACACCCAGTGACTGTATGTTTCTGTAAAGTTAAAATATGTCTTACATATTGAAGAATGAGTGGATGTATAAGTGTCTGGATGAAGGATTTAGTAGGTGCATGACTGACTGTATGAGAGAATGATTAAATGTGTCTCACTGAGTGCATGGGTTAGTGATTAAAGTGTCTTAATTTGGCAATCAATATTTATGTTCTTCTGTAAACTGCTGCATGTTTAAATCAGTAGCTATATCAGTAACTATATGGGTTATTGAATGGTTGCCCAAGTATTTGTATGGGAGACTGAGTGTGTGTGTGGGTGGCTGGGAGGTGTATAACTCTGTGCATAGATGTGTGAGCGGTTGATTCCCTAGGTGTATGGGTTCAAAAGTGCATGTAGAAACAGCTGTATGGACAGTTGACTGTGTGCATGAGTATATTGGTGAGTGAATGGATATCTCAGTTCTACATGTCAAAGTAAGTACATATGTAAAGCACACTCCATGTGAGAGTTGACATATATAAATAACTGAACATAAGAGTCAGTGAATGTGAGAGTGGCTGTATGAATCATTGTGAACTTGTATCAAGGATTGTATAAGAGAGTAAATATGTGTTAGTATATGTTTGAATAAGTAAGGTGTGTATAACTGTATAGTTAAGGAAATGGAGATGTGATTGATTCTTTGCATGACTGAATAGGTGTGTGAGTAACTCCATGGATGTGTGACAGTCTGTGAGTGCCTGTTTACACTGAGTGTATCAAAGGTTATATTAGAGTCTGAAGATGTATTATCACATAAATGATATCATCAGTGATGTAATCAGTAATGTCAAATGAGATGTCAGTGACGTCATCAGTGATGTCATTTGAGATGTCATCAGTGATGTCATCAGTGATGTCATTTGAGATGTCATCAGTGATGTCATCAGTGATGTCACTGACCATGTCATGAATGATGTAATATGTGACATCATTAGCAGTGGATTGCGGGTCCGCGATATATAGTTAGTGCAACTAACTATATATGGAATTTCAATGGTTTTGTGCAAATAAAATAAGGTTTTTTAAATGCTAATCCCTAACTATATATGGTCTATAACCTATGGTTTTTTCAGTGAATATATATATAAATGTGTGTGTGTGTGTATATATAAATGTTAGAAACACAAAACCAAACATAAGTCCACATAAGCACCTGTGGAGAAATGTGGCTCAGGGGTTAGAGGCGGCAGACCCGGAAGCTGAGATCGGCCCCGGAGCAGGGTTCAATTCCCCGCCTCGGCGGGTCTTGGGCTAAAAATTCCACAGACTCGATAATTCTCGCTCCAGTGCCTTCTCGACTCACGGGTTCACACTCTGCGACTCTGGGCAATAGCTTCCTTAATCTCCTCAACGGCCCCTCGCGGCGGGATGCCTGGCTTTCACCTTGTGGATACCCTGCCGGGGTTATCTCACAGGGGAATACCAGCGCTGGTTCCCTAAGCAAGCGCCGGGAAACCCACTGCGGGTAGCTGTGCGCTATATAAGCTCAAATACATTTACATAATACAACAATGCGTACATTGATACAAATTTATAAACAAACACATACCTATTACATTTAAAAACATAGATCTCTAATCCCAAAATATGTTTAGGCATAAATACATGTCATGTTTGTGGATAACACACACAAATTGTCAAACCCAAGAAAAACAATAACATTATTAGCCAATCCATCTCTCAGAATCAAAAAATGGTCAGCAAGGAAAAGGTTAAACATCTAAAAAAACATCAAGGTTAGATGACATGACCCTCCCTCAGTTCTAAAGATCAGAAATGGAAAAGCAGCAGGAAGGGAAGAGTAAACGGAGAAGGAACTTAAAGTTAAACACCAGGAAGGAAAGTAGTGTGGCTCACTGGTTAGAGGAGGCAGACCCGAGAGTAGAGGACGGCCCGGGACCAGGGTTCGATTCCCGGCGTGGCAGGTTTCTGGACCAGGGTCAGCGGACTCGATAATTCTCTCGCCTCGGTGCCCACTCTGATCAGCGTTCACACTCGGCAACTCTGGGCATTAGCTTGCCTCATCTTCACTAACGGCCCCACCAGACCGCCGGGGATGCCTGGTCTCACCCTGGAGATACCCATTAAGGGACCATCTCTCAGGGAAGCCAGGAAGGGTTTCGCAGCGGTCGAAGCGCCTTGGGACCCTCCGGGTAAGTAGTGCGCTATATAAATGCCTATACATTTACATATACATACAATCAATAAATCCGCACAAATTTAAAAGGAAGCCTGATTTAGAAAACACGTCAAAGGGAGACCTATTACCCTTCCCACATATAGGCATCCCTATATTTCAAGGTAAAGGATTCCACCACACAAAGGTGTTGCAGCCAGCCACAAGCCAGGTCATGGAGACCAGTCACATCAGATCCTACCCTTTCTAGTTACTGAAGGTAGCAGAAAAGAAATTCCCAGATTTTTACCTCAGACCCTAAAATTCTTTAGTGGGAATACATTTATATTCCCCAATAAATCAAAAAACAAATACCTAATACCAACCAAAAAGTGATCTCCAACACAGCACCACGTCCCTGGATATTAGTCCAAATAAGGTTGAAGAAGTTGAAGGACCGGGTTTTTAGAACCCAGTGGCGTCAGGGAGAACACCTGAAACCTTCAAGTTCCCCTGTCTTGGCAAACAGAGACACGGGATACTTCTTGATGACGTCAAAGACCAAAGTTTATTGGCTGCATCCAGGAACAGAGATCTACGAAGCACACACGGGTGGTTCGTCAGAGACTGCACAAATTCTATAAGCGGAGCACGGTCTTTTGTGCCAAAAATCAAGCCTCAGGCAACATTTCAAATTAGCATTCAGTGCTTACAAACTAACTAATGACAATGTAACATTTTGAAAGTAGCGTATGACGACAATCTCAGACAATCCCATTTTCCGTTGTCCAGCCCACCAGAAATGACCACGCACATTCCCAAGTTTCCTGTTCGATCAGGCCGGACAAACCCATCATAAAGCCTTCAACCCAAATCAATGATTATGTCGTAATGGAAAGGCAGAAACAGATTAGAAAGGAGATAGAAAGGTGGGAGCAGTGTACCATAAACTCGGGCAAGTCCTGCTCTTTGATCTTTATCAGACCAGCTGCTGAACAAGGAACTGGCTCAGCGAGGTCAGCCTCGGGCAAGGAGTCAGTTCGGCCAGGTCCCCCAGAAGTCAGCTAAGGCATACGTGTCTCAAGGACTCGTTCGGCCACAGTCATCGGGCCTATGTTAGGGCAACCACACAAAATGGCTGCCGTATACAAAATGGATCCCGGAGGTTCAAACTATATCCTCAAATACAGAGTGTTCTCCTATATCGATTCATACGAAAACACTCAGACACGCTACACTCGCCATTTGTGGTCTGCTGACACCAAAATCGTCCATCTCCGACAATCTTTAATGAACGGGTTCAGAACCATCGAACCCAGTTCGCGAACCACGGAACCACAGACCTTCCTTTTGCCCTTACATAGGCAACAGACCCAAACCCATGTTAATCTGAATCCGGATCTATATTCATCAGATCATCGATATGTTGCTGTAGCATCATCCTATTACTTAGTACCTTTCTCTGGACAGGTCTCCTTGCACACGAAGTAGCACAGAGGCCACAAATTGCAGGAGCACACTGTACACAGAGACAGAATATAAAAAGGATTGCTAAGACCATCCCGATGACCATCAAAATCTTCCAACCCCAAGTGGATATCAATCCCCATAACCATCCCATCAATGACCAATCTCCTTTGTCCAAATGGACAGAGTTGGAGATTTTATGCAATTTGGAAATGGCCTGGAAGACTGAAGGAGCGTTGTCTGGAATGAAAACGCAGCAGCTTGATTGAATCAGCTTACAAACTCCACCTCGATCTGCTAAAATAACATCAAGGGCAACTCTGTTTTGAAGTGTCATGAGTCTATCCGACTGGAGCTCAGCAGTCAGGTTACCAAGGGCACCGGCAGTTTCGACTATGGTGGACTCAACCACTCTCGTCAACTGGCGAATATTCCTACTGTTAGCCATAGGTCCCCAGAACGGCAGAAAACCCTTAAAGAAATCTCCCAGTTCTTGTCCTGCAGTGTCTTCTTGACTAAAGACACCTCTAGCAACTCTCGTCTTATGGTAATCTGCCGCAGCTGTAAAAGTGGGAGGTAACAGAAAGGAAACAAAACATGTGCCCGAGAAGTCAGGGGGCAACCATGTATACGCTTTGTCGTAGCAAACAAAGTAGGTACCCTTGGCAGCTAAGAACGCTGGGGAAGACTGAGACGCAAATACATAAGTCTCAGCGCAAACACTCTTCCCTAACTGAGCCTTCGGATTCTTGCCATTTCCCTGCAGACAATAGTGGCCCTGATGGGGCACTATCCAAATTGGTGGAGAACTTTTCGCTCGCTGGTTGACACTCAGAGTAACTCCATATCCAGTGACGTTCCAACCAATGTAGGCTAGTGTCTCATCTCTCGGGATAGTCTCATACGAGCTAATCCCTCTAATCATGTCGACAATGCCTTTAACTATAGCACTATTCTTTGGGTTGTCTTTCAATGAACGTTGGGGGTAGACGCTATGGGCGTAGATAAACACCGTTCTGTAAGCTCAAATCGAACCATTAAAGCTAAAGGGCAAAACTAAATAGGGAATACCCTTATCAGTTGTATGAGGCAACAACCCACAAATCCAACAGTTTGTCGTATTCATCACTAACTGGTATTGGTGCAGAAGTTGGATGAAGGAATTGTTAGCAAATTCCAATCGTCTAACTACCTCATGCTCAGGCAAAGGATGGAAAGAATGAGAAGAAATAGTAGGTGAAGGTGTATTTATTTATTTATTTTTGAGATTTATACAGCGCGTACAATTGCCCATAGGCGTCTCGGCGCTAGAAACTTTGAATGTATTCCCGAGGTTAGGCCGGTAACTATTCTTGATCAAACAGCCAGGTCTTTATCTTTCTGCGGAAATGCATCAGGGATGAGCTGTCTTTGATGGAAGCTGGCAGGGAGTTCCATAACCTGGGAGCTGCCACAAGGAAGCGTCTATCGCCCCAGTTAACTGTTTTTGTTCGTGGTATTTGAAGGATTTTAAGGTTGTTAGATCGGAGCGATCTTATGGAGGACTGGTATCTGAGATGGGATTTCAGGAAATGTGGACCACAGTTGTGCAGTGCTTTATAGAGTATGCACAGCGCTTTAAACTTGATCCTGTTTCAAATCTTGAGCCAATGCAGGTCTCTTATAGTCTCAGAGATTGTTGAGAACTTTGGGATTCCAGACAAGAGGCGGGCTGCAGCATTCTGGATGGTCTGCATTTTGTTGGTCACTCTTGCTTGGGCGTTGATGAATAAGCTGTTACAATAGTCAAGAGATGACAGCACGAGGGCCCTTAACAGCGTCTTACCTGCTGAGGTTGGTAGAAACGGCATGATTTTCTTGATCAGCCTAAGTTTGTGATGGGCTGTTGCTGCTATTTTATTTGAGTGGGCCATGACATTTAATTTATCGTCAAAAATCCCCCCCAGATTTCTGACGGTGATGGCTGGTGTAAGTGGTGTTCCATGCATAGGGGGCCACCAGGTGTTTGACCATCCGGGGGAGAGATGTCCAAATATGACGACCTCCGTTTTTTCAGCATTTAACTTTAGGCAGTAAGAGGCCATCCACTCACCGATCGCCCGCATGCCCTCTTGGAAGTTTTCAGCTACCTAGTCTCCATTCCCGTTGATGGCCAACACAAGCTGGGTGTCATCCGCGTACGAGGTAAGGCTCATCCCAAAGGCCTTGATGACAGAGGCCAGGTCCGACACGTAGATATTGAATAGTGTTGGACTAAGGGATGAGCCTTGGGGAACCCCACACGGTAGTGACAGCTTGTGCGATTGGAAGGACCCCAGTGTGACCACCTGTGATCTACTGACCAAGAAGGAGGAAAGCAGATTTCTAGCCATGTGGCGGATGCCCAGGTTTTCGGCACGGTCGACCAGGATCTTGTGGTCGACCGCGTCGAAGGCCGCCGACAGATCGAGCAGTACGAGTATTGCTGTATCTCCCTGGTCCCGGATCACTCTTATGTCCTCTGTAGCTTTTATTAAGGCAGTTTCAGTTCCGTGGAACTTGCGGAAACCAAATTGGGTGTTGTCCAGTAGTTGATGTTTTTCTATGAACTCTGAGAGTTGTGAGTTCATAGCCTTTTCCACTACCTTGGCTAAAAAGGGGAGACTGGCTATGGAGCAGTAGTTTTTTGGTTGGTCCTTGTCCAGATTAGCTTTCTTAAGTAGGGGTTTGACCAAGGTGTTTTTAAGGGAGTCTGGGTATATCCCAGTTCTGAACATTGTGTTGCAGATTGATACAATGTCAGGGGAGAGATAGTCTATGATCGGACGAATTACTTTTAGAGGGCAAGGATCTAATGCTGAGCCTGATTTGATTGTGGCCGTTATTTCCTTGATTTGTGTTTCTCCAAGGTCTAAGAACTGAGAAAGTTCGATATTGTTAGTCCCGTTGTTAGATGTGGGGGGGCTGATTACTGTTTTGTGGAGAATGCTTGATATATATCATTCACCTTTGTGAAAAAGAAATCAGCCAGAGAATAACAAAAGACTTGGGATTGTGGAGGATTCAGGTCCGGTGTGTTTCCTGCTAAAACCTTAGTTATCTCAAAAAGTTTTTTACTTGCGTTTTTAGCGGAATTGATTTGTTCAGTGAAATAGGATTTTTTTGTCTCGACTATAAGGGCTTTGTACTGTCCGAGTGCTTCCTTATAGCTGGTCTTGCTTTCAGCGCTGTAGGATCTGCGCCAATGTCTCTCCCTGTTTCTACAGAATTGCCTCTTAATATGGAGCTCCTCTGTAAACCATGGGGCTGATGGCGTTGCTCTATTTCTAGAGAATTTTTTAGTTGGGGCTAAGGAGTGGGTGGCGGTACCTATCCGCTCCTGAAATTGTCGTGTGGCCAAGTTTGGATCAAATGTTGAGTCAGGACGAGTTTTTTCAAGTAGGCTCGTTAGCTCAGCGTGATCGATGTCCTTCCAAACTTTAATGGTTTGTGGTTTCGGTACAGAGTGGGGTCTGAGTCTATTTAATGTGACTGATATTTTTATTAAAATGGCGAAGTGGTCGGTCCATGGCATTGGTAAGGTATCTATTATATTAATGCCTTGCATATTAGTAAAAATGCCATCTAGCGTGTGACCGGCTATATGGGTGGGGGTGGTTACCAGTTGCCGCAGACTCATGGTGTGCATGTCTGATATCAAGGAATGGGTATCTTTGTCAGCTGCATTCTCAAGATGGAAGTTCAAGTCGCCCAATAATGTAAATGAGTCTTCCAGCGCTGGAGCCTCTAGCATTGCACCCAGATTTGCTAGAAAGTTGGAGCGAGAGCCTGGTGGTCGATATGGGAGGATGCCTTTAAAATGAAACGATGGGGTGAGTTTAAGATCGAAAAGAAGGGATTCGCAGGAGGTGGAGTGGATTGAGATATTCTGACCGTTATGTGGTCGTGGGCGATGATGGCTAGTCCTCCTCCGCGCTGCCCCACTCTATCTAGGCGATAGGCGTTATAGGCTGGGGGGGTCGCAACTGCCATGTCAGGATCGGATGCTCCATCCGTCCATGTCTCCGTGAGAAAGATACAAAATACACAGGAGAGCAGACAAGGTCTGGAAATAAGGTGTACAGTTATGTTGGCGAATGTGCAACAATGGGTGCATGCGTGAACGTATGCTGTTGAAAACACAGGCTGGAAAAAATCCCATCAGACCACCCTTAATGGTAGATTTCACGTCATGTGGGATGTTTTGCTGATCATTCCATCTCACAACCGACCATATAGTGCCGCTGTAGAAATGGATGTCAGTGATCTAGCCATGATGTCCATTGTGAAGTAGTGTTTACTAAAGTGCAGTGCCAAAATAACAGTGATAAATTAAAATTGACTACACAGGCGCTGTACAACATTCAAAACGCAATCTATGTGTCAAATGTTAAAACCACGCCGAGTAGTACGACTACCCCATGGCGCTGTGCAGGACGGTCGACATGTTTCAGCCTCAGGGGCATTACCCCG
The DNA here is from genome assembly GCF_964263255.1 of Lissotriton vulgaris. Classification (NCBI taxonomy): domain Eukaryota; kingdom Metazoa; phylum Chordata; class Amphibia; order Caudata; family Salamandridae; genus Lissotriton; species Lissotriton vulgaris. The sequence continues at coordinate 173,907,124 of NC_141695.1, forward strand.
GCTTTCTTCAGGACCATGGAACAAAGCTACTGCAACTAGGAATAATGTGTTTGAGTGGAAAGGACAAATGATGTACTAGAAAAGTTACATATCTACCAGGAACGCCCACTGGAAGGAGAGAAGAGCATCTTCTTCCCAGCTTTGTGTGGGTGAAGACCTCACCTCACCCGGCGACCGCTCGGGAGTATGAGGCCCCGCTCTATCCGTCGGTGCCCCCAACGGTGACTCTTCCAGTGGGCGTTCCTGGTAGATATGTAACTTTTCTAGTACATCATTTGTCCTTTCCACTCAAACACATTATTCCTAGTTGCAGTAGCTTTGTTCCATGGTCCTGAAGAAAGCCGGGGTAATGCCCCTGAGGCTGAAACATGTCGACCGTCCTGCACAGCGCCATGGGGTAGTCGTACTACTCGGCGTGGTTTTAACATTTGACACATAGATTGCGTTTTGAATGTTGTACAGCGCCTGTGTAGTCAATTTTAATTTATCACTGTTATTTTGGCACTGCACTTTAGTAAACACTACTTCACAATGGACATCATGGCTAGATCACTGACATCCATTTCTACAGCGGCACTATATGGTCGGTTGTGAGATGGAATGATCAGCAAAACATCCCACATGACGTGAAATCCACCATTAAGGGTGGTCTGATGGGATTTTTTCCAGCCTGTGTTCTCAACAGCATACGTTCACGCATGCACCCATTGTTGCACATTCGCCAACATAACTGTACACCTTATTTCCAGACCTTGTCTGCTCTCCTGTGTATTTTGTATCTTAGAGTAGGGGAGTGAGCAGAGAGGTCATTAAATATTCCCCTTGACCCTCCACATACATGTTTTGTTTTCCGTGAGAAAGAGACAATCAAGGTTGTTGTTGATAATAAGATCGTGTATTTCTTGCCGGTGCTTGACAAGGGATCGTGCATTGATTAGTGCAGCGGTGATGTCGGAAGACATAGATGCAGTGACAGCATGCGTTTTGATTTTTTCATTCGTTATCTGCAGCTTCACGTTGCAGTGAAGACATGTAAATTTTGTGGTATCTGACCATGAGTGTGGATTATATTGAGCGCAGTCGGTGTTAGGCGTGCGCAGTGCCATCAATGTGGATTTGGGGTAGATGTGGGGAGCCTGTTGCGGAGATTGATCGGAGGTTCTGGCCCGGACGAGCACAGACGAGCTTGCCTAATGCGCGCCTTCGGTGCGCATTCGTCGCGCCTGCTGCGCTTCCGGAACATGCACATATTTGTAGGGAGGGAGCAATGCAAGAGGCGTGGCCTCAAAGTGGGCGTGTCCCAGTCAGGGAGAGGGGAATGAAGTTGGCGGGAAAACGGCGATTTTGCCCTTACCAGTGCTCTTTTTTCAGCAGGAAAGGGTGCCTGCACACTGCAGTGATGTGACAGGGAAGGTGAGTGATTTTAAAAGCAAAGTGAAATTTTACAGTTTTAAAACAAAGTCATGCTCAGTTTTCCTTGCTGCTCCCGGCTGTGCCTCAGGAGGGTTCATAAGTTATCTAAAGCGCTAGTAATCAGAGCGTCTTTTATAACTTTGAAGAGGGGGGGCGCGGCCTCAAAGTGGGCGTGTCTCAGTCAGGGAGAGGGGAATGAAGTTGGCAGGAAAACGGCGATTTTGCCCTTACCAGTGCTCATTTTTCAGCAGGAAAGGGTGCCTGCACACTGCAGTGATGTGACAGGGAAGGTGAGTGATTTTAAAAGCAAAGTGACATTTTACAGTTTTAAAACAGAGTTATGCTCAGTTTTCCTTGCTACTCCCGGCTGTGCCTCAGGAGGGTACAAAAGTTATCTAAAGTGCTAGTAATCAGTGCGTCTTTTATAACTTTGAATAGGGGGGGCTCGGCCTCAAAGTGGGCGTTTCCCAGTCAGGGAGAGGGGAATTAAGTTGGCGGGAAAACGGCGATTTTGCCCTTACCAGTGCTCGTTTTTCAGCAGGAAAGGGTGCCTGCACACTGCAGTGATGTGACAGGGAAGGTGAGTGATTTTAAAAGCAAAGTGAAATTTTACAGTTTTAAAACAAAGTCATGCTCAGTTTTCCTTGCTGCTCCCGGCTGTGCCTCAGGAGGGTTCATAAGTTATCTAAAGCGCTAGTAATCAGAGCGTCTTTTATAACTTTGAAGAGGGGGGGCGCGGCCTCAAAGTGGGCGTGTCCCAGTCAGGGAGAGGGGAATGAAGTTGGCAGGAAAACGGCGATTTTGCCCTTACCAGTGCTCATTTTTCAGCAGGAAAGGGTGCCTGCACACTGCAGTGATGTGACAGGGAAGGTGAGTGATTTTAAAAGCAAAGTGACATTTTACAGTTTTAAAACAGAGTTATGCTCAGTTTTCCTTGCTACTCCCGGCTGTGCCTCAGGAGGGTACAAAAGTTATCTAAAGTGCTAGTAATCAGTGCGTCTTTTATAACTTTGAATAGGGGGGGCGCGGCCTCAAAGTGGGCGTTTCCCAGTCAGGGAGAGGGGAATTAAGTTGGCGGGAAAACGGCGATTTTGCCCTTACCAGTGCTCGTTTTTCAGCAGGAAAGGGTGCCTGCACACTGCAGTGATGTGACAGGGAAGGTGAGTGATTTTAAAAGCAAAGTGAAATTTTACAGTTTTAAAACAAAGTCATGCTCAGTTTTCCTTGCTGCTCCCGGCTGTGCCTCAGGAGGGTTCAAAAGTTATGTAAAGCGCTAGTAATCAGTGCGTCTTTTATAACTTTGAAGAGGGGGGCGCGGCCTCATAGTGGGCGTTTCCCAGTCAGGGAGAGGGGAATGAAGTTGGCGGGAAAACGGCGATTTTGCCCTTACCAGTGCTTTTTTTTCCACAGGAAAGGGTGCCTGCACACTGCAGTGATGTGACAGGGAAGGTGAGTGATTTTAGGTGAGGTGTAGGTTGCACAGTGGGATTAAACGTCATTTTAAAAGAAAATGTTACATAACCAGCTATAAATATCATAAAGCTCAATAGTAAAAATAAACATGGTATCAAAAAACTTTTCTTCGATATTATTTTACATATTCTTTTTCTGAAAGTCAGTGTCTGTACAGGTCTCTCCAACTCAAAGAAATCCATCCTAAACTAAATGTGCTGCCCGCGGTGGTAGGTTGATTCTGCTCAGGAATGCCTCTGCTAACCCAGGAAGGCTGCCTTGGGCCAACAGAACCCTCGACCTAGTGTCTCAGGCTTGTACTCCCAAGACTGATGGCAACCGCGACCCTAGCAGCAAGAACCGGATGGCGTTCAAGAAAAACAAAAATGAGTAGATCCTTGGTGGAGAGTTAACCTGCAAACAGAAAAAAATGGTCAAACTTTATTAGTCTTTATTCATTTGTCCGTAACTCTCGATCTCAAATTATAGCGGCTCTTTCCAGCTAATTCTTGATCAGCGAACAAAAGGTGAGGCTCTGTAGTGTCCAATCGATCTGCAGGAGGTACTAATTCTTGCAAAATACTATCACTCTCTTTCTCCGAGTTTGTTCCAATCAGTCGAGCATCGCTGAACGGTATAAACCGTGGGACAACTTCCGTTTCAGAGTCTGCAAGTCCCTCCTGGACCCACTTATCATATGGCAAGGGCAGAGGTGCCCTTTTAGTATGGGATCCGTGGATCCAGTTCCGCTTGCCTCACACTCGGACCGCAGATCTTGTTGACAGGAGCACCTGGTAGGGCCCTGTCCAACGGGGCTGTTCGTTCTTGGTCCGCTGGAAGTTACGTACAAACACCCATGATCCAGGTTCAATAGAATGCCCTGGATCTTCTGCAGCTTGTGGAAGGCTGTCATGCACCTGTTGGCGTAAAACACTCATTTTAGTTGTCAGTTCACGTAAGTAGTCAAGCAACACAGGATACTCGAGGTCACTGAACCTCGTTGGTCTTGTTACGCCCCAAATATTTGCCTGGCGGCCAAACACAACCTCATACGGACTCAAACCCATTCGCGAATGCACAGTCATTCTTGTGGACAAAAGTGCTAACGGCAAGGCATCTGGCCATTGTAAACCAGTGCTCTCTTGAATTTTGGCAAATTTTAACTTAAGAGTACATTATTTCTTAGATACTCTGATGTTTTTCTTTGCTTGATTAGGAACTTCAACAATTTCTTTAGGAACGTAAACTTTCTTCTGCAGTTTTTTTACCAGCTTTTTTGTATCTCCCCTGATTCCTACATCAGGCATTGCCACCCTTTGACATGAAGGTGTACATTTTTATTTATGTACCACATTATCATTTAATTTTGGTCATCTCGTAACAGTGCCACCTGAAAGTAGAAGTATTAGATTGTTTTTCCCTACAAACTGAGGAGCCATCTTGTGCATCAAGTTCTGGCCTTTTACTTTTGTTTTTGTTGTGTTCTCATGTGCTTTCTTTGTTGCTCTTTGCTGTAGTTGCTGAAGTGGCTGACACACCAGATTTTGTGGGGGCAGGACTGCAAGCTTCAGCCCGCACCAGCACACTTGAGGCCAGAAAGCATTTTTCTGAAATTTGCACCAGTCAGGCGCATAAACGACGGATCTTTCACCTGCTGCGCAGGATACTCCCAGGCAAAGACTGGACCAAAAGTGGGCCTGTTTGCACCTTGAAGAGGCTGGGCTGGGCCATCGACCTTGGTTTTGTGGCTAGGGGAATTGTAATTTCGGACTACAAGCCTGTAGTTAGCGTGACCGATGACTTTAATCAGTTATAATTTGTCTATTGAAAGCACCCTAGCTGATCTTGTTTTCTGCCCGCTAGCATTGTTGGATGGTTAAGCGAAAGCTACATCCTAACATGGAGGGAGCCACTGCCAAAAAAAAAAAAAGATCAGTCACTAGATTGGTATATTAAAAAGATTGAAGATTCCCTGACCTATATATATATATAAAGCTGGAACTGACTAATCTGGGAAGGCCGACCCTCTTCTCTAATCCAACTGCCATGACTAAATCAGATATAGTCTAGGCTAAAAAAAAGTTTGTAAAGCATTGTGGCACTGCCCAAGCGAGGAACCCGAAATCTCAGAAACTACTATTAGGGAGTACGTTATGTTACAAACCTCACCAGCCTTGGAGTCGTCTCTTGAGTGGGTGGATAAACTGAGACAGATTGCTCTTAATTTGGTTTAGACTCTGCTTCGTGAGATGGAACCTCGGTTTCCACCTTGGGCAGTTAGATCCATCGAGAGTTTTAATACGTCCATCAGATGAAATCTCCCCTCAGAGTCAGCTGTATTTTTTGGGGGTTAATTTTACTCTGGTTGACTAAAATAAAATGTAATTCCATTCATAAGGGAATGGGGAATTAAGAGATGTGGAGCATCCCAGGTCTATTTACGACAACTAAACTCCTCTTCCATCTTTGTTAATCTTAGTTCTGTTTTTTAGAAAGTGCAGTTAATAAAGGACAATTTATGTTATTCTGATTATTAGCAATTTTGGGACTTGTTGAGGATACACTAATCACGCCTACTGCAAGAGTTTTACCTTGCAGTAGTTACAGTTTTCTGGTATGTGTGCAGGAAGCACTGCCAATAACCAGGTCCTTGAATTGGTTCTTCTCATATTCTTCTAACCCATGTGGGCAAATCTGTGCTTAACATACTGTGGAAACAAGCAGGCTTAAAGCAAGTGACTAGTTCCAAAATTACACACCAAGCAAAACTGGAACAGAATTCTACTCCTTGTTATTTTTTTGTATGGTACACCATGGTACACTAGTTTTTAGTTTAGTTAACCAGTTGTGGAACACCTTGCCAGTGTCTTTGAGAAGGAATGTTAATATGCTAGCCTTCAGGAAAGATCTTAAGTCCTGGCTGTTTGTTCAGTAGTCTTGTTAGCCATTGCCTTTCCCTCTTCCGTTTTAGGTCTGAAGCGCCGGGACACTCCTCGGAGTAGCTGAGCGCTATATAAAACCTACCCTAAAATAACATAACATAACATAACATAACATAACATAACATAACATAACATAACATAACATAACTGATATTAAATTAACCACTCCCTCACAGTGAGTCCACCTGGGCTTCCAAACTGGGCTCTCCAATGTCTTTGAGTTTCTTTTTTTTGGCGAAGGTATTTTATTTATTTTAATCAACTGTATGACTACGGACAGATCACAAAGCAATAGAATCAAATGTAAATATAATTTTTGGACGTGGACAGAAGCGTTAATATGTATGTAAAATATACGGAATAAAGATTGAAAATGAGATCCAGGTTTGTGAAACGCAAGAGGTCTGTGACCCAACTTATAAGTCATTGTCTACTTTTATCATCTGTCTGCACCATTCTCACTGGGATCTCCTCAGCTAGTAGTCACTCAGACGTCCTGGTACCACTACCACAAGGAGGGGCTCCAGTGGATTATTATAATCCTGAAATTGGCTAGTAAAAATAACAATAAGATCATGTAGAAAATATTCCCTTTCTTAAACCTTTATGAGAGAGAGCTCCCGTGGGCGGAGGGCTACACAGCTTGACCGGCCGAGAGGGAGCCGTGCAGAGAAAGGGAATCTGTGCAGTGAGTTTAGCACTGCATGAACAAGGATGACTATGCAGACATTTTGAATAGTGGGGCCAGTTCTAAATCTCAGGAGGCTGCAGTCAGCACAGAGCTCATTTGGTGGGGGCTGTGCTGATCCATGAATGGGTATGCAGGCAGTGCAGCACTGCCTGTGCTGAGAGTGGGGGTTCGTCGTGCACGGGGTTGCACATCATGGTCGAGGGTATAGTGAGTGCTGCCTTTGCACACAGAGGTGCTGTTTGAAGGTTTCAGGGTCAGTCATCACTTAAAGAACAGTGCAAACGTGACAAACCACCAGAAATTCACCTCCACCACTGGGACCACAGCACAGACAGACCTGCGTCTACTCACTCTTCAACGAGCAGTGGTCGAAGTGGGGGAAAAAAAGTAGGGGAACTGTGGGCGGAGAATCAGAGGGCGGGAATAAACTGTGGATTGGATCAGTGGGCGGAGTCAGAGGTGTGGCAGAAAGAGCAAAATATCCCAATTTTTTGTATTTGTTTCCTATTTCACATTTACAGCTTATTACGTTATTTAATTTAACCAATGGATACACATGTTTATTTAAAGTGGAATATGATTTATTGACATTAAATACATTCACAAAGTGGGATTAGTTTCCAATTACAGAATGTCCCAAATATCCTTAAAAGTGGAATTGCAAGCCATTTGTCTCCCAGCCATGCATTTTCTGTCATCAGCACTTCTCCAACCTTTTTCTACACGAACAGTTCAAACATGAATGGCAAAATATCCTAGTTTTCAAATGTTTTCCACATAATTATGGCTCTGGCATATTTGCCACATAATACATCTGCTGCATAATCTGACGATTTTTTAACTAATGAATTGTTTATAGCTCAAACGGATCAAAAGTTACAAAAAAAATGTAACTTGTGCTGCTGTGAAGTGGAGAGCCCTTTGCAAAGGTTGACTGGTCACCTTTCTCACTGCTGCGGTTGTATATTCCTCTGGTACTAATAAGGAAACATCTTTGCAGAGACTGTTAGCATGTCTAAAAATGTCGAACTAAAGAAGTATCAGAAAATTTACAGCACCACTAATACCAGTGTAGGGTGTCAGAGCACTTCACATCACACATATTATACACAGACAATCAATCAATCATACGTGTGTAAATCACTGTACAGGAAATGGTACATGAGGAAAAGGACTACAAGGTGTAGGTGTTCACATGACAACCATACTAGCAGGCAGCAAAGTTTAATAGTGATTGGTCTGGAGAAACACAAACTCAGAATTTAAAACGTAATACCATGGTTGGGGTTTCATATTAAAAATCAGAATTGAATTCTATCCAAATGAACCCTTTTTGCAACATTAGGATAACCAAAGACTGGGGAAAAACCATAACACTCTAATTTATACCTTGCAGTTTGCATGCAGCTCTTACATGACAGTGAATAGCTCACTGTTCTAGGTTAGGATTATAACTTATTAACTGCAAGTAACAATAGGGTCTCTCTGACAAAATCAGTAACCCATTGACCTAATTACATTATGTGCAATTTGTGATCTGCATGGTACACGTTCTTAGCAGCAGGCACATTAACCCTCTGTTCTTCCTTTCCAAGAGTCAAAACTTCCACTAGACAAAACTCCATCTCTCTCTACTAAGAACATTTATCACTGGAGTTATCATGACATTTTTATTGTTGCAAAAAATTATTGGAGGCCAGGAAGGAGGCAGCAAGTGCATTTAAAAACATATTATACTTGCAAACACGACGCCCCCACCTGAAGTCAGCAGCTGGTGCAGTCGAACTGCCCTAGAGTCACCCTGCTCAAGGGTCCTGTGACCTCAGTGACAGAGTCACTGTCACTGTCACTGTTGGTGTGCTGCTTCATAGGCCTATCCGCAAGACTGGAGGTGAACTTCAGAATGAATTGTGTCGGACAGACCTTCAAGGTTAACCCACATTTGCCAACGCTAGGGTCCACCTACTGGTGCTAAGACACCAGGACTTTTAAGATCTTGTGAGGCCTGGTAAGGTCTAGTATGGGAATGTGCTGTCTCAGAAGAGTGGTCTGGTGGACTGGTCATGAAGGCTGAACCTGGTTCCCCAGTTCCAAATTCAGCAACTCTGACCGTAGTGCAACATCCTCTCCCCCACTGAACACCATACTGCCCTACTGAGAGAAACTTGCACTGCACTGACCTGCTATAAACACCTGGAAGTGACTCAATTCAAATTACGCACTAGACAAGAGCAATATGCTGCCTAAAAAAAATAACAACATCCTAGAAAAAGCAAACACTCATTGGGAATGCAAGATTAAGTAAAGCATGTGAAATGTACGCAGGAACAACATGGTTACCTTTTTCCTTTTACACTCATTATTCAGAAATTAGTGAGTGCTTTTGCCTGAAAAGTTAAGGCCATGACTACAGGGCCCAGAAGGGACCCGTTTCCATGCCCATTGCTTATATCCTTACAAAACGTAAGCAATATGGTTTAAAAAGACCACATTCATGAATGCACAGCTGCTGTACACATTTTGTTTTCCAATTCCCCCATCAAGCGGGTATTTCAGTACTTTTAGGAATAGTGCACTTACCCACCCAGGAAAAACAATGCTGTTGTAAGAGACGAGAAAACAAAAGTAGTGCTTAACTGGCAAACACTGTAAAGTGGCGCTAATGTGTTAAGATGTGAATAAATTAATCTGGCCACCTTGCAAACCACTGTTTTGCTTTAGTTAGTAAACATGGGCGAATTTTGCGAATCTGGCGTTTCTCAAATTTGCGTATTTGCGAACTCGCAATCCGCAAAATCCGCGAATTCTTGCGAATTTGCGGATTTTTTTTTGTGTTCGCAAGGGTTTCTGCCAGTTCGCGAGGGTTTTGTACCAGTTCGCAATTGCGAACTTACTTGTCGGCTCGCAACGGTCGCGACTATGTTGTTTCTATGTCTGGTTCATCATCACAGGTTCCCAGCACCCTCTGTTTCACCACTGCCACCCTCTGTTTCACCCATGCCACCCTCTGGTACATCAATGCCACCCTATGGTTCATCATCACTGTAGATTATGAGGGGGGGGAAGCAAGCACACCTGCCCTGCTTCAACTGACATGAATTAATTTGGGGTTGATTTATTAATGTGTCACTGGCACCTGCTTCCTTATCTATAATTTGCTTTCCGTTGCAGTGCAATTTTTTTTTCCAGGACCTTTGTAGCCTACTTGTAGCTATTCTATGAGCCTGCCGTGAGGGTCAGAGCAGGGTCATAGAATTGTTGCAACTAGCAACTGAACTCTAGAGGGGCCCCAGTCAGGAAGCACTACAGGGAATAGTTACTATTACTAATGATGAGTTTGAACTTTTGCACCTACTGAGTGCTTTCAGTTTTGCAAAAGTCGTTTTTCTGCAGAACAGCAACTGTAATGCCCCAAACAAACATATGATTCAGAAAAGGGGGTGGTGATGGACAGAGTATCTGAATTAAGCAGAACACTCCTACCCAGTCAACAGACCAGGGCTTGATCCATCACCGTTTTTTAGCTCACTGCACCATCCCAGCTCAGAACCTGGCTACATGCAAATTAGTCTGTTCCTGGCCCAGTGCATCATGGGAACAGGGCAGACCAAACTACCAAGCCAATTCTTTTACTGGAAACAAACATAGGCAACTGAACTCTGGAGGGGCCCCTCAGGAAGTACTACAGGGAATGGTTATTAATGATGAGTGAACTTTTGCACCTGCTGAGTGCTTTCAGTTTTGCAAAACTCGTTTTTCTGCAGAACAGCAACTGTAATGCCCCAAAGAAACTTACTTGTGAAAGTTGATTTCTAATCCAAAAGTGATCCAAAGAAAGTCAAAAGGCCTCAAATCCAAAAAAGTGCAGGCAAATGTCAACCTGAGTAGTTATTCTGACAAAAATCATCATTTTCAGGTCTATGCTGCTTGCTAGTGGCAAATGAGTGAAGTGAGTAAGTGAACTCCGCTCGCAGCAAAATTGTATCACCAAGAAAAAAAAATCCGCTGCGTGCGAATTTGCGGATTTTTGGTAAATTCGGGAGCGTTTGCGGATTGCGAATTTACCGAAAATCCGCAAAATCCGTGAGCGGAACGGATTTTCCACCCATGCTTATTAGTTAGTTATTTTTCCTATTATCAAAGTTTTATTTCTCTCCACCCCGTGGCTGCAGTTAGAAATTGAAACATTTTAGAAAAATAAATCCTTTCCAGTTAAGGAGCTTTCCTTTTCTGGATCCATTTCACAGGGGGGCAAATACATGCAAGAGAGGAGAGAACCTTTTCTTCAAGTCTCGGTTTTCACTAAATGAGGAGCGAGGCCAGCCCCCCTCCGCCCCCCCTCCTCCTCCTCCCCCCACCTGTGTGTGTCAGCCCGAGCTGAGACAGCTTCCCGGGCTGGCGTCCATCTTATTGCAGCCGCCCGAGTACTTCACAGGTCTTTAAAAGACCATTCAAGTTTTAACGTGGCTTTGTTGTGTTTTCGCCCCTTCTTGAGCCCCTGCATCTTCACTCAGTCGATTGCTGGAAGAATTAGCCAACCCCTCCCCCCTGATATGTTCATTGGCCTCCCAAAATCTGGCTCTAGTTGCGCCTCTGAGCAAGACAAAAAGAGAGGGAAGAGGGGGAACAAAGAGGGTGGGGCAACTGCCAGCTGCGGGAGAACTGGAAAATTCCTTGTCTTCTACGGGCATGAAGGATAATGAAGGAAAAGACAGAGTCCTTTTCCTTCTCTGCCCCTTCTGCCCGTCCCCGAAAGCCGAGCGTTAATTATCGGCCTTGGCATTTATGCAGTCCGGACGCATGTTGAAAAGAAGGAAGTATGGGAACGGAATCTATAAAATTCAAGAAGTAGGGGCGCGCCGTGCCCTGCCGATCCTGCCCACTTCGACCACTGTCAACGAGAGAGATCTGCCAGTGAAAGGCAGCTCTGCAGACCCCACAGCCTGCAGATCACTGGGGACGTGCACACCCTAGCAGCTGTGCAGAAACCAAAAGCCTCAGAGTACCCACCAGCCATAGAGACCGCAGAGCCTGGCAGATCACAGGAGCTGTGCAGACCGGCAGATGTACAAAGCCAGCATGCAGAACGAGTCCAGCAGCCGTGCAGACCCAAGGAGTTGTGCAGATATCAGCAGCCATATAGAGCCCGCAGCCCTGCAGACCCTGGAACGCCAGATGCACAAGTCCCAGCAGTCCTTGTCATGTGATAAGAAATGTTGCAGGGCGGCTTGGTGATCTTTGAACAGAAAAGGGAAACTCAGCCTTTGGATTTGTTCCTCGATTTGAAACTCCTGAGTGACTTGTAAGCCTTGTAATGTACAGGAGTAATTTTATCCATAAACAACGGGTTGTTCTAGAGCGCAGCCAGTGTAGCCAGCCTAGTTGCACAAGCAATGGTGCCTGTGCCACTAGGTCCTCATTTTACAAATATCTTTAATTCATATGTAGAGTGATTGTTTCTTGCGTTAAAATGGGTCAAAGATACTACTTTTATGTGAATACCAGTCGACTCGCAGTTGCAACGACTATAGCAAAAAACCCTTGAGCACCATAGCCCAATGTCGGGGGGCTCCTGACAGGCAATTAGTAGTCTAAACGTGCAACATGGGTGCCTACGAACAAAGCAACCGCTATCTCATCTTACTTAGTTGCAGCGAGCGTGCAACCTTTCATCGCATCCTGTATTTTCAAAGTGAACCGCAATATCATACGGAAGGGGAATATAAATATCCAAACACATAACGTTAATCAGCATCTGGGCGTTCACTTGAAACACGTCCAACTATTCCCGTGACCAATTGTCGCTAGAGCGTGAACTTCAAAACTAAACGGAAGCGAGCTAAGACGTGCATCACACTTTCCATGGAACCTGTCCACAGTGTTACATTACCCTAAACCTTTTTTCAAAATCGTTTGTTATTTTATTACAGCAATAACCAAAACAGTAGCGTAAACATGAATTTTTAATCACACTAAATAAATGCGTATACCAGTCTCGAAAACCATAGAGACAATGCCCCAACGAGGTGCTTTTCAATTACGCCATTCCGGTACCGTGAACATCAACGGGACTAAATGCCAAGATCAATTTCCAGTTCCACCATCTATACACATAGAAGTAAGACCGAGGAACACATCCCAAATAGTTTATTTACATCAGTGCTTTTAAATTCTTCTTTTGGCCTTGGGGGTCCCTATGGGACCCCCCTGAGCAGGCCTAGGGGTTCAGGGTATTTCTACCCTGCCCCCTTTTGTTATTTTTCACCTTTGCTTTTCTTATGTCTGATTTCTTATGCCTCGGTTACCAAGACACAAGATGGCTGCCAACACTTCCTGGTTTGAAGTGTTGACAGCCAATTAGCAGAAAGCTCGTGCTTAGGAGGATATGAGGCCCTAGATATAGAAACTTTTTTATTTTTGATTTTCTCAGCAACTACTGAATAGATTTACACCATTTAACAAAAAGGTATCTTTTTGAACCAAGGGCTAACTTTTTGCCAAATTTGGTGTAACTCCGTTCAGCAGTTCGGACTGTAGCCGTATTTCTATAGAAAATTGCATGGGGAAAACATGTTTTGGGACCCCCCATTTTTCTCCGCCCCCCACTCCACGAAACTTACAGGATAGGCAAGGAACGGATAGGCAAGGAACGGAGCGCCCCACAAGTTTTGAAAAGTTTGCGAAGATTTGTCAATTGGCGCCAAAGTTATTGGGAATAGAATGTTACAATTTTCCTATGGAAAATAGGTCCTAACTATAACTATCTACTGGCGACCGCCAGCAGATAATATATGTATATAAATATATATATTTCATGCCAAGGTGCCTCTGAACATAAGGACACCACTCCGCTGGTGCTGGTTAACAAACTATTTATTTCAGAAGCTGCACAATGTGTCCGGTTACTTAAAGCCTTCTCCAACGCGTTTTGAAGCTCCTGGTTCTTCCTCATGGGGCCATAGGCAGCACGTGACAGGGTAAACCACAGCCTCATTTAATAGTCCATTAGTTGCATTAGTTGCACAATCTCTCCAGTGATGTATGCTGGGGGCTGTCGTTCAATTCTTGCCCTTCAGTGGGGTCCGTCATGTGCCGTAATTACTGCCTTTTAAACTCATTTAATAGCCCTCCAGTGGGCTCCAGGCATCCAGTGCAGCAAAACAATTTTGAAAACTCAAGTGCTGTATTCAGGCAGAGTGATCTCCGCCAACAGTCCTGTTACGGCAAGTCCTGCCAGGTGGTGCATCCTCTGCAGCTGAGGCCGCCGCGTTAAACAACATGCCAAGGTGCCTCTGAACATAAGGACGCCACTCCGCTGGTGCTGGTTAACAAACTATTTATTTCAGAAGCTGCACATTTTGTCTGGTTACTTAAAGCCTTCCCCGACGCGTTTCGAAGCTCCTGCTTCTTCCTCATGGGGGCCATAGGCAGCACGTGACAGGGTTAACCACAGCCTTAATTAATAGTCCATTAGTTGCATACTCACTCTAGTGAGGTATGCTGGGGGCTGTAGTTCGATCCTTGCCATTCAGTGGGGTCCGTCATGTGCTGTAATTACTGCCTTTTAAACTCATTTCACAGCCCTCCAGTGGGCTCCAGGCATCCAGTGCAGCAAAAAAAATTTGAAAACACCAGCGCTGTATTCAGGCAGAGCGATCCCCGCCAACAGTCCTGTTACGTTAAGTCCTGCCAAGGGGTGCATCCTCCGCGGCTGAGGCCGCCACGTTAAACATCATGCCAAGGTGCCTATGAACATAAGGACGCCACTCCGCTGGTGCTGGTTTACAAACTATTTATTTCAGAAGCTGCACATTTTGTTTCGTTACTTAAAGCCTTTTCCGGCACGTTTCGAAGCTCCTGTTTCTTCCTCATGGGGCCATAGGCAGCACGTGAAAGGGTTAACCACAGCCTTAATTTATAGTCCATTAGTTGCATACTCTCTCCAGTGAGGTATGCTGGGGGCTTTAGTTCGATTCTTGGCCTTCAGTGGGGTCCTAATGTGCCGTAATTACTGCCTTTTAAACTCATTTCACAGCCCTCCAGTGGGCTCCAGGCATCCAGTGCAGCAAAACAATTTTGAAAACACCAGGGCTGTATTCAGGCAGAGCGATCCCCGCCAACAGTCCAATTCACTGGCCTGGCTAGTTTGGGCTGAACTGTTCCTGTTGGAGCAGGGTCAAGTCTGATTTGCATATGACCGGGTGGCAGTAAGGTGGCAAGGTGGGCAATGAGCAATCGGCCCCATTATGATGTCGGACGGGAAGCCACTAATGATGTGCTGGTCCGTGGACATCTGGGGCCATGGTCTGACCACCGCATTATGATGCACAGTGGTCAGAGGAGGTGGAGGGACTGACCTACACATCCGATGGACTTCCGTCAGAACGTAATATGTTACAATTGGAAAGGGGCGACCACTCGGTCCCCCCGAACGTATGGTGGAGTACCCCGATCCCCCCGGGAGGCCATCTTGGGCGGGAGGCGAGTCTCGGCTGGTATGCCCGAAGCGGCATAGCCGGGGCGCGCCTTTTCCCGCCCTGGAGTGGGTTGTCCTAGACGCTGACGCCGTCGGCCACGCCCCCGGGGGGCAGGCGGAGGCGGGTTTACGCCCGCCCGAAGACGGATAAAAGGAGCAACAAGCCAAGAAAGCATCTTCTTGTTCCTGTGCTCTGAAGCTGCACCTCCCCGCTGCACGTGAGCTCGAGACGGAACGAAGAGCCAATTTTGAGCGTTATAATTTTGTTCTTGTTTTACAGATATCTGCGTTGGAGAATGCCGGGCAAGAAGGTCGGAAAGCGTGTCGGTACCGATCAGATGCTCCGCATGCTCATAAAGGAGGTTGCTGATTTGAAGAAACAGATGGCGGAAAAGAACGGGGAGGGAGGCCCGAAGCGAATCGTCGGACCAGCTTTGCCGGGAGTAGTCCCTAGCGGGAGAGGCAAGAGGTCCAAGAGGGGGGCACCTGGGGGGGAGACCCCGGTTCCCGATACACCGATAGAGGAGCCAATCCTGGTTCCGAAGGAGGGGCACCCGATCCCCGTGGTAGTCACCCCTGTGAACGGAGACGATATGCCTCCAGAGTTGGCTGCACAACTGGCAGCATGGTTGGGAAAGGATAGCGAGGGCGTGATGAGGCAATTGCAGGAATCTAGACAGGCTGCGAAGGCACCATCTTTTGTTCCCCCGCAGGCTCCGGGGGCTGAGAGCGCGGCAGACGCAAGTTCGGCAGCAAGTACAGCACCTAATTCAGGTAAGCGGCTACTGCCGATTGCGGGGGAGGGGTCTGTACCCTCGCGAAGGGAGAAAGTGGCCCAGCATGTTCCACTTGAAATTAAGGAAAAGATTTGGGCTAATAAGTATGTGAACATGTTTTCTTTGCTTACTGACCATTACGAGATTGAGCATGTGAAGGCCCAAAAAGAGCTGATGCATCCGAGTGTTTGGCGCGCAAAAATGGCCGCCTTTAAAGTCGATGAGAACATAGGTACTTGGGGCAGAGCATTTGGCATTTTCACCTCCATTATGGGTGAGCGAAGGCCTGAGTTGTTGACAGAATTGCCTATTTATCAGACACGTATTATGGAGTTTTCTCTGGCTTATGAGGGCAATCATTGGTTTTGTTATGACAATATTTTTAGGAAGGCTAAGGAGCACGATCCGGCTCTAACCTGGGATTGTTATGACTCCATTTCTTGGCAAAAAATGGAGAACTCGGGCATGTTAAAGGTACCATTGTCGGGGGGTGGTGGGGGGGAGTCTTCCCGCCAAACCTCTGGGACACCCTTTCGGACGGGTGCAGGTAACGAGCACCACTCGAAGTCGAGTGGCAACACAGGGAAAAAGGGGATTTGTTGGAATTTTAACAGGGGAAAATGTACGAGGCCTCAGGGGTCATGCAAATTTAGACACAAGTGTGGGGGTTGTGGACAGTCCTCTCATCCCGAGACCATGTGCAGAGCCAAAACGGGTGATAATGGAGGTAGGGGAAGCGCCAAACAGGTCTGAAATAGTCCGAGGGGCGCCTTTACCTACCCCGGTTGATACCATGGCAATGATTCCTTGGCTCAATGAATACCCGGATCATGTCTCCGCAGGGGTGTTGCGGGATGGGTTTTCGTATGGTTTCCGCATTCCGGTGGGGGACTTTCAGGGTAAAACAAGTTGTAAGAACCAACTGTCGGTCCTGCAGCATACGGCGGTGGTACAGGTAAAGATTGGGAAAGAGGTGACTCGTGGGCGGGTTGCCGGTCCATTCGATCTACCACCGGTTGCTAACTTTGTTTGTTCCCCTTTAGGGGTGGTCCCCAAGAAGGACCCGGGTGAGTTTAGGCTAATACATAATTTGTCAGCTCCACGAGGTCTTTCCGTGAATGATGCGATAGACCCGGAAGTGTGTTCGGTGCGGTATGCATCCTTCGATGAAGCCGTCGCCATGTTGAATCGCCTGGGGCCCGGAGCGCTGATGGCCAAATCAGACATCGAGTCAGCGTTCCGGTTGCTCCCGGTACACCCAGACGATCAGCGTCTCCTTGGTTTCACGTTTCAGGGTCGCTATTACATGGATAAATGTATGCCAATGGGTTGCTCCATATCTTGTGCCTATTTTGAGAAGTTCAGTTGTTTTCTGCAATGGGTATTCACAAGAAAGACGGGTTTTCAGCATGTGATGCATTATCTCGATGACTTTCTGTTCCTAGGGGCAGCCGGGGATCCAGAATGTGGGCAGGCTTTATCAGAGTTTTGTGTCTTAATGAATCACTTCGGCGTGCCATTGGCACCAGGTAAGACTGTGGGTCCCTCGACTTCACTTGAGTTCCTCGGGATCGAGCTCGACTCGGAGGAAGGTTGTTTTCGGTTGCCCAAAGAGAAGGTGTTGAAATTCAGGGCATCCCTTGAAACATGTATTCGTGAGACTAAGGTGAACCTGCATCAATTGCAACAAACGGTGGGCCAGTTGAATTTTGCCCTTAGAGTAATCCCGATGGCCCGCCCCTTTTCCCGCTCGATTGCACAAGCCATGGTCGGCCTTAAAGGGGACATCACCGCACAAGGCTCTCGGCAGAGATTCGCCAGGACATGCGCATTTGGTTGGCATTTCTGGCGGATTTCAATGGTCGAATTGTCTGGAACAAGCCGGCGGTGTCATCCGAGGAGCTGGGGCTGTGGACTGATTCGGCGGGGAGTATAGGTTTTGGCGCCATATTTGGTAATCAATGGTCGGCTCAAAAATGGCCGTCATGGTGGCACGAGAGCAGGCTGACGAGTAACATTGCTTTTCTCGAACTTTTCCCTATTTTGGTGGCCTTGAAAACATGGCCCGAGGGGTTCCGAGATCACTCTGTCGTGTTCTGGTCTGATAACATGACTGTGGTAGAGTGTATCAATAGTCAGGCAGCACGTTGCAAATGGATTCTGAGACTGCTTAAAGAAATTGTATTGTTGTGTATGCAGTTGAATGTGATCTTTAGGGCGCGACATGTCCCAGGGGTGCTGAACCAAGCGGCTGATGCGCTTTCTCGTTTCCGTATGCAGGCCTTTTGGGGTTTTCTGCCCACAGCGGACCCGGTGGCGGCACCCTTTCCCGAAGCTCTCTGGTCTCTCGGTGCCCTGAACTACAAAACCTCGTGGGAGAGAGTTTAGCACCCAGGACAAGGAAGGCATATGAAGGGGCGTTCCGTTCCTATTGGTCCTTTTTGGGTTCAGCTAGGGGGGAGCTTTGGGGTCAGGAAGAGCTTGTTGTAAAATTCTTGCTGTCTTTACATCAGGCAGGCAAGTCAGTAGCTACGGCCCAGAGGCATCGGGCTGCCATTTCCTTTATGGCAAAGGCTCATGGGATCCAGGACCGAACAGCGTCCTTTGTGGTACAGAAAGCGCTACGGGGGTGGCAACGCCTGGAGGGTCGCAGAGTAGATGAGAGGCACCCGATAGGTCTGGATAGGTTGGCCCTGTTATTATCCGTACTCCCTGCGACATGTTCATCCCAGTATGAAACAGTGTTATTCCGGGCCGCCTTTGCGTTAGCATTCCACGGGGCAATGCGGGTAAGCGAACTGGTAGCGAGGAACAAACGGGATACGGCGGGGGGACTGTGCCGGGAGCACATTCAGGTAAAGGGGGAGACAATGACTGTCTCCTTTGTCAGGTCCAAGGCTGATCAGGGTGCGATAGGGGATTGTGTAGTAATACATCGGATTCCCGGATCTCCCATGTGCCCTGTTGTTTGCGTAGAGGAATATTTAGTACAGAGGGCGTCATCATGGGGAGGGGCCTTGTTGAGGCACGCTGATGCCACCCCACTGACGAGATTTCAGTTCCAGCGGGTGCTTGCAATGGCGCTTTCGGCTGCGGGTTTGAACCCCGGCGAGTTTGGGACCCATTCCTTCCGGATAGGGGCTGCTACTGAGGCTACAGCCAGGGGTCTGAGTATAGAGAAAGTGAAACGTTTGGGGCGTTGGTCCTCGAATTGTTACAGAAGGTATGTGCGTTTGCACATGTTGTGAAGCTGCTATCATGTACTCACGCTTCTTGTTTTTGTTTGGTTTACAGTTTCGCAAGCTCACGAGGCGGGGCGGGCTGTGCAGTCGACCCGACACCTGGGAACCAGCGGTCAAACATCGCCGGCTGCGGAAAAAGTGGTGTGGGTCGTGGGCCACTCATACGTGAGGCGCGCCGCGGATGTATTCAAAGCAGGTGACATGATTCACGTGGCTGGGGAATACGGGTACAGGGTGACCTTCTACGGAAGGGGCGGGCTCTGTATTGACCAGTTTCAAAATTTTATGGAGGGTTTGTTAGGGCGGACAAGGTCACCGCCATCTATAATCATAGTCCATCTTGGGGGTAATGATTTGGTAACCACTGGTAGACGACTGCTTCTCGAGGCAATGCTTTCCACTGTAAGTTGGTTGGCGAGAAGAGTTCCAGGGTGCACAATTGCATGGTCCCATATGATTCCACGAAAAGTGTGGCGGGGGGCGATTTCGGTTTCTGCTCTGAATCACTCAGTGAAGAAAATAAATAACAAGTTGGGTAGATTGTTTCGTTCAAGTACACTGCATTCTATCCCGCATGGTTGTATCAAAGGGGACAGTATGTATTTGGAAGATGGGGTCCATTTGTCCCGGGTGGGGAATGAGTTACTCATAGGAGACCTCATAGCTTGGCTAAGGAGTTTAAAACATGACCTTTAGGTAGGAGTTGTTGTGGGGGGTCCGGATAGCCGGTCAACTATCCGGCCTGTGGCGGTAAGGTCATGATCGGTGAGCAGTAATTGGAAGATCCCTATGGGGGGGCGTCACCCATTACGGATGGGAGCGCCCGGGGGAGGTGGCCATTGGCCCCTCAACGGGGAGGCGGTCCCGTCTAAGGATGGGCCGCCGAAAGTAAAGGAAAGGCGGTCAAGGCCCCTTCCTTGATAGGAGGGGCTACGGGCCCCTCCTGGGGAATTTCCCGGGGCCAGGACACCTGCGACGGCAGATGTGGTAAGTTGTGTGGGGTGGGGAGGGGGTTTACGCTACCTTCTAGACACCTCACACGAGTCCTCGGACGACCTTTAAATGGCGTCGAGTTCTTTGGGGCCCCCGTCAAGTCAAGGGAAATTTGTAGATGCATTTGAGGTACAGCCTCTGTGCGGTCGCCCCTCCCAAGTGGGGGGGGTAATTCTGGTTTAGGGATCTGACACCGGTTACGACCTTGCCGTTGGCCCTTAACGTTAGGATGTACAATTTCAAGTTAAATGTTTTGTAGGATGTTAGTTCGGCTAGGAGAACCTTTGTATTAGAAATATGTTAAGGTTAGCCAAACATCGTAATGTGGAAATGAAATTGTACATAATATGAAACTGTTATTTTAATGTTTTGATTTTGTTTCATATTTTAATAAATACGGCCGGGAGGGTCACTCCCTCCCGCCTTCCAAAAGTTCAGAACCGTTTCCGTTTTCCCATCCTTGGGGATTGCGTCGAGAGGGGGTGGTATCTCAGCCATAATGGGCGGTGCATGCTCAGGCACCGCCGTAGTTATTAAGAAGGCCCATTCGGGTTCCGGCTGTATTTTGATGGCAGTCCAACCTCTATGAAAAAGCAGCCAGAATGGGACTTTGGGGACACTAGCCTGGTCCCTGTCCCCCAAGGGCCTCGGCTATGGACCACTTGGTGCCTGGCATAAGGGGCATGGATGTTTGAAACATGAGTTTTTCCTTTGTGGCTTGTGCCGCAGCCTTTTTTTTGGGCCACAGGACCAGCCGCAATGGAACAAGTTATAATTACGGCCACCTAAGCATCATAATTTGGCAGTTGGGACTTCTACCTACTTGTTGATCAGTTCCAATTCTGCTACGATGTCGGTAGGATGCTTATCTGTCCGGCATTGTAATGAGACCCAATGGGTTCTTAATTCTACCCCGAGTGATTGCCAGACATTAGACGTATTGCAAGCATTCCTCCCATTCACACCTTTTCTGCATTTGATGTACTGTCCTACGTGGCCTGGGTATGCCCAGATGTGGTTCCTGTGTTCACTGTAGTCCTGAAACCATTCTACACTCTACTGATGAGCCCCAATCTGGGTGAAACCAGTATTAAGTTGCTTGTGTTCAAGTTAAGTGAGGACCTGTTCTTGCAGTTCAGGTTGGACTGCTCCTATTGGAGCAGGGTCAAGACTGATAAACTGTGGTGACATGGTGGGCACAGAATGAATGTGTTTGAATGACACGATGAGCGATTTTCAGGGGTTAGACTTATTGCAAGCATTCCTTCCATCACCTTCTATTTGTCAAATATATCACTCTATGTGGCAAGGGTATGATCAGATGTGGGTCCCGTGCTCACTGTGCCACTGGAACCAAGCTGCATTCGACTGACAAGCCCAAATCAGGGGGAATCTAGACTTGGGTTGATCAGGTTCCTGTTCACGGAGGACCTAGCCTTGGAGAAACAGCATTTACTAGGCAGTCATTACCACAAAATGCATTTACAATGACATCTTTAGCACGCATGCAATATTAGAACGAATTTGTCATCGCAACAATTGCCTTTACCGCACATTCCTGTACCATGCATTTATGTGTAAGTATATAGGTAAGTACTTTGGGAGAGTAAATAGGGGTTTGGTAGGGGAGTGCTTATTTATCTTTTAGAATACGTGTGTATTAAGTTATTATTATTAATTAATTCATTTTTATGAAATGTTATTAATATTACAAAATCTAATTATGATTATCAGTATAATATTGATAAAAGTAATAATCGTTTTGTTTTATTATTCTTGAAGTTATAGATATGGGATGTTTGGTATATAGGGCAATAGGGGGAAAGGTCATTAATACTAATTATTTTCAATTTTTGGGCAGGTCTTTATTTATTAATATTAATAAATAAACATTCTGAACAGTTTCACATTTAAAAAAAAAATAAGATTTAGAGGTAGCATGTCATTGATATATGGTCATAGGGTGTTATTTTAATACTATGGTTTTTTTACACATAAATGAGTATTAATTGCGCATATTATTTTATAATTAAACAGGGAATACTAAATATCCAGTTAAAAAAGGAAGCCATTTAGTTTCAGGAATGAGATGTAAGGGATTTTGGGGTATCGGTTAGAAAGGTGTATTAATACCCACATATTAATTTTAATAATGGAGTATTACTTTTAACAACATTTCTGGGAACTTCCAAAATTATTTTAGGAATGGATGTGTGGGATATAAGGTAATAGGGTGGGAAAGTGTATTAATACTCAGGTATTACTTTTACTACCCGATTATTGATTTAAACACCAATTGTGAACACTACAAAATTAAATATACTGTAGTTAAAAATCTAAAATGAATGATTTCATGGATGGAATGTAAGGGATATAGGGGAGTAGGGCAGGGACATGTATTAATACTCAGGCGTTAATTTTTATAGGGGTGTCTTAATTTTAATTAAAATAAAATACTTCAAAATGTTCAAAAACAATATAACAAAAGGTTAAAGTCTTCTATTTTAATTTTAAAAAGCTATATAAACATATTTAAAACACATGAATAATATAAGACAAATTTAGTAACGAGTCCAGACGTGTAGAGGATGTTCAGATGTTTATTTGTAGTTAGTTACAGGACATGTAGTCAAGTCCAGAACAGAACCCCACCAGGAATAGCCAGCACGCTGCTCAGACCTTCCTAACTGTGACTTCTCTCTCCCAACATTCTGTAATACATCATTCTAGGAACATTCCACTGACAGAGCATGAGGTGACATGAATAACATTAAAGCCAGGATACTACATATCCCCGTTCCTTCTATATAAAAAACAAAAAAGAAGGTAAACAGAAAGAAAAACTGAGATAGAGGATAAAAAGGAGGAAATCAAAAACAGAGGAGAAGCTAAGATCGAGAAGAAAAATAATCCAGAAACAACATGAGGAATACATACGAGAAACAACAAAGAAGGAGAAACAGATAAGAAATGCCCATCCTCCCAATCAACAGAAAAGAGAAGAAGAACACAGCAAAAGAAAACAACAAGAAAGAAGACAAACGCGAAAGCACCAATGACTATACCCTAAACAATTCAGCTGGCCAGGCAGACATGCGAGGAGGAAAGGCATAACAGCAGAACAACACTTGGGTGAAACCAGTCAGGAAAAAGTGACAGCAAAAGAAGAGTTCAGAATCCAACAGTGTCAACAGAGGAATAGACATCAGGAGGAAAACTATAGACAAGCAAGAAAGAGGTAAGATGAGTGAAAATAAAAAAAGATCCCTTGTCAAACCTCAATAGCAAATTGATAAAATAATATGAGAAATAACAATCAAGACAGGATACTACAAAATGTAATTAAAAACATTGTAATGTAGAAAATAAAAAATGAATACAACAACAATTTTTCTTACAAACACTATTTAAATATCAAAAAACGCAATAAAAATTAGCACAATTTATTTTAAGTATTACACTCAGCTACGATGTAACCGATTGCGCATCTCCTTTGACAGTCAGTGGCCCGTTGCGGGAGAGATCGGATAGAAGGGAGAGGTGCAGTCAGGCAAGACAAACTTTATTTACTTTATAAATGTATATAGGTGACTGCATCTATTGTAGGGATAGAAGAGGAGGAAGTATTTAATAGTAGGCATGTTGAATGATGTAATGTGTTAAAGTTTAACACAAAATTCCATTTCCATACAGGTTGAAGTAGTATGCCCTCATCACAATGGTTGTTTTTACTGTAACAGTATTTCTTTAAAGTGCGAAAACAGATACGTGATTTGGCTATCATGGAATTTTTTTTGCAAAAGCCTTTTTGTAAAATTGTAATCAACTTGCCACATGTGGAAAGGTAAGGCTTTAACTTTTTAAGTCCTCATGTATACGATCTTTATGCTAATGACAACAGGGTCACCTCTGAATCGTGCATGGGGGAATAACCAGAGAGGCAAAATTAGCCATATCATAAGAACCAGCAAGTTCCATCGAGTTTGTGCGAACGGGGTGGTACCATAGAAAGAAATTGCTCGACAGTGTTTGTTTAAATCATTAGACTTCTGTCCCTGCCCTCCCACCTAACCCTGTCCCATAGTTCCCAATAATTTGTATGTTTACTATTTCCTCTCAATTCATCCAGCTTTTTGAATTTGTTCATTGCCCAACCCAATCGTCTACTTCGGGAGGTGATGGGAGAATCCAATTTTTACACACCTCTCGTCTAACCAATAACATAGACATAAATAGCAGTGGTTCTGCTTTTGACTTAAATGAATACTAGAGTCAGCAGTGTCTAAAATGCCAAAAATGATAGTGAAAGAGCTTACCTTGACCTTGAAATCTAGAGCTTTATCTACAATCTTACCAACTGCATGTCAAGGTGAGTGCATGTAAAAAACATGTTCATGTTGTTAGCCTTCATATCTCCGTATTTAGGGCATTTTTTCATCATCTGTGTGTTCATCTTTGACAATTTTTTGGGTGTCCAATACGACCTGTGCAAAGTAAAAAGATGGTTTCTCCTAAGAGGTGAAAAAACAATAATGTGCCATAAAAAAGTGTAAGATACTTGCCAAGAATGTTGCACGTCTTTATCCGGAAAGACTTTCTTCCAAATGTCATCAGGTGTATCAAAGTCGGCCTCATTTCCCTCGATCAAGTGCCAGTACCACAATGAAACTTCCTTTCAACTTTCAAATTGTTTTTTTTTCTAGGTTCTCCTCCAGCGTACTGCCCGGGTGTGATATTTTACTTATCCTCTGGTCCAACTGGCCATATGGTAGTATTTGAATCTTGATAATTCGTTCTTAGTTCTTTACGCTAAGACGTCCCAGTGTTTAAGATTCCCATTTTTAAGAAGGTCCCCCCACCTTTCTATTCCTGCTTTTTTCAGAGGACATGGTAGGGTGTCATACATGCATTCTGAAGTGCCCGGCGAGTTCCATATTAGGGCCAGAGGACTATAATACGAAAACCTCCACACTCCACACTTTCCTTATCTCTGACCACATTTTGTATGCGGATCTTAATACCTTCAGTCTGATCTTTTTAAAGTTATTTGGGATGGCCGAATATGTTTGAAGACATTGATCATGATTGGTTTCAGCTTTCCAATAGGCGGGATGGGACTCCCGGGAGAGAAATAAATCCTGATGTTTTTAAAATGAAAAGCCTTATAATACATGGCTAAATCTGGACTGGTGATCCCCCCCTACTTTTCTTTTGGTAAAGCTTTCTCCAGGCTATTCTTATCACTTTAGATGCCCAAATGAAGGAGTTAATTTTACTCTGTATCTTATGTATCCACACAAAATTGAACTCCAAAGGGATTGCATTAAATATGAATGTGAATTTTTGGTAGAATGGACATTTTGATGATGTTTGATCTCCCCAAGAATGTAAGATGTAAACAACTCCACGATTTTACCAGTTTTCCCATTTCTTTGGTTTTAAGATCAAGATTAACTTGAGCCACATCTTCAATGCTTCTTGGAACTTCAATCCCCAAATATTAGATTTTATTTTTAGACTCAGTCAAGGGTAGCGTTATATTCCAATGCATAATTTCCATTTTTTGGTGGTTAATTTGATAACCGGATAACCTCCCAAAGTCTGATAATAAGCAATTTATGCTAACCAGCAATTTGTTCAAGTTACTCGTGTAGATCATTAAATCATCAGCATATAACGCCACTTTCAGAGCCCCACCATTTAAAACTAAAAAAAAAGATTTCTTCAGAAAGTCTTATCATATTAGCTAAAGGTTCAATGTAGAGGTTAAAAAGGTTTGTAGAAACTGGGTAACCCTGCCTTGTGCCTCTTCTGATCTGGAAACCTTTTGAAACTCTTCCATTTACGAGAATTTTCCCTACCTTGGCTGAATGTATATTTGTGATGACCCTTGAAAAATTCCCCCCTAGGTCGAAGGCTTTAACTTTTGAACAGACTTATAGAAAGTATTCTTGGATGAGAAAGTGGATTTTTCTTTTTTCCAGTCAGGACTTCATGTTTTTTTTATTTTTATGAATTTTATGGTAGATGTTTTGCATTTGGATTTGGGAGTCACATTTGGATATTTGTGACATGAAAAGGTCTTGGTGACATGTGGACTTAAAAGGTTAGCAAGAGTTTTAGAAAGTAGACATCATCAGGTAGGAAAGATGTGTTTATTGCAATTTTTGAAGAAAAGAATGTTTGAAAAATGGCAATTCACTATAGAGTTAGGTAAAATCAGGCAAGCAATGTGTATAAAGATTTTAATAATGCAAGATAAATGCAAGATTTTCCAAGTAGTCTGAAGCACCCATCATAGAAAACTCATTGATTTTTGCCATTACTCTTTATGACATTCCTATCTCCTTTTGGATAATTGGGGATTCAGACTACCAGCAAAAGAGTGTGCAATTTAAATTTCCTAGCAACTTTGCTTCTTTTTTAAAAAAATCGAGAAAATGATAGAGGTTTGGATGTTTGCCAATAGATTTGTTGAAGGAGTTGTGCCATCCCTTCGCACCACCCTCTCAGCAGGTCACATACCAGTTCCACCAATCCATTGGGAATCTTGGCTATCTACTGCGACCCAACTTGCTTAGATGGCTAATCCAGGTGTATTCAGAATAATTTAGTAAGGGTGCCAATTTGTTGTAATTTTGTATAAAATATTCTGATTAAGTAATCGATGTGTAGAACTCATCTACACATTCAGGATGTGCAAAGCATATGGCAGGAAGTTTACGTAATGTGAATAGCAATTTACTGTCAGACATATCATCCTCAACTAAGGAGGTCTTTTGTATTTTTCACCAAAAGCCTGAAAAAAGTAGTAAACACATCCTTGAATTTGGGTGGTGGGATATAAATTAGCAATGGTAGTAATCACTGATAAGTTAATAATAATTTTTCTAGGGCTTTTATATATGCTTTTGTATTTTATCACCAACAAAAAAAATCAGAATATGTTGAGGATTATTTATTGGGGAATAAACTGTTTACCAAATGTACTGTTGTGTCATCAATATTGGCAAATTTGGATGAATGGATGGGTGTGTATTTAAAAGTAACATCCATCATCCAAATATCACTATTCATAAGAGCTTCCAGGTTATGTGTTGTTGAAAAAATTAGTATTCTTTTTTGAGGGTTTACGTTATCATGCAGTAGAAAAGTTTCATTAGCAAAATGTATTTGTTAGTTTTGGGAAATGTTGATATCAGAAAAGGTCTGTGGGGTCACACGGGGATTACTTGCCTGTTTTTGCCTCTGCATCATCCTTCTATGCTTGGGCATTGCAGGCATACACCTAGCAACATGGATGGGAATGTTTTCTGATATTTCCCTCAGGACTGGGTCGCAGGGTTCATTGGCGGTAGATGCAAGATTTTGCACTTGTTCAATGTTCTTTCTAATTTTGCCCCAGTCACTGTCCAGCAACTGCCCAGAGGGCCACACCCAGCAGAACTAGCATAGTAATATTGCCCCTAGTCACTGTCCAGCACCTGCCCTGGGGAATGCCCCCAGAGAAGTTAGAATAGACATCTTACCTTCAGTCACTGTCCAGCACCTGTCCAGTGGGGTGTCCCCAGTGGAGTTACAGTACTAGTTATGCCCCTAAACGCTGATGAGCAACTGCCATGTTAAACGCTCACAGTGCATTTTTAATAGTAATTTTAGCAAAAAACATGTCTAGCTCCTGCTCAGATGGACGCCCATAGTGGGGGTTTAACAGGAAAAATGCCCCCAGTGTCTGTCCACCATCTCCCTTGAAAGTCACCCATTGTGGTGTTAGAACATTTTTTTTTATTATTTCCCGAAAATATTTAAATAAATTCTATTTACATTTTTGCAGTGGCGGCTCGCCGAGGGAGTGCTGTGGCAGGGGGGCAGGTTGGGGTAGTGGACTCCGACATATGGCAGAACAGAGTAAA
Organism: Lissotriton vulgaris; assembly: GCF_964263255.1. Taxonomy (NCBI): domain Eukaryota; kingdom Metazoa; phylum Chordata; class Amphibia; order Caudata; family Salamandridae; genus Lissotriton; species Lissotriton vulgaris. The sequence continues at coordinate 173,935,022 of NC_141695.1, forward strand.
CTAAGTAAATACATCAATTTACCTAGGGTGCCCTGCAACGCCAACGCGGCATCCACTACCCCAACACCCCTGCCCCACCTCACCGCCCCACAGCACTCCGCCACTGCTTTTATGTAAAATGTAACTCATGTGTACTCACATTATGGTAAGTGATTACTGTACGTGGAATTTTGTTTTTCCAGTAGTTGTCTAAATCCTCAAAATAATATAGAAAATAGCTTAAATTGATCATGTGGAATATTTTGCACATAAGAAACAAAAGAGAGATCGAGGACTATTAACGGGGGGGTCCCTTTCCCCTACTCAATACTCAAAAACAACATCTGGGGAAAATGTTTTGTAAAGTTGTCACTTGCTACAACAGCCATTTTAGTCTTGCCTTGGTAGTTTTATAACTATAGACACAAAGAAAGTACTACAGTTGTATTGGGATTGTTTCTAATATATTGGTCTAAAATATAGAGATTTTTGTTTAATTAGTATTGGGAAGTATTATCTGGAGTTTTTTTTATGCGAGAACAATACCTGCATTGTTTCACTGTTACTGTGTTTTAGGAAATGTGCTAATTTAACTCTAAAAAATATTTTCAGTGCAGAAATCTTTTAAACAATATTTTTAATACATTTGCATTGTAGTGGTATGCGTGGTAAAGGCATGCACACTAACAGAATGTGTTGTAACAGTAGTTCTCATGTATCTCTAGGTGAATGACTGGCATGCCTGGCATGCGTGGTAATGACGTGCGTGGTTGAGACATATTCATGGTTTATTCTGCATTGTAAATGCATGTGTGTTAATGCTTGGCTCTGTCATACATCCCTGGTCCAGCAGTTCAGGCTGGACGTGAACTGAGGTGGCATGGTGTGCAGTAATGATGGACTAGGATGCAGCCCAATTGAATACCAGTGGCTGAGATTCATTCAAATATCTATTTATGTGTACTTTAGAGAATGGCTGAAACATATAATTGGAAAAAGGATTCAATAAAATAAAAGAATGGATAAAAAATGAGATGGAATAGAGGATTGACGAAGGGATTTGAGGGCACAAAGTTTTAATAAAGTACTGTATATAATATTGAATAATGAAGTGGATCAAATTGAAGACTGAAAACTGAGTAAAACAGAAAATTGGATCAAGGATATGATGAAATATTTTTCAGTGCTACTTAGTTTGACATCTATTATATTACAGTTGGTATTCAGGATGATATATCATATTTCTCTGTACAAATGTGTTGAAAAATAAATAAACAGCGCAGTGGTAGTCTAAGGAAGAAATCATTTAAGTAGAAAAACATGTACAACTATGCCGAGATGTACGACCACATTGTGGAAAATCCCTTCTCTCTGTTTTCTGTATTTACATCACTAAGACAACATACAACATCCTTTGGCTAGCTCGTAGCAGGAAATGTTGTAGATGTGGTTTCTGGTCTGAAGTAAGTTCACACAATGTTGGACTAAATGTGAAACTGATGAACTTACTGTATGAGGAAATATACAACATGGCCAAAACAGAAACTTGGACTTTGCTCTTTACCACATACACCTATGAACAATACTAACGTCTGCTCTGTCAGATGCTCTGTAAGCTGGTCATTATCATGCAGAGCTGGTCCGCAGCATCGGAAGAAACACCATTTGGAGCTGAGTGAAAGTAAGGAAAGATTCCTTTTACGAATATATGTGTATTTATTGTTAGGTGACTGCAGCTTTTCTTCAGGATATAAATCTGTTAATGTGTTAGGCCTTCTCAGAAGGACCTTCAAGAACAAGAAGACTCACCTACAGGTACAATTTGACACAAGATTTGGTATGTTGGGAGCTTTGAAACTTGCATGAGATCCGTTATAGAAGAAATCATTTACAACCCTAACATGCACCTTTGGGTGTTTGACCTTTGGCACATGAGGAGTTTGCAGGTCCTCCCCTTTTGAGGCTAGCATTATATTTGTTTTATTTCCCTCTGTACTATAATAGAGTTTTTCAATGTTCCACACTTTCATTTCTGCTCCAGTGGAGGGAAGACAGGTGAAGTTAAGAGAAAGAATGCTTAGAATTTTCAAAATGATGACATTCTCAAAATGCAGAATTCATTCTGGCAAATTCTCTTAATTTTTAAGTACATGCTTGCTTTTATTTCACAATTGAATATAATCCTTGTTTCCCGTTTAGACGGTATGTAACCTTTTCCTCCTTCTGTCTGTCTTCTTTTGTCTTGCTTGTGGCATTACTTTGTAGTGTGCATGTTCACCAGTGGCACTGTTGACAGATAACAAAAGATAAATCTTATTGTTACCAAACAGACTGGTACTCATTTCTTTAACCGTGGGAAAATGAAAGGGTAAATGGACTTCCAGGATTCCAACATGTAGCTATAGGTACAAACAAAGGTGCTTGCAGCAGGTGCATTAGCCCACTGAGATATTGACACTACAATGGCATGTATAGTGCCGATGAGAATGAACAGAAATATTTCTCAAGACTGCCCCATCAAATTTGACATTGTAACGCTTCAGTTGCTTCTGACTGTTGGAAATCTACTTGTAATGGTGCCTGCTCAAATCCCAACATATGCTATATTACTAAGCCTATGAGGAGTGATTATGTTGGTAACTTCTTCCCTAGTATACTCATCACAACACAATCAAAGAGAACTACAATTATTTGATAGATCGTATACACTTAACATGCAATTGTGCCTATATGATGCCTTAAATAGTTGTCTGAATCCAAGTAGTTCAGTTGTGTCACATCATTCCCCTAAAAAAGAATTGAAACTAGGCTAGAACTAGGAGATCAATAGAGCAAATAAGATGAAAGTAAATAGGTGAAAGTAAGTTACAGGTTTGGATGAAAATGGTAGTACAACATTATAGGCTTGCGTCGCAATTTAAGAAGGGACTTCTGAAAATGGCCAAATTTCTCTATATCGAAGCGATCTTTAGGTACTGCTCAGATAATTTAAGTTGCTTGAAGCTACACTAGATTACCAACTTGCTCTAGATTAATTTGTCATCGGTTTGTCACAAGCTTTTAAAAGTCTTTGAGGATGCAGAGGAATATATGTTGGACATGCAAAGTTGTCATTTGTAAAACTGGATCCCATGATCCATAAATAGGCTATATTGCATCTTAACTAAAAATTTACATCTACCGAATTGTTTTTGCCTACCAAAGCAGGTGGTATTATTAACTTGGGTTGTAGTGCTGTGTTGCACTCTTTTTTTAAAAATCTGCCTTCCCCTTGTCGGAAGCTGGCTCTACATATACTATACCAAAAAGTGGTATAGTGTCCAGTGAGTCCTCAAAAGTATGGCAGATGTTAAAGTAGATAATATTTTACTCTCAATTTAGTGGTAGCTGGGCTGAGCAGTTAGGCTTATCAGAGGGTAGTGTGAATACTTTTGGTGTACATATGCATACAAGGCAGGAACACACACTCAATGACTGACTCCAGGACAATGTTTGTAGACAACTATTACTTTAGTTACTTTTATTTCTAGGAAACTAGTTGAGCTCAGGTAAAAGTAATGAGACTTGTATGCAATACTTTCAAATTACTGACAATATGTTGTATGGACTGATTAGCAGTGACCCAGCATACACTGAGTCAAGTTAGCAACAGGTATCTGGCAAAAAGTCAGGGGGTAAACATGCAAAAAGGGGGACTTTCCCAGTTGTGCTGCACTGCTTTCTGTGAAGGGGAGAGCAAGACTGTGCCATATCTACATAGATAAGGCACTGTTTCTCTCCCCCAGTGCTGGTGCTCTTTGAACCTTCCTTGTAACAAAGCTGTATTGTATTGTTAGTAGATGGTTTTGAGTTAAACTGCATAGGTGGTTTATGGGAATGCCAATGTACCACCAATGCAATGTCCACCTGACACCATGGGCTTACTTATGAGAGACTGCCGTAGGGCAGCACCACTAGTCTTCTTGCTGCACTGCCCTGTGCCAATGTGAACGGACAGGAATACACTGTATATATACACCACAGTGCATTTCTGTCCATTCCCCCTGCTCTGGTGCACAATGGGCTGCCTAGCACGATTGCAGACCCCTTGCGCCATGATGCAAAGGTGCCTGTGTTGTTGGCAGGATTGTTTTTGTGGACAAAAATACAAATATTTGTCCTTGTTACGCCTTCTCTAGGGAGGCATGAGGATTTTTTACTTGTCGAGGTTTAGGTAATGAAGTAAATCAGGGCCAGCGTCAAAACCCATGGATGTTGCAAGGGAAAACCCACCACAACCCCAATTGTATGCCTCCCATCCCGCAGAGTAATACAGCGCAGCGACTTGCTCTGCTTTGTCTTACTCCATATCTATGAGTTCATTCAAAGTCACACAAAGAGGCTTTGCGTGAGCTCATAGATATGGTTGAGAGGTTTGCTCTGCCATGGCATCAGAAAAAATGAAGCTCTCTTGTCCTGGTTTCTTGTTTTGTGTGGGCGAGCACATCAAACCCCATCTGCTCCAGCATGAATTTATCCTTCCCCTCAATGTGTGTCTCCTGGAGGCATATTACATCCAGCCTCAACATTCTTAACATGGCAGCGACCTTCTGCCTTTTCCCTCCGTTATTAAGGCCACAAATATTCATAGAGGCAATCCTTAATGCCATGTATACTTGCTGGGATTTTCCTTACTAGTGACCAAATTATTACTTCCCTCTACAGTTGCAGTTATCAAATCATCCTCATCTCTGTGTATTTCATCATTTTGTGCTGTGTGTTCTAAACGCCCATCACCAACACCCTTCCCCCCCCCACTCAAAACTTTAATATTTTTTTTTTTTTAAATGAAGCTCTGGGAGGCATTTCTCATTGCTGAAAATGTTGTTTCAACTAATAACATTTTACTTAACAAATTAAAGTAGCTTTCATTGCTAAATTATGTATATGCTATTAATACAGATTTGTTTACACAAGGGCTTCGATACTGCAGATAAATTCATGCATAGCAGAAACCAAACTTTTTATGTGACGTAGCCGGAGAACTACTGAAATTCGGAAAAAAACACTAAATACAATCCAATCAGGACAATGCAAAGGCTAGAAGGAATCAACATCTGTAAAGGCTATGATATGTGAGCTGAAGTGGTTCACTTAACTTGAATGCTTAAGAAATGTGCTGAACCAATAATACACGTGAACAATTACGGCCATCCCCATTAAAGAAACTTTGGGGGAGATTTACGAAAATGTCAGGCAATGCAGCGCAGCCCTGAAAGGCTGCACTGTGTTGTGCACCAGGGAGAGAGTCCGAGAGTCCCATACCTTCAAAGATATGGACATCTCCTCCCCTTTGTGCTGGCACTGACTACAGCTGCCTTGCATCATGCACACCTACTAGGGAGCGCAGCGGACGGGCGCACCGGGCACGCCGATGGCGCGCCGAAGGTAAGCCAAAGGTAAGCCCGTCTGTGCCCGTCCGTGCTCGGGCCGGACATAGGGCTGGAAATGCTGCCACTACCATGCCTCCCACTACCTATAGCAGACAGGAGCTTATGGCTATTGGTGCCACCGCTACTACTTGTAGTTGCAAACAAGATATTGCAACACTGAAAGGCCCGATAAGCTGTAGAGAATGTCATAGAGTCTTCCACTGGACGCAAACCGCTGCACATACTAATAATGATGCAGAGTTAAAAGGGGCACTGATCAATGCCAGATCACTATCGAAACACGCACTTGACATCTACGATGTCATCTTAGAAGAGAATTTAGATTGCTTGTTCGTCACAGAAACGTGGCTCAAATCATGGTCTACTCCAGATATAGTACACGCACTCCCTCTGGGATATCAGATTCTAAGGACAGATAGGGAGGAAACTCTGGGGGGGGAATAGCAATTATTTACAGAGAATCATTTAACTGCACTACAATGAAACTACAAGAGCTTAAGGATGCTGAAGGGATGGGCTTCTTACTTAAACTTAATGACTCCTTTACTTTTGCAGGTGCCTTAATTTATCGCCCCCCAGGCTCATGCAAAGGCTTCCTGGAAAGCATTGGGGAGGCGCTGAGCCCCCTGGCCCTGCGTTTTTCTAACTTCACATTACTCGGTGATATTAATATACATCTTGAGTCCCAAACTGATGCCTTAGCAATTTCCTTCAGGGACACAATGGATGTGCTAGGCCTTAATATATGCATCACACAGCCCACGCATGAGGCTGGACACACGATTGATTGCATATCGACCAACCTGCAAGAAATACAAATCAAATGCTCCATAGTCCAAACTTGGACAGATCATACCTTAATACCTTTTGTATTACCATTTAAAACGATTAGAAAAAATAAACTGGCAGGGAAAACAACTCATTGCAGTCAAGGAGAATGGAAAGACGTCATAAAACACCCTGAATTGACTAACATGGCAAAAGAACATGAACCACTTTGGTCAGGACAACCGGAAGTAGATAATGACAACTTTAGGAAATGGATGTCGGAGCTGAAAGAGAAAGCAGCCCCGGCAAACCGTAAACCTAGGCTAGCCGCAAAGAAACAATCAGCACCATGGTTCAACCCCATGTTAAAAATAAAACAAGGAGAGGTACGAAGAGCCGAACGCAGATGGAGAACAAACTACTGTAATGAAGACCGCAATAAATACAAAATAGCTAGAAGTGCATATCATGCACTGATTAAACAAGCCAAAACTAATTTTTACACCACGGAAATAGAAAATGCCAGAAATAAACAAAAAACCATCTTCAAAATTGTTAATAGCTTCAATAAGCCCAAAATACTAGAACAGGAAATCCCGCCTTCGGAGTGTCTGTGTAACACTATTGCAGATTACTTTGAAGATAAGGTACTAGCACTTACGAAGGACTTCATCACTCCCGAAGTCATGGTAGATGACGAAAACAAGGGAAGGAACCTGTTGGAGACCTTCCATCCAATTAGCATGGAGGAGACCTCTAAGGCTATTTTAGCTGCTAAGTCTGGCTCTCCTTTTGACCCATGTCCCCCAGCACTGCTACACATGATGGTTGAGTTAGCTAACCCAGTGATTAATAGCATTGTAAACTCCTCTTTGACTACAGCAATAATCCCAGCTGAATGGAAACTAGCGGCAGTCAAACCACTACAAAAAAAAACACTGCCTGACCCCACCACATTATCTAATCTACGACCAATATCTCTACTTCCAGTGTTATGTAAAATCACAGAGGCCTGTGTAAACAAACAGATCACCAAGTTCCTGGAAGAAAATGAAGCTTGGCATCCCAATCAATCTGGCTTCAGGGCACAACATTCCACGGAAACTGCCCTCTTGCTCACTTCGGACACCGTTCGTATGGCACTGGACCAGGGTAAGAAGGCCGTCCTGATTTTATTAGACCTGTCGGCGGCCTTCGACACGGTGTCGCATGCCATCCTGATTAATAGGCTTGAAACATCTGGCATCTCTGGCACAGTGTTAGAATGGATTAAAAACTTCCTGAGTGACAGGAGACAAGTAGTCACCCTGGGCGAATTTCGATCTAAGGAAAAGCAAATTAAGATGGGCGTGCCGCAGGGGTCGAGCCTTAGCCCAACATTGTTTAATGTTTACACTGCTCCTCTAATTAAGCAAATATCAACATTTGGAATTGATGTAGTGGCTTATGCCGACGACACTCAACTGATACTGGTCCTGGACAAAGACACACAGGAATGGGAAGAAAGGCTCGGAGGTTGCCTCACTGCTACATTCAATTGGATGAAGTCTAATCATCTAAAATGCAACACGGGCAAGACAGAGATCGTGCCTATGGGCCTAAATAACAACTTCATTCCCAAAACCTGGTGGCCGGAAAAGGCAGAAATCCCGCCCAACACAACTCAATCGGCACGGAATTTAGGGATCACATTTGACAGCAATCTGTCTTTTAAGCAGCAAGCCCTGAAGGTCGCAGGGACCTGCTTTGCTATCATCAAAGGACTCAGGAAGTTTTTCGACCTACTTCCACTGGAGGCCAGGAAGACAGTAACAGTGGCCCTAGTGACATCGAGGATAGACTATTGTGATAGTCTATATGCAGGGACCACCAAAACCACCACCCATAAGCTTCAAATGGTGCAAAATGCAGCAGCCAGGCTAGTTCTCAAATGGCCAAAGAAATCATCTGCAACATCGGCACTAAAAATACTGCATTGGCTACCAATAACCAAGAGGGTCCTTTTCAAAATATTGATAATTACCTTTAGAGCCACCCATGCCCTAGGACCAAAATACTTACAGCGGAGATTTGCCAGATACCATCCTTTACGCAATCTCCGATCGTCTAGTTCGAACTTGTTGTCGGTCTCCATTTTTAGGCTTAGCACGAGAGGTGGCAAATCACTCCCAGTACTTGGAGCTAAAGCTTGGAATACTCTCCCCCCTTCTCTACGTTCATTAGACAATGAAAAAGACTTCAGAAAAGGACTGAAAACCTGGGTTTTTAAGCTACAGGACACTTGCGCTAGAGCCCTAGTGTAACAGTTGGAGGAGCTCTCACCTACTCCCATCCTGTTTCCCATATCTCTGGATCAGTATCTGGCGCCTAGATGCTCCTTGGAGCGATTGCTGCGCGGTATAAATGCTCTGTTACATTACATTACATTACATTACATTGCCGCAGCACTAGGGTGTATGCATGCGTCCAGCATAGGTTTTGTACAGGAAGTGTATCCTTCCTGTACAAAACACTATGCTTGACACAAGGGGAAGCTTTTCCCACTATTTATGCGTGGTCCAGTGTGCAGCACGCATGCAAAGTTGAAAACAGAAGGAGAAATGAAAGCATTTGAAAAGGGCACAGTTTTCTCATGCTAAACTCAATCTAATATTTTTAGTAAATTGGGTTTAGCACGAGAAAGCTTGGGTGGTGGCATGGGAACGCCCATGCACCACCCTTGGCGCGCACCCACAGCGCAAAGTAACGCGAAGCAGCCCAATGCACTGCTTCGCATTACTTTTACGTTATTTCCAGCTCTAAATAAGTTTAGCGCTGCAAAGAAAATAAAAAATAAAAAGATATCGCGTTGTTTCGCATCACTTTTGTGATGCAAACATGGCGCAAAAGCTTAGTAAATTTCCCTCTTTGCTTATTACACAAGTTTTGTTCTTTTTTGCTGATCACACAAAGTTTTTTACTGCAAACTGCAAGTAGGTAGAACCCAGAAGATAGAGGAAAAATCCACTACCACTTAAACACAAAAACAGTGCTAAAATGATTATTTTACAGCTCTGTCCATTCCTGAAAGCTGGCAAGAGGGTGATGTTAACAAATAAAACTTTTGTTGATGTCCCTTTGAAAACAATAATATACATTTTCTTGAACACTGCTTTATTACCATTTTACCAAAATAAAAGCATTTTTCAACAGTTTGGCAAATCCTGGGCAACCTTAGAATCCCCAATACATTGAAAAAAGGATCCAGATTTGGTCTGGATATCTTTTGTAAGACAAAAAGGCTAGGCGTGGAAATGTCTACGCAGGTAAGGGGTTCATGGAAAAGCAGTCTTAAATACACAGCAAGAGTGGTGAATTAATAGGAGTTATGGGGCTCCACCCAATTGCCATTTCCTGCCTTCTTTTTTTATTTTATGAAGTATGGAAGGCACTATCAGGAATTCATTCTGGTCCTCGCTCTGAGTAAGGGTCAGACAGAGTCATGGCACTTCTCACAGATATATACACTAGTATGAAGTGACCCATCAGTGCTTTTACTGGCCTTCTCTAATTTCACCCCAGACCCTTTGTGGCCCTGGGGCCCAGTAGGGTCACTCCCACCTGTGATGCACAGCACCCTCGCTGATTGAACCCAACCTGGGCACCTCAGGTGTCAGCCCTGCATTTCCCTGGTCTCTGTGTCAATCAGCAAGAATGCACCTTTCCAACTTGTCACTGGGTGGTATGGGATCAGCTATGTTCTCTAAACACTCTCCCTCCAGTGATAAGCTGTGAAAGGTTCGGGCACACACAGAGCCCTCGATCGCTTTGAAAGCCTCTGCTACTCAAGGTCCAGCTTCAGTCAATTCTTGTGACCAGATTACTAAGGGACATGGACAGTGCTTAATTTGTAAAAAATAAGTGCCAGGGCTCTCGTCAGGAGGCCACTGCAGCTTGCACCACACATTGCCCCAACCATGCTGCCAATGATAGTAACAACACAATTACTAACCATCACACTCCTACAGTGTGACAATTCAGATTATTTCAGTTCCCAAAAGTATAAGAATAGCTTGGGTGGCAGGTAATAGGCATTATTAATGTATATTGCATTGATGATTAACTGTTTTGTGGCCGTCTCTAAATCAGCCAGATGTGGCATCCTTCAGTTCTTGGGTGGAATCTGGTACACTGTTATGTGGTCCAGATTGCACAGAAGGACGGTTAGCCCAGGCTTGTTGTAACAGCTTATTTGTGTATCACCGATATACAAGAAATGATACAAATGGAGAGCGGGATCAACAGCGGACTCCAGTGGCCGCACCTCTTGGCTGCATTCCCGTTTTTAGGTAATTCGTGATGTGGTCACAATTGGTGTGCACAATCTGCTCCTGCACCTGCCGTTGGGAGATGCAAGCTGACAGGCAGATATACATGAATTAGGAACAAGTGGAGTGGCGCACTACCCCAGTAGTCTGTTTCAGTAACAACAATTGGTCATATTCTTTTTGAAAAAGTTCTTTATTTGGTGTACCAACAGATATTCAAAGGTGAGGTCGGAAGGAGCACAAGTCTTCCACTGCTCCAAACACATTACTTGGGTCCTTATCAAGGAGGCACATTCTGTCTATGGAGTCGCCATCTCATACGTGACCTCTCCTTCATACGAAAACGGTTGAGTCCTACGTGGAGACGTTTTCACTTTGAAACCTACTCTAACGATTCAGACCATATATACGCTCCGATGAAGTTCAATCTCCTTGAACGAAATGCGTTGGCTGAAGCTTGTTTCACATATCTGTTGGAATACCAAATAAAGAACCTTTTTCAAAAAAGAAAATGACCAATCGTTGTTACTGGAACAGACTACTGATGTGTGCACCACTCCAATTGTTTGAATACATTATATAAACTTACAGAAGCATCCAGTCATCTGTTCCGAGGACTTCTCACTGACGACGAGGATGGAATGCTTCTGTAAGTTTATATAATTTAATATATGTCGGAGATAGACGAATTAGCTGCTACAACAAGCCTGGGCTAACCGTCCTTCTGTGGAATCTGGGCCACATTACATAAGTGTATATTTTAATTCTCTTTTTGTTCATTTTTTGTTGTTGCTGTGAGTCAATGATTGGGTGCGTGTAAAAAAAGGTAGGATTGTGAGGACAGGTGAGTCTAGGTTTTCTGCTCCCATGAAGGATGTCAGGGTTGGGAGACAAGTTGAAGAGTTGACTGATGGAAATGTTTGGAGTTTTTCAAAAGTTGTGAAATTGCCATGTTGGCTTTCTCCGGATGATGTTAATCCTAGATCCCAGCCCCTGCGTGACCCCAAGGCATTGCACGAAAATATTAACTGGTGAAAAAGTATTCATCCACGTTCCTGTTATGAGAAGTGCCATGATACTGTGATACTGTGAAACAGAGATATGATAATGTGAGACAAAGACAGGCAACCAAATGTTGCAAACATTATTACATGAGGGCATAGGTTTATTTTATCTTTATTCTTTTTTTTGGTATGTTTACATGTTATTGTTATTTATTGTTCACATGTTACAGATTTATTTATGTTTTGTTATTCATTATATTTTGTAAATGTTCTGGATGAAGGGGGATGTGTGGCATCCTTCAGGGGGAATCAGGAACACTGTTATGTGGTCCAGATTCCATGGAAGGACAGTTAGCCCAGGCCTGTTATAACAGCTTATTTGTGTATCTCCGATATACAATACATCATAGAAACTTACAGAAGTATCCTGTCATCTGTTCCGAGGACTTCTCACCAGACTGTGCCACCTTGGGGCATACTGTCACAAGCCCATCTGTTGAAAATTGTAAATGTAAATGTAAATGTATAGGCATTTATATAGCGCACTACTTACCCGGAGGGTCCCAAGGCGCTTCGACCGCTGCGAAACCCTTCCTGTCTTCCCTGAGAGATGGTCCCTTAATGGGTATCTCCAGGGTGAGTCCAGGCATCCCCGGCGGTCTGGTGGGGCCGTTAGTGAAGATGAGGCAAGCTAATGCCCAGAGTTGCCGAGTGTGATCGCTGATCGGAGTGGGCACCGAGGCGAGAGAATTATCGAGTCCGCTGACCCTGGTCCAGAAACCTGCCGCGCCGGGAATCGAACCCTGGTGCCGGGCCGTCCTCTGTTCTCGGGTCTGCCGCCTCTAACCAGTGAGCCACACTACTTCATTAGGTACCAATGCAGAGCACTGGGAACCACCGCCTCAAATTAGGCACTGGGCATGGATCCAGGGAAGCACACCCTGCAAGTGTCTTTTCACTGACCGAATTAGCACCTGTCAGATGCTGTTAGAGGCACACAGGTCCCTGCACATTAATACAAATGAGGTATATAAAAAGAGTTCAGCACACATTAGTATGCTAATACTGAGAGGTGTGTTGCTGGGATACATTTCCACAGAGATTTCACTCTGAAACTTCTGCAAGAATCTAAGGAGCCAATGTCTAACATAGTTTTTTTTTTCCAACAGATTGGAATATCATCATATGCATAGAGGCCTCTTGCTGCTGTGGTCAGGCACACCGCACTTCAACAGGAAGCACAAAATCTGAGTGGCCACAATCAAATATAATATTTTCCACCTCCTACACTAAACATGTACTTCGAAACTGTCTGTAAATACACTGCTCAGGCACATACCTGCAGGTTACAGTTTTAAATCCCAGTTCGGTTAACTCAGAACAAAACTTTCACATGGGGAGGAATCCCCATGGATGGGCAGGCAAACACATGGTTTGCTTTTACACTTGACCACCTTCAAAGTTCACCAGCTACCCCTGAAGCAGTGGAAACAGCTTTTGGATAATTTTTCAGTGGGAGAGAATACTATTGCCTACAGGTAGAAAGCCACATCTTGATATAATAAGTCCCCAGCCCTGTGAGCTTAGAAGGCGCACTATAAGAGTGACCAATTTAATGCATGAAATTAGATTATCCTACATGGCAATCGTTTTTTTCCCTTCCTCGAGTCACTGAAGTGCTTTTAAATTCCAGGATAGAGAGAGCACAGTGCTGTTTCTGCTATATATAGAATATTCTTATACATGTGGGTGTTAGGAATTAGGTTCAAGTCATTTAATCCTCCTAGAGTATGGCATGGAGACTGTTTTTCTTGATGACTGTGGAGCGGATCTGGAAGATTCTCCCACTACCCTCCTACACTCCCACCAGAGCGCATCGGGTCTGGCAAGCAAGCAGCAAAATCCCAATCTGGAAAATCAAATTTAGAGGCCAGGAGGTCTAAGTAAAACCCTCCTTGTGGCTAGGGCTTGCCATAAGGAGCAAACTGATCGCAACATTAGCACAATATGCCCTATAGTCCTAGAGAAAATAAGGCAGACATGTCAGCAACTTCATGGGACTGGGCAAAGCCTCTTGAGGTTGGTGCAACCTTAATCTTGAGTCATTTGTTCCTTTATTCAGAGGAGATTTGCCTGGGGCCTCCTCCCCGAGATCCTTCTAGGCCCCCGGCAACCCATCTCCCAGGGCAATCCTTTATGTCTGGGGGAACCCATCCCTCAGGACAAAGATGAGTGCCATCATGCTCCCCTGTTTGGTGGTGTGCAACTACTCTTCCCAGTATCCGGATCTGTGGGGAGTATGGACTACCTCATATCAGCACCACCCACCAACAAGGATGCCAACAAAAGCGACAACCTGTGGGCTGCAGTGTTGGCACTAGGAACAGTGTTGGCTGGCGATAAAGTCAGCGAGTGAGGCACAATGATTGATTACAACATGTTTTTGTTTTTACTAATGTGGGAACACCTTGATAAAGCCAGTAGGCCTACCTTAGAGATAGTGAGACCTCCTTATATTGCCATATGTCATCTAAAACAGTTTATGCAATTGTGTAGCCCTGGGCTAGATTTAGTTGATTTTGCTATGGCACTACTATGTCACCTGAGAATCAGGAATCTGTCTCTAATACTACTACGTTCCTGTCTCATCTTCCAGAACTTACGAAGGAGGAATTTAACAAAATTGTAGTCAAAGTTAAAACAGGCTCTCCCACGTATCCTTTACGACCCACTCAATTCAGAGAGTCCGCTCCCTTCTGTCTTCCTCCGCTACTAGATCTTGTTAACCTATCACTATCTTCAGGTATGGTCCTGGCTATCTGGAAACAGGCTCAGGTTATTCCCATCCTAAAAAAACCTGCCCTTGATCCTTTGAAATTGGAGAACTACCGCCCCATTTCCCTCCTTCCCTGAGCTGCTAAACTGACCGAGGCCCACGTTAATACCATCTTATCTAACCATCTTCATTCTGCGAATATATTAGATCCCTCGCAGAATCGGTTTCGATCCGGTCACAGTACCGAGACTGCGCTGCTCTCTATGGTCGAACATCTCCGGACTTTGGTCGATTCTGGTCACACTGCGGCACTGGTGCATCTTGATCTGAGTGCCGCGTTCGACACGGTCTCCCACGCTGTTTTATTACAGCGCTTGGTTGAGGCAGGTGTCGACAATGTGGCACTTGAATGGTTTTGATCTTTTTTATCTGGTCGTACCTTCAAGGTTATCACTCCACTTTCTGAATCTAGACCTTACTCCACTGACCAGGGAGTTCCGCAGGGCTCGGCCCTCAGCCTCACTTTATTCAACCTCTATGTGCAGCCGCTGGCTGCTGTCGCTAAGCGTTGGAACCTTACCATAGTATCCTACGCTGACGACACACAGCTGGCGGTTGCAATAAGTGGGGCTTCTGACCTTGAGGCTGCCAAGTTCTGTGAGGGATTTCTCTCAGTGGCCCGATGGATGACAGACAATTACCTTCAATTGAACGCCAAAAAAACCGAGGTGCTCATTGTCGGTAAGCAGAGTCATCTTTGGGGTGATAAATGGAACTCGGCCCGACCCCTACTCCTGTCATCGAGGTTAAAAATCTAGGGGTCTGGCTTGATTCTCAACTCAATTTTGTCACCCGCACTAAAAAAAGTGGCCGCCACCTGTTTTGGCACTCTTCGTAAACTCAGATCTACTTTTAGATTTTTTGACGCTCCCACTAGACATTTTATTGTACAAGTCACAATTTTGTCCAGGTTGGACTACGCAAGCTCTCTTTTGCTTGGAGCTAATCAGGCTGAACTTCTAAGACTCCAACGCATTCAAAACGCTGCCGCCAGGGCTCTGGTAGGCCTACCCAGATTCTGCTCGGCCAAAAAAAGTATTCAAAAGCTCCACTGGCTCCCTGTGTCTCAGCGTATCAAGTTTAAGTGCCTCTGTCTCTCGTTTAAAATTCTTAAACATTCCTCTCCCCAGATCCTGGAGCATCTTATCTCTCCTTATATTCCCACTCGCTCTCTGAGGTCCTCAAGCCTTCATTTGGCTATAGTTCAACGCTTCAAGAGGTCCAGATCCGGCGGCCGCTCCTTTCGTGTGCTTGCTGCCAGGTTGTGGAACTCTCTCCCTGTTCATATCCATGCGATTGACAACCTCTTGTCCTTTAGTAGAGCTGTAAAAACCTTCCTCTTTCCTCTGGATCTCTAATGTTGTTGTGTTTGCTCATTTTGGTATTGCTTTGTCCGGTTTCTGTTCTATTAGCGCCAGGACGCCCCTTTGCTGGGGCCTCTGTGCGCTCAATAAATTCGGATAACATAACATAACATAACACAGGATATGGAAGAAAGTGGAGACAATATTAAACAGTGTGATAATCCTGTAGGACTATCTATGTTTAGATCAGGTAGGCCATTTTCCCTTGTTAAGTTATATTACAAATGTTTGTGATAAGGTTGAACACCTATACCTCTTTGAGGACCCTAGCAAGCTGAAAAGGATGGGAAGGAGGGATCTAAAGGCCTCGGGGCATATTTACAAGGTGATATCGCCACCAGAATGTCACATTTAGAGACTTTCTGGCAGTTATATCCCCTTCTCCTTATTTACAAAGCGGCATTAAACCACTTAACATGGCTGAATTGTGACTTGTAAATAAGTCCCCTTTTCATACCTCACATAACATGAATGGGCTGTGCAATGGGTATTGCACATGGCGTTCAGCCGCAACACCCATTGCTTTTGGACACTGTCCCATATCTACAAGGCTAGGGCAGTGCCAAAACCTAAGACCCGGGAATACCTAGTCTTAGAATGGCGAAATAGGATACATTATTAATTTCTCCTAGATGTGTCCTCTTTCCTAGTGTGCTTCAGCGCACATATAAAGAACAAATCACCCTCCAGCTCTAGAGGAAACACAGAGTGCACCGTAGTTTGTAAATACAGTGCATCCCTACATTTTAAAAATGTCAGAGCGTGGGATTACCAATTTTGGAGTAGCACTGCGCTCTGAGATTTTGTTGTAAATATCCCCCCCCCATACGTCTCCAATACCTGGAGGAGCAAAGAACTACCTCAAATAGACAAAAGCTACATTTCATGTTCAACCTGAACAGTCAAAGGGAGAATGTAATTCTACCTCACCAACATTAGGGACAGCTATCAAATCAAAATGACTAGTTGAGAGAGTTTTGAAAAATACCCTCTATTTAAGGGATGTGACAGTTTATGTTTTTTGTCAATACTTTGAAGTACCCATACATTTATTCATAAAACCAGATTACAGAAATACTAAATATAGACTGTTGCAATGTTTGCTTAGTAATCTTATCACTAAGCTAAAAGTCAGTCTGCCTAATTTAACAGCGGGCAGACGGAGGATTAATAACGACGAAAGCTACTCTCTGCCATGGTTACACCTCTCTGATGGTCCTCTGGTGTAAGGGCCGTCAGGGGCAGACCTCTATCTCTGCCCACCTAATTGAGATGGGTGGAATTTTATGTCAGTTTTCACGGCCCATCACTGCCAGAAAAAGCCCGGCAGCAAGGGCCAGTGCAAATTGCTTTGAACAGAAACTAGTAGTGGGTCTATTAAACAATTGGCTCTAGTATGTGTCTGAAAAAGTAGGTTTGAACTAAGTCAAAAAAGTTGAGCATCTTTCCTGTGTGGAAAAATACCCATCAGTTGTCGATCCTGGACGCCCTGTTCATCATTTGGGTTTCCTTCACACCGGGAAGGTAGGGTTAAGGCCCATAGTAATGATGGTAATGGAAACCTTTTTCTTGTTCTCATATATCAGGATAAGGATGGACAACTCAGGAGAAGTGCATATGTGAAGTGAAAGTGAAAAGGGTGTGAACTGTGATTGTATACAGATAAAATTAGGTAAAAGAAAGGTACAGAGACTTTAATAAACACCTTTCTATTCCTAGTGTAAAAAAGCGTGCGATACTAGTGGTTTCAACAAATAGCCACTACACTTTATATGTGTGCAAATTGCTAAATGGTTCCCTCCTGTGGCAGGGCGCATTTTCTTTTTTCTTTTCTAAAAGAAAATCTCACTTCAGGAATTCCTTTTTGAAAATAAAAAAGAAAACACTTTGCTGTAGGGATCTGTCATAGGTGGTTAGTGCCATGCTTTAGAAATTATCACATAAATTAGGCCCTTGCAAGACGCCACTGGTGTTTTTAGAAAATCTTCAAATAGAAGCATGTATAGCTACCTACATTAGCCAAGCTATTATTATTAGAAAGTGATTGAACGGTCAGTTTAGACTGATTTATAAGTGTTTTATGGTTACATGACTTTACTAATTTTGATTTTAGAGCACATATTTGAATTCCGAATTTCTGAATTATAATTGTACTTTTAAGAATTTAAAGACTTAAAAATGAAAAAAAAAAAATTGATTGAGATGTGAAAATTAGACGAGGGACAATTTTACTATGTTATAGGGAGAGTTCACAAGCACATTAGCACTGGTTAGCAATCCTAAAGCCAATAAAAACGAATTCAGCAAATTAGGAGAGGCAAGGCAAAAGGCTTGGGGTACTATCACCCAATGATGATACGTTTAACGGATCACTGACAGAATTTCGACCTCATAAATATCGACCTACAAGAATATCGAGTCAACAATATCGAAGTCAAAAATATCGACATCCTATCTACAACATGGTAAGTACAAAAATATCGATAAAATAATATAGATGTAAAAAATATCGATGTTAAAAATATCGATTTTTTTTCTTTTAATATATAAATGTAAAATTAAGTATATAACACTAATAAATAAAATATACATATTTAAAAGTATCTAATAATGTTTAAAATTAATAAATAATACATATATATTAATAATACATTAATTAAATATATACAGTAAATATATAATATCTATGTACTGAACAATAATTATTAATAATTATTTTACTAATTTATAAATTAATCAAATATATTCTAAATTAGTAATACATTTACAAACATAAAACAATAACATAAATAAAATGTAAGTAATATAAAAAATAAAATAAACATTTATTTTTTTTACAACTAATCATATAAAACGTTGGATAGCGTAAGGGTAAAAATTACTATTCCTACTCCAGAGAGTGCAACAGTAGGGAAAGCGTTTGATAGCGTAGGGGTAAAATTACTATTCCCACTCCAGAGGGTGCAACAGTAGGGAAAGCGTTGGATAGTGTAGGGGTACAAATTACTATTCCCACTCCAGAGAGTGCAACAGTAGGGAAAGCGTTGGATAGCGTACGGGTAAAAATTACTATTCCCACTCCAGAGAGTGCAACAGTAGGGAAAGCGTTGGATAGCGTAGGGGTAAAAATCACTATTCCCACTCCAGAGAGTGCAACAGTAGGGAAAGCTTTGGATAGCGTAGGGGTAAAAATTACTATTCCCACTCCAGAGAGTGCAACAGTAGGGAAAACGTTGGATAGCGTAGGGGTAAAAATTACTATTCCCACTGCAGAGAGTGCAACAGTAGTGAAAGCCTTGGATAGCGTAGGGGTAAAAATTGCTATTCCAACTGAGAGAGTGCAACAGTAGGGAAAGCGTTGGATGGCGTTGGGGTAAAAATTACTATTCCCACTCCAGAGAATGCAACAGTAGAGAACGCATTGGATAGCGTAGGGGTAAAAATTACTATTCCCACTCCAGAGAGTGCAACAGCAGGGAAAGCATTGGATAGCGTAGGGGTAAAAATTACTATTCCCACTCCAAAGAATGCAACAGTAGGGAAAGCGTTGGATAGCGTAGGGGTAAAAATTACTATTCCCACTCCAGAGAGTGCAACAGTAGGGAAAGCATTGGATAGCGTAGGGGTAAAAATTACTATTCCCACTCCAGAGAGTGCAACAGTAGGGAAAGCGTTGGATAGCGTAGGGGTAAAAAATTACTATTCCCACTCCAGAGAGTGCAACAGTAGGGAAAGCATTGGATAGCGTAGGGGTAAAAATTACTATTCCCACTCCAGAGAGTGCAACAGTAGGGAAAGCGTTGGATAGCGTAGGAGTAAAAAATACTATTCCAACTCCAGAGAGTGTAACAGTAGGGAAAGTGTTGGATAGTGTAAGGGTTAAAATAACATACTTAGAAATAAACGATTTTTGTAGTTATAAAAAAAAATATATCAAATAAATATAAACCATATACAATACCTATACTTAATTATAAAACACATGCTTAGCAAAATATATTTTACCTAAAATAAATTTAAAATAATACCATTTAATAATATTTAATTACCAATTATTAATTAATAACAATTATATTATTAACAATACAATTAGTTTTTATACATTATTAATTAATTAAATTAACTTTACTTCCCACCATATTTCCCTATAAAACCACTACCCACAACATAACACATTTATCCATTTATGAATTAATGAAAATTAATTAGCAAATATTTAATATTAATTAACTATTAATTAAAATTAATTACATTTATTTTTTAATTCCTACTAATTATTAAATAATTAACCATAATTAAATTACTCCGCACCCAATTCCCCTATAAACCCACATCCCACTACAGAAAATATATATCAATTAATCAATTTTTTTTCTTCAATTAATTAATAATAATTAGCAATTAATTATAATTAATAATTAATCCTACTAATTATTCATCAACTTACCATAATTAAATTACTTCCCACCCTATTCCCCTATAAACCCACAACCCGCTACAGAACATATATATCAATTAATAATTTATTTAAAATTATTTTCCTATTATTTTCAAATAATTACCAATTAATTATAATTTATTAATAAATCCTACTAATTAATAATCAATTTAGCATAATTAAATTACTTCCCACCCTATTCCCCTATAAACCCACAACCCGCTCCAGTACTAAAACATGCAATTTTCTTATAAATTAATTTATTTTTATATTAATACAATGAAATGTGGTTAGGGCCTTCTTTTCTTAACCGTCACCTTAATCTGCAAATTATCTGCTTAGTTGTGTTTAGTATTATGATTATTATTATTTAGCGATTTATAGAGCGCCTGGTGACCCGGAGGCATCCCCGCGCTGTAACATTTGTGGAGACCAGAGGGGACAGGGAACCTTATTTTGGGAACAGCAACGTTTTCAATTTTTTTCGGAAAAGGAGATGGCTGGGTTCAAGCCGCAGGGGGCGAGGAAGTGAGTTCCATCCGGAGGAAGCTTTTACAGAAAAGCGTCGGCCGCCAGAGCGTGCCTTCCTGTATCTAGGAACGTTGGCCAGACGCTCATTGTCCGAGCGTAGGGACCTGGGGGCTTTGTAAGGGGTGACCAGGTCTCTCAGGATAGCAGGGCCAAGACCATTGAGAAGTTTGTGTGCGGTGCACAGGGCCTTAAATTCTACCCTTTGTCGAATAGGGAGCCAGTGGAGGGCTTTGATCGCTGGTCTTGCTGAGACTCTGGAGGGGAGATTCATAAGGAGCCGGGCAGCTGCGTTTTGCGTGCGCTGAAGTTTCGCCATAGTGGCTTCAGGAGCTCCCAGGTAGACCATGTTACTGTAGTCTAGCCGCGCCAAGATCAGACCTTGGACAAGAAGTTTCCTAGATAGGTGCGGAAGTAGTGGGAGGATCTTGCGGAAGGAGCACATGAGCCCGAAACAGATGCCAGCTGTTTTGGCCGATTGAGTTTTCAAAGACAGCTCGGGTTCCAGCCAGACTCCTAAGGTCTTAATTTCTTGTTTCGGGGTGGGAACTTCCCCGAAAGCGTCTGGCCAGACCGATGAGGGGATGGATGTCCATTGCTTGCCCAGAAGCATGACTTCTGTCTTTGAGCCGTTTAGCTTGAGCGATGACTCGCACATCCAGTGATGAATTTCCTGGAGGCAATTCAGTAGATTGTCTGGGTGGCTGTCAAGGTGTGAGAGAGAGACAACCAATTGCGTGTCATCCGCATAACTCACTATCTTGATCCCGAAGGGGGCGACGACATCCTCAAGGGGGGGCCATGTAAGCATTGAACAAAGTGGGGCTTAATGAGGACCCCTGGGGGACTCCGCTCAAGAGGGGGAGGGAGGCAGAGTGTGAATTGCCATCCCATACCTGGAACGAGCGCTCTGAAAGGAAGGATTCTATCCAAGTAAGCGCGGAGCCTGCGAGCCCTGCCACGGCCAGCCGATGGAGAAGGACACAGTGGTTAACCATGTCAAAGGCAGCGCTGAGATCCAAGAGGATCACTGCCACTGACCCTCCTGAATCCACAATGCACCTTGCCTCCTCCATGACAGCGAGAAGGGCGGTATCTGTGCCGTGGCCCGGGCGGAACCCAGTTTGGGACTGCTGCAGAAGGTTGTTCGATTCTAGAAACTCTGACAGTTGCCCATTGGCCAGTTTCTCAGCCATTTTGCTGACGCACGGAAGGAGTGAGATCGGTCGGTAGTTCGCCATGTCGGCGGGGTCCAGATGAGGTTTTTTTAAAAGTGCCTTAACTACTGCGCTCTTCCAGCTATGGGGGACCGAGCCTTGAGAGAGCGAGATGTTTATTAGCTCCGTGATCGTGGGCACGATAACAGGGGCTACTGTTTTCAGGAATCTAATGAGGGCGGGATCCAGAGGGGAGCCGCTTTTCATTTTGGCCATGGTTGTGCCTACTTCATCCACAGTTACTGCCCTGAAAGCGGTCAGCTGAGGATGCATGTTGTTTCCTGTGAGGCTGGTAGGTGCATCATTGTCCATAAGGTTCGGCAGGCCGGGAGGGGGGAGGGAGGCTAGGATACGGGCGATTTTGGAATTGAAGTAGGTTGCCAGTTCGTCACTTCTGTCTGCAGGGGGTATGTTGGAGGAAGGGGGAGCTGGTATTTTCAAAAGCTCTTTGGCAATGAGAAAGGATTCTCTTGCCGAGTTGGTAGAGTTGTTTATTCTAGTATCGTAGTGCGAGGTTTTAGTGGTCTTCAGGGTTGCCTTGTAGAGTCTCACCGACCTCTGATAGGCTTCCTTGCTGGCGTGCAGCCAGTCTTTCCTCCATAGTCGCTCTGCTTTTTTGCAGTCCTTGCGGAGAGACCGTAGTTCCGGGGTGTACCATGGGGCTGAACCTAGTTTCCCGTTTTTGTCCTCGCGGGATTTTATGGGGAGAATGGAGTCCAGTGATATGGAAATCCACTCCCTCAATTTTCTATCTGCGGTGACCGGATCTTCCGAAGAGGTGGGGGTAGTAGAGTTCAGAGTTATGGCCCATTCCTCCGCGGAGAGTCTGGACCATGCCCTGTCCCTGGTATAGGTCGTGGGTTTATGGGGTTTCTTAAAGGCTCCTGGTAGTCGAAGAGGGACCATGAAGTGGTCCGTCCACGGGAGGGGGAGGGGCTCTTTGACTTGGAGGGTGGGATCTTAGGTACATCCCCCTCTGCATGGGACGACTCCTGGTGGCCGGAAGCCCTCGGAAAAGCACCCATCCCGACAGACCACGCACGGAACCTAGGCGTCATCCTGGATTCTTCACTCTCAATGAACAGACAAGTCAGCGCCGTATCCTCTTCCTGCTTCAACATTCTTCGCATGCTCAGAAAAACATTTCGCTGGATCCCCTCCGATACAAGGAAAACAATCACCCATGCTCTGGTCACGAGCCGACTGGACTACGGAAACACCCTCTACGCGGGTACTACCGCAAAACTCCAGAAGAAACTCCAACGAATCCAAAACGCCTCAGCCAGGCTCATATTAGACATCCCACGCAACGAACACATCTCTGGTCACCTTAAAGACCTCCACTGGCTACCCGTCAATAAGAGGATCACCTTCCGACTGCTTACCCACGCACACAAATCACTCTACGACATCGGACCAGATTGCCTCAACTCACGACTGTCCTTCTACACCCCCTCCCGCCAACTACGTTCTTCCAGCCAAGCCCTCGCCACTGTACCTCGCATCAACAAGACCACCATGGGAGGCAGATCCTTTTCATACCTGGCTGCTAAAACATGGAACTCACTCCCCGCTTACCTTCGCCTTACCCAGAACCACCTAGCGTTCAGAAAGCAACTTAAAACGTGGATATTTGACAAGTAATCCTCCTCCCCTTCCAAGCGCCTTGAAACCCTCCGGGTATGTAGTGCGCTATACAAATTCTTTGACTTGACTTGACTTGACTTGATGTTAGTAAACAGTAAACAGTAGTAGGTGTCATCATTCTGATACACTCAAGTAGACTAGTACTCCATAGAACTAATCATAGACTGGTAAAATACAATGTGTATGTGGTATTGATTCAGGTGCACAATAGTGGAGCTCTTCCTTACAATTACCACAGCGAAGAGATTCGCTAACAGCACCGTCTGACTTCTAACACTATGATTGCGATTATGATGTCTGTGCGACATCCAGGGCTGAGGTCCAACCTCTGGATTACGATGCAGGCGGTAGACATGGTGCCTGTCACACGGTGCAGGAATGTTTCCAAACATGGCATTTTGCATTATGGGTTGTGCTGCTTTACGGGATGCAGCACAAGCCTCAATGCAAAAAGGCATGTTTCCGACTGTCTACACTGTGATCGGATCGCATTCGGAGGTCGGGACCATCGTGTAGTTGTCAGGTGGTCCTGATCCCGAAACAATGGTGGCCGGATGCTTGTCCAACAGCCATCGTAATCAGCCCCTACATGTCTAACAGAGCATAATTCGCTAGTTGAGGTGTGAGAGATACCTGCTGGTTATCCTTGTCTGCAAATATGGTGTGTTTCCTTTTGGGGCTTGGGCTTTCTACCATGAATTACCCCAATGATACTGGGGTGAACACAACACCACTGATGCAGTTCCTGCGCCAACGTTGATGGCCTCACTGGAAATTTATTGGATGAAATCAATTTTACAGTGCCAGTTTAAAGACAGATCACAAGCACTGTGGCACTGGATGCCAGAAAAAGGTGAACAATCCAAGGCTTTATTACACATTCAAACATGTGCAACACTGTGTGGGCTTCGTCAAGAGAGGGTGGTAATTGGTTATGCTAAATGGAGCCTTTCCTCTTCCACCTCTTTTTTTCAAGGGTACACCAAATATCCTATTAGATCCATTTATATTATGTTTTCTATTTAACCTTTTGTCATCTAGGTCCAGGCTTTGTTTTAGTTTCATCCTGGTATCATCTGCAATGTTTTTTTAGGGGATACGAGGTTTAAGTAACTTTGTTATTAGCTCTTGATGCACATCTGTCAATGCAAAGTGTGGTTATTACAGTGAGTGTCTACGTTCTGCCACTTGCCTTGTTTTAAATTGGACAATATGGCATAAGGGTTTACACCTTCCGTGCTCATGCCAAGCTCAGCTCGTCATGAGGCACGGCTGCACTGTGCTCATGACGAGCTGAGCTCGTCTTAACAGTCCCTACGCTCGCACGTGGGGATAATTTCCCTGCTGTTCTGAAAGTTCGAAAACGGGCGTGGTCATGACGAGCTCTGCTCGTCATGAGCACAGCGCCACCGTGCAGTGTGACGAGCAGAGCTCGCCACAAGCACGGTGGCACTGCGCGCGCCTTCTTTCCCCCCACACCGCAGGGGAATTAGCCTCGCGGCGAAGGGGTTCATGCTTGTCATTATTGCAATACCTTACTGATTACCATATACTGTATGACAGGACATGATGATTTTCCATCCAAACAACTTGTTTCTTTAAACTGTTAACAGCACAAAAAGACAGCACCAGCACATTTGAAATGTGAGAGAATGGCTAAAATACAATATTGGCTAAAGGAGTAGAAACATGAGACAAATGGAATAGAAGATTGGTAAGGAGATGTGATGGAAAGAAGACTTCATAAAGTACTGCATGATATAATGTTGAATATTGGACTGGGTCTAAGTTGTCAGATCTCAGGAATACCCACTCTAGATTATTTTTAGCAACTTAGCCTGCTATCTATTACATTACAACTGGTTTTCAGATAGATAGATAATATTTATTTTTATATGGATTTGCATAATAGCTACTCTAATAGCAATAGTCCCATTGATTACAAAAACAGTTAAAAAGGGGAAAGAAATTGGTTACCAAACTTCGAATGGGAAAACCTAGTATAATAAAGATTGCCGTAGAGCCAAAACTGAATTGGTACAAGCTATTAAACATAAAGAAGGTAAGATAGTTAGGGAAGCCAGGACTAAGTATAAGAAAGCATTAGAAAATGCTAAATCAACCTGGGATGAAGAAATATGGGCAGGAATGTTGGAGGCATCGAAAAACAGGCACCATAGAACTTTTTGGAATATTGTTGCAAATGGCATAAGGAAAGAAAGGGACTCCAGGGAAGTTTACTTGGATGAAGCAACTTGGGTAGAACATTTTACTAAACTATACTCAGTTTCGGGAATATGTAGCTCTGAAAGCGAGGGACTAGTACTAAACTTGAGTGCAGGTAAATTAAAATTTACCCTACAAGAAACAATTATGGCCATCAACTCAGTTAAAGCTAGTAAAGCTCCTGGATTAGATAAGATCCCAGGAGATTTATATAAACACAATACTAGCATATGGGGACCTTACATTAACCTCCTATGTCACTTTGTAGCGGCAGGAGCAGAATCCCTGAAACTTGAAGGGGTGCTGAAATCATCTGTATTTTTAAAAAGGGCGATAGGAGTGATCCAGGGAACTACTGCCCGATAAGTTTAATCAACATTTTACAAAAAATATACGCAAGGCACATTTTAAATCGCATCAATCTCTGGATTGATGATGAGCAGATTTTAACTAAATTCCAGGCAGG
Source organism: Lissotriton vulgaris (assembly GCF_964263255.1). Taxonomy (NCBI): domain Eukaryota; kingdom Metazoa; phylum Chordata; class Amphibia; order Caudata; family Salamandridae; genus Lissotriton; species Lissotriton vulgaris. The sequence continues at coordinate 173,961,234 of NC_141695.1, forward strand.
ATTCAGAGCCAAAATTAGTACCATAGATCAGGTGTTCAGAATCGCTTGCATGTGCTGGAAATATGTTAATTTAAGGAAGGGCCACTTATATGTGGCATTTGTTGACCTTAGAGCAGCTTTCGACCTTATTCCGAGACACTTACTATGGGAAGCACTCAACAGCCTGGGGCTACCACCCAACCTATGAAGCTATTAATTAGATTACATCATAATAATTATGCAAAGGTGAGGTGGGGACCGGAAGGTGAAAAGACTGGAGCAATACCAATAAAAAGAAGCGTCCGTCAAGGATGTGTTTTAGCACCAACTTTGTTTTCCCTATTTGTACATGATATCCCCCAGTTTTTAAAAAAATCTGTAGTAATGATGCCCCAAAACTGGGAGGTGAGACGGTACACGCTCTTTTATTTGCGGACAATACCATCTTAGTTTCACAAACACAGAAGGGTTTGCAAAGTTTGCTCAATAGCTTTAATTCATATGTAGAGTGATTGTTTCTTGAGTAAAAAGGGGTCGAAGATAATAGTTTTAGGTGAATACCTGTCGCAGTTGCAACAACTCCAGCAAAAAACCCTTGAGCACCATAGCCGAATGTCGGGGGGGCTCCTGACAGGCAATTACTAGTTTAAACGTGCAACATGGTTGCCTACGAACAAAGCAACCGCTATCTCATCTTACCTAGTTGCAGCCAGCGTGCAACCTTTCATCGCGTCCCGTATTTTCAAAGTGAACCACCATTTCGTACGGAAGGGGAATATAAATATCCAAACACATAACGTTAATCAGCGTCTGGGCGTTCATTTGAAACACGCCCAACTATGCCCGTGATCAATGGTCGCTAGAGCGTGAACTTCAAAATTAAGCGGAAGCGAGCTAAGACGTGCCTCACACCTTCCATGGAACGTGTCCACAGTGTTACATTACCATCCACATTTTTGCCAAATCGTTTGTTATTTTATTTCTGCAATAACCAAAACAGGAGCGTAAACAAATATAAATAAATTGATTTTTAAGTCACACTAAATAAATGCTTATACCAGTCTCGAACACCATAGACACAATGCCACAACGAGGTGCTTTAAGCAATTACGCCATTCCGGTACCTTGAACATCAACCGGACCTAATGCCAAGATAAATTTTGAGTTCCACCATCTATACACATAGAAGTAAGACTGAGGAATGCGTCCCAGATAGTTTATTTACATCAGTGCTTGTAAATTCTTCTTTTGGCCTTGGGGGCCCTGTAGGACCCCCCTGAGCAGGCCTAGGGGGTCAGGGTATTTCTACCCTGCCGCAAGTGTCCTGTGCATACAAAAAGAGGTACGCAGTTCTCAGGTGAGAACCAGAATGAGTAGGTTCTTTAAGAGGAGTAATGTACTTCAACAGAGTGGTTTTTAGAAGAAAAGGTTTTAATTGTTCTGCATTGAAAATCAGTACACACAAGAGCACAAAAGCTGACACGTGTTTCGTCACACTGTGTACGGGTGATGACTCATCAGGGCTGTACTATGGCTGTCTCGGGTAGAAGCGCACCAGCGTAGTCGAATGTAGTAGCTTAAGAAAAAACCCTGCAGAAGGGATGAGGTAGGGTGCCAAGTAAGCAGTGAGGGAGGAGCGGCGGCAGGGAGGATCAGTGAGCGAGCCACAGTTACCAAATGGGGCATTACAGGAGGAAAAAGAAACGTGTGCAGGTTACAAAAGCGTACAAAGTGGAGCGGTCAGCTTAAAGCTAAAATGACATTCAGGAGAAGGTAGCAAATGGGGCATTACAGGAGGAAAAAGTGACGTGGGCAGTGAAGTGGGCAGGTACCAAACGGGGCATTACAGGAGGAAAAAGAAACGTGTGCAGGTTACAAAAGCGTACAAAGTGGAGCGGTTAGCTTAAAGCTAAAATGACAATCGGGAGAAGGTACCAAACGGAGCATTACAGGAGGAAAAAGTGACGTGGGCAGTGACGTGGGCAGGTTTCAAAGGCGTACAAAGTAAACATAGAGGCATAATACTGCACAACGTCAGGGCGGGCGGGGGCCCTGAGCCATGATTGCTCCCGGACAACGTCGGGACGAGCTGCTAGTATATATATATATATATCCAAGAGACCATGTAGAATCACCGCCGTCGCATCACATACCTCGGGTGCGTCCTGAACACGGTGGTGAGCTGCGTAAACTTCAAAACGCAGTCCACAATATTGTGTCAGCCGACACAAGCAGGAGCACACCTCAAGTTCGTGCAGAATGTTTTTATTTCGTGAATCGAACAGTCCCCCTCCCATAATATTAGTTATTTAATATATTTATTGCTTACTATTTAAATGTATTTATATATATTTTTTGAAATGACAAATTTTATTAATGACAACTATTTTTCTTTTAGAAATGTTAGTAGTTTGAATAATAAGTATAGGATGACAATATTTTCAACATTGATATTTATGTCACAATATTTTTGTATCGGGATATTTTGATGGTCGATATTTTATCAGTGAACCCCTCACATGTTGACTTTAGGTGTGAGATTGTCGCCTACACCATCCGCTCTGCTGAATTCATTTTTATTTTTATTAAACATCCACAAAAGGTTGAGGTGAGCCAGATGTTTTTATTTAAGTTTTCTAAACTAGCAGATCGTCGCTGACCTTAATGTTTCCAAAACAGTTTGCCATGGATTTTGAAGATCGTATTGAATGAACAGTGATGTGTAGAAAACAGTAAATAAATGCACTGATAAAGAAGTGTGGTATGGACTCTTCCTCGATGTGTCAGTGAAATTTAACTTTTGTCTTGAATATTAAACATTTGTCCTGAATTTTTTACAGTGCTGTCCAGAATTTGCCTCTATGTCAGGTGGTCAGGTGCCCTAAGGGAGTGATTAGGATGGGAGGCGGTGGCGATCCACCCGCCATTGTACAGTAATTTACCCCCGCCATTATAATATGGCGGGGATAAAGAACGCGGCAGATACAAAATGCACCCGCCGCTTACCCACCGGTCGGCTATCGCTTCGATTGCCAGCCGGGTGGACTTAGGCCTCAATATAGGGGTATTGGTTAGAAAGGTGTATTAATACCCACATATTAATTTTAATACTGGAGTATTACTTTACACACCATTTCTTGGAACTTCCAAAATTATTTTAGGAATGGATGTGTGGGATATAAGGTAATAGGGTGGGAAAGTGTATTAATACTAAGGTATTACTTCTACTACCCGATTATTGATTTAAACACCAATTCTGAAAACTACAAAATTAAATATAATGTAATTAAAAATCTAAGATGAATGATTTCATGGATGGATCGTAAAGGATATAGGGGTGTACGGCAGGGACATGTATTAATACTCAGGTGTTAATTTTTATAAGGGTGTCTTAACTTTAATTAAAATAAAATACTTCAAAATGTTCAAAAACAATATAACAAAAGGTTAAAGTCTTCTATGTTAATTTTAAAAAGCAATATAAACATATTTAAAACACATGAATAATATAAAACACATGTAGTAATGAGTCCAGATCTGTAGAGGATGTTCAGATGTTTATTTGTAGTTAGTTACAGGACATGTAGTCAAGTCCAGAACTGAACCCCACCAGGAGTAGCCAGCATGCTGCTCAGCCCTTCATAACTGTGAATTCTCTCTCCCAACATTCTGTAATACATCATTCTAGGAACATTCCACTGACAGAGCATGAGGTGACATGAATAACATTAAAGCCAGGATACTACATATCCCCTTTCCTTCTATATAAATAACAAAAAAGAAGGTAAACAGAAAGAAAAACTGAGATAGAAGATAGACAAGGAGGAAATCAAAAACAGAGGAGAACCTAAGATCGAGAAGAAAAATAATCCAGAAACAACATAAACAATACAAAGGAGAAACAACAACAAAGAAGGAGAAACAGATAAGAAATGCCCATCCTCCCTTCCACAAACAAACAAAGCACCAATGACCACCCCCAAACACGCCAACTGGCCAGATAAGCATGCGAGGTGATAAAGCACTGCACCGTAAAGAACACTAAGGTGAAACCAGAGAAAAGATAGGCAAGAACGCACAAAAATAAGAGAAAAAAAACAGCGGAGAAAGAAGGCTGCCGAAGACAAGCTCTCTGAATCCATAAATGACAAATAGGAAAGCTGAAAACATGAGAGGAACAGGGAAGATAAGGGAAAATTACAAAAAGATCCCCATCAAACCCCATTAAAATTTCAATAGAATAATTTAATATGAACACAACATAACGTTCAAAAACGATAGTGTGAGGACACACCTCATGTAGAGGTCATACGTTGTGCACCGTTGTGAAGGGAACATAACCCTTATGACATACCTCGTGTAGAGGTTATATGTTGTGCACACTAGTCGAGGTGATACTGCAACCCATATTGTACACTCTGTGTGGAGTAACTGTACAAATAATAATTGACTTAAAGTTTGAGACCTGGCACAAATTGTAAGGGGGTTAGTCATAGTTAACTAATGTACTTGAAGCTTGAGCCCCTCCTCATCGCCAATAAAATGTATTAACGAGGTTCAGACGTGTGGAGGATGTTCAGATGTTTATTTGTAGTTAGTTACAGTACATGTAGTTAAGTCCAGTACAGAACCCCACCAGGAGCAGGCAGCCTGCTGCTCAGCCCCTGTCAACTGTGAGTTTCTGTGACAAGCTCCCAAGATTCCATAACTCATCATCACAGGAACATTCCACTGGTAGAGCATATGATAAATAAGAAGAAGGAATAAACCTGATAGACAATGAAGAGAAGAACGCAACCAGGAGGGAACATGAAAATAGAAAAGAAACAGAAGAAACAACAGATGAAAAAGTAAGGAAACAACGGGTAAGCAGGCGAGGAAAGCAGCAGAAAAATAGAATCCATCCTCCCTTCTATTAAAAAAATCAACAGAAAAGAGAAGAAGAACACAGCAAAAGAAAACAACAAGAAAGAAGACAAACGCAAAAGCACCAATGACTATCCCCTAAACAATTCAGCTGGCCAGGCAGACATGCGAGGAGGAAAGGCATACCAGCATAACAACACTAGGGTGAAACCAGTCAGGAAAAAGTGACAGCAAAAGAAGAGTTCATAATCCAACGGTGTCAAAAGAGGAACAGAGATCAGGAAGAAAACTAAAGACAAGCAAGAAACAGGTAAGATGGGAGAAAAAAAAATCCCTTGTCAAACCTCATTAACAAATTCATAAAATATTATGAGAAATAACAATCAAGACAGGATACTACAAAATGTAATTAAAAACATTGTAATGTAGAAAAAAAATGAATACAACACCAATTTTTATTACAACATTTTTTTTTAAATATCAAAAAACGCAGTAAAAATTGGCACAATTTATTATAAGTCTTACACTCAGCTACGATGTACGATGTCTCTTTTGACAGTCAGTGGTCCGTTGCGGGAGAGGTCGGATGGAAGGGAGAGCTGCAGTCAGGCAAGACAAACGTTATTTACTTTATAAATGTATATAGGTGACTGCATTTATTGTAGCGATAGAAGGGGAGGAAGTATTTAATAGTAGGGTTGTTGAATGATGTTATGTTTTAATGTTTAACACAAAATTCCATTTCCATACAGGTTGAAGTAGTATGCCCTCATCACAATGGTTGTTTTTACTGTAAAAGTATTTCTTTAAAGTCCGAAAACAGATACGTGATTTGGCTATCATGGATTTTTTGATTTTTTTTGCAAAAGCCTTTTTGGAAAATTGTAATCAACTTGCCACATGTGAAAGGGGAAGGCTTTAAATTTTTTTATTTTTTTATTTTAGTCCTCATGTATACAATCTTTATGCTAATGGCCACCTCTGAATTGTGCATAGGGGAATACCCCAAGAGGCAAAATTAGCCATGTCATAAGAACCAGCAAGTTCCATCGAGTTTGTGCGAACGGGGTGGCACCATCGACAGAACTTGCTCGACCAAGTTTGTTTAAATCATTGGACTTCCCTCCCTGCCCTACCACCTAACCCTGTCCCATAGTTCCCAATAATTTTTACGTTTACTATTTCCTCTCAATTCATCCAGCTTTCTGAATTTGTTCATTGCCCAACCCAATCGTCTACTTCAGGAGGTGATGGGAGAATCACATTTTTACACACCTCTCGTCTTGCCAATAACATAGACATAAATAGCAGTGGTTCTGCTTTTTACTTAAATGAATAAGCGAGTCAGCAGTGTCTAAAATGCCAAAAATGATAGTGAAAGAGCTTATCTTGCCATTGAAATCTAGAGCTTTATCTACAATCTTACCAACTGCATGTCAAGGTTAGTGCATGTAAAAAACATGTGCATGTTGTTAGCCTTCATCTCTCCGTATTTAGGAATTTTTTTTCATCATCTGTGTGTTCATCTTTGACAATTTTTCGGGTGTCCAATACGACCTGTGCAAAGTAAAAAGATGGTTTCTCCTAAGAGGTGCAAAAACAATAATGTGCCATAAAAAAGTGCAAGATACTTGCCAAGAATGTTGCACGTCTTTATCCGGAAAGATTTTCTTCCAAATGTCATCAGGTGTATCAAAGTAGGCCTAATTTCCCTCGATCAAGTGCCAGTACCACAATGAAACTTCCTTTCAACTTTCAAATTGTTTTTTTTCTAGGGACTCCTCCAGTGTACTGCCCGTGTGTGATATTATTACTTGACCTCTGGTCCAACTGGCCATATGGTAGTATTTGAATCTCGATAATTTGTTATTAGTTCTTTCTGCTAAGACGTCCCAGTGTTTAAGATTCCCATTTTCAAGAAGGTCCCCCCCACCTCTCTATTCCTGCTTTTTTCAGACGACATGCTAGGGTGTCATACAGGCATTCTGAAGTGCCCATTGAGATCCATATTGGGGCCAGAGGACAATAATACGAAAACCTCCACACTCCACACTTTCCTTATCCCTGACCACATTTTATATGCTGATCTTAATACCTTCAGTCTGATCTTTTTAAAGTATTTGGGATGGCCGAATATGTTTGAAGACATTGATCGTGATCGGTTACAGCTTTCCAATAGGCGGGATGGGACTCCTGGGAGAGAAATAAAATCCCGATGTTTTTAAAATGAAAAGCTTTATAATACATGGCTAAATCTGGACTGGCAATCCCCCCTACTTTTCTTTTGGTAAAGCTTTCTCCAGGCTATTCTTACTACTTTAGATGCCCAAATGAAGGAGTTAATTTTACTCTGTATCTTTCGTATCCCCACAGAATTGTACTCCAAAGGGATTGCAATAAATATGAATGTGAACTTTTGGTACAATGGCCATTTTGATGATGTTTGATCTCCCCAAGAATGTAAGATGTAAGCAACTCCACGATTTTAACAGTTTCCTCATTTCTTTGGTTTTAAGATCAAGATTAACTTGAGCCACATCTTCAATGCTTCTTGGAACTTCAATCCCCAAATATTTTATTTTATTTTTAGACTCAGTCAAGGGTAGCGTTATATTCCAATGGATAATTGTAATTTTTTGGTGGTTAATTTGATAACCGGATAACCTCCCAAAGTCTGATAATAAGCAATTTATGCTAACCAGCAATTTGTTCAAGTTACTCGTGTAGATCATTAAATCATCAGCATTTAACGCCACTTTCAGAGCCCAACCATTAAAACTAAAAGGAACGATTTCTTCAGAAAAATCTTATCATATTAGCTAAAGGTTCAATGTAGAGGTTGAAAGGGTGTGTAGAAAGTGGGCAACCCTGCCTTGTGCCTCTTCTGATCTGGAAACCTTTTGAAACTCTTCCATTTACGAGTATATTCCCTACCGGGGCTGAACATATATTTGTGATGACCCTTGAAAAATTCCCCCCTAGGTCGAAGGCTTTAACTTTTGCACATACTTTTAGAAAGTATTCTTGTATGCGAAAGTGGATTTTTCTTTTTTCCAGTCAGGACTTAATGTTTTTTTTTATTTTTATGACTTTTATGGTAGATATTTTGCATTTGGATGTGGGAGTCACATTTGGATATTTGTGACATGAAAAGGTCTTGGTGACATGTGGACTTAAAAGGTTAGCAAGAGTTGTAGAAAGAAGACATCATCAGGTAGGAAAGATGTGTTTATTACAATTTTTGAAGAAAAGAATGTTTGAAAAATGGCAATTAACTATAATGTGTTGAAAGATTTTAATAATGCAAGATAAAGGCCAGATTTTCCAAGTAGTCTGAAGCACCCATCATAGAAAACTCATTGATTTTTGCCATTACTCTTTATGACATTCCTATCTCCTTTTGGATAATTGGGGATTCAGAATACCAGTAAAAGAGTGTGCAATTGAAATTTCCTAGAAATTTTGCTTCTTTTTTGAAAATGATAGAGCTTTGGATGTTTGCCAATAGATTTGTTGAAGGAGTTGTGCCATCCCTTCGCACCACCCTCTCAGCAGGTCACATACCAGTTCCACCAATCCATTGGGAATCTTGGCTATCTACTGCGACCCAACTTGCATAGATGGCCAATCCAGGTGTATTCAGAATAATTTAGTAAGGCTGCCAATTTGTTGTCATTTTGTGTAAAATATTCTGATTAAGTAATCGATGTGTAGAGTCCATCTACACATTCAGGTTGTGCGAAGCATATGGCAGGAGGTTTACGTAATTTGAATAGCAATTTACTGTCAGACATATTATCCTCAACTAAGGAGGACTTTTGTATTTTTCACCAAAAGCCTGAAAAAAGTAGAAAACACATCCTTGAATTAGGGTGGTGGGATATAAATTAGCAATGGTAGTAATCATTCATAAGTTAATAATCATTTTTCTATGGCTTTAAATATGATTTTGGATTTTATCACCAACAAAAACAATCAGAATATGTTGAGGAGTATTTATTGGGGAATAAACTATTTACCAAATATACTGTTGTATTATCAATATTGGCAAATTTGGATGAATGGATGGGTGTGTATTTAAAAGTACCATCCATCATCCAAATATCACTATTAACAAGAGCTTCTGGGTTATGTGTTGTTGCAAAAATTAGTGTTCTTTTTTGAGGGTTTACGTTATCATGTAGTAGAAAAGTTTCATTAGCAAAATGTATTTGTTCGTTTTTGGAAATGTTGATATCAGAAAAGGTCTGTGGGGTCACACGGGCATTACTTGCCTGTTTTTTCCTCTGTATCATCCTTCTATGCTTGGGTATTGCAGGCATACTCCTAGCAGCATGGATGGAAATGTTTTCTGATATTTCCCTCAGGACTGGGTCGCAGGGTTCATTGGCAGTAGAGTCAAGATTTTGCACTTGTTCAATGTTCTTTCTAATTTTGCGCCGAGTCACTGTTCAGCAACTGCCCAGAGGGACACACCCAGCAGAACTAGCATAGTAATATTGCCCCTGGTTCCTATCCAGCACCTGCCCTGGGGAATGCCCCAGAGGAGTTAGAATAGAAATGTTACTCCCAGTCACTGTCCAGCACCTGTCCAGCAGGTTGCCCCCAGTGGAGTTACAGTAGTAGTTTGTCCCCTAAATGCCGACCAGCAACTGCCATGTTAAACACCCACAGAGCATTTACAATAGTAATTTTTGCAAAAAATGTGTCTAGCACCTGCTCAGATGGACGCCCATAGTAAGGGTTTAATAGGAAAAAATTCCCCAGTGTCTGTCCACCATCTCCCTTGAAAGTCACCCATTGTGGTGTTAAAACATTTTTTTAAATTATTTTCCGATAAATTCAAAAAAATTCTATTTACATTTATGCAGTGGCGGCTCGATGAGGGAGTGGTGTGGCAGGGGGGCAGGTTGGGGGTAGTGGACTCCAACATACGGTGGAACAGAGTAAACTAAGTAAATAAATCAATTTATCTTGGGCGCACTGAATCGCCAACACAGCATCCACTACCCCGACACCCCTGCCCCACCCAACCGCTCCACAGCAACCCCTCTGCGAGCCGCCACTGCTTTTATGTAAAATGTAACTCATGTGTACTCACATTATGGTAAGTGATTACTGTACGGGGAATTTTGTTTTTCCAGTAGTTGTCTAAATCTTCAAAATAATGTAGAAAATAGCTTAAATTGATCATGTGGAATATTTTGCACATAAGAAACAAAAGAGAGATCGAGGCCTATGAACGGGGTGCGTCCATATCCCCTACTCAATACTCAAAAACAAAATCTGAGGAAAATGTTTTCTAAAGTTGTCACTTGCTACAACAGCCATTTTAGTCTTGCCTAGGTAGTTTTATAACTGTAGATACAAAGAAAGTACTACAGTTGTATTGGGATCGTTTCTAATATATTGGTCTAAAATATATATATTTTGTTTAATTAGTATTGGGAAGTATTATCTGGATTTTGTTTTAGCGAGAACAATACCTGCATCGTTGCACTGTTACAGCATTTTAGGAAATGTGCTAATTTAACTCTAAAAAAATATTTTCAGTGCAGAAATCTTTTTAAAAATATTTTTAATACATTTGCATTATAGTGGTATGCATGGTAAAGGCATGCACAGTAACAGTATGCGTTGTAACTGTAGTTCACATGTATCTCTAGGTGAATGAGTGGCATGCTTGGCATGCGTGGAAAAGACGTGCATGGTTGAGACTTATTCATGGTTTAGTCTGCATTGTAAATGCATGTGTGCTAATGGCATGCTTGGTTCTGTCATACATCTCTGGTCCAGCAGGTCAGGCTGGACGTGAACTGAGGTGGCAAGGTGTGCAGTAATGATGGACTAGGATGCTGCGCAATTGAATACCAGTGGCTGAGATTAATTCAAACATTAATTTATGTGTACTTTAGATAATGGCTAAAACATATATTTGGATAAAGGATTCGATAAAATAAAAGAATGGATAAAAAATGAGATGGAATAGAAGATTGACGAAGGGATTTGAGGGCACACAGATTTAATACACTTTTGTATATAATATTGAATAATGAAGTGGATCAAATTGAAGACTGAAAAATGAGTAAAACAGAAAATTGGATCAAGGATATGATTAAATATTTTTCAGTGGTACTTAGTTTGACATCTATTATATTTCAGTTGGTATTCAGGATGATATATCATATTTCTCTGTAAATACTGTGTTGAAAAATAAATAAACAGTGCAGTGGTAGTCGAAGGAAGAAATCATTTAAGTAGAAAACACCTGTACAACTATGCCGAGATGTACGACCACATTGTGGAAAATCCCTTCTCTATGTTTTCTGTATTAACATGACTAAGAAAACATACAACATCCTTTGGCTAGCTCGTAGCAGGAAATGTTGTAGATGTGGTTTTTGGTCTGAAGTAAGTTCACACAATGGTGGACTAAATGTGAAACTGACGAACTTACTGTATGAGGAAATATACAACATGGCCAAAACAGAAGCTTGGACTTTGCTCTTTACCACATACACATATGAACAATACTAACGTCTGCTCTGTCAGATGCTCTGTAAGCTGGTCACTGTCATGCAGAGCTGGTCCGCAGCATCCGAAGAAACACCATTTGAAGCTGAGTGAAAGTAAGGAAAGATTCCTTTTACGAATATAAGTGTATTTATTGTTAGGTGACTGCAGCTTTTCTTCAGGATATAGATCTGTTAATGTGTTAGGCCTGCTCAGTAGGACCTTCAAGGACAAGACCCACCTACAGGTAATATTTGATGCAAGATTTGGTATGTTGGGAGCTTTGAAACTTGCATGAGATCCGTTATAGAAGAAATCATTTACAACCCTAACATGCACCTTTGGGTGTTTGACCTTTAGCACATGAGGAGTTTACAGGTCCTCCCCTTTTGAGGCTAGCTTTATATTTGTTTCATTTCCCTCTGTACTATAATAGAGTTTTTCAATGTTCCACACTTTCATTTCTGCTCCAGTTGAGGGAAGACAGGTGAAGTTAAGAGAAAGAACACAAGTTTTAATTAGTGGTATGTCTGCATACAAAGTCTCATGGTTCCATAGTGGTAAAAGTAGATTGTTTTTTAATCCACTGGGCTTTAAGTTGAATGAAAACATTCTGATGGAAATCTGTTCTCAAAAAATATTACCCACAAGCAGAATGCTTAGAATTTTCAAAATGATGACATTCTCAAAATGCAGAATTCATTCTGGTAAAATCTCTTAATTTTTAAGTACATGCTTGCTTTTATTTCACAATTGAATATAATCCTTGTTTCCCGTTTAGACGGTATGTAACCTTTTCCTCCTCTCTGTCTTCTTTTGTCTTGCTTGTGGCATTACTTTGTAGTGTGCATGTTCACCAGTGGCACTGTTGACAGATAACAAAAGATAAATCTTATTGTTACCAAACAGACTGGTACTCATTTCTTTAACCGTGGAAAGGAAAGGGTAAATGGACTTCCAACATGTAGCTATAGGTACAAACAAAGGTGCTTGCAGCGGGTGCATTAGCTCACTGAGATATCGACACTACAATGGCATGTATAGTGCCGATGAAAATTAACAGAAATATTTCTCAAGAATGCCCCATCAAATTTGACATTGGATCGCTTCAGTTGCATCTGACTGTTGGAAGTCCACTTGTAATGGTGCCTGCTCAAATCCCAATGTATGCTACATTACTAAGCCTATGAGGAGTGATTATGTTGGTAACAGCTTCCCTGTTATACTCATCACAACACAATGCAAAGAGAACTGCATTATTTGCTAGATCGTATACACTTAACACAATTGTGCCTAAATTATGCCCTAAACAGTTGTCTGAATCCGAGTAGTTCGGTTATGTCACACCATTCCCCAAAAGAAGAATTAAACCTCAATAGAGCAAATTAGATGAAAGTAAATAGGTGAAAGTAAGCTAGGAGGTTTGGATGAAAGTGGCAGTGCAACGGTTTAGGCTTGCATCACAATTTAAGAAGGGACTTCTGAAAATGGCCAAATTCTGCAACTTTAAAGTGTTTCTCGCTATTGTAGCTATCTTTAGGTACTGCTCAGAATATGAATTTGCTTGAAGCTACACTAGATTGACAACTTGCTCTATATACATTTTTCATCTGTTTGCCACAAGCTTTTAAAAGTCTTTGAGGATGCAGAGGAGTATATTTTGGACATGCAAAGTTGTCATTTGTAAAACTGGAACCTATGATCCATAAATAGGCTATATTGCATCTTAACTACAAATTTACATTTACCGAATTGTTTTTGCTTACCAAAGCAGGAAGTATTATTAACTTGGGTTGTAGTGCGGTGGTGCACTCTTTTTTTATAAATCTGCGTTCTCCTTGTCTGAAGCTGGCTCTTCATATACTATACCAAAAAGTGGTATAGTGTCCAGTGAGTCTCCAAAAGTATGGCAGAGTTTAAAGTAGATAATAATTTACTCTCATTTAGTGGTAGCTGGGCTGAGCAGTTAGGCTTATCAGAGGGTAGTGTGAATGCTTTTGGTGTACATATGCATACAAGGCAGGAACACACACACATTGACTGACTCCAGGCCAATGTTTGGAGACAAATATTACTTTAGTTACTTTTATTTCTAGGAACCAAGTTGAGCTCAGTTAAAAGTAATGAGACTGTTATGTGATACTTTCAAATTACTGACAATATGTTGTATAGCCTGGTTAACAGCAACCCAGCATACACTGAGTCAAGTTAGCATCAGGTATCCAGCAAAAAGTTAGGGGGTAAACATGCAAAAAGGGGGACTTTTCTACATCCCTTCTTCAGTGTACTAAATGCTTCAGGACAGATTTACACATGTGTCATGCAGCTCAGCAATCCAGTTGTGATGCACTGCTTTCTGTGAGGGGGAGAGCAAGACTGAACCATATCTACAGAGATAAGACACTGTTTCTCTCCCCCAGTGGTGGTGCTCTTTGAACCTTCCTTGTAACAAAGCTGCATTGTATTGTATATATATAGGTGGTTTATGGGAATGCCAATGTACCACCAATGCAATGCCCACCTGACACCATGGGCCTAACTATGAGGGACTGGCGTAGGGCAGCACCACTAGTCTTCTTGCTGCACTGCACTGTGCCAATGTGAACGGACAGGAATACACTGTATTTATACACCACAGTGCATTTCTGTCCATACCCCCTGCTCTGGTGCACAATGGGCTGCCTGGCACGATTGCAGCCCCCTTGCACCATGGTGCAAAGGTGCCTGTGTTGTTCGAAGAATTGTTTTTGTGGACAAAAATACAAATATTTCTCCGTGTTACGCCTTCTCTGGGGGGCATGAGGATTTTTTGCTTGTGGAGGTTTACGTAATTATGTAAATCAGGGGCAGCGTCAAAACCCATGGGTGTTGCAAGGGAAAAACCACCGCAACCCCAGTTGAATGCCTCCCTTCCACAGAGTAAGACAGAGCAGCGACTTGCTCTGATTTGTCTTACTCCATATCTATGGGTCCATTCAAAGTCACACAAAGTGGCTTTGTGTGGCCTCATAGATATGGTTGAGAGCTTTGCACTGCCATGGCATCAGAAAAAATGAAGCTCCAGGAGGCATTTCTCATTGATGAAAATGCTGTTTCAACTAATAACATTTTGCATAACAAATTAAAGTAGCTTTCATCACTAAATTATGTATATGCTATTAGCACAGATTTATTCAATACTGCAGATAAATTCATACATAGCAGAAACCAAACTTTTTATGTGAGATAGCCGGAGAACTACTGAAATGAGGAAAAAAACACTAAATACAATCCAACCAGGACAATGCAAAGGCTAGAAGGAATCAACATCTGTAAAGGCCATGATACGTGAGCCGAAGTGGTTTACTTAACTTGCATGCTTAAGAAATGTGCTGAACCAATAATACATGTGAACAATTACGGCCATCCCGTGAAAGAAACTTTGGTGGAGATTTACGAAAATGTCGGGCAATGCAGCGCAGCCCCTCACGAGGTTGCACTGCGTTGCGCACCAGGGAGGGAGTCTGAGAGTGCCATATCTTCAAAGATATGGACATCTCCTCCCCTTCCCTTGCGCCGGGACTGATTACAGCTGCCTTGCACCATGCACCCCTTAGTGCCGCAGGGCTAGGGTGTATGCATGAGTCCAGCATTAGTTTTGTACAGGAAGAGTACCCTTCCTGTACAAAATACTATGCTTTACACAAGGGAAAGCTTTTACCACTTTTTATGTGTCCTAAACAGTACAGCACGCATGCAAAGTCGGAAAAGGAAGGAGAAATGAAAGCATTTGAAAAGGGTGCAGTTTTCTCACGCTAAACTCAATCTAATATGAGAAAGCTTGGGTGGTGGCATGGGAATGCCCATGCACCACCCTTGGCACGCACCCACAGCACAAAGTAATGCAAAGCAGCGCAATGCGCTGCTTAGCATTACTTTCACAATATTTCAAGTGCTAAATAATTTTAGCGCTGCAAAGAAAATTATTAAAAAAGATATTGAGTTGTTTTGCGTCACTTTTGTGATGCAAACACAGCACAAAAGCTTAGTAAATCTCCCTCTTTGTGTGATCAGCAAAAAATCTGGGCTGATTACACAAGTTTTGTTCTTTTTTGATGATCACACAAAGTTTCTTTCACTGCAAACTGCAAGTAGGTAGACCCCAGAAGATAGAGGAAAAATCCACTACTACTTAAACACAAAAACTGTGTTAAAGTGATTATTTTACAGCTCTGTCCATTCCTGAAAGCTGGCAAAAGGGTGATGTTAGCAAAACAAAACTTTTGTTGATGTCCCTTTTAAAAAAATAATATAAATTTTCTTGAACACTGCTTTATTACCATTTTACCAAAATAAAAGCATTTTTCAACAGTTTGGCAAATCCTGGGCAAACTTAGAATCCCCAATACAATGAAAAAAGGATCGAGATTTGGTTTGGATATCTTTTGTAAGACAAAAAAAGCTAGCCGGAGAAAAGTCTAAGCAGCTAAGGGGTTAATGGAAAATCAGTCTTAAATACACAGCAAGAGTGGTGAATTAATAGGAGTGATGGGGCTCCACCCATTTGCCATTTCCTGCTTTCTATTTTATTTTATGCAGTATGGAAGGCACTATTTGGAGTTCATTCTGATCCTCGCTCTGTGGTAAGGGTCAGACAGAGTCATGGCACTTCTCACAGATATATACACTAGTATGAAGTGACCCATCAGTGCTTTTACTGGCCTTCTCTAATGTCACCCCAGACCCTTTGTGGCCCTGGGGCCCAGTAGGGTCACTCCCACCTGTGATGCACAGCACCCTCGCTGATTAAACCCAACCTGGGCACCTCAGGTTTCAGCCCTGCATTTCCCTGGTTTCTGTGCCAATCAGCAAAAATGCACCTTTCCAACTTGTCACTGGGTGGTATGGGATCAGCTATGTTCTCTAAACACACTTCATCCAGTGATAAGCTGTGAAAGATTCGGGGCACACACAGAGCCCTCGATCGCTTTGAGAGCCTCTGCTACTCAAGGTCCAGCTTCAGTCAATTCTTGCGACCAGATTACTAAGGGGCATGGGCAGTGCTAAATTTGTAAAAAATAAGTGCCAGGGCTCTCGTCAGGAGGCCACTGCAGCTTGCACCACACATTGACCCAACCATGCTGCCAATGATAGTAACAACACAATTACTAACCATCACACTCCTACAGTGTGACAAATCAGATTATTTCAGTTCCCAAAAGTATAAGAATGTCTTGGGTGGCAGGTAATAGGCATTATTAATGTATATTGCATTGATAAATGCAAATGTGGGATTATTGTAAAGCGCACTGTTACTCTACCCGAGTGTCCTGGCGCTGTAGACCGCTGGGGAACCCATCCTGGTTTTCCCTGTGAGATGGTCCCTTTCTGGGTAACTCCAGGGTGAAACCAGGCATCCCCGGCATCTGTGGGGGGCCGTTGTAGAGATGAGGCAAGCTTAATGCCCAGAGTTACCGAGTGTGTTCCCTGGTTGGAGTAGGCACTGAGGCGAGAATTATCGAGTCCGTTGACCCCTGGTCCACGACCCTGCCGCGTCGGGATTTGAACCCTGGTCCCCGGCTGTTCTCTGCTTACAAGTCTGCCGCCTCTAACCAGTGAGCCGCACCTCTCCGATGATTAACAGTTTTGTGGCCGTCTCTAAATTAGCCAGATGTGGCATCCTTCAGTTCTTGGGTGGAATCTGGTACACTGTTATGTGGTCCAGAATGCACAAAAGGACGGTTAGCCCAGGCTTGTTGTAACAGCTTATTTGTGTACAACCGATATACAAGAAATTATATAAATGGAAGGTGGGGATTAACAGCGGACTCCAGTGGCCGCACCTCTTGGCTGCATTCCCGTTTTAGGTCATTCATGATGTGGTCACAATTGGTGTGCACAATCTGCTCCTGCACCTGCCGTTGGGAGATGCAAGCTGACAGGCAGATATACATGAATTAGGAACAAGTGGAGTGGTGCACTGCCCCAGTAGTCTGTTTCAGTAACAACATTTGGTCATTTTCTTTTTTGAAAAAGGTTCTTTATTTGGTGTTCCAACAGATATTCAAAGGTGAGGTCGGAAGGAGCACAAGTCTTCCACTGCTCCAAACACATTACTTGGGTCCTTATCAAGGAGGCACATTCTGTCTATGGAGTCGCCATCTCATACGTGACCTCTCCTTCATACGAAAACGGTTGAGTCCTACGTGGAGACATTTTCACTTTGAAACCTACTCTAACGATTCAGACCATATATACGCTCCGATGAAGTTCAATCTCCTTGAACGAAATGCGTTGGCTGAAGCTTGTTTCACATATCTGTTGGAATACCAAATAAAGAACCTTTTTCAAAAAAGAAAATGACCAATCGTTGTTACTGGAACAGACTACTGATGTGTGCACCACTCCAATTGTTTGAATACATTATATAAACTTACAGAAGCATCCTGTCATCTGTTCCGAGGACTTCTCACTGACGACGAGGATGGAATGCTTCTGTAAGTTTATATAATTTATTATATATCGGAGATACACAAATAAGCTGCTACAACAAGCCTGTGCTAACCGTCCTTCTGTGGAATCTGGACCACATTACATAAGTGTATATTTTAATTCTCTTTTTGTTCATTTTTTGTTGTTGCTGCGAGTCATTGATTGGGTGCGTGTAAAAAAAGGTAGGATTGTGAGGACAGGTGAGTCTAGGTTTTCCGCTCCCATGAAGGATGTCAGGTTTGGGAGACAAGTTGTGGAGTTGACTGATGGAAATGTTTGGAGTTTTTCAAAAGTTGTGAAATTGCCGCGTTGGCTTTCTCCGGATGATGTTAATCCTGGATCCCAGCCCCTGCGTGACCCCAAGGCATTGCATGAAAATATGAACTGGCGAAAAAGTATTCATCCACGTTCCTGTTATGAGAAGTGCCATGATACTGCGATACTGTGAAACAGAGATATGATAATGTGAGACAGAGACAGGCAACCAAATGTTGCAAACATTATTACATGAGGGCATAGGTTTATTTTATTTTTATTCTTTTTTTTGCTTTGTTTACATGTTATTGTTATTTATTGTTCACATGTTACAGATTTATTTATATTTTGTTATTCATTATCTTTTGTAAATGTTCTGGATAAAGGGGGATGTCTGGCATCCTTCAGGGGGAATCAGGAACACTGTTATGTGGTCCAAATTCCATGGAAGGACGGTTAGCCCAGGCTTGTTATAACAGCTTATTTGTGTTTCTCCAATATACAATACATTATATAAACTTACAGAAGTATCCTGTCATCTGTTCCGAGGACTTCTCACCAGACTGTGCCACCTTGTGGCATACTGTCACAAGCCCCTCTGTTGACAATTAGGTACCAATACAGAGCATTGGGAACCACCGGCTCTAATAACGCACTGGGCATGGATCCAGGGAAGCACACCCTGCAAGTGTCTTTTCAATGACCGAATTAGCACCTGTCAGAAGCTGTTAGAGGCACACAGGTCCCTGCACATTAATACAAATGAGCTATATAAAAAGAGTTCAGCACACATTAGTATGCTAATACTGAGAGGGGTATGGCTGGGATAAATTTCCACAGAGATTTCACTCTGAAACTTCTGCAAGAATCTCAAGAGCCAATGTCTAACATACTTTTTTCTTTCCAACAGAGTTGATAATCATCATATGCATAGAGGCCTACACTAAACATGTACTTCGAAACTGTTTGTAAAAACGCTTTGAACAACATTGGTGATCAAAATAGATAGTAGTATGTCGGGGATTCAAGTCTGTCGAGAGTCGCCAAGTCTCTTAATGCAGCGATTTTGGGCATACCACATTGCAGTTAAAAATTTGGATGGAGCAAATACAGTAGTTGGGGCTAAATCTGTCTTTAAAACTCTGTAAGCGGGTAAAAATGTTCTGAATCCCATATTTTTGAGCAAAGGGACGAGCCAGTATTTCCTGCTTTTCTCATAGGCTCGACAGAAAAAGACCACATGTACGTCATTCTGCTTTGTGTGGGCACATGCGGGGCAGATTTCTGTGGGAGGGCGACAAGACCATGTTGCAGTAAAAGATGCCAAGGTAAGAGTCCCATATCTCCATTGCTGGAATAGTTTCCTAGTTAACACCGGAGTCATGCCATCTAGGATACTTTAAAGTTGGTAGGAGTCTTTGATTTTTATGAATTGATTGGTCAGTGATCCATCACGGGTGCCTTCCACAGCTCGGGAGAGCATTAAGTTGTAATAGGCTCTAGATAACACCTTTCTGGGAGTCCTGTTACTTGTGTTTACTGGATCTGACCATAGTTCAGGAAGACCAATTGCCTCGGAGGTTCTCTTAATATAGTTTAACCAGGGTGTTCTAGTGGCGTTGGACAACAATAGAAATTCTTGTAGCTCAGCTCTATAAGTTGAGAGGTCTGGGCTGCTCCAAAGGCGACACCAGAATGCTAATGGTTTGAGCCCCAGATCCTCCGTTATGGGCCTAAGGCCCATATCCAGCCTTAGGGGCAGAATTGGAGTACTAAACGGAAGAGCTGTGATCTGCCTCAGGAATTTGTTCTCGGTGGTCAATAATTTTGGCGATGGAATATGGCCCCACAACTCGCCCCCATATGTAAAACCCCCCGGCGCCTGTGCCTTATAGATTTGGATTACAGGGGTGAGTGGTCGGTAAGGTGATTTGATCGCTATTCTCATAGTTCCACCCGCCAACTGTGCCAATTTGATGTTTGCTTTTGACTGGTGTGCCGACCACGTTAAGTTTTCATTGAGGGTTATCCCCAGATACTCAATTGTGTGGACCCATTCCAGTCGAACTGTGCCCAGGAGGGGAGGTGGGCAGTTAAGGGGCATGGGGTTGAGAATCATGAATTTAGTTTTCTGGGGGTTGATTTCGAGTCCCCTTTCTGCGCAAAACTCCAGAAAACCGTCCAAGACTCGTTGTATGCCCATCGGGGATTTGGACAGCAGCAGGGTGTCATCCGCAAACATGATTGCGGGCACCCTGCTGTCAGTCAATTTTGGGGCATCAGTGTTGGCAATCCTGGTGAGATGCGCGATAACCCCGTTCACAAAGAGGCAGAACAGGGTCGGTGCAAGCACACAGCCCTGTCTTACCCCTCTGCGAACGGGGAACCTTTCGGTTAAATTGCCTCCTCTACCGCACCTAACGCGCGCAAAGTTGTTATGATGTAATCTCACCAGGATTGCCAAGATGTCTCTCGGGACATTCATCTCCTCCATGACCTGCCACAATTTTGCTCTTGGGACCAAATCGAAGGCAGCACGCAGGTCCACGAAAACCGTGTACAAGGTGCCACCCTCGATTAATGCTGTGCTCCAATATATTAGGTTCAGCCTAAAAATTTGGTCAATTGTGGACACCCCTCGCCTAAATCCCGCCTGGTAGGGGGTCAGGATGTCACTTTCCTCCAACCAATTCTGTAACCGGTCTAGAATCAGCCTACCGAAAAGCTTTTGGGATACTTCAATGAGGCTGATCGGGCGATAGTTGGCTGGGAGCAGAGGGGATCCCTTTTTAAAGATAGGGACCACCTCTGCTCCCAGCCAAGTATCCGGGACCTCCATCCCCCCCAGAACAGCGTTAAATATCAGCATGAGATATGGGGCCCATATCCCTGGTTCCTGCTTGAATAAGTCACCCGGTACCCCGTTGAGCCCTGGGGCTTTCCCTGTTGACAACCTGGCTATGGCCACCCTCACATCTTTTTCTGTAAAAGGTTCTCCTTCAAAATCAGTCGCTATCATATTATGGGATTCATTCAGAACCCCTTCCTCTGTGGCGTACAATGACTGAAAATGATTTTGCCATATACCAGGGGCAATGTTGGGCTCAATTGCTGAGGATAATTCCTCCGTTCCATTAGAAACTATACGCCAGAATTTACTGGAGTCTCTGGTGGCAAGTGCCCTGGAAAGTTCCTCCCAGTATTGCGGGTCCCATTCAGCCTTGGCGTTCACCAAGAGCTTCCTTTTTTGTTTTTAAATTCTTTTTATTTCCAGTTGGTATAAGACAATAATACATACTAAACGGAGAAAAACAAATGTTACATGTTATAATTAGTAAACATGGTTTGGCATACATCTTACATTGAAGTTAGAGTTTGTTTTTACATAAAAATAAAGTATAAAACCATTGCCCAAAATATTTTACCGCCTAGATCCAATATAATCCAGATGTTAGTAGAAGGATAGAAAGATTAGTGTAAGCCGACAGAGTATACAGTGAGACAAAAATTCTATTCTAACAGTAATTTTCCCTTTCTCGAAACCTGATAATTCCTTTGATTGCATTCATTCCAGATCCCCCCAAATTTTCTCAAATTTCTTTAATGAGCGTATACCTCTTAGTTCCGCTAGAGTCTTCTCCATTGTTTTAATTTCTGTAACTAAATACCACCATTCTATAGCATTTGGTGCGTTGCTGTTAATCCAGGCCCTTGCCAAGATTAATCTAGCGCATGCAATTAATATCGCTGCCAATAATGGGCGTGGTGGTTTTATTATATGTATACCAAGTAGCACCATAGGCGCCGTTATAGAGGAGCTTAGGATATTTTTTGTATTTAGGATTTTTCCCACCTCCTCCCAATATTTCCAGAGCATTGGACATGAGAACAGCATATGCGCTAGATCCGCCACGTAGGCCGCACATTTCGGACACTTGGTCTTATCACCTTGGATGTTATGTTATGTTATGTTAAAGTGCATTTTTATAGCACTCAGCTACTCTAAAAGAGTGTCCCGGTCCCGGATGTTACTACTGGACCATTTCGAGATCTTTTCTGGCGTATAATAGAGTAGATAGGTAGTTCTATATTGTTGAAGTCTGAGACTGGACGATCGAACAGAGTTGTGTATATTAGTATAAGATTCGATTATTTGTTTCCCTGTAATACTTGTTCAGGTTCCATTTATTGGTAATTGACTCTCTATCGTTGAGCTAAAGCTTATAAAACATTTGTAAGCCAAACTAATAATTGCCTTCTCTTTCCTAGAATTTACGCAGTCCCATATGCCCCCGCTAGATACGCTATCGATTTTATTTTTGCGCACCAAGAAGTCGTGT
Source organism: Lissotriton vulgaris (assembly GCF_964263255.1). Taxonomy (NCBI): domain Eukaryota; kingdom Metazoa; phylum Chordata; class Amphibia; order Caudata; family Salamandridae; genus Lissotriton; species Lissotriton vulgaris. The sequence goes on from NC_141695.1 coordinate 173,983,658, forward strand.
ATTTGTATGTATTTAAATCTATGTATTTCCAACAAACCATATAAACACTTAAGGGTGGAGAAATCTAACATACCTAAAGAATTATACAGATCACCAAGACAAGTTATGCCTTTCAGTTGCCAGCCACGTGTTAAACCATCCCTAAATATGTCCGGCAGCCCTGGGTTATCCCATAGTTTAAGCTGGGAATGGTAGATGGTAGTTTTACAATAAGCGAGAATGTCTTTCCAGCTTCTCCCCGCTGACTGATCAGGAGGTTTAGTATCACGTCCAGTTGAGAGTGATCAGTATTCCTGTTCCCCTCTGTTAAATTCTGTGTCTCTTCGGTTGCTCTATTTATTTTTGTATTAATCAGCGGGTTAGGAGCAGCTGCCAATACCTGATGGTTATTTTCCCTTTCAGTTTGTTCCAAGGAGGTACTCCTGGGGGTAGGTGGGTTAGACAGCTCGGCTGTTGAAACCTGTACAACCTCATTATCTATAGGGCTACCTCCTGAAAGCCTTAATGTGAGATTCTTAACCAGCCCCTTGGCTTCAATCCATTTCCTTAGGGGGCTTTTGTCAATGGTCAATTTTTTATTCGTCAGGGATGCCACATTTGCAAGACGCGTCATGTTAGATTATAGTTTCCCCCCTCTTTTTTAGCAGGACTTAGCTTTGCCTCACCGCCTCCGTGCGGACAGTCTCATTGTGGAATTGTCTATTGTCTTGTCCAGCTCTTCATCTGCCTCAGTGTCATAATCCACAAAGGAGGATTGTTCTTCCCCCAGCTCCAGAGAAGAGTCATCCGTAGGAAGCCCATCTTGCTTGGTGTTTACGTCAGTTAAGGTTACTAGCGTCGTGTTTGTATTTACGATTAGATGTGGTTCCACTTCTAATATTTCTTCTGTGTTATCTCCACTATTCCCGTTTATCGCTTCAAGACCTTCTTGGGTCTCACTGCCCTCAGACGATATAATATCACAGTTAGCAGGTAAGTTCGAAAGATCTCCCATCACTGGCCTTGTTAGAGCTGCTACTGGAGTAATAACCACAACTTTTTTTAACACTCCTGGTGACTGCAGCCCAGCCTGTATTTCTGGCTCTGCCCTTAGCTCAGACTGAACATCTTGTATTGCATCTGCATGAGAAGAGACTAGTGGGTTCCCACCTGCCACCCCGGGTTTGGAGCCAGCAGTTACATTTTTCTGGACAGATGTTTTTGGTATAGTTCCGCAATTAGAAAGCACAGGAGGACGCAGAATTGGCTTACCTGCCACCTTCCTATCGTTCCCCTTCAGAGCAGTGATGGTAACAGAAGGTGTTCCAGTTGAATCTCCAGCAGGGCACTGTATGGCAACCAGAGCGGGAGGAGCGGGGGCAGCTTCTTTGTTTCCTTGAGGCACTTTCACCGCCATCTTCGCTGCCGCTGTCGCCGTGGTCGCCGTGGTCACCGTGACTGTAGCTGTAGCTATAGCTGTTGTGTCTGCTATAGTTGTAACTGTGACTGCAGTTGCATTTAGGGTATTGAGCATTAAAGCAGCCGGGCTAGCTGAATATGCAGAGATAGCTGGTACTCCGGGCTCCCCCGAGGAATTTGCGGCTACGGACGTAGCAGGGGTAGCGGCTGCATTGGCGGAGTTTTTAGTGTTGCGCGTAGAGCGCGGCGGATTTTTAGGCGACATAACCCTTTGGAGATTAATCGCTACTTCTCTTGCCCCTGTTACGGCTAATAGCCCAAACCAATCAAGCCTGGATCTAGCGACCCAGTTTCCGAGAGCTCGCCGAAGCACCAGCGAGAGGCCCGAGAGCCCCGAGAGCCACGGCATCCGCTGTATCTCGGTGTCATCATCTCCAATGAAGTTACAGGACTGCGCAATAAATCGACTTTTTGTCCACCACCGTCTAAAATTCCAAAAGAAATACTGACGTTCGAAAAAACCTTATTGTCAGGAATAACAGCTATTGAAAAGAAAAAACAATTCACTTGCTACAATCTATCTAAAAAAGAAAAGGATGCAATCTTCACTCTGAAAAATGACCAAACAGTGGTCATAAAACAAGCAGATAAAGGTGGGGCGGTAGTCCTATGGGACATTAATAAATATAAACAAGAGGTTAATCGCCAACTTGGAGACCAGAAGTGCTATTGAAGAATTACTAAGGATCCGACAAGTGACCTTCAAAAGGAATTATTTTCAATACTACAAGATGGTCATGACCTAGGGATACTAGGAGATAAAGAATTTTCATTTCTCCAGAACAAACACCCACGAATACCTATAATGTACGTTCTTCCGAAAATACATAAGGACGAGGTCAACCCCCCTGGACGTCCTATTATTTCCGGCTGTTCATCATTGATTGAACCAGTATCTAAATATATTGACTTTTTTCTAAAACCTTTTATCAATGATATACCATCGCACTTGAAAGATACAACGGCATTCCTCAATCACATATCGTCAATTCAGTTCAATGATGAAAAACAATTATTAGTGACTATGGATATAGTTTCACTATACACACAGATCCCTCAGGAGCTAGCATTAGAAACGATCTTCTACTTCTTAGAACAGAGAGAGCAGCCGACGAGAGTACCCACTGACTTTTTGATCAAATTAGCTAAGTTTGCACTATCAAGGAACTATTTTCAGTTTGATGGTGAGTTCTTTTATCAAACGCAAGGAGTAGCAATGGGTTGTCCATTTGCCCCGGAGTTGGCAGTCCTGTTCATGGGACTGTACGAAACAAAATACATCTACAATGGTAATCCATTTGCAGAATACATCCAGAAATACGTTTGTTATATAGACAACGTATTTATGATTTGGTCAGGGTCTGAAGCACAGCTACATGAATTTATGATATGGCTGAACCAAAGAATGGAAGAGATCCAATTTAGCTTTAATCACTCCAATAAAAGCATTACATTTCTTGACGTTCAAGTGTTTGCAGCAGATGGTACCTTGTGTACCACCTTGTTTCGAAAAGCGACAGATCGCAATAAGGCACTCCACTATACCAGCCACCACCCTCGGAGTCTGAAGCAAAATCTACCATTCGGGCAGTTTCTCCGTATTAGGAGGAACTGCTCTAATAAAGATGAGTTTTTTCGGCATGCCAATATACTCAGAGACCGACTAGTACTAAGAGGGTACCCCAAGAAACTGTTAAAAAACTCAATAAAAAGAGCATGGTGGGTGCCAAGGGAGACCCTGCTGCAAAAGAAAGAGCGCGTGGAACAAAGCAGAATTGTTTGTGTAACTACATTCGGACCCCAAGCCAATCAGCTACGCAAGCTAGTCATACAAAATTGGCATCTAGTGAAAGGTCTACATGGCGATTTTTCCGATGTTCCACTGTTTGCGTTTAAGAAAGAGAAAAGTGTAGCAAATCACATTGTCAGAGCCGCTTTACCAACTGCTCCGAAGCCTTCTTTAAGAAGTATGTTGAACTTACCTCCTGTAAAAGGACACCACAAGTGTGGCAACTGTTCATGTTGCGCTCAGACCATTGAAGGATCCCTTTTTACATTTAATGGGATCCATTGGAGACATGATTCGTTTACTAATTGCCAGACGAGAAATATTGTGTATGGCATTTTGTGCCCATGCCCGAAACTCTATGTGGGAAAAACAACCCAAGAAGCAAGGCATCGTGTTACACAACACAAATCACGCCTGAGAAATGACACACCAAACGCTCCGCTGGTGCTACATTGGCAACGTTGCCAGCATCAAGAAGCAGATTTAAAATGGACAGTGCTGTCTAAAGTCGAAATGGACTCTAGAGGTGGTGACATTGAGGGCAGACTTAGTCAGCGGGAAGCGCTGCTTATTATGAAATATGATACTGCTTCAACGGGGTTGAATGAAATATCGGAAATTCTGAGGATTAATTAACATGAGGCAATTCAAGCGCATTCATGAAGGCTGTCCATGACCATCGTTGTAATTTGTCGATAAAGCACCACGTACTGAATTCAGACACTATCACTTTAAGCAGTCATCCGCCTGGCTGCCTCGCGCGGTCACGTGGTTTCTGGAAGATTCCGGGTAAATAACGAGGTAGGACTAATGCCTTTAACGCTTCCTGAGTGCAGCAGTGTAAACTATCAGCTTCCCGTCCCGGAGGTAAGATTCCTGCCAAGAACCACCATTCGTCCTTGCACAGAACCGTATGCGCCTAGTATCACAACGCGCTGACCGTGCATTCCGTCTTTCAGATAAATCCACCGATTCAAGTATACGGAGCGAAATTACAAATTCAAGCGGACATGTAACGTGAGCCACCGCTAACCGGTAAGCGTCCATTGCCCCAAGTTTTTGCAGCACTTCTCTTCCGCCCAGACTGTGGCTTGAGCCCTTACAGCTTCTCCCTTATTCTTTTCAGGGATACTCTGCGCCACCATAAAAAGGTGAGTGCTTCTTCTATATGACCAGTTAGGTTAAGTGTCTCTCCACCCAAATGCACGTGTATTCATTCATTTCTGTCTATCTGTCTAGCGTCATTGTGTACCTGTCGAATGTCCCACAGAAACACGCATGGCCATTAAGTGACTTTATAAGGTATGGCTTTGGTTGATACTGGTGTTCTGTAGGTCGTTAATTCAATATTAAGCTGGTTGGCTAATTCTTGGTTTACAATTCTTCTTTTTTTGTAGAAAAAGTTTGGTCCTGATGAGAACCCCAGAATTGGGGGTTTGAAACGCGTCGACCTTTTGACCTTCAATAGGAGTGACTGAACTCTTTTGTCATATGACTAAATTCTTTAGAATAAGGTTTTTGTTTTAAAAAGAATTAATGTTCCAAACATTCAATTGAAGTCATTTTCTAAACATAAATAGGGATTATCATTCATTGTTCATTTCAATTTCACTTTGTGACAAAAGGTGTTCTATTGTTTGTGTGTACAACTGGATGAATGCAGAATGAATGCTTGAGAGGATGTGTGTAAATTGTAAATTGTAAATATGTAAAAAGATTTTTTTTTGTGTTGTTATGTCTAACGTTTGAACTGTTTATACATGCACAATTAATTTGTGAAATCATTTACTAAAAAGAAAGTTAAATTAAAGAAAATAATAAAAAGTTTTTTGACTTATGACGTAATCTGGACCGTTATGCTTTGTTCATAAAGGTGACCACAACTATCCCCTTTTAAGGGTATCCAGTATTGGCCTTTGTTTTGTTCTTTGGTATCTCGGTGTTTCAGCAGCACTTGGCGTGGCGTGGTGGGTGGTGAAAAATGAAAAGTTTTTCTTGTTGAAATTTCCACTGAGAACCAAGAAACCCCACGAAGGCAATTCCTTCGGTCAGGTCAGATAACAAAAGTCTATTTGGCTCTGTTTAGCCCCCTTGCCGCCAGTACAGCTTTAGCGTGCTGCCTCCAGTTGGCTCCGTCTGCTGCCGCGAAGCTGGGTCCCTGCTCCGCTGCGCCTCGCATCCGGCGTTCCAGCGTCTCCTCTCAGCTGTAGCTCCGTGGCTGTAGCTCCGTGGCGCGGCGTTGTGGGCGGTGAAAACAAAAAGCACTTTCTAGTTGGCTGGCTCCCTCGCAGCCGTGTTCCGAAACGCTGCAAAGGTCTAGTACGGCTTTAACTTACTGCCTCCAGCATCTGCTGAGCCTCGGCATTTCAGCTTCTCCTTTCTGCGGTGGCTTCGTGAGAAAAAAAAAAACACTTTTCTAATCGGCTGGCTCCCTCGCCGCCAGTTCCGAAATGGGAGCCCTCAGTCTGCTGAAAAAAGTCTATTTTAGCTCCGGTACGACTTTAGCTTGCTCCGACGCTCACTGAGCCTCAGCGTTTCAGCTTCTACCTTTACTGCGTTGGCTCCGCTGCTGTGAAGCTAAGTCCCTACTCCGCTAGGCCTTAGGCATTTTTTCGGCGTCTCCTCTCAGCGGTGGCTTTAACGTGCTGCCTCCGTCTGCTGCCACGAAGCTGGGTCCTTACACCACCGTGCTTCGCATCGCTCCGTCTGCCGCGATGCTGGGTCTCTGCTCCGCCGCGTTTTGCAACCGCTGTGCCTCGGCGTCTCAGCTCAGCTCAGCTGTAACTCCGTGGCTGCTACTCCGTGGCGTTGCGGGCGGTGAAACCCAAAGGTGCAAAGCGCCGCTTCTCTTTTCGGTTAGCTCCCTCGCCGCCAGTACATCGTTAACTTGCTGCCTCCAGTTTCCGAGATGGGAGCCCTCGGTCTGCTGCCGCGAAGCTGAGTCCCTACTCCGCCATCTTGGACTCCGCCTCCCGATAGCCTTGGACTCTGCCTCCTGCGCGTTTACCAAGAGCTTCCTATGTGCCCTTCTCCTGGAATGGATCTCTTCCCTGCATTTGCGCGCCTTTATTGCAGATAGCAGTTCGATTTTGGAGTCCCTGCATGTGGCATTATACCACGTTCTCTTGGTTATTACACCGTTTTTACCCCCCCCCCCCTTTGGTAAAGAGGTCTAACTCCATGGTGTTAATTAAATCTGCATGAGTCTGCCCTAACAGGTCTCTATTTCCCCCTCCACCTAATTCCTCCCCAATAGTAAAGGCCCTTTCTAAAAACGGAGGAATTCTGGCGTACAGTTTGGGTAACTTATCACCGCTAGTGGCCAGTTTCGTCCACCTTACTCTCCTCCGATTATTTTCCAGGAGTAGGCCTGACTTATCGCTATGAATACCCCGGCCCATGTCCTCGTTGCCTGGTAGGGCGTATTCGAGCTCCAGGGCGTAGTGGTCACTGTTCCGTCTATCAATAACCTTGAAGTCGATGATTTGTGACCACAGTGACAATTTAACAACAATATCATCTAATCTTGATTCGTTTCCAGCTTTATTATAAGTGCATTTGCTTGGGGTATCTGATTTACAGCGCCCATTGCAGGCCCTTAGGCCTTGGTTTAAAGTAAGGGCAGTTATCTGAAGAGCTAGGGGAGTCCAAACTCTTGGTGGGGGTGCCACCGTGACCGGAACCAGCCACCGTGAATCCTCCTCGAAGGAGGGTCCATCACAAAGGCCTGGTAGCGGCTCATAGTGTGAATTTAAATCACCTCCCACCACATAATCACCTCCCACCGCCTCTTGCTGCTGTGGTCAGGCAAACCGCACTTCAACAGGAAGCACAAAGTCTGAGTGGCCACAATCAAATATAATATTTTCCACCTCCTACACTAAGCATGTACTTCGAAACTGTCTGTAAATACACTGCTCAGGCACATACCTACAGGTTACAGTTTTAAATCCCAGTTGGATTAACTCAGAACAAAACTTTCACATGGGGAGGAATCCCCATGGATGGGCAGGCAAACACATGGTTTGCTTTTACACTTGACCACCTTCAAAGTTCACCAGCTACCCCTGAAACAGTGGAAACAGCTTTTGGATAATTTTTCAGTGGGAGAGAATACTATTGCCTACAGGTATAAAGCCACATCTTGAAATAATAAGTCCCCTGCCCTGTGAGCTTAGAAGGCGCACTATAAGAGTGACCAATTTAATGCATGAAATTAGATTATCCTACATGGCAAATGCTTTTTTCCCTTCCTCGAGTCACTGAAGTGCTTTTAAATTCCAGTATAGAGAGAGCAAATTGCTGTTTCTGCTAGATATAGAATATTCTTATACATGTGGGTGTTAGGAATTAGGTTCAAGCCATTTAATCCTCCTAGAGTACTGCATGGAGACTGTTTTGCTTGATGACTGTGGAGCGGCTCTGGAAGATACTCCCACTACCCTCCTACACTCCCACCAGAGAGCATCGGGTCTGGCAAGTAAGCAGCAAAATCCCAATCTGGAAAATCAAATTTAGAGGCCAGGAGGTCTAAGTAAAATCATCCTTGTGGCTAGAGCTTGCCATAAGGAGCAAACTGACCCCACCATTAGCACAATCTGCCCTATAGTCCCAGAGAAAATAAGGCAGACATGTCAGCAACTTCATGGGACTGGCAAAGCCTCTTGAGGTTGGTGCAACCTTAATCTTCATTCATTTGTTTGTTTATTCAGAGGAGATTTGCCTGGGGCCTCCTCCCCCAGATCCTTCTAGGCCCCCGGCAACCCATCTCCCAGGGCAATCCTTTATGTCTGGGGGAACCCATCCCTCAGGACAAAGATGAGTGCCATCATGCTCCCCTGTTTGGTGGTGTGCAACTACTGTTCCCAGTATCCGGGTCTGTGGGGAGTATAGACCACCTCATATCAGCAACACCCACCAACAAGGATGCCAACAAAAGCAACAAACTGTAGGTTGCTGTGCCGGCACTAGGAACAGTGTTGGCTGGCGATAAAGTCAGCGAGTAGGGCACAATGATTGATTACAACATGTTTTTGTTTTTACTAATGTAGGAACACCTTGATAAAGCCAGTAGGCCTGCCTTAGAGATAATGACACCTCCTTATATTGCCATATGTCATCTAAAATAGTTTATGCAATTGTGTAGCCCTGGGCTACATTTAGGTGATTTTGCTATGGCACAGGGTATGGAAGAAAGTGGAGACAATATTAAACAGAGTGATTATCCTGTAGGACTGTCTATGTTTAGATCAGGTAGGCCATTTCCCCTGGTTAAGTTATATTACACATGTTTGTGATAAGGTTGAACACCTGTCCCTCTTTGAGGACCCTAGCAAGCTGAAAAGGATGGGAAGGAGGGATCTAAAGGCCTCGGGGCATATTTACAAGACGATATCACCACCAGAATGTCACATTTAGAGACTTTCTGGCAGTGATATCCCCTTCCCCTTATTTACAAAGCGGCGCTAAGCCACTTAACATGGCTGAACTGTGACTTGTAAATAAGGTCCCTTTTCATACCTCACTTAACATGAAAGGGCTGTGCAATGGGTGATGCACTTGGCGCTCAGCCGCAACACCCATTGCTTTTGGACACTGTCCCATATCTACAAGGATAGGGCAGTGCCAAAACCTAAGACCAGGGAATACCTGGTCTTAGAATGGCGATATAGGATACATTACTAATTTCTCCTAGTTGTTTCCTCTTTCCTAGTGTGCTGCAGCACACATATAAAGAGCAAATCACCCTCCAGCGTTAGAGGAAACACAGGGCCTCATTTATGAGGCCTTGCGTCAGTTTTGCGCTGCTGATGCGTCACTTTTTGTGACGCATCGGCGGCGTAAAACATGCGCCTTGTTGCGCCATATTTAAAAAGTGACGCATCTAGGTAGATGAGTCACTTTTTAAACCCCTGCGCCACATTATACCTGTGTCAGGTATAATGTATGCAGAGGGGGCGTTCCCCCGCAAAAAGCCTCGTAATAGTGATGCAGTGAAATCTATGAGATTTCACTGCGTCACTTTTAGGACGCTGTTGCATCAAAATCTTGCGCCTGCCTCACAGCAGGCGTAAGACTGACGCAAGCCCTTTCACGTGGGGCTTTCCCCATGTGAAAGGACGCATTGCTGGAGTTGCGTCACTTTTGTGACGCACTCCAGCAATGCGTCACTTTTGCGCTTGCAGATACGTCAGAAATACTGACGTATCTGTAACTCCTTGCGACATGATGCGTCATACATTAAATATGACGCATCATTGGTGTCGCGAGGAGTGCGCAGTGAAAAGTGATGCATCGCTGTTTTCATGCAGCGATGCGTCACTTTTCATAAATAAGGCCCACAGAGTGCACCGTAGTTTGTAAATACAGCGCATCCCTACATTTTAAAAATGTCAGAGCGTGGATTACCAATTTTGGAGCGCACTGCGCTCTGAGATTTTGTTGTAAATATCCCCCGATACGTCTCCAATACCTGGAGTAGCAAATAACTACCTCAAATAGACAAAAGCTACATTTCATGTTCAACCTGAACAGTCAAAGGGAGAATGTAATTCTACCTGGCCAACATTAAGGACAGCTATCAAATCAAAATGACTAGTTGAGAGAGTTTTAAAAAATACCCTCTATTCAAGGGATGTGACAGTTTATGTTTTTTTGTCAATACTTTGAAGTACCCATACTTTTATTCATAAAACCAGATTACAGAAATACTAAATATAAACTGTTGCAATGTTTGCTAGGTAATCTTATCACTAAGCTAAAAGTTAGTCTGCCTAATTTAACAGCGGGCAGACTGAGGATTAATAACGACGAAAGCTACTCTCTGCCATGGTTACACCTCTCTGATGGTCCTCTAGTGTAAGGGCCGTCAGAGGCAGACCTCTATCACTGCCCATCTAAATGAGATGGGTGGAATTTTATGTCGGTTTTCACGGCCCATCACTGCCAGAAAAACCCCGGCAGCAAGGGCCAGTGCAAATTGCTAAATGGTTCCCTCCTGTGGCAGGGCGTATTTTCTTTTTTCTTTTCTAAAAGAAAATCTCACTTCAGCAATTCCTTTTTGAAAATAAAAAAGAAAACACTTTGCTTTAGGGATCTGTCATAGTGGTTAGTGCCATGCTTTAGAAAGTATCACATAAATTAGGCCCTTGCAAGACGCCACTGGTGTGTTTAGAAAATCTGCAAATAGAAGCATGCATAGCTACCTACATCAGCCAAGCTATTATTATTAGAAAGTGATTGAACGGTCAGTTTAGACTGATTTATAAGTGTTTTATGGTTACATGACTTTACTCATTTTGATTTTATAGCACATATTTGAATTCCGAATTTCTAAATTATAATTGTACTTTGCAGATTTTATAGACTTAAAAATGAAAAATAAATATTTTGATTGAGATGTGAAAATTAGACGAGGGACAATTTTACTATGTTATAGGGAGAGTTCACAAGCACTTTAGCACTAGTTAGCAATCCTAAAGCCAATAAAAACGAATTCAGCAAATTAGGAGGGGCAAGACAAAATTCTTGGAGTACTATCACCCAATGATGATACGTTTAACAATAGGGACTAGACTGTTAGCATTGGGAACGTGTGATGAAATGTGGTTAGGGCCTTCTTTTCTTAACCGTCACCTTAATTTGCATATTATCTGCTTAGTTGTGTTTAGTAGGTGTCATCATTCTGATACACTCAAGTAGACTAGTACTCCATAGAACTAATCATAGACTGGTAAAACACAATGTGTATGTGGTATTGATTCAGGCGCACAATAGTGGAGCTCTTCCTTACAATTATCACAGGGAGGATATTCGCTAACAGCACCGTCTGACTTCTAACACTATGATTGCGATTACGATGTCATACGGACAGCCAACGACAGGCTCCTGGTGATGGCCTGTGCGGCATCCAGGGCCGAGGTCCAACCTCTGGATCACGATGCAGGCGGTAGACATGGTGCCTGTCACACGGTGCAGGAATGTTTCTAAACATGCCATTTTGCACTATGGGTTGTGCTGCTTTCCGGAATGCAGCACAAGCCTCAAAGCAAAAAGGCATGTTTCCGACTGTCTACACTGTGGTCGGATCGCATTCGGAGGTCGGGACCATCGTGTAGTTGTCAGGTGGTCCTGATCCCGAAACAATGGTGGTCGGATGCTTGTCCAACAGCCATCGTAATCAGCCCCTACATGTCTAACAGAGCATAATTCGCTAGTTGAGGTGTGAGAGATACCTGCTGGTTATCCTTGTCTGCAAATAGGGTGTGTTTCCTTTTGGGGCTTGGGCTTTCTACCATGAATTACCCCAATGATACTGGGGTGAACACAACACCACTGATGCAATTCCTGCGCCAACGTTTGATGGCCTCACTGGAAATTTATTGGATGAAACCAATTTTACAGTGCCAGTTAAAGGCAGATCACAAGCACTGTGGCACTGGATGCCAGAAAAAGGTGAACAATCCAAGGCTTTATTACACATTCAAACATGTGCAACACTGTGTGGGCTTCGTCAAGAGAGGGTGGTAATTGGTTATGCTAAATGGAGCATTTCCTCTTCCACCTCTTTTTTTTTAAGGGTACAACAAATATCCTATTAGATCCATGTATGTTATGTTTTCTATTTAACCTTTTGTCGTCTAGGTCCAGGCTTTGTTTTAGTTTCATCCTGGTAACATCTGCAATGGTTTTTTTAGGGGATAAGAGGTTTAAGTAACTTTGTTATTAGCTCTTGATGCACATCTGTCAATGCAAAGTGTGGTTATTACAGTGAGTTTCTACGTTCTGCCACTTGCCTTGTTTTAAATTGGACAATATGGCATAAGTGTTTACACCTTCCATGCTCATGCCAAGCTCAGCTAGTCATGAGGCACGGCTGCGCTGTGCTCATGACGAGCTGAGATCGTCTTAACCGTCCCAACGCTCGCACGTGGGGATCATTTCCCTGCTGTGCAGAAAGTTCGAAAACGGGCGTGGTCATGACGAGCTCTGCACAGCGCCACCGTGTAGTGTGACGAGCAGAGCTCGTCACAAGCACAGTGGCACTGCGCGCCCCCTTTTCCCCCACACCGCAGGGGAATTAGCCCCGCGGCGAAGGGGTTAATGCTTGTCATTATTGCAATACCTAACTGATTACCATATACTGTATGACAGGACATGATGATGTTTCCATCCAAACAACTTGTTTCTTTAAACTGTTGACAGCACAAAAAGACAGCACCAGCACATTTGAAATGTGAGAGAATGGCTAAAATACAATATTGGCTAAAGGAGTAGAAACATGAGACAAATGGAATAGAAGATTGGTAAGGAGATGTGATGGAAAGAAGACTTCATAAAGTACTGCATGATATAATGTTGAATATTGGACAGGGTCTAAGTTGTCAGATCTCAGAAATACCCACTCTAGATTATTTTTAGTAGCTTAGCCTGCTATCTATTACATTACAACTGGTTTTCAGATGGATAGATAATATATTTTTTTATATGGATTTGCATAATAGCTACTCTATTAGCAATTGTCCCATTGATTACAAAAACAGTTAAAAAGGGGAAAGAAATTGGTAACCAAACTTCGAATGGGAAAACCTGTTATAATAAAGAGCCAAAACTGACTTGGTACAAGCTATTAAACATAATGAAGGTAAGATAGTTAGGGAAGCCAGGACTAGGTATAAGAAAGCATTAGAAAATGCTAAATCAACCTGGGATGAAGAAATATGGGCAGGAATGTTGGAGGCATCCAAAAACAGGCACCATAGAACTTTTTGGAATATTGTTGCAAATGGAAAGAAAGGGACTCCAGGGAAGTTTACTTGGATGAAGCAACTTGGGTGTAACAGTTTACTAAACTATACTCAGTTTCGGGAATATGTAGCTCTGAAAGCGAGGGACTAGTACTAAACTTGAATGCAGGTAAATTAAAATTTACTCTACAAGAAACAATTATAGCCATCAACTCAGTTAAAGCTAGTAAAGCTCCTGGATTAGATAAGATTTATATAAACACAATACTAACGTTTGGGGACCTTACGTTAACCTCCTATGTAACTTTGTAGCGGCAGGAGCAGAAATCCCTGAAACTTGGAGGGGTGCTGAAATCATCTTTATTTTTAAAAAGGGCGATAGGAGTGATCCAGGGAACTCATGCCCGATAAGTTTAATCAACATTTTACAAAAAAAATACGCAAGGCACATTTTAAATCGCATCAATCTCTGGATTGATGATGAGCAGATTTTAACTAAATTCCAGGCAGGATTCAGAGCCAAAATTAGTACCATAGATCAGGTGTTCAGATTCGCTTGCATGTGCTGGAAATATGTTAATCTAAGGAAGGGCCACTTATAAGTGGCATTTGTTGACCTTCGAGCAGCTTTCAACCTTATTCTGAGACACTTACTATGGGAAGCACTCAACAGCCTCGGGCTACCACCCAACCTCCTGGAGCTATTAATTAGATTACATCACAATAATTATGCAAAAGTGAGGTGGGGACCGGAAGGTGAAAAGACTGGAGCAATACCAATAAAAAGGAGCGTCCGTCAAGGATGTGTTTTAGCACCACCTTTGTTTTCCCTATTTATAAATGATATCCCCAGTTTTTTTAAAAGCTGTAGTAATGATGCCCCAAAACTGGGAGGTGAGACGGTACCCGCTCTTTTATTTGCGGACGATACCATCTTAGTTTCACAAACACGGAAGGGTTTGCAAAGTTTGCTCAATACTTTGCAAATCTACTGTAGCAAAAAAAGGCCTAGAGATTAACACAAACAAAACCAAGTATATGGCGATAAATCCTGATAGGTCTTTTAATGGTAACATGGTTTTAAATGGACAAAGAATAGAATATGTCTCTAACTTTACGTATTTGGGTGTCTCAATTGATTCAAAAATGTCCTGGAAAACCCAGATTGAAAAGAGCAAGCTCTTGCTCATACAGAATACACTACCAATCCTAAAAAAACACGGTAATAGTCACAACAAAGCAGTTCTTCCTGCGCTTGAGGTTTTTAAGTTTAAAGCGCAATCTGCAGCCATATATGGCGCAGAATTGTGGGGACCAGCATGTAAAAGGCAGTTTAAGTTGAATGAAAATAAATTCTAAAGAGCATTGCTTAAATTACCAACTCGTACCCTGATGCTGGACCTCAATGTGAAGCGAACATAGTACCATGTAATTATTAGACCTCTAATGCTTTGGGTCAGGATTTGGACAACGCCCAAGCTAATGAATTATAGGGCAGCTTTAATTGAGATGAAGGATCTAGACAACTATAGTCGTCTCACATGGTTTAATCATGTTAGGACATGGCTGACAACGATCGGCCTTGCACACTTTTGGAATAATCCACTCTTAATGACAACGAATTCAAGGAAGATTCTAAAACATCTTTTTGGGCCTATATGGAAGAAAACAGACTGAATGACGGAACAAAAGGATCACTGGTTAGTGAATTTCTGTTGTTCAAAGCTAGCCCAAGTTTTGAATCTTTTTTAAATGAGGTAAACCCCCCCTCCCGTTGCCAAAGCATTATACCTGAAGTATAGATACAGTATATTAATGGTAAATCATGTGTGGCAAGATGGACAAAGGATATCAACGATTCATGTACTTTGTGCTCTGGGGGTATAAGGGTAGACATTACTTGTGCTCTTTTCTTTTGCCCAGCCTATGAGATGGCAAGGAAAAGATGGACAAAACCACTGTGTAGAAATATAGGTGTGAGATCGTACCGAGAGGCACAAAGACTATTAAAAATAGACACCAGCCAAGTATTTGTTTTTGCTGTAAGTAGATTCTTGTTAGCTGTGAACTTCATTAGGATAAAGGCAGGCGAGAAGTTCTAGAACACATACGAGTATCTAAATATAGACCCAAGAAAGAGCTAGGGAAGAATGTGGGCTGCTGGATTTAAACTATGGTTTGGGGATGATAACTGCCGAATTAATTGTAAATTTGTTGTAAACTGATTGATTTTAGCTTTTGATAAGTGCCTTTTTACTATTTATAGTATTTATTGTAAAACACTGATTTTCACCAGCCCTCCTTGTTATTATTGTAAAATCATACCATTAAGAAGCTGTATTATTATGTAAACGCCTTGGATGAAATTGTATTTTTTTAATGTACCTTTTATGATACGATAGTATCGAAATAAAGAATTGAAGAAGAATATGTAACAAAACATAAATGCAAATTGAGAAGACAAAATAGTGCAGTGAAAGAAAGAATGTAAGTGTGGACAGATCTCCTATCCTGGTAATACCCAGCAACACCAAGGCCTGCACCACTCCCCTTTCCCTGCAGGCTGGCAGGCAGTGTCACCACTCTATCGGCATCAGAGGGGGATACATAATCATGTCTCTTCAATAAGTTCTGCCAGGCTTGTACTACAACATTAACCGAGTAAAGGAAGCTGGTTCGCATGGAGGAGCAATAAAAGCGAAAGAGAGCAGGCGCCACAGTCACCTTTTCAATCTGCAGATGCGGAGGGTTCGTCTCTTTGTGAGTCCAATGGAAAGCGTGGGAACCCTGTGCCACTCTATAATATGACTCCAGGTCTGGAGCCGCCAGTCCTTCCGTTAAGTAGGGCAGTGTGAGTACATCCCATTTGACAAGAGGCTGCTTCCCTGCCCAAGCCAATCTTAGCAACAGTGAACTTATCTTTAACATAGCTAAGTTTGAGGTTTGCAAGGGTTTCTGGGAAACAGAACCTGGTGAGAGTCACTCAACTCCCCCCATTCTGGATTCCCCTGAGTGTTTAGTTTTCAAAAATGTACAGGTTTGATAGAATTCCCTAGGTGCTGGCTGAGCGAAAGGCCCAAAGTCCACAGTTCGGCACTTTGAGAAAAAAGGGTCCGTTTTCATGGAAAAATGTGATGTGTCCACGTTGCGTTTTGGGCTGTTTCCTGTTATGCATATTAAGCCTACCCACACAAGTGATGTACAATTTTTTTTATCAGCAGACTGGTGGTAATGCTGGGTGTGGGGAAGTTTGTCGCTCCCTGCAGATTCCAGAACTTTCCATCACAGAAATGTTGAGAAAATGTGTAATTTGTGTACAAAGTTTGAGGTTTGCAAGGGAATCTGGGTAACAGAACCTGGTGAGAGTCACACAAGTCCCCCATCCTGGATTCCCCTAGATGACTAGCTTTAAAAAATGTACAGGTTTGCTTGATTTCCCAAGGTGCTGGCTAAGCATAGGGCAAAAATTCCACAGTTAGGCAGATTGCAAAAAAAGGGGCAGTTTCATTGGAAAAATGTGATGTGTCCACGTTGTGTTTTGGGCAAATTCCTGTCGCAGACACTAGGCCTACCCACGCAAGTGAGTTACCATTTTTATCGGCTGATGTAGGAAAACACAAAATAGTAGAACAAGTGTTAATACTATTTGTCTTTCTCTGTATGTCTGCCTTCAAAATGTAAGACAGCATATACAAAAGAAGTAATTTTGAACAAAACCATCTAATTCATGTGCTATTATGGGTGTTGAGAACAAACGCTGTTGCACTTATATTCTGGATTAAACATTGTATTCGATGTTAGGCAAGTCGACAATGTTTCGATCCTTTTGTAAAAATAATAGGATCATCATCAGGGCAAAATTAACACATGCCTCAGATACATCAGGCCTGTGAAACAATAAACGAATGGGAAGAAAAAGGCAGAGAAAAGAAGATTTTAGAATTAACTAATTCAAAGTGAAAAGACAACTTCCTTTGCAGCAATAATACGAACGGTGTGGTGAAATAAAAAGGACTTAAGTGCCTTGGACTATGGAGGGGAGGAAAATTGTAGCAATGATGCGAACGACAAGGTGGTTTAGGCTTGAATTCCTTAAACAAAGAACAGTTCAGAGAGTGGTGAGAGTGTGCATGGCGGGGTGTATCTGACCCAAAAATGATTTTGGTTGGGAGGATGGGTAGATGGCTTACAGGTGCAGGGACTGGTCAAAAGCAAGGTCCAGTAAGAGTAAGCATCAAGGTTCAGTAACGTGCTGGAAAGAGCATGAATCCTAAATTTAATTAGGGTCAGTTAGTAACCTAAAATAAGACTATTAGGCATAAGGTAGGGCGTGCAAAGTTTAAAAACCTACCGCAAAGGGAATAGCGGTAGATACAGGACTGCCAGAGTTACTTGTAGGGTTCCAGAAAGGTAAGAGATCAGGTGCTGGCTAGTGGGTCTTAAATTAAGGTTTGGAGGAGATGCCCTGTGTGGACCATTGGGAAGAGAAGGGACAGGCTCCTGTGAAGGAACCTGGGATAGATTGAGGAGATTTGGTAGAGAGGGGGGCCGCAGCGAGCACGACAGGGAGCATTGAAGCACGGTGGCTTACTTGTAATTACAGGAGTGTTCAGAGTGTATGTGGTAATGACGTGAGGGTTTATATAGTATCTTGTGCGTGAACACAATTAACAACTAAAACGGCATGATGGTCGCCATACTGGATGAATTTATAATGGGACATGCAAGTGATGGTGAGTTGGGCGATTAAAGTGGAACTACGTTCCGATTAAGGACTACTTCGGCAAGTATGCGGCACCCGGGGGATATTACTGCACAGTGAAGTGCTGCAAAAAGGAAAAATGATGAAGTTACTTGAAGGATAAAACAGAGATCGGTGAAAAGTGCAGAGAACCCGTAAAAGGGCGGACCTCTTAGAAAGGGTTGCAGTTAAAAGGAGGGAGTAGAAAATGCATAGTGCCTCATAGTGATTAAGTCACGCATTAACATTACCACCAAATCCCACATTATTATTAGCCGTACGCGTTTCAGCAAGGACTGTCTTTCAATGGTGATAGTTTATGCAGGAAATCAGATGATATTACTCTGTAAATGGGAGCTCAGCACTCCCATTGGCTAATTGTTTGTGGATGGCATAAACAAACCACTTCGCCTTTAAGACACTCCGTGGCCAGCATGTATGTCATCCTAGCATCCGCGGACACTTTTTCATTTTGGTACCTTTCACTACCTTATTGAATTGCGACCCCATGGATAGTTGAAATATAACATGCCAGCTCACAAATTCCAAGAAGTGATGCAAATTGTTGTTGATAATGAACACATTTTAGTATGATTGAGGATCAAACATCTGTCATAACTGGGACCTGTGGTGAAGCAGTTTCTCATTCGAAAAATAAAAAAGAGATGCCCTCAGTCCATTCGACGGACCAGCTCGCACAAGTGAACCCATAGCTTACACCATCTAACTCCCCACATAAGCAACTTTCTAACTTTCTGCACACAGTGAAGACCCCAGCAATATACACTGCCCGTGCCTCTATCGCCAGCACCCCGAGTCTGCTCTCAATAACTATCCCTAGAATAACAGCAAAAATCTCTGATTCACTCTTTTACTACCCTCTAAGGACAGCTCTGGAAACACTTTCCCACCTTCCCTAAAGGGAGCTTGCCCCCGTCCTATCTAGACACAATGCTTTCTGCCACGTCAGCCCACACCTTTCCCACTTCTGCGTACCACATAAAAACGCACAGCCCAAACTTCTTCTCAATCAGTTTCCTGCCTAACCTCTCAACCAAAGCAAAAAAAAACTATAAGCAAAAACTGATCAGACAACATTCTTATTCACTTTTGGCAGACATCTACCACTGCTCCTCCAAAGGACACGTAAAAATGGATCTCATTTTCCACACTGAAAGACCCAAAATATGGAACTCCATTCTCAGATCGCAGCTCAATATTTCCAAAACAACTAACACTTCTAATAGCTACAAACTGACACTATCAGCTCCATACCTCACAAGGGGTACTGGAAGTACCACTGTGACCATCTACTTGTAATGACCAGATTTTCAGACCAGATAGAACCAGCTCACTGAGCAACACCAACCTGGCCAAAACGTAACCACCTCCCTCCTCAGGACCATCTATCCAGGCACCTGGGTACCTACCTGAGGATGGGGAACTCGCAATATACAAGCTCATATCATCAGACACACCACTAAATCTATAGGGATTACTAAGAATACTCACTGATTACTAAGGACGTCCATGCCCTACACCACACTCATACCTCATAGTCTCACGACCACATGGGTCCAGACTAATCTACCCTGGGGCAGTTCTGATTATCTACCATTACACACTGATTACCCTCAGTGCTCACTCGACACGCAATCTGGCGTGTCTACACACTGAGCTGCAGCCCCAGTGCTCTCTGTTTATCCGGTCCACAATCCGGCGGACCTAAACACCGTATCCCCCCGGTGCTCACTCACTTACAACATGATCCACAATCCGGCGGATCTACCCACTGACTACCCTCAGTGCTCACTCAAGCCGCAATCTTGCGGGTATACACACTGACCACAATCAGTGCTCTCACTAACGCCACTTACCAATGACGACCACTTTCCTATGAATACCTTCAGCTCTCTCTCTATGTTGGGAAGTCTCTCTCACTATTCACTAAGGGTTCGCTACTACAATAATATTATGGGATGGCCGAATCACTTAGTGTCAATAATTCCCTAGCTCAAGGGCTCCTCTCTCTCCCTAATTATTCAGGCTACTTACCGGATCAGGGGCAGCATCTGTTCTGGCTGTAACACCTGACTAGAAGAAAAGGTTACCTGTGCTTTAAGAACCATAGACACATACTGTATGCAGGAGTAAAAACGCTCTATATCATAAGAACAACACATGCACACTAGTTTACTAAGAACTGGGGTATCTTTATTACAATATTAGAATGCACATACACAAATCTGCGGGGTCTCTACAACTAACAGGAACTTTAACACACCGCTGAAAGAAAAGGATTAGACATACAGTATGAGGACAGGGTTATCTGCGGGGTCTCTTGATTAACAGGAACTTTAACACACCGCTGAAAGAAAAGGATTAGACATACAATAGCCTAGGGAATAAAGACAAAATTAAGGTGTAAGTGTAAAGTGGACTAGTTTAGACTACCTCACCTATTAGAAGGAAGATTTCTCTCTATCTCTGGTGGGATCAGGGCTCTCTGTCTCTCCCTCCGTCACCATAGCTTCACGCCTCTGGCTCAACTGCTCGAGCTGACAGCCTCAACTCCTCCATCTGCTTTAATGCATTCTGATAGTCTCTCTCCAGCTTCAGCAATCATCTGCCTTCTTTCTCCATTCCAGAAAACCAATAGAACTGCACTGCACTCTGCAGCTCCAGCAGACATCCTACTCTCCACTCTTCAAGAACCAAACTGACCACTCCTCCTCTTCTGCACTTTGCTGATATGGATTCCTCTCTCCTCATGGAAATTTCCAACAGAGGGCTGCCTCCCACCGAATTCCTGTGCTAGCTCCAGAGCTCTTTGCGCAACCGCAGTGGCCATCTGCATGTTACGTCTGGGCCCAAGAGACAAACACATTCTTCCGATAAGAACCAGTCCTGGCTGGTTTTCCCCTAGCACACAACAGCCTTAACTATAAACATTACCTTTCCCCTTCAAGCATCTCAGCTCTGCAGGGATAGAAAGCAAAATGGAGTCTCTCTAGTTCTGGGCCTTGTAGGCCTGAGAAGGATTAAATAACCCTTAGCTCTGTCAGAGTACCTACATAAACCATACCAATGTGTAATATAAAGTCAGGACCACAGGATCCATCCTCTACTATAGGCAAAATAATGAAAGACAAAGCCAATAGGCAATAGATGGATTAGAGTAAGGGATCTATCATCATATAAAGCAGCTATCCTCTTCTAGGTCTGGAAGAAAGGGCTTAAAAGAGCCAACACAAGCTAAGAATACATATAATGGATGTGAGCAAGTTTAAAGTCTTTATCACTCCAAAATAGAGCCAAAAAACCCGTCAAGACATTCCACCCTTAGACTTTATCTTGCAAACATCTACAAACAACAACATCCAAGTAAACAAACATCAACATAATCTATCAACAAAACCAAAAACCAAAAGGCTCTCTAAAATAAATGACAACTTAAGGAAATTCCACCTAAAACTTGATGTAGGGAATACAAATCTAACAGCCAACTGAAAACAAATGAAAGCACCCTTGACCTGAATGCTGAAACATAACTAAGATTGATCTGATAACAACAGAAACCAACCAAAGCACCCTCGAACTAAATGTGCCTCAACTTCTCGTGATAACTCATGAAATCCATTGGTGTAGGGCCATGTGTGTGGAATAAAAATAACAATGGGCCTAAATGAGGCCTACCTACTTTGGTCAACTTAAGAAAGAATTTGGTGAAATCTGACAAATAAACATGACAAACGATCCTCAAGGTCTGGGCAAACATTACTAATAGATGTAGGACATAACCTGACTAAAAGACACACCTCCCAGGACAACTTAAAGTCTAGGGTAACCACCCTTGGAACTAATCCCACTGTTCTAATTAAGAGTTGATGAAACAAAGTGAAATTGTAATAACAGGAAAATAAGGATAACCCCATTCCTACAAAATAGCTGGTGTAGCACTATGCATATCAAGCATGAAATCAGAAAAAAGTTATCTAAGTGTGGTGTATATATTCTTCTAAAAGATAATTCAGACATACATAGTCTGTCCAGAAATCCCTATAGCTAAAAAAGCTAAATCAGAAACTTAAACTTGGGAAATGCAATAATAGTAGACCAAGCCAAAGTCAATAGGCAAAGGTCCTAAGTCATTTAACTCAGGAAACAGTTTGTATCTAATCCTTCTGTATCGATCTGTGGAACACATGTGTGCACCACCATTTAAAAGATTACATTCCTTTCATTGGCAAAACTGTTTTGCAGAAAACAGGAAAACTATAATAGGTGAAAGATAAACCAGTGTATCAATAATGAAATGACATAGCATACTAAAGGCAAAATATATATGAGCACTGCATAAACATCAAAACAATGAACAGAACTGTGATATTTTCAATTGGGGCCTGTTTGTGGTAATTGCAAAAGTGGCATAATGTCCATCTGAAATAAAAATATGGGAAAAATGCAAGGCTCAACAATGCAGCCAAGTAATTACTTTTACGCATTTCATCATTAGGGAATTTAGGGTTCAAGGCAGTCAATTGTGGAAAGACAGTCTGTTGATTCATCAGTGTAGGTCACCACCCTTCATCTTCATCTGTATCCTGTGCCAAAGAAGCACTTCCTCCGATCTGGTCATTAGTCACCAGCTTCTGTCGTTCATCCGCCACCAATCCGGTCTGGTCTGGTTCCATCTTCCAAAAACAACAAACTAACATAAAAAAAATGAAAACAAAAAAGTAAAATAACAAAGGGAGTGGGAGGTGGTGGGCCGACGCACACACCAAACACCACAACCCAACAACCTGAAACGAAAAAACAAGTATCATTAATCTAGCAAGAATACATTTTCCATTTAAAAAGCACTCCAAGTGCTTTTTATTGTCGAAAGAAACCTCCTAATTTATAAAAGAAATTATTCTACATTCAAGGAATAATTTAAATCATATTCTTTTAAATTTGTTTGGGCAAAATCCAATTTTGTCATACACAGCCAGAAGGGCTGGGGCCTAGCAACTCCCAACTCCTCTGAGAGACAACCCCTCCCTTCAGAAAGATGTTCGCGCTCGGAGTTTTGAATCCGATCCAATCAAAATAAGCAGAAGCCAGGCTACAGTGCGATGTAATTTTGAATCACTGCCAAGTGCTGATCTCATTGCAGGAGCAAGGCTACTGCCAACCATTCTATCCAAGCATCTCTAATCTCTAGTCAGGGAAGCTCACTCAGGCCTACTGTATTTATCTAACTCCAAGGGCCAAGCGTCTGCCAATTATTCTGCATGTACAATGATCCCTTATCTGAAGGCAATGAAGCTGTCTGCGCCGACAGCAAGGAAGAGCGACTTGACCCCCCCTTACATAAACATTTCTCCGCGGAAAGAAATTGGAATATAGCCAAGAATAACAAGCTGGCTCTCTCTGCTCTCAGAAGTTACCCATCTTCCACCCTTTCAAAAGTCATAGCGTGAACAGATGCAGGTGCTCATATCAGTCAAGGTCAAAAGCAGATGCCTTGAAACTGAAAACATTACAGCTTTCCCAGGCCAGAAGCACTGACCATTATTTTCTAACTAAGCGAGACAGAATGAAACGTGGTAAAAAGCAAATTAATATAGACATATTTTTTGCAACTAAGTCACATGCTAGCATTTTAAAATAAATCTATCATAAAAACAGCTACTGGCTGAAAGGGAAAAATATTAGAAGCAAATACATTACATTTACCATTTTGAAAACAACATGAGAAGTAAAACAAGGGGTAACATGTAATTTTGCATTGCAGAACCAAGAATTCATAATTTAGTGTGCAAGTATTTCTACACTACATATTAAAAAGGGCCAGATTCAACATCATTTATTTTTCAAATAGCCATTTTTTCAAACTGAGTGGGTTAACTTTCACACGCTATTCTAAGGGGCAGCTTGCATTGGAAAAAATAATAATCATGTATATTTTCTAGAACACATTTTTTTTTAAAAGGCACACGGTTGCATTTCACTAATTAAAAGCACATTCTATGATGGGTCTGTTTTTATATTTTCGTTCTTCACAACTGCGAAATCATCAATTAAAGCACCCTCCGTGCAAACCCTTATCTCAATCCGACTGGTTGATTTATAACTTTTCGACCTCTGAGTCAGACACATTAAATCATGTGTTCCAAGGAAAACCCACACAAATTCGTGGACGCATTTCAAATAGAATGGTAAATGAACACAGCTCTTTTTTCTCCATGCAAGATGTTACCATTCTGTCAGCAAGCTGACAAAGCACGTAGGCAGAACCCAGGAACCAATGAAAGTGAAATCAAACCATCATTCATCTAAACGCTCACTTACTTTTAGTGTCAGCTCACATAACCATGCATGTTAAACAGCATGTTAAAATAAATACTGCCGTCACAATTCAAGATATTAACCCTTTGGCAGCTCAAACACAATTATTCCCCAATGTCTGCAGTACATGGGAAATTCAAGAACTTATCACTCCACGTTTTCAAATAACAGGCGCGCACATCTACAAAACATTTTCCCCAAGCATTTGAAAGAGATCCAGCTCTCTCCTGCCTAACGCAACAATAGCATGCTCTGTACAAGCCATATCCACATGGCGCTATTCACAAGCCATATTTACAAGAAAGTCAACAAGTCCAAAAAATGACATGCTCTTCACAAGGAATATATTCAAGGCGCAATTCACAAGGAACACAGCAAGTCAAAATGAGAACATGCTCCTCACAAGCCACATTTACATGGCGCTATTCACAAGCCATATTTACAAGAAAGTCAACAAGTCCAAAAAATGACATGCTCTTCACAAGGAGCATATTCAAGGCGCAATTCACAAGGAACACAGCAAGTCAAAATGAGAACATGCTCCTCACAAGCCACATTTACATGGCGCTATGTACAAGGCATATTTACAAGGAGCTATTTACAAGGAACTCCACAAATCATATTACATTGAACACATTTCACATTGCACAACATAAGCAAACGCAGCAAGCAATTTAATGGGCAATTTAAAGGCATTTTTCACACACATTTGTACAATTGGAACATCACAAAGATGTAATTGGCTCCCTCATGTAATGTCACCCTTCAAGCCTGACAGTTCAAACACCAAGATGAAAAGCATTTCTTCCACCCTGCATAAGTCAAATGCCATGATGTACTGCAATCTCCTTACACTGCAACTGTTCAAGCCCATAGGCCAATTTTCGTGCCAAGTGCAGACCATCAAGATAAAAACCAATACAGCGCACACAGGCTTCGTAAACGGTTTGTCGACGCCAGATGTAATGACCAGATTTTCAGACCAGATAGAACCAGCTCACTGAGCAACACCAACCTGGCCAAAACGTAACCACCTCCCTCCTCAGGACCATCTATCCAGGCACCTGGGTACCTACCTGAGGATGGGGAACTCGCAATATACAAGCTCATATCATCAGAAACACCACTAAATCTATAGGGATTAATAAGAATACTCACTGATTACTAAGGATGTCCATGCCCTACACCACACTCATACCTCATAGTCTCGCGACCACATGGGTCCAGACTAATCTACCCTGGGGCAGTTCTGATTATCTATCATTACACACTGATTACCCTCAGTGGTCACTCGACATGCAATCCGGCGTGTCTACACACTGAGCTGCAGCCCCAGTGCTCTCTGTTTATCCGGTCCACAATCCGGCGGTCCTAAACACCGTATCCCCCGGTGCTCACTCACTTACAACATGATCCACAATTCGGCGGGTCTACACACTGACTACCCTCAGTGCTCACTCAAGCCGCAATCTTGCGGGTATACACACTGACCACAATCA
This sequence comes from Lissotriton vulgaris, assembly GCF_964263255.1. Taxonomy (NCBI): domain Eukaryota; kingdom Metazoa; phylum Chordata; class Amphibia; order Caudata; family Salamandridae; genus Lissotriton; species Lissotriton vulgaris. Next base: position 174,009,227 of record NC_141695.1, read on the forward strand.
GTGCTCTCACTAACAGCACTTACCAATGACGACCACTTTCCTATGAATACCTTCAGCTATCTCTCTATGTTGGGAAGTCTCTCTCACTATTCACTAAGGGTTCGCTACTACAATAATATTATGGGATGGCCGAATCACTTAGTGTCAATAATTCCCTAGCTCAAGGGCTCCTCTCTCTCCCTAATTATTCAGGCTACTTACCGGATCAGGGGCAGCATCTGTTCTGGCTGTAACACCTGACTAGAAGAAAAGGTTACCTGTGCTTTAAGAACCATAGACACATACTGTATGCAGGAGTAAAAACGCTCTCTATCATAAGAACAACACATGCACACTAGTTCACTAAGAACTGGGGTATCTTTATTACAATAATAGAATGCACATACACAAATCTGCGGGGTCTCTACAACTAACAGGAACTTTAACACACCGCTGAAAGAAAAGGATTAGACATACAATAGCCTAGGGAATAAAGACAAAATTAAGGTGTAAGTGTAAAGTGGACTAGTTTAGACTACCTCACCTAGTAGAAGGAAGATTTCTCTCTATCTCTGGTGGGATCAGGGCTCTCTGTCTCTCCCTCCGTCACCATAGCTTCACGCCTCTGGCTCAACTGCTCCAGCTGACAGCCTCAACTCCTCCATCTGCTTTAATGCATTCTGATAGTCTCTCTCCAGCTTCAGCAATCATCTGCCTTCTTTCTCCATTCCAGAAAACCAATAGAACTGCACTGCACTCTGCAGCTCCAGCAGACATCCTACTCTCCACTCTTCAAGAACCAAACTGACCACTCCTCCTCTTCTGCACTTTGCTGATATAGATTCCTCTCTCCTCATGGAAATTTCCAACAGAGGGCTGCCTCCCATCGAATTCCTGTGCTAGCTCCAGAGCTCTTTGCGCAACCGCAGTGGCCATCTGCATGTTACGTCTGGGCCCAAGAGACAAACACATTCTTCCGATAAGAACCAGTCCTGGCTGGTTTTCCCCTAGCACACAACAGCCTTAACTATAAACATTACCTTTCCCCTTCAAGCATCTCAGCTCTGCAGGGATAGAAAGCAAAATGGAGTCTCTCTACTTCTGGGCCTTGTAGGCCTGAGAAGGATGAAATAACCCTTAGCTCTGTCAGAGTACCTACATAAACCATACCAATGTGTAATATAAAGTCAGGACCACAGGATCCACCCTCTACTATAGGCAAAATAATGAAAGACAAAGCCAATAGGCAATAGATGGATTAGAGTAAGGGATCTATCATCATATAAAGCAGCTATCCTCTTCTAGGTCTGGAAGAAAGGGCTTAAAAGAGCCAACACAAGCTAAGAATACATATAATGGATGTGAGCAAGTTTAAAGTCTTTATCACTGCAAAATAGAGCCAAAAAACCCGTCAAGACACTACTCCAACGGCACAATCCTGATACAAGCCAATAACGACAATCTAGAGTCCTTTGATGCCCTTTTCCCGTCTCTCTGGACTGACCCCTTGCAAGCACTCCACTCCTTCCCACCCCTACTCCTCCCCCTGAAAACCGGACCCTCCATAAGAACTTGCCCACCTTTCCGTTGCTCCCTACTAACCACACCTGCAGTTTGCCACGTGACATCATCCTCATCACCCGCATAGAGAAAAAAAAACAATACTTCCCCCCCTTTGGCTTTCACCCCCACCTGCTGCCAGCCCTCTATCCACCTCAATCCACTTTGAAAAACTTTAACACACAATCTCTGACTCCCAACCACCTCCCCAAAACCACATGCAATAAAAGACCAAAACCCCAACATGACCCCTGCCAACCTGCACTCACCACCCCGCCTAGAACCCACACGGACAACACAACCACAATAAGGCAACCCAACAATACGAGACTCTCTCCCCCAGGTCTAACATACCCACCCAGGACCCACCCCGGTACCTCACCAAATTAGAGATAGGGCAGCGACTCACTGTTGGAAGCCCAGATAGCAACTATAATCCAGGGTTTTAGCGAAATAGTATCCAACCTCGCTGCGCCCCATGAGCCTCTGCCTACCTGCTCCTTCCCCACCCATACACAACAAAGGCCTTCCGAGGCTCCCCTACAGAGGTGGATCGCTACCCCCTCTCTAATCAGACACAAAGACCCAAAAGAACTAGAGATGCAATGTCTGATAGTGAAGAAGCAGTCCTCGCCTTCTCGTACGACAATCGTATTACTGTCACCCTTCAATAAAAAATCAAGGTGATCACCGGACTAGGAAGAGACCAGGCCCCTCCGAAATCACCCAGACCCCCGGCCACCCACACTATCATCACCTCAACCCCCCGAACGAAGAAAACCAAAACAGAGACGACCCCCACCAACTGCATGCTCATAAACTGCAGATCAGCACAAAGCATGCCACAGAGCTAGCAGAATCCATCCTCACTCACCACATAGACGTTGCATTCATCACCTAAACGTGGCTAAATGATTCCTCTCTACCACTCCTGGACAATCTCATCCCCCCAGGCTTTGCAAACACCAACAAAGATAGAAAAGACTACAGAGGAGGTCGCATAGCAATCATCCACAGAGACAATATTTCCATGACGGAAACAGACTCCTTCATCTACAACACCTTTGAATGCCTAACCGTAAACATCAACACAAGCAACATCAAAACACTAATCTGCCACCTTATCTACCACCCCCTGCACCTCCACCACATTCACTGAACACCTGTCTGACCTGATTGCCCACTGCTCTCTCCGAGATTTGAATAACTTAATTCTACAGCCTACACTGGAATGAACGAAAACAACCTGCTAATCTAGAACCTAAATGAGCTGCTACACAACAACAACCTTACCCAACACTGCACAGAGGAAACTCACAAGAAAGGAGCAATTCTAGATGCCACTGTCACCAAACACGGCACAGTCACGCTAAACCACACCCTGCCCATGGATTGGTCAGATCATCACTTAATCCTCTTCCACATCACTCAACCGATCACTTTACAACCCCCCACCCAAGACTATCCTCAGTGGACCAGAAACCTCACTCAGATCAACATGACTGACGTGGAAGGAAGGGTTAACTCTCTCCTCACTACTTCCGTAGATGATCTATCCACTACAGAACTCACTGCCCATTACAACACAACCTTAACATCCATTCTAGACCAAGTAACCCCATGAAACTAATAAAAACCAGGAACATCCCATCTAGATCCTGGTTCAACATGGACATTATCAATGAAAGAGGACAACTTAGAGCAACAGAAAGTCTATGTCAGAAAATATTCAGCTGGATTTAACATAGTTGAGATCTTTTTGTATTATCCAGGGGCTTCCACTAGAATGTATCAAGCCATCTACTTTGATTCTGTGCATAACAAAAGCCCTCCACTCAGGCATCTTGAATATTCAGCAGTATGGTAGCACGTTAGCTTTCTTGTTGTTTATTTAGCTGGGTATAGGCATCATTTAAAAATTACATACAACAGTAGCGGTACTTGTGCACATGATAATGACACATCTGGATGATTGATAAGAAATATTCACAAACACCTTGGCATGATGTCCCTCACACCGATGAAAAGTTCTGCTGAACATAACTGTGGAAGAGCATATCTCTGACAACCAACAGCTTCAGTCTGGCACTATTGAACTGTAGATCGGCTGTCAAGCATGCGTTAGAGATAAATACGCTTATTCAGGACCTACAATTAGATACTCTTTTCCTCACGGAAACCTGGCTAACGCCTCATTCAGATGCTGATATTGTGAGTATGTTACCCAAGGATTACCTCATACACCATCAAAATAGGGTAAAAGGCATTGGAGGCGGACTAGCGATTATTTACAGGAATTCCATTACTTGTAGGCTACAAGAAGGAGGGATTGAGGACTGTGAAAGCGCTTATTTTGCACTTCAACTAACTCCCAATAAATCCCTGTCAGGTCTTTTGATTTACCGCCCGCCGGGGGCCATAGGTAACTTTGTCAGATCATTACTGGACACCACCACTTCTTCTTGCACCTTGACCCCTAACTTTATCCTGCTGGGCGATTTAAACCTACATTTTGAGGACAGTACTAATAAAATTGCTGGGGACCTCATCTCAGAACTGAATGTACTTGACCTTCATTTGATCAACTCAGAGGCAACCCACACCAAGGGTCACCTCCTAGATCCCATATTTGCCAATCTTACAAAAATTGAAACTCGCCCTGCACTCCCTCTCCCTTGGTCTGATCACTTTCTCATCCCTTTTATGTGGCAAACTAGCAAACTCACTTGCCACTTGCAAACGCCTAGAGAACGGGACAGACCATGGTCCAAAATACCTCTTGAAGACTGGACACAGGAGTTGACACGATCTACCCCTTTCGCAGATCCTGATCCTGTGCTAGCCAATGATAACTTCACCAACTGGATTACTTCCACCTTGGATATAGTCGCCCCGAAGATGGACTTAAAGAAAAGAAGTACCCCTTTTAAATCACCATGGTTCTCACAGGAACTCAGGAACCTCAAGAAAATCTGTAAAAGCCATGAGCGTAAATGGAGGAAAACATGGGATCCTACCACCAAGGAAGAATATAAAGCAGCGATGAGGACTTACAAAGCGGCGCGAAAAGCAGCCCAAGCCTCCTTCTTTGATAAAAAAATCAAAGCTGCCTCTAATTCTGCTCGGGAGACCTACAAAATAGCTAAAGAGCTCCTTACTATACCCAACACCCTCCCAAACCAACAACCCACAACGGACAGATGCAACCAAGTAGCCTGTTTCTTTCAAAATAAAATTATCAAGATCCTTCAGTCACTTCCTCCTTTAAACGATGATAATTCCCTGACCGCTCCATCAGCCACTGTCAGTGGCCCAATTTTGGACAGTTTCAGCCAACTTTCTGAGGACGATTTTCTAAAAACCCTCTCTGACTTGAAAAGTGGCTCCCCTAACGATCCAGCACCTATCCACATTCTCAAACAAGTTGGACCCACCATCTCGCATCTGGCCACCAATCTTATTAATGCTTCGTTTAACCAAGGAGTGGTTCCTCCTAATTGGAAACATGCCATTGTTAAAGCTCTGCAGAAAAAACCGGGTATGGACTCTACAGATCTGACTAACCTCCGCCCAATATCACTCCTTCCTGGATTAAGTAAGATTGCAGAGAAGGTAGTCAACAAGCAATTGTCTGCCTTCCTTGAAACCAACAATCTCCTTCGACCCACACAGACAGGCTTCCGTCCAGGTCAAGGGACGGAAACAGCCCTTTTGAAGGTAGTTGAAGAGGCAAGATGCATCTTGGATTCGGGAGGATCAGTGTTACTGATCCTCCTGGATCTAAGCGCTGCATTTGATACGGTGGATCACAAAACCCTCATTAAGCGCCTCTTCAGTTTGGGAGTAAGGGGCATAGCCCTTTGCTGGCTCTCTTCGTTCCTAAAAGACAGAACATTTCAGGTCTGCGAAGGGAATGTGCGATCCGACATTCTCCCTCTCCAGTGTGGGGTCCCCCAGGGCTCTTCACTGAGCCCTACACTTTTTAACACATACATGGCCCCCCTGGATGACGTGGTCTCCCCTTTTGGGATAAAAGCCGTCACATATGCTGACGACACCCAAATGATCGTATCATTTTCCCTGGAAGAGGACAAGGTAAAAAACCTTCATGATTGTCTAGAGGGTATTCATGCCTGGATGTCCGCTTCAAGGCTTAAGCTCAATGGCTCGAAAACTGAGCTCATGCTGTTGGGAAATAAAATATCTTCTCTTCCATCTGCTATGTGGCCAGCATGCTTAGGCCCCCTCCCTCAACCCAAGACTGAATTAAAAAGTCTAGGTTTCTGGCTTGAACAGGACCTATCCCTCAAAACGCAAGCGAAAAAAACAGCTGGCACTTGTGTGGGGCTACTGCGTTCCACTAGAAAGATCCTCCCTTTACTTCCAGGACCCTCCCAGAAATTGCTCGTTCAGGGTCTAGTCTTATCAAGACTAGATTATTGCAATGCTCTCTTTCTTGCTGCCCCGGAATCCACGATCAACATTCTTCAAAGAACACAGAATGCCGCAGCTAGGATTCTTACTGGGACCTCTCGCAGGGTCTCGGCCAAACCTGCCCTCAAGGCACTACATTGGCTGCCGATCCGCGAGAGGGTCAAGTTTAAGGCCCTCTGCACGGCCCATAGAGCTTTGCAAAATCAAGGGCCTCCAATGTTAAAAAACATGATCTTTCCATACAGACCCAATAGGCCCCTACGCTCAGCTCAAGGTCATCTGGCCACGGTCCACAAAATCAGAAAAGCCCGAACTGGAGGACGCCGTTTTTCGGTCACTGTGGCCACCTCCTGGAATGCTTTGCCATTTCACCTTCGTTCTGAGTCCAATCTTCTGAAATTTCGCAAGCTCCTAAAAACTCACCTCTTCCCGCAATAACCTCTTCCCTTCCCCGTCTTCACCCTCAGAAGTTCTGCAATTTCAGCGCTGGGACGCTCACGGGCAGCCATGCGCTATATAAGACCTAAATTTCATTTCATTTCATTTCAAGTGTTGTAAATGGTCAATTTAAAGTAGGGCAGACCAACTGAGAGGTGCCACTTATGATGTTGTGTCAACACGATGGTCCATGAAGTGCATTTCACCTGAGCACGCTATTAGCTGCCTTTAACTGGTAATACCGTTTCATAATTTCCATGTGTGGCACATTCAGCTAGGTCTGCTGTAAGATGTATCAGCGAAGTCCATGCTGATAACGGAAAATAAAAAAACTCCCAGCCCTAGTATAAAAAGTGAAGTGTTGTTGACTAAACATCAAATACTGGCCTAATGGCAGTTATGCTACTCCTAATCAGTGCAGCTATCCTCGCTCTCCTTTGACACATGCCATATTTTCTTTCAGCCATTGCAGTTTTCAAACAGAAGAAACATTAATAAAAATATTGAAACTAACATATTTCCATTATGCATAGTTCTTGGGGTGACTTCCGTTGCCTCATGCTTGCAATGGTAATAGTTGAACTTTGACATCAGAGAGCAAGGGTATATTTGATTCTTCAAAATTTTACATAAAAACATGTTCTGTCAAAGCAATACATTTTTAAGTTATACATGCATCAGCTACATTTGGGTGCCGTTATTGCCGCTTAAGCTGCTAATAAATAAAAACATTTCACGCACAAACCCCTTTTCACAATTTCATTTACCAAGCAAATACCCTTATGTTTCTTGGCCTACGTTACATTTTAAACCACAAAAACAGACGTTTGCCAAAGGTGAACACATGTAATTCACTTAACTTTAGAGGGGAACTAACATTAATTACAGTGTAATGTCATAATAATAACTCCATTACAACGAAGGTACCATTATAATGCATTTCATTATAACACATGCTGTTACAATGAAGGCGCCATTACAACTCAGGCCTTAACATTTCAATTATTGTTAAGGTAAGTGTTCAGCTGAATTTAAATGCATTTATTTGGTTTTTTGTATTTTAATATTTATTGGAATATTGTAGGGTGGGTATATAATTAGTGATTTTTAAACATTTGTATACATAGGTTTTTGAGAAAAAAAGTAACTCTTTGGGCAAGAGATATGAGGGTTTTAAGAGTTATGAGTGGTGAAGTGTATTAATAATCAGGTATTAATTGTAATACCTGTGTATTAATGAATGTAGGTAATAATGCATATAATTAAATACTTCAAAAAATGTATAATAAGAAAGGGGTTTGTAACATAATCATTTAGGCACGGGTTGTGAGTGCTTCAGGGGTTATGGGTGGGAAAGGTATTAAAACTCAAGCATTAATTGTAATACCTGTGTATTTATTTATTTAGAGAATTAATACATATAACATAATACTTGTATATATATATATATATATATGTATATATATATATATATATATATATATATATATATATTGAGCAAGGACACAGCCCCGTGCCCGAAACGTGTCTTTAGGCATGCACTGTTCCAGCATTTTAAATTGAAAAAAATAGAATTCTCGCATCAGCAAAGTTTGTGTCTGTGAGCCTGTTTGTGCGCTGAGGCACTAAGGAGGAATGGAGTGGATATTTCTCGACGTGTTTCGCAGGTGAAACCTGCTTTTTCACGAGAACGAGTAAACTGATTGACATGCAATATAATAGAGGTGAAGACAGACTATGGTGTGCGGATAGGACAAAAGTGCGCTGCAAGAATCAAAGTTCACTCACCAAATAGAAGTCTATTCTAGGCAACATATGGTTCGGGAAACAATGTTCTTTACAGCAGAGTTCCGTTGCTCCGACTTTATGCAGTTCTGAAGATGTAATCTCCGCAAAACCAGTACACCAGTCTGAAAGGCAGCGTCGTGTTGACACAATAAATCCGTGTCAAAGTTCAAAGGCTGGCGGGGTTCCTGATACCATAAATCCAACCAAACAAAGTCGCTTCGGATCCCTGCCCCTTCCAGTGGCGGGCCTCGGACGGGGTAGCGAATCCCAATATTTCCAGCCAAACACTCTCCTTGGTGAAAGAAAGAAATCCGGGCCACTTTTAGAGTTTGCAAAGCGTGTTTATTTCAAAACGGCTTTTTCTCGACTCGTTTCGCAGGTGAAACCTGCTTTTTCACGAGAACGAGTAAACTGATTGACATGCAATATATACACAGTCACCTGGTATTGACGTCATACCAATAGGAATAAGCAACAGACTTGCTGATGTACAAGCGGGCTGTGTTCAAGCATTACTTTTCAATAATGAGCAACATTTTGTTTAAAGTAAAGTTAAGAACTTGACTGGTGCTATTAAATTTCATCAACATTGCTTGTCACAGCACCGTACTCAGTGAGAAATGACGATGAGATGTTGCTCATTATTGAAAAGTAATGCTTGAACACAACCCGCTTGGACATCAGAAAGTCTGTTGTTTATTCCTATTGGTATGACGTCAATACCAGGTGACTGTGTACATATTGCATGTCAATCAGTTTACTCGTTCTCGTGAAAAAGCAGGTTTTACCTGCGAAACGCGTCGAGGAAAAGCCGTTTTGAAATAAACACGCTTTGCAAACTCTAAAAGTGGCCCGGATTTATTTCTTTCACCAAGGAGAGTGTTTGGCTGGATATATATATATTTATATAAAAGGGTTTGTAACATAACCATTTAGGCATAGGGATGTGACGGTTTTTATGGGTTATGAGTCGGGAAGTTTATTAATAATCAGGTATTCATTTTAATACCTGAGTATTGATTTACAAACATTAATTGTTTTATTTGAAATATTATGAAAACAGAAAAAGAGCATCTAAACATATTTATAATGAACACCTAATAGTTTTCAAACGTATTACATATTTCTATTAATAATTAAAAACAAAAAAAAGTTTTAATAAATAGTAATAAATATGAAATACACTTTTAAAGAGTTAGCATTCATTTTTTTAAAATAAAGATAGTTATGTAATATTTTTTTAAATATTTGTACAATTTTCAACAGTGTCATTTATTTTTTTAAACAGTAAATACATATTTTCCCCAGGGTTTTCTATTATATTCACTGGTAATAATTGTCCTTTATTTCCTTTTTACTTTCAGTCTTGACGCACATGGTTAAACTTATGTTTCTACAGTCGGTGGAGAGTCGCAGTCAAGATTGGATGCAAGGGAAAGCTGCGGTCAGGTAAGAACTTTTCATTATTAAAACTTAGAAGTGTAGATGGCCAACTTTTTTGTAAGGAGAGAGGAGGGAGGTAGTTGGAAGGTGTTTAATGTAAAATTTGAATGGTATGTACGTTTTTACCCATTTATCATCCTAGGCGTGTAGCTGTTGTAAGCCTACGTCGGGATGACTGCTGTTATTACAAGATACGTTTAAAAAAGTATTTTTTTAAAACAATAGAATACTTTTTAAAAGTTATTTGTAATAATAACAACTCGATTTTGAGCCTCCCTTAACCTAGAAGAACCGAGGTAGTGGTATCTCTTTTGAAAATATATAAAACACATTGTGTACCCATTGCAACATAAGGGGCAGAAGTTTGGGGCCATACAAATTGTAACAGCATTCAGGTAGAAGAAAATAGATTCTGCTGGAGAATCGTGGGGACAAATATTTCTTATTCATACTTTGTTTGCCACAAGGAGTTAAAATAGTTTTATGTAGAAGACTATATTAGGTTCCGCCTGGCCATATTAAGGCTAAAAGTTTGGCAAAATCCAGCAGCCACGTTAACTAGAAAAATTATAGTTGACAGCCTTAAATGTGACAAGGGCAGGGATATACCATGGCTGGCGGCTGTTAGGGCCAGCCTGAATAGCTTAAAGTTTGATCGTATCTTTTAAAACCCAAATCACATGTAGGGAATTAATAAAAAAGATTATTCAGGTAACCCTAAATGAACAATATGGTGGCATGAGACATGAACAAGAACTCTCTAAATCATCAGTCGCTTGGTACATATCCATGGTGGTCGTTGACAGTCCCCTGTCACATTTGCCAGCTAGTTACCTCCTAAAAGTTATTAACCGCTGGGACCGAAGCTTGCTCTTTTATCTTAGGGCTGGCACTTTAAAATATCTACTGTGTTCCCCCTAGGCTTCAACATCAATCTCGAGCAAACGCCCTGTCCCTGCGGTAACCGAGGCAATCAATCTATGTTAAATTTCCTATTCTTTTGCAACTTTTACCAAAAATATAGTAAACAACTGTTGATCCCTTTTTTTAATGCCCTGGCCATAACTGACTTTAAGGTAGCCTATAGGGATATCCTTAAGCTTAAGGGGGAAAATGTAACTCTCCGCATTAGCACTTTTCTGAAAATGGCCATCCGTTCACGCACCTCCATGAGTACCTTATAAGTAGACATGATAGCCCTTCTCTGAAATTTAGTTTTTATGTTGATACCGAACATGAATTTGGATCTTGATTGATGCCCTGAAAAGTGTTGTTACTTATTCCATGGTCCTAACTTTATAGCCTAATTTAATTGCACTTTAATGTATTATGTTGTTTATACTGGATTGTGTCCTGATAATACTGTGCTGCACTTTGCTAAACCGTTTGCACTTTATTACATTATGCTGCTATATTCTATGAAATACCTTTTTATGGGTCTTGATCCAATCATAAGTTTATGATGAATTCACTGCGTTGTTTTGCACAATGTATAGGTCCTTGTGTATTCATTGTTTTAAGCCATGTGTCTATTGTTTTAAGTATGCAATGTTTTTAAATGTTCAATTTTGCTGGCATTTTCCTTTGTGCTTTCATGGATATTTTATATCCAAATAAAGATTATTGAATTGAATTGAATAGCAATTTTATTTTTGCAGCATTTCTTTTTAGTACTGTTTCAAGTTTTTTTCACAATACACATCACTTCTTTGAAAGAAGGAAAAGGATTTGTGAGTTTGGATGAGGCTTTTCAACAGGGCCAAGAAGGTTTTGAGGAACAGATTTTTTTAATGGATTACTGTGTTTTGGAAGTGGGTGAACAAGGATGGACTTGGACACATTTTATTCAGTATGGATCCTGTATCGTAGTTATGGATTAGATTTTTGATATTTTGTTTTTGGTTTTCATTTTTTAATTAGAACACAGATTTTTAAACCAACTAATTTGTTGTTGGTACTGGTGTTTACTACACTCTGTGTTTCCATTTTTTGATAGGGATGTTTGGGAATTGAAGAATTCATGACTAAACCCTCTGCATTATTTGAGTAAAGAAGACTTTTGGTGGCAGGATGAATTGAAGCATCACCAAAAGTTGAAGAAGTAAGACTTCTGCAGGTAGGATGTCTGACATTCCTATTAAGTTTACAAAAAATAATTAAAAATATGGAAATGTAATTCTTTTTTAAAACAGCCAAGGAAGTTAGAAGACGGAATTAGCTTGTGTTTAGAAATGTAGCATGCTTGCAATATTTTCCAGGTAGTCTGAAGTCACTGACAACGTAAACTGTTGCATTTGTGCCATATGGCTGAGATACCCGCCACCCCCTCTCAACACAATCCCCAAGGATGGGAAACTGGAAACAGTTCTGAACTTTTGGAAGACGGGAGGGAGTGACCCTCCCGGCCGTATTTATTAAAATATGAAACAAAATTAAAACATTAAAATAACAGTTTCATATTATGTACAATTTCATTACCACATTGCGATGTTTGGCTAACCTTAACATATTCTCTAATACAAAGGTTCTCCTAGCCGAACTAAGATCCTACAAAACATTCAACTTGAAATTTTGAAATTGTACATCCTAACGTTTAAGGGCCAACGGCAAGGTCGTAACCGGTGTCAAGATCCCTAAACCAGAAATATCCCCCTCACTTGTGAGGGGCGACCGCACAGAGGTGTACCTCAAGTGCAACTACCAATTTCCCTTGACTTGACGGGGGCCCCAATAAACTCGACGCCACTTAAAGGTCGTCCGAGGACTCGTGTGAGGTATCTAGAAGGTAGCGTAGACCCCCCCCCAAACCCCACACAACTTACCACATCTGCCGTCGCAGATGTCCTGGCCCCAGGAAATTCTCCAGGAGGGGGCTGTAGCCCCTCCTACCCAGGAAGGGGCCTTGACCGCCTTTCCTTTCCTTTCGGCGGCCCATCCTTAGAAGGGACCGCCTCCCCGTTGAGGGGCCAATGGCCACCTCCCTCGAGCGCTCCCATCCGTAATGGGTGACGCCCACTCATAGGGATCTTCCAATTAGTGCTCACCGATCATGACCTTACCGCCCGACCAAAATAAATACGACAATTCTAAACTAAATGACTAATTTACTTAAAAGACAGTAACACAACAACTTTATTAAAAGCATGCTTACTGATCAACACTAGAGCAGGATTACTTTATTTGCAAAATATACCACAAATTGACCATTCTTTATTGCATATTCAAAGTTACCACGATAATAATCCGAACCTGCAAACAAAATTAGAGTTATCACATCAAACTTTATTCAAACCACTGCTGTCCTCAGGGGCTGGTGGGTGGGTCAAAATTGGCTCTTCGTTCCGTCTCGAGCTCACGTGCAGCGAGGTGGTGCAGCTTCAGAGCACAGGAACAAGAGGATGCTTCCTTGGCTTGTTGCTCCTTTTATCCGTCTTCAGGGCGGGCGTAAACCCGCCTCTGCCTGCCCCAAGGGGCGTGGCCGGCCGCGTCAGTGTCTAGGCCAGCCCACTCTAGGGCGGGAAAAAGGCGCGCCCCGGCTACGCCGCTTCGGGCATACCAGCCGAGACTCGCCTCCCGCCCAAGATGGCTTCCCGGGGGGATCGTGGTACTCCGCCATACGTTCGGGGGGACCGAATGGTCGCCCCTTTCCATATGGCTGAGATACCCGCCACCCCCTCTCAACACAATCCCCAAGGATGGGAAACTGGAAACTGTTCTGAACTTTTGGAAGACGGGAGGGAGTGACCCTCCCGGCCGTATTTATTAAAATATGAAACAAAATTAAAACATTACAATAACAGTTTCATATTATGTACAATTTCATTACCACATTGCGATGTTTGGCTAACCTTAACATATTCTCTAATACAAAGGTTCTCCTAGCCGAACTAACATCCTACAAAACATTCAACTTGAAATTTTGAAATTGTACATCCTAACGTTTAAGGGCCAACGGCAAGGTCGTAACCGGTGTCAAGATCCCTAAACCAGAAATATCCCCCTCACTTGTGAGGGGCGACCGCACAGAGGTGTACCTCAAGTGCAACTACCAATTTCCCTTGACTTGACAGGGGCCCCAATAAACTCGACACCACTTAAAGGTCGTCCGAGGACTCGTGTGAGGTATCTAGAAGGTAGCGTAGACCCCCCCCCAAACCCCACACAACTTACCACATCTGCCGTCGCAGATGTCCTGGCCCCAGGAAATTCTCCAGGAGGGGGCTGTAGCCCCTCCTACCCAGGAAGGGGCCTTGACCGCCTTTCCTTTCCTTTCAGCAGCCCATCCTTAGAAGGGACCGCCTCCCCGTTGAGGGGCCAATGGCCACCTCCCTCGAGCGCTCCCATCCGTAATGGGTGACGCCCACTCATAGGGATCTTCCAATTAGTGCTCACCGATCATGACCTTACCGCCACAGGCCGGATAGTTGACCGGCTATCCGGACCCCCCACAACACTCCTACCTAAAGGTCATGTCTTAAAGTCTTTAGCCAAGCTATCAAGTCTCCTATGAGTAACTCGTTCCCCACCCGGGACAAATGAACACCATCCCCCAGATACATACTGTCACCAGTAATACAACCATGCGAAATCGAATGCAGTGTATTGGAACGGAACAATCTACTCACTTTGTTATTGATTTTTCTCACTGAATGATTCAGAGCAGAAACAGAAATAGCCCCCCGCCATACTTTTCGTGAGATCATATGGGACCATGCAATCGTGCACCCTGGAACTCTCCTCGCCAACCAACTTACAGTGGAAAGCATCGCCTCAAGAAGAAGTCGTCTACCAGTGGTGACCAAATCATTGCCCCCAAGATGTACTATGACTATAGACGGTGGTGACCTCGTCCGCCCTAGCAAACCCTCGAAAAATGATTGAAACTGGTCAATACAGAGTCCGCCCCTTCCGTAGAAGGACACCCTGTACCCGTATTCCCCAGCCACGTGAATCATGTCACCTGCTTTGAATACGTCCGCGGCACGCCTCACGTATGAGTGGCCCACGACCCACACCTCCTCTTTCACAGCCGGTGATGTCTGACCGCTGGCCCGGTGTTGGGTCGACTGCATAGTCCGCCCCGCCTCGCAGGCTTGCGCAACTGAAACCAAACAAAAACAAGAAGCATGAGTACATCATTACAGCTTCACAACATGTGCAACTGCACATACCTTTTATAACAGTTGGAGGACCAACGCCCCACACGTTTAACTTGTTCGACATTCAGACCCCTGGCTGTAGCCTCTGTAGCAGCCCCTATCCGAAAGGAATGGGTCCCAAACTCGCCCGGGTTCAAGCCCGCAGCGGCAATCGACATCGCAAGCACCCGCTGAAACTGAAACCTCGTCAGTGGGGTGGCGTCAGCGTGTCTCAACAAAGTCCCCCCCCATGATGCCACCCTTTGTGTTAAATACTCCTCTACACAACTCACCGGGCACATGGAGGACCCGGGAATCCCTTGTATAATTATGCAGTCACCCATCGCACCCTGATCGGTCTTGGACCTGACGAACGAGACAGTCATTGACCCCCCTCTGACCTGAACGTGCTCTCGGCACAGTCCCCCCATCACATCCTGCTTGTTCCTTGCCACTAGTTCGCTTACCCGCATAGCCCCATGGAATGCCAGCGTAAAAGCGGCTCGGAATAACACTGTTTCATACCGGGATGAACACGTTGCAGGGAGTATGGATAATAACAGGGCCAACCTATCCAAACCTATCGGGCGCCTTTCATCTACTCTGCGACCCTCAAGGCGTTGCCACCCACGTAGCGCTTTTTGCACAACAAAAGACGCAGTCGGGTCCTGGATCCCATGAGCCCTCGCCATGAAGGAAATGGCGGCCCGATGCCTCTGGGCCGTAGCCACTGATTTGCCTGCCTGATGTAAAGACAGCAGAAATTTTACTACTAGCTCTTCCTGGCCCCAAAGCTCTCCCCTAGCAGTCCCCAAAAAGGCCCAATAGGCTCGGAACGCCCCTTCATATGCCTTTCTTGTCCGGGGTGCTAAACTCTCTCCCACGAGGTTCTGTAGTTCGGGGCACCGAGAGACCAGAGAGCTTCGGGAAAGGGTGCCGCCACCGGGTCCGCTGTGGGCAGAAAACCCCAGAAGGCCTGCATACGAAAACGAGAAAGGGCATCAGCCGCTTGATTCATTACCCCCGGCACATGTCTTGCCCTAAATAACACGTTTAATTGCAAACACAACAACACAATTTCTTTGAGCAATCTCAGCACCCATTTGCATCGTGCTGCCTGGCTATTGATGCACTCAACCACGGTCATGTTATCGGACCAAAACACCACAGAGTGATCTCTGAATCCCTCAGGCCAAGTTTTCAGGGCCACCAGAATGGGAAAAAGTTCAAGAAAGGCAATGTTACTGGTCAGCCCACACTCATGCCACCATAACGGCCATTTTTGAGCCGACCATTGTGTGCCGAATATGGCACCAAAACCAATGCTCCCAGCCGAATCTGTCCACAGCCCCAGTTCTCCGGAGGACACCGCCGGTTTATTCCAGACAATTCGACCATTGAACTCCGCCAGAAATGCCAACCAAATGCGCATGTCCTGGCGAACCTCAGCCGAGAGCCTCGTGCGATGATGACCCTCCTTCAGGCCGACCATGGCTTGAGCGATCGAGCGGGAGAAGGGGCGGGCCATCGGTATTACTCTTAGGGAAAAATTCAACTGTCCCACCAATTGTTGTAATTGATGCAGCTTGACCTTAGACTCACTTATACACGTTTGTAGGCATGCCCTGAATTTTAACACTTTGTCTTCCGGTAAACGAAAACAACCTTCTTCAGAATCGAGCTCGATCCCCAGAAACTCGAGGCAAGTCGAGGGACCCACAGTCTTACCTGGTGCCAATGGCACGCCAAACTGCTTCATCAAGACACAAAATTCAGTCAAAGCCTGTCCACATGCCGGATCCCCGGCTGCCCCCAGAAACAAAAAGTCATCGAGATAATGCATAACATGTTGAAACCCCGTCTTCTTTGTGAAGACCCATTGCAGGAAACAACTGAACTTTTCAAAATATGCACAAGATATAGAGCACCCCATCGGCATACACCGATCCATGTAATAGTGACCCTGAAACATGAAACCAAGGAGACGCTGGTCGTCTGGATGTACCGGGAGCAACCGGAACGCTGACTCGATATCAGATTTTGCCATCAGCGCACCGGGCCCCAGGCGATTCAATATGGCTACGGCCTCATCGAAGGATGCGTACCGCACCGAACACACCTCCGGGTCTATCGCATCATTTACGGAAAGACCACGTGGGGCTGATAGATTATGTATCAGCCGAAACTCACCCGGGTCCTTCTTGGGGACCACCCCTAAAGGGGAACAAACAAAGTTAGCAACTGGTGGCACATTAAATGGACCGGCGACTCGACCTCGAGTAACCTCTTTCCCGATCTTTTCCTGTACCACGGACGTATGTTGCAAGACCGATATTTGGTTTTTACATTTCGCTATACCCTGAAACTCCCCCACTGGAATGCGGAAACCATATGAAAACCCGTTCCGCAACACCCCAGCGGAAGCGTGATCCGGGTATTCGCTGAGCCAGGGAATCATTGCCATGGTATCAATCGGAGTAGGTAAAGGCGCCCCTCGGACTATATTAGACCTGTTTGGCGCCTCCTCTACCCCCGTTATCACCCGTTTTGGCTCTGCACATGGACTCAGGATGGGATGCTTGCCCACACCCACCACATTCGTGTCTAAATTTGCAAGACCCCTGGGGCCTCGTACATTTACCCCTGTTAAAGTTCCAGCAAATCCCCCTTTTACCTGCGTTGCCGCTCGGCCTCGAGTGGTTGTCGTAACTCGTACCTGATCGAAAGGGCGTCCCAGCATATTGGCGGGAGGATTCACCCACGCTACTCCCTACCAATGGCAACTTCAACATACCAGTATCCTCCATTTTGGACCAAGACACAGAATCATAACAATCCCAAGTTAAGTTTTTATCATGTTCTTTCGCTTTTCTGAAAATATTATCGTAACAGAACCATTGATTGCCCTCGTGTGATATAGAATACCCCATGATTCGTGACTGATAAATCGGCAATTCGGACAGCAATTCGGGCCTACGTTCACCCATGATGGATGTAAAAATCCCCCATGCTCTGCCCCAAGTGCCAATGTTTTCATTTACCTTAAAGGCGGCCATCTTCGCGCGCCAAACACTCGGATGCATGAGCTCCTTCTGGCTCTTAACATGCTCCATTTCATAATGATCTGTAAGCAACGAGAAGATGTTTATATACTCATCTGCCCATATCTTCTCTTTAATAGCCAGAGGGACATGTTGACCCAACTTTTCCCTTCGTGAGGGTGCAGACTCATCCCTTGCAATCGGCAATGGCCGCTTACCTGAACCGGAAGCTGTATCTGCGACTGGACCTGTTCCCGGTGGCTTCTCTACTGCCGCAGCCGCTTCCCTTGTTTCACGCAGCTGCTTCATCAATACCTGCGCGTCGTCAGCCGTGGCGCCCTTGCTACCTTTACCCAACCACGCTGCTAATTGTGCTGCCAGCTCGGGCGGCATATCCTCCCCGGACACGGGGGTGACCACCACAGGAATCGGATTCCCCTCTTCCGGCGCCGGGGTTGGTTTTTCGAGTGGGGTACAGGGAACCGGGATGTCTCCCCCAGCTGCTCCCCTTCTGGGCCTCTTGCCCTTTCCTCCCGGAGCTGCTCCTGCCAAAGGACGTTTCGGTCCCCCTTCCTCGTCTTTATCCGCCATTCGCCTCTTTAGGTCGGTCACCTCTTTCATAAGAACACGCAGCATCTGTTCGGTAGTCATTCGCTTTCCCGCCTTCTTGGGCATTCTCCAAACCGAGTAACTGTAAAACAAACAAGAAAGATTACAACGCTCAAAATTGGCTCTTCGTTCCGTCTCGAGCTCACGTGCAGCGAGGTGGTGCAGCTTCAGAGCACAGGAACAAGAGGATGCTTCCTTGGCTTGTTGCTCCTTTTATCCGTCTTCAGGGCGGGCGTAAACCCGCCTCTGCCTGCCCCAAGGGGCGTGGCCGGCCACGTCAGTGTCTAGGCCAGCCCACTCTAGGGCGGGAAAAAGGCGCGCCCCGGCTACGCCGCTTCGGGCATACCAGCCGAGACTCGCCTCCCGCCCAAGATGGCTTCCCGGGGGGATCGTGGTACTCCGCCATACGTTCGGGGGGACCGAATGGTCGCCCCTTTCCAATAGTTGCTGTGACATTTCTTTACTTTTTTGGGTGATAAGTGGATTCAGACTACCTGTTAAAGATTGCGCTATTGTCATTTCCTGGTAACTTTGCTCCTTCTTCAAGGTTTCCAAAAAATGATAGAAGTTTGTTTGAGGTTTCCGATAGATTTGTTAAAGGAGTTGTGCCATCCCTCAATGGCATTATTAGTCTTCCTGCCACCCTCTAAGCAGGTCGTGTAACAGTTCCACCAGTCAATTGGGAACCTTGGCTTCCCCCTGTGGCCCAACCTGCTTAGATGACCAATCAATATGTCTTCAACATAATTTAGTAAGGGGCCCAATTTTTCATCGATTTGTGTAAAGTAGTCGGATTCTGCACTTGGTGTGTAGTATTCATCTACACTGTTAGGTGGCACGAAACAAAAGGCGGTTTCTTTCTTCAACTTATATTATAGCTCACTATCTGATATGTAGTCTTCAACCAAAGGTTTTTGGAGGATTTGTCACCAATATGCCTGTGAAAAGTGGAAAAAACATCATTGAATTTGGGTTTCTGGGTATAATTTAGTAATATAGTATAATCACTTTTCTAAGACTTTTAAGTAGAGTTTTATTTTTTTTTACTGACGAAAATTCTGTATAAGTTGAACCTTGCTCAACAGGCAGTAAGCTGTACACTAAAGTAACAGTGGTGGTATTAATATTGGCATGAATAGTATATATTAGGCTGAAGGGATGGAGGTAGACTTAAAAGGTACCATCCACATCCACTTACCACTATTCTCCAGTTTAGCAAGGTTACGGGGGTGCTAAAAATTAGTATTCATTTTAGAGAGTTTTTGTTGTCATGCAAAAGGAAAGATTTGCTAGTAGATGTTACTGTCAATTCTTCAGGTATGTTGATATCTGAGTAATTTTGGGGTGTTACACTTTGAGGTTTACTTGCCAGTATTTGTCTATACGACGAATATAAGGAATAGTAGGCATAGAACTAGCTACATGCATAGATATGTTTTGGGGAACCTCCCTCCAAACTGAGCCACAAGCTTAATTGGAAGTGGAAGTAAGATTTTTCATTTCTTAAATATTTTGACAAACTTCATTGCAGAGGCAGAGTGGTTATGCTCAGTTGTTTTTTCAACAGTGCCACCAAGAGTAACCACTCTGCCTGTGCAATAGGATGCATATTAGTGCACACACCTCCAATGACTCCTGGACTCAGTTAATCTCTCCTTACAATAAATGTAGACACTGCAGCTCAGTAGTCTGTTTCTCCTGCCTGATTTAATATAGTTTTCTTATTTTCTTGCTGTCATTCTTTATCTGCAGGTAAAACAAAAAGATAAAAAATTGTTTTAGTGAATTGTTTGCTGAATGTCTTTTGGTAAAATCTTACCTGAAAGGGAAAATGTTTTAAAATTACCAATTTCACAATCTGAAATTCTTTTTGATAACAATGGATATTTATCTTAGATTTTGCTATGTTTGTTTCTGAGTAGATCCCCTTGAAAAGAAAGTTATTTTGGGTGATAATCTAGTTTTTGTTGTATGTTACATTAAATGGGTTTCTCCGTTCTGTGAAAAGTAAATTTCAAAGATGATGGTGTGGATTAATTTGGATTAGTGGAGATTGATTTCTTCCAGATAGGTCGTGTGGTATGGGTTGATCTGCATAGAAAGGAAAAGAAAGCAAAATGTGTTCATGATTTGGTTTACAAATCTTCTTTTAATATTATCCTGCAAGGGAAAACGTTTAGAAATTATTTATTTGAGATTCTCCCTTTTAGGCCATGCTATGCTTGCAATCAAAAGTTTTTTTCCCTTTAAAGCTGTGAAAAGAAACGTAATATTGGTGCTAACTATGATTTAATTCAGTTTACCTTCAATGGGTTGGCCTGTTGTGTGATCAGCAAATACTGATAGGGATGTTTTTTCTTTTTTTGTTTTTTCTTTTTTTGAGGATGTGTTCTTCCACACTGGTGGTGTGATATGGAATGATCTGTAGAGAAATGTAAAGAAGATATGGCTGTATATATTTTTTTTCAAATGGTCTGTATTAGACCTGTAAAAGAGACAATCAGCTAGATTCATGAAAGAAAAATCTGCTCGCAAAGGGCCGGATTCTGCGAATAGCGAAAACTTAGAAAAATGCACTTTAGTGCATTTTTGTAAGTGGTATGTTACACACACACATGTCCTTTGGACATGTGTGTGCGCAACATCAGGCTACATGTACATTTCAGGGGTGCAACAGGGTGTCCATTGGACACCCATGCACCCTTGAAATTGCAATATCAAAATGCGAATCGCTAATAGCGATTCGCACATTGATATGTCTTCCCATTCATTCCTATAGGACTTTAGGCCCATAGGAATGAATGGGGAGTTATTCCTTATTTGCGATTAGCAATTAGCTAATCGCAAATAAGGAAGCTGTAGGAATCGCAATAAATATTGCGATTCCTACATGAATCCCGTTTTGCGAGTCTGTAATAGCGATTCCTTATTATTCGCTATTACAGACTCGCAAAACATGCCGATGATGAATCTGGCTGAATGTCTTTTTATCTGGTTAGCTTATTTATACTTAATTTACTCAGATATATGTTTTTAATTTGTTTGGTGAGATTGGGTTAAGAGTGGTTTTATATTTCCCTCCTTATATTGTGACAGATTTTAAAACTTCATGGAATTAATGAGTTTCTTGTATAACATTTTGACCTGTTGAGACATTACAATGTTCATAAACTCTTTGTATTGTCTGTATTATACTGTGCTGTGTTTTTACAACCTTCAATTTCAAAGGTAAAAATTTGCAGTTCTGATACAAAAAAGAAAATGTGAGTATTATTAAATTTCATTCTTTCTTTTTTTTAATAATTAAGTACAGTTGAATACTTTCTTTCAGTGCCCCCACTACCATCCAACACCTTTCCTGGGGCTAACACCTGTCGGAGTAGGAATAGTTATTTTGCCCCCACCACCATCCAGCACCTTCCATGAGGCAAACACCTGTTGCAGTAAAAATAGTTATTTTGCCCCCCGCCACATCCCGCACCTTCCCTGAGGCAAATACCTGTTGGAGTAGGAATAGTTATTTTGCCACTCACCACGACCCAGAACCTTCCCAGAGACAAACACCTGTCAGAGTAGGAATAGTTTTTGTTGCCCCAACACCATCCAGCACCTTCCCTTAGGCAAACACTTGTTGGGATAGAAATAATATTTGTGCCCCCCACCACCATCCTCTACCGTCCATGAGGCCATCTCCTTTCGGAATAGGAAAGGTATTTTAGCCCCCACCACTATCCTACACCATCCATGAGGTAAACCTTTGTCGGAGTTGGATCACTATCCAGCCTTTGCCCTGAGGTACATTTTGAGCACTTATTTTCTAAATGACATTCCCTGGCATACTACTATTAGTAATTTTAAAAAGCACCACAGTAATTTAGTTATTGTATTTAAAAAAATAATGATTGAAAATGTTTTTTTTAATGCCAATCGATTTCTATAACATAAACTTACATTTGTGAGTTTCCTGTCAAAGTCTGTGGATTATTAAAATATTATTACCAAATGTTTAAGGGTTTTAGTGTATTATCTGTAGGTGTGTTAGATGTAAAACTTTTACTTACTTGAGCTGTAAGTGGCAGTGTTCAAAAGCAATCTGACTTTTTTTTCTCCGTGCTCCGATGCGTGTGGACACCAGGGATGTCAGTGATCCACTGAGCATAAAATGGTGGTGGGCTCAATTTATACGTTTTTGTGTAGCAAATTGTAATTTAGAACAAAATATGGTTTCAATTGCATTTTTAATTGTGAACCTATTTCGGACTGACCCTATATTTAGTATGTTATATTTACAAATATGTTTTTTTCTTTCATGGTTAGTTCGGCAGACATTTTGATAGGTCGCTGACTAAAGATATTTACTGAAAATAGAGAAATTACGCCTTTAAAATTCTTTTTGTACTGCTTCTGCTTCTTTTTCTATCAGAGTTAAATTGATTAGGTTAACCTTGTTAAGTACAGGTAATGTTCATTCTGTCATTTGTTTTGTTATTGCTATGTCAAATTGAAGTGTTCTAGTTTTTTAGAAAACATTTTGAGAAGCTGATAAACAGTATTTTTTTGTGTAATATAACTGTGTTGTAACGTTATGCGTGTAATGGTATATGTTGCAATGGTATACGTTGTAATGGTATGCGTTGTTACTCTATGGGACTGCATTGTAATGGTATTCATTGTAAAATCATGCATTGTAGTGGTGTTTCCGTTGTAATGCCCTCAGCGAAAAAGCATGCTCGGTAAGGGTATGCGTTGTAACATCCTACAACCCACTCTAGAATGTATTTGATTCACAATAAGCTTGGTCAATACTCATCATAGTGAGCACTCTTGATAGCAAAATCAAGTTTGACAAGCCCAGGTATAGTCCCATAACCAGTTCATTCATTTTTAGCTGGTCTTTATTTTCAAATCATTTGTTGAAGACGACTCATGGTCTTTCAAAATTCCAGGTGTTGTGTTCTGATGAAGTAAACCTTTGCAGTTTTCTCACTTTGTTTATTAACACAGTTCTGATATGGGTAGAGGGGATAACACCCTGCTCACTGATCTGATTATCTTTCTGTCTTTTGACTGAACCCAGAACCTGTAAATTACAAGATCAGCCATCTTCCTTGTGTCCTTCTTCATTGCTTCTGAGTCCAGTTCTCTTAACATATATGCAGCTTGGTTTGCAATATGCCCACCTGCAAAAGACCTTGATGGTTTTTGTAAGACCACATGCTCTTGCATGTTTCAAAGTTAAGTTTACTCCTGTACTACAAACAATATAATTGGTCTCAGAGTAAGATGGCAAAGTGTAAAATGACATATTGCATTCATGGCACAATGACTATGATGCACCTTGGAGGACCCCAAATATTTCAAATTAACTTGTCATTTTTGAAAGATGCGTCTTACAGGGGTATGCCTATGCTGCTCCTAGGTGGATGGTATTTATACAGTATTAGAGGCCCTAGGGGGGACTCTTCCTACAGGAAGGGAGGGGATAGGTCCAAGGGATATATTCTCACTAAGATGCAAAACAACCAAAGGACCAGCTATCCCTTACATACCTCATGATTTTGCATCTCTCGTGGAAAACCACCTATCTCTGAAGAAATAAGACTCTATTTCTTTTTATATTACGACCCTCGCCCACTTTAGTAGTGGCTTGCTTCGTCATCGGGTCTCATGCTAGCCCCGAAAAGTCAGGATGGGCTCCATAGTGTTTCAGGGAGCACTTGAGATATTTTGGTAACTAGGGGAAGCTAAAGAGACAGAAATACATCATCCAGACCAAGATATACCTTTTTTGGCCGTCCTGATGGTTATGATATAAAATTAGTCATGAGGTATTAAATTACAATATAATGGTCATTGTCATTGTAATTTAATGTTATAATTGATAGGACAATATTAGCAGTAACTGCCCCAGTAACACATATGAGTTTTTCTTGGCAAGAATGCATCCAATACTAAATTGCATGCAGAAAAGTGATTTGCCATTCCAGGTAGAGGGTAAATTGTAAAACAACAGTTGATGGACAGAATGCAGAACAATGTCATACATTCACCCCAGTACAGAGATCTGGGCCTAAATCCATCGTTTTTTTGCACTCCACACCACCCCAGTTCAGACATGGCCATATGCAAATCAGCCTTGACCCTGTGACTCATGGGAAAAGTCCAGCCTGAACTGCCAAGCCAGGTATTTCCTGGACCGGAATCAAGCATCCTAGGACCGGTTTCTGGCTGTCAGCCATCTTCAGCCAGGATAGCTTGACTCCAGCGGTATGGAGAGCATTGGACTCACGTCTGAGCATACCCATCCCACTCAGGGTGACAAATGCAAAACAACAGTTGATGGACAGAAGGCAGGACAATGTCATACATTCACCCCAGTACAGAGATCTGGTCCTAAATCCATTGTTTTTTTGCACTCCACACCACCCCAGTTCAGACATGGCCATATGCAAATCAGCCTTGACCCTGTTCCTCATGGGAACAGTCCAGCCTGAAATGCCAAGCCATGTCTTTCCTGGACCGTAATCAAGCATCCTAGGACCAGTTTCTGTCTATCAGCCGTCTTCAGCCAGGATAGCTTGACTCCAGTGGTGTGGAGAGCATGGGACTCACATCTGAGCATACCCATCCCAATCGGGGTGACAAATGCAAAACAACAGTTGATGGAGAGAATGCAGAACAATGTCATACATTCACCCCAGTACAGAGACCTGGGCCTAAATCCATCATTTTGTTGCACTCCACAAAACCCCAGTTCAGACATGGCCATATGCAAATCAGCCTTGACCCTGTGCCTCATGGGAACAGTCCAGCCCGAACTGCCAAGCCATGTCTTTCCTGGACCGGAATCAAGCATCCTAGGACCGGTTTCTGGCTATCAGCCGTCTTCAGCCAGGATAGCTTGACTCCAGTGGTGTGGAGAGCATGGGACTCACGTCTGAGCATACCCATCCCACTCGGGGTGACAAATGCAAAACAACAGTTGATGGACAGAATGCAGAACAATGTCATACATTCACCCCAGTACAGAGACCTGGGCCTAAATCCATAGTTTTTTTGCACTCCACACCACCCCAGTTCAGACATGGCCATATGCAAATCAGCCTTGACCCTGTGCCTCATGGCAACAGTCCAGCCCGAACTGCCAAACCATATATTTCCTGGACCGGAATCAAGCATCCTAGGACCGGTTTCTCTCTATCAGCCGTCTTCAGCCAGGATAGCTCGACTCCAATGCTGTGGAGAGCATGGGACTCACGTCTGAGCATACCCATCCCACTCGGGGTGACAAATTCAAAACAAGTTGATGGACAGAATGCAGAACAATGTCGTACATTCACCCTAGTACAGAGACCTGGGCCTAAATCCATCGTTTTTTTGCACTCCACAAAACGCCAGTTCAGACATGGCCATATGCAAATCAGCCTTGACCCTCTGCCTCATGGGAACAGTCCAGCCAGAACTGCCAAGCCATATCTTTCCTGGACCGGAATCAAGCATCCTAAGACCAGTTTCTGATTATCAGCCGTCTTCAGCCAGGATAGCTTGACTCCAGTGGTGTGGAGAGCATGGGACTCACGTCTGAGCATACCCATCCCACTCGGGGTAAATTGTACGTTCAATGAGAAATAAATGTATTGCGATTTATATAGCGCACGTATCACCCAAAGGCATCAAGGCGCTTGCCTTGGGAACCCGTCCTGGTATTCCCCTGTGAGATAACCCCAGCAGGGTATCCACAAGGTGAAAGCCAGGCATCCTGCCGCGAGGGGCCGTAGTGGAGATTAAGCAAGCTATTGCCCAGAGTCGCAGAGTGTGAACCCGTGAGTCGAGTAGGCACCGGAACGAGAATTATCAAGTCCGTGGAATTTTTGAGCCCAAGACCCGCCGAGGCGGGGAATTGAACCCTGGTCCAGGACCGATCTCAGCTTCCGGGTCTGCCGCCTCTAACCCCTGAGCCACACTTCTCCACAATTACTTGCTGTAAATATTTATACTGTGCAGAGTTTCACATGATTCACTGCTACACCCACTCACTCATTCTACCTAGTTCCTTTTATGTATCTCATCGACAAAGGACAGGATGTCACAAAAGTATGCTCAGTGTGGAATAAAAATATTTCATCTATGTATCCAACATCATGCATACTAGGCTAAATCCTCCGGAACATTTTGTGGTCAATTGTAACTATTCAAGCAAAAAAGTCCAAATCATTTAAGGCAGAAGTATTATCCAGGTACTAAGTAGTTGTTTTCTAGCTGATTATCTAGTTGATCTGTACCACTGTGTCATAAAGACCAACCTAAAAGCATTGATTTTAATGATGTTTAACTCAGTCTTTAGAGCCTGATATATAAGTTGATGATACAAAAAAAACCTTCAGTTTGAGGAGCAAGTGCTAAAAATGAAAGAATCCTTGTATGGACAGTTTAATTTCCATAGCTTTTGAATGGATAATGTGCCACATGGTTAGAGTGGGGTATCCTGCATTGCAGTTTCCTCAACTATATTGTGCATACATTGGAAACAATTCCACTGGTGGATTATTTTCCAAATTTAGAACTTGCTACCCAAATTACAGAATCTTCTATTCCCATCTAACTCAAACTCAAGACTTTTTCTGACATTTCAGACATTTTGTCTCACATTTCAGACATTTTTAGACAAATGGTAATATCCTCAATGTTGGAAGGAAATGGAACTGAGATACATGAAGATATATTGTCTTATTTATGGGTGGGTCGTAACACAAAGTCCTCTAGTTCTCTGCATGCGGAGTGTTACCTTCATCATAAGCAGGGCACCTGGAGTTATTCAATTCTGCGGCCATGGTGCTTTCCACATAATTATGGATTTGACACATTTGCTGCATAATCTGTCATTTGCTGCATAATTTGCAGATGTTTCTCTACCAATTTCTTTGCAGCTCAAATAAATCAAAAGTTACTACAATGAGGAAGATGCATTATTGCACAGTGAAAGGCCTTTCTCAAAAGTTGACTGGTGACCTTTTGAATGCCTATTGCTATATTTCAGTGTTAAAATGTTACTACATAGGGATAAAATTTGCCCATACAGTGTTAACATATAAAAAAAGACAAAATAATGGGAGTAATACTATCACAAAATGTGCGTTTTCTTGCCACATAATTTAGTAAAACCTGCTGCATAATTGGGTCGCCAAATTCTAGTGACCTTGATCAAATGTCTAGCATAAAAATTGTAATCTGCTGACTTACTCTCCACTGGTAGAGACTCTTCCGGTAAAGGAATTGCCACCTTCCGATGATATAGACAGATGAAATGTTACAAAGGAATATTAAATCCGCCTACAGAACCTTATTTAGAGTTCAGTAATCGAAATCCTTCAATTTGTGGTGTATGGGCTAACAAATATGAAAATACACAGGTGGAGTTTTCACCTCCATAGAAGAGTATGGCTATTCCACCATAGGGCTAAAGTGGGATAATCAGATTTGTAATTATCTCCTCCATATTATCCATACCTCTAATCCACAGCTTGGACAATATTCTGGTGGTGTTTATTCCACCAGATCTATAATCTCCTCCACAAATAGTAGGCTTTTTAGCAACCAGAGGCTTTTAAATAAACTAATAATTTCCCACCCAGGGGCTTATTTATTCGAGCGTAAGCCTCTCAATCATATCTATGAGGTGACACAAAGCCAATCTGCATAGCTTTGCATGGCATTATAGATAAGGAGTAAGACAAAGCAGCTCAAGCCGCTGCCTTGCCTTACTCTGCATCAAGCAGGTATTCCATGGTCATTGCGGTGGGCTTTCCCAGACAGCACGCATGATTTTGATGCTGCCCAGATTAATGTAAACATGTAAACCTGGGGCAGCACCAAAACCTTATACTTCCCCAGAGCAGGCGTAACAATCAGATTTTTTCTTCTCCTCGTTTTCTTTCTTTCCATGTGTGCTGCAATCAGAACCACTCATAGAAATAGGGAAGCATTTGTCTGGATTGTTTTTGTGCAGGTAGGTGCCCCTTTCTTCACAAAAACAGTCCTGCCTTCAATGGAGGCACCCTTGCACCATGGTGCAAGAGTGCCCATGCTGGCGCTAGGCAGCAAATTGTCCACCAGCATGGAGGGAATGGACAGGATTGCACCGTATTTCATAAATACAGTGCATTCCTCCCCTTTCACATTGGCCCAGGTCAGCGCAATAAGATTTGTGGTGCTGCCCTTTGCCAATTCCTCATAAATTAGGCCCTGAGTTTGTATGCAACTATTAACATCCGCAGTGTTGGAGACTGAAGAGCCCCATGTAGAGAGGAGTGGAAACGCTGGAATTTATAAATCCATCATTGGAGAATTCTCATTTGGTGGAAAATCCTGTAGTGAAATTACTATCCTAAGCAGGAAGTAATTTCACTGACAGATTTTTTACTGGTACAAAATCATCTAACAAAAGGCTTTTGACTAGAGGGTTGTTAAATTTGTGTAATTTGCTTTTTCGTAATTATGTGAAATTTTGACATAAGTACAGAAAATTATATGCAATTAAGTGAAATGGAAATTTGTCATTTAGCACTATGAGCCCGATTACGATGTTGAATTGACAGTGACCGACAGGCCGTCTTGGTGGTCTGCCCAACAACCAGGGCCGTGGTCTGACCGCCTGATTATGATGCCAGTGGTCATAGTATTGTGGTTGCAGGGACAAACCAACAGGATTATGATCCAACTGCCATGAAAAGGCAGACCGCAAGCAATTTTGAGGGCCCCTAACAGGAACCCAGTGACCCTGAGCCTCTGCTATGGTGGCTGTCACGCGTTGCAGGAATGTCTCTAAACCTGCAGTTGTGCATTGAGGCTTGTGCTGCAGCCCTTTTCCAGGCCAGAGCAGAAGCCTCAATGTAAAAAGGCATGTTTCCAACCTCCGACACGGTGGTCGGATTGTAATTCGGAGGTCAGGTCAAGTGTCTAATTTTTGGGCGTGGTCCCAATCCCAAAACGGTGTTAGTTGGACGTTCGTCAGACCCTCATCATAATCAGTCCATATACTTTATTGCAAGATGCATCCTTGTGTCAATGTTTGATACAAGGACGTATTTCACTCTATATAAAAAGTGCAAAAAACAATCACAACACAGCAGCAATTCACATTCTGTTGTTCCCGGGTGTTTGCAGTGCATTTTTACCACAAATGGCATGGTAACTGTGCATTTCTACTGGCAATGATGTGCAATTAAGTGAAATGGCATAATGTTGTCATTTCAAGGATTTTACATTCCAAGGAGAACCCAGAACCCCCAAAAGTTTTTGAGTATCACTGTAATTGACCTTTCACCCTGGCTTCTCTACCACTTCATTCAACATTTGGAGGGTTTTACTTTCCTGGTCAATATTAATTCAGGTCTTAAATGCTCATAATTGCTCATTTTGAACTGGGGAGAAAAAAGGTATATAGCATGTGTGCCCTAGTCATACAAATAATCTCTCCCTTTGACTAATATTCTCCCTCCTGTTAGTGTATTTTTTTTCCTGTTTCAAAGAGAAGCCAGCACAAAATGATACACAGAACTCCTGATAAAGCTCTGAAAAACGTAAAGTTGTCGTGATAGAGGCGATAGCCTGGCATATAACAAATAAGCTAAGTGAAAAACTAATAATTTTGAATTTCACGTGTGGAAATTAAACTATAGCTGTTGTAATCGCACTTGTAGAAAACCATATTTAAAGTAATAAAGGTTTCATAAAATAATTATCAAAATATCCAAGAATTGCAATTGAGCATAATAGAAAAGTATTACTTGAATTAGTTAAATGTCTTTTCATGAAAACAAAATACAACAGACAGCATCATTATTTCCGCCTTTATCAAAGAAATAAAAAATAAATCACTGATACTTGTACCACAAGATAATTACCTCAACTGTTAAGCATTTGAATAGCAAGCATTGCATGTCTACTGTGAATGGTCCAAGCCTCAAAACAAAGATTTGCATCTGACGCAATAAAACAAAAATGTGAACGAAATGTTAAATTTTATATTTAAAAAATAAAGGCTGCAAATACCTCCTCAATTGAAATCAATATAATTGAATCGAAGCTTACTTTATTTTAACTTTCAATTCGTAATTACATATGTATACTTGTGGTTTCATAGGTCTAGCTCCCAAATAATCTCTACCCTATTCAGCATATGTATCTTTGATAATTAGTTGTAATTCTTGCTCCTGTTGTGCAGCACTGCATTCCCTCAGGCATTAACATATAGACAAAATGAAAGAGCCACCATATTACTGCATATAGGGACAGAATCAAACGAAATTGCAGTAACATCAAAGATTACAAAATACATGCTGATAGACTATCCAGGAAACTAGCAGATAGGTGATACCCAAGGAGGATCATTAAACAGGCATATTAATGAGCTAAATATCATAACAGAGAGTCTTTTTTTTTTAAGTAAAGAGGCAAACCAAAATGCTACACATTTGTCGATGATCTTTGTTACAAATTATAGTAACCTCAGCAATAAGGTGAAAAATATCATCAACAGAAATTGGCACTTACTATACAGACAGGGCAAAATGAAACTGGACAACCCCCTGTTTGTTTTTATTCCGTAGAAATAGAAAAATTAGAAATTGCTTAGTGCGTACATACAAGAATGATACTAATAAGAAACAATTTAGCATAATTCATGCTCCTCTACCTTTAGGCACATTCCCCTGTGGTGCTTGTAACAACTGTAACAATATTCTTAAAGGAACCTATGCTGAACATAATAATGTAACTCATAAATTCAGAAACATGGCAAACTGCCGGTCAAAGAATCTGATTTATTTGATCCTATGCCAATGCAATCTGGGCTACATAGGAGAAACATCCAGAGAAATGTAATTCATATCCGGATTAGCGAACATAAGTCTGCGATCCGAACCAGTAAAAGAAATGCCCCGTTAGTAGAACACTGGTAGAAAAGGGTTACACATCTGATCATCTGAAGTGGTGCGTGATAGAGATAATTCAAGTGAATGCAGGAGGGGGAGATATAAGAATAAAACGTAAGAAACAAGAACAGTTTTATATGTCTAAATTTCAGACATTCAGATTAGGCCTGACAAACAAAGTAGACTGGGAGAAACTCATTTAATGGGGTTCTTTGTCAGTAGATCAACTATGATGAAAGTAATCAGATAGGATTCCATGTAGATACACTTTAACAATAGCACATGTCCATGATGAAACTCATTAAGTAGGATTCCTTGTCTGTGCACTCTAGAGTAACATGTGCCCACATTAATTTCAGCATGATGTCTTTTGTATATTCAATCGTGTCTCTGGTAAATCCTAGACTTGGGGAGCACATAAAGATTGTACACTACATGAATACTTTCTTTTCCCTGTATCAAGACAAATATGGAGAATGTATAATTTTCGTTATCCGTTACCCTTGGAAGGGAGATCGTCTCAAAAAAATGTTGGTCTATGCACTTTTTGAAAGTATTCATCCATTCTATCAATTTAGCCATTTTTTTTAATCTTGTAACTTTCACTAATAGTCCAATTATATAAAGGAAGCCCTTGAGTGGCTTAAAGAAAGGCTTCATACACAGCATAATTAAACATTAAAAGATGGCCACCACAGTGTCAGGTAATCTCCTTGTGGCGTTGTGGAGTTAATTGAAAACACATGACCACCTACAGGATATTTAAACCGCATCAGGGTAAAGCCATATCACGTAGCCTGACCCGGAAGGTGGCTACGTAGGAGCAGGGAGGCCGGACTGTCTTTAACAAATAAGTTGCAAGGAACAAAGTTTTTCATTTAGGTTTTGATTTAGGTAGCATTGGGCACTAAAACCAAACTTAACACAGCTTAGGAGCAGGCCCATTTTAACAAGCAAGCCATGAGGAACAAAATCTCTCTCTTTTTATTTAGGTTTTTGATTTAGGTAGTATTAGGCACTGAAACTAAACTTAACGCAGCTTATTATAACATGCTTTCCCTGCAACACAAGTAATATCAAAGGAAGTAGTTGGTTTAAGGGACAACTGGTGAACAGTCGAGGAGAAGAGAGGTGTTTACAGAAGGTGGTAAGGACTGTATAAAATCGTTAGATAGAACTAACAGCTCCGACATAATTAATTTTAAGCACACAGGGTTCTCTGCTACTGCGATACAAGCCTCATATTGCTGTATGTTTAAGTTCCTTAGAAGTTGGTAAGGACTGTATAAAATCATTAGATAGCTCTGACATAACTAATTTTAAGCACAGAATAGGTCTAGACTGTGTCTTAAACTGTGTCTTAAACAATATCTAGAATGTACACATGTCAGGCACTAATTGTGGGTTTTGAATTTTGACCCGTACAGAAACCACCATTTAGTAAAGTTTCACTATCAAGATTGGCAACACAATCAGGTAACTGATATCAACAACCACTAAACTTGAGTAACCTGATAGGTAATGAACACCAAAGAAACAAGAGCAAGAACTTACAATATATTGATCTATTTTCCAGTGTCACTGGTGCGAAGGAAATAACATGTATTGTATTGTATAGTGGATTTATATAGCGCTTATCCCCCAGGGGTCTCTAAGCGCTTGCCTTGGGAACCCGTCCTGGCTTTTCCCTGTGAGATAGCCCCTACAGGGCATCCCCAAGGTGAAAGCCAGGCATCCCGCCGCGGGGGGCCGTTGTGGAGATTAAGCAAGCTTAATGCCCAGAGTTGCAGAGTGTGAACCCATGATTAGGTCAGGCACCGAAGCGAGAATTATCGAGTCTGTGGACATTTGAGCTCAAGACCCTGCCGCGTCGGGAATTGAACCCTGGTCCCGGGTCTGACCTCTGCTTCAGGGTCTGCCTGCTCTAACCAGTGAGCCACACTGCACCAATACCGTAGGAGAGTCCAATCACGGCTCACCAGATTCGGATAAGAAAAGGTATAAGCTCTTAATGGTAAAATCCTTCAAGTTTAAAACCAAATTCATTTATAAAATTCTTGAGTATTAGTCCTGACGGTTTCTTCTCATTTATAAATTTTTTAAGGGCGTTCGCCATTAGAAACATCAAATTTCGGTGGCTCCTACGTATGCAAGAAATACAAGGAATTGTGCCATATGAAAAGGTATGCCACACTATAAGTGTGTAGTAATGTTTAGTTCATTAGATAGCGTTCATCGACATACTTGTTGGTTTTCTTACACGATTTGTCTCATTTCATGACATTCCTTGCTTTTACATTGAAAAGGTATTTTCCCATCTGAATCATTTCTATAAAGTTTTCTTATCCACTACCTTGAAAACAATTTTTTAATAGGTAAGTCACTATGCAAATATGTTGGATCATTTGTTGTTTCTAGCGGATTAATAATTTTTTGTCACTATGCCATGTTTTGAGTCCGTGCTCTCTACACCTTCATAAGGTGTCTGATTAATGCCATGCAGGGGCTCAGCAATGTAGCAATAAGTGATGTACACACATGTATAATCGAGTTATGGGTTGTTTCCATTAAAGTATTATTCTAAATGTCTCTTGAAGTAATAGTGATTTAATCTGATGCCTTTTTGTATATTACATTTGTAGAAAACTACGTCCTGAAGAAGGTGACCAATCCGAATTTAAACGAAACGCCACGTCGACTTTTTATGTAGTTTTCTGGTTTTAACCCTCGAATTGATGAAATTTGTTGCATGATGTTTTGATAATATGTTTTAATATGTGCTGAATACTTTTAATAATAACAACTTATTACGGCCATTTGAGAACATTGTGTTCACAATACTGTTCTGTTTTGTTTCTTTATATTATCACTGTGACAACCCGGATAATAATACAGTGGCGGCATTATAGTTTTATTGTTTCTTGGTATTGCAACAACCTGAAGGGGATTTTTAGAATCATCAGCAGGATTTTGTTAAGAGTGCATATGTAATATGTCCATTGAGGATACAATGAGCTAGTTTACAACATGTGATCTACATATTCTTTCAGGGACCTTTTGTATTTCCTGTTGACATATAGCGACCAATGTTGCCTCCCCTTTTATGTTTGCTAACATAATTGTAGATACCTGGGACGAATTGCCTATTCATTTAATCCCTAAGTTCATAGCAGGTTCTGCTCCATACTCTGTATTTGTCTTAATACCTCTGGTATCATTGCTATTGAAGGAGTGCCATGAGTCCTGGTATAGTTGGCAGCAAAACAGTACCCCAAGTTGTACAATCCTCAATCAGGGCAACTTTTCCCATGGGCAAGCAAATTGTCAATATCATGTGTTTTTTTCTTGTGGGCCTATGTGTAGAAACCGTGCCTTTTTCTTGTGGGCCTATGTGTAGAAACCGTGCCTCGTTCTGTGCTATCCAGAATGGCATTTGCTCGTTTAGTGTACATTCTTCCCATAACTGTGGGAAGTGTTTGTGGGGTGATTTTAGTTGCAGTCCCTCATAGTTGACCTGCTGGAGCATCCAATGTAGGTTTAAGTGTGAGTGTTCTCATAATTAACCGTGCCAGATTTCTATAAAGTTTTCTTATTGCTTAGTGAAGTGGACATAAGTCTGCTACCAGTAGTGTGTCAATTTCCAGCAGCCAGGACCATCCGAGTCGCTCCATTTCTGCTGAGCAGACCGAGTCTCACTTTATCTTTAGTATGTAGGAGGGCACCTTTAAACCAATTTATATGCTCTTGGTAAGTGAGCAGAACTTCTGTGTCCTCATGATGACAGTATTCATCTGGTATTTCAGTATAAGCAGGTGGGAATTTAACCCACCAATAGAATACCTCTGTCCTAAATGCTTCATGTGCCTCAGTCATGAAGGTTAGTGTTGTAATCAAAAGAGGATGCAACTCCAGGGTCTCTTAAGTAGTACTTATTAAAGAGTTGGAGTACAGAGCACCCCACCAGGAGCAGACTTTCTGCTGTTTAGCCCGTACACCAACTGCCACCCTCACTCATCCAACATTCCATAGCATCATCATGAACCAACATTCTACACCACACTCAAACTGGCTGAGCTGCTAGTATACCAGTTACGGCCCCTCCTAGAGCTGAGAGGTCAAAGATTTTTCATTTTTCAGCAACTTTCTGAACTGTTTATAGCACCTTCCTGCTCATCTTCCTCTCTTCTAGTACTAGCATTGTCATCTGCAGCTGTGTTGCTGCCTGAGACATTATTGTTTGAGGTTATATAAAAAGAGATAAGGGTTTTGCACAATGTGGAAAAATTATATCTTTCAAGCTTAACTAAACCTAGAGCCAATACATAGAGTACACCTACTCAGCTGTGGCAGGGTCTCT
Source organism: Lissotriton vulgaris (assembly GCF_964263255.1). Classification (NCBI taxonomy): domain Eukaryota; kingdom Metazoa; phylum Chordata; class Amphibia; order Caudata; family Salamandridae; genus Lissotriton; species Lissotriton vulgaris. Next base: position 174,044,946 of record NC_141695.1, read on the forward strand.
GAGAAAGCACGACTGAACTACTCAAATTTGACTGTTAAATAAGAACAAAACCAACGTTGGTGGTGCCATGTCATGTAGTTCCTACAAATCTATATAAGATCTGTGCATTTAGACAACATAAAGTAAGGGATTGGTGTCCAAACTGATTCCAGACGCCTCCATAGGATATGTTAGTTTACAGACCAGCTAGCTCACAGTGCCACTATCAGCCCCACAACCTTACCAATGAGAGAATAGTTTCTGGCAACAATTGAACAAGACAACCCTGATCCCTCAGGGATCATGGAAACAGAACAGTACTTTTAGCTCAGTCACTCGTGCTTAGAGACGTACACAGAAAAAATGGTGGGGATGTTTACAATACGTATTTATTGAACTAGCGTGATTCTAGTATAAAATATGTCTGCTGAAACAACCATGAGACAGAATTAAATATATACGATTACAAGCACCAATAAAGTCATTTAAAAGGTAGAATTCTACCATAGTTCTAGAACAGTGAATATATGCAGGCATATAAGTACCTGACAATAATAATGCATACTCCTATAATGCAAACCTAAGTATACCTGGCATGAATCCACCTAGAAAAGAGCCAACCCCATTACCTGATGTGAGAGGGTGAAGGACCCATCTTTGTTGTGTGTCGATTTAGATACCAAATATAGATTTCCCGATTCATGCCCTTATATAGGTACAATTAACATTGCCCTTATTTAGGCATAGAAATCCAGCCCTTATTTAGGCATTGATCATGCTAACTAAATACAGGCATGGTCAACTGCATCCATCTATCCACGTCACAACGAGTTCTTGGAAAACCAGACTCTTAAGCCTTTAGGGCTTCCTCTTGCTTGGATATTGATTTCTTCAAGAACTCATTTCTTATGCATGAACATCTATTCCTTAGGGGTTCATTCATGACGTTCTTATGCCCGACTTCTACGTCAATACTGTCATTCCTAAACAACTTTAATGTATGAATATAACTTCTCTTGCCATGTCAAACCACGGTACGGTTTAGCTGCCTACTTGCACGACGTGGCCTGCCACGGCAAGTTCGGAAGGAAGTCAAAACCTCAACTGACGCACTGACCAGACACTGTCATTCTTCTCACAGAGAATCCAGCTCCAGTATTTCTGATTCCCCTTGCAGGGTGTTAGAGATCGAGATTCGGAAAAAGATTCCAACCTCACTCATTCTAAGGTATGGAGTGGACTAGAACCTAGAGAAACTTTTGGCAACTCTTGGCTAAACTAGACTATAGCTCAACAGCACCTACTTCTTCCCTCAGACTACACTTAGGTTAGGTGCACTGGGGTAGGATTATTTTAGAAGCACCAGATGAGTATTTTAGCCTGTGTTATTTATGTATGTATTTTTATGAGTATGTCATAGCTACAAACCATGCTATTACAGTATTATTTTATCTTACTGCAAAGGCTGTATGTATTTTACTTCGCATTCTGTCTTACGATTGTAGCAGATCATATCACTTGCATGAGAAAAAAGACTGTTCAATCAACCCTTTTATTGAAACGCTCATCTCCCTATTTCTGAGCAAACTCTGTAGAAACGAAGCATGCACGATTGACTGAGTGAAACTGTTATCTTTTGTTTCCACGATTGTACCGACTCTAAGGGAAACACAGTTATCATGTTTATGCGGTTGTCAGAAACTAATCCCTTCTTGTTCATTCGAGAAGTTTCTAGTGACCTCTGAGTTAGATGGCACGCACAAATAATTCAGTTTAATGTACTCTACAGAGACATACTGACCTCAGTCCTATGTCAAATCTATAGTGTATATTATTCCAATGCACAGAGCCTATCAGGGATATAGAAACTACACTACATGTTACCCAACGGTTTGGTAAGGCACAAATGTAATGCTAGATACTGAAGTAACTCAGTCTTGCTTTTCTCATAGAGCCCTAAACATAAAACTCCATAAGACATCTGAAGTGTGTAGGGATAATATCCGCCAAAGCTGAGTAGGACGAAAACTCCTATGTATTAGCTGTTTCATTTGTTCAACATTGATGGATAAAGTGTTCTAAAATATTCTGCACCTTATCTTTGTTTCCTAGAAACTTGCTATACAACAAAGCTGTAGCCGACAATGTTGCAGTACTTTTTGACAATACAGGTTTTAATGAAACAAATGCGAATGCAATAATCATTCCTCCAAATTTAAGGAGAGCCATCACTCTAAAACCTATAAAGCATGGTCTAACCAAGAGGGGATAGAGCAGTTTTTGAGATAGAGGCACATGAATCTCACCAGATAGAGGTATTTTACTAATGGTTAGTATTCCCTGAATCACATCCAGTAACACATGTGTTTCATAAGATGAACCACCTGAGGAACATATTCCGCTCGAGGATATTGAAATTCCACTCACATACCAGAAGCAATAACTATGGGTTAAAGGCACCCTAAAACACTTAAATCACATTACCAGGCTTGGCCCACTATGTAGACCAGTGGCAACATGAGTGGTTTTAGCAGGTTACCCACCTCATCCTGAAATCGAGGACATGACAGACATAGAAGTACTTGCTCAACTCAAAGAGTTAATCAAGATTAGAGACAATTAGTCCAATATGTCATGCGGACTCTCACAGTCCAACCACCATCAGTTATGCAACAGCAAATATCTCACCAGGGAAATACACTAAAAATCATTCCACAGACTTTACATGCAGTCATGGGTAAATTGCCCGCAAAACGTGAATAAATTCCATTCTGGATAGCTCAAAAAATTACTCAAATCGAAGCGGTATTTCTTAATACCAGCCCCTATGGCAAACAGAATTCTAACAATCTGTTTACTGATGGGGATAACACCACATCTGGAAGACTGCACCTCTTGGGGAACAGTCTTTGCTGCTATCTACACTAAATAATATGGTTTTCCGTCTATGGTGGTACTACCCGAAGTCCTGAAACAGATTCAAAACGAATACAGGGCAGGGGCTGCCCTGAATTTAGGTATGACATTACTGAAACATTTTAACCAGGTCTCAACAATAATATTATATAATATTAAAGGAGAAGCAGCAGCAGTGGCAATCCACCACAAATTATGGGAATTTGATGTAACAGAACAACCACAAGAACTAGCCAGAATAATTGAAAAGTTCTATGAAGAATTAGGCAGAGACAGTTTGGGTGGGAAACCAGTTAAACCACAACTGTATGACAAATCCTGAAAAGGCCTTTACTAAATCCTACATCTTCTAAAAAGAAGTGGGAAAATAAAGAAAAAGATTCTCAATCCCGAGGTAGGTCTCCTCAAAAGGAGCCCTCTGAAAGGAGGTATAACCTCAGGAATAGGGATAATTTGAGAAAACCTGACAGGTATCTAGATACTGATATACATTCCTCTCGTACCTTTCAGATATCATGACAGATATCCGAAAGAAGAGTACGGTCAGATCAAAAGGAAGAACGTGTGAAGTCCAAAGACGATCAATACATTCAGAATACCAACCAAAACCTCAATTCTCCAAGAAGAAAGTAGCAAGATCAGATATGCCGAGGATTTTGAGAACACAGCTCAAGTATGGAAAAAGGGCTCGGACAATGTTGGAAGGTGCAGCAGAAGTATCAATAGCTCACCAGAATCTGAAGGGACTTCTGGATCTGGATGAAGACATTCAAGTTGAAGCTGCAGACACCAGGGTTAGTTCTCCACATAAGTTAAATGAAATACCACTCCAGACAAAGAAAAGTGAAAGCACTCTTTTGGGAGCATCTTTCAAAGGGATATGATATACTTCTAGCAGAACGGGACTGGCCAGCAGAATTTGTCGGAGAGTGCCCACATGGCAAAGACATCATTATGCCAGCCTTCTCCAACCATGTTCCAATACATTTAAAATATACTTATGCCACAAAATGGGCTGTTGCCCAAGCCCGGGCATTATACAAAATTCATGTAAGATGGGATGAGGATTCACCTCACCATAAAATCCAGTTAAAAAAATCAACCAACTGCGCAAAGGCAGTATCAAATTAAGCAAGAAGCTAAAAAACAGGTCAGGGAGATCTTAGATTAACTTGAATACCAAGGGGTGATTGAAACATGCACCTCATCAATGAACAATCCTTTGTTTCCTGTTTCCAAACCAGACAATACATATCATCTACTTTTGGATTACAGACACATAAACTCTTGTTGTAAAACATTTGCAGTGCAAAATGCACCCAGTATAGCATTAATGAATAACATTGTGCATAAAAAATATGAAGATAAATTAGATATTTCTAACGGTTTCTTTTGTCAAAACATTTGACCGCTTTCTCAATAATGGGGACGCAGCGTCAATTTTGTTGTCTCCTTCAAGGATTCAAGAAAAGTCTGGGGTTATTCTCAGCAAGGGTAACAGAGTTACTACAAACTTATGATGATGAGGCATTGTCATATGTCGATGATATCTATCTGACCGACAATGACCTGAACAAGTACTTGAACAGGGTGAACACCATTATACTGGGCTTCGCCTCTGAAGGGTAGGAATTCAATTTCAAAAAATCTAGAATTGCCCATCTCAACGTGCTTTTTCTAGGATATAAACTATCAAGTGAAGGCAAAAGCCTGGTAGCCAACTTTTTAGAAAAGTGTTCACTGCGGTATAGAGTCAAAATATCTGGTTTTTAATATCGACTACACATAATATTGATTAAAAAATATAGAATAGACATAATATCGACTAGACAATTTTAATATCGAATAGAATGGACATAATATTGAATCAAAAATATACAATGGACATAATATCGACTAGACAGAATGTAGACAAAAATATCGAATTTAAGGTAAGTTAATATTCATTTTTAATTTTTGTGTAATATAATTCTGTAGCGAGTTGTGGGATGAATTGAAATTGATTACTTGATAAATCTGTGAATTTTAGTAATTTATTTTCTGTAGCGGGTTGTGCGTTTATAGGGGAATAGTGTGGGAAGTAATTTAATTATAATTAATTAAATATGTTATTTTATTTATTGGTATTTATTTAGAATTAATAGTTAAATAATTATTAATTAGTAATTAATTAATATATAATTAGTAATGTATTGTAATTGATTAATTGATAAATATATTACTTTTATTACATTATTTTTTGCAGTGGGTTGTGTGTTTATAGGGGAATAGCTTGGGAATTAATTTAATTGTAAGTAATTACATTTTTAAAATATTTTTTGGGTGTCTAATTTTAATTTATTTTGATATTGTAAATTAATTTATTGGTCATTGGTAAATACTTAGTATTACTAGGTAATTTTTATTATTAGGTAATTTTTATTTCTAATTTTAATTGATTAAATAATATATTTTATAAAATTGTAAAATATTTTAATTATTTTGTAATTGGTATTAATATTTATGTTATTTATATTTATGTATGAAGTATTTACTTTCCCTACTATTGCACTCACTGGAGTAGGAATAGTAATTTTTATCTCTACGCTATCCAACGCTTTCCCTACTGTTGCACTCTCTTGAGTAGGAATAGTAATTTTTATCCCCACGCTATCCAACGCTTTCTCTACTGTTTCACTCACTGGAGTGGGAATAGTAATTTTTACCCCTATGCTATCCAACACTTTCCCTACTATTGAACTCACTGGAGTGGGAATAGTAATTTTTACCCCTATGCTATCCAACGCTTTCCCTACTGTTGCACTCTCTGGATTTGGAATAGTAATGTTACCCCTATGCTATCCAACGCTTTCCCTACTGTTGCATTCACTGGAGTGGGAATAGTAATTTTTATCTCTACGCTATCCAACGCTTTCCCTACTGTTGCACTCTCTGGAGTAGGAATAGTAATTTTTATTCCTATGCTATCCAACGCTTTCCCTACTGTTGCACTCACAGGAGTGGGAATAGTAATTTTTACTCCTACGCTATCCAACACTTTCCCTACTGTTGCACTCACTGGAGTGGGAGTAGTAATTTTTACCCCTACGCTATCCAACGCTTTCCCTACTGATGCACTCTCTGGAGTTGGAAAAGTAATTTTTACCCCTCACTATCCAACGCTTTCCCTACTTTTGCACTCTCTGGAGTTGGAATAGTAATTTTTACCCCTACGCTATCCAACGCTTTCCCTAGTGTTGCACTCACTGGAGTGGGAATAGTAATTTTTATCCCTACGCTATCCAACGCTTTCCCTACTGTTGTACTCTCTGGAGTAGGAATAGTAATTTTTACCCCTACGCTATCCAACACTTTCCCTACTGTTGCACTCACTGGAGTGGGAATAGTAATTTTTAGTCGTACGCTAGCCAACGCTTTCCCTACTGTTGCACTCTCTGGAGTGGGAATAGTTATTTTTACCCCTACGCTATCCAATGCTTTCCCTACTGTTGCGCTCTCTGGAGTGGGAATAGTAATTTTTACCCCTACGCTATTCAACACTTACCATACTGTTGCGCTCACTGGAGTGGGAATAGTAATTTTTAACTTTACGCTATCCAACGCTTTCCCTACTGTTGCGCTCTTTGGAGTGGGAATAGTAATTTTTACCCCTACGCTATCCAACGCTTTCCCTACTGTTGCACTCTCTGGAGTGTGAATAGTAAATTTAACCCTCTCGCTATCCTACGGAAAAAATATTGTATATGTTTTGTTAATAATATGTATATATATATATATATATATATATATATCCAAACTGAGTCTCCCAAAGAATACAAGATCCCCGGAAAACAAATGAAGCCGCCACTCCAGTCACTCAATTTGTGTGAGACAACTAATTTATTCTTAAATCCTCTGCAGCATTATTCACAGCACAAAAAACCAACGCGTTTCGTTAGCTCCCCACTAACTTGATCACGGTTGTTTCAAACACTGTTTGCTGGTTGTGTTTTAAAATGGGAGTTCCCGCCCACCTAGGTCACATGATTACACCAATCTGTTTACTATCACAGTGGTATTCTGGGATCTGTAGTTTACATTTCAAATAAATGTAAACATCACACAATTTATCACAAGCTTTAAACCCATTCCTTATGTTATGGTTCCCTCATTCCCTGCTATACTGAGTTTAAACACCCTTAAATGTTTATTTCTATGTGAATGAGGTATTTCCTCCATAAACAATTTTTAAACAAAAACAGAAAAAACAGTCTTTCGGATGGAGGGTCATGCTCCCAAGTCTTATTCCTTAGACATATTTGGAGCCCTCTAGTGGGCTGACATTACTGAGGGATTGCAAAGTTTTTCAGAGTGTTTATGGGTCTATATGTTTTATTTCAAATGTCCCAGATACTCCATTGTTCTTGACCTATTACGTGGACTTATGGGATGGAAAAATTATGGAGATTATTGCGAGAAGTAGTCTTAGTTTTTTTCAGATATGTACATAAAGTTCTTCCGACTGATTCAGTCCGAAAGGGGTCATTGTTCGAAAGTTCAAAATGTGACGTGACTCCTTTTGGCGTAGAAGTTTTTCACAATGTCCACCTCTGTCTGACAGTGACATCGTTTCCAATCCCAGGAATTTTAGCAATCGCCAATTTCCGTCATGATGTGTCTCCATGTGTTTGGCCACTGCATTTCCTCTGTCCTTGTTTATGGTGGCCCTTACATGTTCCAAGATTCACTTTTTCAGCTCGCAGATTGTACTTCCTATGTACCGTAATTGACAAGGACATTCAATCATATAGACGGTATACTGGCTTTTGCAGGTGATTAATTCCTTTATCTTCCAGATCTTTTGGTTTGCCATTGTGACTTGTTTGGTGGGTTTATGCAAACACAACAGGTGATGGACCGAATGTGGATCAATGTCACACACTCAACCCAGTCCAAAGATCTGGGCCCAAATCCATCATTTTTTTTGCACTCCACACCACCCTGGGTTAGACAATGGCGATATGCAAATCAGCTCTGACCCTGTGCCCCATGGGAACAGTCCAGTCCGAACTACAAAAGCCATGTCCTTCCCAGAACGGAATCAAGCATCCAAGGATCGGACCGGTTTCGAGGTAACACCTCTCATCAGCCCGGCTAGCTTGACTCCAGTGGTGTGGAGTGCCTGGGACCCACGTCTGGGCATCCCCAGCGCACTTAGGTCGGAATATGCAAACACAACAGGTGATGGACCGAATGTGGATCAATGTCACACACTCAACCCAGTCCAAAGATCTGGGCCCAAATCCATCGTTTTTTTGCACTCCACACCACCCTGGGTTAGACAATGGCGATATGCAAATCAGCTCTGATCCTGTGCCCCATGGGAACAGTCCAGTCCGAACTACAAAAGCCATGTCTTTCCCAGAACGGAATCAAGCATCCGAGGACCGGACCGGTTTCGAGGTAACACCTCTCATCAGCCCGGCTAGCTTGACTCCAGTGGTGTGGAGTGCCTGGGACCCACGTCTGGGCATCCCCAGCGCACTTAGGTCGGAATATACAAACACAACAGGTGATGGACCGAATGTGGATCAATGTCACACACTCAACCCAGTCCAAAGATCTGGGCCCAAATCCATCGTTTTTTTGCACTCCACACCACCCTGGGTTAGACAATGGTGATATGCAAATCAGCTCTGACCCTGTGCCCCATGGGAACAGTCCAGTCCGAACTACAAAAGCCATGTCCTTCCCAGAACGGAATCAAGCATCCGAGGACCGGACCGGTTTCGAGGTAACACCTCTCATCAGCCCGGCTAGCTTGACTCCAGTGGTGTGGAGTGCCTGCGACCCACGTCTGGGCATCCCCAGCGCACTTAGGTCGGAATATGCAAACACAACAGGTGATGGACCGAATGTGGATCAATGTCACACACTCAACCCAGTCCAAAGATCTGGGCCCAAATCCATCGTTTTTTTGCACTCCACACCACCCTGGGTTAGACAATGGCGATATGCAAATCAGCTCTGACCCTGTGCCCCATGGGAACAGTCCAGTCCGAACTACAAAAGCCATGTCCTTCCCAGAACGGAATCAAGCATCCGAGGACCGGACCGGTTTCGAGGTAACACCTCTCATCAGCCCGGCTAGCTTGACTCCAGTGGTGTGGAGTGCCTGGGACCCACGTCTGGGCATCCCCAGCGCACTTAGGTCGGAATATGCAAACACAACAGGTGATGGACCGAATGTGGATCAATGTCACACACTCAACCCAGTCCAAAGATCTGGGCCCAAATCCATCGTTTTTTTGCACTCCACACCACCCTGGGTTAGACAATGGCGATATGCAAATCAGCTCTGACCCTGTGCCCCATGGGAACAGTCCAGTCCGAACTACAAAAGCCATGTCCTTCCCAGAATGGAATCAAGCATCCGAGTGTGGTAAATATTTAATTACCGTCTTAATTTCTATGCATGTAAGTACTAAAATTAGAATAACTCAATCGGAAAGAAAGACGCAGAGTCCGTGGTGTTAGAGTTCTTAGGGGGTTTATTCCTTAAAAAGGAATGGTTCTTGAACCGGATATCATGTTCCTGACACCACTGGGGTTCAGGAAGGGATAGAGCATACTTTATTGACAAGACATAACTTTTATACTTAAATCATATAATGGATACCAATACAGTAGGCGTAACAGCTGAGAGAAACAAGATAAAAGCACACACATGTTAGCAATACGTAATTAGAAGGCGTGAACTAGGCGTGAACATAGAGGTGTGTGCTAGAAACGTCACATGAAAGTGTCACAAGTAGGTGGGTACATAGCAGAATCTTGCAATGTCAGCAGAGATCTGAGGTCTGGATGCGCGCGCAGCTGCATGACGTGTGATTGACGTGGAGCTGGAGAGTGCAGGGGACTTGACATTTACACTAGCGGAAAGAGACAGAAGTCTGGCATGTCAGATCAACTCGTACCTATATCATATATGATATCTGTTGTTTGGGAACCATATTATCTAGAGGGAAAGGTCTCTTGGGCAGAGGCTATTCTATACTGACTGTGAGTGCGTGTATAAGCGTCTACGTGTCTGCATGAGATGCGAGGGGCATGGGCCTACCATGGTAACAGGAGCTATGAATTACTTGCACGGAGACAGTGAGGCCGGGCCCTTTGCTCTGCAGCTGGAAGGATGTTTACTTGAACTAGTAGGCAGGAATGTATTTCTGAGGAGCGGAGCAGATAATTTGAAGGTTGAATACAGTCTTGGCAGACAACAGGCTGAGCTAAGCGCCGTTAGCCGCGCAGGGAGTAAGGTAAAGGTCACGGGTACAGAGGCAGGCCCAGGCTGAGGCATTTAGAGTCAGAAGGCAGGAGAAGGCTTGATGGCAGAATACAGGGCCTACTTCGCCTGGGCTGGGAAACGTGTAAAGTACACTACATAAAGACGTTGGCAAGGCATACTTAGGAACGGAATATTCAACCCATTCAGGGTGGATCTGAAAGAGGACATGTTAACGTTGGACGCAAATGTATTTGGGTCTTCATAGCTGGCACAGGAGGGAAATTACATGCACTTTAAGCTTGTACATGGAGACGGTGGGGTACATGTTAGGGAACATTTCTTGACCATAAAATTTATATTTCCTCATTCCCTCCTTGTTCCCTACGGACCCTTCATGATATATCGATCCTCATGAATCGATCAGTCTGTTCACGTAACATCATTTGCTCTTCTTTCTTCTTTTCGCGTTTTGAGTAGGAACTTGGATGCGGAATACATGATGTGGCGCATAGACCACAAATCGCTGGCCCACATTGTAGGCACAGGCAACAACTGAATACTACGAGAAGGGCAATGCCTAGGAAGGATAGGATCTTCCATCCCCAAGCGGTCAACGTTGTCCAGAACCAACCGGACCAAGTCCAGGTGCCTTGAGTCTGATGTATCAAACTTGCAATCTTATGAAGACGTGTGATAGCCTTATATACTGTTGGCGCGTTTTCTGGAATGAAAACACAGCAACTCGACCCGATGACCTTACAGGCTCCGCCCCTACTAGCTAGGATGACGTCAATAACAAGACGATTTTGAAGAACAACAACCCGCATGGCAGATTGCTCCTCTGTTAAGTTGCCTAGAGCGGAAGTAGTTTCATTCACTACTGCTTCGAGTGTTCTAGTTAATTTTCGTATCAGTTTACTATTAAAAACAGTACCTAAGTAGGGGAAGAAACCTTTATTGAAGTCTGTGTATTGCTCCCATGTCGTTTCAGTATAGTCGACAATCGGGAGATCTCTTCGGAGTCTAGTAGTTACTAGATTTGTATTTCTGTTATAATCAGGAGGGGCTAGGAAAACAGGTGGCAGAAGGAATGCAATGTAACAGGTACCATCCCAATCTGGAGGTAAGCGTATGTATGCGGTATGGTCACAAACAAAGTAGGAATGGCGAGTAGCTCTAAATGTAGACCTGCCTTGATCACTGAATTCGACCACAGTAGTACATTTACTATGACCTAAGTGTACTGAACCCTTCTTTCAGACACATAAATCACCAGTGACTGGTAATACTGACATAGCAGGGAGAACTGGTGCAGCTTCGGATTCAACAGTAAGAATCATGAGGTTAATTGTATAATTACCTAACCCATATACTTCATTTTCTAGATCAGTTCCTGTCCTAGTGGGAAGTCCCTTCTTGTCAGGATAACAGGCGTTAAGCAAAACTAAGTTCAGGTTTCCCCAAACCCAATTTCCTTCGAAAACAGCAATATCAGAGTCTAAAGAATTAATTAATCTAAACCATGCTCCGCATGAGCCATTGTGAGTGAACGGGTATGGAAAGAGAGGCAGAACCCCCTTGTATTTCTGATAGGGAGGGAGTCGGCCACATATCCAACAGTTTGTAGCATTATTAGTCTGATGGGAGTGATGTAACATACTAATGAATGTGTTGTTGCGCAGCGCAAGTCTGTAAGATAACTCGTGAGGGGGTAATTCGCTAAAAGAATGTTCGGCAGTGACATTGTAAGCAGATTGAGTATGCTTGAAGATAGGGTAATATACATGCAACAATATACTGGCAGCAATAATCAGAAGGCTTACAAAAAACATAACCAATAATGTCACTATACAGTGACTACGAAGTGATTTACAATATGCACGTTTCTTGAGTTGTCTCTCTCTCTCTCTGTCTCGGTCTAGGGGATACATGTCAGAAACTAATTTAACCGATTCACCTAGGGGAGGACTTAAACAATTAAACTGTCTGACTTGCTAGACCGCAATTTTAATTTATACTCCTCTTGCGGAGTTTTCTCTCTCTTGCAAACTTTAAAGTCACTAGAATCGGGGCAGTCCTTTGAGGGGGTGGAAGAGTCAGGGTCTGGCAACAGTTCATTACATTTTTTAATATGACTCGTATGGATCCACCCCTTTCGGCCCTCAACTTTAATTGCAGTCCTCGTGGTCAGAAGGACGAGCTTCGGCTCCTGCCAGCGAGGCTCCAGCGGACTCCTCCTGTCGAAATTTCGTATTAAGACTGTATCACCAGGACGGACATCGTGTGGCTTCACATCAGTGTTGTCGGGAAAGGCTGCGGCAACCTGTGAACGACATGATTGGAGTGCAGACATCAAGGAGGCAAGGTAATCTGTCAGCATATTACAGTCAACATCGGTTATTTTCTTAGGCATGGGCGTCCCCCACATATTTGGTGGTCGGCCAAAGACCACCTCATACGGGGATAGTCCTGATCTCGAATGGGGGACCATTCTCATATAGAACAGTGCAACTGGCAGGGTGACTATCCAGTCGACCCCTTTCTCTTTACATATTTTGGCGAGACGTGTCTTCAATGTCTGATTGTGCCTTTCTACAAGGCCAGCTGCCTCGGGATGTCGGACGCAATGGAATTTCCACTGGTATCCTAACAGAAGTGAAACCTGCTTCATGAGCTCGGATGAGAATGGCTGTCCGTTATCTGAGTACACGATACGAGGCAAGCCGTACCGTGGGAAGAATTCACGAACCAGCTGCTTAGCAGTGGTCGGGGCAGTGTAATCTGGGACTGGATATGCTTCGGTCCAACGGGAAAGTGCACAAACAACTACGAGGACGTACTTGAATCCTCGACAACGGTCCATCTGGATATAATCCATCTGGAGGACTTCAAAAGGGTATTCGGGAGGATGAAATCCACCTTGCTCTACAGGGACGCTTTTACCTGGATTGAACTGACAACAGATCATGCAAGTACGCACTTTCTGTTTTGCGGCTGCTCGTAAATGTTTGTTGTACCAGAGATTCTGTAAACTGTCTAACATAGCTTTTTCTCCTAGGTGTGCTGGACTATGTGCTGTATTTATTATGACTTGAACCATAGAGTCGGGGAGAAACCATGTAGATTTTCCCTTCGTCATCCATCCCTGATCTGTCTGGATCCCTCGTAGTTCAGTCCATCTCTTGATTTCATCTGGAGTAGCACGTGTCTGAATATCGATTACATCTAGTGTGGGATCCCTAACTGTCATACAATGTGTCGGCACTATGATCTTTGTTACATCCGTTGTCTGAGTGTGAGTCAATGCTGTATGTTTTGCTGTTTGGTCTGCCAGGTCGTTACCCTGGGAAATAGAGTCTGTAACTTTAGTATGTGCTTTACACTTCATGATGGATATGCCTGAAGGCAAATGTATTGCTTCTAACAGTGCTTGAATAAGGGGACCGTGTTGAATCTTGGCACCGTGAGAGGTCAAGAAACCTCGTTCTTGCCATAACACTCCGAAGTCGTGTACGACTCCGAAAGCATAACGTGAATCTGTGTATATGTTAACATTTCTGTTCTTGGCTAGTATACAGGCTCGGGTCAGAGCGATAAGCTCTGCTGCTTGAGCGGACAGTGTATCAATACGATGTGTTTCTTTGACTTCAGTTTCAGTGGTCACTGCATATGCGGCTACTAATTCTCCTGTGCTTGTTCTCATACATGAACCGTCCACGTAAAGTGTCAGGTCTGGATTTATCAGTGGAACATCTGTTAAGTCTCGTCGGGGCTTCGTTACTGCATTAATGATCTCTATACAATCATGCTGGGCTGAATCTGTCGTAATCGAAGGTAACAATGTTGCAGGATTTAGAATGTTACAGCGTCTGATTTCTATGTGTGGCTGGAATAGCGTTAATTCATAACCTGTCAGTCGTGCTATAGTCAGGTGTTGAGTCTGGGTTCGGTTTAGAAGGACCTCTACAGAATGTGGAACTTGTACTGTCAATGGATGTCCTAATACTATTGAGTCGCTCTGTCTGATTGCTATGGCTGTCGCTGCAACTGATTTTAAGCACGCAGGGAGTGCCTGGGCTACTGAATCCAATGTACTTGAAAAATAAGCACAAGGCTTATGTGAACCTGCTTGATCTTGAGTGAGGACAGACAACGCTGTACCATCACGTTCTGTAACAAAAAGTGTAAAAGGTTTGCTGTAACATGGTGTCGCTAAAACTGGTGCTTGACATAAAGCTTTCTTTAATTCCTCAAAGGCCTGTGTATGTTCCTGTTTCCAAGGGAGGGCAGTCGAAGTCGCTGCCTCCTGTGTTGTCAACTGAATGAGTGGTTTAGCTAGAAATGCATATTGAGGAATCCATTGTCTGCAGTATGAGGTGAGGCCTATAAAGGCCCGCACTTCCTTTTGTGTCTGGGGTTGTGGCATGTTTACAATTAACTGGATGCGATCAGGAGTGAGCTGCCTCCCCACTTTGGACAGCAAGTGACCCAGGTACACAACTTGCTGAACACAGAATTGTAGCTTCGAAGGAGACACCTTGTGTCCCTTGTCGGCCAGAAAATGTAAAACTATCAGTGATGCTTGTTCACATTCGGGTTCACTTTGTGCGGTGATCAGCAGATCATCGACGTACTGTAGTAAGGAAGTGTTAACTGGCATTTGGATACAATCAAGTTGTCTTTTCAGTGCTTGGCTATAGATGCTGGGGCTTTCTGTAAATCCTTGAGGTGCGCGTGAAAATTTGAAACTTCGTCCATTTAAACTGAATCCGAAGAGATATTGGCTTTCTGGATCAATGGTTACACTGAAGAAGGCGTTCTTGAGATCAATTACAGTAAAGAACGTTGCTTCTGAATCAATAGCCGTCAATAAGGATGAGATGTCGGGAACCACAGGATACTGTGGAACAATGCATTTATTCAGTTCTCGTAAATCAATCACCAGCCGATATACTGGCGGTGCATTGGGATCAGTACGTTTAAGAATCGGAATGATAGGAGAATTACAGATATTGGAGTCGGTTTCTACGACCACTCCTTGGGCAATGAGCTCTTCAATGATTTCCAGTAAAGCCACTACAGCATCGGGTGGTAACTTGTATTGTCTGATTCGTGGTAAAACAACTCCTGGTTTGAGTGTAACACGGTATGGTGTAATGTGCATGCAACCTACATCGGTTGGGCCTTGTGCCCACAGGTGTTTCGGTACATTTTTCAATCTGACATCAAACTCTCGTAATACATAGTGACCCTTAAAGTCACGCAGAAAAAGTCTAACTCCTTCCGGAGAACAACATATCACTGCTCCTAAAGCCTTCAACGTTTTGATACCTAGCAAGTTTTCTGGACATGATCTCGTTAGTAACAGGTCTGTAACGCGTGATAATGGACCTACTGCTAGGGGGACTGGTTTCGATACTTCATTTACAATAGGCTGTCCTGAAAAACCAAGGGAAACATTCTGTGAGCCTGAGAGGGGTGCCCCTGGGACTTCATCATGGCTGATTGTTGTGCGGCTTGCCCCTGTGTCAATTAAAAACTTTCGGTCTTTTCCCAATACTTGACTGTGTACATAAGGACCCTCTTGATCTACAGGAATCTCAATAAGAGGCAAGCCAACCTCCCTCTCTAGGCTGTTTCATGTGTATCGCTGATAATCGGGATAATCAGATTGGGCATACTGGTTCATCTGTCGTGAAACTTGCTGCGTCGCGGCAATGGGCTGTGGCAGTGGCTGTGATACCGCTGCGGTCTGTACTGTATGTGGTGGAGCATGCACAGGCTGTGAATTCTGTGAAGTCTGTGGCTGAACCTGGTCTTGTCTAGGCTGACGCGGTCTTTCTTTAGTTTTACCTGTTGCTATATTGTGTTTCAGGACTGAACATTCATGTACATAGTGACCTGGCTGTTTGCAATAGTTGCATGTCCCTTTAACGGGAACTGCTGAATTACCTGTCTGGGTCGCACCCTTTCTCTGACCGTCGGCTGGAACTGACTGTGCCACTAACATTTTCATTTTCGTGTCTTTCATACGTCTCTGTTCGTGATCCTGTTCTTCTCTAATTCTATTCTGGTGGTATTGTAACATTTGTAACATCTGGGACGGCGTATTTGCTTGCCATGTACTTTCAACTTTATATACACGGTTCTTAACTTGTGTCAGGGAATTCTCGACTAATTTTGTTACAAAAAGATGTGGGTATGACTCGCTACCTGGTTTCAGGCCACTATTAATAATGAAACATTTCTCGAATCTCGAATAGAAGTCACTAGTATCTTCATCGTGTTTCTGTTTACAGGCTGAGATTGCGTCCCAGTCTTCCTTTTTAGTTGTCAATAATCTTGGCAAAACCTGTACTATTAAACCTGGTAATGCTTTAGCTTTGTCCCCAAGGCCTGGCCCTGGGGTACGGCCTTTTTCCTCGTCTTCTATTTCAGTCCAGATAATCTTTTTATCTCCCACCTCCCATTCTTTTTCCTTGAGTTTCTCGTAAATGCCGGTGGGCAGCAGTACTTTTAACAATTTCATAATATCTGTATACGTGTAATCTCCCATGAGTAACATGTCTTTAAGTTCTCGGTGAAAACCTGCAGGGTCTTTATCATGACAGGGTACTAGTTTCTTCATTTCTAACAATTCCAACTTTGTTAAAGGTGTGTACACAAACACACGTTCCAAGGTATTATTGGCATTCATAACTGGGTGTACTTCTCGTAAAGGATTCTGCCTGTCAAAATGACACATTTTTCTTTCTGGGGGCGGAGCTGAAACATATTGTGGGCCTAAGAAAGTGTTATATCTGCGGCGTTGTTCTAGAATTATTTGAATTAATCTGGTACTTAGGCCTCTCCATCTATTCATAAGTAGCGCTTCTAATGTATCTGGTAAGGGACCTGGATCAGAATGTTGTTGTCTGTATAACGTGATGAGATGCTGAATCATGTATACACCAGCTAATTTCTGCTCGTCTGGGGAAAGGTTCAGAAATGTCTGTGCTACTCATCATTGTATGTGCTAGGATTGTCAGCCCATAGTACTGCTGACCGGGCTAGTTCTTGTTCATCCATAGAATTGAGTACATGGTACCCCATCTGTTCTTGAAGAATTTTATCGGTACCTTGAAACAGATATTCAGGAGAATTCGGTTTTGATATATCAGAGAGGAAAACTCTCTTGCTTTCTGGACGAATGCCTTTCCTAAGATAATTTCCCTTACCTACATATGCTATCATTTCGTTAGCCGTGTCATGTTCTTCAGGTCCGTCCTCCTCGGAGGAGTCATTCCTGTCACTTTCTTTTTCTTTTTCTTTTTTCTACCTTCATGATGCACTCGGCATCCCATGTTCCTGTAACGGGCCATCTGTGTCTCTCTTCTAGGTGCTTGGTATAATCGGCCCATAAATCTAGGTACAGTATGGCATCTAAGCCATGCTTATGATACATAAAACTTCCAGGAGTGTCCCTAGGGGGAATAGGAATTTCTTCCTCTAGTATCCCCTTCCTAGTTCCTATCTGTCTTAATTTATTGAAAAACGGCATCTTGTTACTTGGTACTGGATACTCGATACTTGTTACTTACTCTGAACACAGCTAGTTACACAAAAACACAATAATGGACATCAAACAATCACTCATACCACGACATTAATTACATGAAAACATTTTGAACACATATGACTACCCACGATACTAGATGTACTGCTAAACAGTACAGATACACTGTTGGAGAACAGTGCAAGAACTTGAATAACTGATGTACTGCTAAACAGTACAGATACACTGTCTAAAACAGTGCAGACCGTGTTTGTGTACCCAAACCCGTCTTTACCGGATACATAATAATGCACCCGTCTAGATGCGTCCCCAACAATGGTACTCACCGGGAAGCACGGAACAGAAGGCCTCGGAAAACTCGACTGGACTGGACCGGACTGGACTCGACTCGGCTCGATACGTGAATACTTCGGAACTGGTGGGCCTCTTGACACCTCGGACCTTGCTTCTTTCGGCTAGGCTCTGGTCGGGATCCTCCGCACTCCTCACCGCCTCGTCTGGGTGCTGATCGCAGTCTCCGTCGCCTCCGTAGGCCTGAGGGAGATACAGGAAATCCTGCGGGTACGCGTAATTGTCCGTCTTGACTTATGGCAGGGGGCAAAGGTTGCAACGCACCAACCGGCGCGTGAGGTGGGGGAGGGGTCCCAATTCGGGTGCCAAAATAATGTGGTAAATATTTAATTACCGTCTTAATTTCTATGCATGTAAGTACTAAAATTAGAATAACTCAATCGGAAAGAAAGACGCAGAGTCCGTGGTGTTAGAGTTCTTAGGGGGTTTATTCCTTAAAAAGGAATGGTTCTTGAACCGGATATCATGTTCCTGACACCACTGGGGTTCAGGAAGGGATAGAGCATACTTTATTGACAAGACATAACTTTTATACTTAAATCATATAATGGATACCAATACAGTAGGCGTAACAGCTGAGAGAAACAAGATAAAAGCACACACGTGTTAGCAATACGTAATTAGAAGGCGTGAACTAGGCGTGAACATAGAGGTGTGTGCTAGAAACGTCACATGAAAGTGTCACAAGTAGGTGGGTACATAGCAGAATCTTGCAATGTCAGCAGAGATCTGAGGTCTGGATGCGCACGCAGCTGCATGACGTGTGATTGACGTGGAGCTGGAGAGTGCAGGGGACTTGACATTTACACTAGCGGAAAGAGACAGAAGTCTGGCATGTCAGATCAACTCGTACCTATATCATATCTGATATCTGTTGTTTGGGAACCATATTATCTAGAGGGAAAGGTCTCTTGGGCAGAGGCTATTCTATACTGACTGTGAGTGCGTGTATAAGCGTCTACGTGTCTGCATGAGATGCGAGGGGCATGGGCCTACCATGGTAACAGGAGCTATGAATTACTTGCACGGAGACAGTGAGGCCGGGCCCTTTGCTCTGCAGCTGGAAGGATGTTTACTTGAACTAGTAGGCAGGAATGTATTTCTGAGGAGCGGAGCAGATAATTCGAAGGTTGAATACAGTCTTGGCAGACAACAGGCTGAGCTAAGCGCCGTTAGCCGCGCAGGGAGTAAGGTAAAGGTCACGGGTACAGAGGCAGGCCCAGGCTGAGGCATTTAGAGTCAGAAGGCAGGAGAAGGCTTGATGGCAGAATACAGGGCCTACTTCGCCTGGGCTGGGAAACGTGTAAAGTACACTACATAAAGACGTTGGCAAGGCATACTTAGGAACGGAATATTCAACCCATTCAGGGTGGATCTGAAAGAGGACATGTTAACGTTGGACGCAAATGTATTTGCCTCTTCATAGCTGGCACAGGAGGGAAATTACATGCACTTTAAGCTTGTACATGGAGACGGTGGGGTACACGTTAGGGAACATTTCTTGACCATAAAATTTATATTTCCTCACGAGGACCGGACCGGTTTCGAGGTAACACCTCTCATCAGCCCGGCTAGCTTGACTCCAGTGGTGTGGAGTGCCTGGGACCCACGTCTGGGCATCCCCAGCGCACTTAGGTCGGAATATGCAAACACAACAGGTGATGGACCGAATGTGGATCAATGTCACACACTCAACCCAGTCCAAAGATCTGGGCCCAAATCCATCGTTTTTTTGCACTCCACACCACCCTGAGTTAGACAATGGCGATATGCAAATCAGCTCTGACCCTGTGCCCCATGGGAACAGTCCAGTCCGAACTACAAAAGCCATGTCCTTCCCAGAACGGAATCAAGCATCCGAGGACCGGACCGGTTTCGAGGTAACACCTCTCATCAGCCCGGCTAGCTTGACTCCAGTGGTGTGGAGTGCCTGGGACCCACGTCTGGGCATCCCCAGCGCACTTAGGTCGGAATATGCAAACACAACAGGTGATGGACCGAATGTGGATCAATGTCACACACTCAACCCAGTCCAAAGATCTGGGCCCAAATCCATCGTTTTTTTGCACTCCACACCACCCTGGGTTAGACAATGGCGATATGCAAATCAGCTCTGACCCTGTGCCCCATGGGAACAGTCCAGTCCGAACTACAAAAGCCATGTCCTTCCCAGAACGGAATCAAGCATCCGAGGACCGGACCGGTTTCGAGGTAACACCTCTCATCAGCCCGGCTAGCTTGACTCCAGTGGTGTGGAGTGCCTGGGACCCACGTCTGTTTGGTGGGTTTGGCTATCTCGCAGACTTTGCAATTATAGCATTTGGTAAATCCAATGGTTTTGAGCCATGATGTTTTTTTCTTGTTGACAAAGTGGCTATGAATCAATTGGCCTTTCAAGTTTTTTACTCTTCTATATGTTACCACAGGATGATCTCCCATTTTCTGGCTTATAGTCGGGTCAAGTTTTAGTATTTTCCAATTCTTTTTGAGAATTTGGATTACTTGTTTGGACTCCTTGCTGTAATCCATTATGAGTCTAATTGGTTCTTCCATTGTACTCTCTCTTATTTGTGGCTTCAGACAGTCTGCCCTTGGTTTATCATTTGCTCTCTCACAACATTTTTTAGTCAAGTTTTTCCCATACTTTCTTTTCCGGAATCTATTCATTGTTATTGCGCTGTGTTTTTCCCATTCTGTGCACTCACTACAGATGTGTTTAATTCGAAGAAATTCTCCGTAGGGTATACTTGAGATCAAGGCAGGTTGATGGAAACTCGTAGCTTCAAGGGTGGAGTTTGTAGCCGTTACCTTTCTATGCAATGTTGTCTCCACTTTGTTATTTCTTACGTATACCTCTGTGTCTAGGAAAGATAGGCGTTCCCTGCTTTTTGTATAGGTGAATTTCAATCCCGGTATACTGTTATTCAAAAGCTCAAAATATTCATCAAACTCCTTCTCGCTTCCGTCCCACACTATAAACAAGTCATCAATGAATCTTTTCCATTGTATAATGTGTCGGGTGAATCTCGAGTTTTGGGAGTTCCAGGCTATCTCCTCCTCCCACCATCCCATAGCTATGCAAGCATAGCTTGGGCTGAATGAGAAGCCCATCGCTGCGCCGTTGCGCTGACGATAGAGTTGTTCGCCGAAGAGGAAGATGTTATTTGTTAGCATCAGGGTGATCATTTCATACAACATTTCATTATGTTCCTTGTAGTGTATGTTGCGTTGTTTTAGAAAATATTTACACGCATCCACGCCCAAGTCATTGTCAATGTTCGTGTACAACGCGATGACATCCATCGATATCAGAAGATAATTTTCTTGCCATTTTAGATTGGATAATGTACATAAAAAGTCTGTTGTATCCTTGAGGTATGATTTCAAATCCTCTACATAGGGTCTCAGAAAAAAATCAATAAAATTCCCCATTGGTTCCATCAACGAACCATTTGCCGATACAATCGGTCTTCCTGGTGGTCTAGTAGGATCTTTATGAATCTTTGGCAAGAAGTACATTGTGGCTGTACGTGGGAAATCAACCGTGAGATATTTCTTTTCCTCATAATCAATGAGATTTCTGCTTTCCCAAGTCGTGAGTTTTTGATCTATCTCTCTCTTTATTTGATCCATTGGATTTTTTGGTAATTGTTCATAATACACGGGGTTGGTTAATTGACTCATCGCTTCCTCCGTATATAAATCCTTGTCCCAAATAACCACGTTGCCCCCTTTATCTGCCATTTTTATTTCCAAGTTTTTGTCATTGATTAGGGTTGCCAATGCTTTTCGTTCTTGTTGGGTTAGGTTATCTTTGAATTGAGTTTTGGGGATGTTATATAGTTCCTGTATTACTGCCTCTTGGAAGATGTCAATTTTGTTTCCAGGAATGAGTTGTGGGTAAAATTTTGACTTCGCCTTCATTTTGCTGATTCCTGCCCCTAGTTGTGGTATTGCTGCTTCCAAAGTTATTTCATTTTCTTCCTCCACATCTAGGTTCAGGAGAGCTAAGTAGCCCTCAGCGTCTTTTACACTCAGATTTGAGGACGGGTTTTGGGGGGTTCTGTCAATTTGAGGCTTGTTTTTTCTCTCTAGGAAGTGTTTTGCCAGCTTAATTTTCCGAATGTACAAATAAAGATCTATCCTTGTTTGTGCCAAGTCCATCTTTCTTGTTGGACAAAAATTGATGCCTCTCTTTTGTAAGGCTGTTTCCGCTGGTGATATCTCCCTCTTGGACAAATTGACCACTTGTAGTTCTTCATTCATTTGCCCCTCTTCTGTTTCATGCCCCTCGTTTCTATCCCACTCTGTTGATTTTGTGCGCTTTCTCCTCCAGCCTCTTCTGGTTTTTTTTGTTGTTGGTTTCTTTGTCTGGGTTGTCATGATCTTGCTCGACCTCTTCCTCTTCCTCGCATTTGTCTTGGCGCCCCCTGCTCCTGCTCCCACTGTCGTTGTTGGAGCACGTGGCGCATATCCCCTAAAAAACGCCTCTGTACATCATCCAAGGTTAAATCTTCTTCTGTTGGTTCATTGGATGTGATTGAAGACAGATTGGAGGATGAGATAGTTCTTGTATCCGATTGTTTTTTGAAGGGATCATATTTTCGGGCGAATGTGAAAATTCTTCCTTCCGAATAATCGTTTGCATCTCTAACAAATTTGTTATGTTTCCTCAATCTCACAGTTTCCTCATGTTGATCTATTTGTTTTTCCAAGTCCTCTTTGAATTTTGTCATTTCTTGATTTAATTTTAAGGCTTCTAGTTCTTTTTCCACTTCCTTAAGTTGTTCCTTTATTTTGTCCAGGGCAATTTCAATATGCTTGACTAATATCTTTATCAAGCCCAGTGAAGAATTCAAAATGAATGCCCCCCATTCCTGTAATAGTTCGTTAGTAACATCCTGTTGACTTGGCATCAGCATGATTCTGAGTCCCCTTGGAACTCTTTCCGCTTCCAGGTATTTTTGTAATGCTATCAATTCCCAAGATTTATTGATTTCTTTTCTGTTCAGTTTTTCCCAATGTCTTATTTTGCTTTTTATGTCATCTTTCGGTGTTTCACTTTGTTTAGTTTGAACTTTCTCCATATTTCCCTTTTCGAACATGCTTGTTATATGTTCCTTTCTTTTGGCTTCTCTTTTCTCCATTTTACTACTGCTGCCATGTGCTGTTTAGGATCAATTATCTTTTTTAATGTCTTTGTGTCTCTATAGTGGCTGCCGGCTTTACACTTAATGGGGTGATGTTTACCCGCGTCGTGATTACGAATTTCAAAGGAAAAATGCGAGGTTCCCGCTGTGTGTGCCGCGCTAGTTCCAATTGTACGTGTTAAACTGCTCCCATTGTTTGTAATGCCGCTGCTGAATCGCTAGGCTTTCCTTATGCTTTTGTTTGAACTCCGTGGGGAAATGTGCACATCTGACGCCCTTTCGTGTCAGTAACAAGAAGGAGAGAGGGGGATCCCTTCTTACCTCAGATGTAGTCTCCGGGCAGCATGGGTTTCCCGTCCTCCGCACGCACTTCTCGAATCTGCTTCCCTCGGTTTCTGTTTAGGTTGCGATGAGCACCACGAAAGGAATTCACAATATTCAACCAAGGTTGGTTCAAGTCTCCTTCCGTGTTTGGTGCTTCTTGCATGTGCGTGGCTTCATGCGGTGGAACCAAACCGCTTAATTATCCAAACTGAGTCTTCCAAAGAATACAAGATCCCCCGGAAAACAAATGAAGCCGCCACTCCAGTCACTCGATTTGTGTGAGACAACTAATTTATTCTTAAATCCTCTGCAGCATTATTCACAGCACAAAAAAACAACGCGTTTCGTTAGCTCCCCACTAACTTGATCACGGTTGTTTCAAACACTGTTTGCTGGTTGTGTTTTATAATTGTTCATAATACACGGGGTTGGTTAATTGACTCATCGCTTCCTCCGTATATAAATCCTTGTCCCAAATAACCACGTTGCCCCCTTTATCTGCCATTTTTATTTCCAAGTTTTTGTCATTGATTAGGGTTGCCAATGCTTTTCGTTCTTGTTGGGTTAGGTTATCTTTGAATTGAGTTTTGGGGATGTTATATAGTTCCTGTATTACTGCCTCTTGGAAGATGTCAATTTTGTTTCCAGGAATGAGTTGTGGGTAAAATTTTGACTTCGCCTTCATTTTGCTGATTCCTGCCCCTAGTTGTGGTATTGCTGCTTCCAAAGTTATTTCATTTTCTTCCTCCACATCTAGGTTCAGGAGAGCTAAGTAGCCCTCAGCGTCTTTTTCGCTGTTTTTGTTTAAAAATTGTTTAAATACCACATTCACATAGAAATAAACATTTAAGGGTGTTTAAACTCAGTATAGCAGGGAATGAGGGAACCATAACATAAGGAATGGGTTTAAAGCTTGTGATAAATTGTGTGATGTTTACATTTATTTGAAATGTAAACTACAGATCCCAGAATACCACTGTGATAGTAAACAGATTGGTGTAATCATGTGACCTAGGTGGGCGGGAACTCCCATTTTAAAACACAACCAGCAAACAGTGTTTGAAACAACCGTGATCAAGTTAGTGGGGAGCTAACGAAACGCGTTGGTTTTTTGTGCTGTGAATAATGCTGCAGAGGATTTAAGAATAAATTAGTTGTCTCACACAAATCGAGTGACTGGAGTGGCGGCTTCATTTGTTTTCCGGGGGATCTTGTATTCTTTGGGAGACTCAGTTTGGATAATTAAGCGGTTTGGTTCCACCGCATGAAGCCACGCACCTGCAAGAAGCGCCAAACACGGAAGGAGACTTGAACCAACCTGGTTTGAATATATATATATATATATATACATATATACATATATATATATATAAATATATATATATATATGTTTTAAACATTTGTTTTTTAAGTAACATCAATTATTTATCAATTTTAAGTGTATTTAGGTATTTTAAGTAGGTTTAAATTAGTTATATTTATTATTATATTAGTTTTAAATTACTTTTAAGATTTTTAAAAAATTCGATATTTTGACTGTCTATATTTTGTCCTATCGATATTTTGGAGTCGATATTTTCGTACTTACCTGTTTGTAGATAGGAAGTCGATATTCTGGCATTCTATATTTTTACCTCGATATTTTTGCAAGTCGATATTTTGACTGTCGATATTCTGTCAGTGATCCGTTCACTGCTCCAACCTCCAAAAACTTACAATCGATTCTAGGTTTCCTGATTTTGGAGGAACTTACATTCTAAACTATGCAAAAACCTCACTACGAATTAATAAACCTGATTTTAAAACAATAAATTGGACAAAAGAACACACAGAAAATTTGCGTATACTACAAACAGACATGTTAGCAACAAAACATTTACAAACACGCGTAAACGTACGCAACTCAGTGATCCGAATCATTCCGGGTCAATGCGGATTCACCTACTTAACTTTTAACGAAAGTGAAAAAGTACCAATTGCATACAAATCTCATTTGTACATGCAAGTAGAAATGAAGTTTACATCGACAGAAAAAGTTCTGACAGCAGTTCAAACCGCTGTAGCAAAAGAAAGAGCCCTAGCACAAGGGAAAGGCATTGTGGTCGTAACACCTGTGCCAGCCTTAGAGGCAGTTACAAAAGCGAGCATTCCGAATGCAAAAGCTTTACATCCAAGATGGATACAATGGGTTAATTATATTGCAGCAACTAATGTTGAATATGTTTTTGATCCTTATTGAAAAACACAAGCATTCCTGCAATACAATCACACATGTCCTCTGCCTACTGAAATTCTACCTCTTGATCAGTAGAAATGTATAATATATACTGACAAATCTGCACAACCTGCTTCGGAGGGGTAAGCAAGCATGTAGTGCACATGCGCTATCGTTGAAGGTCGTATGCTGGATGGTAAATTCAGACCTTTGGTCACAAAAACCCAATATCTAGGAGATTGTGCAGCTCTGCGAGCTGAATTTCAGGCTTCATAAAGGCACTTGAAAATACAGATTGCCAATTCCCCAAACTCATAGTGTGCGATTTCTTTTACTGTGTTCAATCTTACAATGAAAATCGGCAGAATTGGCTTCATAACGGTTTCAAAGATGCAAAAGGTGGCACAATCAAACACAAAACTCTTTGGGAGCAAGTAGTTCAGTTGCGAAATGAACTACAAACCACTCATGTGACACAAACGCTGAGTCATCAACCTGATGGCGTTCACGTTAAAGGGAATTTATTGGCTGATGAAGTCGCAAAGGGGGCTGTGCGAATGGCTTCCATAGCTGCAATCACTCGTTCAAAAATGAAAATAGATAGTGAAATAATACTGGCTGTCAATGCTTCAAGGAAAGACAGCGGTGGAGCGTTACTTAAAAAGTTTCCACTCAAATACTCATATATAATCGATGCGAATAGCATTCTGTTTGCTCGAATCCCTGGATTGTGCGACAGAGTAATTAAAAACATGGAATTTAGGACCGCTTTGATGTACAAAGCACATATGGGAGAGGGTCTGATACATCAGGAGACCTCTA
The DNA here is from genome assembly GCF_964263255.1 of Lissotriton vulgaris. NCBI lineage: Eukaryota > Metazoa > Chordata > Amphibia > Caudata > Salamandridae > Lissotriton > Lissotriton vulgaris. The sequence continues at coordinate 174,071,522 of NC_141695.1, forward strand.
GAACAATATTAGCATTAAAGGAGATATAATGGTGGCCAGGGATGAATGCACATATTCACATCTTCTTCATTAACTGCATAAACTGCAATAGAGATTGCAGGACAGAACACCACCGGATAACTGACTACAGCATAGCCAGCCCAGTACAGACACCATTGTTAGACAGCAGTAGACTATCTATGTGCAGGCGTCCCTCTGGACGAATGCAGTCCCACAAACACTAAATCAAGGTTCCTTTGGATATGGCCTCAGCGCTCGGCTGACGCTCGAACTGTTATAAAAGATTTGCGAGTCTTTATCGGCATATATGCAATAGGCACAATATACGCTGACCAGAGCCTTGCGTTTATCTCTCGAGCTTACAAAGAAGCCATGGCCAGTTTGGGAGTTGAATTACGTTATTCTCCATTCCATCCTGAGGGAAATTCTGTTTTGAAAAGAAAAAACCGGGACATAAAGCAATCTATAACAGCTAGGGTATTAGGTTCGGGTGATGGGTGTGTCAAACATCATTATGGGGTCCAACGGTCTTTAAACAATTTGCCAAGAAGTTCTCTAGGGGGTGTCACTCCATCTGAGGTCCTATTTGGGACAAGAATGTTGGTTCTGGATCTTGATTGTCATGGAACAATGGTGGAAAATAAGAAATCTGATATCAAAGATCGCTTGGCTGTTTTACAGGACTTAAATGAACTAAGATAAAAACTAAGCAACATGCAGCAACCACCACTGGGGAAAAACCAACTGTCCCATGAAAGGCCTGTCTGGATCCCAAAGCTTGGTGATCTAGTCAGAGAAAATATCGCGGACAAGAAGGAATTTGGGCCTTCTTACAAACAACCAGTACCTGTCCTAACAATCCACTGTTCAATAACAGTACTACTGCCGCCCCTTGCTGGTAAAAAGGAGAAAATATTTGTGTCCATCGACCTGATCAAACCACACAATTTGGCCGATACTAAGCAGTTGGCCTCGTGGATTCTTACAATATAGCGGACACACTCCTCTAGCTACAATCCAAGAGATTCAAACTGAGAGACTCATCACCTTTGAAGATGTTACAGTGAGAAATGAAGGACTAAGCAACAAAGCTATGGAACTTGCCCCTACTGAGACCCAAATAGCAGTTTGTCCTGATGAACCTGTCTACAAAGAAGTAACAAGTGATCAAGTGGTTCCAGCGATGTCAACGAATCCTGATGCAATTCCAATCATTGACAGAACGGCCTCTGGCTATTTTATTAACTTTGATGCATTTTCTGAAGATCCCAGCGAACCTGCAATGATGCCAGCACAAAGACAGACTTTTTTCATCTCCTGAAAAAGACGTATTTGGTCTCACCATGGATTTGACCATAGATTGTTTTGGGAATATTCTTCTTTCTACTTTGGTTAGCTCAGGTAATAACTCTGGGTATGCTGATAAATGGAAGATATATTCAAATGGACACAGCAAGTAAAAAAGTGAACTTACTTCTCCAGCCACACAAATCATCCCTTCGTGAACAAAGAGACTTGTCAGAAGTGAATATCACAGCCGTACCTATACTGGATGGTTTAGTGTGGAACAGAACTGAATATGACATTTTTGGCCCATCATAGCTTTTGAAGACTCCACACTTATTCAAGATTTCATTAAGTGACTTTATTACCTCTAGTACTTTTTCTGATACTTGGGACTTTGAGACTGTTAATAACATGATGTCTGATCTAGAAATGTCTGCAGTATTCACAGATTATGAATATTTAGATGGTTCATCAGACTATGAACAAATGTATTGGTATAACCATTATGGTCATCATTTCCTGCACAAATCTGCAATGCCTAGAAATGTATATATGTATAACCAATGGGATCATTGTCCTACACCTCCAAAGGGTAGCTCAAAAACTTTTGCTATGAAATTTCCATATTTTCCAGGGTTCAATATATCTAATGCTGAATCATTTTATTTTAAAAATGTGAACAAAACAGGAATGAAAAATATGTTAACAAATACAAAACAGATTTATTCTGCAGTTTTCATTGCCCAACTGTCTAGAAAGGGTTTCGACTTTTGGAAAGACAACATTGAGACAAAAACTGTCAGGAGTACAAAAGATTGGCAAGTGCAGGGGGTAAAAGCTTTGTTTAGAGCCTGTATCTTCCCTGAGCAAATTATGTTTTTGAATTACACTGTCCAACAAACGTCTTGCCTTGTGTTAGCCAATATCAAAGACATGAACACTCGACCATACCTATTCCTACAAGTGATAGCACCACTACACGGAGGGAGGTTGACGTACATAATATTTTGCACCACAACATATCAGATCCAGAATGGAAAAAATGGTTGCTTTGGCCCACAGATGCAAACAACTGTCAAAATCGATACCTGAACAAAACACAGGGTTTCACTATCAATAGGCCAGATCCAAGATATGTTCAAAGACAGCATCCTGGGATAGTAACAACATACAGGGGTGGATTCCGATTCGGGAAAATAATTCATAGCTGTTTCCGTGCGAATCGTACAAATCCGTCTGAATCTCGTAGTACGATCCGTAGGTAAAAAATACATCCGAATCTTTGCGAACCATACGAAAATCAAGGGAAAATCCGTACGATACGGACCCTGAAAGTGAACCGTACGAATCGTAAACATGCTGCATGACCCGACAAGTGCGATCCAGACCGGGGAATCAGAATGCAATTCGTACGAAAAAACGTTGCGTATGAGCTGCGATTTGTACGGAAAACGTGCGTATGAGCGAGCCACAAAATCAAATACCAGATGAACCCACACCGAACGAAGCGCACGCGAACCCCGTAAAAACGTTGCATATGAGCGAGCCACAAAATCAAGTACGAGACGAACCCCCTGAACAAAGTGCACGCAAACCCCGTAAAAACGTTGCGTTTGAGTGAGCCACAAAATCAAATACGAGACGAATCCCCCCCTGAACGAAGCGCACGTGAACCCCTAAAAACAGCACCAGGAGGTAGAAAACGACTCATACCGCGTGAACGTTGCGTTGCACACACAAATAAACAGAAGCAAATGCAAGTAAACAAGCCGTACTGAGCCATGCTGACACTGTAAAACAGCACAAGGAGGGTGAAAACGACTCATACAACACCACAAAACACGTCTCCAGTGTACAATCCATGGAAATGAATGTCCTGGCCAGATCCAAACAGGCAAACAGAGGGGCTAACTCAGAACCACCCCTTATAACATACCCACCAAAAATTCAAACTAAGGCCCACCCACAAATGGACCAATAAAAAGGGCCCACACACACAAACCATGATCCTTTGCAAAAGACGTCCGGTATGCTGGGAGGGTGGGTGTCACAAAATGCATTGTGGGACTCCAAATCAGACCCAATTGCAGGGGCGTCTGCAAGGGGGGAAATGAGGGCAATGGTGGCTCGTGGCCCCCCATGGATCGCCAGTGCGTCTGGTGTGGGCCCAGTCAGGTCCGGCCCTAGTCCATCATGCTTTTGAAATGGTGCCATTGTTCCAGGTGACAGCCCCCTCCATTGGATGGGAAGGGTGCAAGGGGGTGGCCGAGAAGTGTGCAAGGCAGAGAGCGAGAAGGGTGCAAGGTGGAGGGGAGACGGGTGCAAGGTAGAGAAGGGTGCAAGGCATAGAGGAAGAAGGGTGCAAGGCGGAGGGGAGAAGGGTGCAAGGTGGGGGGAGAAGGGTGCACGGCTGAGAGGGAGAAGGGTACAAGGTAGAGGGGGAGAAGGGTGCAAGGTGGAGGGCAAGAACTGTGCAAGGTGGAGGGGAGAAGGGTGCAAGGCGGAGAAGATAGAAAAGGGTGCAAAGCGGAGGTGGAGCAGGGTAGAAGAGGGAGGGGCGAAGAGTGCAAGGGGGAGGGGAGAAGGGTGCAAGGTAGAAAAGGGTGCAAGATGGAGGTGGAGCAGGGTACAAGGGGGAGGGGGAGAAGGGTGCAAGGCAGAGGGGAGAAGGGTGCAAATTAGAAAAGGGTGCAAGGCAGAGATGGAGCAGGGTACAAGGGGGAGGGGGAGAAGGGTGCAAGGGGGAGGATGAGAAGGGTGCAAGGCAGAGGGCGAGAAGGGTGCAAGGCAAAGGGGAGAAGGGTGCAAGGCAGGGGGGAGAAGGGTGCAAGGGGTAGGGCGAGAAGGGTGCAAGGGGGAGGGAAAGAAGGGTGCAAGGCAGAGGGGAGAAGGGTGCAAGGCAGAGGGGAGAAGGGTGCAAGGTAGAAAAGGGTGCAATGAGGAGGTGGAGCAGGGTACAAGGGGGTGGGGGAGAAGGGTGCAAGGGGGAGGGTGAGAAGAATGCAAGGGGGGGAAGGGTGCAAGGCAGAGGGGAGAAGGGTGTAAGGCAGTGGTGAGAAGGGTGCAAGGGGGATGGTGATGAAGTTAAAAATTTGCCCACCCCTAGAATCATTTCTGTGGATGCCCATGCCCATTCCGGCACAGCAACGCCTCTTAAAAGTGGCTGAGTGAAATCTACAAGATTTCACTCAGTCACTTTTAACCACATGCTGCGTCAAAACCCAGCTCATGCTTGAAGCAGGCAAAAGGATTGACAAGGCATAGTGCAGATAGGGCCCCACAGAGCATTGCTGGAGCTGCGTTGCGCCGGTGACGCAACTCCAGCAATGCGCCACTTCTACGGCACAGATGCGTGACGCAGCTGTGCCGTTTATCCCCCATGGTACTCCGGATTGTAAATATGTCGCATCCATGCTGGCATAGCTGTGGTGCACAATGACTGGCGAATCCCTGCTGATATGCAGGGCTGTACCAGTTATTGTAAATATGTCCCCACATGTCATTGACTCCTGAGCACAGATCAACTGACCCCACAACATACCCATCCACAAGTGAGCATTGAGGACAATCCAAAGCATAGACAACTATCAGGTGGAACAGTGCCAACTACAATGTGTATGAAAAATGGATGTTGCATTGAATGGCTTTAACATTGTCTGTCTCTCACACCCACAGGGCAAGGTGCGGAATCTACCCCCAACAATGGGGGAGATAAATCACAGTCCGAGGCTCCGCAGGACCCTTATCCCACCGACAGCGACAAACACTCCATGGATGACCCCGACCAACCTGGCACCTCTGGGGCCCAAACCCGTGCAGCACCTGGATCAGGAACATCTGCACCAACCACCACCACCATTCCTGCCACATCCCAGCAGACATCTGAGAGCCCTGCCCAAAGTCAACAACTGAGCCAGTCTGACAATGAGGGACAAGGTTCGCCGGACACCCAGGCGGTGGCAGACAACACCACCACTGCCCTCCCTCAGGGGTCCCATCGACCCAATGTGCCCACAACGGCAGGCCAGGCTCATGTGGGCAGGGGTGGTGGGAGTGGCGGCAGGCAGAGGCGAGAACCTGACCAGCCAGCTGTAGGGCCCGGTATGTCTGAACTACGCAACATCATGGAGGCATACCGGCTGGACACCAGGGAGTTCAGCCAGGTAGTGGGGACCCTCACAGAGACCAAAAACCTGCAGGCCGAGCAACACGCCAGTCAACAAGAACACCAAGGATGAATAGAGGCAAGACTTGCTGAGTTCCTGGCGGTGCAAAGCGACATAAGCCATTCCCTCTGACTGATCGCAGACAACATGGAGCACGCTCCCTGTGTCACCAGGCAAGACACTTCTAGGTGAAGACCGCCAACAGGCACAGGGAGGGAGGAGGAGGAGGAATCGTCCGACAGAGCATACCATGCATCGTCAAGGCCTGCATATGAGGGTCCCCTAAGGAAGGTGGGTCGTCCACGGAAAAGACAGTGAGAGGCAGTGGGCCATGTGCATCTCCCAGGTCACCTGGTCTGGCACGTTGACTTTGTGTGCAACAGCATCACCTCATTGACTGTCCTACTCTCCCACATGGACTTGCTGGTTGCAGTTTGAACAATGATGCCAAGCACTGTGGTCTGGACTCTGTTGACTCAAACTGCAAGGCATCACATCTCCATCTGTGAACTTTGGATTCCCGGCATTGTTGTACAGCACCTATCACTTACGATTCACGCACAAGACAGATAAATAAACAAAACAATCACAAGCAAAATTGATGTTGCAGTCATTTAGCATGAGTCAACAACATAAGTGTGGGGATATGTCAAAGTATGCCAGAGTGTGGAACAAACTCAAGCCATCCATACACTGGGATCTGAGTCTGGTCGAGGACACACATAGGTCACAATAAAACATCAAATACATACATGGAGCACAATACTCACCCGTGATGGTTTTAAGCTGCTGAGGGGGGGCTTGCCATACTGCTCGGACAGACAGTTTTGGAAGAGTTTTATGAAGGCGTAGAGGTCATGGGTCATGTGCAGGTGCCCAGGGAGGGAGTACCAGGTCTGTTTGGTGATCTGGGAGAACTATCTCCTGCATGCAGTTGTACTGTGGATGTGATGAATGGTGCCCAGAGCAAGGTTGGCTGGACAGAGTTGGGGCAATGGGGTGTTGGATGGGAGACGTACATGTTCGTCTTTGGGGCTGGGGTTGTGGAGTGCCTCCTGAGTGTGGCTGAGGAGTCTGATGGTCATCCTGCAGTTGACAGTGAGCCTATTGTAGGTATCTCAGGTAGACGGTCATGTGGCTGTGGCAGGGGATGTTGAGGATAAGGTGTGTGGATGCACCCTGGATGTGCACAAGCCCTCCTGGAGTCAGGCTCTTGTTCCTGCATAGAGGGTGTTTGCCGTAGTTGAGCCGGCTGGTGTCCTGGACCTGGGTGACTGTCTGTCTTGCCTAGGAGTGGATCTATCTGAAGATCATTTGCAGCATGCGGAGGAAGTTGTAGCATGAGGTAGAGATGGTGTTGAGTTGCATGGTTATTGTGAGCAAGGAGTGTACGAGGAACACGTGCTTGTGTGCGTGGCCACTGTGTGCTGGTGCGCTGCCCAGCCCGGTGTGACACAAGGAGTTGTCCCAGCCGTAAGGGGACAATCCTCAGATGATGACCTCAGTCTAGTCCAAGTCCAGCCTCAGGTGGCTGATGTTCATCCATTTGTCAACGAACCTCATGCCTTCTTGAGGGTTGGGCCTGGGAGTGGCTGGGTCTTTGGTGAGGGTGAGGAGCAGCTGGGTGTCCATGGCATAGGACATGATGATGAGGTTGTGTGTGCATGTGATGGTGGAGAGGGGGGTCATGGAGACATTGTAGATTGTCAGGCTGAGAGATGAGCCCTGGGTCCGATGACCCCAGTGTACTACGTGCTGAAGGGACGAGGCAGACTCCCCGGGCCTTGCTGGTGAGGTACTTGGCGATTTCATCCTGGTTCCTCCTCTGGATCCTAGTGTTGGAGATGTGTGATCTGACAGTGTGGTAGCACATGGTGTAGAATGCCGTTGAGAGGTCGAGGGGGTGAGGGTGGTGGTCTCACCATTGTTGAGCAGGGTCCAAGATGTCGTTGGTGGTGGCAATAAGGGCTGTTGCAGTGGGGTGATTACTGTGGAAGATGGACTGGGGCAGGTTGCCTGGAGGTGTTTGCTTGGAGGGAAATGGTCAGTTGCTCGTTGACTGTCTTCTTGGTGACATTTGCCGGTTAGGGAAGCAGGGTGATGTTCCAGGCGATCCTGCGGTACTGCCATCCTTTGTTAAAGAAGGGCCTGGGTCTCTGCATGCCTCAAGCTCCTATGGAAAGTGGCATACTCAAAGGAGACATTCATTGTGTGCCGGAGGTGGGCTTCAAGGATGGGGTATGCTGTGATTGAGATGTTGTGTGGGAAGGGTCCTGATGGAGAGCTGGAGTGGATGGTGTACATGAGCCGGGTGGTGTCTTTGCTGCTGATGGGAGTCCAGGACCTGAGGGGGAGGTATGTCCTGTGGATAATAGCGCTGTCTGCCTCTGTCTGGCGAGGCTGTCATGTACGTCCACGAGCTTGCAGTGGTAGAATGTTTCAAGGGTTCCCCTTGGCCTTGCAAGGGTGGGATGTCTTTTGGATGGAGAGCGGGGGTTAGATAGTTCACTCACGATGCCGATGAGCTCCTTGATGTTGTGTGTGTTGGTGCCTATGCCCTACCTAAAGGATGTCCTCTTGTCCGTGCTGATGATATGGTGATGTCTGTGTGTGGCGGGTTTCAGGGCTGAAAGATAACTGATGGTTGTTTGTTTCGCAAGGTTTGCACGAGAGTCTGGCTAGACCTGTATGAGTCCGGTAGGTCTGCCTACTGGACTCATACAGTCTGAGGGTGCCACACAGCTCATCTGTGGTGACTTGGGTCAAGCATCTTTGGGGGATCTGTAGCGGAGTGTGGGGCAGTGTGCTGCTTGTCGGAGAACTGGATGCAAATGTTGATGTACCATTGAAGGATGATGGTGTGGTTGTCCTCCAGCCCTGCCACATGTAGTCTGTGTAGGTGAGGGCCTGCATGCTGATGTAGTTGTTGATGGCTTAGCGGAATTGTGGGTGTAGACCTGGAGAGCTATATATGATTGTTAGACTGAGGGTGGTCAGGGGGTTGGTGTGAAACCTGAAGTGCAGGTGCTTGACAATGCTGAGTGTGTCCTTGTTGTTGTATGTGACTCTGAGGGTGTACTTCTGAATGAATTGCAATTCATCCTCCTGGATTGCTGGTGCGGTCCCTGCGGGTGATCTTGTATCCGTCTGTGATGGCAATGTTGAAGTTGTGTGCTGAGGATTTGTTCAACAAGGTTACTGTAATGAAGACAATGTGTGGGGCTGTTGTGTTGAGGAGGTAACAGAGTCCAATGGTGTGCTGGTGAATGGAGCGGGTGTGCAGAAGGAGGCACATGACCTGGTTCTACGGACATGGTCTGTTAGGATGGGCAGCGTGGTGTAGTCAGTAGGCGTTGCACACACAGCATGTGAAGCTGTTGTGTGTGCGCTTAGGGGTTGCCTGATAGCAGGTGTTTGATTTTGTGGTGTTCATTGTTTGGAGGGTGGCTGGAGCATGAGTTTGTTGTGTTACGCGAGTCATGCAAGGACCAGAGGGTCTTGCACTTTGCACGTTGCAGGTGCTGACGGGCGCTGACGGTCCTGCCTTTGGCACGGAGGTGGCGCAACAGTGGCACAGACAAGCTGCTGCCTGCATTAAAAATGGGTGGAGGGAAGGAGGAGCATCTGGGAGGCATGTGGGTTGCAGAATCAGGGCACTCGGTGGGGGGGTGCCGCAGGGAAGGCAGCAGCAGGAATGAGTGAACACCTGACGGCAGAAGGGGTGAGACACCAGGCAAAAAGTAGCACACAAATACAAGGAGGATAGAAAGGCACAGTGTAACAGGTGTATGGAAAGGAAGGAGTTTCTGGTTACTCAGGGGTCACTCAAAGAAAATGGATGAACAATCACCGCAAAATGACGGGCACAGAATCAGGAACCAAAAGGCCAAGCTGTGCACAGGACACACAGCGTCAGCAGGTGTTGCCTGCCCGTTGTGGGTAGCAACCTGCACAAATACATACACAACCAAGTACTTCATGCACAATAGGGATCATTAGCCATGAAGAACTGCATGCATGTTGCCAAAGTATACATACTCCCATATGCACAATCTTTGTCAATTATGCCATAGACGATGCATGCAAAGTGGCAAGAGATCTGCGGTGACAGTGATGAGGCACATTGTACTGTGGTGAACACATTTACTACACAAACGGATCAAGTATGTGTTGAGGCCATGCTGCATGAGCCAATGTCCATGGCCAGGGCCATTGCTCTGAAGAAAATAACAGTCATGTAATGAGTTTACCTGTACTGCTGGTGAAATAATGTGCACAAGCCTGCCTGTGACTGTCAGGGCATTGAATCCTCAGAAATGTGTGATGCTCAAAGTGGTCCATCTCCCGATAGCCCCTTGGTCTGAGTAGAAATAACAAACTCAAAAGGGTGATCAGGCGAGGGAAGGAAAGGAAGGGAACAGCAGGGAGGGAGATCTGAAACAAAGGTAAACAAGCATAAGGATTCAACACAGAATACCTCAGGACCTATACTGTAACAGTTACACCTGTAAAGGAAAACAACAGCCATTGTATCCTAGTTGGGATCACAGTAATGAAAGTGCTACTAGATCTGAGATCAAACAAGGACATTACTACACACTTACAAAGTAGGCTGTTCCATACGTTTACATGTATTTATCCAGCAGTTATCAACATACCCAAAAAAAGTCTTAACTGCCACATAACTGGGAAATTTGAGCTTACTTCAGGACAAGCTCCAAAAGCCCTTGCTGTGAAACAGAGATGAACAATCCACATGGATTCCCAGCACATGGAAAGGTGATGAAACACCATAACACACCAAAGTTTATGTTGTACGAGCTGCAAAAGAACTGGCCAATGTTATGATCCTGTTCCAAGGATTGTGCAACTAGCACAGGGATCACAAAAGACACATAAAAGGTAGCAGAGTATTGCAGCGATATGAAGGGGGTATAACGCTCTGCAGGCTGCTTCAAGGCAATTAAAGCCATGCGGTAATCCTGAAAATCACAGTGTATGAATAAGGTCCAATAAACAGAAATTCAAAAGCGCTGCAGGGCGACTCACACAAAGCCAACAATCCGTAGTTACCCCAGGGAATCAGTGAGGGTCAAGAAGGGAAATTACACATCCCCCGCAAGAGCTTTAAGAAGCTCATCCAACGAGGGAGGGAATTAGGTAAACACAAGGAAGCCCCGCAAGATCCAGTCATCGGATCGTCCAACTGGGCTTTGAAATGCCAAACAGAACAAGCTGCTGTTCCGGAACTCAACAGAGAGTAATGAGGAGCGATGGCACAAAAGTACCCCTATCATGACCAGGATATGCAGCATGCCACAAGAGAATCCTGGAAATAACAGCACCCGACTGGTGCCACAGAAGCGTTTACATTTGCTACAGCGCAACGTTGTGACGTCATCAGTGCAACGTTCTTGGCTTCATGGGAATAAAAATGTATTATAAACTTACCGAGAAGGCTTGCAAAGCAGTGTTCTCCACCAGCCCTGAGGAAGCAACGTGACAGTAACATGACATACTGGCACAAAGTGCAATGCATCCATACGAACAGACTCACAGGACAGTTGACAGAACATGTGGGACATACGCTGGCCCACACCTTCACAACATGGTTGTTGGAAATCAAAATGTACTGACTTAAATGGATGAGCCAAACACATCCTGCTGCACACAGCGAGGCTGCAATTCCCCATTGAGCCTGTTGTTGATTTGTCCCACACAATGTCAACCCGTGGTATCCCCAATGTGTCAGGGGCAAGGTTTACATACATTGATGCCTTCAGCAGAGTCCACACTCCACTACAGATGACTGTCAAGAAGGGTGACTGTCATGTCATGGGAGTGGTGCAACATGTAAGTTGATCCATGGTGATAAGACATGTATGCATGGTACTACAACATGCACAGAAATAGTTTCAACACATTCCCAAACCATACCAACACCAAACAGCCTGTTTGGATCTCTTACCCGAAATGACATTTACACATGTCCCTGCATGGAACACTGATTCAGCCCACGTTGCAATCATCATGAGGAATAGCAGGAGGACTAAGATGACACGAACAGACAACAGACACAGCAACCTGGGAATGACAGACACACAAGAGGTCACCGGTAAAAATCTTTGCAAAAGACGTTGGCAGTTACGAAACAGGAACAACCTAGGACACATGCAAATTTCAAGGAAAGTCATTGCGCATTACTGTGTGGCATGACATCAGCACTTGAGTGACACATCAGAACACACATCAAAGTCACTTTGCATACAGTCAGCTGGACACACACATTGTAACACATGCCACTCAATGCAATTATGAGAAGAATATGCGTATGAGCTGACTCCAGGTATCATCCTCCTCCTCATCACTTGCATCATGACCAAGCCCTTAATCCTCAATGGGTAGATGTTACTGCTCCTCAGGATCCAGGATGAGTGGCACTGCCTTCTCAACTGCCATGTTGTGCAGCATGCAGCACACGAGGAAGATCTTACAAACCTTGTCCGGTGCATATGGGAGAGATCCTCCGGTCTTATCGAGACACCGGAAACGGCTCTTCAGGAGGCCAAACGTCCTCTCAATCACTCACCTGGTCTGCCCATGTGCATTATTGTACCACTGATCTGCAGCTGTTCTTGGGTTGCGGAGAGGTGTCATTAGCCGTGGCATGATGGGATATCCTGAGTCCCCTACATAGATACATCATGTAAAATAGTGGGTCAGAGCAAAAGATACTGAAACACTCATCACAAACAGAGTTTACCCACCAACAAGACATGCCAGCTCGTTGCCTTATGATGAATGCATCGTGTGCCACTCCTGGGAAACGTGCACACATGTGGGAAATCAGCATGTTAGCAAGACACACCACAAGGAAATTTATTGAATGATAATGTTTACGGTTGCGGTAAGCCTGCTCCTGTGCCTGTGGTGGCACCAAAGCCACATGTGTCCCATCAATGGACGCAATGACAAGTGGCATCCCTCTCAGGGCATAGAAATCTCCCTTGACATCTTTCAACTCTTCAGGAGTTGGAAATTTGATGAATTCATCACTGGGCTCCAACATGGCTGCCAAAACATCACGCAGGACACGGCTGAACATCGTCTGTGACATTCCACCTACATCAGCTATGGTTAATTAACATATACCTGTAGCAAAAAAATAGAGGGCTGCCATTGTAGATTGATACTTGTATAGCGCACTACTCACCCGCAAGGGTCTCAAGGCGCTTGTACGAATACCGCTGTGGAACCCATCCGGGCTTTCCCTATGAGGCTTCCACTCCTGGGCACCCCCAAGGTGAGGCCAGGCATCCCTAGCATTGTGGGGGCCGTTGTGGAGATTAAGCAAGCTATTGCCCAGAGTTGCAGAGTGGGACTCCATGATTGGAATAGGCACTGAGGCGAGAATTATCAGGTCAGCGGAATTTTGAGCCCAAGACCCGCGAGGCGGGGAATTGAACCCTGGTCCCGGGTTAGACCTCTGCATCAGGGTCTGCCGCTCTAACCATTGAGCCACACTTCTGCCATGACCTTTATCTTGGGAGTCAGCGCAGTAGGATACCTGTGTTGGGGGTGGAGATGTGGTGCCAGCTTGTTCGTCAACTCCTGAATCAACTGTTGAGTGAATTTGTAACGTCGGATGCAGGCATGTTCCCTCATGGTAGCCAAGTCTGGATATGGCCTTGGTAGAGGGGGTGCCCTGCAGGACATATTTGGGAATAATGGAGATTAACAGTCAGCCAACATCAATGGCAATGTACTTAGCACATGAAAAACTGCTACTATACATCAGTCACTATGGAGTCTGGCGTGTGCAATACATCCAGGACACAAATGCCAGCTTGCTGGCACTCCTCTGAAAAGCCAGATACACCTGTTGATTGACAAATAAAAATGACATGCCCTGAAATGAGCTGCTGGGCCGGTCTGAGTGAACAGCCCGAGATATCACTGGAGTGACAAACGTCACAATACCTGCAGTGGAAGGTTGTCATCCCATCCAGACAGCTGACTGCAAGGCACACGCACAGGTCACATGGAATGTCAAATGTACATATCAAACACATTGCGATTAAGGTGTACACGTGACAACAAAACAACACAGCCATTGTCACGACGCAGACATGTATGCCTGGGGAAATATGATGACTGATGCTATCAGACCCAACAGCCGTGGGAATGCACATGTGGCATGGTGTGCGTAGATGTGAAACCATTCCCATCTCAACACAGACCCATGTTAGATGCACCAACAGCAGATGCAGTTTACGGAACACAAACAGCAAGCTCAATGTTATACAGGACACACACCTGACATAGTCACATAGGGTCATGCTAGCGTAACATGTCAGTTGACAAGGTGCAACTGTCCCTGGCATCAGAAGACAGGTGCCGGTAGTGATGGCTGTGCCATCCCAGTGTTGCTGTGCTTGACAAAATCTGCCTAATGAAACGCATGGGACAAGTGTCAAGGTGATGTGTGCCAACTAGTGCCCCATCATACATGACATGTGTCCACAGGTCATCACACATAGATTGTGCAACAAGATAAGATGCCCTGTGCTATATCACTGGCTGCCACACCTAGGGCCTGCACATGAAAGTATGCAATGACAAGTACTTGATAGACATCCATGTGTGAACCGTACCCCTACATCCCTGCTGTGTGTGCGCCTCGTATCATTATTGTAATGGTGCCATACGTGAGTGTGTGAACCGCACCGTACCCCTGCATTCACATCAGCGTGTGAAATGCACCGTACCCCTGCATTCACATCAGCATGTGAAACGCACCATGTGAAATGCACCATACCCCTGCATTCACATCAGCATGTGAAACGCACCATGTGAAACGCACCATACCCCTACTTTCCGGGCGTGTGTGCGCATCGTATCACTATTGTAATGGTGCCATACGCCAGCGCGTGAAACGCACCGTATAAGTGTGTGGATTTTAAAATTAATAAGGGGACTAGTAGTAGGCCCTGAATGCATCCTGGGTGTCATGGATACTGATTTTTGAGTAGCTATGTGTCCAACATGGCACCTGCACAAGTCAGTTGGCCCAAAAAATACAATGTTGCAAAATGATTGTTGAGCTGAAGCTCAAATTTTGAACGATGCAAATGCTGTCAGAGCCGTATGTTTGAAGGGATTGGCGGAAACGTACAATGCGAACAAATCTGACCTATCACTATGTACTCCTCGAACTTAATGCCCCTCAGCAGCACTGATTTAAGGCAGCAAGAACCCCTGAGAGGGCACTTGCCTGCACACCATTGGAGTGGACCACACTGCTGCTATCTCTGCATTCTCTGGCTACAATGGCACGTACTGTGGAAAGGGCCCCAGCCTTCACAGAGGAGGAGAACCAGGCCCTGCTGGACAGCTAACTACTACAGTACAGCAAGCTGTATGGGAGACCAGAGGAGCAGGTGAGTGCTGACTCCACTACCTTAGACAGTGCATCTGTTGTGTGAGTGTCACAACAGGTATCTTTTCCAGGTGGGACAGACATGCAATGTGGTTTGGAGTGAGTCCCAGGGGGTATATATGGTGATGTTTCTCATGCAGGGCATGATGTATTTCATGTGTGTTCACTCACTTGCATTAAGCTTACTGTGACATTCACTGAATAGTGAATGACACATTCAGCTGTGCCAGACCTTGGTGTCTTTATTTCCAAATGTCCTGAGGTGGAACAGTGGTCCCCCCAGAGTGACAGGTGAGTGCACTCACAGATGTTCATGAGTTGAGTGGACCTGTGGTCAGATTGTCCAAATGATGTGTACAACCTCATGGACATTGGTGTGTGTGAATGTGCCTTGTCATGTGGGTGAGTGTGTATGTGATGTGTTGCAACGCTGCTGCATGGCGTATGCAGCAGCTCTCCCCATCTGATGTGACAAGTAAGCAGTGCTGTGTGCCTGACTTGCAAAGCTAGCAGAACACCTGTGACACCCCACAGGCAAGTGGCACATGTGCAAAGTGAGGGCTGTATCCTCTGTTGTCAGTGACAGGCGAGTGATCTTTGCCAGGGTATGTCTGTGTGGTCTGCTGAGGGTTCTTCAGTGGAGTGGGATATGTGACTGCTGTCACACACCCTGCAGTTGCAAATGCTGCCCAGTGTGTGCCCTGATCAGTGAGTTTGTTGCACCCCTTACGCCATCTGTTGGCCTTCAATGCCATATAGTGCATTGGGGCTTCCACACAGGCCAAATTCACATGGACAATGATGCAAGTCCTGTCAGCATCCTATGCCCTGTTCACATTATCAAAGATGTGCAAGTGTATGTCTCTGGGACATGGAGCAAGTGTAGTGATGTTGTCTCACTGTGTCTTCCTGACAGGTAACACCATCCGAGAAGGGGGAAATCTGGCGGGACATCGTCTGGGCCATCAGGTCTGCGGGGGCCCTCACCAGCACCTACGAAACATTCAGAAGAGGTGGCAGGACATCCGGTGCAGGACCCGGCGTATCGCCCGAGTCCAGCTGAAGCTGTCACCTCCACACCGGCATGGTGGATGCCGTCGCCTGATCCCCCCACATGCTCCGTGTCCTGGCGGCGATGTCCCCAGACCTCGATGGGCAGTTGCAGGAGAGACAGCAGCAAGGAGGGGATAGGTACATGGCTGTTTGTTGTGTTGTGTGTCACCTGATTTTTGAAGTGCTCTGAAGCCTGGCTACACTCCCACAGTTGGGGTGTCTGCTCAGACAGGTTATATGTGCAGTGCCTTTTCAGTTCCCCATAGTCACCTGGTGCTCATTTTCATCCCTTCCCCTCCTTAACATGTGTCCCCTGGTCTGTATGTAATCACATTTGCACATGTTCATCTAGGGTGTAAGAAAATAAGACTGCACATTGATTTCCGCATCATGTGGGAGAATGGTCTGTGACATGTGTTGAGACCTTGCCTGTGCAATGACCTGGGCACTGTGTTTGAGCTTCATATTTGTTGGCACTGATGATAAGTCTCAACATAGGAGTGTGAGGTTTCAACTGCTCACCCTTGCAGCAGACATGAACTATGTTGTGTCTTTAGACATGATGTACATCAGTGGGAGATATGCATAGTGCCATGACGGTTGCTCATGGTACAGTCAGCTCATTCCAGAACCACGGATCAGTGTGTCCACTACAGTCCCCTGAGACACCCTAGCCTCCTAATCATGTGTGTCATCCAACACTGTGCCCATTCTATGTGGGTTCAGCATGGGTCTGCCTCTGTGGCATTGGTCCCTGGCATAGTTTGTATTTTTCCTGTGTCTGCAACATGTGTCCACTGCCAGGGATACAACATTTGGCTTGTGCTTACTCACACTGGGCAGTGCCTGTGTGCCTATTCACAACAATCTGTTGATGGTTGTTTGTCACAAATATGTATTACCAGCCCCACGAGTTGAGCTTGGGTTACTTTTGGAATTGTTGCTGCACCGTTTTTGTTACCCCGATTCAGAGGTCTCACTTCTTGACCTGTATCAATCACATTGACTGAGGTATGGGGGTGTTGTGCTGGAGAGGTCTACATGGGCCTGCCTGATTTAGCCTTGCCAGGTCTGACCTGTGGGTGAGAAGTGGCTGAAAATGATTCAACATGCACTGCCCCTGTGACGGTGGCCAGTGATTTCAGTTGGGGCTTGGCAGCCTATGTCATTTTGTTTCAGACATGATTCAGGCTCATACATTTTTGCCACATTTATGTAGTTCAGATGCAACGCTGTTTTGTCTTAGTGTGCACACTTCTGTGTTGACATTTTGCCTGGGGATAACGGTGTGTCCACAATGCAGCAATGATTTTGTTCATCACAATTGCTGGCCCAATAGCTTAAGCATTGTCCAGAGTTGGGACATGTGTGCCACTCCACATGACAGCCAGTAGAGTTTATGTGCAAGCAACTGTGTCATCAGGGAATGGATGCCCATGTGAGGACTGACATATTTCAAGTTGTGTCACATAAATTATTGTACCTTGGCACTCACAACACTTGTTAAAAGTTGTTCATGTTTAGAAATTGGTAATATGACGAATTGTGTAAATGACACTTATGCGCCTGCATGATAGATGTCTCACAAGGTAGTGCACACAAAAAGACATTTCCATTTTCTTGAAAGAAGCTGGCACCTTTTCAAAGAGGCCAGTGTTAGTGATTAATGGTGTGCCTTGATCTCCATATACATGTCCCCACAGTGGTCTTGAGGTCTTGAAACTCCTTTGTTGTCAATTATACAAACTAATGAGTGTCAAGACATCAAGACCTCCGTTGGACCATTTATATGGACAATCTGCAACGCCATTTGTTTCTAACAGTATTTTATCTTAAAGGGTGCCAGCTTTTTCAATGAATGTGTAACTGTTTTTTAGTGTGCATTTCCTTGTGAGACATCTTTCATGCAGGCACATACGTGTTCTCTTCACAAGATAGCAAATTACCACATTCAATACATGTCGATTGTGTACAGTATGGTGAGTCCCAAGATACCAACATTTATTTTTTGCTCAATGTACTTACAGGTCTCTGAGTGTGGTGTCACCTTGGGGAGTGAGGTGGGTTAGTTTGCCCTGAGGGGCACCACTACTGTTTGTTTCTTTGTGAACTTGAGGTGGCATCACTTCATTGTATTGATCTGCTCTCCTGTAAACAAACACTAGCTTTTCTGTGTATTTCTCATTCAAGTTGAGGCCTGGTGTGTTCTTTGGATCATTGTGTCCAAGTTGCATTGTGTCTATATTAACTGGGCAGTACAAGGCTCAAATATGTGCAGAGTTATCTGGCTGTTACTCATAATGGGTTGCATGATTTGCAGTGTGACCAACTAATTTTGTGCTCATGTGTCAGATGTGTACAGGTGACTGATGCATTTCTGTTTCTTCTCCTTGCCCACAGCATCATCACCAGAAACAGGAGGAGACAGCTGCACGGACCAAAAGGAGGCACCCAACCACAGTGCCACCAGCGTGGAGGAGTCTGAGGGAGCCAGTGGCACGGAGGGTGAGGGGAGTCAGTCCGCGGACCTGTTGGAAGGCGACACATCTTACCACGCCGATGGATCGATTCTGGCTCCCTGGAGGAGGGGGAATTTGCTGAAACACCGGGCAGCAGCACAGAGTCTGTACCCGCCCCCTCCAGCACCATCTCCACCCACCCAGTTGCTCCCGTCCCTTCTTTCCGTGCAGCCCCCCATGTCTCCTTCAGCCCCTGCCCCTGTCACCCCTGCTGCCCTCAGTGCGGAGTCTGTGGACTTACTCCGCCAGTAGCAGGTTGGTCAGACATCGATGCTGAATGTCCTCCATGCCCACACTCAAATACTGACACAGTTGTTGTCTTTCATGGAGGGCATGTCAGCAAAGATGTCTGACCAACGTCGGATTATGCAGTCCATGGACTCATCACTGACGGCAGCAGTTTCCCTCCTGCAGCAGTCCGCCCCCCCTCCTTCGGACCCATCCACACTCCCCTCTCCCATACCTGTCCCACACAAATGCAGGAAGACACCATCACACACCCCAACAGACACAGGCAGCACACCTCCACATATGGCGAAGCGCACACTTCCTGGCACGCACACTCAGGGGGCTGCAGGCACACCCCACAGGGACTGGGCTTAGACCGCATACACGCAGCCAGAGACACAGTGCGCAACCCTCACAGCCCTCTCCGTCCACTCCAATAGTGACCTCAGGTGTAGGAGTTGGCCTGTCCTAACTGTAGGAGTTGAGTTCACCTTCGGCGCTGCACAAACCACTGAGGAGGATACGTCCACCCCTGCACCCACCACACCTACCCATCCCACTCCTGTCCCTGTGGTGCCTGGTCCTGCCCTCGATGATGCCCCCCAAGGGTCAACATCACATTAGCTACTCCCTGTACAGGCAAGATCGGGGTAGACGGCCTACCCAACGTCCCCCTACAAGGACATTTGTGTGGACCTGCCATTGGCCTTATATGAGCACAGACTCATTTTTGCACATCTTATTTTTTCCTGCTGAATAAAGCCTTTTATTTTACGTTCAACACTATTGCATTTCAGGTACTTGATGTTGGTGATGAGGGGCCTAGAGTTGGTGTCATGGTAATGTTTTGGGGTTCTGATAGATGTTTTTTGTTGATGGTCATGAGCTGAACCATGGTATTTGTGTGCCATCACAATGTCTCTGCAATTAATCATTGGTTGTGTGTGTTCAGTTTGGCTAGAGACATTGTCCTAAGGAGAACAAAATCGCAGACATCCACAACAGCTTCGACAACCAACCCAGAGACCATCCCACCCAATCTTCTGCCGTACCTTCACCCCCCTTGAACATCCTTAACGACTGGAACCCAATCTCCACCGAGGACACCATCCGCCTGATGAACTCCATCCACTCAGGATCCCGCACAGACCCGTGCCCTCACCACATCTTCAACAAAGCTGACTCCATCATAGCACCACACCTCCGAGACGTCATCAACTGCTCCCTCAACTCCGCCACCTTCCCGGAAAGCTGGAAACACGCCGAACTCAGCGCCCTTCTGAAAAAACCCACAGCGGACCCCAACTGATCCTATCACTCACCAAAGACCCCAACACCGCCAAAACCAACCTACATGAAGGTATGAAAGAAGTAGCAGAGTGGATGAAGCACAGCCGTCTGAAACTTAACTCAGACAAAACAGAAGTCCTTATCTTAGGCACCTCCCCCTCCGCTTGGGACGACTCTTGGTGGCCAGAGGCCCTTGGAAAAGCACCCATCCCGACGGACCACGCACGGAACCTGGGCCTCATCCTGGACTCCTCACTCTCTATGAACAGACAAGTCAACGCAGTCTCATCTTCATGCTTCAACATCCTCCGCATGCTCAAAAAAACATTTCGCTGGATCCCCACCGAAACCAGAAAAACAGTCACCCATGCACTGGTTACAAGTCGCCTGGACTACGGAAACACCCTATACGCTGGTATCACCGCAAAACTCCAGAAAAAACTCCAACGCATCCAGAACGCATCAGCCAGACTAATACTAGACATCCCCCGTAAAGACCATATCTCTAACCACCTGAAAAACCTCCACTGGCTCCCCGTCAATAAGAGGATTACCTTCCGCCTCCTAACCCACGCTCACAAAGCACTCTACGAACTCGGACCCGAATGCCTCAACACACGACTTTCCTTCTACACCCCCCCTCGCCAGCTACGATCTTCCAACCAAGCCCTTGCTACCATTCCTCGCATCAATAAAACCACCATGGGAGGTAGATCCTTCTCCTACCTCGCAGCTAAAACATGAAACTCACTCCCCACTCACCTACGTCGCACTCAGAACCACCTAGCATTCAGAAAGCAACTTAAAACCTGGATATTCGACAAGTAATTCCCATCCCTTCCTCAAGCGCCTTGAGACCCTCTGGGTATGTAGCGCGCTATATAAATTTCTGACTTGACTTGACTTGACATCTTCACTGCAGACAGTTGCACAATTGTTGTGCTGATATGTGTGCACATTTACTTTTTTGGTGACGGTTCCCTTCAACAATGGCCATGCCTGCTCACAGATGTCTACTGCTCATTCGTCTGTGCCATGCTTTCAAATCACTGTACTTGTGTTTTGAGTATGTATAAATGCTTTCATGGACACATTCACCCGTTTCACTACTATGCATATGTGTAATCACAGCCTACCCCTATGTTGGGGATTTTTATGTAGGATATTTGGGCACATGACAGACAATTTTTTGTATCTAAGGGGTTTCAACCCTATTTCTTCCATGATAGACTACATCATGGTGGTCTGACCACCACCTGGACATTCATATTAGTCCTGGGATGTGCGTTACAGTGTGTGTTCCCTTTTGCTCTCTTTGTTTGGTGGGCTGTTACATCACTATACATTATTTTGTCATGATGGTAGGGTGTGTATTTTGCCTGCAGCCTCCATGGGTGGGTACGGATGTGGAATTTGACATCACATCCACATGTGGTGTGTCACGCAGTGTGTGAAAGTAATCCACCGGACAACAGGACCACCCTCAAGCTCGCCACCCGGAAACACCACCAACTGATCCGCACCGCCAAGAAAACGGCTTTCAAGAACCGACTGGACAACAACGCACACAACTGCAAGGAACTCTTCAACATCGTGAAAGAGCTCTCCAACCCCAACGCCGGAAACAACGACATCACCCCATCGCAAGACCTCTGCAACTCCCTCGCCTCCTACTTCCACAACAAGATCGCGGACATACACAACAGCTTCAGCACTCAACCGACGCACGCCACGACCGCAGCAACGCCACCCACCACCACCCTCCGCGCCTGGACCCCGGTCAACACCGAAGACACCGTCCACATGATGAACTCCATCCACTCCGGATCTCCGACCGACCCCTGCCCTCACCACGTCTTCAACAAAGCCGACACTGTCATCGCACCCCACCTGCGGGACATCATCAACACCTCATTCGACACCGCCACCTTCCCCGAGAGCTGAAAGCACGCCGAACTCAGCGCTCTACTAAAGAAACCTTCAGCAGACCCCAGCGAACTCAAGAATTACCGCCCCATCTCTCTTCTCCCGTTCCCAGCCAAAGTCATCGAGAAGACCGTCAACAAGCAGCTGGCCGCCTTCCTCGAGACGAATGAATCCCTCGACCCATCGCAGTCCGGATTCCGTGCCAACCACAGCACCGAGACCACCCTCATCGCCGCCACCGACGACATTCGAGCCCTGATGGACAACGGAGAAACAGCGGCCCTCATCCTCCTAGACCTCTCCGCGGCTTTCGACACGGTCTGCCACCGCACCCTAGTGCAGCGCCTCAGCAACGTCGGAATCCAGGAGAAGGCACTGGAATGGATCGTCTCCTTCCTCGACGGAAGAACACAGAGAGTCCGCCTACCCCCGTACAAGTCAGAGGCCACCAAAGTCATCTGCGGCGTCCCTCATGGATCCTCGCTGAGCCCTACTCTCTTCAACGTCTACATGAGCCCCCTCGCGGCCATCGCACGCCAACACAACCTCAACATAATCTCCTACGCCGACGACACCCAGCTGATCCTCTCCCTGACCAACGACCCCGCCGCCGCCAGAGCCAACCTGCACGAAGGGATGAAAGAGGTAGCCGAGTGGATGACGACGAGCCGCCTGAAACTGAACTCAGATAAGACGGAGGTCCTCATCCTGGGCTCCTCGCCCTCCGCCTGGGACGACTCCTGGTGGCCCCCCGCCCTGGGCACCGCACCCAAACAACGAACCACGCACGCAACCTGGGCTTCATCCTGGACTCCTCCCTCTCCATGACCAGGCAAGTCAACGCCGTCTCCTCGTCGTGCTTCAACATCCTGCGCATGCTTCGGAAGATCTGCTGGTGGATCCCCACGGAGACCAGGAAGACCGCCACCCAGGCCCTCGTCACCAGCCGACTGGACTACGGCAACGCACTCTACACCGGAACCACCGCCAAGATCCAGAAGAGACTCCAGCGCATCCAGAACGCCTCAGCCAGACTCATCCTCGACATCCCACGACACAGCCACATCTCCGGACACCTAAGAGACCTGCACTGGCTCCCGGTCAACAAGAGAATCACCTTCCGCCTCCTTACCCACGCACACAAAGCTCTCCACGATCAAGGCCCGAGCTACCTCAACAACCGCATCAACTTCTACGCTTGAGGAAATATAAATTTTATGGTCAAGTAATGTTCCCTAGCGTGTACCCCACCGTCTCCATGTACCAGCTTAAAGTGCATGTAACTTCCCTCCTGTGCCAACTATGAAGACGCAAATACATTTGCGTCCAACGTTAACATGTCCTCTTTCAGACCCACCCTGAATGGGTTGAATATTCCGTTTCCAAGTATGCCTTGCCAACGTCTTTTTATGGTGTACTCTACACGTTTTCCAGCTCTGGCAAACTAGGCCCTGAATTCTGCCACCGAGTCTTTTTTCCTCTGCTTTCTGACTCTGAAAGCCTCAGCCCAGGCTGTCTCTGTACTCGTGACCTCTGCCTTACTCCCTGTGCGGCTCATGGCGCTTAGCTCAGCCTGCTGCCTGCCAAGACTGTATTCAACCTTCGAATTATCTGTTCCGCTCCTCGAAACTGCATTCCTGCCTACTAGTTTAAGTAAACATTCCCCCAGCTGCAGAGCAAAGGGCCCGGCCTCACTGTCTCCGTGCAAGTAATTCATAGCCTCTGTTACCATGGAAGGCCCATGCCCCTCGCATCCCATGCAGACACTTAGGCGCTTATACACGCACTCACAGTCAGTATAGAATAGCTTCTGCCCCAGAGACCTTTCCCTCTAGATAGTATGGTTCCCAAACATCAGATATCAGATATGATAGAAGTACGAGTTGATCTGACATGCCAGACTTCTGTCTCTTTCCGCCAGTGTAAATGTCAAGTCCCCTGCACCCGTCTGTTTCACGTCAATCATACGTCATGCAGCTGCGCGCGCATCCATGCCTCAGATTTCTGCTGACATTACAAAATTCTGCTTTGTTGCCACCCACTGTGACACCTATCTGTGACGTTTCTAGTACACACCTCCATGTTCACGCCCAGTTCACGCCTTCTAACTACGTATCACTACCACGTGGATGCTGTTATCTTGTTTCTCTCAGCTGTTACGCCTACTGTATTGGTTTCTATAATGCAACTTAAGTATATAAGCTATGTATTGTCAATAAAATATGGCTCTATCCCTTCCTGAACCCCTGTGGTTGCAGGAACATGATATCCAGGTCTTGACCATTCCTTTTTAAGGAATAAAACCCCTAAGAACTCTAACACCACGGACTCTGCCTCTTTCTTTCCGATTGAGTTATTATTGATTAAGTACTTACCTGCATAGAAATTAAGACGGTAAATCAAATATTTACCACATTATTCTGGCGCCCGAACAGGGACCCCTCCCCCACCCCACGCGCCGGTTGGTGCGTTGCAAGCTCTGTCCCCTGCCATCAGTTAGACGGAAACTACGCGTACTGGCAGGATTTCCTGTATCTCCCTCTGACCCACGGAGGTGACGAAGACTGCGATCAGCACCCAGACGAGGCGGTGAGGAGTGCGGAGGATCCCGACCAGAGCCTAGCCGAAAGAAGCAAGGTCCGAGGTGTCAAGAGGCCCACCAGTTCCCGAAGTATCCACGTGTCGAGTCGAGTCGAGTCGAGTCCAGTCCGGTCCAGTCGAGTTTTCCGAGGCCTTCTGTTTCCGTGCTTCCCGGTGAGTACCATTGCTGGGACGTATCAAGACGGGTTTGGGTACACAAACGCAGTCTGCACTGTTTTAGACAGTGTATCTGTACTGTTTAGCAGTATATCAGTTATTTCAAGTTTTTGCACTGTTCTTAGCAGTGTATCTGTGCTGTTTAGCAGTACATCCGATATAGGGGGTAGTCATATATGTCTCAAATGTCTTCCATGTGATTAATGTCGTGGTATGAGTGTGACTGTTTTTAATGTGCATTATTGTGTTCTTGTGTAACTAGCTGTAGTCAGTATTAAGTAGCAAGGATTGAGCATTCAGTATTAAGTAAACAAGATGCCGTTTTTCAACAAGTTAAAGCAGATAGGAACTAGGAAAGGGATACTAGAGGAAGAAATTCCTATTCCCCCTAGGGACACTCCCGGAAATTTTATGTACCACAAGCATGGCTTAGATGCCATATTGTATCTAGATTTATGGGCCGATTATACTAAACATCTAGACGAAAGACATAGATGGCCTGTTACCGGAACATGGGATGCCGAGTGCATCATGAAAGTAGAAGAAGCACTATGGAAAAAGAAAGCCAGACAATCTCAGAAAGACGCCATAGAATTTTGGCGTAAAGAATCACATAAGCGTGCTGAAAAAGCACTCCGTAGAGAAGACAGACTTAAAGAATCAGATAAGGCCCAAGAAAACGAATTAGTTACTGAAGGGATCCGAGTAAAATCAGAACAAATAGACCGTGCACGAAATAATCTCGTAAATGGCATGTATCTGATGGCCGAGGGTTCGCCTGAGGCCACTTCAGGAATACCGAAAAATCTGCCGCCACCACTGGTTCCAACTAAAGTAAATCACAGGACTACTAAAGACATATTCCTGAATTCCTATCTAGAGGATGGAGCACCCGCTTACACCAATCTGCCTGTCCGCGTCCCGCCTACCGACGGCGACGGAGGTGGCAACCCGCCTCCAGACCCTACCCCGCCATTACCGCAACAAGGTTTCCCCGTTCGACAGTCCTCCGTTCCTGCACCTCCACCACTTCCCGCACCTAAGATTGATATACCGAAACCGCTTCTACCTGATCTTACTAAAAGACAAGTTCAAGTACACATACAGACTCCACAGAGAGATAATGTCCAAGCTTCCGCCTCAGGAGGTGCGACCGGGGGTTACCGGACCCCACCAGCAACACACAGATTACACCTTAGGGACACACAGAACCCTTTCACGTTCCAATCACCCCGTCTCGACATGCTCAAAGAACCGCTTCCAGTTTGCAGATACGATCCAGTACCCGGCAAAGACGATAGGATGTTGATAGCATCACTACGATTGCGACAAGCTACAGATTACCTAATATTATTCTCAGGAATGAAAGAGCACTTAGATAGAATATACCATTTTGTCCAGACTGGGGAAGACCCTGAAAGTATTAAAGAGGCCATGGCACATCAGAAAGTTGACACTCAAGCATATATATTACGTTTTTTCATAAATTGTCTAATAAGAGAACGAGACAGGCCTGAGACAGAACAGGATGAAATAGAGGCACTCAACAAGTGGGGTCAAAATATATCCGAAGGAAAACATGATAAAGGGGGTTGCATAGCCAGTATGTACAAGAGAATAAGAAAAGCAGTGATAGAAATACACGAAAAAGAGAAAGAAAAAGCTTCCTCCGAGGAAGAGGAAGAACCTGAAGAACAAGAAAAGACTACAGACACGATAGCGTATGTAGGTAAGGGAACTTATCTTAGGAAAGGCATTCGTCCGGAACGCAAGAGAGTTTTTCTCTCTGGCATAACAAAACCGAATTCTCCGGAACATCAGTTCCAAGAGACTGATAAAAGGCTTCGAGAACGAATGGGGTACCATGTACTCAATTCTATGGATGAACAAGAACTAGCCCGGTCAGCAGTACTATGGGCTGACAATTCGAGCATATACAATGATGACACAGTAGCGCAGACATTTCTGAACCTCTCCCCAGACGAACAGAAATTAGCAGGTGTATACATGATTCAGCACCTCCTCACGTTATACAGAAACCAACATTCTGATCCAGGTCCCTTACACGATACATTAGAAGCATTACTCATGGACAGATGGAGAGGTCTAAGTACCAAGTTAATACAAATAATTCTAGAACAGCGACATAGATACAACACTTTCTTAAGTACAGAATATGTTCCCGCTCCGCCCCCAGAAAGAAAAATGTATCATATGGAGCGTCTGCATGGCATTGAAAGTCAGAACCCCTTACGAGAAGTGCATCCAGTTATGGGTACCGATAATAACCTGAAACGTGTGTATGTACACACGCCTCTGACCAAGTTAGAACTATTGGAAATGAAGAAACTAGTACCCTGTCATGATAAAGACCCTGCAGGTTTTCACAGAGAACTTAAAGATATGTTGCTGATGGGAGATTACACATATGAAGATATCATGAAAATGTTAAAGGTACTGCTGCCCACAGGCATTTACGAGAAACTCAAGGAAAAAGAATGGGAGGTAGGAGACAAAAAGATTGTATGGGCAGAAATAGAAGACGAGGAGGAAAAACGTACCCCAGGGCTAGGCCTTGGGGAGAAAACTAAAGCATTACCAGGTTTAATAGTACAGGTTCTGCCAAGATTATTGACAACTAGAAAGGAAGATTGGGACGCAATTTCGGCCTGTAAACAGAAGCAAGATGAAGATACTAGTGACTTTTATTCAAGATTCGAGAAATGTTTCATTATTAATAGTGGTCTTAAACCAAGTAGCGAGTCGTACCCGCATCTTTTTGTATCAAAGTTAGTCGAGAATTCCCTGTTAGCAGTTAAAAACCGTGTATACAAGGTTGAGAGTACATGGCAAGCAAATACGCCATCACAGATGTTACAAATGTTACAATACCATCAGAACAGAATCAGAGAAGAACAGGATCATGAACAGAAACGCATGAAAGACACGAAAATGAAAATGTTAGTGGCCCAATCAGTTCCAGCCGACAGCCAGAGAAAGGGTACGACCCAGACAGGTCACGCCGCAGCTCCCGTTAAAGGGACATGCAACTATTGCAAGCAGCCAGGTCACTACGTACATGAATGCCCAGTCCTGAAACATAATATAGCAACAGGTAAAACTAAGGAAAGACCGCATCCACCTAGACAAGACCAGGTCCAGCAACAGACTTCACAGAATACACAGCCTACGCATGTTTCATCTCATACAGCATAGACGGTAGCGGTACCACAGCCACAGCCCATTGCCGCGACTCAGCAAGTTTCACAACAGATGTACCAGTATGCCCAATCTGCTTACCCCGATTATCCACGATACACATGAAACAGCCTAGAGAGGGAGGTTGGCTTGCCTCTTATTGAGATTCCTGTAGATCAAGAGGGTCCTTATGTACACAGTCAAGTATTGGGAAAAGACAGAAAGTTTTTAATTGACACAGGGGCAAGCCGCACAACAATCAGCCATGATGAAGTTCCAGGGGCACCCCTCTCAGGCTCACAGAATGTTTCCCTTGGTTTTTCAGGACAACCTATTGTAAATGAGGTGTCAGAACCAGTCCCCCTGGCTGTGGGTCCATTATCACGTGTTACAGACCTATTACTTACAAAATCATGTCCAGAAAATCTGTTAGGAATAAAGACATTGAAGGCTCTAGGAGCAGTGATATGTTGTTCTCCGGAAGGAGTTAGACTCTTTCTGCGAGATTTCAAGGGTCACTATGTATTACGAGAGTTTGATATCAGATTGAAAAATGTACCAGATCACCTGTGGGCACAAGGCCCAACCGATGTAGGCTGCATGCACATTACCCCATACCGTGTTACACTGAAACCAGGTGTTGTTTTACCGAGAATCAGACAATACAAATTACCGCCCGATGCTGTAGTGGCTTTACTGGAAATCATTGAAGAGCTCATTGCCCAAGGAGTGGTCGTAGAGACCGACTCCAATATCTGTAATTCCCCTATCATTCCGATTCTTAAACGTACTGATCCCAATGCACCGCCAGTATATCGGCTGGTGATTGATTTACGAGAACTGAATAAATGCATTGTTCCACAGTACCCTGTGGTTCCCGACATCTCTTCCCTATTAACTGCTATTGATCCAGAAGCAACGTTCTTTACTGTAATTGACCTCAAGAACGCCTTCTTTAGTGTGCCTATTGATCCAGAGAGCCAATATCTTTTCGGATTCAGTTTAAATGGACGAAGTTTCAAATTTTCACGCGCACCTCAAGGATTCACAGAAAGCCCCAGCATCTATAGTCAAGCACTGAAAAGACAACTAGATTGTATTCAAATGCCAGTTAACACCGCCGTACTGCAATACGTCGATGATCTGTTGATCACCGCACGAAATGAACCCGAATGTGAACAAGCATCACTGACAGTTTTACACTTTCTGGCCGACAAGGGACACAAGGTGTCTCCTTCGAAGCTACAATTCTGTGTTCAGCAAGTTGTGTACTTGGGTCACTTGCTGTCCAAAGTGGGGAGACAGCTCACTCCTGATCGCATCCAGTTAATCGTAAATATGCCACAACCCCAGACACAAAAGGAAGTGCGGGCCTTTATAGGCCTCACCTCGTACTGTAGACAATGGATTCCTCAGTATGCATTTTTAGCTAAACCACTCATTCAGTTGACAACACAGGAGGCAGCAACTTCGACTGCCCTTCCGTGGACTCAGGAACATACACAAGCCTTTGAAGGATTAAAGAAAGCTTTATGTCAAGCACCAGTTTTAGCGACACCATGTTACAGCAAACCTTTTACACTTTTTGTTACAGAACGTGATGGTACGGCGTTGTCTGTCCTCACTCAAGATCAAGCAGGTTCACATAAGCCTTGCGCTTATTTTTCAAGTACATTGGATTCAGTAGCCCAGGCGCTCCCTGCGTGCTTAAAGTCAGTAGCAGCAACAGCACTAGCAATCAGACAGAGCGACTCAATTGTTTTAGGACATCAATTAACAGTACAAGTTCCACATTCTGTAGAGGTTCTTTTAAACAGAACTCAGACTCAACACTTGACTATAGCACGACTGACAGGTTATGAATTAACACTATTCCAGCCACACATAGAAATCAGACGCTGCAGTATTCTGAACCCCGCTACATTATTACCTTCAATAATGACAGATCCAGCTCCGCATGATTGTATAGAGATCATTAATGCAGTAACAAAGCCCCGACGAGACTTAACAGATGTTCCATTGACAAATCCAGACCTGACACTTTATGTGGATGGTTCATGTATGAGAACAAGTACAGGAGAATTAGTGGCCGCATATGCAGTGACCACTGAAACTGAAGTCAAAGAAACATACCATATTGATACGTTGTCTGCTCAAGCGGCAGAGCTTATTGCTCTGACCCGAGCCTGTATATTAGCCAAGAACAGAAATGTTAACATATACACGGATTCCCGTTATGCGTTCGGAGTCGTACACGACTTCGGAATGTTGTGGCAAGAACGAGGTTTCTTGACCTCTCACGGTGCCAAGATCCAACACGGTCCCCTCATTCAAGCATTGTTAGAAGCAATACATCTGCCTTCAGGCATATCCGTCATGAAGTGTAAAGCACATACTAAAGTTACAGATTCCGTTTCCCAGGGTAACGACCTGGCAGACCAGACAGCAAAGCATACAGCATTGACTCACACCCAGACAACTGACGTGACAAAGACAATAGTACCGACACATTGTATGACAGTTAGGGATCCCGCCCTAGATGTAATCGATATTCAGACACATGCTACTGCAGATGAAATAAAGAAATGGACCGAACTAGGAGGGATCCAGACAGATCAAGGATGGATGACGAAGGGAAAATCTACATGGTTTCTCCCCGACTCTATGGTTCAAGTCATAATCAATACAGCACATAGTCCAGCACATCTAGGAGAGAAAGCGATGTTAGACAGTTTACAGAATCTCTGGTATAACAAGCACTTACGAGCAGCAGCAAAACAGAAAGTGCGTACTTGCATGATCTGTTGTCAGTTCAATCCAGGTAAAAGCGTCCCGGTAAAGCAAGGTGGATTTCATCCTCCCGATCACCCTTTTGAAGTCCTCCAGATGGATTATATCCAGATGGACCGTTGTCGAGGATTCAAATACGTCCTTGTAATTGTTTGTGCACTTTCCCGTTGGACCGAAGCATATCCAGTCCCAGATTACACTGCTCCGACCACTGCCAGGCAGCTGGTTCGTGAATTCTTCCCACGATACGGCTTGCCTCGTGTCGTGTACTCAGATAACGGACAGCCATTCTCTTCCGAATTGATGAAACAGGTTTCCTTGCTGCTAGGATATCAGTGGAGATTCCATTGTGTCCGACATCCCGAAGCCGCAGGCCTTGTAGAGAGGCATAACCAGACACTAAAGACCCGTCTTGCTAAAGTTTGTAAAGAGAAAGGGGTCGACTGGATAGTCGCCCTGCCAGTTGCATTGTTCTACATGAGGATGGTCGCCCACTCGCGATCAGGACTATCCCCGTATGAAGTGGTCTTCGGACGACCACCGAATATGTGGGGGACGCCCATGCCTAAGAAAATTACAGATGTTGATTGTAATATGCTGACAGATTACCTTGCCTCCTTGATGTCTGCACTCCAATCATGTCGTTCACAGGTTGCCGCAGCCTTTCCTGACAACACAGATGTAAAGCCGCATGATGTCCGTCCAGGAGATCTGGTCCTAATTAGGAACTTCGACAGGAAAAGTCAGCTGGAGCCCCGCTGGAAAGAGCCGAAGACCGTCCTTCTCACAACGAGGACCGCTATCAAAATTGAAGGCAGAAAGGGGTGGATCCATACAAGCCATATAAAAAAATGCAATGAACTAATGCCAGGAAAAGACTCGTTCACCCCTTCCAAAGACTGTATCGAACCTAGTGACTTTAAAGTTCCGAAACAAGAGAAAACTCCCCAAGAGGAGTACAGACTGAAACTCCGATCTAGCAAGTCAGACAGTTTAATTGTTTAAGTCCTCCCCTAGGTGAATCGGTTAAATAGTTTCTGACATGTATCCCCTAGATCAAGATAGAGAGAGAGAGAGACAACTCAAGAAACGTACATATTGTAAATCACTCCGTAGTCACTGTATAGTGACATTATTGATTATGTTTTTTCTAAGCCTTCTGATTATTGTTGCTAGTATATTGCTTTCTGTATACTATCCTATTTTCAAGCGTGAACAATCTGCTTATAATGACACTGTCGAACACTCCTTTTGTGAATTACCTCCCCACGAACTTTCTTACAGACTTGCGCTGCGCAACAACACATTCATTAGTATGTTACATCACTCCCATCAGACTCACAACGCTACAAACTGCTGGATATGTGGCCGACTCCCTCCCTACCAGAAATACAAGGGAGTTCTGCCCCTCTTTCCGTACCCGTTTACACACAATGGCTCCTGTGGTGCCTGGTTTAGAATAATTAATTCCGTAGACCCTGATATTGCTGTTTTTAAAGGGAGCTGGGTTTGGGGAAACTTGAACTTAGTTCTGCTTAATGCCTGTTATCCTGACAAGAAGGGACTTCCCATTAGAATAGGAACTGATCTAGAAAATGAAGTATATGGATTAGGTAATTATACAATTAACCTTATGATTCTTACTGTTGAATCAGAAGCTGCACCAGTTCTCCCTGCTATGTCAGTATTACCAGTCACTGGTGAATTATGTGTCAGTAAGAAGGGTTCAGTACACTTAGGTCATAGCAAATGTACTACAGTGGTCGAATTCAGTGACCAAGGCAAATCTTCCTTTAGAGCTACTCGTCATTCCTACTTTGTTTGTGGCCATACCGCATACATACGCTTACCTCCAGATTGGGATGGTACCTGTTACATTGCATTCCTTCTGCCACCTGTTTTTCTAGCTCCTCCTGATTATCACAGAAATACAAATCTAGTAAAGAATAGACTCCGAAGAGATCTCCCGATTGTCGACTATACTGAAACGGCATGGGAGCAGTACACAGATTTCAATAAAGGATTCTTTTTCTTCACAGGCCCCGTCCAAAATAATAAACTAATCCGCAGATTAACTAGAACACTTGAAGCAGTAGTGAATGAAACTGCCTCCGCCCTGGGTAACTTAACAGAGGAGCAGTCCGCCATGCGGGTTGTTGTCCTTCAGAATCGTCTTGTTATTGACGTCATCTTGGCAGACAGAGGCGGAGCTTGTAAGGTCATCGGGTCAAGTTGCTGTGTTTTCATCCCAGAAAACGCGCCAACAGTATACCAAGCTATTACACGTCTTCATAAAATTGCAAATCTGATACATCAGAATCCAGGCACCTGGACTTGGTCCGATTGGTTCTGGACAACGTTAACCGCTTGGGGATGGAAGATCCTATCCTTCCTAGGCATTGCCCTCGTCATAGTATTCAGTTGTTGCCTGTGCCTACAGTGTGGGCCAGCGATATGTGGACTGTGTGTCACATCGTGCATTGAACATTCCAGTTTTTTCTCAAAACGTGAAAGAAAGAAAGATGAGCAAATGATGTTACAAGAACAGACTGATCGATTCATGAGGATCGATATATCATGAAGGGTCCGTAGGGAACAAGGAGGGAATGAGGAAATATAAATTTTATGGTCAAGTAATGTTCCCTAGCGTGTACCCCACCGTCTCCATGTACCAGCTTAAAGTGCATGTAACTTCCCTCCTGTGCCAACTATGAAGACGCAAATACATTTGCGTCCAACGTTAACATGTCCTCTTTCAGACCCACCCTGAATGGGTTGAATATTCCGTTTCCAAGTATGCCTTGCCAACGTCTTTTTATGGTGTACTCTACACGTTTTCCAGCTCTGGCAAACTAGGCCCTGAATTCTGCCACCGAGTCTTTTTTCCTCTGCTTTCTGACTCTGAAAGCCTCAGCCCAGGCTGTCTCTGTACTCGTGACCTCTGCCTTACTCCCTGTGCGGCTCATGGCACTTAGCTCAGCCTGCTGCCTGCCAAGACTGTATTCAACCTTCGAATTATCTGTTCCGCTCCTCGAAACTGCATTCCTGCCTACTAGTTTAAGTAAACATTCCCCCAGCTGCAGAGCAAAGGGCCCGGCCTCACTGTCTCCGTGCAAGTAATTCATAGCCTCTGTTACCATGGAAGGCCCATGCCCCTCGCATCCCATGCAGACACTTAGGCGCTTATACACGCACTCACAGTCAGTATAGAATAGCTTCTGCCCCAGAGACCTTTCCCTCTAGATAGTATGGTTCCCAAACATCAGATATCAGATATGATAGAAGTACGAGTTGATCTGACATGCCAGACTTCTGTCTCTTTCCGCCAGTGTAAATGTCAAGTCCCCTGCACCCGTCTGTTTCACGTCAATCATACGTCATGCAGCTGCGCGCGCATCCATGCCTCAGATTTCTGCTGACATTACAAAATTCTGCTTTGTTGCCACCCACTGTGACACCTATCTGTGACGTTTCTAGTACACACCTCCATGTTCACGCCCAGTTCACGCCTTCTAACTACGTATCACTACCACGTGGATGCTGTTATCTTGTTTCTCTCAGCTGTTACGCCTACTGTATTGGTTTCTATAATGCAACTTAAGTATATAAGCTATGTATTGTCAATAAAATATGGCTCTATCCCTTCCTGAACCCCTGTGGTTGCAGGAACATGATATCCAGGTCTTGACCATTCCTTTTTAAGGAATAAAACCCCTAAGAACTCTAACACCACGGACTCTGCCTCTTTCTTTCCGATTGAGTTATTATTGATTAAGTACTTACCTGCATAGAAATTAAGACGGTAAATCAAATATTTACCACACGCTCCCAAACGCCACCTCCGATCTGCCAGCCACGCCCTCGCCACCGTCCCACGCATCCGTAGAGCCACTGCAGGAGGAAGGTCCTTCGCCTACCTGGCCGCCAAGACCTGGAACTCCCTCCCGGCCGACCTGCGCCTGACCCAAGACCACCTCTCCTTCAGGAAGAAGCTCAAGACCTGGCTGTTCGAGCAGTAGCGGCCCCTCCTCCCCCAAGCGCCTTGAGACCCTACGGGTAGGTAGTGCGCTCTATAAATGTTTTGATTGATTGATTGATTGAATCCATCCTCCAGGGAGTGGGACACTGCTGTAAGTGATGTGTTACTATGGCACTATCATTATAGTCACAAGTTAGGGATGTGCACATACCCCCTTGTAGTTGTGGTATGCTGATGATGATGTACCCCCCTATATCTGAGCACTGCTGGTAGTCCTCTGCACCCACCCCTCATATGTATGGCCTCTGCTGGGAGTCATATCCACCCACCCCAAACTGTTGGCCTCTGCTGGGAGTCCTCTGCACCCACCCCCATACTGTTGGCCACTGCTGGGAGTCATATCCACCCACCCCTCATATGTCTGGCCACTGCTGGGAGTCATCTGCACCCACCCCTCATATGTCTGGCCTCTGCTGGGAGTCCGTTCCCCCCCCCCATATGTCTGGCCTCTTCTGGGAGTCCTCTGCACCCACCCCTCATATGTCTGTCCTCTGCTGGGAGTCCTCTGCACCCACCCCCATACTGTTGGCCACTGCTGGGAGTCATATCCACCCACCCCTCATATGTCTGGCCACTGCTGGGAGTCCTCTGTACCCACCCCTCATATGTCTGGCCTCTGCTGGGAGTCCTGTACACCCACCCCCATACTGTTGGCCACTGCTGGGAGTCCTCTGCACCCACTCCTTATATGTCTGGCCAGGGCTGAGAGTCATATCCACCCACCCCTCATATGTCAGGCCACTGCCGGGTGTCCTCTGCACCCACCCCTCATATGTCTGGCCTCTGCTCAGAGTCCTCTGCACCCACCCCATACTGTTGGCCACTGTTGGGAGTCCCCCCATGCACCCCTCATATGTCTGGCCACTGCTGGGAGTCATATCCACCCACCACCATACTGTTGGCCACATGGGGTTGATGGCGTGTGTGTGCCTCGTATAAGTATTGTGAGGGTGCCGTACGTGAGCGTGTGAAACGCACCGTACCCCAACATTCATGGCGTGTGTGCGCATCATATCACTATTGCAATGGTGCCATACTTGAGTGCGTGAAATGCACCGTACCCCAACATTCATGGCGTGTGTGTGAGGCTCGTATTACTATTGCAATGGTGCTAAACGCAAGCGTGTAAGACGCTCCGTACAAGTACACTTCCGGGGATGACTGGGATGACACGGACGATGTGGTTCATGGCATGTATTTTGCGTACCGGGGATGCGTTTCGGGTTGGACTCTGCTTTTACGGAAGTTTTGAACTCCCGTAGAAAAAGGGTTGCACGGAGTGTCACAGAGACGAATCATACTTGCTGGGCCGGAAAGTGCTGCTTGATTACGTACGGATGTTGCGTAATGCGTTTTCCGGATACAATTTGCACGTATTTGTTTGTCGTACTGTGTTTGGTACGATTGATACGGAGATCTGCTTTGGGTTCGGCTCGTACTTCATCATACGTACGGGGACATTGAAGGTGTACGATTCGTACGGGTAATATGCTCCGTACAGCTATTCGTAGGGGATTTTACCGAATCGGAATTGACCCCACAGTGTAGGGAAACTATGCCTTGATTGGCTACAGAAATCTACACTTGAGGATGTAAAACAACACTTATCTGTACTTTAAGATGGCGCAGACCTTAGGGAATTCTTGCTAGGACCAAGAATACGCGTCAAAAATGTTTCATATATGCCAGTATGTATGCTGCTTACAACGAAATATGGAGGATTACCTAAGCAGAGACTGCAGAACGAATATGAGAAATTGACTGTATTAATTTAAAGAAATCTTTCTCTGTAGTAGACAATGGGTTAACAACTCTGTCGTCCAGGATATAATCATTGGACAGCATTGTGTCTTCTGCCATAGACATCATGGAACAAGACTTGGTCATGTTGCAACATGGTGAGTCTCAAATACGTTCTATCTCGCTATTAGGCTGGACGCTACAAAACTTGCATGAAGGCTATGTGCCTTGGCATTTAATCAACACTATGTCACTGTTTTCAGAATTCAATCTCACTGATAAACAGATCAAAATGGCACAAAGGGGAGCAGACTATATGGTGCTGAGCATTGAAAAACTGGAAACAATACCATTCACAGTGGCAGAAAAACCAGCTACTGAGTGAATTAAACATGGTAAAATTACTCTGCCTGTTATAATTTTCCATTTTCAGCAGGTGAATATAAAAGGTTGGGTAAAGAATACATCAAGACATCCTGGGATTTACCATACACACACAGATGTTGGAGTGAGGGGGCGTGAAGTGTTTCTTAGCAGTTCCAACTGTGAAAATGCACTAAGCAGTTCTCTCCTTTGTCAGAGTATTAGTTTACATGGGGCCTGTGATGGTTCCACTACAAAAGTATCCTGTCACCTACAAGGCTAACCAACTGAAGTTATTAATCCAATTTTTGGACTACTTTTTAATTGACGTTACCTCATGTTGTATGATCACAGCTGCTGTGGCATGTTGCCAGGTATCCCATATCTAGTAACTGTTTCATCCAGGGTCTCTTGCTGTACGCAAGTATTGTTTCCACAAACTAAGACAGCCAGGGAGTCGCCTTTATGGCCTTTACTGAACATCTCTTCTATACGAATTGATACTCTAAGCAGAATGAAAGCCATTCTTTTGCAACAAACTGTGCCACTGACCTTGGCCAAAGAAAAACCTATGATCTAAAAGTCGCAAGAACTTCTCCCGAGATATATGCCCTTTTGAATACAAATTGCCCTATACAGTTCTCAGAAATGTTGGAACGTATCTTAAACATGTCTGATACAAGTGGTATTGTACATGTATTTAAGACCGTGTGTTCAGGACTGTTAGCACCTTTTCAAGAAGTCCTCGGAATACTTCCCAACTTCGTGAACTCTGTGTTTGGTGGACTGCCACTACTTTTTGGACTCATTGCAGGGATCCTATTTTTGCTCCTTCCGCTATGATAGGGCAAGCCAAATCACCAACGTCACTTCAAGCACCATAAAGAGAGCTCTATTGGAGAGCAAGTGTCGTGAGCACATGATCCAAATTTTAGGTTTATCTCGTCTACGAGAATTAAATACCACATGGTTTCTGTCATTCAGACCAATCTGCCAAAATTGCATCTTACCTGTTCTACACAACCTGCTTTGTGATGAAGAATGCATGCTAGGCATCTGTCTAACACTCCCATCAGTCATGCCTAAGGATATCGATACTCTGCTGGACCCGGTAACGGCCCATGCTCTGTGTTGTCCCCAGCGGCTACCAATCCTGATGACGGCATTCATTGAGATCTCACAGATGCAAAATGCTACTGCTGAGGTATGAGAGGAAACAACATGCACACAGGTGGAGAAGAGTGTTGCCGGTGGCAGAGGCAGCCTCCATTCACACAGCGCTCACAACCGCGCCACTGCACTGTTCGGGCTGTCCTAATAGCGAATGCTTTTAATGTTGTAATTTGAATTTGTATTTTAACACGTTCAGTGTGGGGTAATCGGACACAGCATTTGTGATTTCCTGCATTTACCTGTCAGGCTAGTTCTCTCTCCTACTCCCGCCCTGGTCCGCCGCGTCCAATCATGGACGTTTGATGCGGAGGGCGAGGAGGAGCCTTGCACATCCGGGCTCAGGGAGCAGAGGTCAGCGTTCTAGCGACGCTGAAGGTGGGAAGCTTACTTAAACCAGCAGAAAACAGGTACGCGCTGTGGAGAAGAGTGTTGCCGGTGGCAGAGGCAGCCTCCATTCACACAGCGCTCACAACCGCGCCACTGCACTGTTCGCGCTGTCCTAATAGCGAATGCTTTTAATGTTGTAATTTGAATTTGTATTTTAACACGTTCAGTGTGGGGTAATCGGACACAGCATTTGTGATTTCCTGCATTTACCTGTCAGGCTAGTTCTCTCTCCTACTCCCGCCCCGGTCCGCCGCGTCCAATCATGGACGTTTGATGCGGAGGGCGAGGAGGAGCCTTGCACATCCGGGCTCAGGGAGCAGAGGTCAGCGTTCTAGCGACCCCTCCCCTTAGCATAAATGTGCTTGAGCCAGCGACCGCGCAGCGGACGCGTGCAGCGGGCGCGCCGGAAGCGCGCCGAAGTCGAGCCAAAGTCCAGCCCGTCTGCGCCCGTCCGCGGCTGTACGGGGCGCGGGGCCACATACCCTGGTGGGTCGTCACAAACCACCTTAAGGTATGGCAGACATGCTTTACTTGCCTTACAACCTGACACGCCTGACGTCTGCAAACATACCATGCCTGCCCAGTCACTTTTAAAATGTACGAGGTGCCGCTTTGAACCCCTCCTTCATATCCCAGACACTAGCTCGGGCCCTACCATCAAAGCTGCATTATTGAATTGTAGATCTCTACGTAAACACGCTCTAGAAATCTACCATTTACTTGAGGATCAGAATCTTAACATCCTTTTCCTAACTGAAACCTGGCTAGATGATCACTCGGACCCGGATGTTATCCAGGCCATGCCCAACGGCTATTCCCTATCTAGATTGGACAGGAAGGACGGTAGAGGAGGCGGCATCGCCATAGCCACGAAAGCTCCTCTAGTCTGCTCCCTAGCACACATACAGGTTGATCACAGTGAAGCCGGTACCTTCACAATTAACACTGGTCCCAATCATTCGATTTCTGGCATTTTGATATACCGACCACCAGGTAGACTATATGAGTTCACATTGACCCTAATGGAGGCGGTCACTCATCTAGCACTAAGGAAATCCAGACTGTTAGTGCTAGGAGATCTCAATGCTCATTTTGAAGATCACTTAGATAAAGACGCCGATGATATCCGAATGGAACTGCAATCTGTTCAGCTCGATCTAAACAATAAAGAACCTTCTCATCAATTAGGACACTTACTAGACCCCGTCTTTGGAAACTGGCAGGGAGTGCATACCTCTGATCCTATACCCATACCCTGGTCGGATCATCATATTATTCCCATCACAGTCCAACTTGACAGAACGGAGCTTTTTCGTCACCAATCTCTGCGATACAAACGCAGAAAATGGAAGAACTTTTCTTTAAATTCGTTCAATCAAATTGTTCATGACGAAGGCCCTCCTAAAGGGGTCGACTGTGAGGCAGCTAATGACAATTTAAATACTATCGTCACTAAGGCCCTGGACATCACAGCCCCCAGCCGCACCCTGTCCAATGCCAGGAGGCCTAAGAAAACTGCTTCTTGGTTTGGCCAAGAATTGCAGGCCATGAAAACGGCTTGTAAGAAACTTGAGAGAGCTTGGCACCAGAACTTCTGTGCAGATACTAAAACACAATATAAAACAGTACAGAGAGAATATTACAAATCAGTTCGTCTGGCCAAAGCAGAGCATTATCACACCCGTATTATTGAAGCAGGCAATTCCTCCAAGGAACTGTTTCAGATATACAAAGAGATATCCATAGTGGATGGGACTCCCCCCGCTCAAAATGATTCTGTGGAAGCGTGCAATAACATTGCACAGTATTTTGCAGGCAAAATTAGTAAAATCTATACTAGCTTCTCTAAACAGATAGATCCGGCCACGGACTTCACTGAAAATGATAAATTTGTAAATACACCTGTATGTCTCAAATCTTTTGTAGTCCCTTCATATGAAATCCTGTCCAAAATGTGCAACAAAATCAAATCGGGATCTCCCCGGGACCCGGCACCCCCGAAAATTTTAGCTGAAGCCTTTCCTGTATTAGAACCTCATCTCAGGCACTTGCTACAAACCTCTTTTACAACCTCCTGCCTTCCGGAGGAATGGAAACAGGCAATAGTATTACCCATCAAGAAAAAACCAAACATCAGCATGGACATAATGGATAACCTGCGACCTATATCCTTGCTGCCTTATGTGGCCAAGTTAGCAGAGAAAATCGCAAACAGTCAACTTATGGAACATTTTGAGACCCATAATGTTTTCCATAAATCTCAGTCGGGTTTTAGAACTGGCTTCTCTACGGAGACAGCTCTACTGAGGGCCACTGAGACCTTACGTGAGGGAGCAGATGAGGGAAAGACAATGGCCCTCATCATGCTTGATCTCAGTGCCGCTTTTGACACTGTAGCACACTCCATCTTGCTACAGTGTCTTAATAAAGCAGGAGTTACCAACAAGGCACTGAGGTGGCTGAAATCTTTCTTGATTAACAGGAGCTTCCAAGTTCAAAGAGGGACTTTCCTCTCCGACAGGGTGATGCTTGAGCAGGGGGTTCCTCAGGGCTCTGCCCTGAGTCCCACCCTGTTCAATCTATACATGGCCCCTCTGGCAGAGGTGGTGCAATCGTTCGGCGTGGAGCTCGTCTCCTACGCCGACGACACGCAACTTCTCATATCTCTGACCCAAGCCCCTTCTAAGGAAGCTGATAACTTCAATGCCTGCATGTCCAAACTGGCTATGTGGATGAATGAACACTGTTTGAAACTTAATGGGACAAAAACAGAGGTCCTCATTATTGGAGGCAATGAGGCCAAATGGACAACAGAGTGGTGGCCCAGCTGCCTGGGTCCTCTGCCCTCGCCTGCACGAGAGGCGAAGAATCTAGGTGTATGGGTGGACAATAAACTGTCCTTTGACAGCCACGTAAAGAAGACTGTTGGCAAATGTTTTGGGGTGATGAAAACCCTTAACCGCACCCTCGACCTGTTACCCATTAACTCCAGGCGTACCATGACGCAGGCACTGATAACGTCCCGTATTGATTACAGAAACGTGCTGCTCATGGGGACATCAGAGAAAAACATAAAAAAGCTACAGGTTCTACAGAATTCGGCAGCTCGCCTGGTGCTAAGGCTTCCCTGCCGAGCTCCTTCACGCCCCTCTCTAGCAGCCCTCCACTGGCTACCGATCAGTAAGAGGATTGTCTTTAAAGCTATGCTCTGGTGCCATAAAATAATTCATCACAGAGCACCGGCATATATGTCTGATTTGGCGTCTGTGTATGAACCTAATAGATCTCTAAGATCTAAAGGAATGGGTCTGCTCAGAACTACCTGCCCCAAAAAAGCCAGAATGGGAGGCAGATCATTCCGCACCTTAGCTGCCAAGCAATGGAACCTCCTGCCTCTAGATATCAGGTTGGAGAGTAATGAAATCATGTTTAGGAAGAAGTTGAAAACCTGCCTCTTTACTGTGTGATTGGATTTTTTTCTCTGCTGTTGCATTCTCTCTCCACAGCGCGGGGACACGCCGGGAGGTGTTACCAAGCGCTCTACAAACTCCTTTAAACTAAACTTAAACTAAACATCCGATACAAACATTGCTGACACGAACAATGCTGAAAGCAAATCTTCTCATCTATGTGCGGTTAGTCTTCTAAACGAGGTAATCCAACTTTCAACTAGAATGGTAGACAACTTTTTGTCTACAGCCATAGAAGATTTCATGTTTTCTCCAAGCCCAATACTGACTTTTGATTTTGGCACACAGTGTTCTGACAGACTTTGAATTTGACCTTCATTTTTCAAAAAACAAGGGACTAACTTTGGAACTTTTTCCTATGATTAATTTTTTTTCTCCAAATTTGTATTTTTCATTTTTTTGGCACAATGAATCTGCGTATATTAGAACTATTCATAGAGAACAAGAATTCTTTGAATACTTCCAGAGACAATATATGACCTTATCCACAATAAAATGATTATGTAATCTGAAATTAAATGGGCTCGGACCCTTTTTCTTCAGTATTTACGAGCCATTTCATCATGTATATATGTGTATGATTTATTCATGTAGCATATAAACGTCTACATATGCTTAGAATGAAGCATTGCTTTAATGCGTACAGCAACACTTTTAAATGAATTTTCTTTTTTTGGCATGTTTTTAAGCAAATCTTACGAAACTATATTTTAGATATGTTTAACATGTTTAGGATTTAGTAATGTTGCGAGCGAATTACCACCCTCTTGAAGAGGGTTGTAATTTGCGAGTGTTTTGCGCCCACAATTACAGACACAAAATAGTCTTTCAAAGGGTTGCGCTCACTATTAGGAAGGCAACACCCCTTCATAATAGCGAGTCACAAAACATTATTTTGTGAGTCGCAGAACATTGTGACTCGCAATGTTGGTTTGTACATTCTCCATGCTGTTTTTTCATGCACAAACGAGTTCCTAAACCTGTTTGCGCATGCAAAAATGGTCATACATCTTGCCCCTAAAATGTAAAATTAGTGACAGACCCTGATTGAAAGGTCAGATGGCAGACAGTGGTTCAGGGCTGAAACGTGGTTGTTAAGTTCATTTGTCACTGCCATTTTAATATGGCTTTGGAAAATGGTCCAGTTACCACTCTTTCGGCACTTGACTCTTAGGGAAGCAAGCTTCTCAGGTAGAAAATGCGGGGCAAGAGTTCAGAACTCAATATAAAACAACAGACCCAATAATGTATAGTACAGCCCGCAGCTTATCTTTTATGTAAAAAGAAAGTACTTTATTCTCATAGCAGAACAA
Source organism: Lissotriton vulgaris (assembly GCF_964263255.1). Classification (NCBI taxonomy): domain Eukaryota; kingdom Metazoa; phylum Chordata; class Amphibia; order Caudata; family Salamandridae; genus Lissotriton; species Lissotriton vulgaris. The sequence goes on from NC_141695.1 coordinate 174,114,660, forward strand.
AATAATACTCAATTAGATGGAAACAGTCTTGTAACCTAAGTTGCATTTCTCAGTACAGTGCTACACCCCCTCTTTTCCTGGTAGCCTATCTTCATTCTGCAATGGTCGAGATCCTGTAACTACAGTCCCCAAGACACTATGGGGCATGTGTACTAGGAAGTGATGGAGCACAGCGTTAGCCTTTTTGGAATAACTCCACACTCCGCCACTTCTGAAACGCAGGGCTACACCGTATTTACAACAATACGGTGCAGCCCTGCATTTAGCTCTGTGCTGGCACTAAATTTAGCTGCCTATCGCCAACAAAGGGCACCCTTGCACCATTGTGCAAGGGTGCCTGCATTGTGGGGAACGATTGTTTACCTGCAGGAATGTGGGGAATGATTGTTTACATGCAGGAAGGTGTCCCTTCCTGCACATAAACAATCACAAATGGCAATTTGTAAGTCATGTGTGTGTAGCTTTGTGCAGCACACATAGATGTTGCAACTCGTCATTTTTAAAATTATTGTTTATATGCCGGAAGGGATACCTTCAATGCACATAAACATCCATGCATGGCATTTTGCTGTTTTTATGTGTGCTGCACAATGCATTTCTACTTGTTGCGTTGTTAAGGCTAGTTTTTCCTGGATGTAATTTTGGCTCTGCCCCATATTCACGCAACCCTTGTAAACATGGGGCAGTGTCAAAATATGGGTGTTGAGGGGGAATGTCCACCACAGCACCCATTGCCCGATAGCTGGAAAGGGGGACTTATTCACAATGCAGCGTTAAGCCACATTAAGTGGCTTGAGGCTGCCTTGCAAATAAGGAGAAGCCCTTACTGCCACCACAAGGTAAAAAAAGTGACGTTTTGGTGGTGACAGGAGCGTGTAAATAAAAAAAATCAGGTAATGGTTAGGAACAGGGGCCTCAAATACTGTCAATGGTTAACTGTTCAGCTCAATGTCTTCTTGTCCCTTTAGCAAAATTCTTATGCATGAATGGCTGACTTATCTGCACATTAGTCTTATATCCCAGATGCATGCTAAGCCTACACTTACCTGGTAGTTATCAGTGCAGTGTAGGCTGTGTGGTATATGTGATCAGTGCCCACATGGTGGTGGCAGTTTCTGGCAGAGATGCAGTGACAGCTTACTCTGGAAACTGTTTACAGGCAAGGAATAAATAGGCAGCTCTGAGGGACATCACATCTCTGCGGCAGCCTTCCCGGATGGTTGTGGATGAGAACCCAGATTCTGCAGTTGTGGGTGTCAGACTGAATACATTGATGCAGCCTCCAGGCCAATCAGGGCTTCCTGCTATGGCAGCTACATGGATTTCAATCTCACAGAGGATGATGGCGGCATCGGTATTTCAACTCTACTGCAGACTGACAGGCCTCAAGAGTGAATACTTGATTGGGTAGAGCTTTACTGCAGCTCAGAGAGTCCTCTTTGCTCACTAGGATTGTCAGCTTTCTCGGTATGTTTCTCAAGTCTCAACTTCTTCTCTTGGACAGTCTCTTCTCCTACAGGGCCAGGCACACTCCTTCCCTCTCACAGCAGGTAGTCAGGCTTCAAGACACTTCAGGCAGATCTTCAGCTCATTCAGAAGAAAGGTGCTGCCTTTAAGTGATGTCCCCAGGCCCAGGTAGACATCAGACCTGGTGTCACAATCCCCACAAGCCTTACCGTCTGCCTATAGAGTAGTCTCACTGGGATGACATGAATAACCTTCTCCGTCTCTTACCCACTCCCCTGTCCTACCTTAATAGTATCAGTCCGGGGGCGTGGTGACAGCCGGGGGAAGGAATCCTGGTAATGAGGTGCCTGAAGATGTGGTTAGGTGATAAGGGACCCTCCTGGGTGAATAGGCCTTCCTGCCTCGGGACCTGAGGGAAGGATAACCCACAACAATTACCTTCCGTATGATCGCATGCACACTGTTATCAGGCATACATGTGAACAGGAAAGGAAATGGGAACCATAGTCACCTGCAGGAAAGGAGGGTTCAAGGCTGTTCTTAACGATGAAGAGGAAAAGGAACCATGTGCTCCTGCGCTTGTGGGTCAGATGAATGGCAGGAGAAATGGGTGAAGCACCTTTGATACCAGGATAAATAATAACCAGGGAAAAGAAAGATAATGCACTCCTGCGCCACCAAAATCAGCAAGACAAAGTACGGTGTCACGCTCCTGCGCCCACCGAGGAATCACCATAGGAATAGGTAACACGCCCCGCGCTTACCGAAATACAATAGCAAGGTATGGTGTTGCGCTCCTGCGCTCACTGTGCCATGCTGAGAGGACCCAAGAGCAAGGTGATGGTAACGCGCTCCTGCGCTCACCGTGCCGTGCTCAGGAGAAACAAGGGCGAGGTAACGGGATGCGCTCCTGCGCTTCTCGTGTCGATGTTCACAAAGGAAATCTAGGCAAGGCGATGGTGTTGCGCTCCAGCACTCACCGCGCCATGCCGAGGGGAGAACAAAGGCAAGGTAACGGGAATGCGCTCCTGCGCTTCCCGTGACGTGTTTGCAAAAGAAATGTAGGCAAGGTGACAGTGTTGCGCTCCAGCGCTCACTGTGCTGTGCCGAAGGGAAACAAAGGGAAGGTAACGGGAATGCGCTCCTGCGCTTCCCGTGTCGTGTTCACAAAAGAAATGTAGGCAAGGTGACGATGTTGCGCTCCAGCGCTCACCATGCCGTGCCAAAGGGAAACAAAGGCGTCCAAACAGAATCAGAAGCACCGGGGTGAGCTTTGTCAGTTGCTTAATGGTGCTTCACCCGGAAGCAGTTTGGTGGTGACCCGCGGTACTGCGCTGCTCATAAGCGCTTGTCCGCCAACCAGCCATGTTCGTCCGTGATTCGTTTCGGGGACATGACACCTGGTAGCATTTCACCTCTTTGTTGAAGAAGAACTTGGGACTGAAACAAATTGTGGTGCGTTTTATTCACTGCACATACACATGGGATGTCAGAGCAAGTTTCTGGGTTTCACATAATAGTGAATCTCTGCACAAGAAATGCCTGTAGGCTGCCTCCTCCTAACATCGAATGAAAGGTCCAGCTACTCTACAGATTGAAAAACATGGTGCATTGACACCACTGCTTGATGTGAGGCAGAATGGACCTTGGTGGTTTTTCAGAGTCTGCTATGAAGACACATTTGGTGCCCCTCACCAAGTCACAGAGCATGGTCCTGGTTTCACATTATCAATGATGGGCCTAAGCCTCTGTGCACAAGGGAGTGACAGCAGGGCCTGAATAAAAGTCAGAATACCAGTTTCAAGATAGCACATGAGGCCTTGGGACAGGTGTATTCACCTGTTTACTAAGTAAATCGAGATAGACATGGTTAAACATTTCTTCGCTATTTTTACCATTAGATGTAAGTTAAATATTGCATCTGATAGGAATGAACTTGCTGCGCATATTATGTATATGTTTCAGAAAGTGAGTGAACCACCACATATTTAAGCTGTCCTAGTTAGCAGTTGCTAAGATTGAGAGCTTGGTTTCAGTAGTTTTGGTTTGTCTTTCTTTGTACATAAGTAGACTTTATGTGTGGCATTAAGGCTGCTGGTGAGTGCACATTGGGAATGATTGCATGGGTGGGTGCATATCTGACTACATAGGCTCAAGCAACAGATACCTAGATAAACTAATAGGAGTTCATTTTGTAGGATATTGTATGGAGAGTGTTGAGGTCGACATAGAGGGGCTGTACACAGAAATGGGTGAGATTTGTTGACAGGAAGGTTTAGATTGTTTACAAGTTTGTGTACAGACATGGATATGTTGGAGGTGTAGTTGAGACAGAACAAGAGTTTCAATAGTTAAACCATTGTGAAATTGGTGTGGAGTTTCAGACCCTTGAGTTTATCTACAGGTTCTTTGAGGTTGTGAGGTTGGATGAGTTAGAGCTGGTGAGCAGTATGGATTGTGTTGCTTTATATTGTAGCATTTGCATTAGGGGTTGTAGTAGCAGATAGTGTTTACTGAATATGTTGGGTTGAACCTTTTAGTCAAGACACTGCCGCGTCTATGTGGTTATTTGCTTGTGACTGGTGACTGATGTTGATAACTGCTCAGTGAAGACATGGACAAATTTGGATGAAGGAAGATTTACTAATAAAGAGGGGATCAAGGTTGTGATGTGTGGTCGGCCTTAAAATGCTGAGGGGAGAGGGAAATTAGGCAAGGGAAGTGATTGTGTTGAGGAGATAGGTGCATACATTTTCTTGTATGATTAATTGGCACCGTCTCCACTCTTGGGGACATATTTATGAGAGCTTTGCATCATGCTTGCACCATGCAACATGGTACATGCGTGAAAGTCAGATATTTCAAGCCCAGCATATCCACTTTGCGTTGATTGGAATGTCTTCAAAATCTGGAGTAAGGCAATGCAGAGCAGATCGAAGAGTTACATTACTCTGGGTAAGGGAGGTGTTCTATAGGCTTTGCGGTGGGTGTTACCATGCAACTTCCATGTTTTTTTTATGCATTCACAGATTTAAAAGGACTTGCGAACAAAATGCACCAAAAAGATATGCCTCGCCAGGAGAGGCGTAACAAGGAGAAATATGTTTATTTCTACTCATTTTTATATCTTTTTATGTATACTGTACACATAGAAAGAGGAAAAATTCTCTTAGGATTGTTTTTGTGTTGGTAGGTGCACTTTCCTGCACAAAAACTAGGCTTGGGCAAAGCACTTCGCTACGCTCGCCTGGTTTGCGAAGTTTGCGCAACTTCTCACCACGTGAACTGCACATAGCACAGTGGGGCCACGCTTAGCGTAGTGCAGTAGTCATTTTTTGCTTGCTCGCGGTCCTTAATGTCAAGTTGGGGACCGCGAGCAAGCAAAATAAGATCCTGGTGAGACTTTTTCCTTGTTCGCGATCAGCAACATCAAGTTGACGATCGCGAGCGTGGAAAATAAACCTCCCTGCGAAATTCTCAACGCGGGGAGGTCTGGTTTCTCATTCCGAGTGGTCACGTATGCTCGCGACCGCTCGCGATGAGAAACTACCTGTCCGCGTTGAGAAAGCTGCCGCTCGAGGAAAAATCTCCTCGAGTGGCAGAAAACTACAGCTCGCACTGTGCAGGATGCCGTTTTCAATGATTGCACAGTGCAGGATGCTTGACCGCACTGTACAATCATTGAAAACAGCATCTTGCACAGTGCGAACATGCTACTACGCAGTTCATGTAGTGCTATGCGTAGGTCGCGTAGTGCAAAGTGCACTTTGTGTAGCTTCGCGAAGCGCTACTTCGCAAACTACGCCCAGCCCTAACAAAAACAGCAACAGAGGCACCCTTGTTGGAGGTAGGCTTCAAAAATGGCAGCAGCGCAAGGGAAAAGGACAGGAATGTGCCCTATTGGATAAATATTGGATAAATATGACGCATTCCTGCTCTTTCCCTATGATGCGGGGCACAGCAGCAAAGTGACGTGCTGGCTGCCCTACACCACAAATGACAGATGTATGCCCCTTTGACAATGAAGTAGATACACTGAGGTTCAGACCTATAACCCCCTTCTGGTCTTGTTTGGCCAAAACCAGGCTTGATTTCTGAATGATTGAAACTTTCTTAAATATGTCGAATGTATACAGCTACTTTATTTATTTGTTAGAAGTGACTAGAATCATCACAAGTGGTGATGGGATTTTTAACAAGGATTACAGGTTCCCCCGGCATTACAAAATAAGTATTATTTTTATATTTATTTTAGCTTTGAATTTGTAATTATGTTTGCTTTGAACTGCATGTGAAACTTCAAAGGGATAAATGGATATGATGGTTCCCCGTTGATTGGAGTTTGTTGATTAACTAATAACCTCCAGTTTCTATAGAAAACTGTGTATACAGTGTAGATTCCAGCAGCTGAATTTTCACCAATATATTTTCTCTACGAAGGGTGAAATATTGCTGATGGATCATACACTCTTGTTATAGTATCCTATGGAAATTGTAGTTATTTCAGTTACATTTTGTAAATTGACCTTTTGCCGCTTTTAGATCGATCTCTATGCATTTCCAACATGTATCTTTCAGCAAATATACTATATTCCACCAATATTATTTTCAAGCGTTTGTTTGTAAATAAATTGCATAAGTGGTTGTTTTCTATTGTGAGTGGTTGGTCACTAGAAAGTTACATTTATTTTTAAAGTATACTTAGAGAAAACAGATAAAAAAAACTTTCATGAGCAAGCTAGAAAAAATACATATCTGCAACCAAATTCTAGAGTTGTGGAATTTGTCTAAAGGTTCCACTTGGAACACATAGGTCACCATAGACATGGTCTCATTGTTGCAGTTGAGCTGAACATGTTTCCAAGAAGAAAACATTTTATTTAAACTACTGTGAAGAAATGTGCTTTGTTCCATTGCTTAAGATTTTCTCTCTCTCTAATTCTTCTGATTTGTCTCTTCTCTCCCAGGGCATCATGCCTCATCATAATAGGACCTACTATTCGATGAGTTTCCCTTACAAGGAGAAAGACAAGAATATAGTGAACTTGGTATCATCTATGGTTTTTTTCTTCACTGCTTTGATTGGTATTTTTGGAAACTCTCTCTTCCTCTGGACATTGGGATTCAGGATGAAGAAGACAGTCAACACCATATGGTTTTTCTGCTTGGTTTTGTCCAGTTGGACTTACTCGATAATCATGCCAATCCTTGGAGGGTTTGTTTTGTTTGATTTCCACTGGCCTTTTGGCATAGCGATGTGCAAAGTGGTGAACACGTTGATGTCTCTCTGTATGTACGCTTCAGTGTTCACCTTGACCATCATTAGCCTGGACCGTTACATCTTGGTTGTCTACCCCGTCCGGGCCAGGCATTACAGAACTCCCCGATGGGCTACAATTGTGTGCTATTCCATTTGGGGCGCAGCTTTCATGTTAAGTGCACCATACCTGGCCTTTCGAGAACTCAGGCGGCCAGATGAAAATAATAAAACCATCTGTACCAACAATTATTTACTTTCTGATGACTGGAAAACTCCAGAAGTACAAGCCAGAAGAGATAAAATCCACCTGTGCCTGTTCTTAATCAGGTTTCTAGTTGCATTTCTTTTACCATTCATGGTCATCACTTCCTGCTACATCATCATAGCCGTCAAGGTGAATGTGAGAAGCCTGTCAAGGTCGAGCAAATTCATTAAGGTCATAATGGTCTCCGTTGTGTCATTCTTTGTGTGTTGGACACCATACCACCTGTTCCATTGTTTAATTCTATTTAGAGGATCTGTCCCAGAGTTACTGATACAAGCATGTATGTTGGTGGCCACCACAGCATCATGTTTCAATGTCTGTTTTACTTCCATCTTTTATATTTTCATCGGAGAAAACTTTAAAGAAGTTTTTACAAAGTCTCTTTTGTACCTGATTGAGTCTGCTTTCCATGAAGAAGTTGACTGAACTGTGTTTCTCAGAACAGACCAGATGAGTTTCAAATCATACAAGTGGAATTATGAACAAAAGCATCAGAGAGAACCTGCAACAGCTTGCCCTGCTGGAAATATTATTAATTGGTATGTGTGTCCCTCTCCTCAAATGATGTAACCCAGCCCCGCCACCAACAATGATTCCATTTCTCCTCATAAAAAGACCACTATCAAATGTACAATTTCCCACTTTTTTCCTCCTTAATTTACATATTGCTTTAATGTTAATGTTAATTGGGATTTGCAGAGTGCATAATCACCGGCAGGTCTCTAAGAGAGAGTGGCATTGGCCCACCCCAGAGTGACTGTTGGTTTCAGGTCAATGCATGTGTTATGTCCAGGCCTCTATAAAGAGGAGGGTCTTCCCTTTTTTTGTAAAAAGGAGATGGCCTTTTTCTTTGTGAAGGTTTCCTGGCAGCTTATTGCACAGCTGCGGAATCAAGACCGAGAAGGCTCATCCCCCTTTGGTCGTTGTATTGAAACATGGGCAGGCCAGCTGGCCTGTCTCTGATGACTGGAGGGTATGTCCAGGGCTGTATCTCTCCAGGTGCTCCTTGATGTATACAGGAGCCTGTCGGTAAAGGGCCTTGTGGGCAATGCAGAGGCCTTTGAACCTGGCTCGATGATTGATTGGGAACCAGCGTAGCTGTTGCAACAGAGGTGTGGACCGGCCCGTCTAGGGAGCTTGAAGATCAGCCTAGCTGCATCCTTCATTGGCACTTCAAGATTGCCTAATAGCTTTCCAGGTAGTCCAATATGTAGCGCGTTGCCATAGTCTAGGTGGACACAAGCAATGCAGTCCTCACCGTCCGCAGGGTGGAGAAAGAGAGTAGGGGTGGTCATTTACAGCGGACAGACAGTGGTGCAAATTTTGGGGCAAAATGGAAAATCTCAAAATGGATCATTACTGGAAGCAGTGGACCCAGGTTTAAGCATTTTTGAATATTTGAACTGAAAAACCATACACATTACATGCAAACACAAGCCTTCATCAAACAAATACACAAATGTTGACATATTCTATTTAATTCACAAAAAATGTAAAAAATATCAACATTTTAATTTTAATGTGAGGGTAGAAGTTTTCTAAATTCAATAGAGGCCCCCTAGCATCCATACTACAACCTGTTTGATGCACTTGCTCTGCTCCCACAAACCAATCTGAGAATGCTACCTTAATTTTTAGCTTCCAATTTCAGAATTCCTTCCCGTGAACAAAAGGTTTTATGTACAAATTATTAATCTGTTATAAGTATTTTTCTAAGCAGTCACAGACCAAAGGTTAACAACCGCTTACATAGAACATCCTTAGTCTAGTCTGTGGCAGGAAATGTGAAATGTGGCTTCAAGATCAGAAGCAAGTGGGCACCATGAGGGTGCAAAAGAGACAAGTACATCCTTGAACACCACCAATGCCTGCTCTGTCATAAGCGGTGCAGACAAGTCTTTATCAGCAGAGCTGGCCTGCTGCCTCAGGAGATCTACCTCAACCATTAGCATCTCATTTACATACTGAGCAAGGACAGATTGCTCTGACAAACAGAAGTAGTATTTATTGTTAAGCGACTGCCTTTTTTCTTCAGAGAGAAAACCCTAACCAGCCAGCCTGGCTAAGGAGGACCTCTGAGGACAAGACCCACCTGCAGGTACAGTTTGATGCATGTGTCGGTATCTTGGGGGATTTGAAACCTGCACGAGATGTGATGTTGGTTGTTTGCAGCCCTAATATGCAGCGGTGAGCATGTGAGATTTGGCACATGAGGAGTTTGCAGGTCCGCCTCCTTTCTTCCGTGGTTGATATTTGTGCCTGTTCCCTCTGAGCTGTGATTGTATTTCCCTGGTCCCAGACATTAATTACAGCCCCAGCGCGGGGAAAGAGACCCGAAGCTAAGAGAAAGGTTCAAAGGGCGCGGTTTTGAATATGTCATTGGTAAAAACTACTAGCAGTATGATAGCTTATCTACAGTAAATGGCAGAGTTCTTGAACCTTAAAATGTATTTTCCATTGATGACAGTGATGTTTCACCTAATTACATTTTCATCGCTAACTAATTTAAAAATCAACAGCAAAGATCTGTTTACACATTGGCGTCAATACTGCAGATCAATTCAAACATCGCAGACACTAAACATTTTTTATGAGATGGCAACAAGAGATACTGAAATGCGGGAAGTTAGCAGTAGGGTTCTAAGGACAGTGGGATTAAAACACTTCAGAGCATGGTTCGAAGATGGAAGGACTGGCTCGGGATGGAGGGAGAGTGGGACTGAGGGACTGGTGAAACGTCTAGCTGTCCTTGCCTCGGTCCAGGAAACACCTGCTCACTGAGTAAGGGTTGTGACAAGGAAGCTCTCTAGCTGTCCTCATACCAGAAGGTGAGTACTCAACAGCTCACTGAGTAAGAGTTGTGACGAGGAAGGTCTATCTGTCCTCATGGTCAAGGAAGTGGGAAGACAGCAGATCACTTAGTAAGGGTTGAAACAAGGAAGCTTTCTAGCAGTCCTTATAGACTAGAGGCTGAGAAGATGACAGGTCTCTGAGTAAGGATCAAGACGGGGAGGATTGGTGTGGATGAAGCACCATGGTTGGTGAGCAACATTTGCGGTCACTCTTACTCAACACAGCTAGTTTTTGCTGTTTATCTTTAACTCGGGGCATCTTCACTGATTAAAAAGTGTAATGAAGAGGACCAGCTAGGAGGACATTCAGGCTCTGAATCAGCATGGCATAAATACAGAGACAAGTAAGGAAGGGATGCACAGATGAAATAAACTCCACAAAGGAAAAGACCATAATCACCAATGTAATTTTAAAATAGTTTTATGGTACCTGACTTCACTGGGCTAAAGATTTCTGAAGTCACAACTCGGTTGAAATAGAATGCAGAGCAAGCAGTTGAGTCAGGACAGCTATGTGAGGGAAGTCAAGTCATTAACGCACAGTCTCAGTAGAGTCAGACGTCTGCAAATTTAGTTGCTTAAAGGGTAAGGTATTCATGTATCAATGGTCTGTATAATTAGGGTCAAGGGCGTTTGTATATCCTGAAGTTAGGGGTGAGGATCAGTTGACTTTTTGCAGTAGAATAAGTAATCAAGCTTATTTAGACAAGCAAGTTGTCATTTGTGGCACTTGGTAGCCATTTCCCTGCTTGGTTTACCAGGGCACTTTTTCAGTCCTGGGTGCCAAGAGCTTTTCAACCGAGAGGATTCTGGGAGCTTCTGTGGGGCATTCTAGAATTGGGCAGAGGAACGCTTCAGGTTGGTGTCCCCTGGTGACAGGCCAGATATGTGCCTCAGTCATGCTCCGTGGTCTCCATGCAGGTCTAGTTAGGTCTTATTTGAGCATCATGTCCTGTAGGAGTCTGGGAACCTTTGCAGGTGGGTTGGTACTTTCACAATTACATAAACTCCTGCTTGGAGTGCCGCCTAAGGTCCAGGTCCTCAGGTTGTGCCATGGTTGATGGTTGGGCTCTGTCTAAGAGCTCTAACTTAGTGTATTTCGAAGTATTTGCGCCTGGGGAAACTGAGAGACCTAGTGGATGTCTGGATCTCAGCTCTGAAAGCAGATGGATGTTTTCTGTAGTTACTTGAAGGACAAGCACATGAACCTTGTCTTGATCCTTCACATAGACTTTCGGGAGCTCTACCCTGAGTCTGACCAGAGCTTGACACTTGGAAATATCAATCACTCCTAGGAAAGTCGGAGGTCAGTGCCTGAAATCATAGCCTGGGTGCTGCCCCTGAACATCTGCGAGAACCTCCAGGAATTTTAACTCTCTTGTCTTCATAGGTGAAACGCTTGGCAAAGCATGGCAGTCTGTGACAGGCATCTAGAACTTTGGATTTGGAGAGAAATTGTTGCATTTGTACCATTATTGCTAGTTTGTTTGGCTGATATGGCCCCTGAACGAACGGTAACCTTACTTCTAGCACTTTCCCTCTTTTCTGCTGTGTATGAGATATTTATCATCCATTTCACATGCTTATGCTTTATTATAAACAGCTGTGCCCACAATAAGTGCACACACATACACACACACACACACATACACACACTCACTGTCACACAAATTCATAAATAGGTAGGGAGAGAATACATAACAGGTAACAAGGGTATATTTTCCAGTAAATTTCTTTGGTGACATGAATGAACCACGAGGCTGGATCCTGGCTGATCATGAACCACAAGATAGTAATATAGGATCATATTGCACATGTTTCTCATTGCATATTATGGTTCAATATTTATTACATTCAGCACTCTTTAGAAATATTTGAGTGTAACCCATTTGTTTTTCATTGTTTACTGAGACTACAGTTATGTCTGTCAATGTTTTGAGAAATGTATGTTTGTGCTGGTGATGAAGAACTAATATTTAAAATGTGATTTATGCAACATTTATATTATATCACATTTTAAATGCAGAGCTCAGTGGAAGGAAATAATTAATTAAAACTTGCATTCTAAAACGTGCTTTCATTTGGTAACAAATTGACGCTATATTGTAAATTCAACTCGACATATATAGAGAAAAGAAAAACGTAACAGGAGATGTGTGTTCTTCATTTATAGAGTTTATTTTCAAACACTGGGGGGTGTATTCATTATTACATGCTTCCCGCAAAGAATGTCAGATATGTAAAATCCACTTTTGTGCTGTAGATGCTGTTGCCAAATAATCCTCAACAATGCCTATGGTTGTATCAACAATTTATTCCATAACGGCAAATCAATTCTAAATATTCAAACTCCAATCAGTATTACAATGTGAGCTGCATGTTGAATATATTGACTCTTCATGCTATCGACCACAAAATAAACAAGTGATATGAAAAAAATACATGATGAGTAGCATGTATATTACTGACCAACATGGGCATCTTGGGGTTCAAGTGACATTTAAAAACCAATCCAGTTTATAAATGTGACTATGATGTCACCAGAACCCCTTGACGGCACACTCTCACTACCAAACTCTGAAGTTACTGTTCTCAAAACATGTCAATACATGAAGGACGTCTTCTCACAAATCAAATGAAAAGTGATACATAAGGTTCATATATTCTGGGACAATGAGGAATAAAAGCATCCATGGAGCAGCATCTGCAAGAACACCTGGCATATTCCAGAGCTGTGTCGTGGCTTCATCCTTGGACTCACCAGGTAGTGTTCAGCTTGGCTCATGCATAACTCTATCTTCCGTCGCAAAAAGGTAGAACTCAGCTTGTCTCAGGTAGAGTGAGAAGACAAAGAAGATTTTTCTACAGATCCCTTTCTTGAATTTCTCATTTTGTACACTTGTATTTGCATTTTGATAACTATTTACTAGCACTTTCTTACATATGTTCAGTAATTGCTAATTAATAATAAAGATCTGTAGTAGATGAACTATTTTAATTAAGTAGCAAATAAGGGGTGGCTCTGGGAAACTTTCAAAATAACCTGCAGGGACAGTGGTTGGATTGATGTGGCAGGTACGTGAGGCATAGATTTGAAAATGCGGAGTGTAGTTAAATGTGATGTATTGCAGTATTCGAGCAATCAAGTGCATTAAGTTCTGTAACAGAGCAACAGTAACGATATGCATGACATTTTACAGCTGGGGGGATAATGCAGTGGTTAGAATGGTAATGGAGGAAAGGAGGAGTGAAGTGCATTGTGCAGATTAGGAGTGAAGGATTACACGCTTTATAATTGAGAAATTGGGTTTAAAATTTGAAAGCAATAACACAGTAGCAAGCTGTGCCTTTGGGTTGGGGCGAAATGTAACCCCAAAATGATGTTATACCATTTATGAGTGACACCTGGGCAAGGCACTTCTCCGAGGAGCACGCAACATTTCAGCATTTGGATTAAAATTGGATTACAACTAAAACAGGAGTGCATCCCTTTCTTGAATACGCCCAATAATACAGCCTAATATTGAGTATTGCCAGTCCACCTCAACTCTGTGGGAGAGAAATATTTTTCATTGAGCGCCTTACTTTGCCATATAGCCGTACAAAGTTCATAAACATTGCATCCAAAGTCTTTAATATTATTTTGCCGACCATTACTGGTAAAGACCTAAATAAATATAGAACCTTAGGCAACATGGTCATTTTTAGTACATTAGCCCAACCAATGTTTGATAGATGAAGCCCATTCATACGCTTAAGATCAGTTGACATTTTCTTCATTATAGGGTCGAAATAGATTTTGGCTATCGTTGTCACTTTTGAGCTGATACAGACCCCTAAATACACAGCTGAGTTGACACATCTTGTATCCTGAAACCTCAGGTTGTCAATACAGATAATCTGTGTTTTATTTTTATTCAAGGAGTACCCTGTGATCCTGCCGAAGTCCTCAGTAATGTTTTCTATTTCCTTAATTTCTGTCTGGGGATCCGTAGTGAGCACCGCAAGATCGTCGGTGTACGCAAGAACTTTAGTCTCGTATCCCTTGCTGTATATAGATTTTATCCTCTGATTACTTATACATTTTTTGATTAACAGATTTATATATACTGCTGTTATAATCCAGAAGTACTTATTGCATTTACAGGTTGACTAATGTGTTATGATCTACAATGTATTTACAGGCTGATTACAGGTTGTTAATATCCTATTATTAAGGTGGGGTTATACCCTCGCCCTACACAGGCTAAGGTATGTGTTTTATACATGAGGTTATATATAGAACTTGGTATCTTCCTCCACCCCTCCCTCTCCTTCCCCTTTGGAATGTTCCTACCCCTGGAGGCTGCTCTAGAATGTTGACAGAAGAGAGACGGTTCTTGAAGAGAGAGATGTATTGAAGTGTCCTGCCATCCTGGTGGCACTGTGGAGGGCGTGAATAAAGAAGAAGGTTATTCAGATTGTGTCTGTTATCTTTCTAACACTGGCGACGAGGATGGGATTCACCTCGTGCTGAGAGCGCCACTTGGAAGAATAATTGTAAACACCTGTCAATATACAGGGAAGCCTAATAATTGACCTCTCTAGAGTTTTCTCCACGGAACTTGTGAGGCATTCCTGCGCTGTGACGAGAGTGTGCTTCCCTGTCAGCTGCTCTTCCCCTCAGCTGAGGTGTGCGCGGTGTTGCGTTCCAAGCACTAGAGGGCAGTAAGCCATGGATCTCCCAGCGCTCTGACTTTCAGTTCTTCTGTTGTGAAACAACTTGGCATGGAGCACTTCAGTTAACCCTTGCCTGACAGAGTCTTGAGTAGAGTTCTGCTGCCTACTCCCTACTTGCTGACGGGCTCAACCTTCTAATTAAAATATAGCCTATCTGATTAAACTTCCTTGGTATTTATGCGAAGGCTGTCAGCGGAGGGCACACATCTAAAGGAATCGTATCCACTTCTTCTCCTCGCCCTTCACATCCAGTCTTTATTCATTAAGCTGCCTGGCCATATTCTTATGGATTATCAAGTCCATCACGCTGGCAGGCACAGCTGTTCATTTTAAATTCAAGCCTGTCTTTTCACATTTATTCTGAGCCACACAACGCCGTTTCGCTGACAGGCACAGCTCTTAGGTTACAAGTGCACTTAAACCATTCATTTGACGTCCATCTCGCTGACAGGCAATTCAATTTCAATTTTCAAAGCTGTATTCAACAGCAGTCATAAAAGCATTTTGACCCTAACGCTATACAATAAATACTAATCTAAAATACTTTCGTAAAAACAAGTATTAAACAATTAATGCTGACGAAATTAGTACAAGAATATAAAATCACTCCATTACAATCTGTAAAGATTTTGATAAAAAAGAGAAACATGGTTACCATAAATCATTAGGTTGCTTTTCCCAGTAGCATACCTTTTCCGGATTAACCATGCCCAACCAAGGAATTTTGCGACTGCAATTGCAAAATAAGGTGTGCAATCTGTTTCTAATATTCTGAGTGCAACTATTTGCCTGCGAGTCCCAAGATTCAAACACATTAAGCCTGTCTGAGTATGTTATTTGGGCTGTTCCACATCCTTCTTGCTGACAGGCACAGCTAGGTAGTACTTTGTGCACTGGTGTTAAGCCCTCCAGCTCTTGCAGGGATTGGATCTTATGTTAGGTACATAACATGCCATGTAATGTTACTGTAGAGTTATATTTTAATGATTTCCCTCTCTGCAAGTGGTATTAACTCATTGTTATCTATCATTTTCTGTCAGCGGGTGTCATTTTGCTTCTAAGAGTAAATTGCTGTTGTACACGTATTTTATAACCTGGAGGTAGGATTGGGATACCTATTTACAGGCTCATTACAGGTTGTTAATATCCTATTATTAAGGTGGGGTTATAACCTAGCCCTACACAGGCTAAGCTATGTGTTTTATACATGAGGTCATATAAAGAACTGGGTATCTTCCTCCACCCCTCCCTCTTCTTTCCCTTTGATCTTTAAAACTTCTCCCTCCTCTGAGGCTTCCTCTATTTCAGATACTAAATTACCTTCAGCATTGGTGGGTTCCCCTTGATTATATTTAGGTCTTATTTCTTTCATGCATTTAGCTGTATGCTCTATGGATTTGGCTATTTCAATAGCTTCATCGAGGTCAGGTTGTTTTTGGAGTAATTTCTCTTGAATTCTGCTATTGCTAGTGCATCTCACCATTTGGTCTCTTATGAGGGAATCATTAAGATCCCCAAATTGGCAATGAACACTTAGACCCCTCAACACTGCCACGTAGCTAGCAATACTCTCATCCTTTCCCTGGAATCTACACAAAAATTTGTGGCGTTCAAGTACAATGTTTATCTTGTCCCCAAAATGGATACCCAACTTAATTAACAATACTTCGTAAACATTAGATGCATCCTTCAATTCTGGTTCAGGTAAAGTGTCGAATATCTTTCTGCCCCGGTTGCCTAGATTGTGGAGGAGAACATGTTGCCTTCTAAACGCATTGAATTTCTCCCCCCTATAGCAAGTAGATATGACTCAAACACTCTCACTCACTCTTTCCATGGCATATTGGGTTCCCCACACTCGTTTAAAAAAGGTGTGGGTTGTGACATAATAGATGCAGCCATAATGTTGGTAAAAAGGTATCCCAATCCTACCTCCAGGTTATCAAATACTTGTACAACAGCAATTTACTCTTAGAAGCAAAATGACACCCCCTGACAGAAAATGATAGATAACAATGAGTTAATACCACTTGCAGAGAGGGAAATCGTTAAAATATAACTCTACAGTAACATTACATAGCATCCGTATTCACGAAGCATTGAGCACCATGGGGGAGGCAAGTTGCTTTAGTGTCCTAGACTTATCAAGCACTTACCACCAGGTGGAGCTACACCCTGAATCAAGGGAACTCACTACTTTCACCACACCTTTAGGTTCCTTCATGTACCTCCGTATGCCGTTCGGGTTGGCTTCCGTGGCTGCGGTATTTCAAAAGATCATGAAGCACATCTTGGAAGGAATCCCTCATACTATATGCTTCCAAGACGATGTTTTAATATATGGTGCCACTAATAAGGAACATGATACGTAGCTCAGGGCAGTTTTTGGGAAGTTCAAAGAAGCAGGTCTCACCCTCAATGAAAAGAAATGCAGGATCGGAGTGGGGTCTGTCGATTACTTGGGGCACTCAATATCCAAAGAAGGTTTCCGTCCTAAGCTCAGCCTCCTGGAGGCCATAGAAAAAGCTCAAGCCCCCACAAACAAGCAAGAGTTACTGTCTTTTTTGGGTCTAGCTGAGTATATGGCAAAGTATGCCAAAAATGTTGCAGACATTAATGGAGATCTCAGAGACCTCACTAAGAGTCATGCCCAATTCAAATGGTCAGAAATACACCAGAATGCATTTGAGGCCATCAAGTCAGCTATTCTGAATGCCCCAAATCTGTGTAACTTTAATCCCTCAAGGAAAACAATACTCACCAGGGATGCCAGTAACAAAGGGTTAGGGGCGACCTTGTCTCAAATCATCGCAGGCAGAGAAACAATAGTGGCTTTCGTCTCTCACACTCTGAGTAGTGCACAAAAAAACTATTCAGTAATAGAAAAGGAGGCACTTGCCTGTTTCTGGGCCGTGAGACACTTCAAGTTTTACCTATGGGGCATTAGATTCACCATCCGAACGGATCAGAAATCCTTGATGTACATTTTTAGTTCTAAGGGGGCTACCAGTTGCACACCCAGGATTGCCAAGTGGGTATTAGGATTAGAAAGTTTTATCTTCAAAGTGGAGTTTGTTGCTGGAGACCATAACAAAGCAACAGACTTCCTATCAAGAGAACCTTTGGATAAGGAGGAGCAGTTGGAGGTTCATGAATTCCCCATTTTACAAGTACATTCAAGTACCATTAGCAAGGAGGAATGGGCTGAAAGTATGAACAACGACCCAACTATCTGCAAATTGAAGGATCTGACTGTAAATCGGTGGCCTGAGAGTCGAAAAGAAGTCGATGACGAATTGAGCAAATTCTGGGAAGTGAAACATGAAATTAGTCTCAATGAAGATTTGCTCTGCAGAAATGACAAAATAATACCCCCAAAGAGCTTAATAGACAAACTCATCGACCTGGTCCATGAAGGACATTTGGGGAGAAGCCTGAGTAAGAACAGACTCAGGGAACATTATTGGTTTCCTGGCATGGATTCATGGGTGGAGAGCAAGGTGAAGAACTGCTGCGCTTGCGCCAACAGTGACAAATCCAAACATATTCAGAAGGTCCTATTATCGCCGGTGGCAATCCTGAGAAAACCATGGGACAGCCTGACACTGGATATCATAGGACTGATCAATAGATCAGGGATGAATAAACAATTTATTTTCACTTTGACTGACTTCCATTCACACTGGGTGCTGACTAAAATGGTCAATGACATCACTACTGAATCTTTAATAGAGTTCTTGAGTGACACATTCTCCAATGAAGGCATTCCCTACGAATTGGTCACGGATAACGGAGTACAGCTCACATCATCAGCAATGTCAGAATTCTTGGAGAAGCTCAAGATTACGCATCTCAAAGCAGCGCTGTACTGCCCGCGGGCAAATGGCATGATCGAGAGAGTGAATAGAATGATTAAGGAGAATATCCAATTAGCATGTGCAAACAATGTTCTGGTGGAAAAGTCTATCAGAGAGCTATTATGGGCATTTCACACAACTCCAAACACATTAACAGAAATATCTCCTTTCTGTTCCCTCAGAAGAAGGAAGCCGAGTACCAAATTCTTCCCCTCATGGATAGGAGGTGGAGAATGTTCTTCTCATTCCTTTGAAGAAGCTAGAGGAAAAATAGAATCTCACCAGGCCAAATATGAAGAACAGTACCATTCTAGACATGGATGCAAGGCACACAATTGGGCAGTTGGAGAATTTGTAATGGTAAGGAGACCAAACATTACTGGAAATTTTGAATCCATATACTTAAAGCCACAAAAGATTGTAGAAGTTAAAAACAACACAGTGACATTGGAGAATGGTCAGAACTGAAGCATGGACCGATTGGCAAGGTATCATGAACCAGGAACCCCTGTACAGGGGAACTACCGGAAAACCAGCGACCACAGGGGGCGCACCAAAAGGGTTACCAAAGCTCTAACTGGCACAATGACTATTGGATGTATTGATTTTGTTATAGACTATTATTATCTTCTTGCATTTTGTTAGGAAGGAAGATGTGTTATAATCCAGAAGTACTTATTGCATTTACAGGTTGACTAATGTGTTATGATCTACAATGTATTTACAGGCTCATTACAGGTTGTAAATATCCTATTATTAAGGTGGGATTATACCCTAGCCGTACACAGGCTAAGGTATGTGTTTTATACATGAGGTTATATAAAGAACTTGGTATCTTCCTCCACCCCTCCCTCTCCTTCCCCTTTGGAATGTTCCTACCCCTGGAGGCTGCTCTAGAATGTTGACACAAGAGAGACGGTTCTTGAAGAGAGAGATGTATTGAAGTGTCCTGCTATCCTGGTGGCACTGTGGAGGCCGTGAATAAAGAAGAAGGTTATTCAGATTGTGTCTGGTATCTTTCTAACAGCTGCAAATAGGATAGGGGAGCACGGGCACCCCTGCCTCGTCCCCCTTGAAACTCTTATAACTTCTGATTCATCTCCCGCAGCTGACCCTCGGCAAAAGAGCCAATACCTAGGGAGGAAACCGCATGTGCATAGGGCAATATCATCTCTTATGGATAGACACGGTTTGGTAGATTTATGATATCATCATCAACCTAGTGATTTAGGATAAACTTATCACTCATGTCCTCATAAGAAACATGTACAATTTGACTACTTCCTGAGCTTAGCAAGTCTGGCAAGCAAATGCAAGATAAGAAAATTACCTAAGCTAGTTTCGGATCATAATCCATTGATCCTGGAGGTAGAAACTCATTCAAAAGGCAAACAGCATAGGAAATGGACTTTTGACTGGAAACTGCTAACTAAAAATAAATTAGGAGCTGGTTACAGGGCTGCTATAATGCTAATAGATACAGTACTTCACGGATAATAGTGTTGGATACTTTCAAGGCCACTTTGGGGGTGGGGGGAATTGTGAGCTATATTGCTCAGGAAAGAAAATAATTTCAGACCGTAAGGAAAAGGCTGCTTAAGGAATTAGCAGGGACCGAGCAGGAACATGCAACGTTTATAGCACAGGGACAGGCTGTAGCCGGGACCCAGCTTAAAATTGTTACTCTGAAGGCAGACATCTGAAGTTGCATAAATCAGAGGGCAGCTGAGGACTATCAAACACATAAGTCAGGGGCATACGAATATGGACAGTCCGTTGGTAGAGTATTGGCACTACGTACAAGGCAGATAGAAGTTGGAAGTAGGATAATTTCGATGAAAAAGGATGGAAGAGTATATATAGAAACAGGTGATATTATTGGGATTCTATGGGAGTACTATCAAGATATGTGTAAAGGTGAGGAGAGGCTACCTGTAGATAATTTGTACACTATCCTTGAAGGGGATCTTGGGGTAATTTTAGATCAAACTGTAAGAGCTGAGCTGGAGGCAGAAATACCACTAGAGGAGTTTATGGTAGCTATACAAAACTTGGCCTCGTGGAAAGCAGCAGGGCCCGATAAAATACCCATTGAATTCTACAAAATGTTTTTACTACAATTAGCTCCTATTCTCTTGAATTTGTTTTAAGGGGTTCGACATACAGGGGTTCCACTGGTGTCGTGGAAGGGCACTGACTTAGTGATATTTCCCAAAAAGGATAAAGACCCTAGTGACCCAGTACCATACAGACAATCTCATTAATAAACATAGACGCAAAGGTCTTTTCGAAAATCTCGGCAACTCGATTGGGAAGGGTCATAGCTGACCTAGTGCATTGATTTATTCCCAGCAGAGGAACAACGGATCCTATTCGTTGGGAAATAACACTGTTCGAAATTATGGCTGGGACAGGGAAACAAATGGCTATGGTCCTACTCGATGCTGAGAAGGTCTTTGATCGGGTGGACTGGGAGTATCTATGCTGGATCTTAGCAGCAAGGGGGTTTGGTCCAAAAATAATTACGGCTGTTAAAGCCATGTACACCTCTCGGTATGCACGGGTTCAACGTTTGGGATGAGCCCATCTAGATGTATTGCTCCCTTTGGATAAGAAAAGAGGTGAGAACTAAGGCCGAAGGCATTTCTTGCCAGGAGTCTGCAATGGAAGGTAAGGTAGATGTTTTGTTGTTAATTGACTAGCTCATGTAGGTAATATATAGGTTTTCATGGACTACCAGAATATTTGGGCACATTGAGAGGTGTTGATTTCTAGGCAGGACCTCAACAGAGCCAAGAGAAGGCACCTGAATATTGGTAAGGGAGATATGTCATTGTCATATGAAGTCAATTTGAAAGAGTTAATGATGTGAAAGGTTTTCAATTGAGAGGTGCTTTGAGGTATTACAAATAGAGGGTTGATTTGCAGGAATATTAGAGAGATGTTTTCATGGATGATGTAATTGTGAAGATTGTTTCAGATTGTTTACATTTTACTCACAAAGAAGCTGTTGATACATTTTTCTTTTCAATGATTTGTTCATATTTTTTACTATTGAGTGTGAGCCGACAGCATGTAGCAAGAATGTACACAGTTCTTAACCACTTTGTAAGAGAACTAATGTTAATTTCCTCGTGAGAATGGCTATTAAAAGCTGCCACAAAGTAAAACAAAATAGGAACACTATCTTCTAATACATAGTCAGATTTCTGTGAGGACTAGCTAGATCATTCCTAGAATTTGGGAAACATATACTGAAATACTCTATGTGGAGACATCCAATCATAATGGTATAACTTCCCCCATGAGGTATATTAACAACAAGTATTTGAGTTCGGAGTTACAGGCTCAATGTGGTGGCCAAAAAGATATTATTTTGGGTTAAGTCCTGCATTTTATTTAAAAAATGCACTCTGGAGGGGGCTCCAGGTCCCAATGGAATCCCCCCCATGGTTTTCAAAGGGATGGCGGATAAGAGGGCAAAAATGATGGCGCCTCTATTCCAGGAGTGTAGGTTGGGAAGAAGAATCCTGGAGCAATGGAGGGGATCCCTGCTTGTTCCGCTACATAAAAAAGGCTCAAGATCCACCCCAAAAACTATAGAATGATTGCAATCCTAGATGTAGACAGGAAGTGCTATGCTAGCATTCTGTTACACAAGCTGATGGCTTGGGTTGAAAAGTGCAAACGGATCTCTTACAAGCAAACAGGGTTCCAAAAGGGTTCACACACTGAAGACAACTTGTTTTGCATTTCCAACATGATTGAAACAACACTGGCAAGAAAAGGCAGCGATCTGTACCTTGCTTGCATTGACTTTCAAACTGCCTTTGACATTGTTTCCTGTCAACGATTACGGATAAAACAAAAAAATTGGGGTATTGATAATGCACTACTAACAGCACTGATTGCCCTATATTCAGACACCTGGGTTAAGATCAGAGTTACAACCACATGTTCTGTCACCAACAAAATTCATACTAATAAGGGCTTAAAATAAGGTTGTCGTTGCCCCCAATCCTTTTCAATCTTTATCGGGCTGATTTGCCGGAACGGTGGGCTGCAGCATGAGCAATTCCCCCCCAAAATAGCCGAAACCAAAATCCAATCACTCCAATATGCGAACGATACGATATTGCTTGACCAAACCCAGATTGGTCTGCAGCAGCTGCTAACGGTATTATCTCTATATTGTAGAGAGAACAATCTAAAACTGAAGACAACAAAAACAAACGCAATGATAATTTTGTGACAACTAAAGGTATAAACCCCTTGAGATTGTGACCACCTATATGTATTTAGGTGTGTGGATTGATCACAAAGGACAGACCGCTGCTCACATTACTGCAATGCAAGGTACAGCTCAATCTTTGAAAGGCATTTTTTGTAGCGCAAGAAAAGCCATGATCTCCCCTGACCTTACTCCCCTAATCCGATTAATGCGGGAAAGATTTCTACCATCAGTAGCCCATGGAGCAATAGCCTTCAAAGATAAGATGACTACATGCTGGATAAAGCACAGTCTGCCTCTTTTCGTAACGTTTTTTCTTACAGACTGCCACTGCTCATGCTCAAATTCGGAGAGAATTCAATCTTTCTTCCCAAAAATGGATCCTGAAGGCGTGATTTATTGCATATTGTCTAAAGGCTAAACAAGCTCAGGAAAACTTCTTGAAACAACATATCTGGACAATGACAAACACCCAAGGGTCCACATGGTATGCAAATCTAGGCCATTGTGTTGAGTTATTGGATGCAAAGGAAATATGGTCAGCCTCAATATCCAACCCAGCAGCCTCAAGAC
The DNA here is from genome assembly GCF_964263255.1 of Lissotriton vulgaris. Lineage (NCBI taxonomy): Eukaryota > Metazoa > Chordata > Amphibia > Caudata > Salamandridae > Lissotriton > Lissotriton vulgaris. The sequence goes on from NC_141695.1 coordinate 174,137,884, forward strand.
TTTTAACAAAACAGGCGAAGTTACTGTCTGCCGACTGTGATATGGAAACATGAACAAATTTAAAGCATGGACGCTGGGCCTCGACCCTTTATGTCGATGTGTTCTTGCCATATTACCTATCCTCTCCTTTATAACCAATGCTGAAGTGACAATTTATGAGGTTGCGGTTCGGTCTGATCCTACTTTTGGCATTCAAATACGGGCAAGGGTATAAAGACACTGTAGTTACCAACTGCCGAGCTTGCGGAACAGTAGAGGAATCACTAATTCACATATTGTGCATTTGCGTGAAACTGCGTCCACTGAGAATATACTGGCTCCTTCCAATTTGGTGTATTTTAAACAGATGAACATGTGATGCCGCTTTAGTTGAGTGCATAAAAGGTGAATCAGCGCAGGTGGTTCTTGAAATACCTAATGGCGATAAGGGCTTCCCTGGATTCCCCCATTGTATAGAGCTTTAACTTGTAAAGCTGAGACATGTTATGTGCTCCTTTAGGTTTTTAGGTTTATAGTAACCAAAATGGGGTTTCCATGTTCTTAATTTTTGCATAATTGATTGAAACAACCTGTCTTTTTATCTTGTACAATAAGGAAATAAAATGTTATATTGTATATTTATATGTGGTCACATTGCAATGGTTTTAATTATTTGTGCAATAAAATTATCTATCTATCTATCTATCTATCTATCTATCTATCTATCTATCTATCTATCTATCTATCTATCTATCTATCTATCTATCTATCTATCTATCTATCTATCTATCTATGGCTCTGGTACTGCCAGTACTTAATATAGATGCCTGATTCACCACACTTATTGTATGTGATTTGTATTATTGTTTACAGTCATATAATGAGTATCTTCATTACTGGAGTCAGAATGGATTCAGGGAACAAAAGGCTGCACTGTGAAGCACAGGTTTCTTTATGGAACAGGTGAAATAATGCTTGCCACGGACTCATGCCATTCATAAATTCAATCATCAATGTGTTGTCATTCACGTTCCAGGGAATTAATTGGCAGATAAGCCACAAAGGTGATTCTTTTCACTGCCGCAGTTGCTGCAATCACTCGTCCGAGTACGAGAATAAACAATATCATGGTGCCACCAATGCTGCTTGCAATGTCACACACCTGCCAAAAAGCTTTCCACTGAAGTGTTCTTAAAAGTATTACAAAACTCAGATTCCAGGTGTCAGGGACAGAGTGATACCAAACAGTGATCGCAGACTTGGCTTAATTCTGGTTGCTTATGAGGGTCAGGCTTCTGCACATGCAGGGGTGCCTCCTACAATTTCAATACTGCTGCAACAACATTGGTGACTGGGAATTTACAAACAGAGCAAGGACTTAGCCCTGAGATGCGACATCTGTCAGCAGACGTGGGGATCCTCAGTGGAGCGTCCGCCCCATACACCTCTTTTGATTTGAACAACCCCTTGGCTTGTGTTTATTTGGAACATTGGGTCCCCTTTTATTTGACAGGGCTTACAAGTACATTTTTGTGGCAGTGGATTCCTGCTCTTATTTCCTGTGGGTATGGTCACAGTGATTGGTTCACGCCAAAACTGTTATAAAGGATCTGCTAGTCTTTATCAGGACATACGCAGTTGGTGCACTACATTCCGATCAGAGTCTGGAATGTAGCCCTTGGGCTTGCAAAGAGGCCATGGGAAGTTTGGATGTGAGCCTATGTTTCTCATCTCCATACCCTATTGAGGGAAATGCAGTTGTGGGAGGAAAAACTGGGACTTAAAGCAGTCTTTAACAGCAAGGGTATTAGGATTGGGTCAAAGTTAAGTCCATCACCTATATGGGGTCCAAAGGGCTTTGAACAATATGCCATGAAAATCCTTGGGTGGTCCGACCCCTTATGAGATCCCGTTTGGGATAAGATGTGGGTCTCAGACCTGGATAATGGCAACATAAAGGCGGCGGAAACACTGTTTGGCATAATCAAACGTTTAGTTGTTTTAGAGGAATTGAATGATTTTCGGGACAAAAAAAAGCACCATCCAAGTAAAACGCACTGCCGCTGGCGAAGCAAAGGTTGTTCCGTCTAGGACTGGCTGGATCCTGAAGGTTGGGTATCTGGTCAGAGAAAAGATTGTGGATAAGAAAGAATTTGGCCATTTTACAGATCGCCTGTGCCTATCCTGACTGCTGAAGGCACACAAACAGTACTTCTCCCACCCCTTGCCAGATGCCAAGACAAAAGGTTTGCCTTTATTGAGTTGTTCTAGCCACACTATGTTGCTGATTCTCAACAGTAAGCCGTGTGGACTCCTGGGTAGCTACCAATCTCCTCTTGCTGCCAATCAGGAGGTTCAGATGAAAGTTTTAATTACAAATGAAGCTTGCTCTCTTCAACAAGAGACAACGATATGCAACAATAAAGTATATCTTCTACCTGTTTCAAAAACAATGACAACTGTGCAGTTAACAAGTACAGAAAAACAGATTTGGATTTGGAATCCTGAAAAGAACTATATCTAGACCAATGTACCACAGATCGAGTCTTCATTGAATTCAAACCAACCTGCTGAGCTGCCCAAGATAGACCGGACGAGTTCTGGATACTTCATCAGCTTTGATGACTTTTCTTCCAATGCCCCGGAAGCCTCATCACTTCACCCTTTGAGCTGAAGGTGCATGTTCTCTATCTTTGGATGAAAAGAACATGCCTTGTTTCTCCACTATTCTCCACTATGTGTATGGTCCGACTGAACCTTTGCAAATTCCTCATTTCTTTAAAATATCTTTAAATGACATTATCACCCTAGTACCATTTCTGATGATTGGCACTTTGATACAGTATATGGAATGTTAGAAGATCTAGAACATTCCATTGTGCTTTCTTCCGATGAGTTATGCGATGATACAGCAAATTTTGATTAAATGCTCAGTTTTCAACATTACAATCATCATTTTCTACAAAAGGCTAGTGGACCTGGTCAAGTATTTAATTTTACTCAATGGGATCATTGCCCTACACCACCAAAAGGTAGTTCAAAAAGCATTTGAACAGAAGTTTGACAATTTTTATGGTGATGGTATGTCTAACCCAGCCTTATTTTATCATAGGCTTGCACTGTCACCTGCAAAGAAAAATATGGTATCTGAGACCAAGCTGCTTTACGCTGCCTCTTTCCCTTCTCAACTCTCTTTACAAGGCTTCAACTTTTTGAGGGACACAGTAGATGTAAAATCTATCTGGGGGACTAAAGATTGGCAGGTTCAGGGAATGTAGACTTTAATTTGGCCCTGTTTAATACTACAACAAATGTTTTTCCTGAACAAAACAGTGCAGGGGACAACAAGCCCTGGCTTGGCCAAGATAAAGGATTTGAACACACCAGGGGTTACCGCTCTCACTTAATTTGACAACTGATAGCAGTTAACACCATATGATGAAAACACTATTGATAACCTGCCGCGTAAGAGTAGGCATAACTCATCAGATCCCAATTGGAAGGATGGATAGTCTGGCCGCTAGACACGACAAATGTCAGAATAGATTCCTAGGTAACAGCAAGGTATTTACAGCAAATAGGCCTGACATGTGATATGTGCAGGGTTACCACTCGGGTGTGTTAATAACTTACAGTGTTGAGAACTTGTGTCTTGATTGACTAAAAACCTCGACACCGATGAAGTTCAATTGAATAGGTGCATCATATTCATGTGTGGAGTGCACCCGAATATAATCACTTGTTGTATTAACATGAAGTGTTAGGATTTTGAAATATATCAACATGAATACATGGTGTGTTTTAGCCCATTGATGTTTAAAATTAATGTATCTGGCAGGAAACATTAACATGAAGGAACTCATGTTGTGCAATTGACACTTATTCACATAATAAATGTGCTTATTAATTACATTATTTCATATATAAATAGGTAAATATGTTAGTTGAGATTGCATTAATGTTATATGATTTCGCAAAGTATATACGATGTCTCTCTTATGTTAGCTAAAACTCGTAGGTCTGAAGTGCCTGAAGTGCAAGAGCCTGAAACTCTCGCATTAGAATTAATAGTTTGAATTTCATGTGTGCTGTGCGATCTGTCATCTCTCGCGTTTTGTGTTGCAGGTGAAGAAGCGCTCTCTTAGATTGAATAATGTCTTTGTTTTACTGGTCAGTCAAGGAGAAAAGAAGTTACAACCGTGAGGCTTGACTCGATAAAGGAAGGTCGTTGTGCTTAATTCAAGAGATGGCCTGGGAACCAGGAACGAATTGTATTGAGGAAGGTGCACCATCGACATCGTGAGAAAATACCTTCAGGACTGTGCCCAGGGTGGATGGCATGATCCGAGGTGTACCATGGGAGTGCTACCTATGGATAACTAGTTGTTGGAAGTAGGGCTAGTGTGCTGTGCCACTTCTTTTTTGCCTTCAGATTGACAGCATCCTAGAACGAGCTCTGTCTTAGGTTGCTTCAAGCTACTTTACCCATTGATCATAGAGAGACTTCTTAGGAAGACTCCACATGCTGACACCTTTTATCCTACCTCCTGAAAATGCCTGTTTAGAGATGTCACCTTAGTGTTAGAGTAGGGATAGATTTAATGATTTTTAATGCAGGGAATTCTGGACTCACGCTTCCTGATTTTCTGTATTCTACTTCTTGAACTAATTGTGTTGCTTATGCTGCGCCTTCTAAACTGGATACGCAAATTTGGTTTCATGCTGATCCCTCTGTATTTCCATACAATTCTGTTGAGGTGTCTCTATGTTCAGTTATATTTGGCTTAAAGTTGTGGACAACGGTATGACTACCCTATCATCTAAAATTTACTCTTTAGGTAGCATTGCCTCTTCCACAAAATATGTGCTTCAGCAAGACTTATATGCATTACAACATGGGCAGTCCCAGTTTAAGGTAATTCTTTGTTAAGCTGGAAACTACAGACACTACATTCTAAACATCCCAAATATGTTTTCACAATACCACTTTTCAGAGCAACAGATAGCTAAGGCACAAATGGATGCTAAACACAGTATGTTACACATTGAAAGACTGGAGAAATGACCGTTTACCATTGCTAAAAGAGTATCCTCAGATTGGATAATCCATGGGCAAATGACACCACCAATGTCGACTTTCCACTTTCAGTACTGTCTACAACTCAATCAAGTGGGCAGATATGAAGCATTGGGTGAAGTGTACGTACACAAACAATGGGAGTTTTCCTTCACATTCTGTTGACAGAATAAGGATATTGAAGTTTTTCTCAGTGGCTCTAACTGTGAGAATACTTTAAGTGGGTCGCTAGTATGCACTGACGTTCCATTGCACAGAGCTAACAATGCGTCTGTGGCAAACATGCCCTGCAACTTGAAAGGGTCTCTGCCAGCCATGATATGTCCGACTTTCAGATTTTTCTTGAATAGGAGTTACCTGATGTTGACAGTCAAGGTTGCTGCAGTATAAAACCAGGGGTTGCTTATGTAGTGAAAGTATCTTCCATTGTTACATGCTGTACACAAGTCTTGTGTCCGCATGCCCATGGAGTTAGGGAGGATAAGCGTATCAATTAATCTTACCAACGTTCAATTTCACACCCCGACCAAACTGAAAGCCCTATTATAATAGGTGTGGCCGTACCTTCGGCCAGGGAGAAGTTTGATCTTCAGGTGATGTGTTCCTCTTCAAACATACAGGCGCTTTTCCGTGCGAAATTCCCACAACACTTTAAGAAGCTGGTCCATCGTATGTTTAACATGTCTAGTATGAATGGAATTGTAGTGTTTTTTAGGTGCATTGGCCCTGGGTTGGTCAGCAATTTCCAGATGGTGTTTGAAGTTGTTGACTGACTGACTGAATTAATTATTAAGCGCACTTATGCTGAGGCGTCTTGGCGCTATAGGAGAAAATAGAGACGATCTACCAGTTAGGCCCTTGAAAAGAGCCAGGGGCCTCATTTATGAGGCAGTGCGTCACTTTTATGCCGCCGGTGCGTCACTTTTTGTGACGCACCAGTTGCGTAAAAAATGCGCCTTGTGGCGCCATATTTACAAAGTGACGCATCTAGCTAGATGCGTCACTTTGTAAACCCCTGCGCCACATTATACCTGCGCCAGGTATAATGTATGCAAAGGGGGCATATTGACGCAAGGAAGGGTCGTAGAAGTGATGCATTGAAATCTACGAGATTTCACTGCGTCACTTTTAGGACGCCGTTGCGTCAAAATCTTGCGCCTGCCTCACAGCAGGTGTAAGACTGATGCAGGCTCTTTCACATGGGGCTTGCCCCATGTGAAAGGACGCATTGCTGGAGTTGCGTCACTTTTGTGACACACTCCAACAATGCATCACTTTTGCGCCATACAGATACGTCAGAAATACTGACGTATCTGTAACTCCTTGCAACATTATGCGTCATACTGTAAATATGACGCATAAGGTATGTCGCAAGGAGGGCGCACTGAGAAGTGACGCATCGCTGCTTTCAAGCAGCGATGCGTCATTTCTCATAAAGGAGGTCCCTGGTTTTTAGTGCTTTCCTGAAAAGAATCTTATTTGGGTCCAGGCGCAGTTCCATGGGCAGGATATTCCATAGTTTAGCTGCCCCGTACGAGAAAGACTTGCCGCCCCAACAGACTATCTTTGTCTTAGGCAAGCAGACCAAACCCAGACTACCCGATCTTAGTGGGCAAGGTGGCATGTAGCGAGGAAATAGATTTACCATGTCCACAGCCCCTTTCCCATTTACAGCTTTGTGAACTAGGCAGAGGGCCTTAAACTGCACCCTTTGTCTGACAGGAAGCCAGTGAAGTTGATGGATGCTTTGCGATGTCGGGTGACGTTTAGGGAGATCTAGCAGTACTCTCGCAGCAGCATTTTGCAATGGCTGGAGTTTGGAGAGCTGCCTTTCTCCACTTCCCAGGTACATTGCGTTACAGTAGTCGATGCGTTACAGTAGTCGGACCAGGGCTCCGACTACTGTCTTCCTTAGGGTGAAGGGTATGAATGGCAATATCTTCCTAAGGACCTTGATTGTGAAGAAACAGGCCAATGTTACTTGATTGATCTGTGACATAAAGGTCAGCTCTTTATCCATCACAAAACCTAGGTTCCTGACTTTTTGTGCTGGAACAGGGCAGGTGCCTGCTTCTGGAGGCCACCATAAATGATTCCAGATAGAGGAATTATGTCCAAATTCGATTACATGTTTTTTCTGTGTTGAGCTTTAAAATGTTTTTATTCATCCAGCTCTTTATGCTTAGGAGACAGTTCCGAAAGCGTTCCGCTGTGAGTTCTACCGTCTGGGTGAGTGACACCACTAGCTGAATGTCGTCAGCGTAGGACACCAGTTTAAAGCCATGAGTTTTTATGAGTTTGGCCTGTGGTGTCACATACAGATTAAACAGGGTGGGGGAGAGTGCCGATCCCTGGGGAACTCTGCACGGGAGAGAAAACTCTCCAGATTGAATTCCGTCCCAGTGTATTTGTTGTACTCTGGCTTCTAGTAAGTAAGGCTAGGGCAGTGGCTGTGATGCCTGCAGCTGTCAGCCTTTCTAGCAGGACCCCATGGTTAACAGTGTCAAAAGCTGCAGTCAGGTCCAACAGTATTAGAAGAGCTCTACCACCTATGTCCATGGTCTTACGGATTTCCTCAGTTGCCATTATTAGGGCAGATTCCGTTGAATGGCATGACCTGAAGCCATGTTGGGTAGAATCTAAGATGTTATTATGCTCCACAAATTCCATTAGTTCCTGATTCATGGCCTTTTCCTGGTTCTTGGACGGAAGAGGAAGACAGGAAATTGGACGATAATGTTTGGTGTTCGTTGGGTCTAAGGAATCCTTTTTCAAGAATGGTCTTATGCAGGCTTTCTTCCATTTTTGAGGGAAGACTCCGGACCTGGTTATCTCATTGAGAAGAGGAGTCAAGGTGGAACTAATTACTTCGGGGGCCAGATGGACTACGTACGGGGGACAAGGATCCAGGGGTACCCTGATTTAGTTTGAATTAACAGGGTTGCGACCAGACTCATTTAAGCAGGAAAAATGAGACAGATGGTTAGCGGGGGTTCTGTATGGTCTTCATGGTCAGTTCCTACCTCTGATGATAAGTTCTGAAGTTCGTCATAGACAACTGTTGGAAAAACTGCGCCAGATTGTCCACGAAATTTTGATCTAGGACAAAAATTATGTCTCTGGGGCACTTCGCTACTTTTGATACAGTTTTAAATAGTTCCTTTGAGGAGTTTTCGGCCTCCTGAATTTTATTGGTAAAAAAAGCCGATTTTGCCTGTATTATTTTTAGTTTATAGAAATGTAGAACCTTCATGTATTTTTTCTTGTGCTGAGTGCTGTAATCAGTTCTCCAGATCCGCTCCTGGCGACAGCATTTGATTTTAAAGAGTTTTACATCTGCTGTGTACCAAGGTGAGGAAGTTAGTTGTTTCCTTGGTTTCTTTATTACCTCAGGGTCCAACCCATTTACAGCCTGATTGATCCATAGATCGAACTTGTTTGCCCCATTATTGCTGTCCTCTATTTGGGGGGCATTGTTGGACAGAGTTTTAGTTAGCTCGTCTCCCTGAATATGCTTGTAGATCCGAGTGTTAGCTCAGAGGGGACGGTCCCTACGCCGGGAAATAGCTAGGTTGATTTTTTATTTAAAATGGATGGCCGCGTGATCTGACCACGGGACGGACTGAACCAGTGCTACTTCTATATGGTCATTATTGGTAAAAATACCATCCAGCGTGTGGCCAGCTTGGTGCGTGGGTTCTCGTACTATCTGTTCCATCCCAAAACCCTGCAGGTTATCGATTAGGGCGGAGGCGTCTGAGTCATTGTTATTCTCTAAACTAAAGTTAAAGTCTCCTAACACTGTAAAAGTGGCAGTGTCAAGGCAGGATTCCAGTAAGGTTTTTAGTGCTCTAATAAAAGAGGCTCTTGATCCCGGTGGCCTGCATATCAGTAGGCCAGATAGTACTTCTTGGTTGTTACTTTCAATGGTGAAAGACATAGCCTCGCCTCCAAACCAGCTTCTGATTTGAAGTTCACTTTAAAATGTGAACGGTATATCAATGCAATTCCTCCGCCAACTCCTCCTGTCCTGTCTACCTGTGCCACTGAATATCTAGTGGGGATCGCGATGTTCCAGTCTGGTCCTGTGGTGGGAGACGCCCATGTTTCAGTAGGAAAGATCAGATCAGCGGAGCTATCCGATATTAGGGTTTCTAACTCGAATTTGTGTTTAGGCAAGGATCTGGTGTTTAATAAACTGTCTTTTATTAGTTTGTGATTGTTACATGTAAGTCTCTTTGCAGGTTTGATGTACACGGGGCCAAAGGCAGAGTTTAGGTTATTGGAGTTAGTCCCAGAGTCAGTGATATTTATATTCTGATGATGATCAGTTATATATACTGGCCGGTTCGCTAACTCCAAACCACAAGCTAGGCAACTCTTTGGGTCGTTAGTGAGGTGGTCTTGCGGTATGATAGGTTTTGGGCATTTACCTGTGTTTAACACCAGCAACTCCTCACGCGAAAAGCTAATCTTTGAAAAATGAGCAGGGATTATGGCTCTAGGAGTGGTACTGGTGCGGATGGGTGCAGACGGGCTTGCCTTTGGCGCGCCCGCTGCGCTCGTCCGCTGCGTGTCCGGCTAAGCATTAGGCTAAATAGGCTCTCCCCAGAAGTAGGAGTTGTTCCATCATTCATTCACTTCATCGTTGGAAGCATCATTGGAGGTCTTTCACTGGTACTGCTCCTAGTTGCAGGAATATTACTTTTAATATTTTTTCTCTACAATGGATGTCCCAGTTCAAGTTCAAGTGGAGCTCCCACTGCCTCATGAATGCATGGTGCATTTCTTTGGCACGCCTTTGCTTCGTGAACTGGATGAACATTAGTCCCTATCATTTCAGCCTGTATGGCTTCATTGAGTACAGCCTGTGTTCCACTGAATCATGTGCCTTCACAAGGGTGCCCTGGACTTGTGCTTGGGGTTACAATTGTTTGAACCTTTGGACATACATGTACTAACTGGCCTGCTGAAAGCCCATCTGTCCAGCAGTCAATTGCAGAATCAGTTGCTTCTGGCCACATTTCTATGAGTTTCCCTGGATTCGTTTTGCACCTTGTGGTTTGGAAATAGGCACTCTTTTAACAGAACACTGAGTGGGGGACTTCCCTTCCTCAGCTGCTGCTTTGAGGGTTGGATAAGAACTGGCTTTCTCTATCACTTTGCTACTTGGTGTGCCTCTGGGATCATCGTCTGAGGACGCTCGGAACAGCAATGTTTTGTCTACCATTCACAACATGTAAATATTTGGCTTTCCATGTGTTAGTGACAAACAAGGAAATGAGGGCCTGACAAATTGTGAATTTTGTGAATGTGGTTAGGATAGATTTTCACCTATGGGAGCATTTTATTTAGTTTCGGTTTACAAGGCCTGTGCCCTTGGTTAGAGGGGTGGCTCTCATTAAATATTCAAACCAGAAGCCAAAGCCAAAGAAGGGCAAAATCCAGTGGCTTTCAGAATAGTGTTAGTCTAAAGTACAATCCTTAAAAAAATCTATCCTAAATTGAAATATCAGTCAGGTTTATTATTTAAATGAACAATGCATTTGGTTAAAGAGGTTCATAGGCACACTGGAAGTTTTTCAGCCTAAATTACAATTGTTTTCAGATACTTATGCATTTACGCTTTATGCTCCACGGGTAACTGAGATCAGAAAGATGGTGCTTCAATCTGAAAAACTTTTATTCTTGGGAAAAAGGTGCAAGCACCTGAGATTAGGTGGGGTTTAAGGTTTTCCCATGCCCATGTTGGGGGGCTCCCAAGCCAGAATGGTATCGATCTTCACACTGTAGGGGCTCCACCTGGCTGCTCCCCACCTGGTGTCCCAAATACACCACAGATCCGTGCCCTATCTGGCACTTACTGGCCTTGATAGTGAGGCCTGCCCTTTGCAGAGCCTTTACCACTTCACAGAGGTGTTGCAAGTGTTCTGCCCACGTGGAGCTGAACACGGCAATGTCATCCAGGTATGCAGTGCTGAATTTCTCCAGCCCTGTCAGTACCTGGTTGACCAGTCTCCAGAATGTGGCAGGGGCGTTCTTCAACCCAAAGGGCATGACACAGAACTGGAAGTGCCTCTCTGGCATTGAGAAGGCAGACCTCTCCTTGGCCCCCTTAGTTAAGGCAATCTGCCAGCACCCAGAAGTTAAATCAAATGTACTGAGGTACTGGTCAGCTGCGAACCGATCCACAAGCTCATCAGCTCTGGGGATGGGCTGTGCGTCAGTCTTGGTGACCGCATTGAGCCCACAGTAGTCTAAACAAAACTGGGGTTCTGGAGTGGCACCGGGTGGCAGGAGAATTTGAGGATCCTTTTGCCTGCATTCCTTTAATTTCGTGGGCACTTTTGTAAAAATCGCGGAATTTGTACAAAAGTGCCAATTTCGCGGGCACTTTTGCAAAAATTGCAGGATTTTTACAAAAGTGCAGATTTCGTAGGCAAATCGTGAAATCCTGGAGGGTCTTACTAGACTGTTTTAATACTGTATATGAATGCATATATAAGTTGTCTCAACTAGATGGAGGAACTCTTCATTTTATTCACTATCTTGACACTTATTATAACTTGTGTCTGCTTCTGTCTATTGATCATTGCAGCACATGTTTTCTATACAAGAATCACTTTAGTCCAATAAATATTGATGTATTCTTTGTATATTTCTCTGAGTGAAAGAAAGCATGAGTCTCTGAGTGAGGGGTTCTAGATCTGTCACAACAGTTCCTAAGGGAACAGGGTTGTCATGTTCAGTAGTTGCCAGAACTGTTAGCTCCCGATCTAGGTTAGGGGGACTAAGAGTGGCATTGTGAGCTAGCTGGTCTAAGGGATGACATACCCTGCAGGGGTGCATTGAATCATTCTGGCACCATTCTAAGTTTATGACGTACACAAACTTGCAGTTCTTACTGATTAGTGAAAACAACAAGTATAGTTGTTGGGAACTGAAGTTATTGTATAATTGTGAAATGCGTGTTAAAATTCAGTGTTTAAAAAGATGTCAACTTTAAGCGTGAGCATGTAAAATGGTAGTGTTTGTGCCCGGGGACTTTGTAACCACGTCACAAGACCATGTGGCAGATGTTTCACTACTAGTCTTTCACAAGCCTTCACAGATGAATGGGATAGTGGCGGTGTCTGTCTGTGGCAGCAAGGTGGATAACCTATAGCAGTAAAATGGTTCTCGACATTTCTTTCTAGGACTTTGCAAAGGAAAGTAAGGTGTGAGATGAGTTGGTAATTGTCAAGATCATACAGGAAAAATATACGTTTTTGTGGAGGGTCATAATATTTTGGCATATGGGGAGGTGTTGATGATGTTGAGCCAGGAAAACAGCGTTTACAACACTGTCTCCACAAAGCAGTAACTATACAATGCGGTTGTTACAACAACCGCATTGTTACAATGCATGCCATCACATCGCAAGTCGTATCAACCACTTGCCGTAGGGGAGGTGCAACACCTGGGAATGTGTTGAATTTTAAATCCAACACTTTCCCTGCTGTTGCACAAACTGGAGTAGGAATAGTAATTAATACTATTCCTTAGTCCAGCGTGCCCTATACAGCAAGTCATTGATGCGACTTGTGATGTAACGGCACGCGTGGTATCAACGCAGTCATTATAAAGGCATGCATTGTAAACGCATGTGTTGCAACTTCACTTATTCGTCTAGCCATGACTTTAAAACAAGCAAGGAAAGGCATCTAAACATTGGGAAAGGAGATGTGCCATTGTCATATGAAGTAAATTGAGAGAGTTAATAATATTACCGATTTTGAATTAAGAGGTGCTCTGAGGTATAACAAGTGGTAGAGGGATGTTGTCATTGATGATGAAAATGTGAAGATTGTTGCAAATTGTTTACATTTTACTCATAGAAAAGCTTTTGATAAATGTTTCTATTCACTGATGGTTCATATTTTTACTACTGAGTGAGCGGTGAAAGCATGAGGCAAGAATTTACATAGTTGTTCACTACACTGTAGGTTAATTTACATGTGAGAATGGCTGTTAAAAACACAAGTCCATAGAAAGTTGGAAAAAATTTCTTCTAATCAATAATCAGATTTCTGTGAGGAATAGCTAGCTCCAGCTTTTTGTTTTTTTCATAAACAGCAATATTTACCTCAGTAAATGCACATGAACAATGGCAACAACACAAAAACGATACAGTTGAAAAGCAAATTAATTACACAAATTTCAATTTGGATTAGTTATAAGGGGGAAAATTGATAAGCAAAATAGTAATTTTGGGTGCAATAAAATGGGGCTTTGGTACTCTTTTTGCCCAAGTAGTGATAGAATATGACTGGGTAAAATCTAGTGGTTTTACCCTGTGAAGAACCATTGGACAAAACCTTTGAGTTGTGGGTTCTTCATTGAGCCAAGGCTGAAATGTGTAGCAGGGTAGGGCTACACAAGTCCAGATAAGTCTCTTCCCTACTCCCACTGAAGCGTTGGACATTGCACTTGTGGAAAGTGGGACCGACTTCAAAAATGTTGCAGTGAAGGTCATAAATTTTTTGAGGACACTTAACATCTTCTCCTGGCACTCCAGAGGTAGACTTTTACTATGAAAGAATAATCAAGCGGGACCGCTTGCCCTCTACGCACTGTTGCGTTTCCAAAATGGATACTACATCAATACGATAATCAAGATTTGTTTAACTATACACCTTACTTATAATCAGTGAAACCACACCAATTTTTGAGTTTCAAAAGAATAAATGTATTTTTTCTGTCTTGTCAGACATATCAGACATATTCTCATAACATGTACATAAGTTTATACTTGAAAAAACATAAATTCATCAATGAACACAAACATATACTGTTTTACAACACATCAGTGTTTTTTTCTATCTAACAAGTTCATGCCCTGCCCAATGCATTTCGGGCCTCGTGGCCCTTCTTCAGGGGCGATACCTGAAATGACATGAAAAAAACAAACAAAAAAAGCTTGTCACTTAAATGAAGAAGGTGTTTCAATTCACAAGTTCATAGAATGCCACAATAATGTATACCATTTTTCAGGCCCTAGTAATCATTGTAAAATGAACGGGAAATGTTCCTTATGTATAAAGAGTGGTGTGCTGTACACTCACTTGTATGCAAAAGAAGAGATGGCACGGTGAAGTAACTGGACAAAAGAGGTAACGTATTCAGAAGGTTCGTTCTGAAAAAAAACAAAGCAAATACCAAAAATAAGAATAGTGACAATGGGGTTGCATTGAAACCACCTAGTGCTCAACATCTTGATGAAAACTCACTTTTGAAGAACAAAAAGCTACCCAGTAGCCGGGTCCTTACTGCAGCTGAATTCAACTTGTAACACGCCTTTACTTTCTTCACGGGTACGGATAACGGGTGTTCTACTACTCTAGATCATGAATACAGAAATGACAACAAACATCAACACTACTGCTCTTGAAACGTTACTAGATCTAGTGATACTGCTGATATCTACACTTGTCGATGAACGGAACAAACGTAGTACACACCTCATGAGCACCGCGCTGTGCCGCAAACTACCATGAAGTCACTTGACCACACTCAGTAACGGTTATCTTTAACCTAAAAAACAATAATCTCCGCATTACCCATAGCCTATGAGTACCTGTGAACTAAGCGTTTATCCACATGAAAGCTCAATACCTGCTGCTCGGTGCGTGATGACCTGGTCTTTTCCTTCTCCGTACTCCCGACTACAACCGCATTGGAATATGTGAAGACGAACGCTGTGTTGAATGCGACGGCCTACGTTTATGACGTAAACAAAGCGAAAAAAATAAACGACAGACTCCAGCCCGATGATAGGGATAATCAAAAAATACGAGCGCCATTTTGGAGTGGTGTAGTGTAGTGAGGAAAAGAAAACAGCATGTGCCATATATACACATCCAAAATAAAGAACCAAACATTATGTTACATATGAGTTCTTAGAATGTTCTAATTACAATGCAGTCCTCCAGCGTACTTTAATGTGCAATAATCAAAGAAAACAAATTAAATCTACTCGATCATTGATCCCTTTGGGATCTTGTGTTTGAAGTTTTTTTATCCAGAAAATTTCTCTTTGTAAAAGAGTTTTTGTGAGGCTTTTTCCGGGTGACGGAACTACCACTTCAAGGATCTGGAATTTCATCTGGGCGATAGTGTGTCTATTTTTGTCCCAATGTACCGCCAGACTACTATTGATGTTTTTATTCCGAATTGTACTTTTATGTTCTGATATACGAGTTTTGATTTTCCTCTCTGTCTTGCCCACATACAACAGTCCGCAGGGGCACTTAATAGCGTATATCACGTTCATAGTATTGCAATCCGCATTAATTCTAGTAGGGATATTTTCTCCAGTGTGTGGATGTTTCACTGTGTCAGACACTATTACATTGTTGCAGTGGACGCAATTCTGGCACTTCTTCATGCCTTTGTAGTTGACTGTTGTTGTTTTAGGATTAGGTTTCAATAGTTCTTTAATGTTACGTGACCTTCTGTATGCAAAGATGGGTTTGTTCATGAACAGATCTTTAAAATCACTTTCATTGCTGAGCAGTTCCCAATGACGGTTGATGCTTCTTTTTATGTCATTAGAACTAGTAGAATATTTTGAAACAAATACCTGGCGTTGAATTTGCGGTTTTGTTTTTTTAGTCAACAAAGACTCCCTTGCCTGTTTTTCAGTTTTATCTTTGGCCGTTTCCAGTACTTCATATGGATACTTTTTTGACACAAATTTAGACATGATGGATTTAATGTTTGTTTGCAGAGAATCTTCTTCCGAACAGATCCTTTTGGCTCTCAACATAAGAGAATGAGGCAGGTTGTTAATAAGGTTCTTTGAATGAAAGCTGTTGTACGACAGAGCTGTGTTCCTATCTGTTGCTTTGTGGTAAACCTCAGTATCAAGGGAATTTTCTCCCAACTTCACCAATACATCCAGGAATGGAATAGCTTTATCGTCAATATTGTGAGTGAATTGAATGTTCTCGTCATATAGATTCAACTGAGATATTTTGTCCTCCAGCATCTGTCTTGAGTTCTGCCATATGACAAAAATGTCATCAATGTAACGACAGTATAAAATTGCGTTGTCTGTCCAATCTTTATCTGTTGTCAAATACAAGTCTTCAAACCTTGCCATATAGGTATTTGCGTAGGCAGGGGCCCCGGAAAAGCCCATTGAGGTACCCTTGTTTTGTAGGTAGTAGGCATTTTCCCACTTGAAATAGCTGTGATGTAGACTGAAATGTAACAGTTCTAATAAAAAGACTTTGTTGACCGGTAAATCCTCTTGTTGAAGCAAAGCCCATTCTACAGCCTCAATTCCCGCAGAGTGAGGGATAGAGGTGTAGAGGGCTTTGACGTCCAAAGTACATAACAACATACCAGGTCTCACTACAACATTCATAAGTTTCTGTAGAAAGTGTGTCGTGTCTTTCGTGTAAGAATACCATGTCTGCACAAAAGGTTGCAAAAATTGATCTATAAATTGACCCAGAGGTTCGAAGATGGTGTCACACCCGGTGACAATAGGGCGGAAAGGTGGATTCGAAAGATTTTTATGAACTTTAGGCAGCATGTATAATCCTGGCTGCTTGGGAGATGTAACTGTAAGGAATTGTCTGGTTTTGCTAGTGATCCATTTCATCTCTTCTGCCTGATTTAGTATTTTATCCAGAGTTTCTTTCAATTCCTTGACAGGATCTTGCTCTAATTTTAGGTAAGTGTGACTGTCAGATATATGCTCCAAGACTTTGGACTCATAAAATGTACGGTCCATGACAACAATAGCACCACCCTTGTCGGCTTTTTGAATGTGTATCCTAGGATTTTCTGCTAGGTCTTTTAGTGTGTTCTTTTCATATTTGGAAAGATTCCAGTGGCATTTTAGTGGTGTTGATATGTTTCAAATCATGTAGTACTAGATTTTCGAATGCATCCAGGATCTTATGAGATGTGGGTGCTTGGAAGGTGGATTTGGGTATGAA
This sequence comes from Lissotriton vulgaris, assembly GCF_964263255.1. NCBI lineage: Eukaryota > Metazoa > Chordata > Amphibia > Caudata > Salamandridae > Lissotriton > Lissotriton vulgaris. Next base: position 174,154,930 of record NC_141695.1, read on the forward strand.
CTCTGCGTATTCGGCAGGATCTGGCTCTGTGGTTTGTTCCGGAATATTGGAAAAAAAGTATTTTAAACGTAAGATTCTCATAAATTTGAAAAAGTCAATTTCCATCTCCAGTGGGTTAGTTTGATATGTTGGTACAAAATTTAAACCTTTGTTTAAGACTTTGATCTGTTGATCTGTCAGATCTTGAGTTGAAATGTTGATCACTAAGTTGTTCGAGTGCTCCTCAGATTGGGTTTTGTAACTTCCTTTGCCTCTCCTGGTTTTCCTTTGGTTTTTCCAGGTGGCTGGGTGGTCTCCGCGTCCTGGGCGGAAAAAGACGATTTGGAAGCGACCGCTCCTTCCGTGACTGTTGTATCTGTTGCACTAGCTGTTGTTACAACCACAGTTGGTGGTGCTCTATTGGGATTGGTATCTCCTTCAGAGGCCATACTTTCTTGGGAAGAAGTGTTCGGGGTTCTTTTTGTGAATGTTCTCCTTTGGGCGTACACTTCCGCCCACGTATACACTTCATTAAGCTTGTAGTCTAGTGTGTCCCTCTTATATTTCCTAAGTTTGCCCTCCTGGATCTCTTTGGAATGTTTCTCCATTCTCGCATTCATTTCTTCCAAAAATTTAGACCAATCATCCGAATCCATTCTGGATTGTAAATCTGATTCAATGACTGTAATTTCATCAGTAATTTCTTTAATGACTACTGCCAATTCCTCTAGTAACAACAGAATCAAATCTAAGGAACATTTGTTCAGCACTGCATACCAGCGGTCCATAAAATCCTTCTTCATGTGAAAACGAAATAACATGGGTTTAATGGGCATCCTTAAACCCCTCGGTATTCTCTTGGCACGATGATATTGCACAAGTGTTGACGCATGGAGGCGCTGGTTCAATTGGCTTTTGGTCAAGAACTCTAGTTGTTTAAGCTGTTGTGGCACGCTACTCCCCTGAACATTGAAGGACCTTACATCATGGATCAGGGAATAGATTTCAGAAGCTTGTTCATTCGTATAGGCTAAAATATTAGCTCGGTTTTCCGTGAGATTAGTAATGGCATCAAATGACATCTTTTTTGACAGTGGGTGCTCCCTCCCTATGGACAGGGTATAAAACAGAAGTTAGTGAGTGGAGAGGCACTCCTTTCTTAAACTGGTTAACAATCTATATTCAGTTTTATGACAGTAATCAAACATGCGTGCAGTGGAGGAAGACGCACTGTCCAATTAATGCGCCTAGTAACCTGAACATGAAAGAATAATCAAGCGGGACCGCTTGCCCTCTACGCACTGTTGCGTTTCCAAAATGGATACTACATCAATAAGATAATCAAGATTTGTTTAACTATACACCTTACTTATAATCAGTGAAACCACACCAATTTTTGAGTTTCAAAAGAATAAATGTATTTTTTCTGTCTTGTCAGACATATCAGACATATTCTCATAACATGTACATAAGTTTATACTTGAAAAAACATAAATTCATCAATGAACACAAACATATACTGTTTTACAACACATCAGTGTTTTTTTCTATCTAACAAGTTCATGCCCTGCCCAATGCATTTCGGGCCTCGAGGCCCTTCTTCAGGGACGATACCTGAAATGACATGAAAAAAACAAACAAAAAAAGCTTGTCACTTAAATGAAGAAGGTGTTTCAATCAACAAGTTCATAGAATGCCACAATAATGTATACCATTTTTCAGGCCCTAGTAATCATTGTAAAATGAACGGGAAATGTTCCTTATGTATAAAGAGTGGTGTGCTGTACACTCACTTGTATGCAAAAGAAGAGATGGCGCTGTGAAGTAACTGGACAAAAGAGGTAACGTATTCAGAAGGTTCGTTCTGAAAAAAAACAAAGCGAATACCAAAAATAAGAATAGTGACAATGGGGTTACAGTGAAACCACCTAGTGCTCAACATCTTGATGAAAACTCACTTTTGAAGAACAAAAAGCTACCCAGTAGCCGGGTCCTTACTGCAGCTGAATTCAACTTGTAACACGCCTTTACTTTCTTCACGGGTACGGATAACGGGTGTTTTACTACTCTAGATCATGAATACAGAAATGACAACAAACTTCAACACTACTGCTCTTGAAACGTTACTAGATCTAGTGATACTGCTGATATCTACACTTGTCGATGAACGGAACGAACGTAGTACACACCTCATGAGCACCGCGCTGTGCCGCAAACTACCATGAAGTCACTTGACCACACTCAGTAACGGTTATCTTTAACCTAAAAAACAATAATCTCCGCATTACCCATAGCCTATGAGTACCTGTGAACTATGCGTTTATCCACATGAAAGCTCAATACCTGCTGCTCAGTGCGTGATGACCTGGTCTTTTCCTTCTCCGTACTCCCGACTACAACCGCATTGGAATATGTGAAGACGAACGCTGTGTTGAATGCGACGGCCTACGTTTATGACGTAAACAAAGCGAAAAAAATAAACGACAGACTCCAGCCCGATGATAGGGATAATCAAAAAATACGAGCGCCATTTTGGAGTGGTGTAGTGTAGTGAGGAAAAGAAAACAGCATGTGCCATATATACACATCCAAAATAAAGAACCAAACATTATGTTACATATGAGTTCTTAGAATGTTCTAATTACAATGCAGTCCTCCAGAGTACTTTAATGTGCAATAATCAAAGAAAACAAATTAAATCTACTCGATCATTGATCCCTTTGGGATCTTGTGTTTGAAGTTTTTTTATCCAGAAAATTTCTCTTTGTAAAAGAGTTTTTGTGAGGCTTTTTCCGGGTGACGGAACTACCACTTCAAGGATCTGGAATTTCATCTGGGCGATAGTGTGTCTATTTTTGTCCCAATGTACCGCCAGACTACTATTGATGTTTTTATTCCGAATTGTACTTATATGTTCTGATATACGAGTTTTGATTTTCCTCTCTGTCTTGCCCACATACAACAGTCCGCAGGGGCACTTAATAGCGTATATCACGTTCATAGTATTGCAATCCGCATTAATTCTAGTAGGGATATTTTCTCCAGTGTGTGGATGTTTCACTGTGTCAGACACTATTACATTGTTGCAGTGGACGCAATTCTGGCACTTCTTCATGCCTTTGTAGTTGACTGTTGTTGTTTTAGGATTAGGTTTCAATAGTTCTTTAATGTTACGTGACCTTCTGTATGCAAAGATGGGTTTGTTCATGAACAGATCTTTAAAATCACTTTCATTGCTGAGCAGTTCCCAATGACGGTTGATGCTTCTTTTTATGTCATTAGAACTAGTAGAATATTTTGAAACAAATACCTGGCGTTGAATTTGCGGTTTTGTTTTTTTAGTCAACAAAGACTCCCTTGCCTGTTTTTCAGTTTTATCTTTGGCCGTTTCCAGTACTTCATATGGATACTTTTTTGACACAAATTTAGACATGATGGATTTAATGTTTGTTTGCAGAGAATCTTCTTCCGAACAGATCCTTTTGGCTCTCAACATAAGAGAATAAGGCAGGTTGTTAATACTGGAAACGGCCAAAGATAAAACTGAAAAACAGGCAAGGGAGTCTGACACAGTGAAACATCCACACACTGGAGAAAATATCCCTACTAGAATTAATGCGGATTGCAATACTATGAACTGCGGACTGTTGTATGTGGGCAATGCGGATTGCAATACTATGAACTGCGGACTGTTGTATGTGGGCAAGACAGAGAGGAAAATCAAAACTCGTATATCAGAACATAAAAGTACAATTCGGAATAAAAACATCAATAGTAGTCTGGCGGTACATTGGGACAAAAATAGACACACTATCGCCCAGATGAAATTCCAGATCCTTGAAGTGGTAGTTCCGTCACCCGGAAAAAGCCTCACAAAAACTCTTTTACAAAGAGAAATTTTCTGGATAAAAAAACTTCAAACACAAGATCCCAAAGGGATCAATGATCGAGTAGATTTAATTTGTTTTCTTTGATTATTGCACATTAAAGTACGCTGGAGGACTGCATTGTAATTAGAACATTCTAAGAACTCATATGTAACATAATGTTTGGTTCTTTATGTTGGATGTGTATATATGGCACATGCTGTTTTCTTTTCCTCACTACACTACACCACTCCAAAATGGCGCTCGTATTTTTTGATTATCCCTATCATCGGGCTGGAGTCTGTCGTTTATTTTTTTGCTTTGTTTACGTCATAAACGTAGGCCGTCGCATTTAACACAGCGTTCGTCTTCACATATTCCAATGCGGTTGTAGTCGGGAGTACGGAGAAGGAAAAGACCAGGTCATCACGCACCGAGCAGCAGGTATTGAGCTTTCATGTGGATAAACGCTTAGTTCACAGGTACTCGTAGGCTATGGGTAATGCGGAGATTATTGTTTTTTAGGTTAAAGATAACCGTTACTGAGTGTGGTCAAGTGACTTCATGGTAGTTTGCGGCACAGCGCGGTGCTCATGAGGTGTGTACTACGTTTGTTCCGTTCATCGACAAGTGTAGATATCAGCAGTATCACTAGATCTAGTAACGTTTCAAGAGCAGTAGTGTTGATGTTTGTTGTCATTTCTGTATTCATGATCTAGAGTAGTAGAACACCCGTTATCCGTACCCGTGAAGAAAGTAAAGGCGTGTTACAAGTTGAATTCAGCTGCAGTAAGGACCCGGCTACTGGGTAGCTTTTTGTTCTTCAAAAGTGAGTTTTCATCAAGATGTTGAGCACTAGGTGGTTTCACTGCAACCCCATTGTCACTATTCTTATTTTTGGTATTCGCTTTGTTTTTTTTCAGAACGAACCTTCTGAATACGTTACCTCTTTTGTCCAGTTACTTCACCGCGCCATCTCTTCTTTTGCATACAAGTGAGTGTACAGCACACCACTCTTTATACATAAGGAACATTTCCCGTTCATTTTACAATGATTACTAGGGCCTGAAAAATGGTATACATTATTGTGGCATTCTATGAACTTGTTGATTGAAACACCTTCTTCATTTAAGTGACAAGCTTTTTTTGTTTGTTTTTTTCATGTCATTTCAGGTATCGCCCCTGAAGAAGGGCCACGAGGCCCGAAATGCATTGGGCAGGGCATGAACTTGTTAGATAGAAAAAAACACTGATGTGTTGTAAAACAGTATATGTTTGTGTTCATTGATGAATTTATGTTTTTTCAAGTATAAACTTATGTACATGTTATGAGAATATGTCTGATATGTCTGACAAGACAGAAAAAATACATTTATTCTTTTGAAACTCAAACATTGGTGTGGTTTCACTGATTATAAGTAAGGTGTATAGTTAAACAAATCTTGATTATCGTATTGATGTAGTATCCATTTTGGAAACGCAACAGTGCGTAGAGGGCAAGCGGTCCCGCTTGATTATTCTTTCATGTTCAGGTTACTAGGCGCATTAATTGGACAGTGCGTCTTCCTCCACTGCACGCATGTTTGATTACTGTCATTAAACTGAATATAGATTGTTAACCAGTTTAAGAAAGGAGTACCTCTCCACTCACTAACTTCTGTTTTATACCCTGTCCATAGGGAGGGAGCACCCACTGTCAAAAAAGATGTCATTTGATGCCATTACTAATCTCACGGAAAACCGAGCTAATATTTTAGCCTATACGAATGAACAAGCTTCTGAAATCTATTCCCTGATCCATGATGTAAGGTCCTTCAATGTACAGGGGAGTAGCGTGCCACAACAGCTTAAACAACTAGAGTTCTTGACCAAAAGACAATTGAACCAGCGCCTCCATGCGTCAACACTTGTGCAATATCATCGTGCCAAGAGAATACCGAGGGGTTTAAGGATGCCCATTAAACCCATGTTATTTCGTTTTCACATGAAGAAGGATTTTATGGACCGCTGGTATGCAGTGCTGAACAAATGTTCCTTAGATTTGATTCTGTTTGTTACTAGAGGAATTGGCAGTAGTCATTAAAGAAATTACTGATGAAATTACAGTCATTGAATCAGATTTACAATCCAGAATGGATTCGGATGATTGGTCTAAATTTTTGGAAGAAATGAATGCGAGAATGGAGAAACATTCCAAAGAGATCCAGGAGGGCAAACTTAGGAAATATAAGAGGGACACACTAGACTACAAGCTTAATGAAGTGTATACGTGGGCGGAAGTGTACGCCCACAGGAGAACATTCACAAAAAGAACCCCGAACACTTCTTCCCAAGAAAGTATGGCCTCTGAAGGAGATACCAATCCCAATAGAGCACCACCAACTGTGGTTGTAACAACAGCTAGTGCAACAGATACAACAGTCACGGAAGGAGCGGTCGCTTCCAAATCGTCTTTTTCCGCCCAGGACGCGGAGACCACCCAGCCACCTGGAAAAACCAAAGGAAAACCAGGAGAGGCAAAGGAAGTTACAAAATCCAATCTGAGGAGCACTCGAACAACTTAGTGATCAACATTTCAACTCAAGATCTGACAGATCAACAGATCAAAGTATTAAACAAAGGTTTAAATTTTGTACCAACATATCAAACTAACCCACTGGAGATGGAAATTGACTTTTTCAAATTTATGAGAATCTTACGTTTAAAATACTTTTTTTCCAATATTCCGGAACAAACCACAGAGCCAGATCCTGCCGAATACGCAGAGTTCAGACCCAAATCCACCTTCCAAGCACCCACATCTCATAAGATCCTGGATGCATTCGAAAATCTAGTACTACATGATTTGAAACATATCAACACCACTAAAAAATGCCACTGGAATCTTTCCAAATATGAAAAGAACACACTAAAAGACCTAGCAGAAAATCCTAGGATACACATTCAAAAAGCCGACAAGGGTGGTGCTATTGTTGTCATGGACCGTACATTTTATGAGTCCAGAGTCTTGGAGCATATATCTGACAGTCACACTTACCTAAAATTAGAGCAAGATCCTGTCAAGGAATTGAAAGAAACTCTGGATAAAATACTAAATCAGGCAGAAGAGATGAAATGGATCACTAGCAAAACCAGACAATTCCTTACAGTTACATCTCCCAAGCAGCCAGGATTATACATGCTGCCTAAAGTTCATAAAAATCTTTCGAATCCACCTTTCCGCCCTATTGTCACCGGGTGTGACACCATCTTCGAACCTCTGGGTCAATTTATAGATCAATTTTTGCAACCTTTTGTGCAGACATGGTATTCTTACACGAAAGACACGACACACTTTCTACAGAAACTTATGAATGTTGTAGTGAGACCTGGTATGTTGTTATGTACTTTGGACGTCAAAGCCCGAAACACCTCTTTCCCTCACTCTGCGGGAATTGAGGCTGTAGAATGGGCTTTGCTTCAACAAGAGGATTTACCGGTCAACAAAGTCTTTTTATTAGAACTGTTACATTTCAGTCTACATCACAGCTATTTCAAGTGGGAAAATGCCTACTACCTACAAAACAAGGGTACCTCAATGGGCTTTTCCGGGGCCCCTGCCTACGCAAATACCTATATGGCAAGGTTTGAAGACTTGTATTTGACAACAGATAAAGATTGGACAGACAACGCAATTTTATACTGTCGTTACATTGATGACATTTTTGTCATATGGCAGAACTCAAGACAGATGCTGGAGGACAAAATATCTCAGTTGAATCTATATGACGAGAACATTCAATTCACTCACAATATTGACGATAAAGCTATTCCATTCCTGGATGTATTGGTGAAGTTGGGAGAAAATTCCCTTGATACTGAGGTTTACCACAAAGCAACAGATAGGAACACAGCTCTGTCGTACAACAGCTTTCATTCAAAGAACCTTATTAACAACCTGCCTTATTCTCTTATGTTGAGAGCCAAAAGGCTCTGTTCGGAAGAAGATTCTCTGCAAACAAACATTAAATCCATCATGTCTAAATTTGTGTCAAAAAAGTATCCATATGAAGTACTGGAAACGGCCAAAGATAAAACTGAAAAACAGGCAATGGAGTCTTTGTTGACTAAAAAAACAAAACCGCAAATTCAACGCCAGGTATTTGTTTCAAAATATTCTACTAGTTCTAATGACATAAAAAGAAGCATCAACCGTCATTGGGAACTGCTCAGCAATGAAAGTGATTTTAAAGATCTGTTCATGAACAAACCCATCTTTGCATACAGAAGGTCACGTAACATTAAAGAACTATTGAAACCTAATCCTAAAACAACAACAGTCAACTACAAAGGCATGAAGAAGTGCCAGAATTGCGTCCACTGCAACAATGTAATAGTGTCTGACACAGTGAAACATCCACACACTGGAGAAAATATCCCTACTAGAATGAATGCGGATTGCAATACTATGAACGTGATATATGCTATTAAGTGCCCCTGCGGACTGTTGTATGTGGGCAAGACAGAGAGGAAAATTAAAACTCGTATATCAGAACATAACAGTACAATTCGGAATAAAAACATCAATAGTAGTCTGGCGGTACATTGGGACAAAAATAGACACACTATCGCCCAGATGAAATTCCAGATCCTTGAAGTGGTAGTTCCGTCACCCGGAAAAAGCCTCACAAAAACTCTTTTACAAAGAGAAATTTTCTGGATAAAAAAACTTCAAACACAAGATCCCAAAGGGATCAATGATCGAGTAGATTTAATTTGTTTTCTTTGATTATTGCACATTAAAGTACGCTGGAGGACTGCATTGTAATTAGAACATTCTAAGAACTCATATGTAACATAATGTTTGGTTCTTTATTTTGGATGTGTATATATGGCACATGCTGTTTTCTTTTCCTCACTACACTACACCACTCCAAAATGGCGCTCGTATTTTTTGATTATCCCTATCATTGGGCTGGAGTCTGTCGTTTATTTTTTTCGCTTTGTTTACGTCATAAACGTCGGCCGTCGCATTCAACACAGCGTTCGTCTTCACATATTCCAATGCGGTTGTAGTCGGGAGTACGGAGAAGGAAAAGACCAGGTCATCACGCACCGAGCAGCAGGTATTGAGCTTTCATGTGGATAAACGCTTAGTTCACAGGTACTCATAGGCTATGGGTAATGCGGAGATTATTGTTTTTTAGGTTAAAGATAACCGTTACTGAGTGTGGTCAAGTGACTTCATGGTAGTTTGCGGCACAGCGCGGTGCTCATGAGGTGTGTACTACGTTTGTTCCGTTCATCGACAAGTGTAGATATCAGCAGTATCACTAGATCTAGTAATGTTTCAAGAGCAGTAGTGTTGATGTTTGTTGTCATTTCTGTATTCATGATCTAGAGTAGTAGAACACCCGTTATCCGTACCCGTGAAGAAAGTAAAGGCGTGTTACAAGTTGAATTCAGCTGCAGTAAGGACCCGGCTACTGGGTAGCTTTTTGTTCTTCAAAAGTGAGTTTTCATCAAGATGTTGAGCACTAGGTGGTTTCACTGCAACCCCATTGTCACTATTCTTATTTTTGGTATTCGCTTTGTTTTTTTTCAGAACGAACCTTCTGAATACGTTACCTCTTTTGTCCAGTTACTTCACCGCGCCATCTCTTCTTTTGCATACAAGTGAGTGTACAGCACACCACTCTTTATACATAAGGAACATTTCCCGTTCATTTTACAATGATTACTAGGGCCTGAAAAATGGTATACATTATTGTGGCATTCTATGAACTTGTTGATTGAAACACCTTCTTCATTTAAGTGACAAGCTTTTTTTGTTTGTTTTTTTCATGTCATTTCAGGTATCGCCCCTGAAGAAGGGCCACGAGGCCCGAAATGCATTGGGCAGGGCATGAACTTGTTAGATAGAAAAAAACACTGATGTGTTGTAAAACAGTATATGTTTGTGTTCATTGATGAATTTATGTTTTTTCAAGTATAAACTTATGTACATGTTATGAGAATATGTCTGATATGTCTGACAAGACAGAAAAAATACATTTATTCTTTTGAAACTCAAACATTGGTGTGGTTTCACTGATTATAAGTAAGGTGTATAGTTAAACAAATCTTGATTATCGTATTGATGTAGTATCCATTTTGGAAACGCAACAGTGCGTAGAGGGCAAGCGGTCCCGCTTGATTATTCTTTCATGTTCAGGTTACTAGGCGCATTAATTGGACAGTGCGTCTTCCTCCACTGCACGCATGTTTGATTACTGTCATTAAACTGAATATAGATTGTTAACCAGTTTAAGAAAGGAGTGCCTCTCCACTCACTAACTTCTGTTTTATACCCTGTCCATAGGGAGGGAGCACCCACTGTCAAAAAAGATGTCATTTGATGCCATTACTAATCTCACGGAAAACCGAGCTAATATTTTAGCCTATACGAATGAACAAGCTTCTGAAATCTATTCCCTGATCCATGATGTAAGGTCCTTCAATGTACAGGGGAGTAGCGTGCCACAACAGCTTAAACAACTAGAGTTCTTGACCAAAAGACAATTGAACCAGCGCCTCCATGCGTCAACACTTGTGCAATATCATCGTGCCAAGAGAATACCGAGGGGTTTAAGGATGCCCATTAAACCCATGTTATTTCGTTTTCACATGAAGAAGGATTTTATGGACCGCTGGTATGCAGTGCTGAACAAATGTTCCTTAGATTTGATTCTGTTTGTTACTAGAGGAATTGGCAGTAGTCATTAAAGAAATTACTGATGAAATTACAGTCATTGAATCAGATTTACAATCCAGAATGGATTCGGATGATTGGTCTAAATTTTTGGAAGAAATGAATGCGAGAATGGAGAAACATTCCAAAGAGATCCAGGAGGGCAAACTTAGGAAATATAAGAGGGACACACTAGACTACAAGCTTAATGAAGTGTATACGTGGGCGGAAGTGTACGCCCACAGGAGAACATTCACAAAAAGAACCCCGAACACTTCTTCCCAAGAAAGTATGGCCTCTGAAGGAGATACCAATCCCAATAGAGCACCACCAACTGTGGTTGTAACAACAGCTAGTGCAACAGATACAACAGTCACGGAAGGAGCGGTCGCTTCCAAATCGTCTTTTTCCGCCCAGGACGCGGAGACCACCCAGCCACCTGGAAAAACCAAAGGAAAACCAGGAGAGGCAAAGGAAGTTACAAAATCCAATCTGAGGAGCACTCGAACAACTTAGTGATCAACATTTCAACTCAAGATCTGACAGATCAACAGATCAAAGTATTAAACAAAGGTTTAAATTTTGTACCAACATATCAAACTAACCCACTGGAGATGGAAATTGACTTTTTCAAATTTATGAGAATCTTACGTTTAAAATACTTTTTTTCCAATATTCCGGAACAAACCACAGAGCCAGATCCTGCTGAATACGCAGAGTTCAGACCCAAATCCACCTTCCAAGCACCCACATCTCATAAGATCCTGGATGCATTCGAAAATCTAGTACTACATGATTTGAAACATATCAACACCACTAAAAAATGCCACTGGAATCTTTCCAAATATGAAAAGAACACACTAAAAGACCTAGCAGAAAATCCTAGGATACACATTCAAAAAGCCGACAAGGGTGGTGCTATTGTTGTCATGGACCGTACATTTTATGAGTCCAGAGTCTTGGAGCATATATCTGACAGTCACACTTACCTAAAATTAGAGCAAGATCCTGTCAAGGAATTGAAAGAAACTCTGGATAAAATACTAAATCAGGCAGAAGAGATGAAATGGATCACTAGCAAAACCAGACAATTCCTTACAGTTACATCTCCCAAGCAGCCAGGATTATACATGCTGCCTAAAGTTCATAAAAATCTTTCGAATCCACCTTTCCGCCCTATTGTCACCGGGTGTGACACCATCTTCGAACCTCTGGGTCAATTTATAGATCAATTTTTGCAACCTTTTGTGCAGACATGGTATTCTTACACGAAAGACACGACACACTTTCTACAGAAACTTATGAATGTTGTAGTGAGACCTGGTATGTTGTTATGTACTTTGGACGTCAAAGCCCGAAACACCTCTTTCCCTCACTCTGCGGGAATTGAGGCTGTAGAATGGGCTTTGCTTCAACAAGAGGATTTACCGGTCAACAAAGTCTTTTTATTAGAACTGTTACATTTCAGTCTACATCACAGCTATTTCAAGTGGGAAAATGCCTACTACCTACAAAACAAGGGTACCTCAATGGGCTTTTCCGGGGCCCCTGCCTACGCAAATACCTATATGGCAAGGTTTGAAGACTTGTATTTGACAACAGATAAAGATTGGACAGACAACGCAATTTTATACTGTCGTTACATTGATGACATTTTTGTCATATGGCAGAACTCAAGACAGATGCTGGAGGACAAAATATCTCAGTTGAATCTATATGACGAGAACATTCAATTCACTCACAATATTGACGATAAAGCTATTCCATTCCTGGATGTATTGGTGAAGTTGGGAGAAAATTCCCTTGATACTGAGGTTTACCACAAAGCAACAGATAGGAACACAGCTCTGTCGTACAACAGCTTTCATTCAAAGAACCTTATTAACAACCTGCCTTATTCTCTTATGTTGAGAGCCAAAAGGCTCTGTTCGGAAGAAGATTCTCTGCAAACAAACATTAAATCCATCATGTCTAAATTTGTGTCAAAAAAGTATCCATATGAAGTACTGGAAACGGCCAAAGATAAAACTGAAAAACAGGCAATGGAGTCTTTGTTGACTAAAAAAACAAAACCGCAAATTCAACGCCAGGTATTTGTTTCAAAATATTCTACTAGTTCTAATGACATAAAAAGAAGCATCAACCGTCATTGGGAACTGCTCAGCAATGAAAGTGATTTTAAAGATCTGTTCATGAACAAACCCATCTTTGCATACAGAAGGTCACGTAACATTAAAGAACTATTGAAACCTAATCCTAAAACAACAACAGTCAACTACAAAGGCATGAAGAAGTGCCAGAATTGCGTCCACTGCAACAATGTAATAGTGTCTGACACAGTGAAACATCCACACACTGGAGAAAATATCCCTACTAGAATTAATGCGGATTGCAATACTATGAACGTGATATATGCTATTAAGTGCCCCTGCGGACTGTTGTATGTGGGCAAGACAGAGAGGAAAATCAAAACTCGTATATCAGAACATAACAGTACAATTCGGAATAAAAACATCAATAGTAGTCTGGCGGTACATTGGGACAAAAATAGACACACTATCGCCCAGATGAAATTCCAGATCCTTGAAGTGGTAGTTCCGTCACCCGGAAAAAGCCTCACAAAAACTCTTTTACAAAGAGAAATTTTCTGGATAAAAAAACTTCAAACACAAGATCCCAAAGGGATCAATGATCGAGTAGATTTAATTTGTTTTCTTTGATTATTGCACATTAAAGTACGCTGGAGGACTGCATTGTAATTAGAACATTCTAAGAACTCATATGTAACATAATGTTTGGTTCTTTATTTTGGATGTGTATATATGGCACATGCTGTTTTCTTTTCCTCACTACACTACACCACTCCAAAATGGCGCTCGTATTTTTTGATTATCCCTATCATTGGGCTGGAGTCTGTCGTTTATTTTTTTCGCTTTGTTTACGTCATAAACGTCGGCCGTCGCATTCAACACAGCGTTCGTCTTCACATATTCCAATGCGGTTGTAGTCGGGAGTACGGAGAAGGAAAAGACCAGGTCATCACGCACCGAGCAGCAGGTATTGAGCTTTCATGTGGATAAACGCTTAGTTCACAGGTACTCATAGGCTATGGGTAATGCGGAGATTATTGTTTTTTAGGTTAAAGATAACCGTTACTGAGTGTGGTCAAGTGACTTCATGGTAGTTTGCGGCACAGCGCGGTGCTCATGAGGTGTGTACTACGTTCGTTCCGTTCATCGACAAGTGTAGATATCAGCAGTATCACTAGATCTAGTAATGTTTCAAGAGCAGTAGTGTTGATGTTTGTTGTCATTTCTGTATTCATGATCTAGAGTAGTAGAACACCCGTTATCCGTACCCGTGAAGAAAGTAAAGGCGTGTTACAAGTTGAATTCAGCTGCAGTAAGGACCCGGCTACTGGGTAGCTTTTTGTTCTTCAAAAGTGAGTTTTCATCAAGATGTTGAGCACTAGGTGGTTTCACTGCAACCCCATTGTCATTATTCTTATTTTTGGTATTCGCTTTGTTTTTTTTCAGAACGAACCTTCTGAATACGTTACCTCTTTTGTCCAGTTACTTCACCGCGCCATCTCTTCTTTTGCATACAAGTGAGTGTACAGCACACCACTCTTTATACATAAGGAACATTTCCCGTTCATTTTACAATGATTACTAGGGCCTGAAAAATGGTATACATTATTGTGGCATTCTATGAACTTGTTGATTGAAACACCTTCTTCATTTAAGTGACAAGCTTTTTTTGTTTGTTTTTTTCATGTCATTTCAGGTATCGCCCCTGAAGAAGGGCCACGAGGCCCGAAATGCATTGGGCAGGGCATGAACTTGTTAGATAGAAAAAAACACTGATGTGTTGTAAAACAGTATATGTTTGTGTTCATTGATGAATTTATGTTTTTTCAAGTATAAACTTATGTACATGTTATGAGAATATGTCTGATATGTCTGACAAGACAGAAAAAATACATTTATTCTTTTGAAACTCAAAAATTGGTGTGGTTTAACTGATTATAAGTAAGGTGTATAGTTAAACAAATCTTGATTATCGTATTGATGTAGTATCCATTTTGGAAACGCAACAGTGCGTAGAGGGCAAGCGGTCCCGCTTGATTATTCTTTCATGTTCAGGTTACTAGGCGCATTAATTGGACAGTGCGTCTTCCTCCACTGCACGCATGTTTGATTACTGTCATAAAACTGAATATAGATTGTTAACCAGTTTAAGAAAGGAGTGCCTCTCCACTCACTAACTTCAGACTTTTACTATGACTCAAATTAAGAAAAGATTCTACAACTTTTTTTGCAAAACTCAGAAAGTCTTCAAACATTTAGGAAACGATCCTTAAAAACCAATGGCTCAAGTTACAATCATGTCCACAAAACTCAATTTCAAGTGCACAGCTAAGTTTTCATGTACCAAGAGCTCCTGAAATGTTGTGAAGAGCTATCAGCTCCCTTTGATCAGGAGTCATTCAAGCAGAAACCAATAATGTCTTCTTACTGTCTAGGGTCTAGTCATCTCAGTTAGTAGTGGGACAAGCAGCTTAATTTAAAGATGTAAAGCATAAAAAGTGTTAAAGATGTAAAATGTTAAATACAATGTCAGACCCCGATTGGAGGGTCACATGGCAGACGGTTCAGGGCCCCAAACGTGGTGGTTAGGTTTATTTGTCACTGCCATTCTAATATAGCTTTGGAATATGGTCCAGGTACCACCCTTTCTGCACTTGACTCTCAGGGAAGCAAGCTTCCGAAGAAGGCAGTGCTGTTGCTAGCATTCTGCTCCTACACAGAACTGTGCACAGAGACCCAGGACCTCAGTGAATTGTGGTGTACCAGAAAACTCACCTCAGTACCTAGAGACCCTAACCAGCTAGCATCAGTGTTTCATTAGCTCTTTGTCGTACAGCAAAGGAACCAATGATTAGACATCCCAGAACATGCGACTTAGGCTATACTCTGGAATGGTGGGAAATAAGAACACTCTTTTGTTATACTCTCATACCAGTCCACAACAGGAGTAAAGAGACACTGGAAGGGTTAAAATATTTATTTTAACAACGTGCTCTAAGATGCCGTATCTTTGCTAACATAAGCAGGCATATGATTAGAAATAATATGATCAGCATTGTTAGAACTCCATAAAACACAAAAGAAGAAATCATAATACAATGATGGTGAAAATAAGTATTATAAATCACCCTCCCTTGCTAGGAACTATGTTTTATAAAATATAGAAGGTCTCTCAGGCTTGTGTGGGGCACCCCATACCTGTAAGATCAGCAGGAGTAAATCCCATCAGGATCTGCAAAAGCTCTTTCTCTCGTGAAACGGAATTCTTAAAGTGCATGAAATTATGCTTACAGTGTTATATTAATGGTGCAAGAATCTCCGTTGGTTTGCAGCTGGATGTATGTTATGTCTAAAAACGTGAAGCGATCAGTTTGAACAACAGCTACCTTGTTATGATATCCTTGGAGGCTTGAGCACTCACTGTGCAGGCTAGGGATGCGATGTAAGTCTAGGGAAGCCGAAAAGAAGCCTTTGTCATGTAAAGCATTTCACGCAGCCTAACTTACAAAAACAGTTATATGCAGTGTCGTGAGCAAAAGTAGCAAATAGGTAAAATGGCGTTTAAACTTCTAATAAACTCATGCTAACATAACAGTATACGCAAACTAGGCTCAGGCTCCCTTGATTGGAGAACGCACAAGACGTAAGGGGCAAGTATTTAGAACGCAGAGTTCAAGTTCGAATGAGACAGAACCAAGTTTAAAATTTTACCAAACCAGGTAATTGGAAGTAAAATCCGAATTAGGAAATATAAAATTCAAGTAACCCAACAGGGTAGCATAATGTCAAAACACATGTGATACGAGAAAAAAATGTTGAGAAAAAGAAAAAAGATGAGTGCAGTACGTGTCTGTGAAGCAATGAGACAAAAAATTGTTACTTCAATCCAACAGCGTATAGGCACAATACGTTGCAACAGCCTCCAACAGGAAGTTGTTGCTTTCTTCAGCAAACATTTCAGCCATCCAATTAAGCAATGGAAAAGGACACACATGTTCCTCAACAACCGGAGCCTCTAGCACCATCAACTGGGATGTTGTTTGAGATAACTGTGTGCCAGAAAGTCATGGTCTGCAGTCCATATATTCCAATTGCCAAGGCCATTATTCCGACACCAGAACAATTTAGTTCATGAGCAACTAAGGGACTCATTAGTAGATCATAATCCAGGTTAGGAGACACCGTATTGCATCATGTTGAAGTATATTGTATGGAGAGTGTGGAGGTCAACATAGCGTGGCTGTACACAGAAGGGGGTGAGACTTGTTGACAGGCAGGGTAAGATTATTTAAAAGTTTGTGTACAGGGATGGTTATGTTGGAGGTGTGGTGAATAGAGAAGAAGGGTTCCAATAGTTAAACCATTGTGAAATTGGTGTTGGAGTGTCAGGCCCTTGAGTTTATCTACAAGTTTTTTGAGGATGTGACATTGGAGGAATTATAGCTGGAGAGCAGTGGATTGTGTTGATTTATATTGTAGCATTTGCCTTAGTGGTAGTAGTGAGGGAAGCTGTTAACTGAGTATGTTGAGTTGCACCTTTTGGTACAGACATAGCCTCTTCCATTTGGTTAATTGCTTGTGAATGGTGATTCACAGCAGGCGCTTTACAACGCGGGTTTTACAATGCAAGTCGTTACAACGACTTGCGCTGGAGGGCGCTGCAAGCTAAGGAATAGTAAGATTTACTATCCAAACACCTTCCCTACTGTATGTAGACTGGTGTTGGAATAGTAAATCGTACTGTCCCTAAGTCCAGCACCCTCCAGCGTTGTGAAACCTGCATTGTAACATACAGCGATCAACATGATTGCGTTGTCTCATCATATATTCTGATGTTGAGGCAATCTGATAACTGCTCAGTGATGACATGGATGAATTGGGGATGAATGAAAATTCACTGATGAAGAGGGGATCAAGGTTGTGGCAAGTAATCGACCGTAAAATGCTGAAGGTAGAAGGAAATTAGGAAAGGGAAGTGACTGTGTTGATGAGACTGGTGCATAAGTGTGCTTCTATGATTAATTAGGGCTCAAGCTTTGCAGGGTTAATTCAGAGCTGGGGTGGTCACAGGGGCTTTCAAAACTCTTGGTGGCAAAATTTATGAGAGCTTTGCATCATGCTTGCACCATGCAACATGGTACAGGCGTGATGCAAACCTCATGAGGCAGATTTTTCAAGCCCTGCAACTCCACTTCGTGTGGACCTGAATGTCTTCAAAAGTAAAGCAGCGCAGCACAGATTGGTGCGTTTCCTTACTCTGTGCAAGGGAGGTGTTCTATAGGCATTGCTGTGGGTGTTCCCATGCAACTCCCATGGTTTTTTACACATTCACGGATTTACAAGGACTTGACCAACCAAAATGCACCAAAGAGATATGCCTCCCCAGGAGAGGCGTAACAAGGCGAAATATGTTTATTTCTACTCATTTCTAATTATTTTTATGTATGCTGCAAACATAGAAAGAGGAAAAATTCCTCTTAAGACTGTTTTTATTTCAGAAGGTGCACCTTCCTACACAAAAACAATCCTGCATGCAACAGAGACACCCGTGCACCATGGTGCAAGGGTGCCTGCGTTGGTGGTAGGCTGCGAAAATCGCACCAGCTCAAATTAAAAGGATAGGAATGTGCTGTTTTGGATAAATACTGCGCATTCCTGCCCTTGCCCTGTGATGCAAGGCGGTGCAGCAAAAGGACTTCCTGGCTGCCCTATACCACAAAAAACATAAACATGCCCCTTTGTGACTTACTTTGATGTATGTAGATACACTGTGTTTCTGGCCTATAACCCCTCCTGATCTTATTTGGCCCAAACAAGGCTTGATTTTTGAATGTTTAAAACGTTCCAAAATTAGATGGATGTATACAGCTCCGTCATTAATTTATGAATGCATGACGATACAACGCATGGTGTTACCACGTGGTAGGTAACGACGCGGTCGTTACATTGACCGAGTTCTTATCAGGCGTGGCATTACATCGCAAGTCGTTTCTACGACTTGCGATAGGTGGCGCGCTGGACTTAGGAATATTATAAGTTATTATTCCTGCTCCAGTTAGCGCAACAGCATTGAAGGTGTTGGATTTAAAATCCTGCTCATTCCCTGGTGTTTCACGCCACCTAATGCATGTCGTTGAAACGACTTGCGATGTAATGCCACGCGTGGTAACAACGCGGTCGTTGTAACAACTGCTTTGTTATCAACCAGCGTGGTATTGCCTGAGTTGGAAACGCTGTCTCCCTTTATTTGAATTTGAATTTAGTATTATATTTGCTTTGAACTGCACGTGAAACATCAAACGGCCAAATGGGTATGATGGTTCACCACTGATTAGAGGTTGATGATTAACTAATTATCTCAAATTTCTGTAGGAAACTGTGCATACAGTATACTGTGTAGAATCCAGAAGCTTCATTTCCACAATATTTTCTCTAACAAGGGTAATATACTGCTGATGGATAACACGCTCGTGTTAAAATATAGTATGAAAACTGGAGCCATTTCAGTTATATTTTGCAAATAAGTCTTTTTGCCACTTTTAGATCAAACCCTATGCATTTCAAACTAGTTTCCTTTAGCAAATATACTTTATTCCACCTATATTATTTTCAAGCGTTTGCTTTTAAATAAATTGCATTGGTCGTTGTTTTCTATTGAGGGTGAGTGGTCACTAGAATCTGACATTTTTAAAATAAATTATACTTAGAGAGAAAAATGTTACAGAACTTTTATGAACAAGCTGGAAAAAACACATTTCTGCAGCCAAATTCTAGAGAGATGGAATTTGCCTAAAGGTTCCGCTTGGCACAACAAGTAGGCCACTATAGGAATGGTCTCAATGCTGCGGCTGAGCTGAACATGTTTTCAAGAAGAAAATGAATCAATTTAAACTAATGTGAAGAAATGTGCTTTGTTCCTTTCATTAACATTTTCCCTTTTGTCTAATTCTTCGTATTTGTCTCTTCTCCCCCAGGGCATTATGGCTCTTCATAATAGGACCTACTATTCAAAGAATTTGACTTATGAGGGGATAGACAAGAATTTGGCCAACTTGGGATCATCTGTGGTTTTTTTCTTCACTGCTTTCATTGGTATTCTTGGAAACTCTGTCTTTCTTAAGGCCTTGGGAATCAGGATGAAGAAGACAGTCAACACTGTATGGTTTTTCAGCTTGGTTTTGTGCAGTTGGATTTTCTCAATGACCATGCCAATCCTTGGAGGAGCTGCTTTGCTTGATTTCCACTGGTCATTTGGTTTAGCAATGTGCAAAGTGGTGTACACCCTTATGTCTCTCTGTATGTACACTTCAGTGTTCATCTTGACGATCATTAGCCTGGACCGGTACATCCTAGTTTTCCACCCTGTCTGGGCCAGGCGTTACAGGACACCCTGAAGGGCTACAATCATCTGCTATTTCATCTGGAGCGCAGCTTTCATGTTCAGTGCACCGTGCCTGGCCTTTCAAGGACTCAGGCATTATGAAAAGAATAAAACCATCTGTATCATCAATTATTCATTTTCGGATGACTGGAAAACTCCAGAAGTACGAACCAGAAGAACGAAAATCCGCCTGTACCTGTTCTTAATCAAGTTTCTAATTGCATTTCTTTTACCATTCATGGTCATCACTTTCTGCTATGTCAGGATAGCCTTCAAGGTGAATGTGAGAAGCCTGTCAAGGTCAAGTAAATTAATCAAAGTTATAATGGTCTCTGTGGTGTCATTCTTCGTGGGTTGGACACCAGTCCACCTGTTCGGTTGCTTAAGTTTCTTCAGAGGATCTGTCCCACAGGTACTGGTGCAAGCAAGTTCGCTGGCAATCACCATTGCATCATGTGTCAATGCCTGCTTCACTCCCATCTTTTATATTTTCATCGGTGACAACTTTAAAACAGTTTTTACAAAGTCTCTTCAGTACATGATCGAGTCCAATTTCCATGAAGAAATCGGCTGAACTGTGGTTCTCAAAACAGACCAGATGAGTCTCAAATTAACCAAGAGGAATTGTCTACAAAAGCATCAGAGAGAACATGCAACAGCTTGCCCTGCTGGAAATATTGATATGTGTGTCCCCCTCCTCAAACTATGTTAACCAGTCCTGCATAAGACATTGCTTTAATTTCTCTTAAAAAGGACTATCAGATAGAAAATTGCCTTTTTCCCCCCTTGCTTTAATTGCTGCCTTATACCTTTGCTCTCCCTTCAATTTGCTTTTTCCTCACCAAATATTTGGAATGCATACCCTTACTAGTGTTGACACTGCTTCCCTTTCCCCCCTCCTATCCAAGGATCCTAAAATCATTAAGGGCCTCATTTAGAGGGTGGAAAGTACTGACAGGCCTCCTATTTCAGGAGGATAGACTGAGTGCGAACTAGAATCCTGAGGCAGAATTTCCACAGATTTCTATCAAGGTGGAGTATAAAATTCAGCTGACAAACTCCAGCACATATTTAGAGTTTCTGCTAGAATTCAGATGATTTCCGGGTCCCTCCAAACTCTAAACAAGGCTCTAACTTTCTTCTCTAAGGATCTGCCCTGTCAAACATTTCTATCCAATCATTCTATCCTATATATATATCATACATCCAATGGCTTGAAGACCCCCAATTCCATTAAGTCTAATGTTGTCTCACTTTGAATTGCAAGAAGTTTTCAAACACACTAAGTAATTTGCTTTCGTATTGTCTTTTCTCTCCCAAACAATGGAGGGCCTTAACTTTTATCACTTCATTTGCCTTATCTTCACCTACAATCTTCTCCTCTCCTCTACTGTTATATTACCGTGTTAGGCCTATGTAGCGAAGCAACTTATTTCTTACATTGTCCTCAAAATAACATTTTCAGCTGTGAACTTTCGCACATATTTGCGTGCACAACGTTACATTAGTTTCCATCTAGCTTTGCACAACATTATCACAATGCCCTGAAAATCATGTTGAAGGTCTCTTCTCACACTATGTACACATGTCATCTCTATCTACATCCACGGGGTGACAGGGTTATCTACATATCCATAACATCACTAATCTATACGCACATCACAAGGTTTCATTCTATTATAAAAGATGAGCATCCTGATAGATTAGTGGAAGAGGAACTTCAGCCGACATTCAGGGTCCCTGCATGCTGATTCTTCATCACTGAACTCTCATGAGGGGTGTTGAGTTTGTGGGTCCTTCATTCGCTCCCATCAGGTAATGGGGTTGGATCGTCTCTTGAGGGGATTCTTAGCACCACACTTACACACACTCTAGGTACACTTAAAGTAGGATTTGCATAGTAGGAGCACGCCAGATTACTGCATTGTTATGTGCCTGCACACATACATACTTTTAGCACCTTGGTAGAATAATATATACTAATTATGCTTTTGGTGCTTGTAATCACTTTTATCTGCTTCTGTCTGTTAATCATTGCAGCATACATATTTTTTACGAGAATAACATTGGTTCAATAAACCTATTGAACATGTCCCACTGTGTATTCTCTGCATACTTCTCTGAGAAAAAGTGAGCATGAGTGACTGAGCGAAATGTTCTGTACTGTTTCCATGTTCCCAGAGGGGTCAGGGTTGTCATGTTCAGTGGTTGCGAGAAACCATTTGCTTCCTGATAAGGTCAGCGGGGCTTACGGTGGAACTGTGAGCTAGCTGGTCTGTAGGCAAACATAGGATTGTGCAAAGCAAGGACCCCCTGAAAACTAGAGTAAAAACTCTACTCCTAGGACAGGGATAACAATATGTGTGAGAAACTTCCTAGGCAGTAACAATATGGAAAACAATCAACATGAAATGACAGAAAGAGCTAACTAAGATTAAAATGTCAGTTTAATAAGCACAATTAAAAATCATACAATTAATAGTACAATATACACTTGCCCCTAGATGCATCATTGTAACATTTTGCGATTTCTTAATTGCGAAAATTAAGGAATCGCAATTAAGAAATCGCAAAATGCTATGCATCAAAAAATTGCAAATTATTTTGCGATTCAGTCATTTTCCTTAATTGCGATTCACAATTTGCAAATCGCAATTAAGGAAAATCCTTCCCATTGATTCCTCTGGGCCAAAAGGCCCATAGGAATCAATGGGAAGGCATTCACATTTTGCGAATTTCAATTTGCGATTCGCAAAATGTGAATGCAATTTCAAGGGTGCAGGGGGGTTCAAAGAACCCCTCCCTGCACCCCTGACATTGAACTGTAAGTGCAATTTACACACACATGACCCAAGGACATGTGTGCATGTAAATGAAAACTTTCAAATATGCAACTAGTGCATGTTTGAAAGTTTTCGGTAAATTAGCATGAAGTTCAACTTCATGCTAATTTACCCCTTCCAAATTGCGAATTCGCAATTCTAAAGTAATCATGCATAGCATTTAAGAAATCGCAAAATTGCAATCTTGCAAATCTTCTTGCATGCTTCTCTTCTATGTTTCTTATTTGTGTCTTAGCTGGACATCCTGCACTTTCTCTTGAATGCTGCTCTCCCATGCTTCATGATTGTGTATTAGCTGGACATTCTCTACCACTTCTTGAATTACACTCTTCCAAGTTTCTTGGCTCTTCAACGCTTCTGAATTGTGTATTAGATGGCCATACAGTGGAGTAGTGTGGCTCACTGGTTAGAGGCGGCCGACCCGGGAGCAGAAGTTGGCCCGGGACCAGGGTTCAATTCCCGACGCGGCAGGGTCGTGGACTTGGGTCAGCGGACTCGATAATTCTCGCTTCAGTGCTTACTCTAATCAGGGGTCCCACTTGGCAACTCTGGGCATTAGCTTGCCTAATCTCCACAACGGCCCCATCAACGCCGGGGATGCCTGGCTCCACCTTGGGGACTCCTGGCAGGGGCCATCCCACAGGGAAAGCCAGGACGGGTTCCCCAGCGTTATACAGCGCCAGTAAACCTACAGGTAGCAGTGCGCTTTACAAGCTCAAATACACAGCACCTCTCCCTGAATGCCAGTGTCCTACACTTCTGGGCTGTCTATTAGCTGGCCATCTTGTAATTCTTCTTGAATACCACTCCTCTATTCTTCTGGACTGTGTGTTAGCAGGGATCTTTTCCCTCCTCTTGAAATATACTCACCCACCCTTAACTAGAACTCACAGGACTGCCTGCTGGAACCCAAGTCTGGAGCACACACAATTACTCCCTGAAGGGCTGCCCCTGTTGCACAATCGTAACAACATCCCTTAGGACTTTGCCTTGCTTCAAACATTATTAAGGCAACAGGTTAATAGAACTTCCATGCACCATCTACCTTATGAAGTACCCAGCTGTCAGTACGTCCAGTGGACTTTTAAGGTGTTGGCCAGGTTCATTGTGGGAATTATAGTCCGGAGAACTTGTCTCTAGAATTTGTGATTTGAAATGAAATGAAATGAATTTGTACTTGTAAAGCACACTCCCCAAGGTGCTGTCCCAGCAACGGGGCGTCCTGGTGCTGTACTCCTACCACTGTGGAACCCTTCCAGGCTTTTCCCTGTGAAATGTCCACTCGTGGGCACCCCCAAGGTGAAGCCAGGTATCCCAGCACCCGTTGTGGAGATTAAGCAAGCTATTGCCCAGAGTTGCAGAGTGGGACCCATGATTAGAAAAGGTACTAAGGCGAGAATTATTAGGTCCAGGGAAATTGAGCCCAAGACCCGCCGAGGCAGGAATTGAACCCTGGTCCCGGACCAGACCTCTGCATCAGGGTCTGCCGCTCTAACCATTGAGCCACACTTCTCCACACTTGGACATGTTGCATCCTAAATATGACATTCAGGGAGAAGTTCCAGAAGTTTGGAACAACTTTTGGCATGTGTCCTGCTCGAGTGGACCGCACAACGTAAAGAGAAAATCCAACAGAAAAGTTTCTAAGTGTGCAGGTAAAACCTTTACCGGTCAAGCGTGACCAGATGTCCCAAAGTAGGGCTATATGTTTTTAAGCACAGCAAAGTGCTAAACTTTAAAAATCCTATATTGGATTTTTATCAGTTATGCATTATTTTAAAGATACAAATATTTCCTATTTTTATAAATTGGTGTGGGATGTTAATTGTGTGTTCTGCCTTACTTATTTAACGTATTGGTGTATATAAATGCTTTACATACCTGTCTCCTAAGTGAAATCTGCCTGTTCGTAGACAGCTACCAAGGGTTGGGTCAGAGTCCAATGTTTTGGGACCTCGACTGCACCATCTAAATTGGTTGTTGGCCTTATTGTTAGTGGTCTGTCCCTCCCTTTCAAAAACTGTGTATTAGCTAGACCTCCTCGATCTCTTACTAAGTGCTGCTCTCTTGCACTTATGGACTGTGTAATAGCTAGACAGCCCGTACCTCTTCTTGGAAGCTGCTCTCCCACACTTCTGAACAGTTATTAACTAAATCTCTTGTAATTCCTCTTGAGTGCTGTCCTCCTGCACTTCTCGACAGTGTATTTGCTGCACATCCTCCACCGCCTCTTGAATGCTGCTCTCCTGTGCTTCTGAACGGTGTACTGGCTGAATATCCTGTTACTCTTCTATAATGTCTAATCAATACATCTTTCCTGCACTTCTGGACTGTATATTAGCTGGACATCCTGTTCCACTCCTTGGCAGCTGCTTTCCAACACTTCTGAACTGTGTATTAGATAGACATTCTGTACCCCTTTGTGAATTCCACTCCCCCTCACTTCTGAACTGTGTATTAACTGAAACTCCTGTACATCTTCTGGAATGTTGCTTGCTCATACTTCTGGACTATTTATTAGCTGGACATCCTGTACCTCTTCTTAAAAGATGCTTTCCCACACTTCTGAACTCTGTATCAGATAGACATCCTGTACCCCCTTGTGAATTCCACTCCCCCTCACTTCTGAATTGTGTATTAACTGAAACTCCTGTACATCTTCTGGAATGTTGCTTGCTCATACTTCTGGACTATTTATTAGCTGGACATCCTGTACCTCTTCTTGAATGCTGCTCTCCCACAAATCTCGTCTGTGAACTAGCTGGACCTCTTGTACCTTCTCTTGAGGGCTTTTCTACTTCACGTCTGGACAGTGTATTCGCTGGAAATTCTGCACCACCTCTTGAATGCTGGTTTCCTGCACTTCCGACCTGTGTACTGGCTGGATAGTCTGGATAGTCTGGTCCTCTTTTTGAATGTCTCTTGAATACCTCTTTCCTGCACTTCTGGACGGCTTTTGGTTGGACATTGTGTACCTCTTCTTGAAAGCTCCTTTCCAACACTTCTGGACTAAGTATTAGCTGGTCATCCTGTACCTCTTCTTCAATGTCACTCTCCGGCACTTCTGGGCTGTGTGTTGGCTGAAGCTCTTGCACCTCTTCCTGAATGCTGCTCTCCAGTGCTTCAGGACAATGTGTTAGTTGGACATCCTGTCCATCCTCTTGAATGCCACTCTCAAGTGCTTCTGGACTGTATATTAGCTGGATATCCTTCACCTACACTTGAATGTTGCTCTTCTGCACTTTTGGGCTGTGTATTGGCTGGGGATTCCATATCCACACACTAATTGGTGTCTCCCACATTCTGTATAATGCAATGTCTGTATAATGTCTAACCAGTTGATTTATTTGTAAATTTGAATCGATCACAATTACAGAACATTTTTAAAACACGTGCAGAGAGATAATGTTAAAAGCAATGAAAAGATTCCCTTGGGCATATGCAGCCCAGAAGGTCAGAAGTGGAAACATTATTCTCACTAATAAATAGTTTAAAAGGGATGTCCCGTCCAAATTGTGAGTCGCAACGCTATCTATCAAGGGTTTGAGAATGCAACTGCGGTTGCAAAGCATTGATCAGTTACCGACACCTCAAAGGAGGTAGTAACCAATTCTCAAAACCTTTCTGTGCCCTAGGACTGGATGTTGTGTTTGGTTTCAATGGTAAATAAGCACTGACAAAACTATGGGTAAGGATGATAACTGAAAATGCTTGCTACCCCTATTGCATCTGCAAGTGCTTGTTTTATAGTGATGGAAAGCATGCACTATATACATTGTATCCCATTTTACTGTTGCAGAGTTGATGCTTGTCTTCCTCTACCACCAAGACAACATCTCCTAATCCTAAAGAGACAAAATGCTCTGTTGAAATATTTATCACGATTTAGAGTTAAAAATAACAAGAAAACTGAGTCATATCCGTTGGCTTTTCACCGAAACAAGGGGAGATAGGGGAGTGACAATGAGTGTCGCAATCTCGCTGCAACATCCCCTTCGGGGGATTCTATATTGTAGCTCTACTTTGCTACAGACTCTGACATTTTATCAGCCCCGAGGGCATCACTTACTCTGACCCCGAGCACAGAACCAAAGGGAGGGTCACTGTGGGCTCCAGAGCACGGCCGAAGGTGCAAGCAAAGGTGAGTGAGAGAGTGTGGGAAGGAAAGGAGGGGCAGGGTATTCAGAAGGGTGAAAAGAAGGCGGGTAAGAGAAGAAGCAACAGAGAGTGGGCGTGAACGACAGGACATGCTACAGACAGGTGTTCATATAAGGAAAGAGAGAGAAAAGAAGGTGAAGAGAGCTGGGACGATGAAAGAGGTGATTGTGTAGAAACGTGCGCAAAAAGTCTTTAGAGAGGGAAGAGTGACAGTATAGAGAACAGTGCAAAGGAGAGAAAGAGAAGAGCGTGATAACATTGGCACAAGAATAAATGGTAAGGGCTGCTAAGAAGGGAAGAGAGCAAAGCAAGCAACGCGTCAGAGAGGGGAAGAAAGGAGATGTATGAAGAGATATACAAAGAAAGAAAGAGTGAAGAAATGCGACAGGGAAAGGATATGAAAATAGGAAGAGTATACAGAGGTGTGCAACGAAAGGAAAGAGAAATTATATGAAAAGGCTGCAAAGATCAGAGAGAGGTGTGTTTAAAAAGGTGCACATATAGAGAGAGAAAATAAAAAAAACATAATGTGAGCTAGAAGGAAGGAAGAAAAAGGTGTATAGAGTGGAGTAATGAAGGACAGGCTGACACAGAGCTAGAGTGAAAAGATGCTTTTTAAGGCGCGAGAGAAGAAACAAAGTAACGGAGACCAGAGATTTAATAGGGAAGGTAGTTATTGAAATTTGTGCAAAGAAGGGACACGGGAAAAACAAAGGCTTTGAAGTAAGGAAGACGGAAAGGTATTGAGAGGTGTGCAAGGAAGGAAAGAGTGGAGACATTGGGGCACATGCCTCATTCTAAATATTGGTCGCAAAGGGCAAGATTTGCAGAATCTGCCCTGTTGCGACCGGTATTTTTGCATTTGGGATGCATCAACCCAATTGCAAAATCGCAATTTAAGTAATCGCAAAATTTGCTATTACTTAAATTGCAAATGCATTCAGGGAAACGCAAATTGTGATTCTCTAAATGCAATGCATGATGAAAAAAGAAATAGCGATTTTGCAAATTCAAAGTTGATGGTAATTTGTGAAAACTTAGAAAAATGCACAAAAGTGCATTTGTCAAAGCTCCATGTTCCATGTGGTCACATGCTAATTTCAGGGGTTCATCAAGGTGTCCTTTGGCACCCGTCCAGCCTTGAAATTGCATGCGCAATATGCGAGTACCTATTTGGTACTCACAAATTGCACATGCGATTCCTATTCATTCTTATTGGCCTCTAGGCCCATAGGAATGAATGGGAAGCTATTCCTTAATTGTGAATCGAAATTTGCAATTCGCAATTAAGGAATATGTAGGAATTGCAAAAAATTCAAATCTTATATGCATAGGTAATTGCAATTATATATTTGTGATTCCTTAATAAACGCAATTATGGAATCGCAATTGCACACAATGATGCAAGTGCCCCAGAGTGACAGAGAGAGGGGTGAAAGGAGTGAAATCTGTGTATGATGGTACAGAGAGATCTCTGAAGGAGAGAGGAGAAACAGTTACCCAAGAAATGGCAGAAAGAAGAAAGAAGAGTAAAAAATGGGAATGTGCAGTGTGTGTTGTAATGAGCAAGTCTTCCCTATATGATATGTTGTGTGCTGTTTTTTGGGGGCGGGCAAGTTTGGTTGCGCAGTGTCTAATTCTGTTGCATAACACCTCAATCCTAATGTTAGCAGGTAACAATATATTTTGTTTTATTGTATTTCAAAGTATATTTTGTGTAGTTCTCACACTACCGTTTGGCTGACTCCTTGCACCAGCATTGATGACGTGGAAGTGTGCATTGCCAGGACGATTTCCTGATTATTGTGATGTTTTCTAGTGTTGTCGAAAAGCAGCTAGGCTACCAAGGATCTGTTTAGGTCAGAGAAGTGACCAGCTTTGCTTAATTGCTAGATTTTCCAATACCATGACTCTTAATCAGTTAACACAGATAACACACACAAAAACACAGGCACACATATGGTATATGCAGAGGATAATAAAGCATCTTATTCCATTGCTACTATCGTTGTGTTTCATACAGCACACACACAGCAGGCCACATAAGAGTGATAGGTGCAAATCTACAAGTTATTGGTGACTTTCAATGAGAACATGTTACACTTCTGTGACCCGGCCGTCCATGGGGTATTTCGCCAACTTTTTCGACAAATTGGCAATATAAGTGTGGTTTTCATTGGGAGCATTAAGAAATCAACATTCACAGACTGAGTTGTCTCTGGCGGCAGATTTATCATTGAGTTGTGTCGCTCTTGCACCATGCAAGGCAGTGCTAGGGCAACGTAACAAGTGAGTCTGGATTATCAACCACCTTGCATAGCCCTGCATAGCCCTGCATTGCCCTGCATGGCTCGGCGTGGCCCTGGGTGGCTTAATAAATCTAGAGCAACGCATTGCAGTGCAATTCATTGCCTTGCGTTACTCTGCCCCAGGGAGGTGTTCCATAGTTGGAGCTTGGGTGGAACGTGGTTGTTCCCGTGCATCCACCCATGGATTTTGGCACATTGACAGATTTAACATGACTGCTAGACCTGGGAATGCGTTAAAATGACACACCTCCCCATGGGCGGCATATTGAGGAGAATATGTCAATTTTTCTTTGTTTTTCCTCTTTCTATGAGTGCTCCTTTCGGCAGAGAGATGATGTTGCATAACAGCCAGAGCTTCCGAATTTGAACTGTGGACTCAGGTTTGAGTCACGGTGTAGACTTAACATCCTGTCATTCTGGGCAAATCACTTAAATTCCACATGCCTACAATATTGAATGTGTCCTTGTGTAATGTAACTGGTGTTCCTTCCTGCCCAAAGCACTCTTGCCTATACCACAGGCACCCTTGCACCATCGAGCAAGGCTGTCTGTGCCAGTGCAAGGGAATGACAGGAATGCCCCAGATAAAGTTAAATACAGCTCATTCCTGCCCTGTCACACAGCACAGCTCATCAATGGGTTTTCTGGGTTGCACTTTGTAAAAGCTTGATAAATGTGCCCCCTAGGTATTTACAGGACCGATATTATGAGTACCCAAGTAAATGCTACTTCATGATCTCGATGTCGGATGGATAAAAGACTAGGTTTTCCGCACAGACATGCAACCTGTGACTTGCTGCTTTTTATCAATTTAAAGGACAAGTGTAAAGATTGGCCAAACTAATGGTATACTTTTGACTACAAAGGAAGAATAAAATTCGGGAAGGGTCTAAAGAAGCGGGTCTTCAGCACACGCTCTATACAATTAAAATGTCAGTTTGAAGTTTAAAATCCACCATCCTAGAGGTAACATCAGCATTTGTTATTTTTATTCTTTATTTAAAAATGTCCAGCATTGTTAGAACTAACCTTGATATAAAAATGGCCACTGCAATATTTGCTGAAAATGCAGGGACCTGGAAATGATTTTAATGTAGACCACTGAAGCCCCCTCGGTGCGCGGATGCCCTACATTGTTCACCTCAACGTAAGAAAGTAGCATCTACAGTGGCCCGAAAATGTGGGTGCCCCCGGATAAACTGCCACTTACACCCATGCACCCATACGGCTTCATTAAAGATCTCCGAAAAAGAGACTCTTTGGGGGACCCACAGGGCATTGCAGTGCTGGCCCGTTGAGGAACAAAAGTCCAATGATGAAGCATGACATATTTCGGGGTGTGTAAGGGCATCAAGATGAGGACACACCAGTGGAGTGGTGTGGGTCACTGGTTAGAGGCGGCAGACCCGGAAGCAGAGGACAGCCCGGGACTAGGGTTCAATTCCCGACGCGGCAGGGTCGTGGACCAGGGTCAGCGGACTCAATAATTCTCGCCTCAGTGCCTACTCTAACCAGGGATCACACTCGACAACTCTGGGCATTAGCTTGCCTCATTTCCACAATAGCTCCCCACATACGCCGGGGATGCCTGGTTTCACCCTGGAGATACCCAGTAGGGACCATCTCACAGGAAAAGACTGAACGGGTTCCCCAGTGGTCTACAGCACGGAGATACCCCATGTGGGGTGATTCAGGCGCATTACAAGACATCATTACATTACATTACATTACACTGCCCCCCACAATTAGAGTAGCACACAACGAGAGTACTTCTTACTCCCCTTCCTTCTCTCTCTACTTAGGAGCGGTGACTCCCTGTTAGTATAAGTGCACACACTTGCCAGTTTCTAAAACATTAATTTTCTACATATTAGTCACCCCTAAGGTAGGCCCAAGGTATCCTTGTGAGCAGGGTTCATTTTATGAGAAAGGTAGGATATGACCTGATGTGTGTGGCATGTCCTGATTGTGAAATATATCCAATTTCGTTTTTCATTATTGCAAGGCTATCTGTTTCCATAGGACAGAATGGGGAGTGTGTTTATAACATCATATAAACATAACTGACACTGGGAACAAGATTGAAAAATAAAGTTAAAATGCCTGAACTTTTAGAAAGTAAATATTTTCTTGCCTAACCTTCCAGTGTGCCTCCTCACGGACACAACAATGTCATCCCTTCTGTCTCTCTGCATCTGGAACTGCTGTTTAAGCAGCTTTAGAAGGAAATTGCAACACTGACTCTAGCGAGTGAGGACGTAACCTGCACCAAAGCCATGGGTACCGCTCGTGAAGAGCACGACGCACCACCCCGACTTACACTGTTCCCCGATGCCTGCTGACGCTGTGCCGCATCGACTCTGAAGCCGTCAACAAGGCCGCTGCCTGCGCCAGAGCCGAGGACACCGCTCGTGACACCCATGGCGCACTCTCACAACTCGCACTGCAGCCCCGACTTCTCCGACGTGGTGCTTCATCAACGCGGAGCCGATCCTCGATGTGGGCGACTCGCAAATCTAACGATATCGCACAGTCAAAAGGAACTGACGCATCACCGCCATCCGTGATGTCACCTCCCTGACACAGTAAGGAACTAATGTCTTACCTCTCCTGCGCTGCAGTAAGGAACAGAGTCATCACCTCTCCTAGAGTCATAAGGTTTTTCAGCTGCACAGCCGGGCCTCCGCAGGAGTCGGAACGGGTGTCTCAGTCGTCAGAGACAGATTACTCGGGACACGGGCTGCAGCTGCAACGAACTTGGACCCAGGCACGCTGTATATCCTCCCAGCCGCAAAAAGGTACTGCATCAGAAAAAAACAGGCGCAGGCGTTGCTGCCTGGATTTTCTTCTACATTCTGCTGCAAAGCAACCGCAATGGCCAAGAACTTGAATTGGCACCACTTGGCAGGCCATAACTCCCAGCAGAGGAGCCATGGGGCTGCAGGTGTTGACTTCTTAACAGGAGGCAAGCTCATATAAGCTCTTGGAGAATCTTCTGAAGCAGGATACAAGGCAAATTCCAGTCCTTTTTCTCTCCAAGACAGAAGCAGCAAATGCAGGCCAACACAGCAAACCAAAACTGTAAAGAGGCAGTACTCCTCCTGACCGCTCTCCAGCTCTTTCTCGTGGCAGCCTCCTCTTACAGGTCCAATACTTATACCCCATTTCACCTTTGAAGAAGGCATGCTTCAAAAGATAGTCTATGAAGTGCACAGATCCTGCCTTGCCCTGTCCTGGCTCCAGACACACTACAGGGGGTTGGAGACAGCATTGTGAGAGGGCAGCCACATACCTATTCAGGTGTCAGTGACAACTCCTTCCACTTCTCTAGCTCAGGAACACCCATCAGCCTAGTGATGGGCAATCAGGATATGCAGGGCACATCTCAGCTTCCGTTGTGTAACTGCCTAGACCAAATGCACAAACAGCCCTACTGTCAGTGGCAACCAGACATGGATTCTACAGGTAGGCAGAGACACAGGATGGTAAACCAATAAAATGTCCACTTTCTAAAAGTGATATTTTAAAACCACCTTCACAGGAAGATGCGTTTTTAGATTCTGATTATAGGGAACCCAAACTCCAAATCTCTATCTCTTTCTAATCGAAAGTTAAACTTGTAAGATGTTACAGGGCAGCTCTAATGATAACCTATTGGAGAGATAGTCCTTACAATAATGAAAAATGAAATTGTCAGTACTTCACTATCAGGACATGTAACACATACAAGCACGTGTCCTACCTTCCACATTCACTGCTCCCTGCCCATGGAGTTACATTGGGCCAACCTTAAGGGTGCCTTATACATAATAAAAGGGAAGGTTTGGGCCAGGCAAGGGAGTAACCTTTAAAACTGCACATCCAGACACTGCAGTGACAAACCTAAGATGTTTGTGGGGATACTTATGGGGGTGGCACAATCAGTGCTGTAAACCCACTGGTAGCACTAAATTCACAGGCCCTGGGCATACACAGTGCACATTGTATGTATGTATGTATGTTCTTATATAGCGCTCGACTTACCCTAGGGCATCTCGGCGCTTGCCTTGGGAACCCGTCCTGGCTTTTCCCTGTGAGATAACCCGTACTGGGCATCCCCAAGGTGAAAGCCAGGCATCCCGCCGCGGGGGGCCGTTGTGGAGATTAAGCAAGCTAATGCCCAGAGTTGCAGAGTGTGAACCCGTGATTAGAGTGGGCACCGAAGCGAGAATTATCGAGTCCGTGGACAATTGGGCTGAAGACCCTGCCGCGTCGGGAATTGAACCCTGGTCCCGGGTCTGACCTCTGCTTCAGGGTATGCCTCCTCTAACCAGTGAGCCACACTTCTCCACATACTAGAGACTTACCTGTAAATCAAATATGTCAATCATGGATAACCAGCCATCAATACAATTTAGTCGGAGAGCATATGCACTTTAGCACTGATCAGCAGTGGGAAAGTACACAGCATTCTAGAGCTAACAAAATCAGGTCAGACTAATTAGGAGGAAGAAGGAAAAATGTTTGGGGATAACCGTGCACAAATGGCCAAGCCCAACAAGAGGTTACCAAGTGCTAGAATGGAAAGGGATAACAACATTATACGGTTTGCCGAGATCCTCGAGAGACATGCATCTGCAGAGGTGAACTGGATTTGGCTTTGGTCAGTACTCAAAAGTAAGAGGTTAGAGTTTATCCAAATGTTTAATTAAATAATTAAGGGTCACAGTTTGAGGGATAGAGCTAAGCTAATACAAGGAGATGATGGACGGAGTGCTGAATCCTTTCGAACACTCACCCCCAGTCACAGATCTTGGTTGAATACATCATCATTGTTTAGCTCACTACGCCACCCTGGTTCAGAGACTGTTATGTGCAATCCATATAGATCCTGTGCCTCATGGAAACAGCCCAGCTCGAACTGCCAGCCATGTCTACCCAGGAATGGAAACAAGCATCCTGGGACCGGTTTCTGGGTAACACCACTCATTATCAAGGCTAGCTTGCATCCAGTGGTAAAGTGAGCAAGTCACCCACGTCTAGGCATACCCTGCCAAAGTAGGGTGAACAAAGCAAACACAAGGAGATGATGGACGGAGTGTTGAAACCTTTCAAACAATCACCAGCAGTCACCGATCTGGGTTGAATCCATCATCACTGTTTAGCTCACTATGCCACCCCACTTCAGACACAGATATATGCAAATCAGTATTGACCCTGTGCCTCATGGGAACAGTCCAACCCAAACTTCCAGCCATGTCTTCTTTGGACCAGAAACAAGTATCCTGGGACTGGTTTCGAGGTAACAACCTTCATCAGGCAGAGTAGCTTCAATCCAGTGGCAAAGTGAGCAAGGGACCTGCGCCTAGGTATTTCCTGCCAACTTAGGGCGAACAAATCAAACACTAGGAGATGATGGACGGTATGCTGAAACTTTTCAAACATTCAACCCCACTCACAGATCTGGATTACTTTCATCATCATTCTTTAGCTCACCTCGTCACCCCAGTTCAGACACAGCTATATGCAAATTAGTGTTGACCCTGTGCCTCATGGGAACAGACCAGTCCGAACTGCCAACCATGTCTGCCCTGGACCATAAACAAGCATCCTGGAACTGGTTTCGGGGTAACAACCCTCCTTAGTCAGGCTAGCTTAAATCCAGTGGCAAATTGAGCAATGGACCCACCTCTAGGCATACCCTGCCAACTTAGGGCGAACAAAGCAAACACAAAGAGATGATGGACGGAGTGCTGAAAATTTTCAAACACTCATCCGCAGTTACAGATCTGTGTTTAATCCATCATGAATTTTTAGCTCTCAATCTTTAGCTCACTACACGAGAGGACTCACTCATACTGGTTCTGCACTACTCACGCATACCTGTCCTGCTCCAGAGAGCGCACTGAAAAGCCGCACATCATGCTTTGAAGGTCCTGCTGCCGGTGACTGCTCCCCTTGGTGTCCCCTTCAGCATTTCGGGGGTTGCCTGTAGGCTGGGGGTAGCGGCGGAGAAGCCTGTGACGGCGCGAACCTCCTGCGTGGCCTGGTGTGCTGTTTTCGCTTCTGAGACGAGGTGAGGCTGTGAGTGGTTCCTGCTGGGTACGGTACGCCGTGAAACCAACTGAGCTGTGCTCTGACACTGCAGCGGCAGCCAGTGCTCGCACGGAGGGTGTGCTCCTATGTGCGAGCTCGATAGACTCTTCCAGGCTGTTGTGGGCCTCGCTCGTGGTGGATTGTGGTCCCTGTAGTTTCTCCCTCCACCACACTAACTGGCTGCTTGTTCGTGGGGTGCGACGTGCTACGGAGGGGTCCAGCGTGTCCAGCCGCAGCCACAACCAGCCGCCTGTGCAGATCGGGGTGAGACGTGCAGAGCCAGAACTGGAGTTTTGACCCGGCGTCCTGAGGAACGGATCGAGGTGCTGGGGTTGCTAAGGTTGAGCTGAGGGGGTTGAGCAGGGTCAAGCCACGCAGGTCAGTGCAGCGGCGGCATTTCTTCCTGCACCCCGCTCCCCCGCTCTCGGTTCCTCAGGCGCTCTCAGTTCCTCAGGTGCGTTCACCATCTCCTCTTCCTCCCTCACGCCCACGCAGCGTGGTGGTTGAGCGGTATACAGCGGTGCAGAGCAGGGATTAGAGCCCCGCTCCTACGGACGACCCCAGGCAGACCCGGACTGGAATGGACCGGACACCATCAGAGGGGGGATAACTCCTTCCACACCAACTTCAGCACATGAGAGATGCCCAGTTGGGTGGCAACAAGCGAAAAGGATGTCTTCCATTGCCTTTGAACCCATCCATGTGAAGACTGTTGGGCAGCAAGGAGTGCGAAGTGGCCCGCTCACCTAGCTCTGCTCACCTATCAGCAAAGAGGAGAGAGGAAGGCCTTGCAAAACGCCATAATCACCACTAGCGCCTCTGGTGGCATTAAGTGCCTTCCACTACCACTACCACGTTATACAGACGGGCTGCTTATGACTACAGCTAGTTTGCCACCCTCACTGGTGTAAGCAATCACTGGACAGTGCGGAGAGGTTGCTGATAGGGTGAGAGCAAGCTCTAAGCTCCAACTCGCTAATTTATAAGCAGTACCTCGCGGGAGATTTAGGGAGGGGCTAGTCACTATGCCACGTAGAAAACTTCCCCGGAGAAAGGGTACCACCCTTTGAGCTGTCTCCAGGGGGGGTGCTCTACAACAGTTGCCGTCACTGCAATACAAAGTGTTATACCTAGGTGGCCAACTGTCACAAGCATGGATTAATGACTTTTTCAGTAAGCCCACTCCTCAAACTGGCTCTGCCACTATCACAACATCGCAGTGCAATGTGGAGGCCCAGGATCATGACCAGCTCTCTTCCCACAGCCCTAGTCATATTAAAAGATCACTTTCTGAGAGTCCTCGCTTATGCTCACCTGAGGCTCAGGTTCCAACTGAGAATCACCAGCCGCACAGGCTTTTCCAGGAGGATGTCATCACGATCCAGGACACTTTTACTGACCCATTAAGAGTTCATCCCATGGGCGCTGGAAACCTTTCTGCACAAGACCCTGGCTTAGACTTTACAAAAACTATTGTAACAACTACTGTATCCAAATTACAAGTTTAAGCCCAAGCCCATGACAGCATCTTGTCCACCCCTTCAAATCTTCAAGACAGCAGCAGAGACCCAGCAGCCCCTCATTCATCATCAAAGCCGGCACCGCGATGCAACCCAGGTGCACATCAAATTGAGCCCAGTGACTCCTCATCTTTAAGGAAGTGCCCAAAGTATGAAAGTCCCTTGTCATCTAAAAACCTATCTGATCTATTTTTGGCTTCCCTAGAAGCCTGAATCGAGGGTTTCCTAGCTCAGAGCATTCCAAAGTCTGTGTCGCGACACAGTACTGTGTCACCTGCCATGTGTAGGTGTGTCGCGCGATGTTGACCAGATGCGGAAAAATTCACTTTTTTGAGCAGGACTACATGTCAGTGATGCAGTGCTGTACGTGGAGGAAAGAGAGGGAGATCATTATGTGAGTGTGTGGGCGTGGCCTCGTTACCTTTGCAGCACGTGTCTAATCTAACTTCTTCTTTTCCTATGACCAACCTGAAATCATTAATTTCTTTACATTTTAGGACACATGCATTTGTTACATCCCAAACAGTCCATAACAGTAAAAGGAACTAGCACTATAGCACTAGCCCAACAGCCGGAAGAGGAGAAGCAGTAACACACCTTTGCTCCCTCGTAAGTTTTATGCAATGTATGTAACTTTGCGTACATATTTTATTTCTCCTCAAACCTAGAAGAACAATTCTTCAAATTTGAAAATGGACAATTTTCACAAGCAATACTGGAAGGTGAAAATGTGTCATTTTAACCTTCAACACTGAAATTTTAAATTATATATGGCCCTTCATAGACTTGGCAGCAGGCAAACTTT
The DNA here is from genome assembly GCF_964263255.1 of Lissotriton vulgaris. Taxonomy (NCBI): domain Eukaryota; kingdom Metazoa; phylum Chordata; class Amphibia; order Caudata; family Salamandridae; genus Lissotriton; species Lissotriton vulgaris. The sequence continues at coordinate 174,192,665 of NC_141695.1, forward strand.
GTGCCTGGTTGAAAGGGTTGGCAGTGCGTGCACCTTCCCTTTTTGTGCTGTAAATTACTGGGGCATGTGTCAATGTGTGCATCATTATATTCTTGTTTAAGGAAGAAACCTAACCTTCCACCCAGATTTGCCAGTCACTGTCTCTGTTAGAACACATTCACAATTATTTTATTAACCTTCCTGCTTTCTCAAATTTGCTTGAAAATCCATAATTTGCCCACTTAAGGGGTTTGGGCTCACTCGCTACACTGCCTTACCGTGTCGCATGTCTAAAAAGTGTGTCACCAACATGATAAGTTTGGAAAGCTGTGCTCTAACCCATACACCGGGTTTCAGCCCTCACTACTATTCTTTCAGCACTGTGCAAGAAGACAAGGACCCATCTGGGCCTACCCCCTTGGGGCCTATAAGTCCTTTCTCGGTCTCATTGACATCCCTTCGCGTAAAGCAAGACTCAATTGCAACAGCTCTGTTATGACAATCTCAAAAAATGGAACTACAGATTCAAACTTTGGCTTCAGCACTGTCTGACTTGGGCTCCAGGCTAAGCTCTCTCGAAAGGTCCATAGGGTCTCACCGATAGTTCTAACTCTTGTTCCTGCTGTCCATTAATTAACAAACTTTCATCCCTTCGAGAAATTTTGGGCTTGCTTTTGGACAGCGTGAAGCTCGACACCAATAAAAACGGGAAACTGAAATCCACTCAAGAGACTCAAACCGGTTTTTCCTCTGAAGAATCCTTGTGTGTAGCAACATTGGATGCCCTATCATCAGCGAGAAGAACTATCTCCTCCTCCTTGGAATTAGACCTAAAAAATTCACCTTTCTCACCTTGCTTGTCCTTGGCGACCAGTCCAAGTGATCCCAAAGCTGGCTCGGAGTCCACTAACATCAGCAGTCTAATGACCATTACATCAGCGATTACGCAGTTCGATCTCACTGATCCAGCCCATTTAAACATCGCCTACCTGCCATCTAATCTTCCCACAAAACCACCACTGTCTAGGAGGGAGAGAAAGAAACTTAAAAAACAATCCAAAAAACAACATCTTGCGAAAGGAGATCGGGGCTCGATGGGTCAGGGGAATCTAGTATGCCTGCTTCTGAAGTGAGGGAGCTCTCCTACTTCCCCATTTTTAACCAAGCCTCAAAACCTAAAATGAAAACCCCTGAGACTAGAATGACTTTCATGGACAATAATGATGCCACCAATAATCTCCGGTCATTAACACAGTAAGTGCCTAAGGGAACCCCCCTGGCTTCCGGAATCATTGAACTATACAATCGCGAAGCATGGATCTTTGCCAACTAAACCAAGGGGACAGCCTCTCAAAGCCAAAGCCTGGGCAGGCAAGACAGCATAGCTCACCCCCTAAGGGAAGTCCCAAACACATGGAATAGCCCAAACAAGTGCTCGGAAAATGCAAAACAAACCAACGTAGATTTTCAAATTACAACAGAAGGTGTACTGACGGGCCCTTCTCTGTGTCACTCGTCAGGTGACCCACTCAAAACTCTTCGAGATCACCCTATACAAATGCAGAGGCCTTCTCAGTCTCAATTGATACATTTCTTGGGAGGGCAAAGTCAACTGGTGGGGAATAATCATCTATCTGAAGTTCAACCCCAACATCTCAAGGTCCCCGCGCCTCTATCTGGAATAGCTGGGAGACAGAAGTACCAAAGTCCGGAAAAAGATGCAGAACTTGTTTTTTTTTCGCTCACTTTGTAAGCAAGGGCCCTTACAAAATCCTTAATAGAAACAACCTCATCCGCTTATTCAACCATATTCCGGTGCTTTCTGGGGTTACTTCTTCAGATCTTACATCGGTCAAGTTTACCTCAATACTAAGCAGAGGGGGTTTGGAAGCAACTGTCTCAACGTGGTCTCAAGAATCCATAAGAGATGCAATTTTTGGGGAAGCCAGCCTCTTTGAAGACTGGGGCATAGAACTGTGGGTCTCTTTACAACAAAAAGATCCCCATGTTCTTCTTCAGGATGACCCAGTGAGGCCGTACATCAGCGTACTGAAGGGGTCTCAGGGTGCAACCCATGTTTGGCTTCTAGACGCTTCGAAAGCGGATAACCTCATAAACATCTCATGTAATAACAATCAAAGTCTGGTGAGCTGTAAATCCTGTCTCCCTGTCTTTCACAATACTCACAGCCGCTATGGGTACTTCCATCAAGAGCCTCCATGCTCTCGATGGAAGTACCGTATGCTCCCAGCAGTACTCCTGTGAACGGGAAAGCCAAAAGGTCAGACTCCAAACTGACCATTTCTTCTTGGAATGCGGCTGGGTTAAAGTCAACCCTCTCATCCAAATCAGCAGTGGAATAAACGAGTAAAAGTGACATTATTTGTTTGTAAGAGACTTGGGCTCTATCTCCATTGGTTCTCAACAACAATTATGAACTCTTTCAATCAGCCTCCCAGCCCAATTCCTATGGAAGACCTTCTGGGGGCCTCTCCATTTTCATTAAACTCAGGTGCAAGATCACAGCTACTCCCATCTATCGGAACTTAACGGCAGGGCAAACTGTACTAATTACCAGTCTTTCAACTTAAAGCAGGGCCTTTCCCTTGCTCTTAATGAACTGTTACCACAATACAGCTAAAACATCAAAATCAATGGCAACAGTCCTTTTGGTCAAACATCTGGAAGAACTTTTATTGGAATTTGCCTCTGCAGAAGTACTGTTACTAGGAGATTTCACCATCAGAGACCTGGCTTCCAACACCCATTCAGTCACCAAAACTAAAGAGCAAGAAGTCATGACCACTATTTTAACCAATCACAATTTACTTTCTGCGTAGAAAATCACATTGGAACAGGATCCTGGTGCCCATCTGTCGCCAACATTTAAGAATCTTTCGACCATTGACTACATGTTTTTATCACCATCTCTGGCAAATAAATCAATCATGATGGAAATACCCACTCGTACTGAGAGCAACCATAACCCTTTGACTGTAACAATGGACCTGCAAGTGCCTGCTGCTGCCAAAACAACTGAAGTGGGGCATTCAATGCAGATCGAACTCCACACTCTGGTCAGACAAACTAAATGGGATGCTTCGAGTTCTGATAAGGTGGGCACTTGGCTCATGGGAACAACTCCAAACTTGACGCACAATGCTCCCACAGACTTCCATCACTGGTTAGACAACGCCATTGTCAAATTACGAGACCTCTTAACAGGCCCTGAAGCTCACCACAGATCCCCCAGGCCTCGCCTGAAGCAGATTTTTGACCCGGTGTTAGCCATCCAAAGAAGAGCCATAAGGAGGGCTGTGCACCTGCACAAATCGAAAGGCACAGAGCAATCTGCTAACAATATGGCCTTACTGCGCAAAGCCTACAAAAATCATCTTGGGAAGCCAAGAGACAAAAAGAACAGAATGGCTGGCTAAAATAATTTGCCCTTTTAATGGGAAAACCTGACCCAGTTTTGGAACCATATAAACAAACTTCGTTCCTCCAGTAGGAGCAGGGGGAACGCATTCATTGAAGAAGATTTGTCCCAGCATGTGATTCAACAATTCTGCTATGATACCCTGGACCCTGTAGAGGGTGAAATTAGAGATACTACGCAGATGGAAACCCATGAGCTGACTACTCTGGTCGAGGTCTCCAAGCACATGAAAAACAATGGCGCTCCCGGGCCCAACGGCCTTCCATCTGCGGTATTCAAATGTGCGCTGGAAGATTGGGCTAAGCTTTTAGTCCCGTTATATAACAACGCATTTACTACCTATCTGTTACCAGACTCATGAAAAGGCTCGATCTTATGCCCAGAATGGAGATTCCTCTCTCCCAGCGAATTATCTACTCATTGCCCTATTAGATCTTGAGGCCAAGGTATATGCCCTTTGTCTTCTCAGGTCGCTAAAAAAATGGGTAGCGGAAAACAACATTCTACCATACTTTCAAACTGGGTTTCGACCCTCGGCCTCCACAATAGACAAGATCACCACTCTAGCCATCCTGAGTCAACAAGCAGTGCAAAAAAATCATCTCCCCCTTTATTGCTGCTTTATATACTACATCACTGCCTTTCATAAAGTGTCTCGCAACACCTTATGGAGAAAATTAGACAAGTGGGGGATCCCTCAGAGTGTGCTAGGAGCCCTTATCTCCTTGCATAAGAACACATGAATAGAAGTCAGAACTGGCCCAATGACAGTCTCTGCAAAAATTCCAACCTCAGACGGCCTAAAGCAAGGTTGCGCTCTTGTACCCCTCTTGTTCAACCTTTACACCACCGACCTGGGAAGATTCCTGGAAAAAGCAATCTCCTTCTGCCAAAACTGGGCCTCGCAAAAACGAAACTGCACATTTTGCAATATGCCGATGATATTGTTATAATGGACCAGGCAAAATCTGGCCTTCAACGAGCCTTAAGCACGCTCCACAAATATAATACTGCTAACGCTCTAAAAATCAACCAGGAAAAGACGAAGGTTTTGATATTCAGCTGTTGCAAGAACAAGAAAAGTTTAAGATGGAACATTAAGCCCGCAAAGATCAAAACAACATCAAGATACAATTACCTGGGGGTCTGGTTTAGCGAGTCTTCCAGACCATCAGTTCACCTAGCCGCCTTGAAAAAGAGAGCTGGAGCAATAACATACACTCTGACCCGACTCAACATGTCCCTGAGTAGACCTTCTGCAGAACCCATTCTGAAGGAGATTAAAGCCACTATTTTCCCCGCCTTAAACCATGGGCATCAGGCCGTCTCAACCACGCCCAAGTTTTCATTTATAAAAAAATCTTCCAACTTCCGAATTTCATCCACAGGGTAAGACTACGACTGGAGCTGGGCCTTCAAAGACAATCTATTTTCTGTGAGGCTGATACCCTGAAATACTTTATAAGGACACCCAAAGCAGCAGACAACACTCTAAAAGCCCGGTTTAAAGAAACTCTTGCCAGCTCTGGGAATCCGTGGAATCGTCAAATCATTAAGGCCATAAGAAAGCTAGACATTGACAACTCATTACTATCCGCAGACACTATTCCATACACAATCTGGAAAAGGGTTATCAATAAGCAGGTCAGACAAATCTCCTATCGGATTTAGAACCTGGATGGACATCCAGGTTCTAAATCATTAACTATCCTGCTTCCCTTGAATAACTCATACCTCCGTGGGGTATATCAATCTTACCTCCTGGAAAATCTGAACGCAGTGGCCCGGAAGAACATAATGTTTGTGCGTCTCTTAGGTCTGCGCTCCACTACCTTCAACTGATGGGCTCTAACAAGTGAGGAGGGGGCCTGCAGACTGTGCAACTATAGATCTGAATCATGATTGCATCTTTTGTGCTGTTGTCCCGCCCTTGACGCTCCCAGAAGACTTCTTTTAAAACCCTTATATTTAAAAAGGGACATCAGAACATGTTGGGAGGCATCAGCCCTTTGCTTTACTTCCTTAGACACTCAAGTGAAAATATGTGAGACTCCTGGACAATCTCTTTTTACCCTCTCTGGCCCCTCCCCTTCCAGTTCCTCCCCCCAAAAACGTATCACCAACTTTTTTCACCTCCTGTCCTTGTACCTGTACTAATTTTTTTTATTCTTGGCTCTGGAAAACGGTTACGTGATTATAATTGTAACTACAGGATTGCCTTGTTAGTTATAGGTATAGGAACTTAAACTTGATGTTTTCTTAGTTTTTGCTTTTAACATGGTAATTGCGCTATGATGACACTGTATTGCGATGGTTATAATTAACTGTGCTAAATTAATAAAAACCTACAAACCTACACCACCCCAGTTTAGACACAGTTATATGCAAATCAGTCTTCACCATGTGCCTCATGGGAACAGTCCAGCCCGAACTTCCAGCCAGGTCTTCCTTGGGCCGGAAACAAGCATCTTGGGACCGGTATCTGGGTAACACCCCTCATCAGCCAGGGCATCTTGAACCCAGTGGCAAAGTGAGCAAGGGACCTACGTCTGGGCATTGCCAGCCTACTAAGGGCAACAAAGCAAACACAAGGAGATGATGGATGAAGTGCTGAAACTTTTCAAACACTCACTCCAGGCACAGATCTGGGTTGAATCCACCATCATTCTTTAGCTCACTACACCATCCCTATTCAGACACAGCTATATGTAAATCACTCTTGAGCTTGTGCCTCATCGAAAGAGTCCAGCCTGAACTTGCAGCCATCTCTTCTCTGGACCAGAAAAAAGCATCCTGGGACCGGTATTGGGGTGACACCACTCTTCAGCCCGGGTAGCTTGAATCCAGTGGCAAAGTGAGCAAGGGACCCAAGTCTGGACTTACCCTGCCAACTTCGAGCGAACAAAGAAAAACACAAGGAGATGAAGGACGGAGTGATGAAACATTTCAAACACTCTCCCCCAGTCACAGATCTGGGTTGAATCCATAATCATTTGTTAGCTCACTACTCCACCACAGTTCAGATACAGCTACAAGCTAATCAGTCTTGACCCCGTGCATCATGGGAACAGACCAGCCCAAACTGCCAGCCATGTCTTCCCTGGACCGGAAACAAGCATTCTGGGACCGGTTTCGGGGTAAAACAATTCCCAATCGTGCTTTAGGACCGTTACTTTACGGAGGCCACACTTTTAGCTGTGACTGAAATGCTCCGACAGAACCTGGATGCCAGTGGAACTATGGCCCTGGTATTGCTGGATCTCAGCGCGGCCTTTGATACGGTCTGAGTCAATGGTATGAAGTGCACACCTGTATTTCTCATTCTTAATAAGCGAATGGGTTCTCAAATAACAGGACTTTGATACGGTCTCCCATACTGTACTTATAAAGCCCCTCCACTCCTCTGGGGTCACTGGGACGGCCCTGAGTGGGCTTTCGTCTTTCCTTTCCAATTGTACCTTCCAGGTTTTTTCCTCTACTGCTAAATCTAAGCCCTACAGGGTTCAATTCTCAGCCCCCTGCTCTTTAACATTTATGTTAGACCCATGGCAGTGTTAGTAGAGGATTCTGGGCTGTCGCTATTCTCATACCTCGATGACACCCAGATAATCTTCTCCCTTTCAGCAGGTAAGACCTCTGAGTCGTCTATCCTCAAAACAGGCCTAATCAAAGGAATAACCTGGATGAAGGCCAACTTCCTAAAACTTGATGGCGAAAAAACAGAGGTCCTCGTCCTGGGCAAAGATAAATATCTCTGGGGCCCCCAACACTGGTCCCCGGAAATGGGTGTGCTCCCACAACCCTCAACCCAGGCACGCAAACTTGGTTTCTTCATCGAGGATTCACTATCCATGCGTCAGCAAGTTACCAAGGTTGCCGCGACCTGTTCTTAAAATGGCTGAGGAACATTGTGTGGATGCTACCTGCTCATACCCAGCGTACCGTAGTCCAGGTCCTTGGTACATCAAGGCAGACTACGGGTACATCCTTTATCTGGGCGTCAATAAGGATGTAACACGAAATACTATCTACAGGCTCTGATGATATCTTTGGACTTAAACTTAAAGTTTTAAATAAGCACTGTAGGTATATGTTTAATGTTTATGTTACACCGAGAGACCCATCAAAAGAGTCAGTAATCATTACTCAATTAGAGGAGGTACTCAACACTGTCCCTACAAACGACCTAGTCCTAATTGGCGGCGATTTTAACTGCTGCTACGAGCCTCTACAGGGAGTGAGTTTGGTTATTGAGGAACAAGACCTTATAATGGACATCCCCTTATTGGACACATTGGAGACGATGAGACCTACTGTTTCGGCTCTACAGCTGTTTAATTTCAGTATTGAAAAGGGATTGAGCGCGTGTAACGGCAAAAGCCAGCTAGATATCCAGCACTCACATACTTTTTCGAGGGGGGGATCCTCCTCTAGAATTGATTATATCATGATAGGCACTGGTCATTGGCATTACGTTGAGGGATCTTTTATAGATAGCGCTAGGAAAGATAGCGATCACTTTCCTTTATGCCTGGAACTCTCAGGGAGTCTTATCAAGTATTTTTTCCCACCTGGACCCGTTATGGTTCCGGATGTAATTCAGCATCAACTTGCTAATAATAGGAGGGCTCTGAAGTGGCCGGTTATTTTGGGCAATGCTGATCTCTTAACATATGTATATAATACCTTTGCTGATTTTTTAACACAGTATCTAGTGGGGTCACCAAATGGCCCAACAATAACTCAAACCCATCAGATGTTGATAGATACTATAGATACTATTAGGCCCTATTTAACTGAACCAGCTTCTGGAACTAATAAATCAAAAACCAAGGATGGCGGTACTAATCTTTGGTTTGACTCTAGCTGTTCCCTTGCTAAGAAAAATCTGCAGAAGGCTCTCGACTCTAAAAACATCATATTGATCAGAGAAGCAAGGGTCATCTAGTGTCCAGAAAGCTGCACGTAAGAAATGGAAAGATGACTGTTGGGCTGAATTGTTATTAGCTTCCAAAAGGAATAAACAATTCCTGTTCTGGAAAATTTTAGTAAATGGCTCAAAGGCAGAAAACCCGGTGCAAGATCATCATCTGAATCCTAAGACTTGGTATAATCACTTTGCGCGTCTTTATGCACCTCCGGCTACTGCTAATGAAGACTCTGTAGCTACGGTTAAAGGATTTATGTCACTGAGCCATGTACCTACTCTCCAGTTTTCCGCGTCAGAAACCAGAAGGGCAATTGATGCAATAAAATCATCCAAGGCACCAGGCCCCGATAAGATCCCAGGGGACATATTCAAACACAAGCCAGATGTATGGGCCCCTTATAGAAATATTCTTTGTAATAGCATAGCCAACAGCCAGCCTGTCCCTGCTTCATGGAAAGGAGCAGAGATTGTTCAAATCTACAAGAAAGGTTCCAAGAAAGAACCCGCAAACTATAGACCAATCAGTCTTCTAGATATTTTATAAAAAGTTTATGCTAAACAAATTCTAGATAGGCTGAATGATTGGATTGTGGATAATAATGTCCTCTCCTCCTGCCAAGCATGTTTTAGAAAGAAAACCAGTATGATAGATCAGGTACTGAGACTAGTAGTCATTGCTTGGAAGTACACAAGGCTGCGCCGTGGGAACTTGTATGTGGGCTTCATTGATCTGAAGGCTGCTTTTGATTCTATTCCTAGGGATTGTCTTTGGTCTAGTCTTCTGCATATGGGGGTCCCAAGCAATATTGTATTACAGCTCATTAGATTACATGAGAACACATACGCAAAAGTGCGTTGGGGGAAAGGGGGTGAACTGACTGAGAAGATACCCATAAAAAGGGGTGTGCGCCAGGGTTGTGTCCTATATATACTCACCATTACTGCCGACCAGTGGCATTACACGCACTGCTACCAACCCATATAGTCCTGAAGATGATCCCAATTCCAACGGATCGAAACGCCGTCGACTATTCAGCAAGACTTTAGGCGCCCCTCACACAGTGATATATGTGATATATGTGATATATATACATATATTTTATATGTTCATGCAAAATGGTCATACATCTGGTCCCTAAAATGTAAAATTAGTGACAGACCCCGATTGAAGGGTTAGATGGCAGACAGGGGTTCAGGGCTGAAACGTGGTTGTTAAGTTCATTTGTCACTGCCATTTCAATATGGCTTTGGAAAATGCTCCAGTTACCACTCTTTCTGCACTTGGCTCTCAGGGAAGCAAGCTGCTCAGGTAGAAAAAGCGGGGCAAGAGTTCAGAACTCAATATAAAACAACAGACCCAATAATGTATAGTACAGCCCGCAGCTTATCTTTTATGTAAAAAGAAAGTATTTTATTCTCATAGCAGTACAAAATAATACTCAATTAGATGGAAACAGTCTTGTAACCTAAGTTGCGTTTCTCAGTACAGTGCTACACCCCCTCTTTTCCTGGTAGCCTATCTTCATTCTGCAATGGTCGAGATCCTGTATCTACAGTCCCCAAGACACTATGGGGCATATGTACTAGGAAGTGACAGAGCGCAGCGTTAGCCTTTTAGGATTAACTCCACACTCCGCCACTTCTGAAACGCAGGGCTACACCGTATTTACAACAATACGGTGCAGCCCTGCATTTCGCTCTGTGCTTGCACTAAATTTAGCTGCCTATCGCCAACACAGTCAATAGAAAAAGGGCAACCCAATACTCCCCAAGGAACTGGGTAACATAAGTTAAATAGAAAAATGTACCTTGAGGATTTATTTTATCTCGTTCATTACTCTATATCAAGTCATGATATGTACCTTGATTCATAAGGAACATACAAAACGTGGTATCTGATATTATAGTTTTATATCATATTTGAAATAAATTCAAGTCATAAATCTTTTACAAACAAGGAAAAATAGGCAACAAAAAACACTACTACATTAAATCTGGCTTTTGGTAGTGTGTTATACCGTTGGTACAATATGTATTAAACACATATATACATAGCGTGCTACTGAAACATCAGTCAGCTCATTCATCAGATCTTTTTGAGAATGCTGTTGTCAATAATTGTAACCCAAACAGTATAAAGGCGTCGAGGTTTCGGTCTTTAACGTATGAATCTCACCAAGACCATCCTCAGGACTGTGTGTTGCTCAAGGTATCTACAAAATATACAATATATACAATATATTAAACCCTACCACTAGTGTCCAATATAATCGATTGTCTGCTAACATTAACCGTCACCACACCCAGTGTGACTGAACATACTAATCTGCAACCAATACTTACTATGTACAAAGTCAGATAGCACCAATCTTCCTAATTCACTCAGAGGTATCTTAACAAAGGGCAATCCAATGCCGACGTGCTCCTGTACAAATATACAAATATGTATAATATGCATATGCCCCATCAGTACAACAATACTAAAGCCTAAACCTGTGTCTAATCACCATATTACTTGTGTCTAGCTTACCTCCACACTGTTGTAGAAGCACTTCAATATGACCGGGTATCAATCCTCAGTATGCCTCCAATAGTATACCGTTTATCTACAAAGTAAAACGGGGCCATACTCCATTAGTACTTGTAAACACTAACACCGACACTTCTAAGTAAAGCTCGCGTCCGGACGCTAGAACTTACTTGTATACTCCGCTCTTGACGGGACACAACCTCGTCTCTATCAGTTAGCGTTCACCCCACTTCTGTTACCGGAAGGTGATAAACAGTGAACGCGGAGTTCGCGCATGCGCAAAGGATTAAAACGCGCATTAGCGAGCGGTGGCCATATTGGAATGGTAAAGGTGAATATCCAAAAGGTCCTACTTGCTATGGGATATAGTCAAATTAAAAACATAATCTCCCGCTACCAACATGAAATAATCACATAAATCAAAAGAAGTATATACATGTGGAACCTCTACGTATAAATCAAAATAAATCAAAGGTGAACTTGGTAAAGCCAAAGTTCGAGTCTCTTGGGCACTGACCTCACCAAAGGGACCAGTCAAAGAATACCACAACCTATGATGTAACCATAAAGTCATAGAAACGTCACCCAATTACATTTAGAGGGTTGCTAGACTATGCCATTCCACATATTGATTTAATCCATGTACCATCGTCTTGTAGGTCCAAATCCATCTGTTCTCTTTTAATGTTAGCAGGCGATCTACATTGGTCCTCCTTTTTGAACCCTTGATAACTTCAAGCACAAACCATTTCATGTCTTTGGGCCCATGGGATTTTTTAATAAAGTGTTCTACCAGGGGTGCTGTCAACACTTTGCACCTAATTCTCGATTGATGCTAGGCTATTCTTTTTTTCACTTCCTGTGTCGTCTTTCCAATATATATTAGGCTGCATGGACATTGTATACAATAAATGACGTTCTTCGTCAAACAATTGGAATGATGTTTCAATAGGATGTACCATGTTACAACGCATACCGTTACAACTACCTACTATTACAACGCGACCATTACAACGCATACCATTACAACGCATAGCGCTTTGAGGTGCTGGATAGTGGTAAGTATAATTTACTATTCTAACTCCAGTCCCCGTGGACCCTAGGGAAGGTGTTGGATAGTAAATTATACTTATTCCCTATCCTAGAGCGCCCCCCAGCGCAATGCGTTGTAATGGTATGCGTTGTAAAAGTCGCGGTGTAATGGTAGTGCGTTGTAACAAATGCGTTGTAACAGGTGTATACCGTTTCGATACAAATTCTTTCCCATTAAGTATACAAGATTTGGTCACAGTAGTCGTATCACAAGCTACACATTGTCCACATGGGTAGTGACCCACAACAGGTGCTAAACCCCACTGACTCTGTATGGTGTTAACACATGGCTCCCTATAGGTTTTCACCAAATGGTCGCGCAAGTTCCTGGCTCTCTTAAAAGCAAAGTAAGGACAACACAGCTGCGGTTCGACTTGTATTGAAACATCATTCCAATTGTTTGACGAAGAACGTCATTTATTGTATACAATGTCCATGCAGCCTAATATATATTGGAAAGACGACACAGGAAGTGAAAAAAAGAATAGCCCAGCATCAATCGAGAATTAGGTGCAAAGTGTTGACAGCACCCCTGGGAGAACACTTTATTGAAAAATCCCATGGGCCCAAAAACATGAAATGGTTTGTGCTTGAAGTTATCAAGGGTTCAAAAAGGAGGACCAATGTAGATCGTCTGCTAACATTAAAAGAGAACAGATGGATTTGGACCTACAAGACGATGGTACATGGATTAAATCAATATGTGCAATGGCATAGTCTAGCAACCCTCTAAATGTAATTGGGTGACGTTTCAATGACGTTATGGTTACATCATAGGTTGTGGTATTCTTTGACTGGTCCCTTTGGTGAGGTCAGTGCCCTAGAGACTCGAACTTTGGCTTTACCAAGTTCACCTTTGATTTATTTTGATTTATACATAGAGGTTCCACATGTATATACTTCTTTTGATTTATGTGATTATTTCATGTTGGTAGCAGGAGATTATGTTTTTAATTTGACTATATCCCATAGCAAGTAGGACCTTTTGGATATTCACCTTTACCATTCCAATATGGCCACTGCTCGCTAATGCGCGTTTTAATCCTTTGCGCATGCGCGAACTCCGCGTTCACTCTTTATCACCTTCCGGTAACAGAAGTGGGGTGAACGCTAACTGATAGAGACGAGGTTGTGTCCCGTCGAGAGCGGAGTATACAAGTAAGTTCTAGCGTCCGGACGCGAGCTTTACTTAGAAGTGTCGGTGTTAGTGTTTACAAGTACTAATGGAGGATGGCCCCGTTTTACTTTGTAAATAAACGGTATACTATTGGAGGCATACTGAGGATTGATACCCGGTCATATTGAAGTGCTTCTACAACAGTGTGGAGGTAAGCTAGACACAAGTAATATGGTGATTAGACACAGGTTTAGGCTTTAGTATTGTTGTACTGATGGGGCATATGCATATTATACATATTTGTATATTTGTACAGGAGCACGTCAGCATTGGATTGCCCTTTGTTAAGATACCTCTGAGTGAATTAGGAAGATTGGTGCTATCTGATTTTGTACATAGTAAGTATTGGTTGCAGATTAGTATGTTCAGTCACACTGGGTGTGGTGACGGTTAATGTTAGCAGACAATCGATTATATTGGACACTAGTAGTAGGGTTTAATATATTGTATATATTGTATATTTTGTAGATACCTTGATCAACACACATTCCTGAGGATGGTCTTGGTGAGATTCATACGCTAAAGACCGAAACGTCGACGCCTTTATACTGTTTGGGTTACAATCATTGACAACAGCATTCTCAAAAAGATCTGATGAATGAGCTGACTGATGTTTCAGTAGCACGCTATGTATATATGTGTTTAATACATATTGTACCAATGGTATAACACACTACCAAATGCCAGATTTAATGTAGTAGTGTTTTTTGTTGCCTATTTTTCCTTGTTTGTAAAAGATTTATGACTTGAATTTATTTCAAATATGATATAAAACTATAATATCAGATACCACGTTTTGTATGTTCCTTATGAATCAATGTACATATCATGACTTGATATAGAGTAATGAACGAGATAAAATAGATCCTCAAGGTACATTTTTCTATTTAACTATCGCCAACACAGGCACCCTTGCACCATTGTGCAAGGGTGCCTGCATTGTGGGGAACGATTGTTTACCTGCAGGAATGTGGGGAATGATTGTTTACGTGCAGGAAGGTGTCCCTTCCTGCACATAAACAATCACAAATGGCAATTTGTAAGTCATGTGTGTAGCTTTGTGCAGCACACATAGATGTTGCAACTCGTCATTTTTAAAATTATTGTTTATATGCCAGAAGGGATACCTTCAATGCACATAAACATCCATGCATGGCATTTTGCTGTTTTTATATGTGCTGAACAATGCATTTCTACTTGTTGCGTTGTTAAGGCTAGTTTTTCCTGGATGTAATTTTGTCTCTGCCCCATATTTACGCAACCCTTGTAAATATGGGGCAGTGTCAAAATAAATGGGTGTTGAGGGGGAATGTCCACCACAGCACCCATTGCCCGATTGCTGGAAAGGGGGACTTATTCACAATGCAGCGTTAAGCCACATTAAGTGGCTTGAGGCTGCTTTGCAAATAAGGAGAAGCCCTTACTGCCACCACAAGGTAAAAAAAGTGACGTTTTGGTAGTGACAGGAGTGTGTGAATAAACAAAACCAAGTAATGGTTAGGAACAGGTGCCTCAAATACTGTCAATGGTTAACTGTTCAGCTCAATGTCTTCTTGTCCCTTTAGCAAAATTCTTATGCATGAATGGCTGACTTATCTGCACATTAGTCTTATATCCCAGATGCATGCTAAGCCTACACTTACCTGGTAGTTATCAGTGCAGTGTAGGCTGTGTGGTATATGTGATCAGTGCCCACATGGTGGTGGCAGTTTCTGGCAGAGGTGCAGTGACAGCTTACTCTGGAAACTGTTTACAGGCAAGGAATAAATAGGCAGCTCTGAGGGACATCACATCTCTGCGGCAGCCTTCCCGGATGGTTGTGGATGAGAACCCAGATTCTGCAGTTGTGGGTGTCAGACTGAATACATTGATGTGGTGTTTGGCAGTTGCAGCCTCCAGGCCAATCAGAGCTTCCTGCTATGGCAGCTACATGGATTTCAATCTCACTGAGGATGATGGCGGCATCGGTCTCTCAACTCTACTGCAGACTGACAGGCCTCAAGAGTGAATACTTGATTGGGTAGAGCTTTACTGCAGCTCAGAGAGTCCTCTTTGCTCACTAGGATTGTCAGCTCTCTCGGTATGTTTCTCAAGTCTCAACTTCTTCCCCTGGACAGTCTCTTCTCCTACAGGGCCAGGCACACTCCTTCCCTCTCACAGCAGGTAGTCAGGCTTCAAGACACGTCAGGCAGATCTTCAGCTCATCCAGAAGAAAAGTGCTGTCTTTAAGTGATGTCCCCAGGCCCCTAGAAGAAAGGTAGACATCAGACCTGGTGTCACAATCCCCACAAGCCTTACCGTCTGCCTTTAGAGTAGTCTCACAGGGATGACATGAATAACCTCCTCCGTCTCTTACCTACTCCCCTGTCCTACCTTAATAGTATCAGACCGGGGGCGTGGTGACAGCCGGGGGAAGGAATCCTGGTAATGAGGTGCCTGAAGATGTGGTTAGGCGATAAGGGACCCTCCTGGGTGAATAGGCCTTCCTGCCTCAGGACCTGAGAGAAGGATAACCCACAACAATTACCATCCGTATGATCGCATGCACACTGTTGTCAGGCATACATGTGAACAGGAAAGGAAATGGGAACCATAGTCACCTGCAGGAAAGGAGGGTTCAAGGCTGTTCTTAACGATCAAGAGGAAAAGGAACCATGTGCTCCTGCGCTTGTGGGTCAGATGAATTGCAGGAGAAATGGGTGAAGCACCTTTGATACCAGGATAAATAATAACCGGGGAAAAGAAAGATAATGCACTCCTGCGCCACCAAAATCAGCATGACAAAGTACGGTGTCACGCTCCTGCGCCCACTGAGGAATCACCATAGGAATAGGTAACACGCCCAGCGCTTACCGGAATACAATAGCATGGTATGGTGTTGCGCTCCTGCGCTCACTGTGCCGTGCTGAGAGGACCCAAGAGCAAGGTGATGGTAACGGGCTCCTGCGCTCACGGTGCCGTGCTCAGGAGAAACAAGGGCGAGGTAACGGGATGCGCTCCTGCGCTTCTCGTGTCGATGTTCACAAAGGAAATGTAGGCAAGGCGACGGTGTTGTGCTCCAGCACTCACCGCGCCATGCCGAGGGGAGAACAAAAGCGGTACAAAAGGGGGTGGTGATGGACGGAGCATCTGAATCAATGAAACACTCACACCCAGTCAAAAGATCTGGGTTTGATCCATCACCGTTCTTTAGTCCACTCTGCCACCCCAGTTCAGACATGGCTATATGCAAATCAGTCTGACACTGTGCCTCATGGGAACAGTCCAGCCCGAACTGCCAAGCCATGTCTTCCCTGGACCGGAAACAAGCTTCCGAGGACCGGTTTCTGGCATTCCAGCCATCTTCAGTCCGGCTTGCTTGAATCCAGTGGCAAAGTGAGCAAGGGACTCACGTCTGAGCATACCCTGCCACCCCCTTTTGTACCGCTTGAGGGGAGAACAAAGGCAAGGTAACGGGAATGCGCTCCTGCGCTTCCCGTGAAGTGTTTGCAAAAGAAATGTAGGCAAGGTGACAGTGTTGAGCTCCAGCGCTCACCGTGCCGTGCCGAAGGGAAACAAAGGGAAGGTAACGGGAATGCGCTCCTGCGCTTCCCGTGTCGTGTTCACAAAAGAAATGTAGGCAAATGTAGGCAAGGTGACGATGTTGCGCACTAGCGCTCACCATGCCGTGCCAAAGGGAAACAAAGGCGTCCAAACGGAATCAGAAGCACCGGGGTGAGCTTTGTCAGTTGTTTAATGGTGCTTCACCCGGAAGCAGTTTAGTGGTGACCCGCGGTACTGCGCTGCTCGTAAGCGCTAGACCGCCAACCAGCCATGTTCGTCCGTGATTCGTTTCGGGGACATGACACCTGGGAGCATTTAAGCTCTTTGTTGAAGAAGGACTTGAGACTGAAACAAATTGTGGTGCATTTTATTCACTGCACATACACATGGGATGTCAGAGCAAGTTTCTGGGTTTCATATATTAGTGAATCTCTGCACAAGAAATGCCTGTAGGCTGCCTCCTCCTAACATCGAATGAAAGGTCCAGCTACTCTACAGATTGAAAAACATGGTGCATTGACACCACTGCTTGATGTGAGGCAGAATGGACCTGGATGGTTTTCCAAAGTCTACTATGAAGACACATTTGGTGCTCCTCACCAAGTCACAGAGCATTGTCTGAGTTTCACATTATCAATGATGGGCCAAAGCCTCTGTGCACAAGGGAGTGACAGCAGGGCCTGAATAAAAGTCAGAATACCAGTTTCAAGATAGCACTTGAGGCCTTGGGACAGGTGTATTCACCTGTTTACTAAGTAAATCGAGATAGACATGGTTAAACATTTCTTCGCTATTTTTACTATTAGATATAATTTAAATATTGCATCTGATAGTAAGCTAGCACTTGCTAAGATTGAGAGCTTGGTTTCAGTAGTTTTGGTTTGTCTTTCTTTGTACATAAGTAGACTTTATGTGTGGCATTAAGGCTGCTGATGAGTGCACATTGGGAATGATTGCATGGGTGGGTGCATATCTGACCACATAGGCTCAAGCAACAGATACCTAGTAAAACTAATAGGAGTTCATTTTGTAGGATATTGTATGGAGAGTTTTGAGGTCGACATAGAGGGGCTGTACACAGAAATGGGTGAGATTTGTTGTGAAATTGGTGTGGAGTTTCAGACCCTTGAGTTTATCTACAGGTTCTTTGCGGTTGTGAGGTTGGATGCGTTAGAGCTGGTGAGCAGTAGTGGATTGTGTTGCTTTATATTGTAGTATTTGCATTAGGGGTTGTAGTAGCAGATGGTGTTAACTGAATATGTTGGGTTGAACCTTTTAGTCAAGACACTGCCTCGTCCTTGTGGTTATTTGCTTGTGACTGGTGGCTGATGTTGATAACTGCTCAGTGAAGACATGGACACATTTGGATGAATGAGGATTTACTAATAAAGAGGGGATCAAGGTTGTGGTGTGTGGTCGGCCTTACAAAGCTGAGGGGAGAGGGAAATTAGGCAAGGGAAGTGATTGTGTTGAGGAGATAGGTGCATACATTTTCTTGTATGATTAATTGGCACCGTCTACACTCTTGGGGACATATTTATGAGAGCTTTGCATCATGCTTGCACCATGCAACATGGTACATGCGTGAAAGTCAGATATTTCAAGCCCAGCATATCCACTTTGCGTTGATTGGAATGTCTTCAAAATCTGGAGTAAGGCAATGCAGAGCAGATCAAAGAGTTACATTACTCTGGGTAAGGGAGGTGTTCTATAGGCTTTTGCGGTGGGTGTTACCATGCAACTTCCATGTTTTTTTTTATGCATTCACAGATTTAAAAGGACTTGCGAACAAAATGCACCAAAAAGATATGCCTCGCCAGGAGAGGCGTAACAAGGAGAAATATGTTTATTTCTACTCATTTGTATATCTTTCTATGTATTCCTGACACATAGAAAGAGGAAAAATTCTCTTAGGATTGTTTTTTTGTTGGTAGGTGCACTTTCCCACACAAAAACTAGGCCTGGGCAAAGCACTTTGGTAAGCTCGCATAGTTTGCGAAGTTTGCGCAACTTCTCACCACGCGAACTGCACATAGCACAGTGGGGCCACGCGTAGCGTAGTGCAGCAGTCATTTTTTGCTTGCTCGCGGTCCTTAACGTCAAGTTGGGGACCGCGAGCAAGCAAAATAACATCCTGGTGAGACTTTTTCCTCGTTCGCGATCAGCAATATCAAGTTGACGATCGCGAGCGTGGAAAATAAACCTCCCTGCGAGATTCTCAACGCGGGGAGGTCTGGTTTCTCATTCCGAGTGGTCACGTATGCTCGCGACCGCTCGTGATGAGAAACTACCTGTCCGCGTTGAGAAAGCTGCTGCTCGAGGAAAAATCTCCTCGAGTGGCAGAAAACTACAGCTCTCACTGTGCAAGATGCAGTTTTCAATGATTGCACAGTGCCGGATGCTTGTCCGCACTGTACAATCATTGAAAACGGCATCTTGCACAGTGCGAACATGCTACTACGCAGTTCGCGGAGTGCTATGCGTAGCTCGCGTAGTGCAAAGTGCACTTTGTGGACCTTCGCGAAGAGCTACTTCGCAAACTACGCCCAGCCCTAACAAAAACAGCGACAGAGGCACCCTTGTTGGAGGTAGGCTTCAAAAATGGCAGCAGCGCAAGGGAAAACGACAGGAATGTGCCCTATTGGATAAATATGACGCATTCCTGCTCTTTCCCTATGATGCGGGGAACAGCAGCAAAGTGACGTGCTGGCTGCCCTACACCACAAATGACAGATGTATGCCCCTTTGTGGATTACAATGAAGTAGATACACTGAGGTTCAGACCTATATCCCCCTTCTGGTCTTATTTGGCCCAAACCAGGCTTAATTTCTGAATGATTGAAACTTTCTTAAATATGTCGAATGTATGCAGCTACTTTATTTATTTATTAGAAGTGACTAGAATCAACACAAGTGGTGATTGGATTTTTTACAGGGATTACAGGTTCCCCCGCATTACGTATGTTTAGGCATTTATATAGCGCACTACTTACCCGGAGGGTCCCAAGGCGCTTCGACCGCTGCGAAACCCTTCCTGGTTTCCCTGAGAGATAGTCCCTTAATGGGTATCTCCAGGGTGAGACCAGGCATCCCCAGCGGTCTGGTGGGGCCGTTAGTGAAGATGAGGCAAGCTAATGCCCAGAGTTGCCGAGTGTGATCGCTGATCAGAGTGGGCACCGAGGCAAGAGAATTATCGAGTCCGCTGACCCTGGTCCAGAAACCTGCCGCGCCGGGAATCGAACCCTGGTCCCGGGCCGTCCTCTGCTCCCGGGTCTGCTGCCTCTAACCAGTGAGCCACACTACTTCATTACAAAATAAGTATTATTTTTATAATTATTTTAGCTTTGAATTTGTAATTATGTTTGCTTTGAACTGCATGTGAAACTCCAAAGGGATAAATGGATATGATGGTTCCCCGTTGATTGGAGTTTGTTGATTAACTAATAACGTCCAGTTTCTATAGAAAACTGTGTATACAGTGTAGATTCCAGCAGCTGATTTTTCACCAATATATTTTCTCTACGAAGGGTGAAATATTGCTGATGGATCATACACTCTTGTTATAGTATCCTATGGAAATTGTAGTTATTTCAGTTACATTTTGTAAATTGACCTTTTGCCGCTTTTAGATCGATCTCTATGCATTTCCAACATGTATCTTTCAGCAAATATACTATATTCCACCAATAATATTTTCAAGCGTTTGTTTGTAAATAAATTGCATAAGTGGTTGTTTTCTATTGTGAGTGGTTGGTCACTAGAAAATGACATTTATTTTTAAAGTATACTTAGAGAAAACAGTTTAAAAAAACTTTCATGAGCAAGCTAGAAAAAACACATATCTGCAACCAAATTCTAGAGTTGTGGAATTTGTCTAAAGGTTCCATTTGGGACAACATACAGGTCACCATAGACATGGTCTTATTATTGCAGTTGAGCTGAACATGTTTCCAAGAAGAAAACATTTTATTTAAACTACTGTGAAGAAATGTGCTTTGTTCCATTGTTTAAGATTTTCTCTCTGTCTAATTCTTCTGATTTGTCTCTTCTCTCCCAGGGAATCATGCCTCATCATAATAGGACCTACTATTCGATGAGTTTCCCTTACGAGGAGAAAAACAAGAATATAGTGAACTTGGTATCATCTATGGTTTTTTTCTTCACTGCTTTGATTGGTATTTTTGGAAATTCTCTCTTCCTCTGGACATTGGGATTCAGGATGAAGAAGACAGTCAACACCATATGGTTTTTCTGCTTGGTTTTGTCCAGTTGGACTTACTCGATAATCATGCCAATCCTTGGAGGGCTTGTTTTGTTTGATTTCCACTGGCCTTTTGGCATAGCGATGTGCAAAGTGGTGAACACGTTGATGTCTCTCTGTATGTACGCTTCAGTGTTCATCTTGACCATCATTAGCCTGGACCGGTACATCTTGGTTGTCTACCCCGTCTGGGCCAGGCATTACAG
This sequence comes from Lissotriton vulgaris, assembly GCF_964263255.1. Classification (NCBI taxonomy): domain Eukaryota; kingdom Metazoa; phylum Chordata; class Amphibia; order Caudata; family Salamandridae; genus Lissotriton; species Lissotriton vulgaris. The sequence continues at coordinate 174,213,822 of NC_141695.1, forward strand.
AACTCCCCGATGGGCTACAATTGTCTGCTATTCCATCTGGGGCGCAGCTTTCATGTTAAGTGCACCATACCTGGCCTTTCGAGAACTCAGACGGCCAGATGAAAATAATAAAACCATCTGTACCAACAATTATTTACTTTCTGATGACTGGAAAACTCCAGAAGTACAAGCCAGAAGAGATAAAATCCACCTGGGCCTGTTCTTAATCAGGTTTCTAGTTGCATTTCTTTTACCATTCATGGTCATCACTTCCTGCTACATCACCATAGCCTTCAAGGTGAATGTGAGAAGCCTGTCAAGGTCGAGCAAATTCATTAAGGTCATAATGGTCTCCGTTGTGTCATTCTTCGTGTGTTGGACACCATACCACATGTTCCATTGTTTAATTCTATTTAGAGGATCTGTCCCAGAGTTACTGATACAAGCATGTATGTTGGTGGCCACCACAGCATCATGTTTCAATGTCTGTTTTACTCCCATCTTTTATATTTTCATCGGAGAAAACTTTAAAGAAGTTTTTACAAAGTCTCTTTTGTACCTGATTGAGTCTGCTTTCCATGAAGAAGTTGACTGAACTGTGTTTCTCAAAACAGACCAGATGAATTGTCAAATCATGCAAATGGAATTATGAACAAAAGCATCAGAGAGAACCTGCAACAGCTTGCCCCGCTGGAAATATTAATAATTGGTATGCGTGTCCCTCTCCTCAAATGATGTTGCCCAGCCCTGCCACCAAAATGTATTCCATTTCTCCTCAAAAAAAGACCACTATCAAATGTACAATTTCCCACTTTTTTCCTCCTAGATTTACATATTGCTTTAATGTTAATGTTAATTGGGATTTGCAGAGTGCGTAATCATCGGCCGGTCGCTAAGAGAGAGTGGCATTGGCCCACCCCAGAGTGACTGTTGGTTTCAGGTCAGTGCATGTGTTATGTCCAGGCCTCTATAAAGAGGAGGGTCTTCCCTTTTTTCTAAAAAGAAGGTGGGCTTTTTCTTTGTGAAGGTTTCCTGGCAGCTTATTGCACAGCTGCGGGATCAAGACCGGGAAGGCTCATCCCCCTTTGGTCATTGTGTTGAAACATGGACAGGTCAGCCGGCCTGTCTCTGATGACCGGAGGGTGTGTCCAGGGCTGTATCTCTCCAGGCGCTCCTTGATGTATACAGGAGCCTGTCCGTAAGGGGCTTGTGGGGAATGCAGAGGTCTTTGAACCTGGCTCGATGCTTGATTGGGTGCCAGCGTATCTGTTGCATCAGAGGTGTGGCCCACCCTATCTAGGGAGCTTGAAGATCAGCCTAGCTGCATCCTTCATTGGTACGTGCAGCTTGTCTAATAGCTTTCCAGGTAGTCTAATATGTAGGGGGTTGCCATAGTCTAGGCGGGACACAAACAATGCATTCACCACGTTCCGCAGGGTGGAGAAAAAGAGTAGGGGGCGATCATTTACAGCGGATGAACAGTTGGTGTAAATGTTGGGGCAAAATGGAAAATCTCAAAATGAATCATTACTGGAAGCTGTGGACCCCGGTTTAAGCATTTTTAATTATTTTAACTGCAAAACAATACACATAAAATGCAAAAACAAGCCTTCATCAAACAAATACACAAATGTTGACAATTTCTATTTAATTCACAAACAAATGTAAAAAATATCAACATTTTAATTTTAATGTGAGGGTAGAAGTTTTCTAAATTCAATAGAGGCACCCTAGCATCCATACTACAACCTGTTTGATGCACTTGCTCTGCTCCCACAAACCAATCTGAGAATGCTACCTTAATTTTTAGCTTCCAATTTCAGAATTCCTTCCCGTGTACAGAAGGTTTCAAAATGTTGATTATGTACAAAATATTAATCTGTTATACGTATTTTTCTATGCAGTCACAGACCAAAGGTTAACAACCGCTTACATAGAACATCCTTAGCCTAGTCTGTGGCAGGAAATGTGAAATGTGGCTTCAAGATCAGAAGCAAGTGAGCACCATGAGGGTGCAAAAGAGACAAGTACATCCCTGAACACCACCAACGCCTGCTCTGTCATAAGCGGTGCAGACAAGTCTTTATCAGCAGAGCTGGCCTGCTGCCTCAGCAGATCTCCATCAACCATTAGCATCTCATTTAAATACCAAGCAAGGACAGATTGTTCTTACAAACAGAAGTAGTATTTATTGTTAAGCAACGGCCTTTTTTCTTCAGAGAGAAAACCCTAACCAGCCAGCCTGGCTCAGGAGGACCTCTGAGGACAAGACCACCTGAAGGTACAGTTTGATGCATGTGTCGGTATCTTGGGGGTTTGAAACCTCCACGAGTTGTTATGTTGGTAGTATGCAGCCCAGATACGCAGCGGTGAGCATGTGAGCTTTGGCACATGAGGAGTTTGCAGGTCCGCCTCCTTTCTTCGGTGGTTTTCAATATGTCATTGGTAAAAACTACTATCGGTATAATAGCTTATCTACAGTAAATGGCAGAGTTCTTGAACGATAACATTTATTTTCCATTGATGACAGTGATGTTTCACCTAATTACATTTTTATCGCTAACTAATTTAAAAATGAACAGCACTTTGGGGTCAATACTAAAGATACATTCAAACATCGCAGACACTAAACATTTTGTATGAGACGGCAACAAGAGATACTGAAATGCAGGAAGTTAGCAGTAGGGTTGTAAGAACAGTGGGATTAAAACACTTCAGAGCATGGTGGGAAGATGGAAGGACTGGTGCGGGATGGAGGAAGAGTGGGACTGAGGGACAGGTGAAAGATCTAGCTGTCCCTGCCTCGGTCCAGGAAACACCAGCTCACTGAGTAAGGGTTGTGAGAAGAAAGCTCTCTAGCTGTCCTCATACCAGAAGGTGAGTACTCAACAGCTCACTGAGTAAGAGTTGTGACGAGGAAGGTCTATCTGTCCTCATGGTCAAGGAAGGGGGAACACAGCAGATCACTTAGTAAGGGTTGAAACAAGGAAGCTTTCTAACTGTCCTTATAGACTCGAGGCTGAGAAGATGGCAGCTCTCTGAGTAAGGATCAAGATGGGGAGGACTGGTGTGGATGAAGCACCATGGTTGGTGACCAACATTTGCGGTCACTCTTACTCGACACAGCTAGTTTTTTTCGTTTATCTTTTACCCGGGGCATCTTCACTGATTAAAAAGTTTAATGAAGAGGGCCAGCTAGGAGGACATTCAGGCTCTGAATCAGCATGGCATAAATACAGAGACAAGTAAGGAAGGGATGCACAGATGAAATAAACTCCACAAAGGAAAAGACCATAATCACCAATGTAATTTTTAAATAGTTTTATGGTACCTGATTTCACTGGGCTAAAGATTTCTGAAGTCACTACTCAGTTGAAATAGAATGCAGAGCATGCAGTTGAGTCAGGACAGCTATGTGACGGAAGTCAAGTCATTAACGCATGGTCTCAGTGGAGTCAGACGTCTGCAAATTTAGTTGCTTATAGGGTAAGGTATCCATGTAGCAATGGTCTGTATAATTAGGGTCATCCTGAAGTTAGGGGTCAGAATCAGTTGACTTTTTGCAGTAGAATCAGAAATCAAGCCTATTTAGACAAGTAAGTTGTCATTTGTGGCACTTGAGTTTAAGTTTAAGTTCAAATTATTTCTAAAGCGCGACATACACCGAGCGGTTTCTTGGCGCTGAGATAGCAAACTACCAGAGGGGGTAGAGTCAGCCACTAGGACATAAACTGGAAGAGGGGGGGATTTTTTAAGGTAAAAAGGCCTGGGAAAACAGGAAAGTTTTCAGGGATTTACGGAAGAGGGAATACTGGGTAAGGGATCTGAGATGGAAGGGAAGGGAATTCCAAAACACAGGGGCCAGAGTAGCAAATTTAGAGCCACCCTGTTTTATTTTCCTGAAACGTGGGGCTACTAATAGATGTTGAGCTGAGGAACGTAGGTCTCTGCAGGTAACGTAAGTTTTTATGGCTGAAGATATGAAAATAGGGGCCAGACCAGACCTAGCCTGAAAGGCCATGCAGCCTAATTTGAATAAGGCGCGTTCCCGAATTGGAAGCCAGTGAAGGGTCTTCAACAGAGGAGAGGTGTGATGAAATCTGGGGAGACCGAATGCAAGGCGGGCCGCCTGGTTCTGAACCAGTTGAAGCCTACGCAAGCTGTACTGTGGGATGCCGTTGAACAGGGCATTCCCGTAGTCCAGGCGGGATAGGACCAGAGAGGACATGATCATTTTGAGTGCAGGGAAAGAGAAGAAACGAGAGATGGTGCGGATAGTACGGAGAGTAAGAAAGCAAGAAGATACCACAGAGCCTATCTGGGAGTGCATGGTGAGTTTATCGTTGAGCTTGATACCTAAGGTCTTAACTGAGGAAACAGGAGTGTGGGGGGGGGCCAAAAGAGGGGGGCCAAAATAGCGAGTTCCAGGGACTGGAGCAACCACCCGTAAGCACTAGTTCCGTCTTATCGGGATTGAGCTTCAGGTGGTTGAAGTTCATCCAGTCCCTGATGAAAGACAGAATAGATTGGAAGTTAGATATAGAGTCAGGGGAGGAGGAGAGATTAAAGATGAGCTGGAGGTCGTCGGCATAGTTATATACCGTGACCTCCAGCCACTGAAGAGCAAAGATGAGAGGAGAGATGTACAGATTGAAAAGTAGGGGAGACAGAGAAGAACCCTGAGGCACCCTGCACTGGACCTTACAGGGGGTAGCTGAAAACTCTCCAAGACGAACCGCCTGGGTCCGGTCCCTCAGGAAAGATGAAAGCCAGATGAGGGCCGTTCCTCCGATACCCGCCGCCCTGACACGGGAGAGTAAGATGGAATGATCCACCGTGTCAAAAGCGGCGGATAAATCAAGGAGGACCAGCGCCTGAGGTTGACCGTTGTCCATGCCCTCCCTGAGGGTATCCAGCACAGACACCACCTCTGACTCTGTTGAATGCCTTGGCCGGAACCCCGCCTGGCAGGGGGCCAGCACCCTATTCTCCTCGACAAAGGAGCTGAGCACAGAGGTGACGTATCGCTCAAGCACCTTACCCAAAAAGGGCAGCAAGGAGATGGGGCGGTAGTTAGCCAAGACAGAGGGATTGGCTCCTGGTTTTTTCAAGATGGGTACAATGGTGGCGGATTTCAGTGACGGGGTCACGACACCCTGGGCCAAGGAGTTATTAAGAAACATAAGAGGGGGTAGGGTACACGCTGAGTAAATCTGCCGTAGGATGTGTGCAGGGCAGATATCAGCTGGGGAGCCAGATTTGATTTTAGGGAGAAGGGAAAGGAAAATTTCCTCAGAGAGAGGGGGGAAAGAGGTGAGTGAAGCATGGGTAGGGGGTAACTGGGGATCAACAAATAAGGGCGACGGGGGAGGGATATTGGTTTTAATGGTCGCAATTTTTTCCACAAAGTAGGAGTTCAAAGAGTCGCAGAGATTTTGAGAGGGGAGAGGCTTCAGTGAGGTCCTGTCGGAGAAAGCCAGGTCGTGAGTGATGGAAAAGATCTCCTTAGGTTGGTTCTCAACTGCTAAGATTTTGGCTGAGAAATAAGCCTTCTTGGTCTCTAGGATGCTTTTTTTGTAAGCCCCTAAAAGGAGAACGTAGCGGGACTTAGAGATGGGACAGTAGTCCTGTCTCCATCTGCGTTCTGCCTGTCGGACCGTAAGTTTCTGCTCTTTTAGCTCTTTACTGAACCACCGGTTGGCGTCTTTAGGGCGCCTAATCGAGGTACGCCGAAGGGGAGCCATACTGTCACTTCCATCCGTAAGCCAGGAATCAATGGCATTAGCTTGGGCGGCAGACGGCAAGCCCGATAGGGAAGGGGAAGAGGCCAGGAGTGAGGAAGTTAGGTCCGACAGGTTGACTTTGCCCCAATTGCGAGCCCATGAGTTTTTGGCATGGGCGGGCATCTTGGTCAAGCAGAGGCGGAGAGAGAAGAAGATTAGAAAATGATCTGACCAAGTGCAAGGGGACACGGTGAGTGAGGAAAGGGGACAGTTGAGAGACCAAACTTGGTCTAAGATGTGACCGTGAATATGAGTGTGAATGTGAACCAGGGAGGAGAAATTGAGTGACAATAAAGTTTCTGAAAATTCCTTGGAAGAAGAGCATTCCTTGGCGTCGGAGGGCCAGTAATTAAAGTCCCCAAGGAGCAGCACCGAAGCATAATTAACAGCCAGTGTGCCAAGTAGATCTTGAAGGGCAGGGAGAAAGGACGGGGTGGGTTGAGGTGGACGATATACCAGCACACAGGCTAGGTGAGGGGAGAAAGAAGTAGAACGGACCACTAAGTGGTCAGTTCCTCCCATAGGGGGTGAGGGGAGAATCTGGAACTGAAAATCCATACGGGCGATAAGGGCAACGCCTCCACCCATTTTCCCTACTGGGCGGTCGGCGCGGATAGAATAATATGATGAGGGGAGGGCAGCCAGTAGAGACGGGAGGGAAGATTCACAAAACCACGTCTCGGTTAGGAATAAAAGATCGGGTTTATCCGTATCTAAGAGTATGAATAGTTCCTGATGGTGTCTAATGGCTGACCTAGTGTTTAATAACATAATAGATAATGGGGGTGAGAGAGTGTCAAGAACGGGCGTCGACTGAGGTGCCAACGGAGAAACAGAAGGGAGGGAGCAGCCCTGAGGGCAGGCTTGACAGGGGGAGGAACAGCCCATGTTGGTAATCCGGAGAGTAGTACGGGGATCGAGGGACCAGGGACGTTGTAGATGGATGAGATCAGCTGAGGAGTAGCGAAGAAAGAGGCCAGGGGAAGTAGCCCCTAGCCCCTGCCGGCCGCGGACGGGCGCAGACGGGCTTAACTCAGGCGCAACTCCGGCGCGCCCGCTGCGCTCGTCCGCTGCGCTGCCGCATAAGGCCTGTTTAAATAGGGAGTAGCATGGGGGGGGGGGTGGCTAAGAAGTAGATTGAGCTAGGTAACCCAAGCCAAGATGGCGACCGCATCCGCGGGAGCCCGCCACACAACGCTCGGCCCACGGCGATCCTCTGAACCCCTGGAAGCAAAACAAGTTAGGCAACCTGTCAACTTTGAGGCACAGGTAAGTTAGAAGCAACACAGTGAATTATCAGATAAAAATTGTGGCTGCTCGCAATCAGCAGCACGATCAAGTTAAAATATGGGGAATGAGTCCACAGCTCATCGGCAGTCACAGGTGAGACCCTCTGCCACCGGGTCGTTCGCTATCACCCGCCGAGAGCCGGGAGAGCTCCTAAATAGGGAGTAGCGTGGGGGGGGGTGGCTAAGAAGTAGATTGAGCTAGGTAATCCAAGCCAAGATGGCGCCCGCATCCGCGGGAGCCCGCCACACAACGCTCGGCCCACGGCGATCCTCTGAACCCCTGGAAGCAAAACAAGTTCGGCAACCTGTCAACTTTGAGGCACAGGTAAGTTAGAAGCAACACAGTGAATTATCAGATAAAAATTATGGCTGCTCGCAATCAGCAGCACGATCAAGTTAAAATATGGGGAATGAATGGTAGTCATTTGCCTGCTTGGATTGCCAGCGCACTTTTTCAGTCCTGGGTGCCAAGAGCTTTTCAACCGAAAGGATTCTGGGAGCTTCTGTGGGGCATTCTAGAATTGGGCAGAGGAACGCTTCAGGTTGGTGTCCCATGGTGAAAGGCCAGATATGTGCCTCAGTCATGCACCGTGGTCTCCATGCAGGTCTAGTTTGGGTCTTATTTGAGCTTCATGTCCTGTAGGAGTCTGGGAACCTTTGCAGGTGGGTTGGTACTTTCACAATTACATAAACTCCTGCTTGGAGTGCCGCCTAAGGTCCAGGTCCTCAGGTTGTGCCATGGTTGATGGTTGGGCTCTGTCTAAGAGCTCTAACTCAGTGTATTTCAAAGTATTTGCGCCTGGGGAAACTGAGAGACCTAGTGGATGTCTGGATCTCAGCTCTGAAAGCAGGTGGATGTTTCCTGTAGTTACTTGAAGGACAAGCATATAAACCTTGTCTTGATCCTTCACATACACTTTCGGGAGCTCTACCCACCCTGAGTCTGACCAGAGCTTGACACTTGGATATATCAATCACTCCTAGGAAAGTCAGAGGTCAGTGCCTGAAATCATAGCCTGGGTGCTGCCCCTGAACATCTGCGAGAACCTCCAGGAATTGTAACTCTCTTGTCTTCATAGGTGAAACGCTTGGCAAAGCATGGCAGTCTGTGACAGGCATCTAGAACTTTGGATTTGGAGAGAAATTGTTGCATTTGTACCATTATTGCTAATTTGTTTGGCTGATATGGCCCCTGAACGAACGGTAACCTTACTTCTAGCACTTTCCTTCTTTTCTGCTGTGTATGAGATATTTATCATCCATTTCACATGCTTATGCTTTATTATAAACAGCTGTGCCCACAATAAGTGCACACACATACACACACACACACACTGTCACACAAATTCATAAATAGATAGGGAGAGAATACATAACAGGTAACAAGGGTATATTTTTCCAGTAAATTTCTTTGGTGACATGAATGAACCACGAGGCTGGATCCTGGCTGATCATGAACCACAAGATAGCAATATAGGATCATATTGCACATGTTTCTCATTGCAAATTATGGTTCAATATTTATTACATGATTGAATGAATGAATGAATTGTGTCTTATACCGCGCTAACTTAGCCCAATGGGCGTCAAGGCGCCTACATCAAATAAAGGTGATTTCAGCACTCTTTAGAAATATTAGAGTGTAATCCATTTGTTTTTCATTGTTTACCTGAGACTGCAGTTATGTCTGTAAGTGTTTTGAGAAATGTATGTTTGCGCTGGTGATGAAGAACTAATATTTAAAATGTGATTTATGCAACATTTATATTATGATATCACATTTTAAATGCAGAGCTCAGTAGATGGAAAAAATTAATTAAAACTTGCATTCTAAAACGTGCTTTCATTTGGTAACACATTGACGCTAAATTGTAAGTTCAACTCGACCTATATAAAGAAAAGAAAAACGTGACAGGAGATGTGTGTTCTTCATTTACAGAGTTTATTTTCAAACACTGGGGGGTGTATTCATTATTACATGCTTCCCGCAAAGAATGTCAGATATGTAAAATCCACTTTTGTGCTGTAGATGCTGTTGCTAAATAATCCTCACCAATGCCTATTGTTGTATCAACAATTTATTCTATACGGCAAATCAATTCTAAACATTCAAACTCCAATCAGTATTGCAATGTGAGCTGCATGTTGAATATATTGACTCTTCATGCTATCCACCACAAAATAAACAAGTGCTATGAAAAAAATACATGATGAGTAGCATGTATATTACTGACCAACATGGACATCTTGGGGTTCAAGTGACATTTAAAAACCAATCCAGTTTATAAATGTGACTATGATGTCACCAGAACGTCTTGACAGCACACTCTCACTACCAAACTCTGCAGTTACTGTTCTCAAAACATGTCAATACATGAAGGACGTCTTCTCACAAATCAAATGAAAAGTGATACATAAGGTTCATATATTCTGGGACAATGAGGAATAAAAGCATCCATGGAGCAGCATCTGCAAGAACACCTGGCATATTCCAGAGCTGTGTCGTGGCTTCATCCTTGCACTCACCAGGTAGTGTTCAGCTTGGCTCATGCATAACTCTATCTTCCTTCTCATCAAGGTAGAACTCAGCTTGTCTCAGGTAGAGTGAGAAGACAGAAGATTTTTCTACAGATCCCTTTCTTAAATTCCTCATTTTGTACACTTGTATTTGCATTTTGATAACTATTTACTACCACTTTCTTACATATGTTCTGTAATTGCTAACTCCATAATAAAGATCTGTAGTAGATGAACTATTTTCATCAAGTAGCAAATAAGGGGTGGCTCTGGGAAACTTTCAAAATAACCTGCAGGGACAGTGGTTGGATTGATGTGGCAGGTACGTGAGGCATAGATTTGAAAATGCGGAGTGTAGTTAAATGTGATGTATTGCAGTATTCGAGCAATGAAGTGCATTAAGTTCTGTAACAGAGCAACAGTAACGATATGCATGACATTTTACAGTTGGGGGGGATAATGCAGTGGTTAGAATGGTAATGGAGGAAAGGAGGAGTGAAGTGCATTGTGCAGATTAGGAGTGAAGGATTACACGCTTTATAATTGAGAAATTGGGTTTAAAATGTGAAAGCAATAACACAGTAGCAAGCTGTGCCTTTGGGTTGGGGCGAAATGTCACCCCAAAATGATGTTATACCATTTATGAGTGACACCTGGGCAAGGCACTTCTCCGATGAGCACGCAACATTTCAGCATTTGGATTAATATTGGATTACAACTAAAACAGGAGTGCATCCCTTTCTTGAATACGCCCAATAATACAGCCTAATATTGAGTATTGCCAGTCCACCTCAACTCTGTGGGAGAGAAATATTTTTCATTGAGCGCCTTATTTTGCCATATAGCCGTACAAAGTTCATAAACATTGCATCCAAAGTCTTTAATATTATTTTGCCGACCATTACTGGTAAAGACCTAAATAAATATAGAACCTTAGGCAACATGGTCATTTTTAGTACATTAGCCCAACCAATGTTTGATAGATGAAGCCCATTCATACGCTACATTTTCTTCATTATAGGGTCGAAATAGATTTTGGCTATCGTTGTCACTTTTGAGCTGATACAGACCCCTAAATACACAGCTGAGTTGACACATCTTGTATCCTGAAACCTCAGGTTGTCAGTACAGATAATCTGTGTTTTATTTTTATTCAAGGAGTACCCTGTGATCCTGCCGAAGTCCTCAGTAATGTTTTCTATTTCCTTAATTTCTGTCTGGGGATCCGTAGTTAGCACCGCAAGATCGTCGGTGTACGCAAGAACTTTAGTCTCGTATCCCTTGCTGTATATAGATTTTATCCTCTGATTACTTATACATTTTTTGATTAACAGATTTATATATACTGCTGTTATAATCCAGAAGTACTTATTGCATTTACAGGTTGACTAATGTGTTATGATCTACAATGTATTTACAGGCTGATTACAGGTTGTTAATATCCTATTATTAAGGTGGGGTTATACCCTCGCCCTACACAGGCTAAGGTATGTGTTTTATACATGAGGTTATATATAGAACTTGGTATCTTCCTCCACCCCTCCCTCTCCTTCCCCTTTGGAATGTTCCTACCCCTGGAGGCTGCTCTAGAATGTTGACAGAAGAGAGACGGTTCTTGAAGAGAGAGATGTATTGAAGTGTCCTGCCATCCTGGTGGCACTGTGGAGGGCGTGAATAAAGAAGAAGGTTATTCAGATTGTGTCTGGTATCTTTCTAACACTGGCGACGAGGATGGGATTCACCTCGTGCTGAGAGCGCCACTTGGAAGAATAATCGTAAACACCTGTCAATATACAGGGAAGCCTAATAATTGACCTCTCTAGAGTTTTCTCCACGGAACTTGTGAGGCATTCCTGCGCTGTGACGAGAGTGTGCTTCCCTGTCAGCTGCTCTTCCCCTCAGCTGAGGTGTGCGCGGTGTTGCGTTCCAAGCACTAGAGGGCAGTAAGCCATGGATCTCCCAGCGCTCTGACTTTCAGTTCTTCTGTTGTGAAACAACTTGGCATGGAGCACTTCAGTTAACCCTTGCCTGACAGAGTCCTGAGTAGAGTTCTGCTGCCTACTCCCTACTTGCTGACGGGCTCAACCTTCTAATTAAAATATAGCCTATCTGATTACACTTCCTTGGTATTTATGCGAAGGCTGTCAGCGGAGGGCACACATCTAAAGGAATCGTATCCACTTCTTCTCCTCGCCCTTCACATCCAGTCTTTATTCATTAAGCTGCCTGGCCATATTCTTATGGATTATCAAGTCCATCACGCTGGCAGGCACAGCTGTTCATTTTAAATTCAAGCCTGTCTTTTCACATTTATTCTGAGCCACACAACGCTGTTTCGCTGACAGGCACAGCTCTTAGGTTACAAGTGTACTTAAACCATTCATTTGACGTCCATCTCGCTGACAGGCAATTCAATTTCAATTTTCAAAGCTGTATTCGACAGCAGTCATAAAAGCATTTTGACCCTAACGCTATACAATAAATACTAATCTAAAATACTTTCATAAAAACAAGTATTAAAGAATTAATGCTGACGAAATTAGTACAAGAATATAAAATCACTCCATTACAATCTGTAAAGGTTTTGATAAAAAAGAGAAACATGGTTACCATAAATCATTAGGTTGCTTTTCCCAGTAGCATTCGTGTGCGGATTAACCATGCCCAACCAAGGAATTTTGCGACTGCAATTGCAAAATAAGGTGTGCAATCTGTTTCTAATATTCTGAGTGCAACTATTTGCCTGCGAGTCCCAAGATTCAAACACATTAAGCCTGTCTGAGTATATTATTTGGGCTGTTCCACATCCTTCTCGCTGACAGGCACAGCTAGGTTGTACTTTGTGCACTGGTGTTAAGCCCTCCAGCTCTTGCAGGGATTGGATCTTATGTTAGGTACATAACATGCCATGTAATGTTACTGTAGAGTTATATTTTAATGATTTCCCTCTCTGCAAGTGGTATTAACTCATTGTTATCTATCATTTTCTGTCAGCGGGTGTCATTTTGCTTCTAAGAGTAAATTGCTGTTGTACACGTATTTTATAACCTGGAGGTAGGATTGGGATACCTATTTACAGGCTCATTACAGGTTGTTAATATCCTATTATTAAGGTGGGTTTATAACCTAGCCCTACACAGGCTAAGCTATGTGTTTTATACATGAGGTTATATAAAGAACTGGGTATCTTCCTCCACCCCTCCCTCTTCTTTCCCTTTGATCTTTAAAACTTCTCCCTCCTCTGAGGCTTCCTCTATTTCAGATACTAAATTACCTTCAGCATTGGTGGGTTCCCCTTGATTATATTTAGGTCTTATTTCTTTCATGCATTTAGCTGTATGCTCTATGGATTTGGCTATTTCAATAGCTTCATCGAGGTCAGGTTGTTTTTGGAGTAATTTCTCTTGAATTCTGCTATTGCTAGTGCATCTCACCATTTGGTCTCTTATGAGGGAATCATTAAGATCCCCAAATTGGCAATGAACACTTAGACCCCTCAACACTGCCACGTAGCTAGCAATACTCTCATCCTTTCCCTGGAATCTACACAAAAATTTGTGGCGTTCAAGTACAATGTTTATCTTGTCCCCAAAATGGATACCCAACTTAATTAACAATACTTCGTAAACATTAGATGCATCCTTCAATTCTGGTTCAGGTAAAGTGTTGAATATCTTTCTGCCCCGGTTGCCTAGATTGTGGAGGAGAACATGTTGCCTTCTAAACGCATTGAATTTCTCCCCCCTATAGCAAGTAGATATGACTCAAACACTCTCACTCACTCTTTCCATGGCATATTGGGTTCCCCACACTCGTTTAAAAAAGGTGTGGGTTGTGACATAATAGATGCAGCCATAATGTTGGTAAAAAGGTATCCAAATCCTACCTCCAGGTTATCAAATACTTGTACAACAGCAATTTACTCTTAGAAGCAAAATGACACCCCCTGACAGAAAATAATAGATAACAATGAGTTAATACCACTTGCAGAGAGGGAAATCGTTAAAATATAACTCTACAGTAACATTACATAGCATCCGTATTCACGAAGCATTGAGCACCATGGGGGAGGCAAGTTGCTTTAGTGTCTTAGACTTATCAAGCACTTACCACCAGGTGGAGCTACACCCTGAATCAAGGGAACTCACTACTTTCACCACACCTTTAGGTTCCTTCATGTACCTCCGTATGCCGTTCGGGTTGACTTCCGTGGCTGTGGTATTTCAAAAGATCATGAAGCACATCTTGGAAGGAATCCCTCATACTATATGCTTCCAAGACGATGTTTTAATATATGGTGCCACTAATGAGGAACATGATACGTAGCTCAGGGCAGTTTTTGGGAAGTTCAAAGAAGCAGGTCTCACCCTCAATGAAAAGAAATGCAGGATCGGAGTGGGGTCTGTCGATTACTTGGGGCACTCAATATCCAAAGAAGGTTTCCGTCCTAAGCTCAGCCTCCTGGAGGCCATAGAAAAAGCTCAAGCCCCCACAAACAAGCAAGAGTTACTGTCTTTTTTGGGTCTAGCTGAGAATATGGCAAAGTATGCCAAAAATGTTGCAGACATTAATGGAGATCTCAGAGACCTCACTAAGAGTCATGCCCAATTCAAATGGTCAGAAATACACCAGAATGCATTTGAGGCCATCAAGTCAGCTATTCTGAATGCCCCAAATCTGTGTAACTTTGATCCCTCAAGGAAAACAATACTCACCAGGGATGCCAGTAACAAAGGGTTAGGGGCGACCTTGTCTCAAATCATCGCAGGCAGAGAAACAATAGTGGCTTTCGTCTCTCACACCCTGAGTAGTGCACAAAAAAACTATTCAGTAATAGAAAAGGAGGCACTTGCCTGTTTCTGGGCCGTGAGACACTTCAAGTTTTACCTATGGGGCATTAGATTCACCATCCGAACGGATCAGAAATCCTTGATGTACATTTTTAGTTCTAAGGGGGCTACCAGTTGCACACCCAGGATTGCCAAGTGGGTATTAGGATTAGAAAGTTTTATCTTCAAAGTGGAGTTTGTTGCTGGAGACCATAACAAAGCAACAGACTTCCTATCAAGAGAACCTTTGGATAAGGAGGAGCAGTTGGAGGTTCATGAATTCCCCATTTTACAAGTACATTCAAGTACCATTAGCAAGGAGGAATGGGCTGAAAGTATGAACAACGACCCAACTATCTGCAAATTGAAGGATCTGACTGTAAATCGGTGGCCTGAGAGTCGAAAAGAAGTCGATGACGAATTGAGCAAATTCTGGGAAGTGAAACATGAAATTAGTCTCAATGAAGATTTGCTCTGCAGAAATGACAAAATAATACCCCCAAAGAGCTTAATAGACAAACTCATCGACCTGGTCCATGAAGGACATTTGGGGAGAAGCCTGAGTAAGAACAGACTCAGGGAACATTATTGGTTTCCTGGCATGGATTCATGGGTGGAGAGCAAGGTGAAGAACTGCTGCGCTTGCGCCAACAGTGACAAATCCAAACATATTCAGAAGGTCCTATTATCGCCGGTGGCAATCCTGAAAAAACCATGGGACAAACTGACACTGGATATCATAGGACTGATCAATAGATCAGGGATGAATAAACAATTTATTTTCACTTTGACTGACTTCCATTCACACTGGGTGGTGACTAAAATGGTCAATGACATCACTACTGAATCTTTAATAGAGTTCTTGAGTGACACATTCTCCAATGAAGGCATTCCCTACGAATTGGTCACGGATAACGGAGTACAGCTCACATCATCAGCAATGTCAGAATTCTTGGAGAAGCTCAGGATTACGCATCTCAAAGCAGCACTGTACTGCCCGCGGGCAAATGGCATGATCGAGAGAGTGAATAGAATGATTAAGGAGAATATCCAATTAGCATGTGCAAACAATGTTCTGGTGGAAAAGTCTATCAGAGAGCTATTATGGGCATTTCACACAACTCCAAACACATTAACAGAAATATCTCCTTTCTGTTCCCTCAGAAGAAGGAAGCCGAGTACCAAATTCTTCCCCTCATGGATAGGAGGTGGAGAATGTTCTTCTCATTCCTTTGAAGAAGCTAGAGGAAAAATAGAATCTCACCAGGCCAAATATGAAAACCAGTACCATTCTAGACATGGATGCAAGGCACACAATTGGGCAGTTGGAGAATTTGTAATGGTAAGGAGACCAAACATTACTGGAAATTTTGAATCCATATACTTAAAGCCACAAAAGATTGTAGAAGTTAAAAACAACACAGTGACATTGGAGAATGGTCAGAACTGGAGCATGGACCGATTGGCAAGGTATCATGAACCAGGAACCCCTGTACAGGGGAACTACCGGAAAACCAGCGACCACAGGGGGCGCACCAAAAGGGTTACCAGAGCTCCTAACTGGCACAATGACTATTGGATGTATTGATTTTGTTATAGACTATTATTATCTTCTTGCATTTTGTTAGGAAGGAAGATGTGTTATAATCCAGAAGTACTTATTGCATTTACAGGTTGACTAATGTGTTATGATCTACAATGTATTTACAGGCTCATTACAGGTTGTAAATATCCTATTATTAAGGTGGGATTATACCCTAGCCGTACACAGGCTAAGGTATGTGTTTTATACATGAGGTTATATAAAGAACTTGGTATCTTCCTCCACCCCTCCCTCTCCTTCCCCTTTGGAATGTTCCTACCCCTGGAGGCTGCTCTAGAATGTTGACACAAGAGAGACGGTTCTTGAAGAGAGAGATGTATTGAAGTGTCCTGCTATCCTGGTGGCACTGTGGAGGCCGTGAATAAAGAAGAAGGTTATTCCGATTGTGTCTGGTATCTTTCTAACAGCTGCAAATAGGATAGGGGAGCACGGGCACCACTGCCTCGTCCCCCTTGAAACTCTTATAACTTCTGATTCATCTCCCGCAGCTGACCCCCGGCAAAAGAGCCAATACCTAGGGAGGAAACCGCATGTGCATAGGGCAATATCATCTCTTATGGATAGACACGGTTTGGTAGATTTATGATATCATCATCAACCTAGTGATTTAGGATAATTTTATCACTCATGTCCTCATAAGAAACATGTACAATTTGACTACTTCCTGAGCTTAGCAAGTCTGGCAAGCAAATGCAAGATAAGAAAATTACCTAAGCTAGTTTCGGATCATAATCCATTGATCCTGGAGGTAGAAACCCATTCAAAAGGCAAACAGCATAGGAAATTTACTTTTGACTGGAAACTGCTAACTAAAAATAAATTAGGAGCTGGTTACAGGGCTGCTATAATGCTAATAGATACAGTACTTCACGGATAATAGTGTTGGATACTTTCAAGGCCACTTTGGGGGTGGGGGAAATTGTGAGCTATATTGCTCAGGAAAGAAAATAATTTCAGACCGTAAGGAAAAGGCTGCTTAAGGAATTAGCAGGGACCGAGCAGGAACATGCAACGTTTATAGCACAGGGACAGGCTGTAGCCGGGACCCAGCTTAAAATTGTTACTCTGAAGGCAGACATCTGAAGTTGCATAAATCAGAGGGCAGCTGAGGACTATCAAACACATAAGTCAGGGGCATACGAATATGGACAGTCCGTTGGTAGAGTATTGGCACTACGTACAAGGCAGATAGAAGTTGGAAGTAGGATAATTTCGATGAAAAAGGATGGAAGAGTATATATAGAAACAGGTGATATTATTGGGATTCTATGGGAGTTATGTTATGTTATGTTATGTTAAAATAAACTTATATAGCGCACGGCTACTCTAAAAGAGTGTCCCGGCGCTTTCCACAAGCGGCTCCGTGTGTAATAACATAACAAGAAGAAACTAATACAGAAAAGAAAGAAAGAACCCAGCAAAGAGAACAGTTAAACATTAAAAAGCCAAGTCTTCAGGCTCTTCCTGAATTGAAGCAGATTAGAGGTACTGCGTAGCGCCAGTGGCAGAGAGTTCCACAACTGGGGTGCCTTAAAGCTGAAGGAACGGCCCCCAGTCCGCGCCTTCCGCACACGTGGCACCACGGCAGTAAAAAGAGATTCGGACCGCAGTGAGCGGGCTGGACGATAGAAGGCCAATCTACGCCGTAGATACCCAGCCCCTGAGCCAAACAGGGCTTTATGCATCAACGTAAGGGTTTTGAACATAATCCGCTTACGGATAGGCAGCCAATGAAGCTTCTGCAGCAACCCAGAGGCTCGTGACCGCCTATGCAGGCCAAAGATGGCACGGGCAGCAGAGTTTTGTGCCACCTGAAGGCGTTGGACCAGGTAATCCGGGAGGCCAAGAAAGAGGGCATTGGCATAGTCGAGCCGGGACCCGATAAGCGCCTGCACTGTAATCCGCCTATGCTCCGCAGAAAGCAGTGGAAGAAACTTGCGGAGCATCTTCAGAATGCCAAAGCAGGTTCCGGCCAGACCCAGGATGTGCGCTCTCAGTGATAACTTATTATCAAGTTTGACGCCAAGATTTTTAGCAACCGCAGATGATTGTACAGGAGGGCTCATTTCAGATGGCCACCATTGCCGCCACTCAGGGTCGGTGACACAGCCGAAGAATAGGACCTCCGACTTACTGGAGTTGGCCTTCAGGTTGTTATGCTGGAACCAGTCGAATACCCTGCCCAAACAACCCCGGATACTCTCTCCATCAAATGGTTGATCTTTACCACAAGTGAAGAGGAGTTGCGTGTCGTCGGCGTAGGACACGATCTGGGCCCCGTAAGCCTCCACCGCCGCCGCCAGGGGGGACATAAAGATGTTAAACAGTGATGGGCTCAACACAGAGCCCTGTGGAACCCCAACCCCCAAAGGCGGCATCTCGGCGGAGCTCTGGGAGACCCAGATCGTCTGGCGGTGGCCTTCCAGGAAAGACGTAAACCATTTGAGCACCGTCCCCCTAATGCCGATGTCATGGAGCCTGGCGAGGAGCGCCGCGTGGGGGACGGTATCAAAGGCCGCCGACAGGTCCAACATGACTAACATGGCCTTGCCACCAACATCCAAGGTCTCCCTGATGATCTCGAGACCTCCAGCAATGCCGTTTCCGTGCTGAAGTTGGGACGGAAACCGGATTGGGAAGGATGGAGCAGATGGTTGGTCTCAAGAAAGCTCGACAAGACGCCATGAACATGTTTCTCGGTAATCTTGGCCAGAGCCGGGAGAAGTGAAATTGGCCTATAATTGGCCAAAACCTCGGCATCAAGGCCCGGCTTTTTCAAAAGGGGGATCACCATCGCCCTCTTCCAGGTGGTAGGCACCCTTCCCTCCCTCAAGGAGGCATTGAGGATGGGGTTAACCATGGGATTCACCACTGCCGCCATCCCGGCCAAAAATTTGGCAGGGCATGGGTCAAGTGGCGAGCCAGATTTAAGGCTGGTAAGCAGCGCCCGCGACGCCTCGCAAGTGACTGCTGGAAAATCTGTCAACACTGCGGTAGGCATGGGCGATAGCTCACGTTCCGCTCCGGGGCCACATCCACCATCCTCAGCGCTCTCCGAGAAGGAGGCATGAATTGCCTTGATCTTATTAGTGAAAAAGCTGGCGAGATTACACGCCCACGCCTCCGATGGCACTGGTGGGGCTGAGTAGGAACTGGGGGTCGTGAACTCCTTCACCACCGTGAAGATCTCCTTGCAGGAGTTCGCCGCCACCTCAATCCTCTTAGCAAGATATTCTTTTTTGGCATCTAAGATGTCCCGATGATAGGCCTTTATAACCGCCCTATAGGCGAGTTTGTCCACCTCGTTGTATTGAAGGCGCCAGGCCCGCTCAGCAACCTTGCATTGGCTGCGGGCCACCCGCAGTGCCTCAGTGAACCACGGCGCAGATTGCCGTACAGCCGTGGACCGAGGGGCTGCCAGTGGGGCAAGATCGTCCAGCCTTTCAGTCAGCCACGACTGCAGAGCCTCGGTGTCTCTTTCCAGATCACCCGAGAGATAACAGGGATGTTCCGCGAGCGCCTGCTCTAACATATCAGGTGTCACTCTATGGAGCGCTCTCGAGGCCGATCTAGGTAGCATGGGGGCGATGTTATCCGGCCGCCCATTCTCACACACAGAGAACCTGAACAGCCTATGATCCGTCCAGAGCACAGGCAGAGTCTCTACATCGGCGAGCGGAACTGATGAAAACACTTGATCGAGGGTATGCCCTCTCTCATGCGTAGGACCTGACACGCACGGTAATAGGCCCAGAGGAGATGTAATGTCCAACAGTTTGATAGTGTCCGGGTCGCCTATGACATCTAGATGGAAGTTGAAATCGCCCGCCACTACACAGTGCTGTGTAGTAAGCGCCAGTTCGGAAATCGCTATCTGCAAATCCTCTAAGAAGGAGCCCATCGGGCCTGGTGACCTATAGACCAACAGCCCCTTAAATGCTTGGACCGAGGACAGTCTGAGTGTAAAAGCAATGGACTCCGAGTACTATCAAGATATGTGTAAAGGTGAGGAGAGGCTACCTGTAGATAATTTGTACACTATCCTTGAAGGGGATCTTGGGGTAATTTTAGATCAAACTGTAAGAGCGGAGCTTGAGGCAGAAATACCACTAGAGGAGTTTATGGTAGCTATACAAAACTTGGCCTCGTGGAAAGCAGCAGGGCCCGATAAAATACCCATTGAATTCTACAAAATGTTTTTACTACAATTAGCTCCTATTCTCTTGAATTTGTTTTAAGGGGTTCGACATACAGGGGTTCCACTGGTGTCGTGGAAGGGCACTGACTTAGTGATATTTCCCAAAAAGGATAAAGACCCTAATGACCCAGTACCATACAGACAATCTCATTAATAAACATAGACGCAAAGGTCTTTTCGAAAATCTCGGCAACTCGATTGGGAAGGGTCATAGCTGACCTAGTGCATTGATTTATTCCCGGCAGAGGAACAACAGATCCTATTCGTTGGGAAATAACACTGTTCGAAATTATGGCTGGGACAGGGAAACAAATGGCTATGTTCCTACTCGATGCTGAGAAGGTCTTTGATCGGGTGGACTGGGAGTATCTATGCTGGATCTTAGCAGCAAGGGGGTTTGGTCCAAAAATAATTACGGCTGTTAAAGCCATGTACACCTCTCGGTATGCACGGGTTCAACGTTTGGGATGAGCCCATCTAGATGTATTGCTCCCTTTGGATAAGAAAAGAGGTGAGAACAAAGGCCGAAGGCATTTCTTGCCAGGAGTCTGCAATGGAAGGTAAGGTAGATGTTTTGTTGTTAATTGACTAGCTCATGTAGGTAATATATAGGTTTTCATGGACTACCAGAATATTTGGGCACATTGAGAGGTGTTGATTTCTAGGCAGGACCTCAACAGAGCCAAGAGAAGGCACCTGAATATTGGTAAGGGAGATATGTCATTGTCATATGAAGTCAATTTGAAAGAGTTAATGATGTGAAAGGTTTTCAATTGAGAGGTCCTTTGAGGTATTACAAGTAGAGGGTTGATTTGCAGGAATATTAGAGAGATGTTTTCATGGATGATGTAATTGTGAAGATTGTTTCAGATTGTTTACATTTTACTCACAAAGAAGCTGTTGATACATTTTTCTTTTCAATGATTTGTTCATATTTTTTACTATTGAGTGTGAGCCGACAGCATGTAGCAAGAATGTACACAGTTCTTAACCACTTTGTAAGAGAACTAATGTTAATTTCCTCGTGAGAATGGCTATTAAAAGCTGCCACAAAGTAAAACAAAATAGGAACACTATCTTCTAATACATAGTCAGATTTCTGTGAGGACTAGCTAGATCATTCCTAGAATTTGGGAAAAATATACTGAAATACTCTATGTGGAGACATCCAATCATAATTGTATAACTCCCCCCATGAGGTATATTAACAGCAAGTATTTGAGTTCGGAGTTACAGGCTCAATGTGGTGGCCAAAAAGAAATTATTTTGGGTTAAGTCCTGCATTTTATTTAAAAAATGCACTCTGGAGGGGGCTCCAGGTCCCAATGGAATCCCCCCCATGGTTTTCAAAGGGATGGCGGATAAGAGGGCAAAAATGATGGCACCTCTATTCCAGGAGTGTAGGTTGGGAAGAAGAATCCTGGAGCAATGGAGGGGATTCCTGCTTGTTCCGCTACGTAAAAAAGGCTCAAGATCCACCCCAAAAACTATAGAATGATTGCAATCCTAGATGTAGACAGGAAGTGCTATGCTAGCATTCTGTTACACAAGCTGATGGCTTGGGATGAAAAGTGCAAACGGATCTCTTACAAGCAAACAGGGTTCCAAAAGGGTTCACACACTGAAGACAACTTGTTTTGCATTTCCAACATGATTGAAACAACACTGGCAAGAAAAGGCAGCGATCTATACCTTGCTTGCATTGACTTTCAAACTGCCTTTGACATTGTTTCCTGTCAACGATTACGGATAAAACAAAAAAATTGGGGTATTGATAATGCACTACTAACAGCACTGATTGCCCTATATTCAGACACCTGGGTTAAGATCAGAGTTACAACCACATGTTCTGTCACCAACAAAATTCATACTAATAAGGGCTTAAAATAAGGTTGTCGTTGCCCCCAATCCTTTTCAATCTTTATCGGGCTGATTTGCCAGAACGGTTGGCTGCAGCATGAGCAATTCCCCCCCAAAATAGCCGAAACCAAAATCCAATCACTCCAATATGCGAACGATACGATATTGCTTGACCAAACCCAGATTGGTCTGCAGCAGCTGCTAACGGTATTATCTCTATATTGTAGAGAGAACAATCTAAAACTGAAGACAACAAAAACAAACGCAATAATAATTTTGTGACAACTAAAGGTATAAACCCCTTGAGATTGTGACCACCTATATGTATTTAGGTGTGTGGATTGTTCACAAAGGACAGACCGCTGCTCACATTACTGCAATGCAAGGTACAGCTCAATCTTTGAAAGGCATTTTTTGTAGCGCACGAAAAGCCATGATCTCCCCTGACCTTACTCCCCTAATCCGATTAATGCGGGAAAGATTTCTACAATCAGTAGCCCATGGAGCAATAGCCTTCAAAGATAAGATGACTACATGCTGGATAAAGCACAGTCTGCCTCTTTTCGTAAAGTTTTTTCTTACAGACTGCCACTGCTCATGCTCAAATTCGGAGAGAATTCAATCTTTCTTCCCAAAAATGGATCCTGAAGGCGTGATTTATTGCATATTGTCTAAAGGCTAAACAAGCTCAGGAAAACTTCTTGAAACAACATATCTGGACAATTTTATTTATTTATTTATTTTTTGCACTTATAATGCGCACAGATACCCACAAAGGGTTTCCCGGCGCAAAGGAGGTGAGAGCTGAAAGAAACACCGACAGCGCAGAAAACAACCAGTTTGAAGCCTGCAATTATTCATCAAAGAGCCAAGTTTTTACACCTTTCTTAAAACTGGCGAGGTTTACCTTCTTACGCAGGGCTAAAGGCAAAGAGTTCCAAAGAACTGGTCCCAGATGGGAGAAAGACTTTCCCCCCATACGGGCCAGTTTAAATCTGGGAACCACAAAGTTGGCTCCATTTGAGGAGCGGAGGTTTCGTTCAGGAACATAGGGCCTAACCAGATTCTGAAGGTACTTTGGGGCGGTCCCTGCCTTGATCCTAAACATGTAGGTCAATGCTTTGAACCGGACACGGTTCTCAACCCTAAGCCAGTGAAGGTCCTTAAGGTGTTTTGATATTCTGGCAGTCCTAGGGATCTTACAAAGCAGCCTGGCGGCGGAATTTTGGACCAGTTGGAGCCGCCTAATCACAGCTAAATTGGAGCCCAGGTAAAGGATGTTACCGTAGTCAAGCCTAGATGTAATCAGTGCATTGACCACGGTCTTCTGGGTATCCATAGGTAGCATCCAGATGATCTTCCGTAACCACTTCAGGATGGTGAAGCACATACCAGCTACTTTGTTTGCCTGCTGTTTCATTGATAGCGAGTCATCAATGCATACCCCTAGGTTTCTGACTTGAGTTGCCGGGCGGGGGAAAGCACCCAGGGAGGATGGCCAATGGATATCCTGCCATAGATCTCTCTTTTTCCCTAGGATAAGAATCTCCGTCTTCTCCCCGTTAAGCTTCAGCTGATTAGTAGACATCCAGCTGAAGACTTCCTGAAGGCCTGATTTCAATGCAGAGGGGGATGAAGGCTCTGCGTTGGTAAGGGAAAAAATAATCTGCGAATCATCCGCGTAAGACATAAGTTCTAAACCGACTCGCTCAGCTAGATCGGCGAGTGGGCAGAGATACAGATTAAAAAACAGCGGGCTCAGAATTGAGCCTTGAGGCACGCCATGTGGAGACTGAAAGGTGTCAGACTGAGCTTGCGAGGACGAGATCTGAAACGTCCGGTTGCTCAGGTAAGACGCGATCCAGTCAAGCGCTTTCCCTCCGACACCATCATCACTCAGCCTAGCAAGTAGTCTGTTGTGTGAGATGGTGTCGAAGGCCGCACTAAGATCAAGTAGGACAAGAGCAACTGTTTGCCCCTCGTCCAAAAATCCCCTGATCTTTTCGGTGACTCCCAATAGGGCGGACTCGGTGGAATGGCCGGCCCTAAAACCAGACTGAGTAAAATGGAGAAGATTGTTGTTCTCCGTGTACATTGAGAGTACACCGTGAATGTGCTTCTCTAAAATCTTAGAGAACGCAGGTAGCAGGGAAATTGGGCGGTAGTTGGCCAGCACCTCAGGATCAGCCGCCGGCTTTTTCAATAGAGGGCTGACCATGGCATGCTTCCAGGCCGCTGGAACAGTTGCCAGATGGATGGAGGCATTTAAAGTATCAACAATAATCCCTAGAGCTGGGTCGTCCAGCTGCCTCAGGACGTTGATGGGGAGAGGATCACAGGGAGAGCCTGATTTGATGGACGCAGCTAAAGATTTCAAAATGTCCAAAGAAATGAGTGGCCAAGAGTCAAGCCGTGGTCCTGTTTGATTTGCCAAAGGTAGGGATGGAGCTTCCCCGTCAATGACAAACACCCAAGGGTCCACATGGTATGCAAATCTAGGCCATTGTGTTGAGTTATTGGATGCAAAGGAAATATGGTCAGCCTCAATATCCAACCCAGCAGCCTCAAGACTTTTAACAAAACAGGCGAAGTTACTGTCTGACGACTGTGATATGGAAACATGAACAAATTTAAAGCATGGACGCTGGGCCTCGACCCTTTATGTCGATGTGTTCTTGCCATATTACCTATCCTCTCCTTTATAACCAATGCTGAAGTGACAATTTATGAGGTTGCGGTTCGGTCTGATCCTACTTTTGGCATTCAAATACGGGCAAGGGTATAAAGACACTGTAGTTACCAAGTGCCGAGCTTGCGGAACAGTAGAGGAATCACTAATTCACATATTGTGCATTTGCGTGAAAATGCGTCCACTGAGAATATACTGGCTCCTTCCAATTTGGTGTATTTTAAACAGACGAACATGTGATGCCGCTTTAGTTGAGTGCATAAAAGGTGAAACAGCGCAGGTGGTTCTTGAAATACCTAATGGCGATAAGGGCTTCCCTGGATTCCCCCATTGTATAGAGCTTTAACTTGTAAAGCTGAGACATGTTATGTGCTCCTTTAGGTTTTTAGGTTTATAGTAACCAAAATGGGGTTTCCATTTTCTTAGTTTTTGCATAATTGATTGAAACAACCTGTCTTTTTATCTTGTACAATAAGGAAATAAAATGTTATATTGTATATTTATATGTGGTCACATTACAACGGTTTTAATTATTTGTGCAATAAAATTATCTATCTATCTATCTATCTATCTATCTATCTATCTATCTATCTATCTATCTATCTATCTATCTATCTATCTATCTATCTATCTATCTATCTATGGCTCTGGTACTGCCAGTACTTAATATAGATGCCTGATTCACCACACTTATTGTATGTGATTTGTATTATTGTTTACAGTCATATAATGAGTATCTTCATTACTGGAGTCTGAATGGATTCAGGGAACAAAAGGCTGCACTGTGAAGCACAAGTTTCTTTATGGAACAGGTGAAATAATGCTTGCCACGGACTCATGCCATTCATAAATTCAATCATCAATGTGTTGTCATTCACGTTCCAGGGAATTAATTGGCAGATAAGCCACAAAGGTGATGCTTTTCACTGCCGCAGTTGCTGCAATCACTCGTCCGAGAATAAACAATATCATGGTGCCACCAATGCTGCTTGCAATGTCACACACCTGCCAAAAAGCTTTCCACTGAAGTGTTCTTAAAAGTATTACAAAACTCAGATTCCAGGAGTCGGGGACAGAGTGATACCAAACAGTGATCGCAGACTTGGCTTAATTCTGGTTGCTTATGAGGGTCAGGCTTCTGCACATGCAGGGGTGCCTCCTACAATTTCAATACTGCTGGAACAACATTGGTGACTGGGAATTTACAAACAGAGCAAGGACTTAGCCCTGAGATGCGACATCTGTCAGCAGACGTGGGGATCCTCAGTGGAGCGTCCGCCCCATACACCTCTTTTGATTTGAACAACCACTTGGCTTGTGTTTATTTGGAACATTGGGTCCCCTTTTATTTGACAGGGCTTACAAGTACATTTTTGAGGCAGTGGATTCCTGCTCTTATTTCCTGTGGGTATGGTCACAGTGATTGGTTCACGCCAAAACTGTTATAAAGGATCTGCTAGTCTTTATCAGGACATACGCAGTTGGTGCACTACATTCCGAGTCTGGAATGTAGCCCTTGGGCTTGCAAAGAGGCCATGGGAAGTTTGGATGTGAGCCTATGTTTCTCATCTCCATACCCTACTGAGGGAAATGCAGTTGTGGGAGGAAAAACTGGGACTTAAAGCAGTCTTTAACAGCAAGGGTATTAGGATTGGGTCAAAGTTAAGTCCATCACCTATATGGGGTCCAAAGGGCTTTGAACAATATACCATGAAAATCCTTGGGTGGGCCGACCCCTTATGAGATCCCGTTTGGGATGAGATGTGGGTCTCAGACCTGGATAATGGCAACATAAAGGCGGCGGAAACACTGTTTGGCATAATCAAACGTTTAGTTGTTTTAGAGGAATTGAATGATTTTCGGGACAAAAAAAAGCACCATCCAAGTAAAACGCACTGCCGCTGGAGAAGCAAAGGTTGTTCCGTCAAGGACTGGCTGGATCCTGAAGGTTGGGGATCTGGTCAGAGAAAAGATTGTGGATAAGAAAGAATTTGGCCATTTTACAGATCGCCTGTGCCTATCCTGACTGCTGAAGGCACACAAACAGTACTTCTCCCACCCCTTGCCAGATGCCAAGACAAAAGGTTTGCCTTTATTGAGTTGTTCTAGCCACACTATGTTGCTGATTCTCAACAGTAAGCCGTGTGGACTCCTCGGTAGCTACCAATCTCCTCTTGCTGCCAATCAGGAGGTTCAGATGAAAGTTTTAATTACAAATGAAGCTTGCTCTCTTCAACAAGAGACAACGATATGCAACAATAAAGTATATCTTCTACCTGTTTCAAAAACAATGACAACTGTGCAGTTAACAAGTACAGAAAAACAGATCTGGATTTGGAATCTTGAAAAGAACTATATCTAGACCAATGTACCACAGATTGAGTCTTCATTGAATTCAAACCAACCTGCTGAGCTGCCCAAGATAGACCGGACGAGTTCTGGATACTTCATCAGCTTTGATTACTTTTCTTCCAATGCCCCGGAAGCATCATCGCTTCATCCTTTGAGCTGAAGGTGCACGTTCTCTATCTTTGGATGAAAAGAACATGCCTTGTTTCTCCACTATTCTCCACTATGTGTATGGTCCGACTGAACCTTTGCAAATTCCTCATTTGTTTAAAATATCTTTAAATGTCATTATCACCCTAGTACCATTTCTGATGATTGGCACTTTGATACAGTATATGGAATGTTAGAAGATCTAGAACATTCCATTGTGCTTTCTTCCGATGAGTTATGCGATGATACAGCAAATTTTGATTAAATGCTCAGTTTTCAACATTATAATCATCATTTTCTACAAAAGGCTAGTAGACCTGGTCAAGTATTTAATTTTACTCAATGGGATCATTGCCCTACACCACCAAAAGGTAGTTCAAAAAGCATTTGAACAGAGGTTTGACAATTTTTATGGTGATGGTATGTCTAACCCAGCCTTATTTTATCATAGGCTTGCACTGTCACCTGCAAAGAAAAATATGGTATCTGAGACCAAGCTGCTTTACGCTGCCTCTTTCCCTTCTCAACTCTCTTTACAAGGCTTCAACTTTTTGAGGAACACAGTAGATGTAAAATCTATCTGGGGGACTAAAGATTGGCAGGTTCAGGGAATGTAGACTTTAATTTGGCCCTGTTTAATACTACAACAAATGTTTTTCCTGAACAAAACAGTGCAGGGGACAACAAGCCCTGGCTTGGCCAAGATAAAGGATTTGAACACACCAGGGGTTACCGCTCTCACTTAATTTGACAACTGATAGCAGTTAACACCATATGATGAAAACACTATTGATAACCTGCCGCGTAAGAGTAGGCATAACTCATCAGATCCCAATTGGAAGGATGGATAGTCTGGCCGCTAGACACGACAAATGTCAGAATAGATTCCTAGGTAACAGCAAGGTATTTACAGCAAATAGGCCTGACATGTGATATGTGCAGGGTTACCACTCGGGTGTGTTAATAACTTACAGTGTTGAGAACTTGTGTCTTGATTGACTAAAAACCTCGACACCGATGAAGTTCAATTGAATAGGTTCATCATATTCATGTGTGGAGTGCACCCGAATATAATCACTTGTTGTATTAACATGAAGTGTTAGGATTTTGAAATATATCAACATGAATACATGGTGTGTTTTAGCCCACTTACAAGTAACATGGAGAATTGATGTTTAAAATTAATGTATCTGGCAGGAAACATTAACATGAAGGAACTCATGTTGTGCAATTGACACTTATTCACATAATAAATGTGCTTATTAATTACATTATTTCATACATAAATAGGTAAATATGTTAGTTGAAATTGCATTAATGTTATATGATTTCGCAAAGTTTATACAATGTCTCTCTTATGTTAGCTAAAACTCGTAGGCCTGAAGTGCCTGAAGTGCAAGTCCCTGAGACTCTCGCATTAGAATTAATAGTTTGAATTTCATGTGTGCTGTGCAATCTGTCATCGCTCGCGTTTTGTGTTGCAGGTGAAGAAGCGCTCTCTTAGGTAGAATAATGTCTTTGTTTTACTGGTCAGTCAAGGAGAAAAGAAGTTACAACGGTGAGGCTTGACTTGATAAAGGAAGGTCGTTGCGCTTAATTCAAGAGATGGCCTGGGAACCAGGAACGAATTGTATCGAGGAAGGTGCACCATCAACATCATGAGAAAATACCTTCAGGACTGTGCCCAGGGTGGATGGAATGATCCGAGGTGTACCATGGGAGTGCTACCTATGGATAACTAGTTGTTGGAAGTAGGGCTAGTGTGCTGTGCCACTTCTTTTTTGCCTGCCTTCAGATTGACAGCATCCTAGAACGAGCTCTGTCTTAGGTTGCTTCAAGCTACTTTACCCATTGATCATAGAGAGACTTCTTAGGAAGACTCCACATGCTGACACCTTTTATCCTTCCTCCTGAAAATGCCTATTTAGAGATGTCACCTTAGTGTTAGCCAGGGATAGATTTAATGATTTTTAATGCAGGGAATTCTGGACTCACACTTCCTGATTTTCTGTATTCTACTTCTTGAACTAATTGTGTTGCTTATGCTGCACCTTCTAAACTGGATACGCAAATTTAGTTTCATGCTGATCCCTCTGTATTTCCATACAATTCTGTTGAGGTGTCTCTATGTTCAGTTATATTTGGCTTGCAGTTGTGGACAACGGTATGACTACCCTATCATCAAAAATGTACTCTTTAGGTAGCATTGCCTCATCCACAAAATATGTGCTTCAGCAAGACTTATATATTAAAAAGAACAGTGGTCCCTATATGGAGTATACAAAAGGCAATGATCATAAACTTGATAAGTCGTATGTCTTCTGTCCGTCCGGACAGGATTTTATTTTCTATGTAGGAGAATTTTTTTTTTGAATTTCTGAAAAAATGTCAAGCGGGCACAGCCGTGACCTTCAACATATACAGGACAACAACAAGAGAAAGTGGAAAAAGCAAGAAATCTGTCTTTGCACTTGTATTTCAGTGGAACAGACTTTGGATGTTTAAAATAAACCACACCATTGCATTATTCAGTGTTATATACAGATTTTGCATATGGGGTTAAGGGTCGACGTTTCGATGCCTTTCCTAAAATGTTGGCATCATCATCAGGACATTGGATGACATTATTGTTGTCTTAGACATCATAAATAAAATTGTTAGCCTTTTCACCACATTTACACTATAAACATATTTACATTGGGAGGAAAAGGGGGAAAAAACAAAAGAAAAAATAACATAAATAGCAGGCATATAACATAGATCCTCTTTGATTATACATCGAGTGAATTCGTGTGCAGCAGTCTTTCTATCGACCCTGATGGGTGTTTCTATTTACGAGAAATGGCGGCGTGAGTGTGAAAGTTGGTGAAGATACCATGCACGATAACGGTCTCCTGGGGACATACACGTGCATGACAGTATTGGTAGTGATTGGGACGTGACATATGCTTTGGTGCTAGGAAGTGAGGATGGCTAGTTTCTTACTACATGCGGAAAACGGCACAGTGACTGTGAGCCCGTGTGAAAAACGGGTTTTAAAGTTATTGAGCATCGTGAGCGCCGAACGGTAAAGGCATTCAGTTTATCAAAAGTCAGTTGCACTGTGTCAAGGACCATGCATATACGGCAAGTCCACAAAGCGCAACACTCTGCTCGAATACACTAGCCACCATCCCCCGGGCCTTACGCGATTCCTTACCCTTCTCCCAGTTCCTCCGCATCAGGCGTAACTGCTACTTTAGGGATGACTACTTTGCTGAGGCAAAGATCCTTAGCACAAAACTGAGAAATAGAGGCTATCCCCGTAAACTGGTACGCAATTCTCTAAAAAGAGCTTGGTACTGTCCAAGAGAGACCCTTTTAGAAACTAAACAAAAGAATGCACAAGATAAACTCATCTGTGTTACTACATTTTCACCGGCATCTCATGCCATCAG
This sequence comes from Lissotriton vulgaris, assembly GCF_964263255.1. Taxonomy (NCBI): domain Eukaryota; kingdom Metazoa; phylum Chordata; class Amphibia; order Caudata; family Salamandridae; genus Lissotriton; species Lissotriton vulgaris. The sequence goes on from NC_141695.1 coordinate 174,244,505, forward strand.
AAAAAGTGTACTTAAACACTGGCCAGTCCTCAATGTGGGGATACTAACACTAGAGAAACCCATGTTCGCATTCAAACGAGCCAAGAACGTTAAAGATCATCTTGTTAGGGCAGCTCTCCCTTCACAAACACAAAAAACAACTATAAATGACGTCTGGGGCCTTCCACCACTCATAGGTCATGTCAAGTGTGGTGGTTGTATCTGCTGTGACACCACCATAGAAGGTAAAACGTTTGAGTTTGGCAATATTAAATTTGACCGGAAATATTTTTCTAATTGTAATTCTGCGAACCTGGTGTATGCTATCCTGTGTCCTTGTAAGCTCATCTACATAGGACAAACCAGTCAAAAAATAAAGCTACGGATTGGACAACATAAGAGCAGGATAAAATGCAAAACAGCGAATGCTCCATTGGTGGAACACTTTTCTGCAAAAGGACACAGCGAAAAAGACTTTCTTTGGACTAGTATTACAACTATCAAAGCACCTCCCAGAGGAGCCGACATGTCTCAATTGTTGAATAAAGAAGAGCTTCATTGGATTTTACGCACTAACAGCATTCGGAATGGGCTAAACCGACTTGAAGACTGGACGTCCCTGTTGTAATTTTCCAGTACCCGATTTCATGTGATTCATCTTTTGAAAATTCTGGTATTGTATTGCCTCTTGTGCTAAACTGCATGATCACTCGAGCACTAATCACCACCTTAAAATGGCCGCCGTAAATACTGCCATTTCACTTCACCCCTGCTACCTAGTCCCGTCACGATGTTCACCACCCTCGAGCTCACACCCCCTTTTTCTAAAAAAAACCCGGAAACTCGCCGACACAGCACAAGATCGCCAGACTCGTCTCAGCACTACGTCATCCTCCAAGTAAGTATCAGTCCTGCTGGATCCCGAGACTGCAGCTTTTTTAAAGCGCGCGGTTTTCATTTTATTCTCCTTGGTAATCTGGCTCTCTTTATTACAGATAGCCATTGTGCTTTTTGCGTATCATTGTATACGCATGCGCTGTGCCCAATCGTTCCGGGATATTATGGTAACCGGATAACCCGATCCTGCAGGTAACACGTCTGTTCACCCCTGTCGACTTTATGCACTTACTGCGTGCCTTTTCTAAATCTAATGGGCAGTTTATTTATTCACAGAACTCCTGCCATAGCGATCTTTTATCTTCTGAGAACTTCCGATTATTCGCCTTGTAACCATGTAGGTGAAATATTGCTCAGCAGCTCACTATAAGCATGCTCAACGCCGTATATGCATGGTCCTTGACACAGTGCAACTGACTTTTGATAAACTGAATGCCTTTACCGTTCGGCGCTCACGATGCTCAATAACTTTAAAACCCGTTTTTCACACGGGCTCACAGTCACTCTGCCGTTTTCCGCATGTAGTAAGAAACTAGCCATCCTCACTTCCTAGCACCAAAGCATATGTCACGTCCCAATCACTACCAATACTGTCATGCACGTGTATGTCCCCAGGAGACCATTATCGTGCATGGTATCTTCACCAACTTTCACACTCACGCCGCCATTTCCCCTAAATACAAACACCCATCAGGGTCGATAGAAAGACTGCTGCACACGAATTCACTCGATGTATAATCAAAGAGGATCTATGTTATATGCCTGCTATTTATGTTATTTTTTCTTTTGTTTTTTCCCCCTTTTCTTCCCAATGTAAATATGTTTATAGTGTAAATGTGGTGAAAAGGCTAACAATTTTATTTATGATGTCTAAGACAACAATAATGTCATCCAATGTCCTGATGATGATGCCAACATTTTAGGAAAGGCATCGAAACGTCGACCCTTAACCCCATATGCAAAATCTGTATATAACACTGAATAATGCAATGGTGTGGTTTATTTTAAACATCCAAAGTCTGTTCCACTGAAATACAAGTGCACAGACAGATTTCTTGCTTTTTCCACTTTCTCTTGTTGTTGTCCTGTATATGTTGAAGGTCACGGCTGTGCCCGCTTGACATTTTTTCAGAAATTCAAAAAAAAAATTCTCCTACATAGAAAATAAAATCCTGTCCGGACGGACAGAAGACATACAACTTATCAAGTGTATGATCATTGCCTTTTGTATACTCCATATAGGGACCACTGTTCTTTGTAATACGTAATGTCCAAGGTCCCTATGCTATACCTTAAGGGTTACCTTGTTCTGTTGAAACACAAACATCAGCAAGACTTATATGCATTACAACATGGGCAGTCCCAGTTTAAGGTAATTCTTTGTTAAGCTGGAAACTACAGACACTACATTCTAAACATCCCAAATATGTTTTCACAATACCACTTTTCAGAACAACAGATGGCTAAGGCACAAATGGATGCTAAACACAGTATGTTACACATTGAAAGACTGGAAAAATGACCGTTTACCATTGCTAAAAGAGTATCCTTAGATTGGATAATCCATGGGTAAATGACACCACCAATGTCGACTTTCCACTTTCAGTACTGTCTACAACTCTATCAAGTAGGCAGATATGAAGCATTGGGTGAAGTGTACGTACACAAACAATGGGAGTTTTCTTTCACATTCTGTTGTCAGAATAAGGATATTGAAGTTTTTCTCACTGGCTCTAACTGTGAGAATACTTTAAGTGGGTCGCTAGTATGCACTGACGTTCCATTGCACAGAGCTAACAATGCGTCTGTGGCAAACTTGCCCTGCAACTTGAAAGGGTCTCTGGCAGCCATGATATGTCCGACTTTCAGATTTTTCTTGAATAGGAGTTACCTGATGTTGACAGTCAAGGTTGCTGCAGTATGAAACCAGGTGTTGCTTATGTAGTGAAAGTATCTTCCATTGTTACATGCTGTACACAAGTCTTGTGTCCGCACGCCCATGGAGTTAGGGAGGATAAGCGTATCAATTAATCTTACCAACGTTCATTTTCACACCCCTACCAAACTGAAAGCCCTATTATAATAGGTGTGGCCGTAACTTCGGCCAGTGAGAAGTTTGATCTTCAGGTGATGTGTTCCTCTTCAAACATACAGGCGCTTTTCCGTGCCAAATTCCCACAACACTTTAAGAAGCTGGTCCATCGTATGTTTAACATGTCTAGTATGGATGGAATTGTAGGGGCGTGGCTTGGATGCCGAGGAGGTAGGCAGCGTGAGCCCGGAGCTCCGCGCCCGATCCCAGATATCATCCTGATACTCCACGCGAATTCCAATGAAAATTGGAGAATCTACTGGCTGAAGGTACCGCGGAAGCAACGGCACTCGGAGTGGGCGACCTACGGTTGCTTATCGCCCTGAAAATTGAACTTTGGCAGGTGCCTCGGGTGCGATAGACTTCAATCTAAGATGGCGCCCTGAGGACTGGACTGGTGACGCAGAGCGCGGAGGTGACTTGAGACCCGGTACCCCTGATGTCCCAGTGCCAGCGGTGATTGCTGGACCGGAGGTTCTCTCTCAACCCTGTGAGAAGACACGAGTGACCCTTTCCTCGCTTTGGTGGCGATTTGGCGGTGGTGCGAGGTACCAGGAAAGTTCACCGAGGTAGACCCAAAATGGCGGCGGCTTTGTGAGGCGATTGCCACTTCCCGAGTGTGGACCAAGGTCTCCAGACCCCATCATCGACGCTTGCTTCCGAGACTCGGACCGACCCAGCGAGAGAGATCTGGACAGCGCTCATTGCCCTGCGTGTGTTATAGCTCTCCGGCCCCATTGTTCAGGGAACTCTCCGGAAGCGAGGTCCTGAACGGCTGACGGACCACGCGGAGATTGGTCGGGGCTCCCATTACACTCATCACCGGTACATAGAGTAGCAAAGCGGAGATTAGACTGGCAGGAGAGTTGGGATCTGGGAGATGCCTGGAGGACACTGCACCCTACTATGAGGGACTACTCCTTCCACTCTAGCATACACGACCTACATTTTAGGCTGGATGTGTTTTTGTGCTCTACACCCGTGCTTGCAGCGGTAGGAGGGGCGGAGTACTTGGCCCGCACGTTGTCAGATCATAACCCTTTGTTATTGTCCCTGAATTGGATGGTAGATGTCTCTTGTGTCCCAACTTTGCGACTACAGCCTGATACTTTGGATGATCTGCTGTTTAGGGAGGCCTTGGGGGAGCAAGTGACTCGGTACTTCGAGGAGAACAGTGGCTCCACATCCACCAGGGCTGTGGAGTGGGATGCGTTTAAGGTGGTGGTCCGGGGGCACTGTATTGGGGCCGTTGCGGGGGCTCGTAAGACATTGTTGGACGACCTCGATCGTGCGGAGCGCCGACTGAGGAAGATAGAACGAGAGCGCCCAAATCATCACGAGCTTCAGAAGGTGGTTAGTGAAGCCAGAGAAGCCGTGGTGGTGGAGTTGGAACGGTTACGCAGTTTCGATCACAAGGTCTATTTGACCAGGGCGCATGCGGAGGGTG